>NC_092712.1:86029024-87229024 GCF_047496885.1 Scyliorhinus torazame
CACCCCTCACACACACACTGGCGCTCAACGCACACGGCACCCCCGCACGCTTCGGACAGAGCACAAAGGCAGCTTCTGTAGGTGTGAAAGTGATTTTAATAACAAACAGTTCACACATGTGCTCTAGCCCCCATAACTCGTCTGTGCCCTGCACCCGTACCAACTTACTCAGTTTCTAATTGTTTGGCCTTACGGGCTCTTTGACTACGTCTACGTGGTTCCCCAGACGGTACAGCAGAACTGGAGGTGGACTCCTGCGATTCCTGCCCTCTGACTCTGGATCCCTTTGGCGGCCAATTCCTGGGGCGGCCCGGCCTAAATGGGGCCAGGCTGCGTTTCGGGTGACTGGAATGGCGAGCTGCCAGCCTGTCCTGTCCGTTGCCCACATGATGCACCTGGGACGGAAGGAAGGGGTGGGGGTGGGGTGGGGGGGTGGGAGCGGGTCCGAGGTGCTGAGGTGTTCCGGGACCTCCCCTACAGGGGGACCCGGGACGGGCCCCAGCACCTCCTCCTCCCTCAGGGTGCTCGATGGCCCCTAGGCCTCTACATGGGTTGGGGGTGCGAACGGACCGGTCATCCGACGACCCCCCCGACACCTGGCGCTGCCAGTCTTGGAGGCCCGCGCTGGTATCGACAAGGGTCGGCAGGTTTGCAACCATGGAGCTCAGGGAGTTGGCCATCCCTGCCTGTATTTCCTGAACGTGATTGACGAGTACTCCCGGTTCCCGTTCGCCATCCCCTGTCCCGACATGACCACTACCACTGTCATCAAGGCCCTCCAGGGTATCTTTACATTGTTCGGGTTCCCCGCGTACATACACAGTGATAGGGGGTCCTCCTTTATGAGCGACGAACTGCGTCAATTCCTGCTCAGCAAGGGCATCGCCTCAAGCCGGACGACCGTTACAACCCCCGGGGAAACGGGCAGGTAGAGCGGGAGAACGGAACGGTCTCAAAGACCGTTCTACTGGCCCTATGGTCCAGGAATCTCCCAGTCTCCCGCTGGCAAGAAGTCCTCCCGGAGGCCCTCCACGCCATTCGGTCGCTGCTCTGTACAACTACCAATCAGACATCTCATGAACGTCTCCTTGTCTTCCCCTGAAGTCCTCCTCCGTGACCTCGCTCCCAACCTGGCTAGCGACACCCGGACCCATCCTGCTTCGGAAGCACGTGCGGGCACACAAGTCGGATCCGTTGGTCGAGAAGGTCCACCTGCTGCATGCTAACCCCCAGTACACCTACATGGCGTTCCCTGACGTCCGGCAAGATACAGTCTCCCTCCAGGACCTGGTGCCCACCGGAACCCCACGCGCACCCGAACCATTACCTATCCCCCCCACCCCCCCCCCCCTCAACCCCCCACAGCACCTCCACTGGGGATCAGTCCTCCCGCCGCCCCTGCCTAGGCTATCCCACTGTGGTAGTATGTATTGGGGGTCATGTGGGACTGGAAGCCCTAATGTCATTGGCTGACAGATCCCGGGTCCTGGTTGGCCGTTGACCTCATACTCCGCCCTGAAAGGCGAAGTATAAGAAAGCCGGTGCCTTCCCACCGCAGGCCAGTTACTATCGGGCTGCTGGGGAACAGACACGCTTAATAAAGCCTCATCGACTTCACTCTATTTGTCTCACGGAGTCTTTGTGCGCCACACCCACCCACCGACGCCCCCCTACAGGCGCCACCCCCCTCTCGGGTCCACCATTTGCCCCACCAGCGCCACCTGGGGTGACGAAGCTGCATGGACGACGAAGCCACGCTCCCGGAGTCGCAGACGCCTGGACCCCCACCAGAACCACCACAGAGGCTCAGATGATCCAGGAGGATGACCAGACCACCCGACCGACTGGTTTCTACACTGTAATTACATCTGTACATGAACACTGACTATATGCATCTGCCACACTTGTAAATACCCACGGTACCTCCATACCTGATCATACCATGATAAATGCAATTGCAACCACTGGCCACCACCACCGCCGGATTCTTTTTTAACAGGGGGTGAATGTGGTAGTATCAGGTATTGCGGTACTCGAGAGGCTGTAGACCATTGGGTAAGCCTAGCAGGCTTGCCATTGGATGTTGGTATGTGGCTCCGCCCTGACAGGCGGGGTATAAGAACAGATGCCGTCCCAGCAGCCCTCATTCTGTACCGAAGCTGCTGGGGAACCAGATCTAGTCTATTAAGGCCTTCAGTTATGAATAACCTCGTCTTCGAGTCTAATTGATCGTGCATCAAGCACCCAGGACAAGACTTTCGAGAGCCCAAGTGGTAGTTGTGAAAACTGGGGAGAAATACAGAATGGTCGTGGACTACAGTCAGACCATCAATAGGTACACGCAGCTCGACGCGTACTCCCTCCCACGCATATCTGATGTGGTCAATCAGATTGCACAGTACCGGGTCTTCTCAACTGTTGACCTAAAATCCGCCTACCACCAGCTCCCCATCCGCAAGGCGGACCGCCCATACACTGCCTTCGAGGCAGATGGCCGCCTTTACCACTTTCTTAGGGTTCCCTTTGGCGTCACCAATGGGGTCTTGGTTTTCCAATGGGAATGGGACCGAATGGTTGACCGGTACGGGCTGCGGGCCTTCTGCGGCCATGATCAGCAGGACCATGACGCCAACTTTGCCAAATTTCTCCACACCGCCACTCTCCTCAACCTAACTTATAACAAGGAGAAGTGCGTGTTCAGCACGGACCGCTTAGCCATCCTCGGCTATGTGTCCAGAACAGAGTTCTGGGGCCCGATCCCGAACGCATGCGCCCCCTCAAGGAACTCCCCCTCCCCCACTGCCCTAAGGTCCTCAAACTTTGCCTGGGGTTCTTTTCTTGCAACGCCCAGTTGGCCCCAAATTATGCGGACAAGACCCGCCCACTCATTCAATCCACTCTTTTTCCCCTAACGGCTGAGGCCCACCAGGCCTTCAACCGTATTAAGGCTGACATCGCCAAGGCCGCGATGCACGCAGTCGACGAGACGTTACCATTTCAAGTCAAGAGCGACGCATTAAATATCGCTCTAGCTGTCACCCTCAACCAGGCAGGCAGGCCCGTGGCATTCTTTTCACAAACCCTTCATGCCTCCGAAATTCGGCATTCTCCGTCGAAAAAGAGGCCAAAGCCATCGTTGAAGCTGTGCGGCATTGGAGGCATTACCTGGCCGGCAGGAGATTTACTCTCCTCACTGACCAACGGTCGGTAGCCTTCATGTTTAATAACACACAGCGGGGCAAGATCAAGAACGATAAAATCTTGAGGTGGAGGGTCGAGCTCTCCACCTACAACTATGAGATTTTGTATCGCCCGGTAAGCTCAACGAGCCCCCCGATGCCCTCTCCCGAGATACATGTGCCAGCGCACAGGTGGACCGACTCCGGACTCTGCACGACAACCTTTGTCACCCGGGAGACACACGGCTGTACCACTTCATCAAGGCAGCAATCTGCCCTACTCCATTGTGGAAGTCAGGGCAATCACCAGAGACTGCCAGGTCTGTGCGGAATGCAAACCGCACTTATACCAGCTAGACCGTGCACGCCTGGTGAAGGCCTCCCGCCCCTTTGAACGCCTCAGCGTGGACTTCAAAGGGCCCCTCCCCTCCACCGACCGTAACACGTACTTCCTCAGTGTGGTCGATGAATATTCCAGATTCCCCTTCGCCACCCCATGCCCCGATATGACATCTGCCACCGTCATCAAAGCCCTCAACACCATCTTCACTCTGTTCGGCTTCCCCGCCTACGTCCACAGCGACAGGGGATCCTCATTCATGAGCGATGAGCTGCGTCAGTTCCTGCTCAACAAGGGTATCGCCTCGAGCAGGACGACCAGCTATAACCCCCGGGGAAACGGGCCGGTGGAGAGGGAGAATGGGACGGTCTGGAAGGCCGCCCAGCTGGCCCTACGGTCCAGAAATCTCCCGCTGACAGGAGGTCCTCCCCAACGCACTGCACTCCATTCGATCGCTCCTGTGCACTGCGACTAACGACACACTCCATGAACGTCTCTTTGCCTTCCCCAGAAAGTCCACCTCCGGGGTGTCGCTCCCGACTTGGCTCGCAGCTCCAGGACCTGCACTCCTTCGTAAGCACGTACAACTCCACAAGGCGGACCTGTTGGTTGATAGGGTACAGCTACTCCACGCCAACCCACAGTACGCCTACGTAGCGTTCCCCAACGGCCGCCAAGTTACTGTCTCCCTCAGGGACCTGGCACCAGCAGGTTCCACAGACACACACCCCTCCGGCCCGCATCCACCCCCCACCCCCCCCCCGGTCCCCCGGCGCACCCAGCAGCAACCCTCCCAGGACCATCCGTCCTCCCCCTGCCCACGCCCGAGGATGAAGAGGATTTCGGCACGCTCCCGAAGTCACCGAAGACCAGACCGACACCGGAATCACCGCAATCACTGCGGCGCTCCCAACGGCAGATCACTGACTGAACCTGTAACTTGATCGGGACTCTTAAAAAAACATCATCCTTCTGTATAACTCTCCTCCACCCCTGCTGGACTCAAATTTTTTTCTGTACTTTAAAACATCTACTTGTATATAGTTCTCCACCACCCCCGCTGGACTCAATTTTAACAGGGGGTGAATGTGGTAGTCACCACTGATGTATATATTAGGTGCTTTGTGGTAAGGCCCTGTACTACAGGTACGGGGGTAGTTCCCTGCCTGCTGGCTCCGCCCAGTAGGCAGAGTATAAATATGTGTGCTCCCCATACAGCAGCCATTTCGCCAGCTGCTGTAGGAGGCCACACATCTTAGTGTAATAAAGCCTCGATTGCATTCAACTCTCGTCTTTGTGTAATTTATCGTGTATCAAAAATTATTAGGGGTGTAGATAGGGTGAACAGTTGGAGGCTTTTTCCCAAGGCGGAAATGACAATTACAAGGGGGCACAAGTTCAAGGTGAGGGGGGAAGGTTCAGTGGAGATGTGCGGGGGAAGCTTTTTACACAGAGGGTGGTGGTGGCCTGGAATGCACTGCCAAGTGAGGTGGTTGAGGCAGATGCGTTAGCGACCTTTAAGACTTATCTGGATAGGCACATGAACAGACAGTATAGAAGGATACAGATGGTTGGTCTCGAGTGGACACATCATTGGTGCAGGCCTGGAGGCCGAAGGGCCTGTTCCTGTGCTGTATTGCTCTTTGTACTAATCAGCTGAATTTTTAGATTTTTAAAATCAGTCATGCTGATTAAATTGGCTTTGGCACCAGTGTCTAACTTCAATTGAACCACTGTGTAGGTTGCAGCAAACTTATAAAACCAGAGCTTGCAAAGAAACCTGAACAGCCAGAAATAAACTGCTGTAAACGATAAACCCTCCCCCAAATAAGTCAGGAACATCCTGTGCTCGAAACGCCACTCCCACATCGTAATGGCTACTAATTCATGCACTAGAACATCCCCAGCAGCTGCAAGAATGGAGCATTGTGCTAATTTATTTCAAGTTAAAGCAGGATGTCAAAATGTATTTGCAACAAAGGAATTTTGCGCTACCATACTGAGCATCCTGCATGCCTTACTGATTAATCTGCAAGGCACATTCAAAAGTTAATTCGAATAACACCAAAGAAATCAGGAAGAGCTAAAAATCTCCAGCAAACAGTTGCAACAACCAGAGAAGGAAATCAAACTGCTGGAGGAGGAGCGGTGATACTCCCAACGGAGATAAAGAGGTGAAACTTCTGAAATCTGCCTGTAGGTGGCAGCAGCGAACACAACTGGACCTAGGTGAAGACAGTCCAATAGGCCAGGTGGCAGCAGGGAACCACAACCGGACCTGTTAGAAGACAGTCATGGCCAGGCCCAGGACAGTGGTTGTGGAGAGGAGAGACTGAAGGAAACAGGCCGGGAGAGACAAGAGCCAGAGACCAAAGGAACAGAGCAAGCGGAACAGGCAAAAGAGCAAGCGGAAAAGAGACCGAGGGAACAGCAGCCCAGCAGCCACACAGACCAGCCAGTTTTGAGGAAGAGACAGAAACATCTGTATCAGCTGGACTTTTCTCCCTGGGACGGTGAGTAAGCTCTCTCAGCCCACAGAACTCCCAATTAGTTTAGAGTGTTGAGGTTTTGGGATGGGTGAGTGAATATATATGTTTATGTTTGTGGGCATTGAAGTAAATTCATATAAAAGTAAGAGCTTTTGTTATGTCGTTTAGTCTCGTTTTTATGGTATAGTATTTTTATAACCGGTGTTTGTCTGATAGTTTGAGTTGTGGAAGGCCTAATTTACTTGAGTAAATTGTTTAATTTTAAATCTACCATTGTTGCTCTGGTTGAGTCACAATTGCCGGGACATAATTCCTTAGTTGAGGACCCAAAGGGAATCCGAGCGATTTGAACACGCTCACTCGAGAGAGGCTACTGGTTAGGAATAAACAGTGGTCCCTCTTTGAAGTTGCACTTCCGGGTGACATTTCACCATCACAGGAGAGAGAGTCACACAGGCATAGGTGGCAGTCGGGGTAACTGGTGTGGCATAAGGACAATCCCACTGGTCAGGCATAAACAGTGAGACTTGTTCTCTCTCTTGCAAAGCTGTCTCAGTGCGACACTTCTGGGTTGTGGTTTCAATGCCTGCAGGAGAGAGACACCCACAGTTATCTGACACCCAATAGCTGCCTGTTGTGGAGTAAAGGAAACCCTGGGCGAAATTCTCCGTTATCGGCGCAAAGTCCTCCGATCGGCGCCAAAAACGGCGCAAATCCGACCTTCATCATGCCGCCCCAAACGTCGCAAAGTCTCCGGCCCGGAATGGGCTAGCAGCGACGTGACGGGATCCGTTGCTTGCTCACGTGCTTCATGCCGTGCGGCGTGTATGATGCCGCACGGCGTGACGGCTCATCAGGACGCATTGCTCCCCCCCACCCGACCGGTACACCCAACCGGAACACCCGACCGGATGGCCGCACAGCCCCGAGGTTCCAGTCACGGGATGTGGAGGCGCACCTGGACGCAGTGGAGCAGAGGAGGGAGGCCCTGTATCCCGGACATGGCCGCAGAGTTGCCCCACGCCACAGCCGGCTTCTGTGGAGGGAGGTGGCAGAGGCCGTCACCGCTGTGGCCCTGACACCACGGACAGGCACCCAGTGCCACAAGAAGGTGAACGACCTTGTCAGAGCAGCCAGGGTGAGCCTCCCCCCCTGCCCGATATCCATATCCCCCATCCCCCATATCCCCCCTCCCCCATATCCCCTCGCCCCCATATCCCCCCCTCCCCCATATCCCCCCTCCCCCATATCCCCCCTCCCCCATATCCGCCTTCCCCCATTTCCCCAAGTGAATCCAGCCCTAACATTAACCTCTGCAATACACGCGCAACCGATGGCGTGCATTCAAATACCTGTCTAACACTGTTGCCTTTTACCCCTGCCACCACCCCCCCCCCCCCCCCACAGGAGAAACACGCAGACACCACGTGGGAACATGTGAGGACTGGAGGAGGCCCCGCTGATGAGAGGCCACTGACCGAACACGAGGAAAGGGCCCTGGAACTGGCTGGCGGATCTGAGGACCGGGAGGTTGCTGATGCAGAGGTCGGGGGCCCACCAGCAAGTGAGCCACCGACAGCCCGTCCCCATATCCCCCCTCCCCCATATCCCCCTCCCCCATATCCCCCCTCCCCTATATCCCCCTCCCCCATATCACCTGATCACTGCCTGCGTGTCTAACCATGCATGCTTCATTGTGTATCGCAGGAGCAAACGTCGAGGCACCCATCCCCGCAGATGCAGACCGCCCGCAGGATGCCCCTCGGAGGCCACGGGAGACGGAGAGACCCGGACCCTCCGGCATGCGACGCCCGCAGGATGCCCTTCGGAGGCCACGGGAGACGGAGAGACCCGGACCCTCCGGCATGCGACGCGCGCAGGATGCCCCTCGGAGGCCACGGGAGACAGAGAGACCCAGACCCTCCGGCATGCGACGCCCGCAGGTTGCCCCTCGCACACCACGAGAGACGGAGAGACCCGGACCCTCCGGCATGCGACGCCCGCAGGATGTCCCTTGGAGACCACTGGAGATGGAGAGACCTGGATCAACAGGGAGACGACGCCCCCGTCTCGTGCGGGTGCGACGACGCAGGCGTGTGCCACCCAGCGATGAGGGGCAGCCACAGGCCCCCGTCACAGCCGAGCCAGGACACCACTACCCAGGACACCACTACCCAGGACACCCCTACCCGGGACAGCACTAACCAGGAAAACAAAATTCCGGACAGTGACACAGAGTAGATGGGTGGAGACGAACCCCCACCCCAAAGTGCCATGGACTCAGAGTGGGGCGAAGAGCACGACACAACGCCACTGCTGTCACCAACACCCTCCACCATCGCAGAAACACTCACCTCGGTTGGGCACTTTAGTGATGAGGCGTCTGGTACACTCACTGATGCGCACAACACAGCCGTCCCGGTACAGCAGGCGGAGGTAGGAGCAGCAGAGGGGCCGGGCGGTCGGTGGGCAGCCCAGCCCAAGCGAACATCTGCCGCCCAGATGGATCCCGGGTTCCTGGAGTTACCACACCCACCCATAGATCCGATGCAACCACCGAACCGGAGACGAGCGAAGAGGGTGACGGCCGGCTTGCAGCGGCTGCAGTCGCAGGTGGAGGAGTCCACCCGCGTCCAGGAGCTGGGAGTGGTGCCGGTCATACGTGCCACCCAGGCCGACACCGCACGGGTGGCGTCCGCGGTGGAGGCAATGGGTGCGACGGTGTCAGACATGGGGAACGGTTTGCGAGGCCTGGGGCTTTCCGTGCAGGCGACGTCTGTGGCCCAGGACATGGCTGCCCTCTCACAGGCCATGAGCCAGCGGCAGATGGCAGAGGCGCTCAACGCCATAGCCCAGTCTCTGCAGCCATGGCCCAGTCTCTGCAGGCCATGGCCCAGTCTCAGCAGGCCATCGCTGAGGGCATCGGCGCCATTGCCCATGTGCGAGCCGGCGTCGCACAGTCACAGACAGGGTTTGCCAATCCCCTGAGCTCCATGGCTGCAAACCTGCAGACCCCTGTCGATACCAGCACGGGCCTCCAGGACTGGCAGCGCCAGATGTCGGGGCGGCGTCGGATGGCCAGTCCGTTCGCATCCCCCACCCATGTAGAGGCCTGGGGGCCATCGGGCACCCCGAGGGAGGAGGAGGTGCTGTGGTCCGTCCCGGGTCCCCCTGGAGGGGAGGTCCCGGAACACCGCGACACCTAGGACTCCCCCCCCCTTCCGTCCCAGGTGCATCGGGTGGGCAACGGGCAGGACAGGCTGGCAGCTCGCCATCCCAGTCGCCCGGGCCGCAGCCTGGCCCATCTAGGCCAGGACGCCCCAGGAAACGGCCGCCAAAAGGATCCCGTGTCAGAGGGCAGGAATCACAGGAGTCCACCTCCAGTTCTGCTGTACCGTCTGGGGAACCACGTAGACGTAGTCATAGGGTCCGGAAGGCCAAACAATTAGACACTGAGTAAGTTGGCACGGGTGCAGGGCACAGATGAGTTTTAGGGGCTAGGGCACTTGCATGAACTCCTTTCGTTATTAAAGTCAATGTTACACCTACAGAAGCTGCCTTTGTGCTCTGTCCAAAGCGTGCAGGGGTGTCATGTACATTGAGCGCAAGTGTGTGTGTGTGAGGGGTGGTCTTACCTCAGCCCCAGGTGAGTCTGCCCCCTTCTCCCTGGGCCGCCATCAACATCCCCCCGGGCAGAGGACGGGACCATGCGCTGCAGTGTCACAGCCGCATGCAGGGATGGTCCGGGTGGATGGTGGTACTGTGGCCATGGGTCAGACATAGTCCAACGATGTGGAGCCAGGAGCTCATCGCAGGGCGGGTTGTCATCATCCTCCATGGCCTGCAATAGACACGCGTCCACCGGCAACTGTGTGAGCCCGGCCGTTGTGCCCGCAGGTGGATCGGCAATGGGGGGGTGGTGTGCATGCGGGTGGGGTGGGGGGTGGGGTTGGGGAGGGGGGTGAGGGTGCTGGGTGGGTGGATGGGTGGGGGGTGTGGGTGGTCGGCTGTTGCCATGGTGTGCGGTCTGTGGCCATACTACCCGATTCCCATGCCCATCTAGTCAGTGAAGCGGGCGGCTATCAGTCTGTCCCGTGCCCGCTGGGCCAGCCGGTAACGGTGGACAGCCACCCGCCTGTGTCTACCCCGTCTGCCCTGACCATTACCCCCATCCCCCTCATCTGGGGAGGACTGCGCCTCTTCCTGCTGCTCCTCCACTCCGCCCTCCTCTGCTTGCGGCACATCGCCCCTCTGCTGGGCTATGTTGTGCAGGACGCAGCACACCACAATGATGCGGCCGACCCTATCTGACCGATACTGGAGGGCGCCCCCAGAGAGGTCCAGGCACCTGAAACGCATCTTCAGCACGCCAAAGCACCTCTCTATCACTCCCCTTGTCGCTACATGGGCATCATTGTAGCAGTTCTCCGCCTCATTGCGTGGCCTCCGTAGAGGCGTCATCAGCCACGATCGCAATGGGTAGCTCCTGTCGCCCAGCAACCAGCCTCTCAGCCGGGGATGGCGTCCCTCGTACATGCCGGTGATGTATGACCGCGACAACACGTATGAGTCGTGTACACTGCCCGGGTAACGGGAGCAGACGTGCAGGATCATCATGCGGTGGGCGCAGACCACCTGTCTGTTCATCGAATAGGTCCCCTTCCTATTGGTGAACACAGCCCTGTTATCTGCAGGTGGCCGCACGGCGACGTGCATCCCATCAATCGCGCCCTGGACCATGGGGAACCCGGCCACGGCAGAGAAGCCCACGGCCCGGGCATCTTGGCTGGCCCGGTCCACAGGGAAGCGGATGTAGCGGTGCGCAATGGCATATAGGGCGTCTGTCACTGCCCGGATGCACTGGTGCACAGATGTCTGCGATATGCCGGACAGGTCCCCACTCGGTGCCTGGAATGACCCCGTTGCATAAAAGTTCAGGGCCACCGTAACCTTGACGGACACGGGGAGAGGGTGTCCCCCGCCAGTGCCACGCGGTGACAGGTGTGCCAGCAAGTGGCAGATGTGTGCCACGGTTTCCCGCCTCAACCGGAGTCTCCTCCTGCATTCCCGGTCCGTGAGGTCCTGGTATGACTGCCGGGGCCGGTACACACGGGGCGCCCTCGGGTGCCTCCGTTGCCTTGGGGGCGCGACGTCCTCCTCCCCCTCCTCGTCCTGTCGGTCAGGTGTCCCTCCAGCCTGGGCGGCTGCCGCCTGCCCCTCTGCGGCAGCCTGCGCCGCCTCTCTGGCACGCTCCTCCTCCTCTTCCTCATCCAGGGCAACATACACATTAGCGGCTGCTGCCACGGCGTCCAACATCGCTGGATGATCGGAAAACATGACGGCCTGGTGGGGGAGGGGGGGGGGGGGGGGGGGGGGGGGGGAAATGACGACATGTCATCATTGCCCATACCCCCTCCTCCCCCCAGCTAGGTGGCATGGACCGCATGGGTCCAACTGTTGGAGGCTGGCACCTGGCCAGGTGGACCAACTCACTTGCCCTCGCACCCCCCTCCCCGGCACGGACCCCCCCCATCCTCCTCCCCGGCACCGACCCCCCCATCCTCCTGCCCGGCACGGACCCCCCCATCCTCCTCCCCGGCACGGACCCCCCCCCCCATCCCCCCTTGCCGGCACGGACCCCATCCTCCTCCCCGGCACTGACCCCATCCCCCTCCCCAGCACGGACCCCGTCCCCCCATCCCCCTCCACGGCACGGACACCCCCCCCCCCTCCCCGGCACGGACCCCCCCATCCTCCTCCCCGGCACGGACCCCCCCCCATCCCCCCTCCCCAGCACGGACCCCCCTCCCCGGCACGGACCCACCCCATCCTCCTCCCCGGCACGGACCCCCGTCTCCCCCGTCCCCCTCCCCGGCACGGACCCCCCCCATCCTCCTCCCCGGCACGGACCCCCCCCCATCCCCCCTCCCCAGCACGGACCCCCCTCCCCGGCACGGACCCCCCCCATCCTCCTCCCCGGCACGGACCCCCCCCATCCTCCTCCCCGGCACGGACCCCCGTCTCCCCCATCCCCCCTCCCCGGCACTCAGCCTCCCGTCCCCGGCACTCAACCCCCCTCCCGGCACTCCCCCGGAGCCCAGCCCACTCTAACCCCCCCCGCCCCCGCCGCACACACACACACAAAACCCTAGACACACCTCTCCCCCACACATTCAGACTGCGGCCACGCCATCTCCTGTCCAGCGGCCAACCCCCCAGGCCGTCACCCACCTCCACGCTGGTCGGCATAAACCTGGAGCACAGGTTGACGCCGATTGAAAGGAGGTTTGATTTACGCCGACGTGACCCGTCATCACGTCGACGGGACTTCGGCCCATCCAGACGGGAGAATATCGGCAGGCCCAAAATCGATTGCCTTGCGCCCACCCGTGCCATTCTCCGAGGTCTGCGGCGCCATTGACGCCCCGCCGACTTTTCTCCCTTCGGAGACTTCGGCGGGCGGCGGGGGCGGAATTCACGGCGTCCAACGGCCATTCTCCGACCCGCTGGGGGGTCGGCGAATGACGCCCCCTGTTACAAATGGTGACCGCGGCAGGATTACTGGGGTTTTGAAAGAGGACTTCCTCCTAACTATTCCCGTACCAGCCTCCCCGAACAGGCGCCGGAATGTGGTGACTAGGGGCTTTTCACAGTAACTTCATTTGAAGCCTTCTTGTGACAATAAGCGATATTCTTTTTTTTTTCATTTTCATTATTCAAGAAAATTAACCTCACAAAACTGGGTAGTAGCGCTCATGAGCTGAACAGCCAGCAGAAGCTGCAGCTGAGTGGACAGAGAGCAAGAGCCACAATAAAAGCCAAGAGAAGACAGTCTGGTTAGTGTGCCTATCCCAGCAGGTGGCAAAATTGGAGGAAAGAATTAAGCTGGAGAGCCAGCTTTGGGAATCCGAAGGGGATGCTCTCGCCATGGCTAGGAATGAAGAGAGGCTCTATGAGGAGTCATCTGAAGCCAGGCAGCTTATTTGGCAGGTAACAGTCAAACAGGAACACTCAGGAATATCTCCAATGTCAGGTAACTGAGGCAAAGGAGAGGGAGAGGAATTTCCAGGAACTCCACTCACAGGGTACCCAAAGGAACAGGGAGCTGGAGGGGAAGTTCAAAGATATACAAGCAGCTTACAGAGTAGAATGTAGTGAGCTGGGTGGTAGCGACCACAGATCTTGCCAGCTGAGGATCAAACAACTGGAATAGGCTCTGTCCCAGGCAAAGCGATGGATCTGCCTGATCAGGCTGGGAGGGCCCCCAGGAGATGAAGGGGTTCAGACAGCAGATGATACCCCAGGGGCAAGAGGCGTTAGACCTCCACCTGAGGTGCCGGTAAGGTGTCCGGGTCAGCAGGTGGGGTTCGGAGTGTCCAGGGAAGGACAGGACAAGGAGGATCAGGAAAATACGCTCAGTAGCGGTGTTTCCGCTATGTGTAGCACACCCGGAGGTGGGGTTACCGATCATGGTAGGGGAGCTGGACTTAGGGGAACAAGGGGGGAAACGGCCCTATGTGGGACACATGTGCCCAATAAGGCAGCGCAAGTATGGTGCCTCAGTGGGACAGGCAGATAGGGGACCACTGGAGAACAATATCATAATTCCCCATGGGACACAAGCCCTATGGGAAATGGTGTCCCACATCCCAAAGTTAAACAGAACAGGGGACCCTTCCATACACTTTATTGAGGTGCAGCAGGCAGCTGAAATAAATGATTGCGATGAAACTGAAAAGGTTAGGCTATTGCTGATGAGCCTGGACGCCTATCTTTGTAAAGCAATGACCTCACAGCAAGGGGGACGACCTGTGACAATGACGGCAGCTCAGGCTGCTGTTTTAGAGACAACAAAGAACAAAGAAATGTACAGCACAGGAACAGGCCCTTCGGCCCTCCAAGCCCGTGCCGACCATGCTGCCCGACTAAACTACAATCTTCTACACTTCCTGGGTCCGTATCCCTCTATTCCCATCCTATTCATGTATTTGTCAAGATGCCCCTTAAATGTCACTATCGTCCCTGCTTCCACGACCTCCTCCGGTAGCGAGTTCCAGGCACCCACTATCCTCTGCGTAAAAAACTTGCCTCGTACATCTACTCTAAACCTTGCCCCTCTCACCTTAAACCTATGCCCCCTAGTAATTGACCCCTCTACCCCGGGGAAAAGCCTCTGACTATCCACTCTGTCTATGCCCCTCATAATTTTGTAGACCTCTATCAGGTCGCCCCTCAACCTCCTTCGTTCCAGTGAGAACAAACCGAGTGTATTCAACCGCTCCTCATAGCTAATGCCCTCCATACCAGGCAACATTCTGGTAAATCTCTTCTGCACCCTCTCTAAAGCCTCCACATCCTTCTGATAGTGTGGCGACCAGAATTGAACACTATACTCCAAGTGTGGCCTAACTCAGGTTCTATACAGCTGCAACATGACTTGCCAATTCTTATACTCAATGCCCCGGCCAATGAAGGCAAGCATGCCGTATGCCTTCTTGACTACCTTCTCCACCTGTGTTGCCCCTTTCAGTGACCTGTGGACCTGTACTCCTAGATCTCTTTGACTTTCAATACTCTTGAGGGTTCTACCATTCACTGTATATTCCCTACCTGCATTAGACCTTCCAAAATGCATTACCTCACATTTGTCCGGATTAAACTCCACCTGCCATCTCTCCGCCCAAGTCTCCAAACAATCTAAATCCTGCTGTATCCTCTGACAGTCCTCATCGCTATCCGCAATTCCACCAACCTTTGTGTCGTCTGCAAACTTACTAATCAGACCAGTTACATTTTCCTACAAATCATTTATGTATACTACAAACAGCAAAGGTCCCAGCACTGATCCCTGTGGAACACCACTGGTCACAGCCCTCCAATTAGAAAAGCATCCTTCCATTGCTACTCTCTGCCTTCTATGACCTAGCCAGTTCTGTATCCACCTTGCCAGCTCACCCCTGATCCCGTGTGACTTCACCTTTTGTACTAGTCTACCATAAGGGACCTTGTCAAAGGCCTTACTGAAGTCCATATAGACAACATCCACTGCCCTACCTGCATCAATCATCTTAGTGACCTCCTCGAAAAACTCTATCAAGTTAGTGAGACACGACCTCCCCTTCACAAAACCATGCTGCCTCTCACTAATACGTCCATTTGCTTCCAAATGGGAGTAGATCCTGTCACAAAGAATTCTCTCCAGTAATTTCCCTACCACTGAAGTAAGGCTCACCGGCCTGTAGTTCCCGGGATTATCCTTGTTACCCTTCTTAAACAGAGGAACAACATTGGCTATTCTCCAGTCCTCCGGGACATCCCCTGAAGACAGTGAGGATCCAAAGATTTCTGTCAAGGCCTCAGCAATTTCCTCTCCAGCCTCCTTCAGTATTCTGGGGTAGATCCCATCAGGCCCTGGGGACTTATCTACCTTAATATTTTTTAAGACACCCAACACCTCGTCTTTTCGGATCTCAATGTGACCCAGGCTATCAACACACCCTTCTCCAGACTCAACATCTACCAATTTCTTCTCTTTGGTGAATACTGATGCAAAGTATTCATTTAGTACCTCGCCCATTTCCTCTGGCTCCACACATAGATTCCCTTGCCTATCCTTCAGTGGGCCAACCCTTTCCCTGGCTACCCTTTTGCTTTTTATGTACGTGTAAAAAGCCTTGGGAGTTTCCTTAACCCTATTCGCCAATTACTTTTCGTGACCCCTTCTAGCCCTCCTGACTCCTTGCTTAAGTTCCTTCCTACTTTCCTTTTATTCCACGCAGGCTTCGTCTGTTCCCAGCCTTTTAGCCCTGACAAATGCCTCCTTTTTCTTTTTGACGAGGCCTACAATATCTCTCGTTATCCAAGGTTCCCGAAAATTGCCGTATTTATCCTTCTTCCTCACAGGAACATGCCGGTCCTGACTTCCTTTCAACTGACACTTGAAAGCCTCCCACATGTCAGATGTTGATTTGCCCTCAAACATCCGCCCCCAATCTAAGTTCTTCAGTTCCCGCCTAATATTGTTATAATTAGCCTTCCCCCAATTTAGCACATTCATCCTAGGACCACTCTTATCCTTGTCCACCAGTACGTTAAAACTTACTGAATTGTGGTCACTCTTACCGAAATGCTCCCCTACTGAAACATCTACCACCTGGCCGGGCTCATTCCCCAATACCAGGTCCAGTACCGCCCCTTCCCTAGTTGGACTGTCTACATATTGTTTTAAGAAGCCCTCCTGGATGCTCCTTACACACTCCGCCCCATCTAAGCCCCTGGCACTAAGTGAGTCCCAGACTATGGGGCTGAATCGGGGTAACCCATTTGTAAGGGTGTGAGAGACAAATCAGAGGTAGGAGAGTCCCCAGACATGTTCGCAGATCGACTGTGGACCATTTATGAGGGAGCTTGCAGAGCTGCCCTTGACAGAAATAATTTAAATGGGAGAACAGCCCACTGGCTGAAAACACTAGTGGCCAACTGTTTACCAAGATTAAGAGCTAAAGCTGAAAATTGGTTCGACCCCCAAGACCCTACTCTTAGGGAGAATGAAGTGATCAGGAAGCTCACCCTTGCATACCGCAAGGAGAAGGGGAAAAGCCCTCCAGGGGAAAGGTACATGAAATTGCACCAGCACCCCCTAGGAGAAGGCAATGGAAACAGGAGGGCTGCCGAGTCGCCCGATAAGCAGCCACTATGCTATGGGTGTGGGAAGCCTGGTCACTACAAGAGAGACTGCAGAAGCCCTAACAAGCAGTTTGAGGGGGAGGCTCATGCAGTATTAACCCCAACTGCACCGACAGGGGAACCAGGATTAGGGATGTTTTCAATGAAAGATTTCATATCGTTCATGCAAGCACACAACCCGGACAGGTAGTTATGGCAACTGGCCAGAGCAACCGTATCCCGAGAACCTTATGACTGCCCTCGAAACAGCCCACTTATCTGTGCAAAATAGAATATGGCCCGTGCGGACGACCTTGGGTCCGGATGGAGGTACAGGATGTAGCAGGGAATTACTTGCTGGACACAGGTGCCTCCAGCACCATAGTCCACACGGACAATCCCCGAGCATCCCCTCTATCCAACGAGGTGCCCAACAGCCTTGTCGGCTTCACCGAAAACGAGAAGGCTGGGTTTTTCTCTGTCCCATTGTCCATTCGATTAGGAACACTCCAAACTCAGTGGAAGTGTGTCCTGGTGAGTTGGAAGCAGGCAGGGAAGGGAATACTAGGCGCTGATTTTATAGTGGCTCATCAGGTCTTGGTGGACCTGAGAAACCACTGTCTGTGAGGTACAATTTTTTTTTTTTTTTTTTTTTTTTTAAATATTTTATTGAAAATTTTTGGTCAACCAACACAGTACATTGTGCATCCTTTACACAACATTATAACAATACAGATAATAATGACCTTTTTTATATAAACAAAAAAAAACAACAACAAATAAATAAATATTAAATAACAAAAATAAAAACTAGCCCTAATTGGCAACTGCCTTGTCTCAGGCCACCCCCCCCCCCCCCCACCCACCCACCCCCATCCCTCCCCCCCGCCCCCCCCAAGTCCTGGGCTGCTGCTGCTGCCTTCTTTTTTCCCCCATCTATCTTTCCGCAAGATATTCGACGAACGGTTGCCACCGCCTGGTGAACCCTTGAGCCGACCCCCTTAGGACGAACTTAATCCGCTCTAACTTTATGAACCCCGCCATATCATTTATCCAGGTCTCCACCCCCGGGGGCTTGGCTTCTTTCCACATTAGCAATATCCTGCGCCGGGCTACTAGGGACGCAAAGGCCAAAACATCGGCCTCTCTCGCCTCCTGCACTCCCGGCTCTTGTGCAACCCCAAATATAGCCAACCCCCAGCTTGGTTCGACCCGGACTCCTACTACTTTCGAAAGCACCTTTGTCACCCCCATCCAAAACCCCTGTAGTGCCGGGCATGACCAAAACATATGGGTATGATTCGCTGGGCTTCTCGAGCACCTCGCACACCTATCCTCCACCCCAAAAAATTTACTGAGCCGTGTTCCAGTCATATGTGCCCTGTGTAATACCTTAAACTGAATCAGGCTTAGCCTGGCACACGAGGACGACGAGTTTACCCTGTTTAGGGCATCTGCCCACAGCCCCTCCTCGATCTCCTCCCCTAGCTCTTCTTCCCATTTCCCTTTTAGTTCGTCCACCATAGTCTCCCCTTCGTCCCTCATTTCCCTATATATATCCGACACCTTACCATCCCCCACCCATTTCTTTGAGATGACTCTGTCCTGCACCTCTTGTGTCGGGAGCTGCGGGAATTCCCTCACCTGTTGCCTCGCAAAAGCCCTCAATTGCATGTACCTGAATGCATTCCCTTGGGGCAACCCATATTTCTCGGTCAGCTCTCCCAGACTCGCGAACTTCCCATCCACAAATAGATCTTTCAGTTGCGTTATTCCTGCTCTTTGCCACATTCCATATCCCCCATCCATTCCCCCCGGGGCAAACCTATGGTTGTTTCTTATCGGGGACCCCCCCAATGCTCCGGTCTTTCCCCTATGTCGTCTCCACTGTCCCCAAATCTTCAGTGTAGCTACCACCACCGGACTCGTGGTATAGTTCCTCGGTGAGAACGGCAATGGGGCTGTCACCATAGCCTGCAAGCTGGTCCCCCTACAGGACGCCCTCTCTAATCTCTTCCACGCCGCTCCTTCCTCCTCTCCCATCCACTTACTCACCATTGAAATATTAGCGGCCCAATAATACTCACTTAGGCTCGGTAGTGCCAGCCCCCCCCTATCCCTACTACGCTGTAAGAATCCCTTCCTCACTCTCGGAGTCTTCCCGGCCCAAACAAAACCCATGATGCTCTTTTCTATCCTTTTAAAAAAAGCCTTCGTGATCACCACCGGGAGGCACTGAAACACAAAGAGGAATCTCGGGAGGACCACCATCTTAACCGCCTGCACCCTCCCTGCCATTGACAGTGCTACCATATCCCATCTCTTGAAATCTTCCTCCATCTGTTCCACCAACCGCGTTAAATTTAGCCTGTGCAATGTGCCCCAATTCTTAGCTATCTGGATCCCCAGGTAACGAAAGTCTCTTGTTACCTTCCTCAACGGTAGGTCTTCTATTTCTCTACTCTGCTCCCCTGGATGCACCACAAACAGCTCACTCTTCCCCATGTTCAATTTATACCCTGAAAAATCCCCAAACTCCCCAAGTATCCGCATTATTTCTGACATCCCCTCCGCCGGATCCGCCACATATAGTAGCAGATCATCCGCATATAAAGATACCCGGTGCTCTTCTCCTCCCCTAAGTATTCCCCTCCATCTCTTGGAACCTCTCAGCGCTATCGCCAGGGGCTCAATCGCCAGTGCAAACAGTAATGGGGACAGAGGACATCCCTGCCTTGTCCCTCTATGGAGCCGAAAATATGCCGATCCCCGTCCATTCGTGACCACACTCGCCACTGGGGCCCTATACAACAGCTGCACCCATCTAACATACCCCTCTCCAAAACCAAATCTCCTCAACACCTCCCACAGATAATCCCATTCCACTCTATCAAATGCTTTCTCGGCATCCATCGCCACTACTATCTCCGTTTCACCCTCTGGTGGGGCCATCATCATTACCCCTAACAGCCTCCGTATATTCGTGTTCAGCTGTCTCCCCTTCACAAACCCAGTTTGGTCCTCATGAACCACCCCCGGGACACATTCCTCTATTCTCATTGCCATTATCTTGGCCAGGACCTTGGCATCCACATTTAGGAGGGAAATTGGTCTGTAGGACCCGCATTGTAGCGGATCCTTTTCCTTCTTTAAGAGAAGCGATATCGTTGCTTCAGACATAGTCGGGGGCAGTTGTCCCCTTTCCTTTGCCTCGTTAAAGGTCCTCGTCAGTAGCGGGGCGAGCAAGTCCAAATATTTTCTGTAAAATTCAACTGGGAATCCGTCCGGTCCCGGGGCCTTTCCCGTCTGCATGTTCCTAATTCCTTTCACCACTTCTTCTACCGTGATCTGTGCTCCCAGTCCCACCCTTTCCTGCTCTTCCACCTTGGGAATTTCCAGCCGATCCAAAAAATCCATCATTCTCTCCCTCCCATCCGGGGGTTGAGCTTCATACAATTTTTTATAAAATGTCTTGAACACTTCATTCACTCTCTCCGCTCCCCGCTCCGTCTCTCCTTCCTCGTCCCTCACTCCCCCTATTTCCCTCGCTGCTCCCCTTTTCCTCAATTGGTGTGCCAGCAATCTGCTCGCCTTCTCTCCATATTCATACTGTACACCCTGCGCCTTCCTCCATTGTGCCTCTGCAGTGCCTGTAGTCAGCAAGTCAAATTCCACATGCAGCCTTTGCCTTTCCCTGTACAGTCCCTCCTCCGGTGCTTCCGCATATTGTCTGTCCACCCTCAAAAGTTCTTGCAGCAACCGCTCCCGTTCCTTACTCTCCTGCTTCCCTTTATGTGTCCTTATTGATATCAGCTCCCCCCTAACCACCGCCTTCAACGCCTCCCAGACCACTCCCACCTGAACCTCCCCATTGTCATTGAGTTCCAAGTACTTTTCAATACATCCCCTCACCCTTAGGCACACCCCCTCATCCGCCATTAGTCCCATGTCCATTCTCCAGGGTGGGCGCCCTCCTGTTTCCTCCCCTATCTCCAAGTCTACCCAGTGTGGGGCATGATCCGAAATGGCTATAGCCGTATATTCCGTTCCCCTCACCCTCGGGATCAATGCCCTACCCAACACAAAAAAGTCTATGCGCGAATAGACTTTATGGACATAGGAGAAAAACGAGAACTCCTTACTCCTAGGTCTACTGAATCTCCACGGGTCCACCCCTCCCATCTGCTCCATAAAATCCTTAAGCACCTTGGCTGCTGCCGGCCTCCTACCAGTCCTGGACTTCAACCTATCCAGCCTTGGTTCCAACACCGTGTTAAAGTCTCCCCCCATTATCAGCTTTCCCGTCTCTAGGTCCGAGATGCGTCCTAGCATTCGCCTCATAAAGTTGGCATCGTCCCAGTTCGGGGCATACACGTTTACCAAAACCACCATCTCTCCCTGTAATTTGCCACTCACCATCACGTATCTGCCCCCGTTATCCGCCACTATAGTCTTTGCCTCGAACATTACCCGCTTCCCCACTAATATAGCCACCCCCCTGTTTTTCGCATCCAGCCCCGAATGGAACACCTGCCCCACCCATCCTTTGCGCAGCCTAACCTGGTCTATCAGTTTCAGGTGCGTTTCCTGTAACATAACCACATCTGCTTTAAGTTTCTTAAGGTGTGCGAGTACTCGTGCCCTCTTTATCGGCCCGTTGAGCCCTCTCACGTTCCACGTGATCAGCCGAGTTGGGGGGCTTCCCACCCCCCCCCCCCCCCTTGCCGGTTAGCCATCATCTTTTTCCAGCTTCTCACCCAGTTCCCACGCAGCTGTATCTCCCCCAGGCGGTGCCCCCCCGCCCATCCTCTCCCGTACCCATTCCCCCCTTTCCCCAGCAGCAGCAACCCAGTAATTCCCCCCTCCCACCCCCCCCCCGCTAGACCCCCCGCTAGCGTAATTACTCCCCCCATGTTGCTCCCAGAAGTCAGCAAACTCTGGCTGACCTCGGCTTCCCCCCGTGACCACGGCTCGCACCGTGCGACGCCCCCTCCTTCCTGCTTCTCTATGCCCGCCATAATTATCATAGCGCGGGAACCAAGCCCGCGCCTCTCCCTCGGCCCCGCCTCCCATGGCCAACGCCCCATCTCCTCTCCCTCCCCACCTCCCCCCATCACCACCTGTGGGAGAAAGAAAAGTTACCATACCGCAGGATTAGAACATAAAACCCCTCTTCGCCCCCCCCCCATTCGCCCCACCACTTTGTCCAAACGTTCTTTTTCATAATCCACTCATTCCAATTTTTCTTCTACAATAAAAGTCCACGCTTCATCCGCCGTCTCAAAGTAGTGGTGCCTCCCTTGATATGTGACCCACAGTCTTGCCGGTTGCAGCATTCCAAATTTTATCTTCCTTTTGTGAAGTACCGCCTTGGCCCGATTAAAGCTCGCCCTCCTTCTCGCCACCTCCGCACTCCAATCTTGATAAACGCGGATCACCGCGTTCTCCCATTTACTGCACCGAGTTTTCTTCGCCCATCTAAGGACCATTTCTCTATCCTTAAAACGGAGGAATCTCACCACTATGGCTCTGGGAGTTTCTCCTGCTCTCGATCCTCGCACCATAACTCGGTATGCTCCCTCCACCTCCAACGGACCCGTCGGGGCCTCCGCTCCCATTAACGAGTGCAGCATCGTGCTCACATATGCCCCGACGTCCGCCCCCTCCACACCTTCAGGAAGGCCAAGAATCCTCAAGTTGTTCCTTCTTGCGTTGTTTTCCAGTGCCTCCAACCTCTCCACACATCGTTTCTGGTGTGCCTCCTGTATCTCCGACTTCACCACCAGGCCCTGTATATCGTTCTCATTCTCGGCTGCTTTCGCCTTCACGACCCGAAGCTCCTGCTCCTGGGTCTTGTCATGATATTCAAACACACACATCATGATGGACACACCAACAGGCAAATCAGAGCACACAACACCACAACCAATCACAGACAAGAACACCAACCACATAAAAAGCACGAGCACGACACCTGGTGGTCAGTAGGTCTGGGGATAAAGAAACAGAGAAGAGCTGTTACAACATCACAAGCAGGGAACCCCCACGTGCAGAGTGCAAAGACAAAACTGTACATAGTAAGTTTGAATAAAATAGCGTTGTACCATATACAACCGTGTTGGCTCATCTGTGTGTCAGAACACCCAACACCACATGGTACAGGAGTGGATCGATACCTGCCTACTAACCTGCCATTCTGGACATGGACCGCACCGACAAACCGCAGCCGTTGCAAGTCGCGGGGAACCTAGGTACCAATTGGAAGCTCTTCAGGCAGCGATTTGACCTGTACATCCGTGCCACCGAAAAACAGAGTGCCTCGGATGACACGAAGATTGCAATGCTCCTCTTCTACGCAGGTCAGCACGCCACCGACGTCTTCAACTCACTGGTGTTCGAAGAAGGCGAAAACCAATCCAAATATGACACGGTCATCCTCAAACTGGACCAGCACTTTCAAGTTGAAGTAAATGAAAGTTTTGAAAGATACCTCTTTCAGCAACGCCTGCAAGGTAAGGAGGAGCTTTTTCAACCCTTCTTGACGCACCTCCGGATTCTAGCGCAGTCCTGCGGTTACGGCACCACCACAGAGTCCATGATCAGGGACCAGATTGTTTTTGGCGTTGCCTCTAGTGGCCTACGCCAGCAGCTTCTTAAAATGAAAAGCCTCACCTTAGCGTCTGCTGTGGAAGCCTGTGTCCTCCACGAAAATGCTACCTGCCGTTTTGCCCGATTTCAGGCGTCCGAGTTGGCACGGAGGGGGTCCCCAGCCGTCGAATCGGCAAGCCAGGCCGCCCACGACGTCGAACGCATCCAGGCCGTCGATTACTTCCCGACCCACGGCCCGGACGACAGCGGCCGCTTCCCGCGCTTTTCGCGGTCTCCCGCGCAGGTGCGCGCCAAAAATAACGGCCACAACGAGGGACGCACTGCGCAGGCGCGCCCACCGCAAGATCGCACTGCGCATGCGCAGTGGCGCAACGAACGCCGTGACGTCATGACGTGCGGCAATTGTGGAGCTCTACATTTAAAAGGGCAATGTCCTGCAAAAAACCGACAGTGCCTCAGATGTGGCAAGATGGGCCACTACGCAGCCCACTGTCGTTCGGCTCAACCCATGGATCCGGCGCATCCTCGACAATCTCGCAGACAAGACAGGACCGTCCAGCCCACGCATCAAGACTTCCAGTTAAGTGATGCAGATGACCAGGATGCCTTCCGCGTTTCCGTCATCGATGTCAACAAGGTCAATGCCATCAATCCAGCCGATGAGTGGTGTGCCACCTTGACGGTCAACCGATCGCGCGTCGCCTTCCGTCTGGACACCGGCGCATCCGCCAACCTGATTGCATATTCTGCAGTCCAGGCCATGAAGGTCAAACCACCCATCACGCCATCCCGGCTCAAGATGGTTGACTATAACGGGAACGTCATCCCGTCCATAGGATCTTGCCAGCTACAGGTAACTCACAAGATGCACACGGCCACACTCCCCTTCGAAGTTGTCGGCTCATCAAAGGACTCGTTACTGGGCGCACAGGCGTGTAAGGTCCTTCACCTGGTACAGCGCATTATGTCTCTCTCTCCAGATGAGATATCCGACTTCCCGGATGCTGAGTTCCACGCAAATCTCCATTCCCTCCTTGCTCACAACCAGGAGGTTTTTGAAGGCATGGGGACATTGCCATACACGTACAAGATTCGACTCAGACCGGACGCCATCCCTGTCGTTCACGCACCTCGCAGGGTTCCTGCGCCACTCAAAGACCGCCTCAAGGTACAACTGCAGGTTCTTCAGGACCAAGGGGTCCTATCCAGGGTCACGGAGCCCACGCCATGGGTCAGCTCCATGGTCTGTGTAAAGAAGCCCTCTGGCGAGCTCCGTATATGTATAGATCCTAAAGATCTGAATAACAACATCATGCGGGAACACTATCCCATCCCGAAACGAGAGGACCTCACCAGCGAGATGGCGCGAGCCAAAATATTCACCAAATTGGATGCGTCCAAAGGATTTTGGCAGATCCAACTGGACCCGGCCAGCCGAAGACTATGCACATTCAACACCCCTTTTGGCAGATTCTGCTACAACCGGATGCCATTCGGCATCATTTCAGCATCTGAAGTTTTCCACCGCATTATGGAGCAGATGATGGAAGGCATCGAAGGGGTACGTGTATATGTGGACGATATCATCATTTGGTCCACCACTCCGCAGGAACACATGCATCGTCTACGACGTGTCTTCACCCGCATACGACAAAATGGCCTGCGTCTCAACCGTGCGAAGTGTGCTTTCGGCCAGACGGAGCTGAAATTCCTCGGGGACCACATCTCAAGGTCAGGGGTCCGTCCCGATGCAGACAAGGTTAGCGCCATCACAGCCATGCCACGACCGGCTGACAAGAAGGCTGTCCTAAGATTCCTGGGCATGGTCAACTTCCTTGGGAAGTTCATTCCCAACCTGGCTTCTCATACAACAAATATGCGCCATCTCGTAAAAAAATCGACAGAATTCAACTGGCACCAATCGCATCAGCGGGAATGGGAGGAGCTCAAGCACAAACTGGTCACGGCACCAGTGCTGGCCTTCTTTGACACGACTCGCCCTACAAAGATCTCAACAGACGCCAGCCAATCTGGTATTGGAGCGGTACTCCTGCAAAAAGACAGCACGTCGTCATGGGCCCCGGTTGCATATGCCTCACGAGCCATGACCCCTACCGAACAGCGCTACGCGCAAATCGAAAAAGAATGCCTGGGCTTGTTAACTGGACTGGACAAGTTCCACGACTATGTGTATGGCCTGCCACGATTTACGGTCGAAACTGACCACCGCCCCCTGGTCAACATCATTAACAAAGACCTGAACGACATGACTCCTCGCCTCCAGCGCATCTTACTTAAACTCAGGAGGTACGATTTCGAACTGATCTACACTCCGGGGAAGGATCTCATCGTGGCGGACACTCTTTCCCGAGCAGTGAGCACACCACCAGATGCGGAGGGGTTCGTGCGTCAAATTGAGGCACACGTAACTCTGACAGCAGCAAATCTGCCAGCTGATGATCCTAGTCTGGCCCACATACGCGCAGAGACGGCGACTGACCCCCTTCTGCAGCGAGTGATGCGCCACATGACGGAAGGGTGGCTCAAAGGGCAGTGCCCCCAGTTTTATAATGTGCGAGATGATCTTACCAACATAGACGGGGTCCTTATGAAATCAGACAGGATCGTTATTCCGCACAGCGTGCGCCAGATGATTCTTCATCAACTACACGAAGGCCACTTGGGCGTCGAAAAATGCAGACGAAGGGCCCGGGAGGCGGTATATTGGCCGGGTATTAATGAAGACATAGCCAACATGGTGCTCAACTGCACAACCTGTCAGAGGTTTCAGCCGGCGCAACCTCCGGAAACACTTCTACCACACGAGATGGTGACGTCCCCCTGGGCGAAGGTGGGTGTTGACCTATTTCACGCGCTCGGCAGAGATTACATCGTTATTATAGACTACTTCTCAAACTACCCGGAAGTCATGCCTCTCCATGATCTGACGTCGTCCGCAGTCATTGGGGCCTGCAAGGAAACATTTGCTCGCTATGGCATTCCAAGGACTGTCATGTCAGACAATGGACCCTGCTTCCCCAGCCGTGAATGGTCGTCCTTTGCCGCAGCATATGGTTTCACTCATGTGACATCCAGCCCTCTACATCCACAATCGAACGGGAAGGCTGAAAAGGGTGTCCACATCGCCAAGCGGCTCCTGTGCAAGGCGGCTGCTGCCGGATCGGACTTTAACCTTGCCTTGCTGGCCTATCGATCGGCCCCGCTATCCACGGGTCTCTCGCCAGCGCAGCTACTAATGGGTCGCTCCCTCAGGACGACGGTACCTTCCATCCTGGCACCAACAACAGACCATGAGACGGTTCTTCGGAACATGCAAATGCAGCGTGATCGCCAGAAAAGTCGGTACGACACACGAGCGACGGACCTGCCCCCCCTGTCCTCCGGAGACAAAGTACGCGTCCATCAACCGTATGGTGGCTGGTCAGCACCGGCCGAAGTCCTCCGACAAGTGGCTCCCCGCTCGTTCCTGGTTCGCATGCCGGATGGTTCAGTGCGTCGCCGCAATCGGTGCGCCCTTCGCCGACTTCCACGCTCACAGCCACACAGTACGCACACGCCAGATCCTCAACAGGCTTCCGAGGATGACTTTGTGGAGCTGCCGCACATCACGCCCTTTCCATCGCCACCCATGGCCATGCCTGCACAGCAGCCGGTGGTTCTTGATCCACCCTTGAGGCGGTCAACCCGAACTCGTCGCAAGCCCATTAGACTGGACTTATAATACCGTTCATATGTTTAACAAGTTGCACAATTTTACATGATAACCTGTTGTTGTTTATCGTTCCAGATGTCGTCTGACTGGACAACTGTTCAAGTTTTTTTTTTCTTCTTCTCTCGTTCGCATTTATGTTATGTTATGGTACAACTTGGTTCATGTGACGCACCCGACATCGCCCCATGTACATAGTTCCGTCATATGCACATGCTGCACACGACACACACACACTCTTAGATGCACTCACGACACGATCATATTTATTACCACGTAGGCACATATCTTTGTAAAAAGGGGGGATGTCATGATATTCAAACACACACATCATGATGGACACACCAACAGGCAAATCAGAGCACACAACACCACAACCAATCACAGACAAGAACACCAACCACATAAAAAGCACGAGCACGACACCTGGTGGTCAGTAGGTCTGGGGATAAAGAAACAGAGAAGAGCTGTTACAACATCACAAGCAGGGAACCCCCACGTGCAGAGTGCAAAGACAAAACTGTACATAGTAAGTTTGAAGAAAATAGCGTTGTACCATATACAACCGTGTTGGCTCATCTGTGTGTCAGAACACCCAACACCACAGGTCTTTTGTTCCTCTTTCAGCCCTTCGATCGCCTGTAGTATCGGGGCCAACAACTCTTTCTTCATTTCCTTTTTTATCTCCTCCACGCAGCATTTCAAGAACTCTTGTTGTTCAGGGCCCCATATGAAACTGCCACCTTCCGACGCCATCTTGGTTTCTGCTTGCCTTCCTTGCCGTTGTTCCAAAGGATCCGCTGCAATCCGGCCACTTTCCTCTCCTTTTTCCATCCGTGTCCAGGGGGAACACCCTTCTGGTTTACCGCATGGTGTTTTTAGCCGTTAAAATTGCCGTTGGGGCTCCTATCAAGAGCCCAAAAGTCCGTTCCACCGGGAGCTGCCGAAACGTGCGACTTAGCTGGTCATCGCCGCACCCGTAAGTCCGTCTGTGAGGTACAATTAACGAGGGGGCGGAGAGAGAGGTGATGATCATAGAAGGGGTGCTGGGAGGGGGGGCTCTGTGTACTGTGAAACCGAACGAGTGTTATGACCTTGAAGCTTAGGTTAGAAACACCCCAGCAGAAAACCTTGCAGCATTTGCCACCCACACGCATGACTGTGGGAGAGTCACAGGCATAGAAGTCAGACTAGATGGGGATCCCATGCCCAAACCCCCAAAACAATATAACTTCCCCAGGGAAGCTGAGGCAGATCTGGAAACTGCCCTAAGCTCGCTCGTCAAACAGGGTATCCTGAGACCCATAGCCACCCATGTTAATTTACAAGAAAACTGGACAACTGGAGGGCCACAATAGGTTACAGAGTCCTCAACAAAAACATTCCTGCCTGCGCTCCAACCGTAGCCGCAGTGCCAGACTTGTTCGCGGAAATCCCAGCATCCGCATTTGTGTTCACAGTTTTGGACATTTCAAACGGCTTCTGGTCCATCCCGTTTAGAAAAGAGGACCAGTACAAATTCGCCTTTACCTTTAAAGGGCAGCACTATACCTGGAGCTGTCTCCCGCAGGGCTTTCACAACAGCCCAAGCATATTCCTCCAATGTATGGCAGGTTGTCTAAAGGAGTTTAGCGAGCCCCACAGGCTCATACAATATGTAAATGATGTGTTGCTGTTCATTGATAACGGTGAGGAGCACAGCCCCATGGTAAATGAATTGCTGGAGTTACTCAGGAAAAGTGGTCTGAAGGTCAACCCCAAAAAGGCACAAATAGGGTTCAGGGAGGTAAAATTCTTGGGGCTGACAATTAGAGCTGGAGAGAGGGCAATCGATGAGGCACGGAGGAAGACAGTGCAGGAGCTCCCTGTCCCAACAAACGTAAGGGGAGTGGGATCCTTCTTAGTGATCGCAGGCTACTGTAGGGATTTCAGAGCCCCTCTGCTCAGATTCTTACACAAAGGAGTGGGAATGGGATAGGCAGTGTGAAACAGCCTTTGTCCATTTAAAACAAGACCTACAGAAAGCACCAGCCCTGGGATCGATCAAGCCCAGGCGGGAATTTTTCCTGGAAGTAGCGGCCAGCAGCGACAGTCTTAGCGCAGTGTTGCTCCAGGAAAGGCATGGCCGGTTGAGGCCAGTGGTGTATTCCTCCAGGGTCCTCACAGAGGTAGAAAGAGCATATTCTAACTGAGCACCACTTGTTAGCCACCCACTGGGCAGTGAAAAGGGTAACGCTTTCCATCAGAATGTCCCCATCACTCTTTTGACACACCACACCCTGACCCAAATGCTGTTAGACGGTAGGATTAAGGACGATACTGTGAGCAGTGCGAGAATCACGAGCTGGACTCTTCTCTCCCAAATGTCACGAAAGGTTAAAGGGCTAGGCGAGCCCATGCTCGCCACCAATTTGATTTACTCAGAGAGCCGCATCAGTGCTCAGTAGGAGGGGTATGGGACGTGGATTTCGGGTTTAGGGCAGGGTTACACCCCACAGGCAGGGAAATCTATGTTGATGGGTCGAGCACAGTTTCTCCGGGCACCAGGCTCACAGGCTGTGTAATATGGGACCCCGAGGCAGACATAGCTTTAGCCCTCAAACTCCCCCAAACCTTAAGTGCTCAGCAGGCGGAACTAGCAGCCGTAATGTATGTAGTCACCCACCCCGAGGTTTTCCCCATCCCATACACTATTTGCTCCGACAGCATGTTTACCTGCAACTCCTGTACAGAATACTTGGCTATCTGGTCTCACTGAGGGTACACCTCCTCAGATGGAAAGCCCCTAGCAACCAAACCCCTGCTAGAAAGAAGCACGGTAGCATTGTGGATAGCACAATTGCTTCACAGCTCCAGGGTTCCAGGTTCGATTCCGGCTTAGGTCACTGTCTGTGCGGAGTCTGCACATCCTCCCCGTGTGTGCGTGGGTTTCCTCCGGGTGCTCCGGTTTCCTCCCACAGTCCAAAGATGTGCAGGTTAGGTGGATTGGCCATGATAAATTGCCCTTAGTGTCCAAAATTGCCCTTAGTGTTGGGTGGGGTTACTGGGTCATGGGGATAGGGTGGAGGTGTTGACCTTGGGTAGGGTGCTCTTTCCAAGAGCCGGTGCAGACTTGATGGGCCAAATGGCCTCCTTCTGCACTGTAAATTCTATGATGATGTTAATCTATGATGAATTGCAGCAGTAGGGAAGGGTGGAGACAGGTACATCCATAAAATGAAAGCTCACTCAAAAACTGAGCCACGAGCCGAGTGGAATCAGCAGGCAGATCAACTGGCGAAGGAAGGGGCAAGAACCAGTGTGGCCTGGGACCCCTATGAGGAATGTCGGGTAGCAGCGGTCAGCGGACAGCCGGAGGAAAAAGGGGTGGTTTTGTCCCCAGACCTTGGCACGGTACAGGCGCAGGATCCTATCCTGAAGGCTACCTTAGCTGCTATCTGCCGACAGGAGAAAATAGAGGGTCCGTATGAGGCTGCAGACATAATCGTACGGGAGGGCATGCTTTTTGAAGGAGATAAGTGGGTAGTGCCTTTCCTGTGCCATAAAGAGTTTCTGCAGCCAGCACATGAGAGTCCCGGGGCCGGACATCCCGGACCAGAAACCACCGGCATCTCCACATCACAGAAACCACCTGGCAGTGAGTGGAAATGGTGGGATGGTGGCCAGGTCTCAGGGAAGACGTCCGCGATTTTTGTGCAGGCTGCTTAGTCTGTGCAGCAAATAACCTGGATCCCCAGAAGAGGAAGGTTTCCATGGGGCACATCAGGAGGGTGGAGGTGTGGTGATATGCATCACTGTAAATTCACAAGGGATTAATGTAGATACACTAGGGCACTGTAAATACACAAGGGGTTAATGTAAATACACGAGAACTAAATAAACACTAGAGGGAGCAACAGAGACATCATGACACACAGACATTCAACCAATAGGCCAGTAAGATAGGACACGACCAATTGGCAGTCAAGACACACCCAGAGGTGACACTACCACAAGGGGGCTAACTATATAAAAGGACAGGGCACACATACTCTTTCTCTTTCCATAGGTGGCACTCAGAGAGACAGGGGCAGATCAGATCAGGGAAGCATCACACCCACCGCATGGATTAGAGCAGACTGGTTAGTTAGATTGAGTTACTATAGTAAAATTAGCAGGAGAGTCAAACCCAAGTAGGAGAATTGTTAACTGTTCAATAAATGTGTTAAATCTATCTCCAAGTCTGAACGTTCCTTTGTCAGAGTATAGAAGCAGCTTATGCTACGTGAAGAAGCATAACACATGGTACCAGTGAGTGACCTGTTTAAACCCTATAGTTCAACTCAACAAATCCATGACAACCAGCAACAGCACCCAGGCAAGATGTTCGAGATTCCAGTTCCACAGCAGCTTTGGTACCACGGCAATCTCAGTGCAAACTGGCGGGCGTTCAGGCAGAGATTCGCGATCTACCTGGTAGCGTCCGACCTAGATGAAAATAAAGCTGCTACTCACCATCGCGGGTGCAAGAGCAGCAGAAATCTTTCAGGCCTTCAAGTACTCCAAAGGGTAAGACAAGAGGGACTTCCAGGCAGTCCTGGAGAAGTTTCAAGAATTCTGCAAGGAAAACACAAGAGACAACAGCAAAAGAGGCGACAACACTCACCACGAGGGGAAGGTAGGCCTGCAAATGCAGAAAACGGCAGTTTTGATTGGCAGCCATCTTGGGAAAGGAGCTGCACATGCGCAGTTGTAAAAATGGTGCCACGTAACGGAACAGCGATCTGCGCATGCGCAGTCCATTCCTATGTTCTACGTCACAAGCGTCAAGACATCAGAGACATCGGACCATGCCCACTTAAAGGAGAAATGTCCCAAAACAGTGGAAAAAAAATTTAAAGCCGTAAAACACCATTCTTTCACCTGGGACGACAGCACGATGCCTGAACTTTGGCCAGTCGCTGAAAGTAACCTCCACAGAACCCTGCAACAAGCAGTTAGCACCGCCCAAAGCAATGATTTAGCCCTTGACGACTACGACTCACGTTGATTACTTCTTTGGACATCGCGAGCACAATGACAGCTCCGACACAAAAAGTGATGACTATGACTTGAAGACTATGACTCAGATGAAGATTTCATCTTTGGAGATGGCGACCCCATCTAAAAGCCTAAGAGACAACAGGGATGATACTAGGGGACTGCATGGTGCCGAAAGTGGGGGCCCAGTCTGCACCTGGAACGCATGCGGACCCCAAGAGCCAGTGATAAAAGATGGAGAAAGGGGCAGTCAGACCCCTCAGAGAGAAGAATGCTGGCCAGCAGGGTCCAGCCAGCCAGGCGACTGGCCTCGCCTGAGTGAAGGCAGGTTTTAGCTTGGCCAACCGGAGATGGGTGGCATTGTACATAATATTTATTTATTTATTCATTTTCCCCCCCCAGGAGTAGTTTATGTTTTAGTTTTAAATCCTGAGTGTGCATTATTTTTTGAATGTAGACAGTGGGTGGAATTGTGAAAGGATGTTTTTACCTATTTTGCAGATTGCACATGAGAAACCTGAAAACATGGATGATGCTGACAGACTGTTTGGGGACCTGTGCCGGACGCCGTGGGGACACAGAGGAGTCCCTGATCTATGGGTGCTCTGGGGGCAAGGCAACCCTTGTAACGACCAAACAGGGGAACCCAATCGCAGATGACCAGGCCAGTTATTCCCACAAGGGGAGATGGCCTGGATGGCTGGGATCGAATTCGACCAGATTCTCCAGCCACAAGAGCTTGGCTTATGGGGAAGCATCAGTTCCCTGTGCGGAAATTAAAGTGGTGACGGACAGGGTTGGGTGACTGAGGGCAGGAGTGGGTGCTTAACCTGTAAAGGGGATGTACCTTTTGGGAGATGGTGGCTCAGGAAGCTGAGTCCGGACATGAGGGATCGGTCCTCGGACTGGGAAAGACTGGACAATGATACCGACTGGACCATCACGGGGTCAATGGGAGGGGTCACAGTATGTTGGGAAAAATGATGGGCGTACAACCAGAGGCTGTGTTTATGTTATGGGGGTCTGCCAGGGTATGTCCCGAAGGGGCATCAATTAAGTTTGTAAGCTGGTGGCAGGACCCCGGGAACAGGATAAATTGGGACCGCAGCGGGTGGCATGTGTCGCTCCCCAGGAAGGGATGGCAGAGAAGGCCAGCGGACTGCTGGTTCAGGTGAAGAACCCCTCCCCAACCCAACCCATCGACCCTCACAACTGCCCGACCACCACTAGGGGCCAGGGAATGGATTAGTGCTGGTACCGACCGAGAAGCTATTATACCAAGGGGTGCATTACGCTGTGGCTTCAGTCATTTTAAATCTAACTGAGGTGCGATTACCTGCCTGGTGCCCTCGCGAGACAGAATTGCTGTATCAAGCCCTACTAAAAACATGTTCCAACAATTTTACAACCTAGATTTTGGTTATAACATTCCCCCTTTAAAGGAGAGGCTCATGGAACTGCTGGCTGGCATCCCAAGAACAAATAAAACAAATATACCATCCAACACTGGTGCCATGTAATGTTCTTGTCGGATGACCTGATTTATATTACAAGAACACTTGTAGAAACGATTTATTAACATTAATTGCGGGTCAGATATATAAAAATCAAGAGATGACTAACAGTACGAACATGCACAAGCTACTATCTCCCATTCCCTAGTCTGTCTGAGGTCCCCTGAATAATATTCACTTTTAAAAAAAATTTAGAGTGGCCTACCCTGCACATCTTTGGGTTGTGAGGGTGTGACTCACGCAGACACGGGGAGAATGTGCAAACTCCACACATGACGACCCAGGGCCGGGAACGAACACGGTCCTCGGCTACATAAGCAGCAGTGCAAACCGCTGTGCCACACTCACATATACTAATGAGACTCTTAGTGGACAGTCGGTGAATTACAACATAATCATGATTTTGCATGATGTGGAGATGCTGGCGTTGGACTGGGGTGAGCACAGTAAGAAGTCTTACAACACCAGGTTAAAGTCCAACAGGTTTGTTTCGATGTCACTAGCTTTCGGAGCGCTGCTCCTTCCTCAGGTGAATGAAGAGGTATGTTCCAGAAACACATATATAGACAGATTCAAAGATGCCAGACAGTGCTTGGAATACGAGTATTAGCAGGTGATTAAATCTTTACAGATCCAGAGATGGGGTAACCCCAGGTTAAAGAGGTGTGAATTGTGTCAAGCTAGGGCAGTTGGTAGGATTTTGCAGGCCAGATGGTGGGGGATGAATGTAATGCGACATGAATCCCAGGTCCCGGTTGAGGCCGCACTCATGTGTGTGGAACTTTACTAGAATTATATATATTACAATATAATTTATAGCCAAGTTCCGCACACATGAGTGCGGCCTCAACCGGGACCTGGGGTTCATGTCGCATTACATTCATCCCCCATCTGGCCTGCAAAATCCTACCAACTGTCCTGGCTTGACACAATTCACACCTCTTTAACCTGGGGTTACCCCATCTCTGGATCTGTAAAGATTTAATCACCTGCTAATGCTCGTATTCCAAGCATTGTCTGGCATCTTTGAATCTGTCTATATATGTTTCTGGAACATACCTCTTCATTCACCCGAGGAAGGAGCAGCGCTCCGACAGCTAGTGACATCGAAACAAACCTGTTGGACTTTAACCTGGTGTTGTAAGACTTCTTAATATGATATTGTATGGTAGCACAGTGGTTAGCACTGTGGCTTCGCAGCACCAGGGACCCGGGTTTGATTCCCGGCTTGGATCACTGTCTGTGCGGAGTCTGCACGTTCATCCTATGTCTGCATGGGTTTCCTCCGGGCGCTCCGGTTTCCATGCACAAGTCCTGAAAGATGTGCTTGTTAGCTGAATTGGACATTCTAAATTCTCCCTCCGTGTACCCGAACAGATATCGGAGTGTGGCGAGGAGAGGATTTTCACAGTACATTCATTGCAGTGTTAATGTAAGCCTACTTGTGACACTAATGAAAGATTATTTTTAAAAAACTCCAACCACCATCTCATGGGCAATTAGGATTAGACAACTGATGCTCATCTTGCCAAATGGGCTGTCATTCTTTGAACGAATTAAAAGTTGCATAAAGTGAAAGCTAAGTTTAAAACATAATCCATTTGCTCCGATATTCAACATCTCTACCCAAAAGTGGACATAGAGCGCATTCTCTTGGCTGAAGAAAGCCTCATATTCACCCCACTCACTGACTGGTAACAAACTGCCGCTCCTCGTGGCCGCAGCTCGCTCCCGGGTGGCAGGAGCAGGCCCTTTCCCGCCTTCATTTTGAAATCCCCATACCCGGATGCATGGCCAAAGATCAACCGCAAACCTCGTGACATCGAAGGGAACCGGTAAACCGGGACCAACAGACTATCAGGAGCACTCACAAGACGGAGGACAGGCATTAGTAGTTTTGTAGGGGTAGGCTCGGCATGGACAACTGTCAGAAGGGGAAAGGGTCAAACCTCTCTAAAGCCCAAGTCTGGTGTTTGGGCGAATCTCACTCTTACTATGGCTCGTTTTCAAACGGATTGCATTGAGAAACGTCTCGTTGAGGTTTTCAGGAAAATTGGAATTATTGTGGGTCGGTACCCGTGGTATTTCCTCGTCATTCCTGCCATGGTGTCTGTAGGACTGGGATCAGGCTTCAGGCATTTTAAGCAATTGCAAGGAAATGATATGGAAGAGCAATTTACTCCTTATAACGGTCGTGCAAAAATAGAAAAAGCGTTTATTGAGAAACATTTTTCAACCGATTATTCTCAATTCTCGCCGTCGAGGCTTTCCACGGAGGGGTATTTTGTTTCTTTCATTGCAGTTTCAAAGGGTGGTCATATCCTTACCAAAGGAGCATTTGAAGAGATATTATCACTCGATAAAATGGTCAATGATTTAAAGGTTTATCACAATCACGTTGAGTATAGCTACTTAAACCTTTGTGCAAAAGTAGGCAATTCATGCTTTTCAAATACCATTTTAGATCTTATAAATCACGATGCTAATCTAGTAGAGAGCACTGCATTTACTTATCCTCGCTTGAATGGAAGTTTTCTTGGTACAAATTTAGGAGGAGTGACGTTAGATTCAGGTTATGTTAAAGAGGCGAAGGCTGTGAAGCTTACTTATTATTTAAGAGAAGACCAGGAACACGATAACATACCTGCGCATCAGTTGATTGAAATGTATCTGGAAGAATTTCCAAATCACCTTTCAAATTTGAAATGGATTGAGGTAAATTTTGAAACAAAAATATTTCAGATCTGTTTTCTGAATTTAATGTGTTTACCAATTAACATTATATCTGTTCATTTTTCACTTGAGCTGTGCTGAGAAAATACACAAAACAGTATTCCAAATGCATATAGAGAAAATTATGTGACCCTGTTGATCTTTCTTGGTTGTTGCTTTCAGGTAACAGATGTTCATTATTGTGTTGTTCACATATCTGGGCCTATCTTTACTTGTCCATTACTAACCTTTGGCTTCGCCCAGTCAACTCTTCTGTTATTTATTGTCTTCTGCCCTATCACAGACCTTTCCTTTTGTTTTTTCCACCCTCCAGTGTAGCCACAAGTTAAGGAATGATCAAAACGATTGCAACCAAAGAATGGGGGCCCTATAATCTAGAAGCCAACTGTGATTGTAAAGTGAGGAGGACACCGAGGCAGCAAATAGATAAAGACAAGTTAAGATTTGGAGAAGTGTGAGGTTGCTCATTTTTATAGTAAGATTTGTTAGATTACCGTATCTTTCCCCACATATGGCTACCAGACCTGCATTTCAGACTTCCAGCATCCACAGAATTTTGCTTTTATTTTAGTGTTTACTGGGTGAATTGGCATAGAAGTCAAAGAATTACAAGTGTGGCGCATGAGTTGTCACTAAATTGCTATAGATGGTATTCTAGAGCGCTGAGCTCCCATAGTTGCCTTCACACTGTTTTGCCACTAAATTGCTATGGATGGCATTCCAGAGCGCTGAGCTCAGCTGCTTCCACAATGGGGACAATGAGCCCAACTCCAGTTAGCACCCACCAGTGTGCCACCCATGACCCCCACGCATAAACACTTTTGCCCAATTCGGGTTTACCGAGTCAGGAATTCTCTGACTTGGGAGCAAAAATTCAGCCATTAGTATCGGGTACAGCAAGCAATGATGAAGGTAAATGTCACGCTGGCTTTCATTACAAAGACATTAGAGTACAAGAAGACGCAAGTGTTACTGTCACGGTTTCTCAGGAGGGTATACTTGCCTTGGTGTCATACAGTTTGGGTTCACAAAATTGGTTCCCAGGGTGAGAGGGTGTTGCACAGTGAATAGCTGAGTAAATTGGACCTGTACTCTTTCGAGTTTGTAAAAATGATAGGTTACCTAATTGAACCACACAAGAATCTGAAGAGGATTTATAGGTTATTTCCCCTGACTAGGGAATTTAGAAAGTAATATCAGTATAAGGAGGTAATCAGTTGGCACTGAGATTAGTTTTTTCACTCTGGGTTGGAACTCTTTGGAATTGTCAACCCCAAATGGTTGTGGGTGCTCCATCATTAAGTATATTGAACTGAGGTTGATAGATTTTTGATACCACGGAGAACTAATCAGGCAGGAATTGAGGTAGAATACCAAATATGATTGTAGTAAATGGAGAAGCTGGCTTGAGGAGCCATATATAAGATCGTGGAAAGATAACTAATGAACTATGATACAAATGGTAACAAAAAAGTGAATTCTCCTGGAGCTACTTCTAAATCAACTATCCTCTAGTATGAGTTACTACCAACTGCTGGGATCTCTAGAGTCACATGGTGAATCTCTATCGCCACCTGCTGGTCAGAAGTCATATAGATAATTATATACATTTTGTATCCATGTATCTTTCCAAATGCCGTTCAAATGTTGTCAATGTCCCTGCCTCAACCACTTCCTCCGGCAGCTCATTCCACATACGTACCTCTGTAAAACAAGTTGCTCCTCAGGTTCCCATTAATTCTTTCCCCTCTTAACTTAAACATATGCCCTCTAGTTCTTGATTTCCCCAACCCTGGAAAAAGACTGAGTGCATTCACTCTATCCATGCCTCTCATGATCTTGTACACCTCTATAAGACTACCCCTCAGCCTCCTACGCTCCAAAGAAAAAAGTCCTGGCCTGTCCAATCTCTCCCTATAGCTCATTCTCTTGAGTTCTGGCAACATCCTTGTAAATCTATTCTGCACTATTTCCAGTTTAATAACATTTTTCCTATAGCAAGGTGACAAAAACTGAACACAATACTCCAGGTGCGGCTTCACCAACGTCCTGTACAATTGCAACATAACTTTCCAACTTCTATACTCAATGACCTGACTGATGAAGGCCAGCATGCCAAAAGCCTTCTTTACTGCCCTTTCTGCCTGTGACTCCACCTTTAGAAAACCGTGCACCTGAACTCCAAGGAACATCTGTTCCACAATACTCCCTAAGGTCCTACCATTCAAGTGAAAGTCTTACCTTGATTTGACTTTCCGAAATGCAACACATATCTGTATTGAACCCCATTTGTCATTTCTCGGCCCACTTCTTCCTCACTTTCTACAATACTACCTATTTTAATGTTAACTGCAAACTTACTGATCGTGCCTTGTACATTCTCATCCAAATCGTTGATATAGATAACAAACTGCAATGGGCCCAGCACTGACCCCTGAAGCACACCAGTAGTCACAGGCCTCCAGTCCGCCAAGCATCCTTCCACCATTACCCTCTGCTTCTGACCATCAAACCAATATTATATCCAATTTGCCAGCTCTCCCTGGATTCCATGTGATCTAACCTTCCAGAGCCGCCTACCATGTTGAACTTTATCAAAGGCTTTACTGAAGTCCATATAGATTGCCTACTGGTCTGTCCTCATCAAACTTCCTGGTCACTTCAAAGAATTCTAACAAATTTATAAGGCATGATCTCCCATTCACAAAGCTGTGCTGACTACTCCTAACCAAACTATCTTTCCAAATGCATGTATATATTATCCCTCAGAATCCTCTCAAGTAACTTACCCACCACAGATGTTAGGCTTACCGGTCTATAATTCCCAGGCTTTTCTTTGCAGCCCTTCTTAAAGAAGGGCACAACATTTGCTACCCTCCAGTCTTCTGGTAGTCATCCGTGGCTAATAATGATGCAAATGTCTCGGCATGGCTCCCGCAATTTCTTATTTAGCCTCACGGAGTGATCTTGGAAATTTATTCACCTTCATACATTTTAATACATTCATCACCTCCTTCTACTGTAATGCATACAATATATCGCCACTAACCTTCCCTGGTTCCCAAGTATTCATGTCTTTCTCCCTGGTAAACACAGGAGAAATATTCATCGAGAACTTCGCCCATCTCCTGCGGTTCAACACATATGTGTCCACTTTGATCCTTGAGGGGTCCTATTCTCTCTCTCGTTATTCTTTTTCCTTTAATATGCTTAAAGAATCTCTTTGGATTCACCTTAATCCTCTCAGTCAAAGCTACCCCATGCCCCCTTTTTGCCATCCTAATTTCTTCTTTTTTTAAAATATTTTTATTAGGGTATTTGCAATTTTTATAATAATAACAATAACAGCAACATAAACATAGCACAATAAACATTTCCACCCCATCACAATCTTCACACCCCCCAACAATAAAATAACAGTCTGTCCCCCCGCCCCCTTTTTTGAATTCTGCTTCTGCTGACATTTTAATTTTCACCGTAAAAGTCGCCGAACGGCTGCCACCTCTGGGTGAACCCTAGCATTGACCCTCTTAAGGCAAACTTTATTTTCTCGAGCCTAAGAAACCCAGCCATGTCACTCACCCAGGTCTCTACACTCGGGGGCTTCGAGTCCCTCCACGTTAGTAAAATTTGTCTCTGGGCAACCAGGGAGGCAAAGGCCAAAACGTCAACCTCTTTCACCCCCTGAACTCCCGGCTCTTCCGACACTGCAAAGATCGCCACCTCTGGACTCTGCACCACCCGTGTTTTGAGTATGGTGGACATCGCCTTAGCAAAACCCTGTACGCTCCGGGCATGGCCAAAACGTGGACATAATTTGCTGGACTTCCACCTCGCACACCTGTCCTCTACCCCGAAAAACTTGCTCATCCGGGCCACCATCATGAGTGCCCGGTGGACTACCTTGAATTGTATCAGGCTAAGCCTGGCACATGATGAGGATGTGTTAATCCTGCTTAGAGCATCCGCCTACAGACCCGCCTCTATCTCTCCCCCACTTCGTCTTCCCACTTGCCCTTTAGCTGCTCCACTGGAGTTTCCACCGATTCCATAAGTTGTTGGTAGATGTCTGATACCTTCCCCTCTCCCACTCATATACTGGAGACCACTCTGTCCTGTATCCCCCATGGCGGCAGCAGCGGGAAGGCCGGAACCTGCCTTCTCAAAAAGTCTCGTACCTGCAGATACCTAAACCCATTCCCTGCTGGCACTTCAAATTTATCCTCCAAGGCTTTCAAGCTGGTGAAGCTCCCGTCTATAAATAAATCCCCCATCCTCCTAATTCCTGCCCTCTGCCATCTCCGGAATCCACCATCCAGCTTATCCGGTACAAACCGATGGTTATTATAAATCGGGGTCCAAACTGAAGCTCCCTGCACTCTTATATCTCCTCCACTGCCCCCAGATTCTCAGAGCCGCCACCACCACCGGACTTGTGGAGTATCGGGCGGGCGAGAACAGGAGAGGTGTCGTTATCAGTGCTCCTAAACTTGTGTCTTTACATGACGCTGCCTCCTTTCGCTCGCACACCGACCCCTCCCCCACTACCCACTTCCTAATCATGCCCATATTTGCCGCCCAGTCGTAATTACAAAAGTTCGGCAGCGCCACCCCCGACTGCGCTCCAGCAACACTTTCTTCACTCGCGGGGTTTCACCCACCCACACAAAGCCCGAAATAGCCTCATTCACCCATTTCAAAAGAGGCCCTTGGGATGAAGATGGGGAGGCACTGAAAGGCAAACAGAAATCTCAGGAGGACCGTCATTTTCACGGTCTGTACCCTCCCCACCAGTGATAGCGGGAGCATGTCCCATCTCTTAAAGTTCTCTTTCATTTGTTCTACGAGCCGGGATATGTTTAACTTGTGCAGTGCCTCCCATTACTGAGCCACCTAGATTCCCAAATACTGAAAGCTCCTTCTTATCATTCTAAACGGCAACTCTCCCAATCTCTTCTCCTGCCCTCTCGCCTGGATCACGAACATCTCTCTTTTCCCCATGTTCAATTTCTACCCCGAAAAATTACCAAATTCCCCTAAGATCTGCATAACGTCCCCCATCCGCTCCAACGTGTCTGAGATATACAAGCGCACGTCATCTGCGTACTCCCCCCCCCCCCACCCCCCCCCCCCCCCCCCCCCCCCCCGGCCACCAACCAGCCCTTTCCAGTACCTAGAGGCTCTTAACGCCATGGCCAGTGGCTCTATGGCCAGAGCAAACAGTAGCAGGGAGAGGGGACACCCTTGCCTCGTCCCTCGATGCAATTTAAAATAACCCGACCTCAACAGGTTCGTATGCACACTAGCTACTGGTGCCTGATAGAGCAACCACTCAGTCAGTGAAGCCCTCACCAAACCCAATTCCTAGCACCTCCCACAGGTAATCCCACTCCACCCGATCAAACGCCTTCTACGCATCCATCGCATCTCCCCTCCTTCTGAGGGCATCATAATAACATTTAGGAGCCTTTGAACATTGGCCATGAGTTGAGTTGCCTGCCCTTGACAAACCCAGTCTGGTCTTCCCCTATCACCCCCCAGGACACAATCCTCCAACCTTGTGGCCAATATCATAGCCAGCAGTTTGCCGTCCACATTCAGTAGAGAAATTGGCCTGTATGACCCGCATTGCTCCGGATCCTTCTCCCATTTCAGGATCAATGAAATCGAGGCCTGCGACATTAGAGAAGGACTTCCTTCTCTTGCTTCATTAAATGCCCTCACCAGCAGTGGGCTCAATATCTCCGAAAACTTCTTATAGAATTCCACCGGGTAGCCATCCAGCTCCGGGGTCTTGCCAGATTGCATGCCCTCCAATCCCTCCATTATTTCTTCAATTTCAATTGGGGCTCCCAGCCCTTCCACTAGATCCTCATCCACCTTTGGGAACCTCAACTGACCCAAGAACTGCCTCATCCCCTCCACTTCAGCCGGGGGTTCCGACCATATAATTTTGCTGTAAAAGTCCTTAAACACCATATTCACCCCCGCTGGGTCCAGGACCGTGATCCCACCTCGACTCTTTACTATTCCTATCTCCCTGGCCGCCTCCCTTTTTTTGAGCTGGTGCGCTAACATTCTGCTTGCCTTTTCCCCATACTCTTATATAGTCCCCCTTTGCCTTCCTCAGCTGTTCCACCATCTTCCCTGTAGTCAACAGCCCAAATTCCACCTGTAACCTCCGCCGCTCCTTCAGTAACCCCGCGTCCGGGGCTTCCGAGTATCTCCTGTCCACCTGGGGTATCTCCCCAACTAGTCTATCCCTCTCAGCTCATTCCACCTTTTCTCTGTGGACCCGTATCGCGATTAATTCCCCTCTGACCACTGCCTTCAAAGCTTCCCAGACCGTTGCTGCAGAGACCTCCCCCGTATCATCTGTTTCCAGGTAGTTCCAGATGGACTTGTTCATCCGGCCACAGACCGCTTCGTCTGCTAACAACGCCACATCCAGCCTCCATAGCGGGCATTGTCCTCTCTCCAAACTAACCTGTAGATCCACTCAATGTGGGGCATGATCCAATACTGCGATTGCCGAGTACTCGGTATCGCCACTCCCGGTAGTAGAGCCCTGCTCAGAACAAAAAAGTTGATCCGAGAGTATACCTTGTGGACATGCAAGAAAAAAGATAACTCCCTCGCTCTTGGCCGTCCAAACCTCCATGGGTCTACTCCCACCATCTGTTCCATAAACCCCTTCAATTTCTTTGCCGAGGCTGGCACCCTCACTGTCCTGGATTTTGACCAGTCCAATTCCGGATCAATGACTATGTTAAAATCTCCCTCCATAAGACATAGGAGCGGAAGTAAGGCCATTCGGCCCATCGAGTCCACTCCACCATTCAATCATGGCTGATTTCAACTCCATTTACCCGCTCTCTCTCCATAGCCCTTAATTCCTCGAGAAATCAAGAATTTATCAACTTCTGTCTTAAAGACACTCAACGTCCCGGCCTCCACCGCCCTCTGTAGCAATGAATTCCACAGACCCGCCACTCTCTGGCTGAAGAAATTTCTCCTCATCTCTGTTCTAAAGTGACTCCCTTTTATTCTAAAGCTGTGCCCCCGGGTCCTAGTCTCCCCTGCTAATGGAAACAACTTCCCTACGTCCACCCTATCTAAGCCATTCATTATCTTGTAAGTTTCTATTAGATCTCCCCTCAACCTCCTAAACTCCAATGAATATAATCCCAGGATCATCCGTGTGAATCTCCGCTGGACCCGCTCCAGTGCCAGTATGTCCTTCCTGAGGTGTGGGGCCCAAAATTTCTCACAGTATTCTAAATGGGGCCTAACTAATGCTTTATAAAACTTCAGAAGTACATCCCTGCTTTTATATTCCAAGCCTCCTGAGATAAATGACAACATAGAATCATAGAATCATAGAATTTACAGTGCAGAAGGAGGCCATTCGGCCCATCGAGTCTGCACCGGCTCTTGGAAAGAGCACCCTACCCAAGGTCAACACCGCCACCCTATCCCCATAACCCAGTAACCCCATAACCCAGTAACCCCACCCAACACTAAGGGCAATTTTGGACACTAAGGGCAATTTATCATGGCCAATCCACCTAACCTGCACATCTTTGGACTGTGGGAGGAAACCGGAGCACCCGGAGGAAACCCACGCACACACGGGGAGGATGTGCAGACTCCGCACAGACAGTGACCCAAGCTGGAATCGAACCTGGGACCCTGGAGCTGTGAAGCAATTGTGCTATCCACAAGGCTACCGTGCTGCCCCAACATTGCATTTGCTTTCTTAATTATGGACTCAACCTGCAAGTTTACCTTTAGAGAATCCTGGACTAGGACTCCCAAGCCCCTTTGCACTTCAGCATTATGAATTTTGTCACCATTTAGAAAATAGTCCATTCTTTTTTCCAAAGTGCAAGACCTCGCACTTGCCCACGTTGAATTTCATCAGCCATTTCTTGGACCACTCTCCTAAACTGTCTAAATCTTTCTGCAGCCTCCCCACCTCCTCCATACTACCTGCCCCTCCACCTATCTTTGTATCATCGGCAAACTTAGCCAGAATGCACCCAGTCCCGTCATCTAGATCGTTAATATATAAAGTGAACAGCGGTGGCCCCAACACTGAATCCTGCGGGACACCACTCGTCACCGGTTGCCATTCCGAAAAAGAACCTTTTATCCCAACTTTCTGCCTGACAGCCAATCGTCAGTCCATGTTAGTACCTTGCCTCGAATACCATGGGCCCTTATTTTACTCAGCAGTCTCCCGTGAGGCACCTTATCAGAGGCCTTTTGGAAGTCAAGATAGATAACATCCATTGGCTCTCCTTGGTCTAACCTATTTGTTATCTCGTCAAAGAACTCTACCAGGTTTGTCAGGCACGATCTCCCCTTACTAAATCCATGCTGACTTGTCCTAATCCGACCCTGCACTTCCAAGAATTTAGAAATCTCATCCTTAACAATGGATTCTAGAATCTTGCCAACAACTGAGGTTAGGCTAATTGGCCTATAATTTTCCATCTTTTTCCTTGTTCCCTTCTTGAACAGGGGGGGTTGCAACAGTGAATTTCCAATCCTCTGGGACTTTCCCTGACTCCAGTGACTTGAAACATCATAACTAACGACTCCACTATTTCTTCAGCTATCTCCTTTAGAACTCTAGGATGTAGCCCATCTAGGCCTGGAGATTTATCAATTTTTAAACCTCTTAGTTTCTTTAGCACTTTCTCCTTTGTGATGGCTACCAGATTCAACTCTGCCCCCTGACACTCCTGAATTGTTGGAATATTACTCATGTCTTCTACCGTGAAGACTGACGCAAAGTACTTATTTAGTTCCTCAGCTATTTCCTTGTCTCCCATCACTAGATTACCAGCGTCATTTTGGAGCGGCCCAATGTCTACTTTTGCCTCCCGTTTGTTTTTAATTTATTTAAAGAAACTTTTACTATCATTCCTAATGTTACTGGCTAGCCTACCTTCATAATTGATCCTCTCTTTCCTTATTTCTCTCTTTGTTATCCTCTGTTTGTTTTTGTAGCCTTCCCAATCTTCTGACTTCCCACTACTCTTTGCCACATTATAGGCCTTCTCTTTTGCTTTGATGCATTCCCTAACTTCCTTTGTCAGCCATGGCTGCCTAATCCCCCCTCTGATAACCTTTCTTTTCTTTGGGATGAACCTCTGTACTGTGTCCTCAATTACTCCCAGAAACTCCTACCATTGCTGTTCTACTGTCTTTCCCACTGGGCTCTGCTCCCAGTCGATTTTCGTCAGTTCCTCCTCATGCCCCTGTAGTTACCTTTATTTAACTGGAACACCTTTACATCTGATTCTACCTTCTTTCTTTCAAATTGGAGATTGAATTCTACCATATTATGATCACTGCCTCCTAAGTGTTCCCTTACTTTAAGATCTTTAATCAAGTCTGGCTCATTACATAACACGAAGTCCAGAATGACCTGTCCCCTTGTGGGCTCCATCACAAGCTGTTCCAAAAAGCCCTCCTGTAAACATTCAATGAATTCCCTTTCCTTGGGTCCACTGGCAGCATTATTTACCCAGTCCACCTGCATATTGAAGTCCCCCATGATCACTGTGACCTTGCCTTTCTGACATGCACTTTCTATTTCGTGGTGCATTTTGTGCCCCTGGTCCTGACCACTGTTAGGAAGCCTGTACATAACTCCCATTATGGTTTTTTTGCCTTTGTGGTTCCTCAACTCTACCCACACAGACTCCACATCATCTGACCCTATGTCGTTTAGTGCTATTGATTTAATTTCATTCCTAATTAACAAGGCAACCCCGCCCCCTCTGCCCACCTCTCTGTCTTTTCGATAGGTTGTGAATCCCTGGATGTTTAAATGCCAGTCCTGAACCCCCTGCAACCACGTCTCTGTGATGCCTACCACAGCATACCTGCCAGTCACAATCTGGGCCACAAGCTCATCTACCTTGTTCCCTACACTGCGCGCATTTAAATATAGCACCTTTAATTCTCTATTGACCGTCCCTTTTTGTTTTCTTAGTGTGGTGGACCTTGGTTTACCACTTACCTTTCCTGGTTACCTCACTGCACCAAATTACCAAATTCTCACTCTGTCTGTGTCTCACTCACTCATGCTGTGTCTCCTTGACCAGCGCAATCCATGATCAAGTTATGTGACTCTAAGTCTGGGATCTTACCTAACACAAGCATCATCAATTCCACTTCGTCCCAGTTCGGAGCATATACGTTCACGAGTACCACCCGCACACTCTCCATCTTCCCACTCACCATTATGTACCTACCCCCCGTGTCTGACACGATTCTCCCTGCCTCAAATGCCACCCGTTTATCAATCATAATCGCTATCCCCATGGTCTTTGAGTCCAGCCCTGAGTTGAATACTTGGCCAACCCACCCCTTCCTCAATCTAGTCTGGTCTGTAACCTTTAGGTGTGTCTCTTGTAACATTGCCACATCTGCCTTCAGCCCCCTCAGATGCGCAAACTCGCAAGCCCTCTTGACCGGCCCATTCAACCCTCTAACGTTCCATGTAATCAGCCTGTTCGGGGGACTCGACGCCCCCACCCCCATGCCGACTAACCATCATCCTTTTTAGGCCAGCCTCCAGCTCGCGTCCCCGGCCTCCTCAAGCCCGCCCTCGGGCATCCGCTGTCCTCGACATCCCATTTGTCCCCTAGTAGCAGTTGCTGGCCTAGCTGACCTGATAGCTCCCGCCCATGGCACCAAAGTGACTGTCGCCCCATTGTCCTCTCTTCCCCCCCCCCCCCCCCCCAAAACTTGGACAAACATATTCAAAGCATCACATTCTCCAGTAAACAATCAGGAGAAAAAACAGTGGAAAAACAATCACAGAACCCCCCCCCCCCACCCAGCTCCCAGTATAACAAAGTTATCTTTAGACCTCAAAACAGCCCTATATTGCTACTTACTACTATTCAAACCAGCACAAAAGTGATTATCAACACATCGCCATTGCAATACTCTCCCCAAGGCTCCAGTGTCTTTAGTTCACATCCAGTCTTTTTTCCCTGATGAAAGTCAATGCATCGTCCGGTGTTTCAAATTAGAATTCCCGGTCGTCATATGTGACCCACAGACGCACAGGGTATAGCATCCTGAACTTCACCCCCTTAAAGAGGGCTGATTTTGCCCGATTAAACCTTGGCTCGCCTCTTGGCCATCTCCGCGCCCAGGTCTTGATAAATGTCCAGGAATCGGTGCATACGTACCACCATCGCCCTTGGCGGCTCGTTCGTTCGGGGCTCCTTCGCAAGGGCTCTATGCGCTCTATCCACTTCCAGGGGCCGAGGGAACGCCTCAGCTCCCATCAACTTCTCCAACATGTTCGTCACATAGACCCTCGCATCCGATCCCTCACTGCCTCAGGGAGGCCGACGATTCTCAGGTTCTGCCTCCTGGACCTGTTCGCCAAGTCCTCCAGCTTCTCCTGCATTCTTTTCTGGCGGTCATTCATCATCTCCACCTTGGTCTCCAACACGGTTATGTATTCCTCGTGCTCGGACACCTTTTTCTTCACCTCCTGGATCGCAGGTCCATGGATTTCTTGATTCTGCATCACCTGATCAATCGAAGCCTTGATCGCGTCCAGCGTGTCCTTAAGTTGGTGAAGCATTCTTCAAAAAACGTCACCAGCTGCTCCGTCGACCACTGTGCCATCTCCCCGCGGCCCTGCTTCTCCGCCATGTCTTCCCGCGTTGCCAGCTCTGCTTGCGTCTTTCTTGTAAAACATGACTTCTCACACGGCCACTTCTGGTACATGCACTGGAAGGGGGACTTCTCCTCCGCACCTTCTCACTCTCCACCGATTCATCCAATAAAATCCAGAAAAAAACGGGAGAAAAAGGTTCAAAAGTCCGTCACAGGCGGGAGCTATAAAATGTGCCGCCTCCAGAATTTCAAGAACAAAGAATACAGCACAGGGACAGTCCCTTCGGCCCTCCAGGCCTGTACCCGTCATGATAGCAACCTTGGCCAAAACACTCACTTCCTTGTACCGTATCCCTCCATAGCCATCCTATCATGTATTTGTCAAAATGCCTTTTGAATGTGTTACAGTATCTGCTTCCACAGCCTCCCCTGGCAACACGTTGCAGGCACTCACCACCCTCTGTGTATAAAACGTTCCTTGCATATCTCCTCTAAACTTTGTCCCACAGACCTTAAACCTGTGTGTCTGGTGACTGACCCCTCCACCCTGGGAAAGAGTGCCTGCCCATCCACTCTATCCATGCCGCTCATAATCTTGTAGACCTTTAACAGGTCACCCCTCAACCTCCTTCGTTCTAATGAAAACAGTCTGAGCCTATTCAGCTTCAACTGTAGCATTACTTGCCAGGTTTCATACTTGATGCCCCATCCAATGAAGGCAAGCTTTCCGTAGGCTTTCTTGACTACCTTGTCTACTTGTGTTGTCACTTTCAAAGATCTGTGGACCTGCACGCCAAGATCTCTCTGACTTTCTATATTCCTAAAAGATTTGCCATTTATGGTATATTTCCCCTCTATGTTAGACCTATCAAAATGCATTTCCTCACATTTGTCTGGATTAAACTGCATTTGCCATTTCTCTGCCCAAGTCTCCAACCTTTGGGCAGCATGGTAGCACAAGTGGATAGCACTGTGGCTTCACAGCGACAGCTGCATCACTGTCTGTGCGGAATCTGCACGTTCTCCCCGTGTCTGCGTGGGTTTCCTCCGGGTGCTCCGGTTTCCTCCCACAGTCCAAAGACGTGCAGGTTAGGTGAATTGGCCAGGATAAATTGCCCTTAGTGACCAAAAAGGTTAGGAGGGATTATTGGGTTACGGGGATAGGGTGGAAGTGAGGGCTTAAGTGGGTCGGTGCAGACTCAATGGGCCGAATGGCTTCCTTCTGCACTGTATGGTCTATGCCTATGTATATCTATGTTCTGCTGTATCCTTTGACAGTCCTCAACACTATCTGCCACTCTACCAACCTTGGTGTCATCCATGAACTTACTTATCAGACCAGCTACGTTTTCCTCCAAATTGTTTATGTATACTACAAACAACAGAGGCCCCAGCACAGATATCTGTAGAACACCAGTAGTCACAACCTTCCATTGAGAAAAACACCCTTCTACTGCTACCCTTTGCCTCCTGTGACCGAGCCAGTTCTGTATTCATCTTGCCACCTTACGGTAGGATGCTAGCAGGGCTGGTGGCAGAGGGGGTGCTGGAAAAGGCCCCTGAGGTGGACAGGGCTCCACAAGTTCGTGGAGAAGAAGACCCTGCAGTCCCTTCTCACGGAAAAACGCAACTGCGGATGGGAGGGGAACAAGGTCCAGATATACCAGAATATTGGAGCTGAACTGGCAAAACGACGTGCGGCGTTCAACAGGACCAAGGCGGCGCTGTATTGACCGCGGAACAAGTTAGGTGTGCTCTACCCGGCGAAACTATGGGTGACCTATAAAGGCCGGGAATGCTATTTTGAGATCTCAGAAGTAGCCATTGACTTTATCAAGGGGCTTATACTGGGGGAGAATGGGACTGAACAATTTTGGGAGACGGAGGTGCTGGCATTTTGAAGTAATGGAGACCACGAGTGGAGGTTGGAGGGAGAAGGGGAGGGGTTTCTTTTCCTCCATGTTATGTTCTGTGTTGTGGCCATGGTAAAGATGAACACAGAACATCTAGTTCTTTAACTAGTAAGATAGTTTATTCACAAAATGAACATGTGGAAAGATAACTAACGAACAATGATACAAACGGTAACACTTCTAAAATGTTATAAAGCCTGAAGCCACTTCTAATGCGACTGACCTGTAGTACGACTTTCTACCAACTGCCAGATCTCTGGAGTCACACGGTGGATCTCTATCACCACCTGTTGTTCGGAGGTCCAATATATTATTGTTATGGGCCAGTGTTTAGATAACCACAAAGTGTATCATGGAATTCACCTGACCCACAACTTTTACTAGATTGTAGTATGGGGAGCACACAGCCCACTCCACAGGTGCTGCAGAGCAGAAATGGAAAAGTATTTTTTAAAGCAAAACAGTGTTTATTCTATGAACTCCTGTTAACCTTTTTGAAACATACAGTGCACATCTTAGCAATTAATTCAAATACAACCCCCAAAGAATACAACACTAAGTAAACCTTTAAGCTTTCCTTTTTAACATCCATACGAGTTAAAAACAAAACCTTTATCAGAAGCACAACAGGTTAAAGTCACTACTGAAAACATTTATAATTCTGAATTCACCAAATGATCAAGAAATAGTCTTTTGATAGCAGAGAGAACAGCAGTACACCTGAATGGCCTCAGCTCCAATCCTGAAAACAAAACTCACACTCTGCAGCCTGCTCAAAAACTAAAGTAAAAAGCTGACAGACAGCCCAGCTCCACCCACTCTCTGACATCACTGCAGTAGTAAACACTCATTTCTTAAAGGTACTCTCACTACAGATATTTACATACACGTCCAAGGTACTCTCACGTGATACCTCCCCCCAAGAAACAAAAATAAACCATCAACTTCAAGATGGTTTCATTTTTCACCTTTTCATTATCCTTTAAGAAATGCACACAGCAAATATACTTTTCGTTTCAAAAAAACAACACACGCAAACAGATATAATGATATAGTCCATTTCTTTTTTTTCTTCTTCCTCCAACTGAAATTCTTCTCGATTGACAGTCTCTTTGAACAAGAAGGTCTCTGCTCGATCCGTCCATTTCTCTACGCCTCAGCATTTCTCTTTAAAGTCAGATACTTTAGTTCAATCGATCGAGTCCCTTGTAATTCTCCAACACAGGAGCATTGGTTATCATAGCTTTCTGGCAGTCAAATGCCTGTTGAAAGTCCGCTGTCCATTGAAATTTTTGACGTTTCTTCAGCAAGTCCATCAGTGGAGCAATCACGCTACAAAACTTTTGCACAAATGTTCGATCAAATCCACTCATGCCAAGAAATCGCGTTATTTCCCTTCGTCTTGAGGGTATTGAAAACATCTCAATAACTGTTGGTTTCACATCCCGTGTGACCATTCGACCATGTCCGATTATATGGCCAAGGAAAGTGACTTAGGCTTTTCCAAATTCAGGGAACTACTTCTCGCAGAGGGTGGTGAATTTGGAACTCGCCCCATAGTACGGTGGAATCTGAGTCATTGTATGGCTTCAAGAAGGTGGATTGGGTTACAAGGGATATGGGAAACAGGTAGGGAGGTGGATTTGAGACCAGGAAGAGATCAGCCTTGATCTGATTGAATGGCAGAGCAGGCTCGAAGGGCTGAATTGCCTACTTCTGCTCCTAAATCCTATGTTCTTATCATACAAAATAGGAACAGAAGTGGACCATTCAGCCCCGTGAGCCTGCTGTGCCATTCAATAAAATTGTGGCCGATCTGTTTGTTGATGTTATCACTCCCATTTATCCTCAATTACATATATAGAAACATACATAGAAAATAGAAGCAGGAGGAGGCGCTTCAAGCCTGCTTCGTCATTTACTATGATCATGGCTGATCATCAAAGTCAATACCCTGACCCCACATTTCCCCCATAACCCTTGATTCCTTTAGCTGCAAGAGCTACATCTAATTCCTTCTTGAAACTGCACAACATTTTTGGCTCAACTACTTTTTGTGGTAGTGAATTTCACAGATTCACCATTCTCTGGGTGAATAGATTTCCCCTCACCTTAGTCCTAACAGATTTACCCCTTATCCTCAAACTATGACCCCTAGTCCTGGACTCCCCCACCATCAGTAACAGTCTTTCTGAATCTACCCTGTCTAATCCTGTTAGAATTTTTAAAGTTCCCATAAGGTCTCCTCTCACTCTTCTAAACTCAAATGAATATAATCCTAACTGATTTAGCCTCGCCTCATATGACAGTCCCGCCATCCCAGGAATCAGCCTGGCAAACCATCGCTGCACTCTCTCCACAGCAAAAACATCCTTCCTCAGATAAGGACACCAAAACTGCACAATACTCCAGATGTGGCCTGACCAATGCCCTATACAATTGCAGTAAAATACCCCGATACTCAAATCCTCTCGCTACGAAGGCCAACATACCATTTGCCTTCTTTGCTGCTTGTTATACCTGCGTGCTTACTTTCAGCGACTGATGCACGAGGACATCAAGGTCTCGCTGAGTATCCATCTCTCACAATTTACATCCATTCGAAAAATAATCTCCCTTCTGATTTTTGCTACCAAAGCAGACAACCTCACATTTATCCACATTATACTGCATCTACCATGCATACGACCACACGCTCAGCCTGTCCAAATCCCACAGACACATCTCTGCATTCTACTCACAGCTCACCTCACCACCCAACTTTGTATCATCTGCAAATTTGGAGATAATACATATAGTTCCCTTGTCCAAGTCACTAATATATAATGTGAACAGTTGGGATTCCAACACAACCCGCTGCGGTACCCCACTAGTCGCTGCCTGCCAATCGGAAAAGGACCAATTTATTCCAACCTTTAGCTTCCTCTCTGCTAACCAGCTTTCTGTCCATCTCAAGACACTGCCCGCAATCCCATGCACTTTAACTTTACATTGTAATCTGCTATGTGAGACGTGTTGTCAAGAGCCTTCTGAAAGTCCAAATAAATCACATCCACCGGTTCTCCCTGGTCAACTCTGCTAGTTACTTCTTCAAAGAATTCCAATAGATCTGCAAAGCATGATTTCGTAAATCCATGCTGACTTTGTCTGATTACACCACTGCTTTTCAAATGCTGCTTTCCCTTTGCCCTTGCCGAACAAGAATCTATCTATCTCTGCCTTAAAAATGTCCAGTGATCCTGCTTCTACCATCTTCTGTGGCAGAGGGTTCCAATGTCTCACAACCCTCTGAAAGGAACGATTTCTCCTCATCTCTGTCCTAAAATTGTGACCACTAATTTTAAAACAGTGCCCCCTCTTCCAAACTCTCGAGGAAACAAACCCAGCTTTTCCAACCTATCCGCATGAGAAAATCCACTTATTCCAGGTATCAATCGAATAAACATCCTCTGAACTGTCTCCAAAAAGCTTTATTAAATATGGAGAGCAAAACTGCATACAGTGCGGCCTCACCAATGCTCTGTATAACTGAAGCATAGCATCCCTACTTTTAGGTTTAATTCCTTTCGGAATAAAGATTAGATTACGAGGGGGTTGGATTATGAGGAGAGGTTGAGTAGACTGGGACTGTACTCATTGGAATTTAGAAGGGTGCGGGGGGATCTTATAGAAACATATAAAATTATAAATGGAATAGATAGGATAGATGTGGGGAGGTTGTTTCCACTGGCGGGTGAAAGCAGAACTAGGAGGGCATAGCCTCAAAATAAGTGGAAGTAGATTTAAGACCTAGCTTTGGAGGAACCTCTTCACCCAAAGGGTTGTGAATCTTTGCAATTCCCTGCCCAGTGATGCAGTTGAGGCTCCTTCATTAAATATTTCCAAGATAAAGATAGTTTTTTGAAGACTAAAGGAATAAAGGGTTATGGTGTTCGGGCGGGAAAGTGGAGCTGAGTCCACAAAAAATCAGCCATGATCTCATTGAATGGCGGAGCAGGCTCGAAGGGCCGGATGGCCTACTCTTGCTCCTAGTTCTTATGTTCTTAACATTCCATTAACCTTCTTGATTAAGGTGTCAACCTGGTGAGGTGATGATCCAGCTCAGTCTCCTGCAGAGGACCCCAGCATCACAGATGGCAGTCATCATTCAAATTAATTCACTTCATATGATATCAAGAAATGACTGAAGGCACTAGATGTTTCAAAAGCTATGAGACAGGATAATATTCCGAAATAGTACTGAAGGTTTGTGCTCCATAACTTGCCGTGCCCTTCGCCAAGCTGTTCCAGGTTAACTACAACACTGGCATCTACCCGGCAATATGAGTGAAAATTGCCCAGGTATATCCCACACACAAGAAACAGGATCAATCCAAGCTGACCAATTACTGCCCCAACAGTCTACTTTCAATCGTCAGTAAGGTGATGGAAGGAATCCTTAACAGAGCTATCAAGCTTGGCAATACCGTGACCACTGATACTCAGTTTAGGTTCTGCCAGGGTCACTCAGCTCCTGATCTCACAACAGCCCTGGTTCAACCATGGACAAAAAAGCTGAACCCCAATGGTATGATAAAAGTGACTGCCCTTGACATCAAGGCAGCATTTAACTGAGTATGGCATGAAGGAGCACTAGCAAAACTGGAAATAGTGTGGTGGTTGGGGGTCAAGCATCTCCGTTCCAGGACTGCAAGAGTTCCTCAGGATAGTATCCTGGGCCCAACCATCTTCGGCTACTGCCATCTGACTTTCCTTACATCATAAAGTGAGAAGTGGGAATGGTTGCTGCTGATGACTGCACATTGTTCAGCACCATTCATAACTTCTCAGATATTGAAGCTGTCCAGGCCCAAATGCAGCACTGCCTGGACAGTATCCAGGCTTGGGCTGACAAGTGGCAAGTATAATTTGTGCCATGCAATGGCCATCTCCAACAAGAGAGAATCTAAATATTGCCATTGACTTGCAATGGCATTACCATCGCTGAATCCCCCACTATCAACATCCTGAGGCTTACCATTGACCAGAAGGTAAACTGGACTAGTTTATAAATAGTGTAGCTCACCTGACTCCCCAAAGCCTATCCATCATCTACAAGGCACAAGTCAAGATTGTGATAGAATACTTTCCACTTGGCTGGATGAGTGCAGTTCCAACAACACTGAAGAAGCTTGACACCATCCAGGACAAAATCTTTCAAATCCATGACCATTAGCATATAGAACGACAAAGGCATTAGATACTTGGGAACACCACCGCCTGGAAGTTTCTCCCCCCCCAACCTGACTTAGAAATATATCACACTTCCCTCACTGTTGCTTGGTCAGAACCCTGGAACTCTCCCTAACAACAGTGTGGATCTGCCAACACCTAAGGGGCTGCAGCGATTCAAGAACGCAGCTCACCACCACCGCTCAAGGGCAACAGGGGATTGGCAACAATTGTTGGCCTAGCCAGCGATGCCCACATCCCTTAAATTAATTTTTAAAGAAACATACTGGTTCCCTGACCTTTTGGTACCCTTTTTCCTTAGCTTGATGTGACCTTTATTCTCATTCTCTATTTCTTTTACTTTTGGGCTTATGTTATTTCATAAAGCTTTATGTTTTCAGCTTAGCAGTTTAAAGTCTTAACCACACCTCTTTTTACCCTTTCTTTTGGGCATTCTCATTTCAGTTCAGTTGGGGTATGTCCCAGCAGTACCCCTCCTTCCTGTCCCCAGTACTGGTAGCAATAAACTTCCTAAAACACATCAGAGATATCAAGATTATTGCTATATCTGTGGCACCATGAGGGTGTTTTAAATTAAGTGGGGAATAAAGTGCATTGCAAAAGTTAGCCATTGCAGTTGAACGATGATGCATAAGAGGAGTATTTTGACAACTGCTGCAACCAACACAACTTTAACATTGGCATCAGTAGACAAAAATAGAAGAGGAGATAAAAAGGAGGTATTAGGAGATCTTGCCAAATGTTGGTCAAAGAGGTGGGCTTGAAGGAAGATGTGGAGATGCTGGCGTTGGACTGGGGTGAGCACAGTAAGAAGTCTTCCAACACCAGGTTAAGGTCCAGCAGGTTTGTTTTGAATCACTTTGAAGGAGGACAGCTCCTTCCTCAGGGGAATGAAGAGGTGGGTTCCAGAAACATCTATATAGACAAAGTCAATGATGCAAGACGATACTTTGAATGCGACGTTATACACCAGCTACATGATGACAATTTTTTTTCCTTTGGACCCACGGCAAAGAATCACTGAAACAACTACATGATTACATCAATAAGTTCCATCCCACCATCAGACTTTTAATGGACCACTCTCCAGAATTGGTTGAATTCTTGGACACACTTATCTCCATCAAGGACGGTCACCTCAGCACTTCGCTTTACCGCAAGCCCATGGATAACCTCACGATGCTCCACTTCTCTAGCTTCCACCCTAAACACATTAAAAAAGCCATCCCCTATGGACAAGCCCTCCGTGTACCCAGGATCTGCTCAGACGAGGAGGAGCGTAACATACATCTACAGACGTACGAATGGGATATGGCGCTCGACTCATCGATCGTTAGTTCCAATGCGCTACAGCAAAGAACTGCACCGACCTCCTCAGAAGACAAACACCGGACACAACTGGCAGAGTACCCTTCGTCGTCCAGTACCTCCCTGGAGCAGAAAAACTAGGACATCTTCTTCGCAGCCTTCAACACGTCATCAATGAAGACGAACATCTTGCCAAGGTCAAGCCCACACCTCCACTACTTGCCTTCAAACAACCACGCAACCTCAAACAGACCATTATTTGCAGCAAACTGCCCAGCCGTCAGAAGAGCGACCACGACACCACACAACCCTGCCATGGCAATCTCTGCAAAACGTGCCAGATCAGCGAAATGGATACCACCATTACACATGAGAACACCACCCACCAGGTACGCGGTACATACTCGTGCGACTCGGCCAACATTGTCTACCTCATAGGCTGCAGGAAAGAATGTCCTAAAGCGTGGTACATTGGCGAGACCATGTAGATGCTGCGACAACGGATGAATGGACATCGCACGACAATCGCCAGGCAGGAATGTTCCCTTCCAGTCGGGGAACACTTCAGCAGTCAAGGGCATTCAGCCTCTGATCATCGGGTAAACGTTCTCCAAGGCGGCCTTCAGGACGCACGACGGTGCAGAATCGCCGAGCAGAAACCTATAGCCAAGTACGGCCTCAACTGGACCCTTGGATTCATGTTGCATTACATTCACCCCCCACCATCTGGCCTGGGCTTGCGGAATCCTACCAACTGTCCTGGCTTGAGAAAATTCATACCTCTTTAACCTGTGATTATCCCTCTCTCCAGTTGCTCCATCTGGACCTGTAAAGACTTAATTACCTGCAAAGACTTGCATTCAAAGTATCGTCTTACATTTTTGACATTGTCTATGCATATGTTTCTGGAACCCACCTCTTCATTCACCTGAGGAAGGAGCAGTGCTCTGAAAGCTAGTGATTCGAAACAAACCTGTTGGACTTTAACCTGGTGTTGTGAGACTTCTTACTTGAAGGAAGACTTAAAGGAGGAGAGGAAGATTGAGAGACTCAGGGTTTCAAGGGGATTTCCAGAGCATATGTTGCAGATAGTTAAAGGCTTACAGATGGGTGATGTGTTACAATAATTGATCATTGTTACTTGAGCATTTTGGTATAATTATTTTGTACTGCAATTAAAGTACTAGTAACAATGATCATATTGACATAAGTATGTTATAGGAATAGCCATTTTTCTTCTATTTTGTTACTATTGACTGTAAGGTTATTTGATTAAATTCCCAACTTTCTGAATTACAGGTTTCCCATGCCACTTCCATGTCAAGACAAGAACAGTTTGAACAAAATGGCAAAACAATAGTTCCACTTTTTTCAGTCACTTACTTTCTTACAATAACCTTTGCTACTATGTCTTGCATAAGGTAAAGTCATTTTTTTCACTTGACTGTATCAACACATTTTTGTTTGTGCAACTAACAAAATCAAAACTTGGTTACAGAGGTATGCAATTTATTTTCAGGCTTGACTGTGTGAGGAATAAGGGCCTGGTTTCTATTTTGGGTGTCCTATCAGCTGGATTGGCCATTCTATCTGGCTTTGGATTTTTGCTGTATTGTGGGATGTCATTTGCCATCAACACTGCTAATTCACCCTTTTTGATTCTAGGTCAGTGCTTATCGTAATTTTCCGTTTAATTTTCAAATCAGATAGCAGTAATTATAAAATAAATTTGTGACATGAAAATATGGTTTTCCTAGCAAGGGGTCTTATTTTTATGTAATTGAAACCACGTTCAGAGTTAATGTAAAAATGCAACATCATATTTATTTTTTGAATTTTGTGCCAATGCAGGTATATGTCATACAATTTTGGTTTCCTTACATGTCAATCATTTAAATACAAATTTAATCAATTGGATGCTGCACGGGAGAGACTTTAGGAGCAAAAATAAAACTTGTCAAGTCAGGCTGAATGGAAGGATAGTTGGGTCAGGACGGTGGTCGGATCAAGTTAGGGGGTGGATGGGGAGGTGGTGGTCGTGGCGGTGATTTAGTCATACAGTTAACCAGGAGCTAGACAGGATTTGTTTTGTCCAACATTTCCCAGATAACTATCCAGCTAAGTAAATCGGAACTGTCTGAAGCCTAATGAGTGTAAGTCAGAAAGTTCTGGGTGGCAGGGGAATTACTATTGGAAGTTAAAACTTTCTGGGTAATTCTCACAGAGTCGTTCACAGGAAACTTGGGCAGGATTCTCCCCTACCCGGCGGGGCGGGGGATTCCGGCGTAATGGAGTGGCGGGAACCACTCCGGCGTCAGGCCGCACCGAAGGTGAGGAATTCTCCGCACCTTTAGGGGCCAAGCCCTCACCTTGAGGGGCTAGGCCCGCGCCGGAGTGGTTTCCGCTCCGTTGGCTGGCGGGAAAGACCTTTGGCACCATGCCAGCCGGCGCTGAAAGGACTTCGCCGGGCGACGCATGCGCGGGAGCCTCAGCGGCCGCTCACGACATCCCCGCGCATGCGCAGGGGGAGGGGGTCTCTTCCGCCTCTGCCATAGTGAAGACCATGGCAAAGGCGGAAGAAAAAGAGTGCCCCCACGGCACAGGTGGGCCCCGATCGCGGACCAGGCCACCGTGGTGGGCACCCCTTGGGGCCAGATCGGCCCACGCCCCCCCCCCCCCCAACGACCCCGGAGCCCGCCCGCGCCGCCTTGTCCCGCCGTTCACAAGGAGGTTTAATCCACGCCGGCTGGCGAGGGTTGACAGCGGCGGGACTTTGGCCCATCGTGGACCGGAGAATCGCCGGGGGTGGACCTGCCGACTGGCGCGGCGCAATTCCCGCTCCCACCGATTCTCTGGTGGCGGAGAATTCTGGACACGGCGGGGGCAGGATTCACGCCAGCCCCCGGCGATTCTCAGACCCGGCAGGGGGTCAGAGAATCGCTCCCCTTATGTCTGCTCCCCTTTCCTGCTTCAAGTCACTCACCATTCTGACTTTCCCTCACTGTTGCTGGGTCTATATAATGCAACTCCCTCTCAAGCAGCTCTGTGCCTGTACCTACACCTCAGTGGCTGCAGCAGTTCAAGAAGGCTCACCGCCATCTCCTCAAGGGCAACTGCGGATAGGCAATAAGTGTTGACCTAGCCAGTGACGCCCAATCCCCTAAATGAATAAAAATAAAAGACCCATAGCAATATGGTTAATAATTGTATGCCCTCTGAAGTGGCATAGCAAGCCACCCAGTTTTATCAAACCACTACTAAGTCAATAAGAACAATACAGCTCAGGAACAGGCCCTTCGGCCCTCCAAGCCTGTACCGTACATGTAGGAATCCTTGGCCAAAGCCCTCAGCATTCCTAGTGCCATATCCCTCTATACCATGCCATTGGAACGCCGTTAATGTATCTGCTTCCACAACCTCCCCTGGCAGCGCGTTCCACTCTGTATTCTCAGTATAAAAACCTGCCTCACACATCTCCTCTAAACTTTGCCCCACGGACCTTAAACCTATGCCTCCTGGATTCGACTTCCGGTGGCGGAGGGGAGCGTTCACGCGTAGAGGAGCTCTGGAGGGGGGGAACATAGTCATGTCCCGTTCCCCCCATGAAGAACGTGCGCCCGGGTGCGTGAGCTTGGCCGACTGGACCCCCGCACGCCGGGAGAGAAAGAAGAGTGACCTGGACTCTGAGGCGGAGCGGGGCCGGAGACCCAGGCGCTCGGGAACGAAGCGAGCGGCAGGAGAAGCACGAGGGGAGAGCCCCTTTGGGGAGAAGGAGAGGAGGCAGCAAGGGACCGGAGCGGTAAGCTGCGGCCCGGGGGGAAGAAAGGTCCGCGGGAGGAACCGGGGGCCGGAGACGAGGAAGCGACCGGAGAGAGTCTGCCCCCCCCCCCCCCCCCTACAAACGGAGACGGGACCTACGAGCCGGCCCGACTGACCGAGCCATCCCGCCCCCCCCCCCCCCCCCACGCACAGCAGAGCGCGGGCGGCAGCAGGACACGGGACAAAAATGCGGGGCAGCGAAACACCGGGCAGGAGGAGCGGCGTCCTGAGCCAAAGCGCGGTCCGAGTCAGCAACGAGGCCCGACCACCCCTCAGCCCGGCGGCAACCACCACGGGACAAGCAGCGGCGGAACAAAGGGGGACTCCCGGCTCGACGAGAAGCCTTTCTCTTTCTCTCTCTCTGGTTCCAGGGTGAGTGAGGAGGAGAAAAAAAGAAAACTAGAACTCCCACTTTTTTGGGGGGGAAAAAAAAGATTAAAAAAACAAAAGAAAATAAAGACTTAGAAAAAGAAAACAGTTAAAGGGACAGAACACTCCCTCTGTCCTTCCACACTTCTCAAAAAAGAAAACCAAACTTACCTGAAAAGAGTCTCGTCAGAAGGGAGGGGGGAAGAGGGAAGAAAAAAAAAAGGGGGAAAAAAATGCTTGAAGGGAGCCAAAGCAGAGGGAGAAAGGGCACGAAAAGCAAACTGGGCAATACACGAGCTCACTCAGATTAGCTAATTGGCGCATGAAGCAGCGGAATGGAAGCCTCGCGCAACTAAAAGAACTGGGCAGACAGGAGCTCTTTCCCCATGGCCAGAGGGGAACTGGAAGGCAGCCTTTGCCGAGGGGCTGAGGGAACACCGAGCAAGGCAGGGACCAAAGCAGACATAGAGGCCGCAGTACAGACAGCAATGGCCAAGGCCCTGGCGGAGGTGCAGCTCGCCCTGGGCAGAGCAGAGAAGAAACTGGAAGCCCAGGAGGAGAAACTGCAAACCCAAAAGGCAACCATTAAGGAGCTGGAGAGGGCTGCGACTGACATGAGCGACCGGATCACAGCCCTCGGAGAAAGAGGTAGCGAGACTGGGCACAACGCAGGGGAGCCTGAAGGACAGGGTGGACGACCAGGAATACCGCTCAAGAAGACAAAATGTCAGGAAAGTGGGCCTACCAGAGGGGATCGAGGGTAGAAACTCCACGGCCGAGATGCTGGGCAACTTAGTGGGAGGGAAACTTTCCCCAACCCACCAGAAATGGACAGAGCGCATTGGTCGCTGCGCCCGAAACCCAGGGTGGGGGAACATCCGAGGGCAGTTATAGCTAAACTGTACAAAGACAGGGAAACAATCCTGCGCTGGGCCAGGCAAAACAGAACCTGCAGATGGGAAGGACACCTCATTAGAATGTACGAGGACATTGGGGCAGACCTTGCCTGGAGACGGGCCGAATTCAATAGAGCAAAAGCAGCCCTTCACAGGAACAATGTGCACTTTTGTATGCTGTACCCAGCGAAACTCTGGGTCACATACCAAGAAAGCGAGTATTTCTTGACAGCCCCCGCCGACGCAAACAAATTTATCGAAGAACGTGGGCTGGAAAACCAACATCGAGGGTATAAGCACGGGGCCCCTGGTAAGGGGCAACAACACGCCGACGTGGGGGGGGGGGGGGTGAGGCAATGCCAGCCCACCCCCACCCCCCACATGGCAAGCGCACCCTGAACAAAAAGCAAACGCTACCCAACGAACCGACAAAGGTGGGAAACCAGGCCCCAGCACAAGGGTATGAGAGTAGCGGAGAAGGGTGAGCAAACCGGGGGAGCACAGGGTCGGGTGGGGGGAGAGTGGGCAAAGAAACGCAGAGGCTGGGCAGGGGAGAAGGGAGACAATAACTCCCTAGAGGGGGTTCGCCGCACTAGCAAGAAAGCTAGCACCGGGGACATGCAAAAAAGCAGGGCCAACAGGGGACGGCGCCAGGCAGAGGGCGGGTGGGACCACTCAACATAGGCAGGAGGGCAAACGGGGACAGGAGCAGGGGAAAGAGGGAGAAAGGAGGGATATACGGGAGAGGGGGCGAAAGGGGGGGGGAAGGGAGGGATTGGGGGGCGCACGGGGGGGGGGGGTGCGGAACACAGGGATGGAGGGACAAACAAGGCTAGAAAAGGAACAGCAATAGGGTTACAGAGTGCCGCAACCAAGGGCTCGGAACAAGGAATCGCTGCAAGCATCCACCCAGTATGGCTCTGGGCGAAGGGAAACCCCAAAGTGAAGGGGGCTAACCACGTGGCGGCCGTACAGCGGGCGACCATGGCGGGGGCCCCCTGGACGGAGGGAAGCCCCGGAGCGCATGGAGAGAGCAGTGACAGCGACCATCCTGGACGGCCCCCAAACCAGGGGGAGCCCCTGAGGGCAGGGGCGCGTCCACCAGGTGAATATGGTTAATCCCACAGGAGTGAGGGGACAGAAGCCCCCCCACCAGGATAGTCACCTGGAACGTAAGGGGACTCAATGGCCCAGTGAAAAGATACAGAGTCTTCAACCACCTAAGAAACATGAAGGCAGACATAATCTTCCTTCAAGAGACGCACCTGAGAGAGCAGGACCAACTGCGGGTAAGAAAGGGCTGGGTGGGACAGACCTACCATTCCTGTTACGGGACGAGCGCCAGGGGGGTGGAAATACTGGTCAGCGAATGGACTATGTTTAGGGCAACAAAGACGGTTACGGACCCAGGGGGACGTACGTCATGGTTAGTGGGACACTGGATGGGGCACCGGTAGTACGGGTTAATGTGTACGCACCTAACTGGGACGACCCGAGCTTCATCAAGAAGACCATGGCAGAAATCCCTGACATAGCGACGCACCGGCTAATCATGGGGGGATGGGACTTCAACTGTGTACAGGACCCAACGACTGACAGATCGAACCCCAAGACGGGGAAAACCGCAAACATGGCAAGGGAACTTGGTCACTTTATAGAACAGATGGGAGCGGTGGACCCCTGGAGGTTCACTCACCCAGGGGAGAAGGAGTTTTCCTTCTTCTCCCCAGTACACAACGTATACACCAGAATTGACTTCTTTGTGGTGGGGAAGACGGTGCTTCCGGGGATAGACAAAGTGGAAGACTCTGCAATTGTGATATCAGACCACGCTCCAAATGACATGGACGTGAGGCTAGAAACGGGCAGGGCCCAACGCCCCACATGGAGGTTGGACGTTGCCCTACTAGCTGACAAGGCCTTCAACGAAAAGATATCGCGGGCACGGAGAACAATCAGAAAGGGGAGGTCTCACTCTCCCAAGTTCTGGGAAGCGCTAAAGTCCGTACTAAGAGGGAAATCATCGCTTTCAAAGCACAAAGAGATAGGGAGGAAAGGGCGGCTAGGCAGCAGCTGGTCGACTCAGAACAAAGAAAAGTACAGCACAGGAACAGGCCCTTCGGCCCTCCAAGCATGTGCCGAACATGCTGCCCGTCTAAACTAAAATCTTCTACACTTCGTGGGTCCATATCCCTCTATTCTGGTCCTATTCTTGTATTTGTCAAGATGCCCCTTAAATGTCACTATCGTCCCTGCTTCCACCACCTCCTTCAGCAGTGAGTTCCAGGCACCCACTACCCTCTGTGTAAAAAACTTGCCTCGTACATCTCCTCTAAACTTTGCCCCTCGCACCTTAAACCTATGCCCCCTAGTTGACCCCTCTACCCTGGGAAAAAGCCTCTTACTATCCACTCTGTCTATGCTCCTCATAATTTTGTGGACCTCTATCAGGTCGCCCCTCAACCTCCGTCGTTCCAGTGAGAACAAACCAAGTTTATTCAACCGCTCCTCATAACTAATGTCCTCCATACCAGGCAACATCCTGGTAAATCTCTTCTGCATCCTCTCTAAAGCCTCCACATCCTTCTGGTAATGTGGTGACCAGAATTGACCACTATACTCCAAGTGTGGCCTAACAAAGGTTCTGTACAGCTGCAACATTACTTGCCAATTCTTATACTCAATGCCCCGGCCAATGAAGGCAAGCATGCCGTATGCCTTTTCGACTACCTTCTCCACGTGTTGCCCCTTTCAGTGACCTGTGGACCTGTACACCTAGATCTCTCTGACTTTCAAATACTCGTGAGGGTTCTACCATTCACTGTATATTCCCTACCTGCATTAGACCTTCCAAAAATGCATTACCTCACATTTGTCCGGATTAAACTCCATCTGCCATCTCTCCGCCCAAGTCTCCAAACGATCTAAATCCTGCTGTATCCTCTGACAGTCCTCATCGCTATCTGCAATTCCACCAACCTTTGTGTCGTCTGCAAATTTACTTTTCAGACCAGTTACATTTTCCTCCAAATCATTCATATGTACTACGAACAACAAAGGACGAGCACTGACCCCTGCGGAACACCACTAGTCACAGCCCTCCAATTAGAAAAGCACCCTTCCATTGCTACTCTCTGCCTTCTATGTCCTAGCCAGTTCTGTATCCATCTTGCCAGCTCACCCCTGATCCCGTGTGACTTCACCTTTTGAACCACTCGACCATAAGGGACCTTGTCAAAGGCCTTACTGAAGTCCATATAGACAACATCCACTGTCCTACCTGCATCAATCATCTTTGTGACCTCTTCGAAAAACTCTTATCAAGTTCGTGAGACACGACTTCCCCTTCACAAAACCATGCTGCCTTTCGCTAATACGTCCATTTGCTTCCAAATGGGTATAGATCCTGCCTCGAAGAATTCTCTCCAGTAATTTCCCTACCACTGACATAAGACTCAACGGCCTGCAGTTCCCTGGATTATCCTTGCTACCCTTCTTAAACAAAGGAACAACATTGGCTATTCCCCAGTCCTCCGGGGACATCACCTGAAGACCGTGAGGATCCAAAGATTTCTGTCAAGGCCTCAGCAATTTCCTCTCTAGCCTCCTTCAGTATTCTGGGGTCGATCCTTCAGTATTCTGGGGTAGATCCTATCAGGCCCTGGGGACTTACCTCCCTTAATATTTTTCGAGACGCCCAATTCCTCGTCTTTTTGGATCTCAGTGTGACCCAGGCTATCTACACACCCTTCTCCATACTCAACATCCACCAATTCCTTCTCTTTGGTGAATACTGATGCAAAGTATTCATTTAGTACCTCGCACATTTCCTCGGGATCCACACACAGATTCCCTTGCCTATCCTTCAGTGGGCCAGCCCTTTCCCTGGCTACCCTCTTGTTTTTTATGTACGTGAAGAAAGCCTTAACCCTATTTGCCAATGACTTTTCGTGACCCCTTCTAGCCCTCCTGACTCCTTGCTTAAGTTCCTTCCTACTTTCCTTATATTCCACACAGGCTTCGTCTGTTCCCAGCCTTCTAGCCCTGACACATGCCTCCTTTTTCTTTTTGACGTGGCCGACAATATCTCTTGTTATCCAAAGTTCCCGAAATTTGCCGTATTTATCCTTCTTCCACACAGGAACATGCCGTTCCTGAATTCCTTTCAACTGACATTTGAAAGCCACCCACATGTCAGATGTTGATTTACCCTCAAACATCCGCCCCCAATCTAGGTTCTTCAGTTCCCGCCTAATATTGTTATAATTAGCCTTCCCCAATTTCGCACATTCACCCTAGGACCACTCTTATCCTTGTCCACCAGCAGTCTAAAACTTACTGAATTGTGGTCACTGTTCCCGAAATGCTCCCCTACTGAAACGTCTACCACCTGGCCGGACACATTCCCCAATACCAGGTCCCTTCCCTTGTTGGACTATCTACATATTGTTGCAAGAAGCCCTCCTGGATGCTCCTTACAAACTCTGCCCTGTCTAAGCCCCTAGCACTAAGTGAATCCCAGTCAATATTGGGGAAGTTGAAGTCTCCCATCACAACAACCCTGTTGTTTTTACTCATTTCCAAAATCTGTCTACCTATCTGCTCCTTTATCTCCCGCTGGCTGTTGAGAGGCCTGTAGTAAACCCCCAACATTGTGACTGCACCCTTCTTATTCCTGATCTCTACCCATATAGCCTCACTGCCCTCTGAAATGTCCTCCCGTAGTACAGCTGTGATATTCTCCCTAACCAGTAGCGCAACTCCGCCACACCTTTTACATCCCCCTCTATCCCGCTGAAACATCTAAATCCTGGAGCGTTTAGCTGCCAATCCTGTCCTTCCCTCAGCCAGGTCTCTGTAATGGCAACAACATCATAGTTCCAAGTATTAATCCAAGCTCTAAGTTCATCTGCCTTACCTGTAATACTTCTTGCATTAAAACATATGCACTTCAGGCCACCAGAACGGCTGTTTTCAGCAACATCTCCCTGTCTGCTCTTCCCCAGAGCCATACTGACCCTATTCCCTAGTTCTCCCTCAATGCTTTCACCTTCTGACCTATTGCTCCGGTACCCACCTCCCTGCCATACTAGTTTAAACCCCCCCCGTGTGACACTAGCAAACCATGCGGCCAGGATATTTATGCCTCTCCAGTTTAGTTGCAACCCGTCGTTCTTATACAGGTCACACCTGCCCCGAAAGAGCTCTTTCGTGTCCAGGTAACGGAAACTCTCCCTCCTACACTAGCTGTTTAGCTGCTCTATCTTCCTATATCTAGCCTCACTGGCACGTGGCACAGGTAGTAATCCCGAGATTACAACCCTAGAGATCTTGTCTTTGAACTTTCTGCTTTGCTCCCTAAAGTCCTGCTGCAGGACCTCATGCCCCTTCCTGTCTTTGTCGTTAGTACCAATAGTACAACAACCTCTGCCTGTTTGCCCTCCCCCTTCAGGATGCCTGCTACCCGTTCTGAGACATCCTGGACCCTGGCATCAGGGAGGCAACATACCATCCTGGAGTCTCTTTCACATCCACAGAAGTGCCTTTCTGTGCCCCTAACTATAGAGTCCCCTATGAATATTGCTCTTCTGCGCTTTGACCCTCCCTGCTGAACATCAGAGCCAGCCGTGGTGCCACTGCTCTGGCTGCTGCTGTTGTTTTCCCCTGATAGGCTATCCCCCCCGACAGTATCCAAAGGGTTATACCTGTTCGAGAGGGGGACAACCACAGGGGATTCCTGCACTGACTGCCTGCCCCTTCTGGTGGTCACCCATTTCTCTGCCTGCACTTTAGGTGTGACCACATTTATATAACTGCTATCTATGACACTTTCCACCACATGCATGCTCCTAAATGCATCCAACTGCTGCTCCAACCGAACCATGCGGTCTGTGAGGAGCTCCAGTTGGGTGCACTTTCTGCAGATGAAGCCATCCCGGATGTTGGAAGCCTCCCGGACCTGCCACATCTCACAGTCAGAGCACTGAACCCCTCTAATTGACATTGCATCAATTAATTAGTAAATTAAATTTTATTTTAGTTTTTTAAAGTTACTGTTAACTATATGTTTCCTAGCACTAGATTTCTATTATAAATATGAAAGCTAAATACTGTACTCTGAACTCTGGCTTAGACACTCCTCTAAATTATAATTAAGTAATTATGTTTAATTTAGTTTAACAATGTTTAATTTTTAAATTTTTAGTGTAGATTCCCAACCAGCCAATCAGGTCACAGCTTTACTGTGATGTCACTTCAGTTTTCTCCCCCCATACAATTTGAAACGGTAATAAAAATAAAAATCACTTACCTTCCCAGGATGCTCTCTGGTTCTCTCCCTGCAGATTAAAACTTGCAGGCCAGAAGAAAGAGAACAAAACGGGAGGGAAAAAGCACCTTCTCCCACTCTGCACCGAATTACCTCACTGCACCAAATTAGCAAGTTCCAATTCCCACTCTGGATGTGTCTCACTCAGGCTGTGTCTCCTTCACTTGCGCAAAGCAAATACTCCGAGGCCCCGACCGTAGAGCTCCTGGCGGAGAGGAAAGAGTTACAAAGGAACTTTGATCTGCTCTCCACCAGGAAAGCAGTGCTTCAACTCCGCCAAGCACGTGGGACCCTATACGAACACGGAGACAAAGCCAGCCGCCTGCTGGCACACCAGCTGAGAAAGCAGGCAGCCACCAGAGAAATTGCACAAATCAGGGATACTTGAGGCGCATAACAAACAGAGCCAGAAAAGATCAACAAGGCATTCAGGGCCTTTTACCACCTCAGAACCCCCAATCGGGCAGCCGGGATGAAACGGTTCCTTGATGGACTGGACATACCAGTCATGGGGGAGGGCAGAAAACGGGGCCTGGAAGCACCACTAGCACTGGGAGAGATCAAGGACAGCATAAGCTCCATGCAGGCGGGGAAAGCACCGGGACCAGACGGACTCCCGGCCGACTTCTACAAAAATTCGAGACAGCACTGGCCCCGCACCTGCGGGAGATGTTCACAGACTCGCTGGCTAAGGGCACACTGCCACCCACACTAGCACAGGCCTCAATCTCGCTGATACCTAAGAAAGATAAAGACCCAATGGAATGTGGGTCATACAGACCCATCTCACTGCTGAACGCAGATGCCAAAATACTGACCAAGATTCTAGCCAAAAGGCTAGAAGACTGTGTGCCAGAGGTGGTCGCAGAAGACCAGATGGGCTTTGTCAAAGGTAGACAGCTTACCTCCAACATCAGGCGCCTGCTGAACGTGATAATGTCCCCCTCTGGGGAGAGAACACCAGAGGTGATCGTCTCCCTAGATGCAGAAAAGGCCTTCGACAGTCGAATGAAATACCTCATAGAGGTACTGGAGTGGTTCAGGCTTGGAACAGGATTCACCTCCTGGGTAAAACTCCTATACAACGCTCCCATGGCGAGTGTACCGTCAAACAACACCAACTCCCGATACTTCCAGTTGCACAGGGGCACCAGACAAGGATGCCCACTGTCCCCGCTGCTGTTCGCTCTAGCAGTCAAACCACTAGCAATTGCGCTCAGAGCGGCAAAAAGCTGGAGGGGGATCCGAAGGGGCGGCAGAGAGCACAGAGTCTCATTCTATGCGGATGACCTGCTCCTCTACATCTCGGACCCACAAAGCAGCATGGACGGAATCATCGTGCTCCTGAAAGAGTTTGGTGCCTTCTCGGGCGACAAACCCACCGTGAGCAAAAGCGAGATCTTCCCGGTACACCCACAAGCAGGTGGGGCAGCACTAATGGGACTGCCTTTTAAACAAGCCCAACTAAAATTCCGCTACCTGGGGATCCTAATAGCCCATGACTGGAAAGGGATCCACAAATGAATCTCACTAGTCTGATGGAGGAAGTAAAAAAGGACCTGCAAAGATGGAGAGTACAGACGATCAAAATGAACGTGCTGCCCAGGTACCTCTTCCTATTCAGAGCCATCCAAATCTACATCCCCAAGGCCTTTTTCCAAGCAGTAGACAAACTAATTGTGGCGTTCGTATGGTGGGGGGGGGGGGGGGGGGGGGCGGGGAGGCAGGGAAGTAGGCTAGGATCACAAAGAAGGTCTTACAAAATCAAGGGGAGGGCTATCCCTCCCAAACCTACAATTCTACCAGTGGGCGGCGATGGCCGAACGAATATGGGGATAGATCAAGGAGCCAGAAGCCAAGCGGGTGCGCGCGGAAGAGGCCTCCTGTAAGGGGACCTCCCTCCGGGCCCTCGCCACGGCGACACTCCCATCCCCACCCAAAAAACACTCCAGCAGCCCGGTGGTGATAGCCACCCTCCAGTCCTGGAACCAGCTACTGCTGCATCTTCCTCAAATGGATGGTGAATTTGATTTTCTCCATTTGGAGAAATTCCGATAGGTCGGACAGCCAGTCTGCAGCTTTAGGTAGTGGTGCTGATCGCCAGCTGAGCAAGATTCTACGGCGGGCGATCAGCGAGGCAAAGACAGGGCGTCAGCTCTCCTCTGCATGAAGAGATCTGGCTGGTCTGACACCCCGAAGACCAACACCTTCGGGCATGGCTCCACCCTAAGGGGGACACGGTAACACAATGGTTAGCACAGTTGCCTCACAGCTCCAGGGTCCCAGATTCGATTCCCAGCTTGGGTCACTGTCTATGCGGTGTTTGCACTTTCTCCCCGGGTCTGCGTGGATTTCCTCCTGGTGCTCCGGCTTCCTGTCACAGTCCAAAGATCTGCAGGTTAGGTGCATTGGCCATGCTAAATTGCCCTTACTGTCCAAAAAGGGTAGGTAGGGTTACGGGGATAGGGTGGAAATGTGGGCTTAGGTAAGGTACTCTTTCCAAGGGCCAGTGCAGACTCAATGGGTCAAATGACCTTCTGAATTGTAAATTCTGTAATTTATTCCCACCACTTTGGGTCTGCCTCGAAGAAGGCTGCCCAGTACCCGGCATGACCAGAACATGTGGGCGTGGTTGGCCGGGCCTCCTTGGCACCGTTCACATCTGTCCTCCACCTCCAGGAAGAAACTACTCATTTGGGTTCTTGGTAAGTGGGCTCGAGGTGCCACTTTTAGTTGCATTAGGTTGAGTCTTGCGCAAGTGGAGGTGGCTCGAGGTGCCACTTTTAGTTCATTCGGTTGAGTCTTGCGCACGTGGAGGTGGAGTTGACCCAATGCAGTGCTTCGCTACAGAGACCCCACCCTATTTTGAACCCCAGGTCTTCCTCCCATTTCCTCTTCGTTGTGTCTAGTCTGGTGTCGTTTGTACATGTTGCTGCAGCTCCCTCTGCTTGGAATGTTTGCGACCAGTAGTTCTTCTAATAGTGTCTGTCATGGTGGTCACGGGTATGTCCTTGCCTCCTTTTATTTTTAAGTTGCAGGTATCTGAGTTCATTGCCCTTTGCCAGTTGGAAGCTCTCCGTCAGTTCATCCAGTGTTGTGATCCTACCGTCAGTGTAGAGGTCCCTCACTGTGAATGTGTCCCCCCCCCCCCCCCCCCCCCCCCCCCCCCCGTCCTGTCTCCATCTTTTAAAGGTGGCATCAGTGAGTGCCAGTGTGAACCTATGGTATTGCAGATGGGATCTTTGTCGGAAATTTCGGTCAGGTCGTATGGCTGCTGTAGTTGGTTCCAGGTTTGGAGGGTGGATACCACCACTGGGCTGCTGGAGTGTTTTTTGAGTGAGGATGGGAGTGCTGGCGTGGTGAGGGCCCGGAGAGAGGTCCCCATACAGGAGGCCTCCTCTGCGCTCACCCACTCGGCTTCTGGCTCCTTACTCCATCCCATCACTCTTTCTGCTGTCGGGCTAGCCCCCACTGGATTTTGTTTTCTGTAGGACATTCTTTGGGATCCTAGCATTCTTTCCCCCCACCATATAAACGCCATGATTAATTTGTCCAGTAACTTGAGAAAGGCCTTGGAGATATAGATCGAGATGGATCTAGTAGGAAGAGGCATCAGGGCAGCACGTTTGTTTTGATCGTCTGCACTCTCCCCGTGAGGGAGAGTGGGAGTGTGTTCCATTTCTGCAGTTCCTTTTTGACTTCCTCTGTCAGACTGGTCAGGTTGCATTTGCGTATCTTTGTCCAGTCACGAGCTCCAGTCATGAGCGATTTGAATCCCCAGGTAACGGAATTTGTGTTGGGCTTGTTGAAACGGCAGTCTCAACAGTGCTGCCCTCCCCCCTTGCAGGTTCACCAGGAAGATCTCACATTTGCTCATGTTGAGTTTGTAGCCTGAGTAGGTACCAAACTCTTTCAGGAGCGCGATGTTTCCTTCCATGCTGCTTTGTGGGTCCGAGATATGGAGAAGCAGGTCATCTGCATAGAGCGAGACTCTGTGCTCTCTGCCTCATCTTTGGATCCGCCTCCAGTTCTTTGCTGTTCTGAGTGCAATCGCTAATGGTTTGATCTCTCGGGCGAATAGAAGCGGGGACAACAGCATCCCTGCCCAGTGCCCCTGTGCAGCTGGAAGTACTGAGAGTTGCTGGTGTCAGTCCGAATGCCCGCCATGGGAGCATTGTACAGGAGCTTTACCTAGGTGAATCCTGTTCCGAGACCGAACCACTCCAGTACCTCTGAGGTACTTCTACTCGATTCTGCCGAAGGCCTTTTCTGCGTCCAGGGAGACAATCACCTCAGGTTTTCTCTCCCCAGATGGGGTAATGATCAGGTTCAGCAAGCACCTGATGTTCGATGTCTCACTTTGACAAAGCCCATTTGACCCTCTGCGACCACCTCTGGTACGCAGTTCCCCAGCCTTTTGGCTAGGATCTTGCCCAATATTTTGGCATCTACATTTAATAGTGAGATGGGTCTGTATGAACTGCACTTCGTTGAGTCTTTGTCTTTCTTAGGTATTAACAAGATTGAGGCTTGTGTAAGCGTTGGTGGCAGTGTGCCCCTCAACAGCAGGTCTGTGAACATCTCCCTCTGGTACGGGGCCAGTGCTGTTGCAAACTTTTTGTAGAAGTCTGCTAGGAACCCGTTCGGTCCCGGCGCCTTCCCCACCTGCATGGAGCTAATGCTCTCCATGATACTCTCCCAGTTCTAGCGGTACTTCCAAGCCCCATTTCTTGTCCTCCCCCACGACTGACATGTCCAGTCCATCGAGGAACTGTTTCATCCCTGAGTCCCCTGCTGGGGGCTCCGAGGTGTGCAGATCCCTGTAAAAGGCCTCAAAAGATTTTGTTAACCTTGTCTGGGTCTGTTTCTAACGTGCCTCTGCTGTCTCTAATTTGTGCGATCTCTAGTGGCTGTCTGCTTTTCCAGCTGGTGCGCCAGCAGACGGCTGGCTTTGTCTCGAATTCGTATAGGGTCCCCCATGCCTGGCTGAGATGGTGCACCACTTTCCTCGTAAAGAGCAGGTCAAAGTCCATTTGTAATTTTTTCTCCGTCAGGAGCTCTACGGTCGGGGCTTCGGAATATTTACGGTCCATCTTCAGTATGGTGTCGACCAGCTGCTGCCTAGCCGCTCTCTCCTCCCTGTCTCTTTGCGCTTTAAAGGCGATAATTTCCCCTCTAATCCCAGTCTTTAGCACCTCCCAGAACATGAAGGGTGAGACCTCCCCGTTCTGGTTGTTTTTTGTATTCAGCTATGGCTTGTGATACTCTCTCTCTAAAGAACGTGTCGGCCAGTAGTGCAGTGTCCAAGTTCCATGTGGGGCGTTGGGCACGTCCTGTCTCCATCCTCGCATCCATATAATGTGGAGGATGGTCGGATATTGCGATTGCGGAATATTCTGCCTTGACCAGCCCAGGAAGCACCGATTTCTCCACTGCAAAGAAGTTGATCCTAGAGTATATGTCCTTCGCCATGTTGGAGGTCTTTCCTGTTTTGTGTTCGACCTGTCTGTCTGTGGGTTCTGTACACAGTTAAAGTCTCGGCCCCCCGCCCCCCCCTGATCAGTCGGTGCATCGCTGTGTCGGGGATTTCCACCATGGTCTTTTTTATGAATTTCATGTCGCCCCGGTTGGGAACATACATATTAACGAGTATTACTGGGCCCCACTGACCATGATGTACCCCGCCCCCCCCCCCGGGCCCCTTAACCGTCTTTGTCACCTCTTATTGATTTAATATTGCCCCCCCCCACCCCCGGAGCAGGAACGGTAAGTCTGTCCGACCCAGCCCTTCCTTACCTTCAGCTGGTCCTGCTCTCTCAGGTGTGTCTCTTGGCGGAAGACTATGTCGGTTTTTATGTTTCTTAGGTGGGTGAATTCTCTGGATCTTTTCACTGGACCATTAAGTCCCCTGACATTCCAGGTGACTATGCTGATGGCGGGGATTTTGTCCCCCCAATCCTGTGGGATTAACCATACTTACCTGGTGAACGTGCCCCTGCTCTCCGGGGTTTCCCTTTGTTAGGGGCCAGGCAAGATGGCCGCAGTCACTGCTCTCCCCACGTGGTCAGGTCCCTGTGCTCCAGGGTTTCCCTTTGTCCAGGGGGCACCCAACATGGCTGCCAACTGTGCGTCCGCCATGTGGATATGCCCCTGCACTCTGGGGTTTAAGTTTGTCCAGGGTGTAATAACATGTATATTGACTGGGATGTAAACAGTTAACAATTTAATGTTAATGCTTCTTACCACTAGAGGGAACCACAGAAGTCAAAAAATGTCATGTGACTAGGGGATTCTACTTTAGGAATGTGAACGAATCTTAGTAGTGTAATAAATTTATGAGTTGGTTTGTTAACAGAGCTTTGTGTGCTTTATTCAATACTAAGCATCAGTGCCATCCAGGTAAAGCAGAATAGAGAACACAACATGGTACCAGCAGTAGTCCTAGAGTAGTTTAGTCCGGTTGAGGGAAAAAGAATCTCCATTCGGGGAAAAAAAGTGCAAAGAAAAATCTTAACCAGACTCCAGTAGCAACAATCAGACTCCAGCAACAACCAGAAACATCAAAGAAAGAAATACCCAACCGAAGAGTCATGGAAGGTCTGCAGTTTCCAAAGACATTCAGCATATCGGGTAAAGTAGATGTAAACTGGAAAATATTCAAACAAGAGTTTGATCTATATCGCTCGTCCTCCAACCTAGAAACTGCCAGTGATAAACGAAAAACTGCTTTATTACTACCAATGGCTGGATAACAGGCTATAGAAGAATAAAATTAATTCTGCTTTGAGAATGAAGCTGAAAAAATAACATTGAACTGGTCATTAAAAAATTTGATCAGTATAATGAGTTTAAAAGAAATGAAAAACTCAGTAAACAACTACAAAAGAAATAAAAAATGATGCCTGAAGATTCAATTAAAATGTGCCGAGCGACTAAAGAATCTAAAAATAGAAGTGCAGAAACATTGAATCAAAGTAAAACAGCTTTGCCTCCGCGAAAGCCATGGCGCAGTTAAAAATTCATCACAATGGAAAAGAAGACCAGTCTACGCAAGTACACCCGAGGAAATCCGCTTCTAAAGTTGGACACTTCAGACATGCGCAGTTAAAATAAAAAATGCGCTATTCGGAATCTGAGTGTTCTGCGCCTGTGCGGGACCAGTTCGCACAGGCGCATATTGAAAAAAGACGTGATTCGGAATTTGACCGCTCTGCGCATGCACAGATAATTGCGCATGTGCACGTGAAAAAAGAGCTCATTCCGGACGAGGATCGAAGCAGACGTTCTTTACCTCGCAAGGCAGAATATTGCCTGAATTTGAACAGGACTCTTGCAGCACCATGGAACAAAATGTTTGCAGCATGCAACAAGAAGACAATGTCAACAAATCTAAAACTAAAGAAGATAAATCCTACATTGAAGAATATTACTCAGATATAGCAGATATATTTGGTTTCTATGATTATTCTGTTAGTAACAAGATTGAAGCTCTAAATAGCACTCCACTAATGGGAGATGAATGCAATACATTAATGGAATTGCATACCGTTGCTACATTAGGCAGCAGTGATCGGTCAAATGAACAACCAAGGTATGTGGATATCACATACCTTGCCCCCACCCACCCCCTCAGGTGGATTAATCAATAATACACATTGAAGACCAATTAGAGGAGGCACTGAGTGATGGCTAGGGTATAGAATGCACTCTGGATAGGAGAGGTCAATGTCCATCATCATGAATAGCACGGTGGCACCACCTTTACTAGCCGAGTGCTAAAGGACATGGCTGCGAGAATGGGGCTGCATCAGGTGGTCAGGGAGCCAACCAGAGGGGGAAATAACATACTTTACCTCAACCTCACCAACATGCCTGCCACAACCTCGATGATGGAGGAGACCAGCACATTTGTGCAAAAGACATGGCTAAAGCATTCGCAACAATCTTCAGCTAGAAGTGCCGAGTGGATGATTCACCATCGCCTCCTCTGGAAGTCCCCAGCATCACAGATGTCAACTCTCCTCGTGATATCAAGAAACAGCTGAGGCACTCAATACTGCAAGGCTATAGGCCCTGACACTATTACAGCAATAGTACGGAAGTCTTGGTCCTGCCTTCACAAAGGACAACACCAATAACATACCAGAAATGTTGAGAAAGAAACATAGGGTATAGCAAGAGGGAGGAACGAAAGGAAATCAGTATGAGTAGAGAAATGGTGTTGGGGAATTTGATGGAATTTAAGGCTGAAAAATCCTCAGGGCCTGATAATCTACATCCCAGAGTATTTCAGGAAGTGGCCCTAGAAACAATTGATGGTGGTCATCTTCCAAAATTCTATAGATTCAGTTCCTACAGATTGGAGGACAGCTAATGTAACCCCAACTACAGAGAAAACTGCAAATTATAAACCAGTCAGCCTGACGTCGGTAGTGGGGAAAATTCTAGAGACCATTATCAAAGATTTTATAGCAGAGTACTTGGAAAACAGTAGTAGAATCTCCATGGATTACAAAAGAGAAATCATGCTTGTCAAATCTACTAGAATTCTTCAAAGCTATACCTAGTAAAGTTGATGTGGGGGAGCCAGCTGATGTAGTTTATTTGGACTTTTAGAAGGCTTTCAACAAGGTCCCACATAGGAAATTGAAGTGTAACATTAAAACACATGGGCTCAGGGGTAGTGTCGTGAGACGGATGGAAATCTGGTTGGCAGATAGCAAACAGAGTGTTGGTGTGATTAATGTAGAAATTGTATTTATATTTTATATTCTGTTGCAGTAATGTTATTTAAACAATGGTTTTAAAATACATATAGGCAGTCTGTCTTTTGTTTTGGGCCAGGGTTTAGAGAACCCCAAAGTGTATCATGGAGTTCACCTGACCCAGAACTTTTAATAGATTGTGGTATGGGGAGCACACAGCCCACTCTACAGGTGTGGTACAGCAGAAATGGAAAAGTATTTTTAAAGCAAAACAGTGTTTATTCTATGAACTCAAGTTAATCTTTTTAAAACATACAGTGAACATCTTAGCAACCATCAATTCAAATACAACTTCCAAAGAATAAAACACTAAGTAATCCTTAAGCTGTCCTTTTAACATCCATAAGACTTTAAAAAAAAAAACTTTAAACAGAAGCACATCTGGTTAAAGTCACTACTGACAGCAGTTATTAGTTTTAAATCACCAAAGGATCAATTTACATTCTTTAGATTATAGAGCGAGAGACTAATACCCCTTCTGGCTGTGACTGCAACTATCCAGCTCTGGAAACAAAACTAAAAAACACCCTGCAGCAAACAGCCTAAAACGAAAGTAAAAAAGCTGACAGGCAGCCTTGCTCCACCCACACTCTGACATCACTGATAAACAACCATGTCTTAAAGGTACATTTCTTAAACACCCATTTCTTAAAGGTACTCTCACATGACACTTTTCAAGCAGTAATTAAGGAGTGGTCATGAGTCATTCCAACCACTTGCTTGATTGCAGATAAAGGTCTAATGGAGTATTGTTAGGATTTCTGGAAATTTGCTAGAGAGCAGATAATGTATGCGGAAGTGTTATTTATTTCTAGCAAAGCAGGTCATGTGATATCTTAGTGGGATACGGATTATGTAATTAATTGGAGGAGCCAGGTCTCTCTGTAGTTTTGCAGTCTGTTATAGGATTTTAAGTTGGACCGCAGTTTTGCCAAATGCTGTTAGGTTGAGCAGAAGTGAATTGATCTGCTCTAATAAAGGAACTCTCTCCAAAAAGATCTACACAGCTGAGAAAGTAAAGCAGTTTTGTTATCTTTATTTGTAAGTGGCATTTGAGCTGTATTGGTTGCTTAATTGGAGTAAGTAACAGTGTTAGCTTTTACTTGTATTTTAGAATTGCTTAACTGATGCTTGTCAAGTTATTTATTTGATGTTAATGATAATGTTATTAATTCTGTTTAAATTAAAGTTTGTTTTAACGTGAAAGATACCTATTGGTCAGATTCGCCACTCCTAGGGTGAATTAACCTTCCTTCACAGTTTTACAAATTTGAAAAAAATTGTCTGTTCCGGTATCCTGACATGGAACTAAACAGGTCTTTTTTCCATATGATAGGCAATGACTCGTGGAGTACCTCAGCAATCGGAGCTAGGATCCCAGCTATTCATAATATTTATCAATTATTTAGATGAGGGAACTAAATGTAACTCTGCAAATTTACAGATGACACAAAGCTGGGTAGGAGGTTGAGCTGTGAGTAGGATGCAGAAATGCTTCAGTGTCATTTCGGTCAGCTGAATGAGTGGGAGATGCAGTATAATGCGGACAAATGTGAGGTTATCCACTGTAATAACAAAATCAGGAAGATAGATTATTATCTGAGTGGCTGTAAATTAAGAGAGAGGAATATGCAACGAGATGTGGGTGTCCTCCTACACTTGCCGCTGGAGGTAAGAATGCAGGTGCAACAGGCGGTAAAGAAGTGGCCTTCATAATGAGAGGATTCCATACAGGAGAAGGGATATCTTGCTGCAATTATACAGGGTCTTGGTGAGGCCACAGCTGGAATATTGTGAGCCATTTTGAAATGAAATAAAAATCACTTATTGTCATGAGTAGGCTTCAATGAAGTTACTGTGAAAAGCCCCTAGTCGCCACATTCCGGCGCCTCTTCAGGGAGGTTGGTACAGGAATCAAACCGTGCTGCTGGCCTGCCTTGGTCTGCTTTAAAAGCCAGCGATTTAGCCCAGTGTGCTAAACCAGCCCTGGTCTCCTTCTTGATAGATCTACCATGCGGTTTTAGCAGCACTTTGCGATTACAAAAACTCAGTAGAAATTTAAGTTAAAACTTCTCAGGTGCAAATAAGAATAGTTTTATTTGTCTTCTATTGATTACAATTGAGAGTCATTTAAAAGTCTTATTCTCTAATAAGTCCAGCCAGGATAGGACTCACACAGAGGCAATTTGTAGACAATTGAACTTTCAAATAATCACAGAAATGATTTTCTTGCTTAGGCAAACAGCTTTCAATAATCATCCAGCAGAAGGCAGTAGAGCGGAGCTGCTGATTGGCTGTTCGGGGGAAATTTGCATACGCCGTTGTCCTCCCCCTAACTTGAAGGTGTCATGAGCAAGAGACCCTAGCTATTCAAGTGAAGACAAGCATCCAGCAGAGGGCAATAGAGCGGAGCTGCTGATTGCCTGTTGCGGGGGTAATTTGCATACGCCGTTGTGCTCACCCTAACTTGAAGGTGGTTTGTGGAGGAGCTGTTGTCAAATGACACTTAAACCCAAAACACTTCTTCAATGTTTCCCTCCCTACCCCCTCCTCTAACCAAAAAAAGAACGACCGCTGTAAAGATCAAGAGGAAGGCTCGAGGGCAGGTAGAAGTAGAAAGAAGTTGAACTGTGACGTCACGGCCTGCAGGTAAAGGATTGGCTGGTGACTGGTAAGTCGTTTTTCTTTTATTTTCACTCCGGTTTTATCGTGCGGGGCGCAGAGGTTGCTGAGTGAGTGCTTGCTGAGAAGGGGAGTGAATAACAGGTAAGCTCTTTCTTTTTCTTTTTTTAATCTAGAGGGGATGGCAGAGAAGGTAGTACAATGTTCCTCCTGCAGAATGTTTGAGGTGAGGGACGCCGTCAGTGTCCCTGCTGATTTCATCTGTGGGAAGTGCACCCATCTCCAGCTCCTCAGAAACCGCGTTAGGGAGCTGGAGCTGGATGAACTTCGGATCATTCGGGAGGCAGAGGTGGCCATAGATAGAAGCTTCAGGGATGTAGTTACTCCGAAGAATAAAGATAGATGGGTGACGGTGAGAGGGGCTGGGAGGAAGCAGTCAGTACATGGATCCCCTGTGGTTGTTCCCCTTAGTAACACGTATACCGCTTTGGATACTGTTTTGGGGGGGGGGAACTTACCAGGGGTAAGCCATGGGGTATAGGTCTCTGGCACAAAGTCTGTCCCTGTTGCTCAGAAGGGAAGGGGGGAGAGGAGTAGAGCATTAGTCATTGGAGACTCCATAGTTAGGGGGATAGATAGGAGATTCTGTGGGAGCGAGAGAGACTCACGGTTGGTGTGTTGCCTCCCAGGTGCCAGGGTGCGTGATGTCTCGGATCGTGTTTTCGGGATCCTTAAGGGGGAGGGGGAGCAGCCCCAAGTCGTGGTCCACATAGGTACCCACAACATAGGTAGGAAAAGGGATGGGGAGGTAAGGCAGGAATTCAGGGAGCCAAGGTGGAAACTTAGATCTAGGACAAACAGTTATTATCTCAGGGTTGTTACCCGTGCCATGTGATAGCGAGATGAGGAATAGGGAGAGAGAGGAGTTGAACACGTGGCTACTGGGATGGTGCAGGAGGGAGGGTTTCAGATTTCTGGTTAATTGGGGCTCATTCTGGGGTCGGTGGGACCTCTACAAACGGGATTGTCTACACCTGGACAGAGGGGTACCAAAATCCCGGGGGGGGAAATTTACTAATGCTCTTCGGGAGTGTTTAAACTAGTTCAGCAGGGGCTTGGGAATCTGAATTGTAGCTCCAGTATACAGGAGGTAGAGAGTAGTGAGGTCATGAGTAAGGTTTCAAAGTTGCAGCAGTGTACCGGCAGGCAGGAAGGTGGTTTAAAGTGTGTCTTCTTCAATGCCAGGAGCATCCGGAATAAGGTGGGTGAACTTGCGGCATGGGTTGGTACCTGGGACTTCGATGTTGTGGCCATTTCGGAGACATGGATAGAGCAGGGACAGGAATGGTTGTTGCAGGTGCCGGGGTTTAGATATTTCAATAAGCTCAAGGAAGATGGTAAAAGAGGGGGAGGGGTGGCATTGTTAGTCGAGGACAGTATTACGGTGGCAGAAAGGACGTTTGATGAGGACTCGTCTACTGAGGTCGTTTGGGCTGAGGTTAGAAACAGGAAAGGAGAGGTCACCCTGTTAGGGGTTTTCTATAGGCCTCCGAAAAGTTCCAGAGATGCAGAGGAAAGGATTGCAAAGATGATTCTGGATAGGAGCGAAAGCAACAGGGTAGTTGTTATGGGGGACTTTAACTATCCAAATATTGACTGGAAACGCTATAGTTCGAGTACTTTAGATGGGTCCGTTTTTGTCCAATGTGTGCAGGAGGGTTTCCTGACACAGTATGTAGATAGGCCAGCGAGAGGCGAGGCCATATTGGATTTGGTACTGGGTAATGAACCAGGACAGGTGTTAGATTTGAAGGTAGGTGAGCACTTTGGTGATAGTGACCACAATTCGATTACGTTTACTTTAGTGATGGAAAGGGATAGGTATATGCCGCAGGGCAAGAGTTATATCTGGGGGAAAGCAATTATGATGCGATGAGGCAAGACTTAGGATGCATGGGATGGAGAGGAAAACTGCAGGGGATGGGCACAATGGAAATGTGGAGCTTGTTCAAGGAACAGCTACTGCGTATCCTTGATAAGTATGTACCTGTCAGGCAGGGAGGAAGTGGTCGAGCAAGGGAACCGTGGTTTACTAAAGCAGTCGAAGCACTTGTCAAGAGGAAGAAGGAGGCTTATGTAAAGATGAGACATGAAGGTTCAGTTAGGGCACTCGAGAGTTACAAGTTAGCCAGGAAGGACCTAAAGAGAGAGCTAAGAAGAGCCAGGAGAGGACATGAGAAGTCTTTGGCAGGTAGGATCAAGGATAACCCTAAAGCTTTCTATAGATATGTCAGGAATAAATGAATGACTAGGGTAAGAGTAGGGCCAGTCAAGGACAGTAGTGGGAAGTTGTGCTTGGAGTCCGAGGAGATAGGAGTGGTTCTAAATGAATATTTTTCGTCAGTATTCACACAGGAAAAAGACAATGTTGTCGAGGAGAATACTGAGATGCAGGCTACTAGACTAGATGGGCTTGAGGTTCATAAGGAGGAGGTGTTAGCAATTCTGGAAAGTGTGAAAATAGTTAAGTCCCCTGGGCCGGATGGGATTTATCCTAGGATTCTCTGGGAAGCTATGGAGGAGATTGCTGAGCCTTTGGCTTTGATCTTTAAGTAATCTTTGTCTGCAGGATTAGTGCCAGAAGACTGGAGGATAGCAAATGTCCCCTTGTTCAAGAAGGGGAGTAGAGACAACCCCGGTAACTATAGACCAGTGAGCCTTACTTCTGTTGTGGGCAAAATCTTGGAAAGATTTATAAGAGATAGGATGTATAATCATCTGGAAAGGAATAATTTGATTAGAGATAGTCAACACGGTTTTGTGAAGGGTAGGTCGTGCCTCATAAACCTTATTGAGTTCTTTGAGAAGGTGACTAAACAGGTGGATGAGGGTAAAGCAGTTGATGTGGTGTATATGGATTTCAGTAAAGCGTTTGATAAGGTTCCCCACGGTAGGCTACTGCAGAAAATACGGAGGCATAGGATTCAGAGTGATTTAGCAGTTTGGATCAGAAATTGGCTAGCTGGAAGAAGACAAAGGGTGGTGGTTGATGGGAAATGTTCAGACTGGAGTCCAGTTACTAGTGGTGTACCACAAGGATTTGTTTTGGGGCCACTGCTATTTGTCATTTTTATAAATGACCTGGAGGAGGGCGTAGAAGGATGGGTGAGTAAATTTGCAGATGACACTAAAGTCGGTGGAGTTGTGAACAGGCCGGATGGATGTTGCAAGTTACAGATGGACATAGATAAGCTGCAGCGCTGGGCTGAGAGGTGGCAAATGGAGTTTAATGCAGAAAAGTGTGAGGTGATTCATTTTGGAAGGAATAACAGGAAGACCGAGTACTGGGCTAATGGTAAGATCCTTGGCAGTGTGGATGAGCAGAGAGATCTCGGTGTCCATGTAAATAGATCCCTGTAAGTTGCCACCCAGGTTGAGAGGGTTGTTAAGAAGGCGTACGGTGTGTTAGCTTTTATTGGTAGAGGGATTGAGTTTCGGAGCCATGAGGTCATGTTGCAGCTGTACAAAACTCTGATGCGGCCGCATTTGGAGTATTGCGTGCAATTCTGGTCGCCGCATTATAGGAAGGATGTGGAAGCATTGGAAAGGGTGCAGAGGAGATTTACCAGAATGTTGCCTAGTATGGAGGGAAGATCTTATGAGGAAAGGCTGAGGGACTTGAGGCTGTTTTCGTTAGAGAGAAGAAGGTTAAAAGGTGACTTAATTGAGGCATTCAAGATGATCAGAGGATTGGATAGGGTGGACAGTAAGTGCCTTCTTCCTCGGATGGTGATGTCTAGCACGAGGGGACATAGCTTTAAATTGAGGGGAGATAGATATAAGACAGATGTCAGAGGTAGTTTCTTTACTCAGAGAGTAGTAAGGACGTGGAATGCCCTGCCTGCAACAGTCGTGGACTCGCCAACACTAAGGGCATTCAAATGGTCATTGGATAGACATATGGACGATAAGGGAATAGTGTAGATGGGCTTTAGAGTGGTTTCACAGGTCGGCGCAACATCGAGGGCCGAAGGGCCTGTACTGCGCTGCAATGTTCTATGTTCTATCTATGTTCTATAACTTCAAAAATCAAAGTCAGAAAGTGAAATATGAAAGACAGGGAGACAGCGAATAGTGAGTCTCAAAGTATAGATGATTCATGAAAGAGAGAGAGAGAGAGAGTGTAGAATGATCCGGATAAAAATGGCCGAACAAAATCTCACAGTTATACTGTATCATATCTGTCTTCAGCCATCTAATTACACCCCTATGTAATCCTAATTGGTTTGGGTTAGAGTCAAATACATTTGATTTGATTGTGAGCTGTTCATCTTCCATATGCAATACTAGTCTAAAATGTTTTATAGATTAATTCAAAGAACAAAGAACAAAGAAATGTACAGCACAGGAACAGGCCCTTCGGCCCTCCAAGCCCGTGCCGACCATGCTGCCCGACTAAACTACAATCTTCTACAGTTCCTGGGTCCATATCCCTCTATTCCCATCCTATTCATGTATTTGTCAAGATGCCCCTTAAATGTCACTATCGTCCCTGCTTCCACCACCTCCTCCCGTAGTGAGTTCCAGCCACCCACTACCCTCTGTGTAAAAAAACTTGCCTCGTACATCTACTCTAAACCTTGCCCCTCTCACCTTAAACCTATGCCCCCTAATAATTGACCCCTCTACCCCGGGGAAAAGCCTCTGACTATCCACTCTGTCTATGCCCCTCATACTTTTGTAGACCTCTATCAGGTCACCCCTCAACCTCCTTCGTTCCAGTGAGAACAAACCGAGTTTATTCAACCGCTCCTCATAGCTAATGCCCTCCATACCAGGCAACATTCTGGTAAATCTCTTCTGCACCCTCTCTAAAGCCTCCACATCCTTCTGGTAGTGCGGCGACCAGAATTGAACACTATACTCCAAGTGTGGCCTAACTAAGGTTCTATACAGCTGCAACATGACTTGCCAATTCTTATACTCAATGCCCCGGCCAATGAAGGCAAGCATGCCGTATGCCTTCTTGACTACCTTCTCCACCTGTGTTGCCCCTTTCAGTGACCTGTGGACCTGTACTCCTAGATCTCTCTGACTTTCAATACTCTTGAGGGTTCACTGTATATTCCCTACCTGCATTAGACCTTCCAAAATGCATTACCTCACATTTGTCCGGATTAAACTCCATCTGCCATCTCTCCGCCCAAGTCTCAAGGCCTTACTGAAGTCCACATAAACAACATCCACTGCCCTACCTGCATCAATCATCTTTGTGACCTCCTCGAAAAACTCTATCAAGTTAGTGAGACACGACCTCCCCTTCACAAAACCATGCTGCCTCTCACTAATACGTCCATTTTCTTCCAAAAAAGAGTAGATCCTGTCTCGAAGAATTCTCTCCTGTAATTTCCCTACCACTGAAGTAAGGCTCACCGGCCTGTTGTTCCCCGGATTATCCTTGCTACCCTTCTTAAACAGAGGAACAACATTGGCTATTCTCCAGTCCTCCGGGACATCACCTGAAGACAGTGAGGATCCAAAGATTTCTGTCAAGGCCTCAGCAATTTCCTCTCCAGCCTCCTTCAGTATTCTGGGGTAGATCCCATCGGGCCCTGGGGACTTATCTACCTTAATATTTTTCAAGACGCCCAACACCTCATCTTTTTGGATCTAAATGTGACCCAGGCTATCTACACACCCTTCTCCAGACTCAACATCTACCAATTCCTTCTCTTTGGTGAATACTGATGAGTTATGGAATACGATTTAGCGCTGTTATCACAAGCGGCCTGAACTGGTTTGTTGCTGAGGACAATAGCGCCTTTAGGTTCCTGCCCTGTTGTCACGGAGCCTACCCTGTCCTTGGTCACTTAATCTTGCAAATGTATTTGTTAGCTGAGTAAGAATGCTATTTTAATCTATCTGCTTCTGTGTTCTGTTGAAGCTATGTTTTGAAATGCTGAATGTGTGTTTTGAAGTGACCTGAGGTTATGAGTGAGTTTTAAAATGGTATTTAATAGACTAGGGACTTAATGCTAAATAGCTATCTTTTACCTATAGAAAATAGCTGGCTTCTACAGCTGACTGGTTTACAAGTTTGAACTTCTCTCCAAATTTCATCACCATACGGTTTAATACCTGATTCTTACCGTGTCCATTTTTCTTCCTTTGTACAATCATTCTGCATTTCACGTAAATCATGTAATAAGGTAGTTACTCCCAATTTGTAAATGTGACTGGATTCCTGATGCCATTGAGAGGCACAAAGGGAGGCAACTTCCCTTGCTGCTTGGTCCGCAAGAGCATTTCCTCTTGCTTCCAGAGTGTCCTCATGAGTATGGGCTTTACATTTTAGAACTGTTACTTCTTTTGGTAAGGCCACAGCTTCTAGAAGATCTTGTACTTCCTTTCCATTTCGGATAGATATGCCTTCTGTTGTGAAAAATCCTCTTTTTCTCCACAGATGACCAAAATCATGTGCTACTCCAAAACCATATCTGGAGTCAGTATAGATGTTAGCAGTTCTATCTCTTGCCATATGACATGCTTCTGTTCTAAATTGAGATTAACTGGATCCTTTGATTTTCTGTTTCCTTTTAAAATATCATTCAATGGTTGGGAAAACTGAGTGTAAGAATCAATCCAATTTCTGTTAAAATCACAGAGTCCCAAAAAAGATCTGACTTCCTCTACAGTTGAGGGTTCTTTAGCTGTTTTGATGGCAGCTGTTCTGTTCTGAGTAAGTTCCCTTTTGCCTTTGGAAATTTTCTGGCCCAAGTAAACAACTTCTTTCTGGGCAATTTGTGCTTTGGCAAAGCTAGCTTTGTGACCATTAGTACTGGGGTGGTCCAAAACCACCCGTAGATCTTTCTCATGATCATCTTAGCACGGTAGCATTGTGGACAGCACAATTGCTTCACAGCTCCAGGGTCCCAGGTTCGATTCCGGCTTGGGTCACTGTCTGTGCGGAGTCTGCACATCCTCCCTGTGTGTGCGTGGGTTTCCTCCGGGTGCTCCGGTTTCCTCCCACAGTCCAAAGATGTGCAGGTTAGGTGGATTGGCCATGATAAATTGCCCTTAGTGTCCAAAATTGCCCTTAGTGTTGGGTGGGGTTACTGGGTTACGGGGATGGGGTGGAGGTGTTGACCTTGGGTAGGGTGCTCTTTCCAAGAGCCGGTGGGGGCTCGATGGGCCGAATGGCCTCCTTCTGCACTGTAAATTCTATGATAATCTTTATTGATGGAGGCTATCAGAACATCATTTACATACTGGATAATGGTGGAAGGCAGATCAGGCAGTTGCCTGAGATGGTTCTGCAGAGCCATGTGGTAAACAGTTGGGCTATTGTGAAAACCTTGTGGTAGTCTAGTCCATGTGTACTGTTGCTGATTAACTGTAAAAGCAAACCATGGTTGTACTTGTTTGGCTAGTGGTACTGACCAGAAGCCATTTGTCATATCAATGACTGAAAACCATTGAAGGTCAGGAGTTAAAAGAGTTAAAGATTGTAGATGGATCTGCCACTAAAGGAGCTTTTCTGACAATGAATTGATTTGCTTTTCTGTAATCAATAGTCAGGCGCCATGTGCCATTAGCTTTTTTTACAGGCCATACAGGGCTGTTTGATGAACTGTGAATGCGCACTAAAATATCCCTTTTTTTCAAGTTGTTTTATTATAGGTAGAATGCCTTAAATTGAAGTTTTATTAATAGGATATTGTTTGGTTTTAATTTATTCCTGACACTCGATCTTGGCTGTGCAATTGCCGATTGTGCCACTGGGTTCTGTCGTGGCTCTTCTACTAACAGGAGAAGGGGTATCTTGCTGCAATTATACAGGGTCTTGGTGAGGCCACAGCTGGAATATCGTGTGCCATTTTGGTCTCCTTGTCTGTGGAAGAATTATCTTGCTAGAGAGGGAGTGCAGAGGAGGTTTACCAGACTGATTCCTGGAAAGGCAGGACTGAGGTACGAGGAGAGATTGATTCGATTAGAATTATATTCGCTGGATTTCAGAAGAATGAGGGTGGGGAATCTCATAAAAACATATAAAATTCTCACAGGGCTAGACAGGGTAGATAATATTCTTTATTATTTTCACAAGTCGGCTTATATTAACATGACAGTGAAGTTACTGAGGAAATCCTCCAGTCGCCATACTCCAGCGCCTGTTCGGGTACACTGGGAGAATTCGGAATGTCCAATTCACCTAACACACACGTCTTTCGGGACTTTTTGCACAGTTCAGCATGGAGAAGGAAAGGCAGTCACAGAAACAGAAAGGTTACGGCCCAGAAGGAGGCCATTTGGCCCATCTTGCCCATGCCAACCCAAGGACACCAGGTGCCCTTTCTAATCCCTCCTTCCTGCACCCAGTTTATAGCCCTGTAGCTTAGAGCACTTAAAGTGCAGATCCAGGTACCTTTGCTTCCTCATCAGCGCCCTATTCGCCGGGTCGACCTCCAGAGGCAGTCGAAGTCCCCTCTCTCATCAGCTTCTCCAGCATCTTGGCTACATACGAGCCAGCGTCCACTCCCTCAATGCCTTCAGGCATCCCCACGATTCTTATGTTTTGTCTCCGGGAGCGATTCTCCAGGACCTCCACCTTCTCCTTTAGCCGCTGCTGGGTCTCCCGCATCATTCCGATCTCGGCTGCCAATGAAATATGCTTCTCCTCATGCTCCCCCATTGTTCCCTCCATTTTCCCGGCCCTGGGTCTCCAGCCGCTGTTCCATCCGATCAAATTCCGCTTTTGGTGGTTCCACCGCCTTGGCCAGGTCTTCCTGGGCTGCCCTCCTCTGACGGCTGAACTTTTCATTTAAAAAGCTGCTCCATTGACCACTGGGCAGGCAGGGCTGACTCTTTACCCTCTGCCATCTTCATCTGTGGCGCATAAAGAATTTCTTGCTCCAACAGCTCCCTCCTTCTCGACCCACTTCTGGTCCGTGGATCCATCCACCAGCACCACCAGTGGAGTTTAATTTTCCTCAATCACCTCTACACCTTTTTCCACCAAAACGTCCGCCCAGCAAACGGGGAAAAGGACCAAGAAAAACGCCTCTAAGTCCGTATATGTGCTATTCACTATACTCTCTGTCTTGCGGATGCTCACAGTGTCCCCAGACATTGGTCCAGCTCCAAAACTCAGCCCATGAGCTGCAGCTGGAGACACTTCCTGCACACATGCAGGTCTTGGGAACTGGAAGACTTGCTGATCTCCCACATGGAACAAGGAGAGCAGACCATGACTTGAAGTTCTCCTTGTCTTTCCCCTTTAAGTTAAATTAATCCTTTTAATATCAAACAACATTAACAATGATTTTTCGGGAGGAATATCTACTTTCTGTAGACACTGGTAAGAGAGCCACATTTCTCGCCAAACAAGACTGCTGCAGTATTGCCAGTGGGAAGAATTGCTGAGAATATGGAAACGAGACAACATCATTGTCTGTAATGGTTGATATTTAACTCTTGGACAAGACTGCTGTACAGGATTCTACAACTTAAAAAGTGATAAGTTTCTGCTGCAGCTGCTGTGCTGAACTCCAGCTCTGAACAGAAGAAGGGTTATACTCTATGAATCTTCTATGGCAGTGCCTTGTGGAAAACTCTTCACAAACAATGGGCAATAAAGTCGGCAATATATTGGTAGATTCAGTTGAACTAAGACCTGAATGCCGATCAGCCCCTAAAAGCTGATTATTCTAAGAAGACAAGACATGGTGAGGTGTATCAATCAGTGCAAAAGATGAATCAGCCTCCAGGACTTCACCCTCCAAGAGATCACTCCGCATTGCAAGGAATTCTTCCTCTTCACTCTCAATAAAGAGATCATTCGGGTCCAGCAAATCCTCATGGGAATGGTCACCATTTGCTGCAGTGCCTTTAGTATCTGGCCTTCATGAAGAACTGAGAGATTCTTAACTTCTTTATCAGCCCTGGGTCAAGGATTGTTGTCTGTGTGCAAGGCAGGAACGTACTGCTGTGTGTATGAACTTCCTCAGCTTCTAAAGTTTGCATTTTGAAGGTTGCAAGGATTAAGTCAGTTACATAAAAGACCGTGAGCTGCTCAAATGTTAAGTATCCATCTGTTTTTTTTCTATGATTCCTAGAAGTATGCCAACATTACCACTCAACAGAGCTGGACGTTGATTGTGAAGAACATAGAGAGAATCAACAATCTGTCACCCCCTTGTAGCCAAGAGGAGGAATAATCCTCCCTTTTAATTGATGTCTGATTAATATTGTCATCAGCTGAAGCCAGCCACTGTCATGTGCTAATATATTAACAGAAGCTCCAGTAGTTTCAAAACCTTAAACATGGGACTATAATGGACCAGTACTCTGGATTAAGACTATCTGCTCCCCCCTAGGAATTCTATAAGCTTTCTGGACTTTCCATTTCTTGGAAGGAATTTGTTTCGTAAGTATTAGCTGGTGTGCAACTTCGATTAAAATGACTGGATTTGCAGAAGCTTGAAATGTCCAGTTTTCCATTTTTAGCCACATGAAGTTTGTCAAGTTTCTCCCTATATATTTGGGCTTTTTCTATTTGTGTCTGCAAATGTCTGTGTCCTATGAATGCTTGAGGATTTGGAAAAACTGATGACTGTGTGCAGCATGAAAGAGAACAATTGTACCAAGAAACACTGAATAAACCAGGATTCTCTTTATAAAAGAAAGGTCGGGGGGGGGAAGAGACGACCTGATAGAGGTCTTTAAGCAGAACGGTTTGAAAAGAACATAGGACTACATCATTCGGCCAGTTGTGCCTACTCCATCATTTAATTAGTCCATGGCTGCTAATCTACCTCAATATCTCTTTCCAGCACTATCCCCATGGCCCATTGAACCAGCTCTACCATTCAGGTAGATCATGCCAGATCATCTACCTCAACACCACTTTGTTGCACTATCCTCAAATCCCTTAATTTCATTAGTATCCTGAAATCTATCAATTTCTGTGTTGAACATGTTCAATGATTTATCTTCCAAAACCCTCTGGGCCGGAGAATTACACAGATTCACCACCCTCTGAGTGAAGAAATTCTTCCTCATTACATCTTCTATGGACTTTCCCTTATTCTGAGGCAATGTACTTTAGTCCGAGATTCACCAGCCAGGGCCAATGTCACATCTACATCTACCATGAAAGTTTCAATGAGATCAGCTTTCAATCCTTGAAACGCGAGAGAATTCAGTCGCAGTTTCCTCAATCTCCTCATAAATCAATTCCGCCATCCCAAGGATTGGTCTGGTGAATCTCCATTGCACTCCCACTATGACCAGTATATTCTTCCTCAAATTAAGAGTTCAAAATTCTACACAATGCCCCAGGTGTGGGATCACTAAGGCTCTGTGCAATTGCAGCAAGACATCTTTACTCATGTACTCAAATCCCCTTGCAATGGTGGCCAACATGCCATTTTCCTTCCTACTTGCTTGCTGCACGCTAGCTTTCAGTAATACATAAACAAGGACACCCTTTGAGCATGAACACTTCCCAACATAACACCATTGAAGGAATACTCTGCCTTTCTGTTTTTCTATCAAAGTGGGTAACTTCACACTTATTCATACTATATTCCATTTGCCATGTTCTTGCCCATTCATGCGGCTTGTCTACGACCCCTTGTTGCTTCTTTACATCGATCGCAACTTAAATTCCCACCTAGTTTTGTGTCATATGCAAATTTTAAAATATTACATTTGGTCCCCACATCCAACTCACCAGCACTGATCCTTGTGGTAGCCCACTAGTCACAGCCTGACATCCTGAGAATGATCTATTTATTTCTCTACTTTCTGTCTGTTAACCAGATTCTGTCAATCCACACCAGGGCAGCACAGTGTTTAGCACAGTTGCTTCACAGCTCCAGGGTCCCAGGTTCGATAACTGGCTTGGGTAACTGTCTATGTGGAGTCTGCACGTTCTCACCTTGTGTGCGTGGGTTTCCTCCAGGTGCTCCGGTTTCCTCCCACAATCCAAAGATGTGCAGGTTAGATGGATGGGCCATGATAAATTGCCCCCCAGTGTCCAAAAGGCTTAGGTGGGATTACTGGGTACGGGGATAGGGTGGAGGTATGGGCTTAAGTGGGGTCTCTTTCCAAGGGCCAGTGCAGACTCGATGGGCTGAATAGCCTCCTTCTGTACTGTAAATTCTATGATTCTATGTTGCATCCAACTCCATCTACAAGTTTGGTGACGATAGGACCATAGTCGGTCGGATCTCGAATAACGGCGAGTCAGAATAAAGGAGGGAGATAGAGAACCTAGTGGAGTGGTGCAACAACAATCTATCCCCAATGCCAGCAAAACTAAAGAGCTGGTCATTGACTTCAGGAAGCAAAGTACTGTACACACCATTGTCTGCATCAACGGAGCGAGGTGGAGATGGTTAGCAGCTTCAAATTCCTAGGAGTGCACATCACCAAAAATCTGTCCTGGTCCACCTATGGTGACGCTATCACGAGAAAGCACAACAGCATCTATTCTTCCTCAGGAAACTAAGGAAATTCGGCATGTCAACGTTTACAGATGCACCATAGAAAGCATCCTATCTGGCTGCATCACAGCCTGGTGTGGCAACTGCTCGGCCCAAGACCGCAAGAATCTTCTGAGAGTCGTGCACACCACCCAGTCCATCACACAAACCTGCCTCCCATCCATTGACTCTACACCTCCCCAAGTGCCTGGGGAAAGTGGGCAGCATAATCAAAGACCCCTCCCACCCGGCTTACTCACTCTTCCAACTTCTTCCATCGGGCAGGAGATACAAAAGTCTGAGAACACGCACAAACAGATTCAAAACAGCTTATTCTCAGCTGTTACCAGACTTCTCAAAGTCAGACCCTCTTATGGACTGACCTGATTAATACTACACTCCTGTATGCTTCACCTGATGCCGATGTCTATGTGTTTGCATTGTGGACTTTGTGTTGCCCTTTTATGTATTTTCTTTTTATTTTATTTTATTTTCATGTACTAAATGATCTGTTTTAGCTGCTCCCAGAAAAATACTTTTCACTGTACCTTGGATCATGTGACAATAAAAATTCAATCCAATCTCATGTGCTTTAACTTTGATTACTAATCTGCTGTGTGAAAATTTATCAAAAGTCTTCTGAAAGTCCAGAGTAAATGTGGTGAAGGGGGTTACACTTGTCACCAAGACCAGAACAGGGGTCATAAATAAGTGATTTAAAAAATTATTCTTTCATGGACTGTCGGTGTTGCATCCGAGGTGATGGCTGTGGAGCTGGAGAAGCAGTTTGTGAGGCACATGGAGGCCTTGAGGAAGGCGATGGCGGTCGCACTGAAAACATTGGTGGACGAGGCAATCTCCCCGGTGAGGGCAGCTGTGGCAAAGGCATCGGCCGAGATGAGAGAGCAAGGTGAGAAGATGAAGGAACTGGAGGAGGCCGTGTCGCAGCACAGCGACCAGCTCACCTCGTCGGAGAACGAGCTGTGGAGGGTGGTGGAAGTCAACAGAGGGCTTCAAGCGAAGCTCAAAGATTTGGAGAACTGCTCGAGGCAGCTCAATCTGAGAATTGTGGGCTTGCCCGAAGGGGCAGAGCGTCCGAGGCCAACAGAGTATTTCACTAAGTTGCTGGCGGAGTTGTGGGGGAGGGTGCGAACCCCTCCCAGTATGAACTGGACCGAGCTCATCGGTCTTTTAAGACCGAAACCCAAAGTAAATGAGCCACCAAGAGCAGTAATTATCTGCTTCCATAAATACCACATGAAGGAGAGGGTATTAAGCTGGACGAAGCAGAGGCAGGAGGTGCAGTGGGCTGGTGCTGGAGTTCGGATATTGCAGGACTTGACAGTGGAGTTGGCGAAGAAACGAGCGGCGTTCGGCCGGGTTAAGGCAACACTGTACAGCAAGGGGGTGCGATTTGATATGGTGTACCCGGCGAAGCTGAGGGTGATGTACAACACCAAGGATTTTTATTTTGTAACGGTGGAGGCGGCGGAGGCATTCGAAAAGGCAGAAGGATTGGGACAGTAGTGAGGACTGGAGCTGGAAGAAACGTCGTGGACTGTGATTGGGGAGCTGGAAAATGTATAAATGTTATAACTTTTTTTTCATCGACCTGTATTGTAACTTACTTAACTTCACATTGTTGTAAAGTTTTAAATTATTTTTTGGTTTGATTGACATTCTCTGTGGTGACGGTTATATGTTACATTATTGAGTTGTATGGGTTGGATTGTTTTTTCTTTTTCTTCTGGGACTGGGTGGGAAGGGACGGAATGCCTTGGGGGAGGGGGGGTGGGTGGCACCCGCACTAGCTAACTAAAGTCGGCTAGTGAATGGAAGTGAGGTGGGAGGAGGGCTACCGTTATTGGAGCCTGGTTAGCAGGTTTGAATGGGCCTACGAGGCAACCAGCGGGGGAGGGGAAGGGTTCGATACTGGGTGAGGTTTTTTCGGGGGGGGGGGATTCTTGGAGGGGGTTCGATGTTAACAATGGGTCAGGCCCATGGGGCAGAGCTTGGTGGTATGATGATGGTGGATAAGAAGGGGGGGTGGGGGTGGGAGACCCCCAGTTAGGATAGTAGCGTGGAACGTGAGGGAATTGGGTGGTCCAGTCAAGAGGTCAAGGGTGCTTGCGCATCATAAAAGCTTGAAGGCCAATGTAGCAATGCTGCAGGAGATGCATTTGAGTGTGAAGGATCAGGTGAGACTTAAAAAGGGTTGAGTTAGCCAGGTGTTTAACTCCAGATTTGATGGAGGGCTCGAGGGGTAGCGGTAATGGTCAGTAAAAGAGTGCGGTTCCAGATGGAGAAGGTGATTGTAGATCAAGGGGGTAGATATGTGATTGTGATTGGGGAGGTGAGTGTATATGGTCCCAATTGGAACGATGTGGAATTCGTGGGGAAGGTGAGTGGGGCCATCCCCGACTTGGCCTCACACGAACTGATAGTGGGGAGGGGGACTGGAACCTGGTTCAGGAGTCAAGATTGGACAGGTCGTGGCCGTGCTCGCTGGTCCCGTCAGGGAAGGCGAAGGTGTTGGCCGGGCCAATGGTGGAAATGCGAGGGGTGGATCCTTGGAGGTTTCTGCACCCGAGGGAGCGGGAGTACTCGTTTTTCTCAGTGGTCTATAAGGTATACTCGCAGACCGACTTTTTTGTGGTGGGGAAGGCTCTGCCGACTGGGGTTAAGGGGTCAGAGTACTCGGCAATTGCAATATCAGATCATGCTCTGCACTGTGTGGATATGGTACTGGAAAAGGGGGTAGTACAGAGGCCGGGGTGGAAATTAGATGTGGGACTGTTGGGGACTGAGGGTTCTTGCTTAAGACTTAGTTGGACAAAGAGAGATTGGAGCGTCAAATGTTGAAAGTAGGTAGGAATTATGCAGAAGATGGGGACCCAGTGAAGTTGGAAAAGAGGAAGGAACTGCAGGCGAGCTTTGACCGACTATCTACCCAGAAGGCGGTGCGCCAGTTAAGGTGAGCAAGGGGTTCAGTGCACGAGCATGGAGAGAAGGCGGGCCGTATGTTAGCGGGTCAACCTCGGAGAGAGGTGGCGGCAAGGGAAATTGTTCAGGTGCGCGTCAGGGCAAGGAAGTTGGTGGTGGCTCCAGATCAGACTAACAAGGCCTTTAAGGAATTCTATGAGAGATTGTGCAGGTCAGAAGAACATGGGGGAGATCGGGAGATGCAGGAATTTCTAAATGGACTGGAGTACCTGGGATTAGGGCAGGGGGCAGGGCTACATTGGAAGGGGTGATAGTGGAGCAGGAAATAAAGGATGCAATTAGAAGGATGCAGTCAGGGAAGATAGCAGGACCGGATGGGTTTCCGGTGGAATATTATGAAAAATTTAAGGATTAGTTGGCATCGCCGATGGTAGGGATGTTTGAGGAGGCGATAGGGAAGGGGATGGTACCACAAAATTTGGGGCAGGCATCGTTTTCTCTGTTGCTTAAAAAAGACAAGGATCCGACCGAATGTGGGTCATCAAGGCCCATATCACTTTTAAACATGGACGCAAAGGTATTGGCGAAGGTGCTGGCGGGTAGGCTGGAGGATTGCCTCCTGAAGATGATAGGTGAGGATCAGATGGGGTTTGTGAGAGGGAGGCAGCTGTTTTCGAATATTAGGAGGGTATTGAACGTGGTTATGTCACCTCCGGAGAGGAAGGAAACAGATGGTTGTGGCATTGGACGCCGAGAAAGCGTTCGACCGGGTAGAATGGGAGTACTTGATGACAGTTCTGGAGCGGTTTGGGATTGGATCACAATTTGTAGACTGGGTAAATAAGTTCACAATTGAAATGTGGAACTTGTTCAAGGAACAGATACTACGTGTCCTTGATATGTATGTCCCTGTCAGGCAGGGACGAGATGGTCGAGTGAGGAAACCATGGTTGACAAGAGAGGTTGAATGTCTTGTTAAGAGTAAGAAGGATACTTATGTAAGGCTTGAGGAAACAAGGTTCAGACAGGGTGCTGGAGAGATACAAGATTGCCAGGAGGGAACTGAAGAAAGGGATTAGGAGAGCTAAGAGAGGGCATGAAAAATCTTTGGCGGGTAGGATCAAGGAAATCCCCAAGGCCTTTTACACATATGTGAGAAATATGAGAATGACTAGAGTGAGGGTAGGTCCGATCAAGGACAGTAGCGGGAGATTGTGTATTGAATCTGAAGAGATCTTGAACGAGTACTTTTGTTCAGTATTTACGAATGAGATGGGCCACATTGTTGGAAAGGACAGTGTGAAACAGACTGGTAAGCTCGAGGAGATACTTGTTCGGAAGGAAGATATGTTGGGCATTTTGAAAAACTTGAGGATGGACAAGTTCCCCGGGCCTGACGGGATAGATCCAAGGATTCTATGGGAAGCAAGAGATGAAATTGCACAGCCGTTGGCAATGATCTTTTCATCCTCACTGTCAACAGGGGTGGTACCAGGGGATTGGAGAGTGGTGAATGTCATGCCCCTGCTCAAAAAACGGAATGGGATAACCCTGGGAATTACAGGTCAGTTAGTATTACTTCGGTGGTAGGCAAAGTAATGGAAAGGGTACTGAGGGATAGGATTTCTGAGCATCTAGAAAGACACTGCTTGATTAGGGATAGTCAGCACGGATTTGTGAGGGGTAGGTCTTGCCTCACAAGTCTTATTGAATTCTTTGAGGAGGTGACCAAGCACGTGGATGAAGGTAAAGCAGTGGATGTAGTGTACATGGATTTTAGTAAGGCATTTGATAAGGTTCCCCATGGTAGGCTTATGCAGAAAGTAAGGAGGCATGGGATAGTGGGAAATTTGGCCAGTAGGATAACGAACTGGCTAACCGATAGAAGTCAGAGAGTGGTGGTGGGTGGCAAATATTCAGCCTGGAACCCAGTTACCAGTGGCGTACCGCAGGGATCAGTTCTGGGTCCTCTGCTGTTTGTGATTTTCATCAATGACTTGGATGAGGGAGTTGAAGGGTGGGTCAGTAAATTTGCAGACAATCCGAAGATTGGTGGAGTTGTGGATAGTGAGGAGGGCTGTTGCCGGCTACAAAGAGACATAGATAGGATGCAGAGCTGGGCTCAGAAGTGGCAAATGGCGTTTAACCCTGAAAAGTGTGAGTTGTCCATTTTGGAAGGACAAATATGAATGTGGAATACAGGGTTAACGGTAGGGTTCTTGGCAATGTGGAGGAGCAGAGAGATCTTGGGGTCTATGTTCATACATCTTTGAAAATTGCCACTCAAGTGGATAGAGCTGTGAAGAAGGCCTATGGTGTGCTAGCGTTCATTAGCAGAGGGATTGAATTTAAAAGCCGTGAGGTGATAATGCAGCTGTATACAAAATTATGAGGGGCATAGACAGAGTGGATAGTCACAGGCTTTTCCCCAGGGTAGAGGGGTCAATTACTAGGGGGCATAGGTTTAAGGTGAGAGGGGCAAAGTTTAGAGTAGATGTACGAGGCAAGTTTTTTACGCAGAGGGTAGTGGGTGCCTGGAACTCACTACCGGAGGAGGTAGTGGAGGCAGGGACGATAGGGACATTTAAGGGGCATCTTGACAAATATATGAATAGGATGGGAATAGAAGGATACGGACCCAGGAAGTGTAGAAGATTGTAGTTTAGTCGGGCAGTATGGTCGGCACGGGCTTGGAGGGCCGAAGGGCCTGTTCCTGTGCTGTACATTTCTTTGTTCTTTGTTCTTTGTTTGTTCTGTACAAAACTATGGTAAGGCCACATTTGGAGTACTGTGCAGTTCTGGTCGCCTCATTTTAGGAAGGATGTGGAAGCTTTGGAAAAGGTGCAAAGGAGATTTACCAGGATGTTGCCTGGACTGAAGAGTAGGTCTTACGAGGAAAGGTTGAGGGTGCTAGGCCTTTCCTCATTAAAACGGAGAAGGATGAGGGGCGACTTGATAGAGGTTTATAAGATGATCAGGGGAATAGATAGAGTAGACAGTCAGAGACTTATTCCCCGGGTGGAACAAACCATTACAAGGGGACATAAATTTAAGGTGAATGGTGGAAGATATAGGGGGGATGTCAGAGGTAGGTTCTTTACCCAGAGAGTAGTGGGGGCATGGAATGCACTGCCTGTGGAAGTAGTTGAGTCGGAAACAGTAGCGACCTTCAAGCGGCTATTGGATAGGTACATGGATTACGGTAGAATGAGGGGGTGTAGATTAATTTGTTCTTAATCTAGGACAAAAGTTCGGCACAACATCATGGACCGAGGGGCCTGTTCTGTGCTGTATTTTTCTATGTTCTAAAGCTACTGTATACGGAGCCGAGGGCGAGTGTCCGCACAAATAACATCAGCTCGGAATACTTTTCTCTCCATCAAGGGACGAGGCACGGATGTCCTTTGTTCCCCCTGCTGTTTGCATTCGCTATTGAGCCATTGGCCATTGCGTTAAGAAGTTCGGGGGTATGGAAAGGGATAATGCGGGGGGGTAGATCATAGAGTGTCCTTATATGCCGATGACTTGCTGTTATACGTGTCGGAACCGAGTTTGTCAATAGGGGAAATATTGGAGCTGCTTCGGATGTTTGGGTCTTTCTCGGGGTACAAATTAAATCTAGAAAAGACTGAGTATTTTGTGGTGTCTCGGCCGGGGGTGGGGAGGGGCTGCCATTCCGTAAGGCAGCGACTCACTTTAGTTATCTTGGGTGCAGGTTGCTCGGGATTGGAGAGGACTCCGTAGGTACAATATTTCTATTTTGGTGGGGTGGGTGAAAGCTGATCTGGCAAGATGGGATGGTCTCCCTCTGTCACTGGCGGGTTGGGTACAGCCGGTTAAAATGAATGTGTTACCGCGATTTCGGTTTATTTTCCAATGCCTGCTGATTTTCTTGCCAAAGGCATTTTTTAGAGATATTGAAGGAATGACTAACTCCTTCATATGGGGAGGGAAGGTGGCCAAAATTAGAAAGGTGCTGCTACAGAGGGGAAGGCAGGCAGGGGGTTTGGGGCTTCCGAACCTGATGTATTATTACTAGGAGGCGAATGTGGAGAAGATGCGGAGCTGTGTCAGAGCGGTTGACTCCCAATGGGTCAGAATGGAGGAGAGTTTGTGTACGGGGTCGAGATTGTGAAAGCGCTAGCAACAGCGCCGCTCTCGATGGCCCTGGGGAAATACTCAGGGAGTCAGGTAGTAATAGTTTCGTTCAGAATTTGGAGGCAGTTTCGCCAGCACTTCAGGTTGGGGGCAGTGTCGAGGGAAATGCCGATTCGGGGAACCACAGATTTGAACCAGGGAAGTGGGATGGAAATTTTTGGAGATGGGAGGAGAAGGGAATTAGGACATTAAAGGATTTGTTTTTTGGGGTCGGTTTGCAGAATTGAAGGAGCCGGGAACGATATATGAGCTGGAGCAGGGGGAAAAGTTTAGATATATGCAGGTTCAAGACTTTGCTAGGAAAGAGATTCAGAGCTTCCCGGTGGAGCCGGCCTCCACATTGCTGAAGAAGGTACTGATGAGAGGGGGACTGGAGAAGAGGGTGGTGTCAGCGTTTTACGGGATTGTTTTGGGAAAGGAGAAGGCACCGCTGGAAGGGATCAAAGCAAAGTGAGAGGAAGAGTTGGGAGAGGGTATACAAAGAACAAAGAAAAGAACAGGCCCTTCGGCCCTCCAAGCCTGCGCAGACCATACTGCCCATCTAAACTAAAATCTTTTACACTTCCGGGGTCCGTATCCCTCTATTCCCATCCTATTCATGTATTTGTCAAGATGCCCCTTAAACGTCACTATCGTCCCTGCTTCCACCACTTCCTCCGGCAGCAAGATTCAGGCACACACTAACCTCTGTAAAATACTTGCCTCGTACATCTCCTCTAAACCTTGCCCCTCACACCTTAAACCTATGCCCCCTAGTAATTGACCCCTCTACCCTGGGAAAAAGTCTCTGACTATCCACTCTGTCTATGCCCCTCATAATTTTGCAGATCTCTATCAGGTCGCCCCTCAACCTCCGTCATTCCAGTGAGAATAAACCAAGTTTATTGAACCTTTCATCATAGCTAATGCCCTCCATACCAGGCAACATTCTGGTAAATCTCTTCTGCACCCTCTCTAAAGCCTCCACATCCTGCTGGTAGTGTGGCGACCAGAATTGAACACTATACTGCAAGTGTGGTCTAAATAAGGTTCTATACAACTGCATCATGACTTGCCAATTTTTATACTCAATGCCCCGGCCAATGAAGGCAAGCATGCATCTGCCTTCTTGACTACCCTCTCCACCTGTGTTGCCCCTTTCAGTGACCTGTGGACCTCTACACCTAGATGTCTCTGACTGTCAATTCTCTTGAGGGTTCTACCATTCACTGTTTATTCCCTACCTGTATTAGACCTTCCAAAATGCATTAGCTCACATGTGTCTGGATTAAACTCCATCTGCCATCTCTCCACCCAAGTCTCCAAACAATCTAATCCTGCTGCATCCTCTGACAGTCCTCATCACTATCCGCAATTCCACCAACCGTTGTGTCGTCCACAAACTTACTAATCAGACCAGTTACATTTTCAGCCAAATAATTTATATATACTACGAAAAGCAAAGCACTGATCCCTGCCGAACACCACGAGTCACAGCCCTTCAATCAGAAAAGCACCTTTCCATTGCTACTCAATGCCTTCTATGACCTAGCCAGTTCTGTATCCATTTTGCCAGCTCACCTCTGATCCCGTGTGACTTCTATGTTCACCTTTTGTCCCAGTCTGTCATGTGGGACCTTGTCAAAGGCCTTACTGAAGTCCATATTGACAACATTCACTACCCTACCTGCATCAATCATCTTTGTGACCACCTCGAAAAACTCTATCAAGTTAGTGAGACACGACCTCCCCTTCACAAAACCGTGCTGCCTCTCACTAATGCGTCCACTTGCTTCCAAATGGGAATAGATCCTGTCTCGAAGAATTTTCTCCAGTAATGTCCCACCACTGACATAAGGCTGACCAGCTTGTTGTTCCCTGGATTATCCTTGCTACCCTTCTTAAACAAAGGAACAACATTGACTATTCTCCAGTCGTCCGGGACATCACCTGAAGACAGTGAGGATGCAAAGATTTCTGTCAAGGCCTCAGCAATTTCCTCTCTTGCCTCCTTCAGTATTCTGGGGTAGATCGCTTCAGGCCCTGGGGACTTACCCACCTTAATATTTTTCAAGACGCCCAACACCTCTTTCTTTTGGATCTCAATGTGACCCAGGCTATCTACACACCCTTCTCCAGACTCAACATCTACCAATTCCTTCTCTTTGGTGAATACTGATGAGTTATGGAATGCGATTTAGCGCTGTTACCGCAAGCGGCCTGAACTGGTTTGTTGCTGAGGACAATACCCTTCTCCAGACTCAACATCCACCAATTCCTTGGGCGGGATTCTCCGAAAATGAGGCAGAGTGTCCGCGCCATTGTGAATGCTGTCATTTAAAGTGCGCGATCCGCGCACAGGACTCAAATGATCGAGATGGCTGAGCCCCGCCGTGCTGCTCCCAGGTACCGGGACAGTGATCTCGAGATGCTGCTGGACTCCGTAGAAGAGCGCAGGGCCATCTTGTGCCCACGAAGTGGGCACCGGCAACCAGCCGTCACTGTGAGGCGTGGCTGGTGTGAGGTGGGCTCCCCCGGGCCACACCCACCCCCCCACCACATCACTCGAGGGGGTTTGGGGACACCACGTTACACCCGACCCACATGGGCAACACCCCCCCCTGAGAGCTGCCATGGCGTGGTGCCCAGGGTCCCCCACCCAATCATAATGTTGACAACATCTGCGCGACTTGATGCTGACCGCCTAACTCTGATGCTTCCCTCCCCCTCCCCCCACTGCTCACAACCTTCGTGAGCGTTCAAGGACCAGAGGGGGATCACCTGTGCTGCAGCCCTTCACCGTCCATGAGCAGAGGGCTCTGGACCTCGCTGGGGGAGCCGCCACCCGGGAGGTAGCGCCATGCCAGATCGGAGGCGCAGGACCAAATGAGGCTTTCCTGCCTGGCTACACCCCCAACCCCCCACACACTGCACCCCATACCACTGCCCCCAACCCCACCCTTTCAACCCACCCTGTGACACATACCCTAACCCCCCGACACTCCACCCCCTCACAATGCCCCCTCCCTCCCCTGACACTCCACCCCCTCACAATGCCCCCGCCACCCTCTCCACCCCCCCGACACTCCACCCCCTCACAATGTCCCCTCCACTCCCTCCCGTCCCCCTGACACTCCACCCCCTCACAATGCCCCCTCCCTCCCCTGACACTCCACCCCCTCACAATGCCCCCGCCACCCTCTTTCCCCCCCCCCCCCCGACACTCCAACCACTCACAATGTCCCCTCCACCCCCTCCCGTCCCCCTGACACTCCACCCCCTCACAATGTCCCCTCCACTCCCTCCCGTCCCCCTGACACTCCATCCCCTCACAATGCTCCCTCCATCCGACTCCGCGTGTCTAACGATACAAGCATCATTGTCCTCCCAGGGCCAGGAGCCGATCATCCAGGATGTCGCGGAAGATCCCCCGCCATTCATCTGCAAGCACATCCGCCCCCATGGATGCACGGCAGAGTGGGGAAAGAAGACTGACAGGAGGGCCTTCTCTGAGGCCGTGGAACTGGAGGGGGACGTACTGAGGATGGACAGACATGATGAACACAGGACGGACAGTGTGGACACTGATGGCCATGAGTCGGACAAGGAGAGGAGTGCGAGCCAGGACAGTGACGGCGAGAGGACGGGTCTCTGGACAGTAACGCACAGAGGATGGCCAGACAGTCGACGAACACACCGAACACAGCACTTAACGTGGGCCGCGGACTAATTGCATCGGTCCAAGGATCGACACAGGAGACCCCAGACCTGGGGATAGATGAGGAGCTCGGGTTTGCGGCACTGCTGTCACCCACAACATCCACCATCGCAGATACACTCACCTCGGTTGGGCACATAAGTGATGAAGCTTCGGGGTCACTGCCTGGTGCGCATCACACAACCAAACCGATACAGCAGGTGGAGGTAGGAGCAGCTGAGGGGCTGGACAATCGGAGGGCAGCACAGGCCCAGCACCCAGCTGCCGCCCAGACAGTTCCTGGGTTCCTGGACTTGCTAGACCCACCCACAGACCCGATGCATTTGGAAACCCAGGGAGTGGACAACGGGATGACGGCCGTCTTCCAGCATCTGCAGACACAGTTGGAGGAGTCCATCTGCATCCAGGAGCAGGGAGTGGTGCCGGTCATGGCTGCTGCCCAGGCTGACACCGCATGGGTGGCGTCCGCAATGGGGGCAACGGTTTCGGCCATGGGTTAGGTTCTGCAAGGCATGGGGCTTGATGTGCACGCGTCATCCGTGGCCCAGGACAGGGCTGCCCTCTCACAGGCAGCCATGCGCCAGAGCCAACTGGACATTGACGCCGCGCTTCGGGGTCTGGCCAAGTCTCAGCAGATCATGGCACGGTCCCAGCAGGCCATCGCTGAGAGCATCGGCAGCCTTGACCATGTGCTGGATGGCGTCGCAGAATCCCAGCGGGAGGTTCAGCAGGCCCTGACAGGGAGCTCCATCGCCAGGAACGTTCAGACCCTGGTGCATTCCACAGCGGGCCTCCAGGACTGGCAACGGCGCTAGTCTCCGCAGGCACCACCATCCCATAGTGAGGCCCGGGGGCCACCGGGCCTCCCGAGGGAGGAGAAGGTTGAGGCACGATCACTTTGACTGGAGACGAAGTTGAATCCAAACTGAGGCTTTATTAGTATCAGATGTGTGGCCTCCCACAGCAGCTGACGAAATGGCAGCGAGCTGGAGGCCACGCATATTTAGAGCCCGGCTCCTGGGCAGAGCTAGCATGCAGGGGCCCAGGTGAACCTGTAGTGCAGGTTCTACCATACAACCTCTAATATCAGAACACAGTGGTTTACCACATTCACCCCCTGTTAAAATTGAGTCCGGCGGGGGTGGTGGATAACTATATACAATTCGCAATCTTTAATATTTACAGAGCAGTAAAAAAAATGTCTCTGGTCATCCAGCGGGCCGGTCAGAGGTGCAGCCGGTCCGGCGCCTTGATGATCCTCTGAGATTGACAAAGTGGAGCCTGCGATGTTGGTGCTGTCGTGATCGAAGTTGACTCCGGGAGCGTGCCAAAATCCTCTTCATCAACGGGGGTGGGTAGGGGGAGGACGGACGGTCCTAGGGGGGGTTGATGGGAGTGGCGCTCGGGGCGACGAAGGTGGTGTGGGGGTGGAACCTGCTGATGCCAGGTCCCTGAGGGAGACGGTATCCTGGCGGCCGTCAGGGAACGCCACGTAGGCGTACTGTGGGGTTGTGTGGAGCAGGTACACCCTTTCCACCAACAGATCCGCCTTGTGGAGCCGCACATGTTGACGGAGAAGCACGGTTCCCGGAGCTGTGAGCCAAGTTGGGAGTGATAACCCGGAAAGGCAAAAAGACGTTCATGCGGTGTACTATTGGGAGCAGTGCAGAGTAATGATCAAATGGAATGTAGTGCATCAGGGAGGACCTCTTGCCAGTGGGAGGCCGGGAGATTTCTGGACCGTAGGGCCAGCTGGATGGCCCTCCATACCGTCCCATTCTCCCTTTCTACCTGTCCGTTTCCCCGGGGGTTGTAGCTCGTCGTTCTGCTGGAGGCGATACCCCTGCTGAGCAGGAACGGACGTAGCTCATCACTCATGAATGGGGACCCCTGTCACTGGATGTAGGCGGGGAAGCTGAACAGAGCGAAGATAGAATTAAGGGCTTTAATGACGGTGGCAGATGTCATGTCGGGGCATGGGATGGCGAAGGGAAACCAGGAGTATTCATCGATCACACTGAGGAAATATGTGTGTCGATCGGAGGAGGGGACGGGGCCTTTGAAATCCACACTGAGGCGTTCAAAGGGGTGGGAGGCCTTCACCAGGTGCACGCGGTCCAGCCGGTAGAAGTGCGGCTTGCACTCCGCACAGACCTGGCAGTCCTTGGTGATTGTCCTTACTTCCTCGACGGAGTAGGACAAATTTTGCGCCTCAATGAAGTGATACAACCGAGTGACCCCTGGGTGACAAAGGCTGTCGTGCAGGGCCCGGAGTCGGTCTACCTGTGCGCTGGCACATGTACTTCGGGATGGGGCGTCTGGGGGCTCGTTGAGTTTGCCAGGGCGATACTTAATCTTGTAATTATAGGTGGAGAGCTTGATTCTCCACCGCAAGATTTTATCATTTTTGATCTTGCCCCGCTGTGTTGAACATGAAGGCTACCGACCGTTGGTCAGTGAGGAGAGTGAATCTCCTGCCGGCCAGGTAATGCCTCCAATGTCGCACAGCCTCCACAATAGCCTGGGCCTCTTTTTCGACGGATAAGTGCCGAATTTCGGAGGCATGGAGGGTGCGGGAGAAGAATGCCATGGGCCTGCCTGCCTGGTTGAGGGTGGCAGCAAGGCGACGTCCGATGCGTCGCTTTCTATTTGGAAAGGAAGTGTTTCGTCTACAGGGTGCATTCCAGGTTTGGGCCTCGGCCGTCAGGGGAAATGAGTGGACTATGAGTGGGCGGGCCTTGTCCGCATTGTTTGGGACCCACTGTGTGTAATACAAGAAGAACCCCAGGCAGCGTTTGAGGGCCTTGGGGCAGTGGGGGAGGGGGAGTTCCATGAGGGGGCGGTCGGGATTGGGCCCCAGAACTCCATTCTGGACTACGTAGCCGAAGATGGCGGAGCGGTTTGTACGGAACACACACTTCTCCTTGTTATACGTGAGGTTGGGGAGAGTGGCGGTGCGGAGAAATTTAGCGTGTTGGCGTCGTGGTCCTGCTGATCATGGCCGCAGATGGTCACATTGTCTAGATATGGACATGTGGCCCGCAAACCGTACCGGTCAACCATTCGGTCCATCTCCCTTTGGAAGACCGAAACCCCATTGGTGACGCCAAAGGGGACCCTAAGGAAGTGATATAGCCGGCCGTCTGCCTCGAAGGCGGTGTATGGCCGGTCCGATTTACGAATGGGGAGCTGGTGGTAAGCGGATTTCAGATCCACCGTTGAGAAGACCCGGTACTGTGCAATCTGGTTAACCATGTCAGATATGTGTGGGAGGGGGTACCCGTTGAGCTGCGTGTACCTGTTGATGGTCTGGCTGTAGTCCATGACCATTCGGTTTTTCTCCCCAGACTTAACCTTACCACTTGAGCTCTCCAGGGGCTGTTGCTGGCCTCGATAACTTCCTCCCAAAGCAACCGCTGGACCTCGGTCCTGATGAAGGCCTTATCCTGGGTGCTGTACCGTCTGTTCCTGGTGGCGACGGATTCGCAATCTGAAGTTAGATTGGCAAAGAGGGAAGGAGGATCGACCTTTAGGGTAACGATGTACCCTTGTTATCCATGTGCTGCGGGGTGGACAAGATGGCGGCACCCTGAGGTCCTGGAGATTACAAAATGGCGTCACCCATGGAACGCACGTTGCGGGGGTGGAGCAACATTGCGGCGCCCATGAAACGCACGTGTTGTGCGGGGGGAAGATGGCGGCGCCCATTGCTCGCACATGGCCTGGGGAGGAGAGGAGGATAGCGTCGCCCATTGTCCATGACCGGGGGGGAGGAGGGGGGCGACTGCAGCCACTGAGTGGGCCTAGCACACCGCTGCGAAGTGGCTCTTCGTCCCGCAGGCCTTACAAAGGGTAACGCGGGCCGGGCAGCATTGGCGGGGGTTTCTTTGCTGGCCGCAAAAATAGCATCGTGGCCCCCCCGGAGATCACTGTCTGGCTCGTAGTGCAGGCGTATTGGGTGGGCAGCGTCCCCGCTGGAGCGGCTGCCTGTGGGGCCCATGAAGCGTAGGAGGAGTGGGCCGCGCGGTTGGGGGCGTAGGACTGGACATTGCGCAGGGCGACCGTCATGGAAAGCGCTAGTGTTTTAGTCTCTGCGAGGTCACGCGTGACCCCCTTCTAGGAGCCGTTGACTGATAACATCAGACCCAATCCCAGTTACAAAAGCGTCCCGCATAAGGAGATCTGACTGCTCCTTAGCTGTAATGTCCTGGCAGTCACATACCCGAACTAGTGGGATCAGGGCCCTCCAGAAGTCCTCGATTGACTCACCAGGTAGTTGAGTACGCGTTGCGAGCGCGTGTCTGGTGAAGAGCGTGTTCATCTTCTGCTCATAATTTTCTTTGAGTCGAGTCATGGCATCAGCGTAATTGGGCGCATCCTGGGTCAGCGGGAAAACTTTGGAGCTGAGTCTGGAGTACAATATTTGAATCTTCTGAGCCTCTGGAACAGGGGTCGACGCCGCGTTGATATACGCTTCAAAACAAGCTAGCCAGTGCTGGAAGTCTTTTCTGGTGTCGCTTGCGTGTGGATCCAGCTGCAGGTGATCTGGTTTAATCCGGAGGTCCATCTTCTGAATCTGATACTAATAAATTGAGGCACGATCAATTTGACTGGAGACGAAGTTGAATCCAAACTGAGGCTTTATTAGTATCAGGTGTGTGGCCTCCCACAGCAGCTGACGAAATAGCTGCGAGCTGGAGGCCACGCATATTCATAACCCGGCTTGTGGGTGGAGCTAGCATGCAGGGGCCGCAGGTGAACCTGGAGTGCAGGTTATACCATACAACCCTGTAGCGCACAAAGACTCCGTGAGACGAATAGAGTGAAGTCGATGAGGCTTTATTAAGCGTGTCTGTTCCCCCGCAGCTCGATAGTAAACTGGCCTGCGGGGGAAGACTCCGGCTTCTTATACTCCGCCTTCAGGGCGGAGCTAGAGGTCAACGGCCAACCAGGACCCGGGATCTGTCAACCAATGACATTAGGGCTTCCAGTCCCACATGACCCCCAATACATACTACCACAAACCCCTAATATCAGAACACAGTGGCTTACCACAAAGGTTCTGGTCCCTGTCCCGGTTACTCCAGCAAGGGAGGTCCCGGAACACTCGGACTCCCCCCGTTCCATCCCTGGTGCATCTGGTGCAGAGCAAGGTGGCACCACACCACCCAGCACGCCCACTGAGCAGCCTGGTCCATCCAAGCCGGGTCGCCCCAGGAAACGCACGCCGATGGGGACCACCGTCGCAGGGCAGGAGTCTCAGCAGTCCACCTCCACTCCTGCTGTACCGTCTGAGGCCAAGAAGTTAGACACGTAGTAAGTTGGCACGGGTGCAGGGCACAGCTTAGTTGTAGGGGCTAGGGCACTTGTATGTGAATGTCACGATTAAATTCACTGTTACACCAAATCTAGATGCCTCTGCGCTATGTCCGGTGCCTGAGGGGTCGTGAGGGGGACCGAGTGACGCTGGGGGTCGAAGTTCTGTACAACGGTGAGGCCCGGTGTGTGTTTCTCCCCCCCCCCCCCCCCCCCCAAACACCACGTCGCCCTTGGCACACCAACGTCATCTGCCCCACATGGCCATGTGGTGGGTTGTCAGACAACAACATGTTTAATGATGGCGCTTTGACACCTCGACAGCCAGGACCCATGGGATACATGGGTGCCCCAGCTGCCTTGTACCGCTGCAGACACACATGCAACCTTCGCCCTGCCCACAGTATCTGTCCACCAGCCATTTAACCTCATCCCTCCACATTGCAGCGCCACTTGCATCGGCCTATCAAAATGACCTGCACTTGGAAGCGTGTCTTCGCCACTGTCCTGCCATGGCAAGCCGGCTGGCATGTCGCCCACGTGTGGCATCATTTCCCCCAGCCCCTCCTCCTTTCCCCACGCCCTGCTACTTCCTCCAACCACTCCTCCTTTCCCCACCCCCTGCTCCATTCCCCCTCCTTCCTCCACCTCCTCCTCCTTTCCCCACCCCCTCCTCCTTTCCCCACCCCCTGCTCCTTCCTCCACCCACCCTCTCCTCCTTCCTCCACTCCCTCCTCCTTCCTCCACCCACACTCTCCTCCGTCCTCCACCCCCTCCTCCTCTCCCCACCCCCTGCTCCTTCCTCCACCCCCTCCTCCTTCCTCCACCCCTCCTCCACCCCCTGCTCCTTTCCCCAACCCCTCCTCCTTTCCCCATGCCCTGCTCCTTCCTCCACCCCCTCCTCCTTTCCCCACCCCCTGCTCCTTTCCCCACCCCTCCTGCTTTCTCCACCCCCTCCTCCTTTCCCCACCCCCTACTCCTTTCCCCACCCTCTCCTCCATCCCCCCCTCCTTCCTCCACCCCCTGCTCCTTCCTCCACCTCCTGCTCCTTTCTACATCCCCTGTTCCGTTCCCAACTCCTTCCTTGAGGGGGTAGAGGATGTGTCTGAACGTTTTGAGGGGAGTGGCCCGCAAACCACATTCGTATGTTCTGGTCCTGTCCAAAGCTGAAGGATTACTGGAAGGAGGTTTTTAGAGTAGTTTCTAAAGTGGTGCACGTATAATTGGACCCGGGCCCGTGGGAGGCCATACTTGGGGTATCAGAGCAGCCGGGGTTGGAAACGGGTGCGGAGGTAGACGTTATAGCTTTCGCCTAGTTGATCACTCAAAGGATGATCCTGTTTGGATGGAGATCAATCTCTCCACCCTGTGCCCTGGCATGGCTGGGGAACCTGCTGGAATTCTTTACTCTTGAGAAGGTTAAATTTGAGCTGAGGGGAACGATGGAAGGGTTCTACAATTCATGGGCATTATTCATTATGCACTTTATTGAATTGGAATACATCGAACATTAGGTGGGGGTTGGGAGGGTTTGGGGGAAGGGCGTTAATGGTGACTATGGGTGATTGCTGATTCCATCTTATTTATTGTTTATCTTCACACCTGTAGCATACTATCGGTAACTCAGCTGCCCTCCTGTTTCCATTCCTTCCTCCCAGGGTGCTGGTTCAATGTCATGCACCTTTCCCCTGGAGGGCTTTTCCACTTCTCTCTTTCCGTTTCTTTCTGCTAGTGTGAGCTTCCTGATCACCTCAGTCTCTCTAAGATTAGGGGCTTGGTGATCAAACCAATTTTCAGCCTTTGCTCTAATCCTGGGTAAACAGTTAGCAAAAAGTGTTTTCAGCCAGTGGGCTGCTCTCCCATCGTCTAATAATAATAATAATCATCATTTATTGTCGCAAGTAGGCTTCAATGAAGTTACTGTGAAAAGCCCCAAGTCGCCACATTCCGGCGCCTGTTCGGGGAGGCTGGTACGGGAATTGGACCCACGCTGCCTGCATTATTCTGCATTGTAAGCCAGCTGTTTAGCCCACTGTGCTAAACCAGCCCCTAAATTGTCTAAATTGTTCCTGTCAAGGGCAGTACCACAGCCACCCTCATACACTGTCCACATATCTGGGAACTCTCCGACCTGCTGCTTTGTTTCCCCTACCCTCTGGAACGGATTGCCTTGGTTAAGCCCCGTGGCTTCTAAAACAGCAGTCTGTGCTGCAGCCACTGTCGCAGACCTTCCCCCTTCCCGTGAGGTCACTGCTTTACAAAGGTGGGTATTTAAGCTAATTAGAAGCAGTTTTACCCTTTCTATTTCATCACAGTCATTTATGTCGGTTGCCTGTTGAACCTCCATAAAATGCAAGGATGGGTCCCCTGCTCTGGTTAATTTTGGTATGTGGGTCACCATTCCCCGTAGGGTGTGTGTCCCATGGGAAATGATAATGTCATTTTTCAGTGGTCCCCTTTCTGCTTGTCCCGCTACCTTAACGGGCACATACGTCCCATTTGGGCTGCTGCCCCTCTAGCTCTTCTGACTCCAGTCGCCTACCATGATCGGTAACCCCACCTCCGGGTGTGCTACACATGGCAGAGATGCCAACAACTGAGGGTGCATTCCTGACCCTCCCTGAACTTGTCCTTCACTGGACTCTCCGTACCCCACCTACTGATCTGGACACATTACCGGCACCTCAGGTGGCTGTCGGACCCCCCTTGCCCCTGGATCATCATATGTACTCTGAAGTCCTTTCTCTCCTGCAGGCCTTCTCAGCCCGACCAGGCAAATCCATCGCTTCACCTGGGACAGAGCTTCCTCTGGTGCCTTGATTTTCAGCTGGCAAGGTCTATGGTCACTACCACCAGGCTCACTAGAAGCTACCCTGTAAGCTGCTTGTATATCTTTGAACTTTCCTTCCAGCTCCCTATACATTTGGGTACCTCGGGAGTTAAGTTCCCGAAAGTTCCTCTCCCTCTTCTTTGCCTCTGTTACCTGGCATTGGAGGTATTCTTGTGTATTCCTGTTGGATTCATTTAGCTGCAGTATGAACTGCCTGGCTTCAGGTAACTCTTCATAGAGTCTCTCCTCATTCCTAGCACTAGCTTCAGAATCACCCTCTGTTTCCCTGAGTTGGCTCACTAGCTTATTAATTTACCTTTCCATTTTTTCCACCTGCTGGGATAGGCACACTAACCAGACTACCTTCTCTTGTTTTTTATCATGGTTTCTGCTTTCTGTCTACTCAGCTACAGCTTCTGCTGGCTGATCTGCTCCCGTAAGCGCTAAGACCCATGATAATAATCACTTATTGTCACAAGTAAGCTTCAATGATGTTACTGTGAAAAGCCCCTAGTCACCACATTCCAGCGCTTGTTTGGGAGGCCGGTACGGGAATTGAACCCACGTTGCTGGCCTTGTTCTGCATTACAAGCCAGCTGTTTAGCCCACTGTGCTATTGATTTTCTTGAATAAGTGAGAGGAAATCCTCTCTTCTGTTTTGAATCTTTCTGTTTATACCTGACCAGTAAACCTGCCCTTATGCCACACTAGTTATCTTGACTGCCACATACGACTGTGCGAGTCTTTCTCTTGCAGATGGTGAAATGTCATCCGGAAGTGCCTCACTAGGGCAGCTTCACCAGAGAGAGAGAAAGAGAGACCACTGTTTATTCCTAACCAGTAGACTCTCTTGAGTGAGCGTTTTTGTGGCGCCCAGATTCTTTTTTGGTCCTGTACCCCGGAATTATGTTCTGGCAATGGTTGTGACTCACCGAGAGAACAATGAGAGAAAGAGAGTCAAAACTAGGGTAACTTTAAAAATAAATAGTTTATTCAAGAAAATCCAGATCGCAAAAAAAAAACAGAACACAGCACACAATACCCCACTACTGTGGTATGGGAACAAGAAACTAAAGGCGGACCAACATAAATTCTTACTTTTGCACAATTACCTTTATACCCAAACCACCCCACCTCAACAACCTGACCGAATTGGGGGTTTCTAAAGGCTGAGAGAGTACACTCACTGCTCGTGGAGTTGGTTTAAAAGGCAAAAAACGTCTTCTTAACTCCTCATTTAACATGGCTGGACCATTTTAACATTTTATCTTCTGTAGTTTTCTGTTTGTCTTAATTCTGTTTTTTGAGGAGGTGACAAAGATGATTGATGAGGGGAGGGCGGTGGATATTGTTTACATGGACTTCAGTAAAGCCTCTGACAAGGTGCCTCATGGCAGACTGGTACAAAAGGTGAAGTCACATGGGACCAGAGGTGAGGTGTGTCATAATATACATCAGTACATGATGGTTCAATCACATACACACACTGATGGACATGCAGTAGGTCCAACCAGCATACATAACACCGCAGCCAATCACCAGTGAGAGCACAAGCATTATAAAGACAGGGGACAGGAGAATTCCCGCTCATTCTAGCAGCAGCCAGCTCAGAGCTCGCAGCCTGCATCACAGACATTCACCATGTGCTGAGTGCCTCACCATAGCTAGTGATAGGAAAGGGTCCACAGTTAAGCTGGTATTGCTTATACCCACGTTTACAGTATGTTAGCATAGTTGAACAGTTAATAAAATAGCTTCCAGCATTGTTGGCTTGTTTGTGAACCAGAACACCCAACACAACATGGTACAAGGAGTGGCTGCAATCTAGCACTTGTGAGACATACCTGCAACTTCTCAGCATTCCGGCATCCTACAGCATGGAGAACATCATCCCGCCGCTCCGCATCGCTGGCAATCTCGGGGTAAATTGGAAGATATTTAAACAGCGCATCCATCTCTTCCTCGAGGCCACGGACAGGGAGAATGCATCGGACACCAGGAAGATGCACTTCTTCTCTCCATGGCTGGGCAACATGCCATCCACATCTTTAACTCCCTGACATTCGCGGATGACGAGGACAAGATCAAGTACAAGACGGTGCTCCTCAAATTCGACACACACTTCAGTGTTGAAGTCAACAAAAGTTTTGAAAGGTACCTGTTCCAGCAGCGTTTGCAGGGTAAGGACGAGCCTTTCCAATCCTATTTAACACTTCTCCGCATCCTCGAGCAATCCTGCGGTTACGGGCCCACCTCCGACTCCATGATACGCGACCAGATTGTTTTTGGGGTCATGTCGGACACCCTGCGTCAGCAGCTCCTTACTTAAAGTTAAGCAACTAACCCGAGCATATGCGATCAAGACCTGTGTCCTGCATGAGAATGCCACCAGCCGGTACTCCTACATACAGGCAGCTGAAATGGCGCGGCAAGGGTCCCATGAGGTGGAATGGGTCCAAACGATCGAACACCTCCCGGGCCGCATTCTGGAGGAGGGCGGCCATTTTGGGCGCTTCCCGAGGCCTCCCGCGCTTGTACACGCCAAACGAGCGGACGGTGACGTGGAGGAACGAGATGCGTAGGCCCGCACCACGCAAGTGTGCAATATGGGAGCTCAGGAACACGCCCACTGTCCCTTCCTCCTTCACGTGCAAGAAGTGTGTCCAGTTGCAGCTCCTGTTAGACCGCTTGACGGCTCTGGAGCTGCGGATGGACTCACTTTGGAGCGTCCGTGATGCTGAGGACGTCGTGGATAGCACGTTTAGCGAGTTGGTCACACCGCAGGTGAAAGGCACTGAGGGAGATAGAAAATGGGTGACCAAAAGACAGAGCAAGAGTAGGAAGGCAGTGCAGGTGTCCTCTGCGGTCATCTCCCTGCAAAACAGATATACCACTTTGGATACTGTTGAGGGAGATGGCTCACCAGGGGAAGGCAGCAGCAGCCAGGTTCATGGCACCGTGGCTGGCTCTGCTGCGCAGCTGGGAAGGAAGACAAATTGCAGGGCTATAGTGATAAGGGGACTCAATTGGAAGGGGAATAGACAGGCGGTTCTGCGGACGCAATCGAGACTCCAGGGTGGCATGTTGCCTCCCTGGTGCAAGGGTCAAGGATGTCTCGGAGCGGCTGCAGGACATTCTGGGGGGGGGGGGGGGGGGGGAGGGTGAACAGCCAGCTGTCGTAGTGCACATAGACACCAACGATACAGGTAAAAAAACGTGACGAGGTCCTACAAGCTGAATTTAGGGAGTTAGGAGTTAAACTAAAAAGTAGGACCTCAAAGGTAGTAATCTCAGGATTGCTACCAGTGCCACGAGCTAGTCAGAGTAGGAATGTCAGGATAGAGAGGATGAATGCGTGGCTCGAGAGATGGTGCAAGAGGGAGGGATTCAAATACCTGGGACATTGGAACCGGTTCTGGGGGAGGTGGAACCAGTACAAACCGGACGGTCTGCACCTGGGCAGGACTGGAACCGATGTCCTGGGGGGGGGGGGGGTTTGCTAGAGCTGTTGGGGAGAGTTTAAACTAATGTGGCAGAGGGATGGGAACCGATGCAGGAGGTTGGAATGTAGTAAAACAGGGACAGAACAAAAGGCAGTAAGGGGGAAAGTGTAAGGCAGAGAAGCCATAGTCAAAAATCAAAAAGGGCGACAGTACAAGGTACAGTGACTGAGGGAAGCTCAGTGAATAGGACCAGGAATACTAAAAGGAATAAAACGGGAAGTGAAAACATTAATGGTAAGCGACGCGGCAGGTTGTTACATGAAGATATGGGTTCAACGACTAAGGAAAATTAGAAGAAAGGTTAAGAGGAATTATAACTTAGGAGAGGTTACTGATCGAGTTGTTAAGATTCAGAACAGAGGTAAAAAAAAAGCCAACATAAGTGTACTTTACCTGAATGCTCGTAGTATTCGGAATAAGGTAAATGAGTTGATGGCGCAAATCATCGTGAATGACTATGATTTAGTGGCCATTACTGAAACATGGTTAAAGGATGGTCACGACTGGGAGTTAAGTATCCGAGGGTATTAAACTATTCGGAAGGACAGAGTGGATGGTAAGGGAGGTGGTGTAGCTCTGTTATTTAAGGATGACATCCGGGCAACAGTAAGGGATGACATCGGTGCTATGGAGGATAAGGTTGAATCCATTTGGGTGGAAATCAGGAATAGTAAGGCGAAAAAGTCACTGATAGGAGTAGTCTATAGGCCACCAAATAGTAACATTATGGTGGGGCAGGCAGTAAACAAAGAAATAACTGATGCATGTAGAAATGGTACAGCAGTTATCATGGGGGATTTTAATCTACATGTCGATTGGCTTAACCAGGTCGGTCAAGGCAGTCTTGAGGAGGAATTTATAGAATGTATCCGCAATAGTTTCCTAGAACAGTATGTAATGGAACCTACGAGGGAACAAGCGGTCCTAGATCTGGTCCTGTGTAATGAGACAGGATTGATTCAGGATCATATAGTTAGGGATCCTCTCGGAAGGAGCGATCACAATATGGTGGAATTTAAAATACAGATGGAGGGTGAGAAGGTAAAATCAAGCAGTAGTGTTTTGTGCTTAAAGGAGATTACAATGGGATGAGAGAAGAACTAGCTAAGGTAGACTGGGAGCAAAGACTTTATGGTGAAACAGTTGAGGAACAGTGGAGAACCTTCCAAGTGATTTTTCACAGTACTCAGCAAAGGTTTATACCAACAAAAAGGAAGGACGGTAAAAAGAGGGAAAATCGACCGTGGATATCTAAGGAAATAAGGGAGAGTATCAAATTGAAGGAAAAAACATACAAAGTAGCAAAGATCAGTGGGAGACTAGAGGACTGGGAAATCTTTAGGGGGCAACAGAAAGCTACTAAAAAAGCTATAAAGAAGAGTGAGATAGATTATGAGAGTAAACTTGCTCAGAATATAAAAACAGACAGTAAAAGTTTCTACAAATATATAAAACAAAAAAGAGTGGCTAAGGTAAATATTGGTCCTTGAGAGGATGAGAAGGGAGATTTAATAATGGGAGATGAGGAAATGGCTAAGGAACTGAACAGATTTTTTTGGGTCGGTCTTCACAGTGGAAGACACAAATAACATGCCAGTGACTGATGGAAATGAGGCTATGACAGGTGAGGACCTTGAGAGGATTGTTATCACCAAGGAGGTAGTGATGGGCAAACTAATGGGGCTAAAGGTAGACAAGTCTCCTGGACCTGATGGAATGCATCCCAGAGTGCTAAAAGAGATGGCTAGGGAAATTGAAAATGCACAGTGATACTTTACCAAAATTCACTAGACTCTGGAGTGGTCCCGGCGGATTGGAAATTCGCAAACGTGACACCACTGTTTAAAAAAGGAGGTAAGCAGAAAGCGGATAATTATAGGCCAGTGAGATTCACTTCGGTAATAGGGAAGATGCTGGAATCTATTATCAAGGAAGAAATAGCGAGGCATCTGGATGGAAATTGTCCCATTGGGCAGGTGCAGCATGGGTTCATAACGGGCAGGTCGTGCCTAACTAATTTAGTGGAAATTTTTGAGGTCATTAACAGTGCGGTAGATAACGGGGAGCCAATGGATGTGGTATATCTGGATTTCTAGAAAGCCTTTGACAAGGTGCCACACAAAAGGTTGCTGCATAAGATAAAGATGCATGGCATTAAGGGGAAAGCAGAAGCATGGATAGAGGATTGGTTAATTAATAGACAGCAAAGAGTGGGGATTAATGGGTGTTTCTCTGGTTGGCAATCAGTAGCTAGTGGTGTCCCTCAGGGATCAGTGTTGGGCCCACAACTGTTCACAATTTACATAGATGATTTGGAGTTGGGACCAAGGGCAATGTGTCCAAGTTTGCAGACGACGCTAAGATAAGTGGTAAAGCAAAAAGTGCAGAGGATACTGGAAGTCTGCAGAGGGATTTGGATAGGCTAAGTGAATGGGCTAGGGTCTGGCAGATGGAATACAATGTTGACAAATGTGAGGTTATCCATTTTGGGAGGAATAACAGCAAAAGGGATTATTATTTAAATGATAAAATATTAAAACATGCTACTGTGCAGAGAGACCTGGGTGTGCTCGTGCATGAGTCGCAAAAAGTTGGTTTACAGGTGCAACAGGTGATTAAGAAGGCAAATGGAATTTTGTCCTTCATTGCTAGAGGGATGGAGTTTAAGACTAGGGAGGTTATGCTGCAATTGTATAAGGTGTTACTGAGGCCACACCTGGAGTGTTCAGTTTTGGTCTCCTTACTTGAGAAAGGACGTACTGGGTCTGGAGGGTGTGCAGAGGAGATTCACTAGGTTAATCCCAGAGCTGAAGGGGTTGGATTACGAGGAGAGGTTGAGTAGACTGGGACTGTACTCGTTGGAATTTGGAAGGATGAGGGGGGATCTTATAGAAACATATAAGATTATGAAGGGAATAGATAGGATAGATGCGGGCAGGTTGTTTCCACTGGTGGGTGAAAGCAGAACTAGGGGGCATGGCCTCAAAATAAGGGGAAGTAGATTTAGGACTGAGTTTAGGAGGAACTTCTTCACCCAAAGGGTTGTGAATCTATGGAATTCCTTGCCCAGTGAAGCAGTAGAGCCTCCTTCATTAAATGTTTTTAAGATAAAGATAGATAGTTTTTTGAAGAATAAAGGGTTATGGTTTTCGGGCCGGAAAGTGGAGCTGAGTCCACAAAAGATCAGCCATGATCTCATTGAATGGTGGAGCAGGCTCGAGGGGCCAGATGGCCTACTCCTGCTCCTAGTTCTTATGTTCTTATGTAAGACAGTACCGCACATGCGCGGTGGCGCAACGAACGCACCCGTCACGACGTGCGGCAACTGTGGCTCCGCCCACTGAAAGCGGCAATGCCCTGCAAAATCATGACAGTGCCTACTCTGTCGCAGGCTTGACCACTATGCTGCCTGCTGTCGAGCAGCCCAGCCTGCCAAGTCGCAACGATTTAACGAGCCTCGCAGGAATGTTGGGCAATCCAAACCACCTTCACCGAGTCCAATCCTGACTTCATGCAGACCAGTGACACCGAGGACAGGGAGCCTTTTCGAGTCGCTGTCATAACCAAGAACAGGCTGTCCCCGAATCGAATGCACCAGCCGCTGTTGGTGCACAGCATTGATCCGGACGACGAGTGGTGTGCCACCCTGACGGTCAACCGATCCCAGATGAGATTCCGTCTGGACACTGGTGCTTCCGCCAATCTCCTCGCATGGTCAGCATTTCAAACCCTGGTCAAACCAACAATTCTTCCATCCAATTGCCAACTGGTCGACTATAATGGTAACATCATCCCCACCACCGGGTCATGCCAACTCGAGGTGACGCAGAACTCGCGAAAAGTCACCCTACCCTTCGAGATGGTGGGCTCCTCAAAGGACTCCCTGCTAGGCGCACAGGCATGCAAGCTCCTCAACCTCGTGCAGCGCGTGCATTCCCTCTCTCCAGAGGACACGTCTGACTTCCAAGTTGCGGACTTCAGGGCGCAACTAAGTGCCATCATCACTCAACACCGATATGTCTTTGAAGGCATGATGTGGAGATGCCGGCGTTGGACTGGGGAATGAGTGAATCACCTGAGGAAGGAGCAGCGCTCCGAAAGCTAGTGACATCGAAACAAACCTGTTGGACTTTAACCTAGTGTTGTAAGACTTCGTACTTCGAAGGCATGGGCACACTTCCCTACACATACAAAATCCTGCTCAAACAGGACGCCACGCCTGTGGTTCATGCACCTCGCAGAGTCCCAGCACCCCTCAAGGACTGCCTCAAGCAGCAGCTGCAGGACCTCCAGGACCAAGGAGTGCTTTCCAGAGTGATGGAACCAACCGACTGGGTCAGTTCCATGGTGTGCTTCAAGAAGCCTTCCGGCGAGCTCCGGATCTGTATTGACCCGAAGGATTTAAATCGTAATATCATGCAGGAGCATTACCCTATCCCCAAGCTTGAGGCGATCACGTGCGAGATGGCTAGAGCCAACATATTCACCAAGCTGGATGCATCAAAGGGCTTCTGGCAGATTCAATTGGACAAGTCCAGCAGAAAGCTGTGTACTTTCAACACCCCATTTGGCAGGTACTGCTACAATAGAATGCCATTTGGAATCATATCAGCATCTGAAGTGTTCCACCGCATCATGGAGCCAATGATGGAGGGCATTGAGGGTGTGTGCATCTATGTGGACGACATCATCATCTTGTCCACCACCCCGCAGGAGCATATCAGTCGCCTCCAACGTATTTTTAAGCGAATACGGGACCAAGGCCTGCGCCTCAACAGAGCCAAATGTTCTTTCGACCAGACCGAACTCAAGTTTTTAGGAGACCACATCTCCCGGTTGGGTGTGCGGCCGGAGGGACAAGGTGGCAGCCATCACTGCCATGCAGAAGCCGGCGGATAAGAGGCAGTGCTCCGGTTCTTAGGAATGGTCAACTTCCTAGGAAAGTTCATCCCTAACCTCACTTCCAACACCACGGCTCTCCGCAACCTAGTTAGGAAGACGAGGGACTTCCAGTGGCTTCCCGCCCACCAGCGTGAATGGGAAGATCTCAAGGTCAAGCTGAACCAGAACACCCAACACAACAAGGTGGTGAATAAATAAATAAATAACCTTTATTATCACAAATAGGCTTACATTAACACTGCAATGAAGTTACTGTGAAAATGCCTAATCATCATATTCCGGCGCCTGTTCGATACACAGAGGGAGAATTTAGAATTCTCAGCTGGTACGGGAATTGAACCCGCGCTGCTGGCCTTGTTCTGCATCACAAACCAGCTGTCTAGCCCACTGAGCTAAACCAGTCTCTAAGTGGGACGAGGAGAGTACTGGCTCCACTGAGATTTGAACTTGGATCGCTGGATTCAAAGTCCAGTTTGCTCACCATTACACCATGGAACTGATGGTAAGATGGATACAGAACTGTCTCAGTCACAGAATTCAAAGAGTAGCAGTTGAAGGGTGTTTTTCTGAATGGAAGGTTACGACTAGTAATGTTCCACAGGGATCGGTGCTTGGGCCTCTGTTGTTTGTGGTGTAAATAAATGATTTGGAGGAAAATGTAGCCGGTCTGATTCGTAAGTTAGCTTATGACACCAAGGTTGGTGGAATGGCAAATCGTGTTGAGGATTGTTAGCAGATACAGCAGGACATTGATAGGTTGGAGACATGGGCAGAGAAATGGCAAATGGGGTTTAATCCAGACAAATGTGTGCTAATGCATTTTGGTAGTTCTAACATAGAGGGGAAATATACCGTAAATGGTAAAACTCTTAGGAATATAGAAAGTCAGAGAGATCTGGGCGTACAGGTCCACAGATCTTTGAAAGTGGCACACAAGTGGACAAGGTAATCAAGAAAGCATACGGAATGCTTGCCTTCATTGGGGCATTGAGTATAAAAACTGGCAAGTCATGCTACAGTTGTATAAAATCTTGGTAAGGCCGCACTTGGAATATTGCACACAATTATGGTCGCCACACTATCAGAAGGATGTGGAGGCTTTGGAGAGGGTGCAGAGGATGTTTCCCAGGATGTTGCCTGATCTGGATGGTGTTAGCTATGTGGAGTTGCTGAATAGACTCGGACTGTTTCCATTGGAAAGACGGAGGTTGAGGGGTGACCTGATAGAGGTCTACAAGGTTATGAGGGGCATGGATAGAGTGGATGGGCAGGCACTCGTTCCCAGGGTGGAGGGGTCAGTCACCAGGGGGCATAGGTTTAGAGGAGATGTGCGAGGCAGGTTTTTTACGCAGAGGGTGGAGAGTGCCTGGAACGTGTTTGCCAGGGGAGGTTGTGGAAGCAGATACATTAACGGCGTTCAAAAGGCATCTTGACAAACACATGGATAGGATGGGTATAGATGGATATGGCAGAAGAATGTGCTGAGAGTTTTGGTAAAGGTTGGTATCATGGCCGGTACAGGCTTGGAGGGCCAAAGGGTCTGTCCTGTGTTGCACGGTTGTTCTTTGTCCTTTGTTGAATTCTTCTTGGAGTTTCTCGTATTAATCTTTTGTGGCAAAAATCTGTTAGTCTCTTGTTGTCTTTTCTTCCTTGAAGAGTTATGGGCCAGGGTTTAGAAACTCCAAAGTATACTATGACGTCCGCCTGACCTCTAACGTTTATGTTGATTTGGCTAGGTGAGCACAAGAGCCTTCCCTTCAGTTGTGATTCAACAGTCTTCCTGGACACTTTAATCAAAATAAGCTTTATTCTAAGAACTTAGTTAAGATATATAGGAAAACACACAGCAAGAATTTTTATCAATTACAAACAAAGACCCCCACAGCACAGTATAACACTTAATGAATTCCCCCTTAACTGTTCCAATTGAAAAACAAAATTCCAGAAACCCCTTTTCAAGGGTGTGGTCCAGCACTCTGTATTCTCACTTGACTAAGACTGGGTTTCCCTGAGATTCTAACCCCGTCTCACCAGCAGTTTAAAACTCCACCGGAAAGCAAACTATATATTTAAAGTTACCAAAGCAGATAGCTATAATCAATGTGGTTTTTTTCTGGAACAGCTCTTTAAAATGAAAATGGAGAGAGACAGGGCAAAACACTTATTTTCTCTGTCTGTAGTCCTTTGAAGTCAAATCTGAAAGCGAAAGTAAAGCAAACCTCACAGCTCAACTCCACCCACAAAATTATATCACTGAAGCCATGTGATGAGACAAAATCCTTTCTTAAAGGGTCACACCCATGACAAAAGTCTGTCCTTGTTGTCTCGGAATCTCTCCTGATCAGTTCCATCACAAAGGCCCCTAAAGCGTATTAGGAGACATCTGATTTTCTGCAAATTCTTTCAAGGCAGTTGCTGTGAACTGTTAAGCGTTTTCCCATTAATGGAGGCAATATTTGTACAGTTGGGGCAAAACTTACTTCCACACTCATTGTCTCTCCCACAGTTGCTCAGGGCTATCGAAACTCTTCTGCATAATTTTCAGTTAGATTTGTTGTGACTCATGGCTGCTTTGTCCACGTCCTAGATGAGTCTGGGGGAGGTGTGTATTCTGATGTCTGCCCTCTTGCAGCCATCTTGCTGGATTGTTTTAAGAAAGTTATGGCCCCTTTTTAAAAAAGAAATGTCAGTGTGCCTTGTACAATTTTGTCCAGGTGATTTTGTCCAGATGATGGATTATTGTATCTTACAAGACTACTCTCTGAGGTCCCCACCTCACTGGTATTTAATTTCTGAAATGTAATCACTGTTATATAGGCAAATGTGACAGAGTAGAAAAATTGTTCATTAGGATATCTTGCAAACATAAACTGTTCTGTTACATAGAAACATAGGAAGATCTTTGGTACAGAAGGAGGTCATTCCACTCATCATGTTCTTGAGTAGTAGATGTGGAGTAAAAGGTTAACATCAGAAGCACATGATGTGGATGTAATGATGATGTAACATCACTTGATTAAGAAACCGAGATATGAAAGGAGATGAAGTTTCAACTTTGTGTAGAGTCTTAATAATATGTATATAGTAGCTGGAAATAAAGAGCTATGGTTTGTCCAAAAGAAGAGGTGTTGGGTGTCTTAAAAAATATTAAGGTAGGTAAGTCCCCAGGGCCTGATGGGATCTACCCCAGAATACTGAAGGAGGCTGGAGAGGAAATTGCTGAGGCCTTGACAGAAATCTTTGGATCCTCACTGTCTTCAGGTGATGTCCCGGAGGACTGGAGAATAGTAAATGTTGTTCCTCTGTTTAAGAAGGGTAGCAAGGATAATCCAGGGAACTACAGGCCGGTGAGCCTTACTTCAGTGGTAGGGAAATTACTGGAGAGAATTCTTCGAGACAGGATCTACTCCCATTTGGAAGCAAATGGACGTATTAGTGAGAGGCAGCATGGTTTTGTGAAGGGGAGGTCGTGTCTCACTAACTTGATAGAGTTTTTCAAGGAGGTCACTAAGATGATTGATGCAGGTAGGGCAGTGGATGTTGTTTATATGGACTTCAGTAAGGCCTTTGACAAGGTCCCTCATGGTAGACTAGTACAAAAGGTGAAGTCACACGGGATCAGGGGTGAGCTAGCAAGGTGGATACAGAACTGGCTAGTTCATAGAAGGCAGAGAGTAGCAATGGAAGGATGCTTTTCTAATTGGAGGGCTGTGACCAGTGGTGTTCCACAGGGATCAGTGCTGGGACCTTTGCTGTTTGTAGTATATATAAATGATTTGGAGGAAAATGTAACTGGTCTGATTAGTAAGTTTGCAGACGACACAAAGGTTGGTGGAATTGCGGATAGCGATGAGGACTGTCAGAGGATACAGCAGGATTTAGATTGTTTGGAGACTTGGGCGGAGAGATGGCAGATGGAGTTTAATCCGGACAAATGTGAGGTAATGCATTTTAGAAGGTCTAATGCAGGTAGGGAATATACAGTGAATGGTAGAACCCTCAAGAGTATTGAAAGTCAAAGAGATCTAGGAGTACAGGTCCACAGGTCACTGAAAGGGGCAACACAGGTGGAGAAGGTAGTCAAGAAGGCATACGGAATGCATGCCTTCATTGCCCGGTGCATTGAGTATAATAATTGGCAAGTCATGTTGCAGCTGTATAGAACCTTAGTTAGGCCACACTTGGAGTATAGTGTTCAATTCTGGTCGCCACACTACCAGAAGGATGTGGAGGCTTTAGAGAGGGTGCAGAAGAGATTTACCAGAATGTTGCCTGGTATGGAGGACATTAGCTTTGAGGAGTGGCTGAATAAACTCGGTTTGTTCTCACTGGAACGAAGGAGGTTGAGGGGCGACCTGATAGAGGTCTACAAAATTATGAGGGGCATAGACAGAGTGGATAGTCAGAGGCTTTTCCCCGGGGTAGAGGGGTCAATTACTAGGGGGCATAGGTTTAAGGTGAGAGGGGCAAGGTTTAGAGTAGATGTACGAGGCAAGTTTTTTACGCAGAGGGTAGTGGGTGCCTGGAACTCGCTACCGGAGGAGGTGGTGGAAGCAGGGACGATAGTGACATTTAAGGGGCATCTTGACAAATACATGAATAGGATGGGAATAGAGGGATACGGACCCAGGAAGTGTAGAACATTGTAGTTTAGTCGGGCAGCATTGTCGGCACGGGCTTGGAGGGCCGAAGGGCCTGTTCCTGTGCTGTACATTTCTTTCTTCTTTGTTTGTTCTTTGTTTAAACAAACTGCAGCCTCAAGCAGCTTAATTTGAGAGAGCAGACAAGTCCCAAATGTTATGGGTCTGGACCCAGAACCTCAATTGTGTTAGAACCCAACTATTTGCATTTGGTATAACTGTGAGGAAATTTTATTCCACCACCGGAGTGAAGACAGCTTTTATGTCAAAAATAACTTTAATTTGAACACAGAATTAAGCACATAAGTAATAAAGAAATAGCTTTTCAGTTAACAGTTACAACATCTTAACTTGCTCCCTGAAACCTGCCTCTACATTCCAATTAAGCAACCCATATATGACAAGAACCACTTATGTATAAAGTTAACAACTCGGGTTTAATTGCTTATCTTGGTGCAGAGTACTTTGAGAGAGAAACCTTTTTTTTAGGAGCTTGATGAAAACATTCTGTTCAGCTTAGATCCCTAGAAGCAACCCCTTTGTCCGGACAAACCTGTCCCCTTCCATGAGCTACACCAGTTGCACTCAAATAGAATTATTTTAAAAATATAAAAACAAATTACTTTGGATGCTGGAATCTGAAACAAAAGCAAAAATTACTAGACAATCTCAGCTGGTCTGACAGCATCTGTGGACAGAGAAGGAGCTAATGTTTAAAGTCTGGATGACTCTTTGTCACCCCAAGACCTCACCCTCTCCCCTTGGCACCTTCCCATGCAATCGCAGAAAATCTAACACCTGCCCCTTTACCTCCTTCCTGCTCACCTCCCCCGGACCTAAACACTCTTTTCAAGTGAGGCAGTGCTTCATGTGCACCTCCTTCTGATCTATTGCATTTGCTGCTCCAAATATGGTCTACCTAATTCGGAGGTACTAAACACAGACCGGATGACCGCTTTGCAGAACACCTCTGGTCTGTCCGCAAGCAAGACCTGTCATGATATGCAGATATGCATGTAATGAGATACAAACAGGCAGCTAATGAATACAGAGAACAGGACATAACCAATCAGCAGGCAGAACACTTGGGGGTGGTTTCCCACTATCGAAGGCACGAGGCACTCACACTTTGCCTCTTTTCCACTAGTGACATCTGCAGTGTGAGTCAGGGTGTACATATCATATAACTCCTACAGCACATGGCTAAGAGCTAGTCTGGTTCAGTCAGACAGATTAATCACACTACTTTAGCAGAGAGTCGAACTCACAGAGGATTGAGCTAACTGTGTGACAGGTTCAATAAATCAGATTGAACTAACTTCAAGGTGTGGAGTATCTCTCAGATAAAGCTGCATCCAGTTGCAGCCTGTGTTATCTTACTGTGCTTAACATGACATGTTACCAGGAGACTGCAATCCCTAGCTGATTTACCTCAATCTGTTCCGTGACGACCAGCAAATGTATCCCGGCACCATGGAGAAGATTCAGGCTCCTCAACAGTTTCAGACCTCCGGCAATCTCAGTGCCAACTGGCAGACTTTCAAGCAAAGGTTTCTGCTGTACATCGAAGCCTCAGACCTCAAGGGTGTGTCTGATAAAAGGAAGATCGCGCTTCTTCTCTCAACTGCGGGGTATCAAGCCATTCAACTCTCTGAACGTCACCGAAGGCCAGGACAAGACAAAGTTTCAGACAGTCCTGGACAAGTTTGATAGTCATTGTGAAGTAGACACCAATGAAATCTTCGAACGCTATATGTTCAAACAATGCCTCCAAGGTAAAGATGAATCTTTCAACTCCTTCCTAATTAATCTCCGTCTACTAGCGCTGTCCTGCAACTTTGGTGATATTGCTGCCTCAATGATCAGGGACCAGATCGTTTTCGGAGTTTACTCTGATCCTCTGAGAGAGCAGCTTTTAAAAATCAAGAATATGACCCTGCCAGTCGCGATTGAAACATGTACAGTGCATGAGCACGCCAAAAACCAGTATTCCCAATATAAATCGTCTGAAAAGGAGAAACTTGCCTCCCACGAGGCAGAGAGTGTGCAGGCCATTGCCCAGATGCAGCACCTCAGCCTTGATGAAAGCAGCCATTTTGCGCACTCTTCCCAGAGGCCCATTCATGCGCGATGCGACTGGGCCGATGAAGCGGCCGATTACCACTCTGCGCAGGTGCGAATGTCTGCCGACCGCACTGCGCAGGTGCGACGACGCACGGAGCATAATGACCTCATGACGTGCCCGAACTGCGGCACCACCCACTTAAAGAAACACTGCCCTGTAAGAGGCAGGCGATGTTTAAATTGCGGAAAGCCTGGACACTATGCAGCCGTGTGCAGGTCTACCCCACCAGTCAAGGGCCAGCACTCCCAATTCCAACGCAGACGCATTCGGAGTGTACAGCAAGGTTTACAGGATTCTGATCCTGGCAGTACAACGGACCCAGAGGACGACTGCTCGAGTCCCCCTACCATGTGGGCATCATTACCATTACGTGAACATGCCTCACCGAAATCATCACAACGCCTGCCCATCCTCACTGTGGATTCTGCGGACGAATGGCATGCGGTGCTGCAAGTAAATCAATCTCAATCCAGTTCAAGCGGGACACAGGTGTGTCTGCTAATCTCCTTTCACAGGCAGATTTCAACCACACCAAGAAGCCACCCGAGCTCCTTCCAGCAGCCTGCCAGCTCCTGGACTATAACGGCAATGCCATCACAGCACTGGGATCCTACCATCTGCTCGTCTCCAACAAGAGCAATCACGCAAGTTTGAGATCGTCATGCCAGACAGGGCCTCCATGCTTGGCGCACAGGTATGCAAGCAGCTACACCTTGTGCAGCGGGTCTACACAATGACCTCCCCCAACGGGGATCTTCAAGCCGGCATTGACGATATCCTAGCTATGTATCCGGATGTGTTCGACGGGATGGGCATGTCGGTACAAGATCCTGTTACAGCCTGATGCCACACCTGTGGTCCACGCACCACGCCGGGTCCCGGCTCCACCGAAGGAGCGCCTGAAGGCATAGCTCAAGGCTCTTCAGGACCAGGGCATTATCTCTAAAGTTACAGAACCGACTGACTGGGTCAGCTCGATGGTATGTGTGAAAAAGCCTTCGGGGGAGCTGCGCATCCGTATTGATCCCAAGAATCTCAACCAGAATATAATGCGGAAACACTACCCCATCCCGAAGCGGGAGGAACTCACTAGTGAGATGGCACATGCCCGGTTTTTCACAAAGCTAGATGCGTCACGGGGATTCTGGCAAAACCAGCTGGATGTGTCCAGCAGAAGGATCTGCATCTTCAACACACCGTTTGGCAGGGAGTGCTACAATCGTATGCCGTTTGGCATTGTCTCAGCCTCAGAGATCTTCCATAGAATCATGGAGCAGATGATGGAAGGCATTGAAGGGGTTTGTGTATATGTGGGCGACGTTATCATATGGTCCCCCAAAGAGCACATCTCTCATCTCCAGCAGGTATTTCGCCGTGTCTATGCCAATGGCCTCAAGCTGAACAGGGCCAAGTGTTGCTTTGGCATGTCAACACTTAAGTTCTTAGGTGACCAGATATCTGAACAGGGTGTGCGCCCAGACGCAGCCAAAGTCAAGGCCATCGAAGCCATGAAGACCCCTGAAGACAAGAAGGCGGTACTGCATTTTTTAGGCATGGTAAACTTCTTGGGCATGTTTATCCCAAACCTGGCGTTACACACCACGGCCCTCAGATACCTAGTAAAAAAGTCTACTGCCTTTGAGTGGCATGCAACTCATCAAGCAGAGTGGTTGGAGCTGAAAACCAAGCTCACCACTGCACCTGTATTGGCATTTTTTGACCCTGACAGGGAAACAAAAGTCTCGACAGATGCGAGCCAGGACGGCATCAGCGCGTTGATGCTCCAGCGCGATGACACCTCATCCTGGGCACCGTTTGCCTACGCATCACGGGCAATGACACCCACTGAGCAGCGGTATGCCCAAATTGTAAAGGAATACCTGGGCCTGCTTACTGGAATTTTCAAGTTCCACGATTATGTCCACGGCCTGCCAACGTTCACTGTCGAGGCGGCCCATAGGCCTGTGGTCCACCTTATCCACAAGGACCTGAACGACATGATGCCCCGGCTCCAGCGCATCCTCCTCCGACTCCGGAGGTATGACTTTGAACTCATGTACACGCCTGGCAAGGAGCTCATTATTGCTGATGCCTTGTTCCGCTCCATAACCTTGCCTGCTGACCCGCCGGATTTATCCAACAGATCGAATCACAGGTGCAGCTGTGGGCCAGTAACCTCCCGGCATCGGATGAAAAGGTGATTCGCATTCACGAGGATCAGCCAAAGACCCTCTTCTGTAGCGTGTCATGCGCCACCTCGCCGATGGCTGGCAAAAAGGGCAGTGCCCTCAATTCTTCAATGTGAAGGACGACCTGACGGTAGTTGATGGCATCCTCCTCAAGCTGGACCGCATTGTCATTCCACTCAGTCTCCAGAGCTTGGTGCTCCGGTAAATCCATGAGGGACATTTGGGTGTCGAGAAGTGCAGGCGCAGAGCCAGGCAAGCTGTTTACTGGCCTGGGAATAGTCAGGACATCTCAAATATGGTCCTCAACTGTCTGTCCTGTCAACGCTTCCAGCCAGCACAGGGCAAGGAGACGCTACAGCAGCACAAAATCGTGACCTCCCTGTGGACCAAGGTGGGCATCGACCTCTTTCATGCCAATGGTCGTGAATATGTGTTAATCATTGATTATTTTTCTAACTACCCAAACGTTATGAAGCTCTCGGACCTCACATCCAAGACCGTCATCAAGGCCTGTAAGAAGACGTTCTCCAAGCATGGTATTCCACTCACTGTCATGAGTGACAATGGTCCTTGCTTCAGCAGCCAAGAGTGGTCAAGATTTGCCCAGTAATATCAGTTTAACCACGTCACTTCCAGCCCACATTACCCGCAGTCCAATGGGAAGGTTGAGAAAGGGGTGCACGTAGTGAAGCAGCTCATCTGCAAGGCCGTGGATTCTGCTTCTGACGTCAACCTAGCGCTGCTTGCATGCAGGGCAACCCCGCTGTCTACCGGCTTGTCACCGGCTCAACTCCTGATGAACAAGGACCTGCGGACGATTCTTCCAGCCACACACTTGCCTGACCTGGATCACCTCCCGGTTCTGCAGGAGGTGCAGAAGCTCAGGGACTGGCAAAAGCAGAGCTATGATGCTCATGCCACTGATTTGCCTGTGCTACTCCCGGTGGATGCTGTTCGAATCAAGCTACCTGATGGAGGCTGGCCAGCTCCAGCTGTTGTTCGACAGGCTGCTCCACGATCGTATGTTGTGCGTATGGCTGATGGCTCAGTTGTGCAGCGCAACAGACGGGCACTGCGCACAGTTGCCCGCCCGCAACCACACTCTTCATTGTTTCCATCTGTTATTGTGCAACCTCCTGATACCTCGAACCACGAGGCCACCAGTCAGGCTTCAATCCCACCTATCAAGGCGCCGTCGTCCCCACCACCTCCTCTCTGGCGGTCGACCAGGATCAGACGCAAGCCCCAGAGACTGGACTTATGAACACTTGTTTTGTTTGCTATGTTCTGTTTTCGCACCTTAGACACCTGTTTTCATATGTACATATGTTCCCATCTGCTACTGTATGTAAATAAGTTAGATTTTCGGCCTACACATGTAAATACTTTCACATAGGCCATAGAAAAACATTTCAAAAGGGGAGATGTCATGATATTCAGGCATGCACATAATGAGATACAAACAGGCGGCTACTGAATACAGAGACAAACAGGCGGCTAATGAATACAGAGAACAGGACATAACCAATCAGCAGGCAGAACACTTGGGGGTGGTTTCCTACTATAAAAGGTATGAGGCACTCACACTCTGCCTCTTTTCCACTGGTGACATCTACAGTGTGAGGCAGGGTATACATATCATATAACTCCTACAGCACGTGGCTAAGAGCTAGTCTGGTTCAGTCAGACAGATTAATCACACTAGGTTAGCAGAGAGTCAAACTCACAGTGGATTGAGCTAACTGTGTGACAGGTTCAATAAATCATATTGAACTAACTTCAAGGTGTGGAGTATCTCAGGTAAAGCTGCTTCCAGTTGCAGCCCGTGTTAAGCACGTGTTATCTTACTGTGCTTAACACGACAAGACCCATACCTTCCTATCACCTGCCATTTCAACTCGCCATCCTGCACTCACGTCCGCAGGTCCATAGTTGGCCGATTGCAATGTTCCAGTCCATCCCAACGCAAAATGAAGGAACAGCACCTCTTCTTCCGATTAGGCACGTCACAGCCTTCTGGACGTAACATTTGAGTTCAGCAAAGGCTGTAAACTCTCTCCTCCACCTTCACCCCATTTTTTTTGTCTCAATTTATTTTCATTTCTTCCATTGATCTGTTTTTCCCTCACCATTGTTCCCCCTCCCACACGCCACTTGGGCCATCTGTTCCTAGTTGCCCTTTAACACATGACTCACCTTTGTCGTGCCATTCACACATTCTAATCCTCTTTATGTGCCACTATCAGCACCCTTCTTAGTCTTAATCACACCATTTGCATTTCTTACATTCCTTCCGTCTTTCAGACCTCGATATCGTTGTCAATGCCCACCTATCGCTGCCCCCTAACCAGCCCCACCATTTCACGCCCCCCATTACAGCATAAATCTGACACAATTTCCAGTTCTCTCTAGCTTTGACAAAGTCATCCATCTCGAAATCTTAGTTCCTTTCTCTCTCCACAGATGCTATTAGACCTGCTGAAATTTTCCAGTATTTTCTGTTTCTGTTTCAGCATTCTTTTATCTCTTGTTACAAGATGTTCCTCAATTTGTTTAGCCAGGTTCAGACTGTTACAATGTTACATTAGCTCTCTCTCTGCAAATAGGTAAAATGGCTTTTAATATCTCTTCGCGAAACACTTCTATAGAATTCCACCAGTGCAGAAGGGGGTCATTTGGAACATCGAGGTTGCACCGACCCTCTGAAAGAGCAGCCTACCCAGTTTCACTCCCCGTCCAATACCTGTTACTCCACCTAACCTCCACATCCCTCGACACTAAGGGACAATTTAGCATGGCCAATCTACCTAATCTGCATATCTTTGGACAGTGGGATGAAAGCAGAGAAAACCCACACAAGCACGGAGAGAATATGCAAACTCCATACAGACAGTCACCCTATGGTGGAATCGAACACGGGTCCCTGTCACAGTGAGGCAGCAGTGCTAACCACTGTGCCGTCCTGCAAAAATCACTGATTACCTCATTTTTGGAACCCACACATTTGGTCCCTGAGCTACTCCGGAGCACTGAAGGCGGGCAATAGGCTCAGCACTGGGATAACTGGAGAAGAGGTTTTTCAATATAGAGCTGCTTCTGAGTTGGGCAAAAAGTGAACAAGTGGATCAGGTCGGTGTAGTGTTGGGTGTTCTGATGTACAGATGAACCAACACGGTTGTATTTGGTACAACGCTGTTTTATTTCAACTTGTTATTTACAGTTCTGTCTTGATACTCTGCACGTGGTGACTCCCTGTGTGTGATGTTAATCAGGTCCTGTCCTTGTCCTGGTCTCCAGATCTACTGGCCACCAGGTGTCGTGTTTCTTCTCTTATACTGTCTCTGTCCTTGTCTATGATTGGTTGTCGTGTTGTGTGTGCTGATTTGTCTATTGGTGTGTCTATCTTGATGTGTGTGTTTGAATATCATGACATCCCCCCCTTTTTTACAAAATTATGTGCCTACGTGGTTATAAATACGAATGTGTCGTGAGTGCATCTAAAAGTGTGTGTGCGTGATATTTACAGCAGGTGCATGTGGCGTAACTATATACATGGGGCGATGTCGGGTGTGTCATGCTAACGAGGTTGTACCATAACAAAACAGGAAGACTAAAACTTTGAAGTGTGGTCCGGTCAAACAATATCTGGAATGATAAAACAGTAACATGTTACAATACAATAGTGTTTCAACTTTAACGTGTGAACAGTCTCATAAGTCCAATCTAGTAGGTGTGCGACGAATTCGGGTTGACCGCCTCAAGGGTGGGTCGAGAACCACCGGCTGAGGTGCGACCCTGGCCACGGGTGGCGATGGAAGGGGCATGATCTGTGGCAGCTCCACAAAGTCATCCTTGGGAACCAGTGGAGGACCCGGCATGTGTGCACTGTTCGGTTGCGAGCGTGGAAGGCGGCGAAGGGCTCGCCGATTGCGGCGACGCACTGATCCATCCGGCATGCGTACCAGGAACGAGCGGGGAGCCACACGTCGGAGAACTTCGGCAGGTGCTGACCAGCTACCATTTGGCAGATGAATGCGGACTTTATCCCCGGAGGACAGGGGGGGAAGATCAGTCGCCCTTGTATCGTACAGACTCTTCTGGCGATCACGCTGCAGTTGCATCTTGTGCAGTACCTTAGCATGGTCCGTTGTTGCTGTCAGGATGGAAGGCACAGTTGTCCTGAGGGTGCGACCCATCAGTAGCTGTGCTGGCGAGAGACCCGTGGCTAGCGGGGCCGATCGATAGGCCAGCAGGGCGAGGTGAAAGTCTGATCCGGCAGCAGCAGCCTTGCAGAGTAGCCGCTTGGCAATGTGAACGCCCTTTTCCACCTTTCCATTTGACTGTGGATGTAGAGGGCTAGATGTTACGTGTGTGAAACCATATGATGCGGCAAAGGACGACCATTCACAGCTGGCGAAACAGGGCCCATTGTCCGACATGACAGTCATCGGGATGCCGTGGCGAGCAAAGGTGCCCTTGCAGGCCCTGATGACTGCAGACAACATCAGATCGTGTAGGGGTATGACTTCTGGGTAATTGGAGAAGTAGTTTATGATGATAATATAGTCCATGCCAAGCGCGTGAAATAGGTTGACACCCACCTTCGCCCAGGGGGACATCACCAGCTCATGGGGCAGAAGCGTCTCAGGAGGTCGCGCCGGCTGAAACCTCTGGCAGGTTGTGCAATTGAGTACCATGTTGGCAATATCGTCATTAATGCCCGGCCAATATACCGCCTCTCGGGCCCTCCGTCTGCACTTCTCGACTCCCAAGTGGCCTTCGTGTATTTGATTGAGAATCATCTGGCGCATACTGTGCGGAATGACAATCCTATCTAGCTTCAGAAGGATCCCATCAATGGTGGTTAGGTCATCTCGCACATTATAGAACTGCGGGCACTGCCCTTTGAGCCAACCTTCCGTCATGTGGCGCATCACTCGCTGTAGAAGGGGGTCGGCCGCTGTCTCTGCGCGTATGCGGGCCAGACTGGGGTCGTTTGCCGGCAGATTTGCCGCTGTCAAAGCCACGTGTGCCTCAACTTGACATACGAACCCCTCCGCATCTGGTGGTGTACTCACTGCTCGGGATAGGGTATCCGCCACGATGAGGTCCTTCCCTGGAGTGTAGATCAGTTGGAAATCATACCTCCTGAGTTTAAGTAAGATGCGCTGGAGGCGAGGGGTCATGTCGTTCAGGTCCTTGTTTATTATGTTGACCAGGGGGCGGTGGTCAGTTTCGACCGTGAATCGTGGAAGACCATACACATAATCGTGGAACTTGTCCAAACTAGTTAGCAAGCCCAGGCATTCTTTTTCAATTTGTGCGTAGCGCTGTTCCGTAGGGGTCATGGCCCGTGATGCATAGGCAACCGGGACCCATGACGACGTGTTATCTTTCTGCAGGAGCACTGCTCCAATACCAGATTGGCTGGCATCAGTTGAGATTTTGGTGGGACGAGACGTGTCGAAGAACGCCAACACTGGTGCCGTGGCCAGTTTGTGTTTGAGCTTCTCCCATTCCAGCTGGTGTGCATGTTGCCACTGGAACTCTGTAGATTTCTTTACGAGATGGCGCAGAGCCGTTGTGTGGGAAGCAAGGTTGGGAATGAATTTCCCGAGGAAGTTGACCATGCCCAGGAATCGTAGTACAGCTTTCTTGTCGGCCAGTCGCGGCATGGCTGTGATGGCGCTTACCTTGTCCGCATCGGGACGGACCCCTGATCGGGAGATGTGGTCCCCCAGGAACTTCAATTCGGTCTGGCCAAAGGCACACTTGGCGCGGTTGAGGCACAGGCCATTGTTTCGTATGCGGGCGAAAACGCGTTAGAACATAGAACATAGAACAATACAGCGCAGTACAGGCCCTTCGGCCCACGATGTTGCACCGAAACAAAAGCCATCTAACCTACACTATGCCATTATCATCCATATGTTTATCCAATAAACTTTTAAATGCCCTCAATGTTGGCGAGTTCACTACTGTAGCTGGTAGGGCATTCCACGGCCTCACTACTCTTTGCGTAAAGAACCTACCTCTGACCTCTGTCCTATATGTATTACCCCTCAGTTTAAAGTTATGTCCCCTCGTGCCAGCCATATCCATCCGCGGGAGAAGGCTCTCACTGTCCACCCTATCCAACCCCCTGATCATTCTGTATGCCTCTATTAAGTCTCCTCTTAACCTTCTTCTCTCCAACGAAAACAACCTCAAGTCCATCAGCCTTTCCTCATAAGATTTTCCCTCCATACCAGGCAACATCCTGGTAAATCTCCTCTGCACCCGCTCCAAAGCCTCCACGTCCTTCCTATAATGCGGTGACCAGAACTGTACGCAATACTCCAAATGCGGCCGTACCAGAGTTCTGTAGAGCTGCAACATGACCTCCCGACTCCGGAACTCAATCCCTCTACCAATAAAGGCCAACACTCCATAGGCCTTCTTCACAACCCTATCAACCTGGGTGGCAACTTTCAGGGATCTATGTACATGGACACCTAGATCCCTCTGCTCATCCACACTTTCAAGAACTTTACCATTAGCCAAATATTCCGCATTCCTGTTATTTCTTCCAAAGTGAATCACCTCACACTTCTCTACATTAAACTCCATTTGCCACCTCTCAGCCCAGCTCTGCAGCTTATCTATATCCCTCTGTAACCTGCTACATCCTTCCACACTATCGACAACACCACCGACTTTAGTATCGTCTGCAAATTTACTCACCCACCCTTCTGCGCCTTCCTCTAGGTCATTGATAAAAATGACAAACAGCAACGGCCCCAGAACAGATCCTTGTGATACTCCACTTGTGACTGTACTCCATTCTGAACATTTCCCATCAACCACCACCCTCTGTCTTCTTTCAGCTAGCCAATTTCTGATCCACATCTCTAAATCACCCTCAATCCCCAGCCTCCGTATTTTTTGCAATAGCCTACCGTGGGGAACCTTATCAAACGCTTTGCTGAAATCCATATACACCACATCAACTGCTCTACCCTCGTCTACCTGTTCAGTCACCTTCTCAAAGAACTCAATAAGGTTTGTGAGGCATGACCTACCCTTCACAAAGCCATGCTGACTATCCCTGATCATATTATTCCTATCTAGATGATTATAAATCTTGTCTCTTATAATCCCCTCCAAGACTTTACCCACTACAGACGTGAGGCTCACCGGTCTATAGTTGCCGGGGTTGTCTCTGCTCCCCTTTTTGAACAAAGGGACCACATTTGCTGTCCTCCAGTCCTCTGGCACTATTCCTGTAGCCAATGATGACATAAAAATCAAAGCCAAAGGTCCAGCAATCTCTTCCCTGGCCTCCCAGAGAATCCTAGGATAAATCCCATCAGGTCCCGGGGACTTATCTATTTTCAGCCTGTCCAGAATTGCCAACACCTCTTCCCTACGTACCTCAATGCCATCTATTCTATTAGCCTGGGGCTCAGCATTCTCCTCCACAACATTATCTTTTTCCTGAGTGAATACTGACGAAAAATATTCATTTAGTATCTCGCCTATCTCTTCAGACTCCACACACAATTTCCCATCCCTGTCCTTGACTGGTCCTACTCTTTCCCTAGTCATTCGCTTATTCCTGACATACCTATAGAAAGCTTTTGGGTTTTCCTTGATCCTTCCTGCCAAATACTTCTCATGTCCCCTCCTTGCTCGTCTTAGCTCTCTCTTTAGATCCTTCCTCGCTACCTTGTAACTATCCATCGCCCCAACCGAAACTTCACACTCCATCTTCACATAGGCCTCCTTCTTCCTCTTAACAAGAGATTCCACTTACTTGGTAAACCACGGTTCCCTCGCTCGACGCCTTCCTCCCTGTCTGACCGGTACATACTTATCAAGAACACGCAGTAGCTGATCCTTGAACAAGCCCCACTTATCCAGTGTGCCCAACACTTGCAGCCTACTTCTCCACCTTATCCCCCCCCAAGTCACGTCTAATGGCATCATAATTGCCCTTCCCCCAGCTATAACTCTTGCCCTGCGGTGTATACTTATCCCATTCCATCATTAACGTAAACGTCACCGAATTGTGGTCACTGTCCCCAAAGTGCTCTCCTACCTCCAAATCCAACACCTGGCCTGGTTCATTACCCAAAACCAAATCCAACGTGGCCTCGCCTCTTGTTGGCCTGTCAACATATTGTTTCAGGAAACCCTCCTGCACACACTGTACAAAAAACGACCCATCTATTGTACTCGAACTATATCTTTTCCAGTCAATATTTGGAAAGTTAAAGTCTCCCATAATAACTACCCTGTTACTTTCGCTCATATCCAGAATCATCTTCGCCATCCTTTCCTCTACATCCCTAGAACTATTAGGAGGCCTATAAAAAACTCCCAACAGGGTGACCTCTCCTTTCCTGTTTCTAACTTCAGCCCATACTACCTCGGAAGAAGAGTCCCCATCTAGCATCCTCTCCGCCACCGTAATACTGCTCTTGACTAGCAGCGCCACACCTCCCCCTCTTTTGCCTCCTTCTCTGAGCTTACTAAAACACCTAAACCCCGGAACCTGCAACATCCATTCCTGTCCCTGCTCTATCCATGTCTCCGAAATGGCCACAACATCGAAGTCCCAGGTACCAACCCATGCTGCCAGTTCCCCTACCTTGTTTCGTATACTCCTGGCATTGAAGTAGACACACTTCAAACCACCTACCTGAACACTGGCCCCCTCCTGCGACGTCAAATCTGTGCTCCTGACCTCTATACTCTGATTCTCCCTTACCCTAAAACTACAATCCAGGTTCCCATGCATTAGTTTAAACCCCCCCAAAGAGCACTAACAAATCTCCCCCCCAGGATATTTGTGCCCCTCAGGTTCAGATGTAGACCATCCTGTCTGTAGAGGTCCCACCTTCCCCAGAAAGAGCCCCAGTTATCCAGAAATCTGAATCCCTCCCGCCTGCACTATCCCTGTAGCCACGTGTTTAAATGTTCTCTCTCCCTATTCCTCATCTCACTATCACGTGGCACGGGCAACAACCCAGAGATAACAACTCTGTTTGTTCTAGTTCTGAGCTTCCATCCTAGCTCCCTGAAAGCCTGCCTGACATCCTTGTCCCCTTTCCTACCTATGTCGTTAGTGCCAATGTGGACCACGACTTGGGGCTGCTCCCCCTCCCCCCTAAGGACCCGGAAAACACGATCCGAGACATCACGTACCCTTGCACCTGGGAGGCAACATACCAAACGTGAGTCTCTCACGCTCCCACAAAATCTCCTATCTGTGCCCCTGACTATAGAGTCCCCAATTACTAATGCTCTGCTCCTCTCCCCCCTTCCCTTCTGAGCAACAGGGACAGACTCCGTGCCAGAGGCCCGTACCCCATGGCTTACCCCTGGTAAGTCCCCCCCCCCACAAGTATCCAAAGCAGTATACTTGTTTCTCAGGGGAACGACCGCAGGGGATCCCTGCACTGACTGCTTTTTCCCAGTCCCTCTTACAGTTACCCACCTATCTCCAATCTTTGGTGTAACTAATTCCCTGAAGCTGCTATCTATGACCCCTTCTGCCTCCCGAATGATCCGAAGTTCTTCCAACTCCAGCTCCAGTTCCCTAACTCGGTCTTGGAGGAGCTGGAGATGGCAGCACTTCCTGCAGGTAAAATCAGCAGGGACACTAACTGCATCCCTCACCTCAAACATCCTGCAGGAGGAACATTGCACTCCCTTCCCTGCCATTCCTCTTACTTTCTACCAAGATCTGGCTAACAACTAAATTAAATTTTTATAAAAAATAATAATAATATAATAAAATATGGTACTTACCTCAGACCAATGGGTTTTATTATTAGGTTAGAGGAGGAGGGCGGGTGGGAGACACTACACGTGTAGTGTCTCGGGTTTCCTCTCCACCAGAATTTATTGGTGAGGGTCTTCCCAGACGTCCGCGGGTCGACTTCCTGTTCCCGCCTAAAAAACTAATTAAAAAAAAAAGAAAAATTCTCAGCTCCTGCTGAAATTGACTAACCAGCCAGCTCCACTCCCGCCGAAATTGACTGGCCTGCCCCTGCAAAGACAAGTGCTTTTAAAGGTTGACTTACCTCCCAGCAGCCACTTCCGCAATGCTCCCGCTGAAACTGACTCACCAGCTGATTCTCCCGCCGAAATCGACTGGCCTGCCCCTGCAAAGACAAGTGCTTTTAAAGGACAGACTTACCTCCCAGCAACCACTTCCGCAATGCTCCCGCTGAAACTGACTCACCAGCAGTTCTCACGCCGAAATCGACTGGCCTGCCCCTGCAAAGACAAGTGCTTTTAAAGGTTGACTTACCTCCCAGCAGCCACTTCCGCAATGCTCCCGCTGAAACTGACTCACCAGCTGTTCTCACGCCGAAATCGACTGGCCTGCCTCTGCAAAGACAAGTGCTTTTAAAGGTTGACTTACCTCCCAGCAGCCACTTCCGCAATGCTCCCGCTGAAACTGACTCACCAGCTGTTCTCACGCCGAAATCGACTGGCCTGCCCCTGCAAAGACAAGTGCTTTTAAAGGTTGACTTACCTCCCAGCAGCCACTTCCACAATGCTCCCGCTGAAACTGACTCACCAGCTGATTCTCCCGCCGAAATCGACTGGCCTGCCCCTGCAAAGACAAGTGCTTTTAAAGGACAGACTTACCTCCCAGCAATCACTTCCGCAATGCTCCCGCTGAAACTGACTCACCAGCTGTTCTCATGCCGAAATCGACTGCGTTGGAGACGATGTATGTGCTCCTGCGGAGTGGTGGACCAGATGATGATATCGTCCACATATACGTGTACCCCTTCGATGCCTTCCATCATCTGCTCCATTATTCTGTGGAAGACCTCGGATGCCGAGATGATGCCAAATGGCAACCGGTTGTAGCAGAATCTGCTGAAAGGGGTGTTAAAAGTACATAGCTTTCGGCTGGACGGGTCCAGTTGGATCTGCCAAAATCCTTTAGCAGCATCCAGTTTGGTGAATATTTTGGCTTGGGACATCTCACTGGTTATTTCCTCTCGTTTAGGTATGTGATAGTGTTCCCGCATAATGTTATTATTTAGGTCTTTAGGGTCTATACAGATGCGGAGCTCGCCAGAGGGCTTCTTGACACATACCATGGAGCTGACCCATGGCGTGGGCTCCGTGACCTTGGATAGGACCCCTTGGTCCTGGAGATCCTGCAGCTGCAACTTGAGGCGGTCTTTAAGTGGCGCAGGAACCCTGCGAGGTGCGTGAACGACCGGGATGGCATCCGGTTTGAGGCGAATTTTGTATGTGTATGGCAGTGTCCCCATGCCTTCAAATACCTCCTGGTTGTAAGCAAGGGGGGATTGGAGATTTGCGTTGAAGTCAGCATCCAGGAAGTCGGATGTGTCGTCTGGAGAGAGAGACATAATTCGCTGTACAAGGTGAAGAGCCTTGCATGCCTGTGCGCCCAGCAAGGAATCTTTCGATGAGCCAACAATTTCAAAGGGGAGTGTGGCCGTGTGCGTTTTGTGTGTCACCTGGAGCTGGCAAGATCCCATGGCCGGGATGACGTACCCGTTATAGTCAACCATCTTGCACCGGGATGGCTGGATAGGTGGTTTGACCTTCATGGCATGGAATGCTGAATATGCTATGAGGTTGACGGATGCGCCAGTGTCCAGGCGGAAAGTGATCTGCGATCGGTTGACCGTCAGGGTGGCACTCCATTCATTGGCCGGATTGATGGTGTTGACCCTGTTCACATCAATGACTGAAACCCGGAAGGCATCTTGGTCATCTGTGTCATTTGGCTGGATGTCCTGATGTACGGGCTGGACGGTCCTGACGTGTCTGTGAGGTTGTCGGAGATGTGTAGGATCCATCGGTTGAACCGGTCGACAGTAGGCAGCGTAGTGGTCCATCTTGCCACATCGTAGGCATTGTCGGTTTTTAGCAGGACATTGCCCTTTTAACTGTACAGCTCCACAGTTGCCGCACGTCATGACGTCACGGCGTTCGTTACGCCACTGCGCATGCGCAGTTCGGTCTTGCATCGGGCGCGCCTGCGCAGTGCGTCCCTCGATGTTGCCGTTGGTTTTGGCGCGCACAAGCGCGGGAGACCGCGAAAAGCGCGGGAAACGGCCGCCCTCGTCCGGGCCGCGGGCCGGGAGATAATCAATTGCCTGGATGCGTTCGGCCTCGTGGGCGGTCTGGCTTGCCGATTCGACGGCTAGGGACCCCCTCCTTGCCGACTCGGTCGTCTGAAATTGGGCAAAACGGCTGGTTGCATTTTCATGGAGGACACAAGCTTCCACCGCAGACGCTAAGGTCAGGCCTTTAATTTTAAGAAGCTGCTGGCGTAGGCCACTGGAGGCAACGCCAAAAACAATCTGGTCCCGGATCATGGACTCTGAGGTGTTGCCGTAACCGCAGGACTGCGCGAGTATGCGGAGGTGCGTCAGAAAGGGTTGAAAGAGCTCATCCTTACCTTGCAGGCGTTGCTGAAAGATATACCTTTCAAAACTTTCATTCACTTCAACGTTAAAGTGCTGGTCTAGCTTGAGGAGGACCGTGTCATACTTGGATTGGTTCTCGCCTTCCGCGAACACCAGTGAGTTGAATACATCGATGGTGTGCTGACCTGCGGTGGTGAGGAGCATCGCAATCTTTGTTTCGTCCGAGGCTCTCTGTTTCTCGTTGGCTCGCATGTACAGTTCAAATCGCTGCTTGAAAAGCTTCCAATTGGTGCCAAGGTTCCCAGCGACTTGCAACGGCTGCGGTTTGTTGGTGATGTCCATATCTCAGGATGGCAGGTTTGCCGGCAGGTATCGATCCACTCCTGTACCATGTGGTGTTGGGTGTTCTGATGTACAGATGAACCAACACGGTTGTATTTGGTACAACGCTGTTTTATTTCAACTTGTTATTTACAGTTCTGTCTTGATACTCTGCACGTGGTGACTCCCTGTGTGTGATGTTAATCAGGTCCTGTCCTTGTCCTGGTCTCCAGATCTACTGGCCACCAGGTGTCGTGTTTCTTCTCTTATACTGTCTCTGTCCTTGTCTATGATTGGTTGTTGTGTTGTGTGTGCTGATTTGTCTGTTGGTGTGTCTATCATGATGTGTGTGTTTGAATATCATGACAGTCGGTACATTACTCCTTGCAGTTGGAGCTGTTTCCAACAATGCAATAGTGAGGCAGGGAGTCAATGAGTCTTCAACTTCTTGTGAAGAAGTCCTGCAAGCATTTGATTCATATTTCACCATTTGCAAAGATTTAATCATAGAGCAATGACCCAATGAGAGCATGGATTTGTTCATCAATGATCTAGACAGGCTAAAGACCTGATTTACAAACAGCAATTTATTTTCTATCAGCGATGCTCATGAAATAATCTGCAATCTCACAGTGAGTCATTGCATTTGCTTCATACAACTATGATAGCAATGAAGCACTTTGAATCCCTAAATCACATATTTAAGTATCAAACCCATTTGCAAATTCAATTTTCTTTTCAAACTTCTGTCTTCTGCCTTCTACCTCTCTGTACCTATTCCAGGCTCTGCTTATTTCTGGCCAACACTTCCAGCCTTAACCTGGCAGATTACCTTTCATCCACACACATAGGTTTTCAGACAACTTTCCACCTCTGGAATCTAACACCCATCTGCTGCACTGTAGATGTTGACTACCAAATTGCTGTGTATTAATTACTTCAAAACGGTTACAAAACATAGGGCAGGATTCTCCGATTCCCAACGCCGATATCGTAATTGGTGATCAGACGGAGAGTCCCTTTTGACGCCGAAATCGGGGGTGCTGTCTGTTTTCGGATGCTCCGCCCCCTCCATAATTGTGTCATCGGGGCGTACGACGCACGCTGTTGGGACAGCCTCACGACATCACCTGAAGGCCCTCCCCCGATGTTCCGCCCCCAATGGGGCAACATCCTGACGGCATGGGACACGTATGCTCTGAGTTTTCGTCAATAGCGTGTGGTGACAGTGGACTGTCTCCAGCACCGCCACAGTCAGGGGGAGAACTGTTCCACTGGTTGGGGGGCCTTCGGCAGGGACTGGTGGGGGTGGTGAGTGGGGTGACGGGGCACTATCTGGCTGGCTGGGTCAGCATGCGGCCGGCGCCACGTTGTACAGCACGACCACTGCAGGTTGTCGCCATGCGTGGCCACGGACCCGCAGTTCTCCAGGCATTTATGTTGGGAACGCCGGGGCTTTTATGTGGCACGGCTGCTAGCCCCCCACTGGGCGTAGCATCGGTATGGGGGCGCCAACGACTTTTTCGTTGTAAAACTAGACACTTCCTCCGGACATGGCCTCAAAATCGGAGAATCCAGTCCATTATGTCTGGAAAAAGAGCTGTTTGGAAAGATTTCAAGATAGAAAGAACAGAGAATTAAAGTAAAATAGAAAGAAGGTGTGTCAGAGAAAACTTGCATAAAGATATACTAACACATACAGTAAGATTCTACATTAAGGAAAATATACAAGAACCCTATGCAGAATAAAACAGAAGGGTATAGATAATGGCATCAGAAATTGGAGACAAATGATTTATTTTCTCTGAGCACTACCAGCTAGTGTTTGTGCTCTTATTATGAATTAGTTGTGTTTGACATTTATTTGATTTTGTAGAACAAAGAACAATACAGCCCAGGAACAGGCCCTTCAGCCCTCCAAGCCTGTACCGGTAATGATACCACTCTTAGCCAAAATCCTCAGTACTTCCTAGTGCCGTATCCTTCTATCCCATCCTATCCATGTATTTGTCGAGATGCCTTTTGAAAGCCATTAATGTATCTGCTTCCATAATCTCCCCTGGCAGTGCGTTCCAGGCACTCACCACCCTCTGTGTAAATAAACAATCTAACTTGGAAATAGGGATGTTAAGCCTTGATACAATAAAGACTGATTGATGTAGCTCACAATTTTAATTTGCAGGTATCGGTATAGATGATATGTTCATTATGATCGCATGCTGGCAGAAAACAAATGTTGATGACAATATTGAAGATCGGATGGGGTCCACATATGCCAAAGCAGCCACATCTATCACAATCACCACTCTGACTGATGTTTTAGCCTTTTACATTGGTTGCTTCACATCTTTTCGATCTGTGCAGTCATTTTGTGTTTACACAGGTACAACTGTTCTGCTCTGCTTCATTTATAACATTACATTTTTTGGAGCTGCACTCTCATTCAATGGAAGAAGAGAAGCAGATAATCGGCATGCCTGGACATTGAAGCAAGTGAAAAGAGAACATGAACCGGGAGAATCTAAATGCTATGCCATGTGTTGTGTGGGTGGGGCTTACGATGAAGAAACTGGCACAGAACTGGACCATCCAATGTCGACCTTTATCAAAAATTATTATGGTCCATTTCTTACAAATCGATGGACCAAGGGAGTTGTGGTGTTCTTGTATCTAGCATATTTAGCATTCAGTATTTATGGCTGTTTAAACATTAAAGAAGGCATTGATCTCAGAAATCTGGTCAATGATGATTCTTATCTGGTTAAATTCTATGACGATCAAAGTGAATTTTTCTCTCAGTATGGACCACGAGTCATGGTTTCTGTCACTGAACCTGTGGAATATTGGGATGTCACTATTCGGGATAACATTGACATTTGTATGGGTAGATTTGAACAACTTCCTTTTGTCGATCATGAACTATCAGAGTCATGGCTTGGTACATACATTACCATTTCCAAACAGATGCTGCTAGATATAAAGGAGAAAAGTAACTTCCTAGGAAATGTATATACATTGTTTCAAGTTGCTCCTTTATTTGAACATGACGTTGAATTTCAAAAAGATAATCAAAGCATTTTAGCTTCACGTTTTTTTATTCAGACTATTAATGTCAATAATTCAGTTGCTGAGAAAAACATGCTGATTGATCTAAGAAAGCTGGCAGAAGATTGCAAAATCCCTTTGCTCGTGTATCATCCTGCGTTCATCTATTTTGATCAATATCTTGTTATAGTATCCAACACAATACAGAATGTAGTCATGGCTGCTGTTGCAATGTTTATTGTTTCCTTATTGCTCATACCTAATCTAGTCTGCTCTTTGTGGTTAACATTCGCTATTTCATCAGTTTTAGTGGGTGTGGCTGGTTTTATGACTTTCTGGGGTGTCAATTTAAATTCTATATCTATGATTAATTTGGTCATTTGTATTGGATTTTCAGTAGATTTTACAGCTCATATTTCATATGCATTTGTTTCAAGTGACAACGAAAGTGTCAATGAACGAAGCATTGATGCATTGTATAATTTAGGATATCCTATTTTGCAAGGGGCTCTATCAACTATAATAGGTGTTGCTGCATTGAGTATGGCAGCAAGTTACATATTCAGGACATTTTTCAAAATTATATTTCTTGTCATAACCGTTGGTGTCATTCATGGAGTTGTGCTAATGCCAGTATTTATGACATTTTTTCATTTCTGCTAAAACACAAAGATGTTGCATGACAAGCAATGAAACAACATAGAGAATAGTAAAGGGAAGGACCAGAAAGGTATGCCTTCAATCTGAAATATTTAACCAAAGAGTTCAGATTAATATGGGAATGGTGGTCTAATGGCTATGTTGCACCAGCACCAAATAAATCCACCATGTCAAGTTTTGAAATTCAGTTCAATAAACTGGTAAAAACAAATTACTGTGGATGCTGGAATCTGAAACAAAAATAGAAAATGCTGGACAATCTCACCAGGTCTGACAGCATCTGTGGAGAGGGACAGAGCTAACATTTCATGTCTAGATTACTCTTTTTCAAAGCCTGTTCCAAGTTGTCCTTTGACACACTGCTTACCCCTGTTTTGCCATAAACATATTTTGATCCCTTAATGTGCTACTATCAGCGCCCTTTTTAGTAATTATCACCACCATTTACATTCCCTTTGTCTTTTTGTCCACGCCATCTCTGTTAATGTCCACCTATCGCTGGCCCTCAATGCAGTCCAACTGCTCCCAGCTCCCCAACAACAGGTTAAATTTCATCCTATTTTCACTTCTCTCTAGCTTTCACAAAGAGCCATCCAGACTTGAAGCGTCAGCTCTGTTCTCTCTCTACAGATGCAGTCAGACCTGCTGAGATTGTCCAGCATTTTCTGTTTTTGTTCAATAAATTGATAGGCCACCAACAGACAATGTACATGAACCAGAGACTGGATTCTCCGCTGTCGGGATTCTCCATTGCGCGGCAGCCCGGGGATTTCCCGACGGTGTGAGGCAGCCCACAATGGGAAACCTCATTGGCCGGCTGGCAAGACAAAGAATCCTGGGGGCGCGCTGCACCAGATCCCGCCCCATGTTTGCTTGGTATGACTAAGAATTCAGGCAAATAACATAGTTGGATGGTGTCTTGCAGATTGTGAACTTTTCCTGGATAGGCATGCTAGAATGGGCCAAATGGTCTTCCTCATTTATTTCTACATTGTGATCTTTTTTGGAGTCTACTTTGTTAAAACACATTTCATTTATTTTTCATTACATTAAACGACAAATATTAAGCTTATTGCCTTCCTTTCAATATAATGAAAAGGATGACTGTAGCGTGGAAAATACATAAGAAAGTAGGGTATAAAAGTGTCATGGTTATGGTACTGGACTAACAACATCGTACCCATGGCCAATAACCTCTGATCTCCAGGACATAATACCCAGGCAGGCAATTCCAAGGGAACCACCCGCATCACTCCCCCTCCCCCACTACTACAAGAGTTCTCCATGTAAGGATTGCATAGAAATTACCTGGGAAGTTCAAACTTCAGTTGGACAAAAAACCTGGAAGGGGAACTATCTGAAACTCTGATTTAAATAACAAACATCAATTGGTTCCAACTGTCCCACAACAGTAGTTACCCAGAAAAAAGTCAGAAGAATTAAAACCACTTCTAACTCCTGGGTAACTATATGACTGACCCACCACAGCACCTGCCCCCCCACCCCCACCCCCAACGGCACTCCCCTGACACCCTCCACACCCAGCCTCACCCCAACTGCCCATGGGACTTCTCCAACTATCCCCCCACTTGCCCCACTACCACCTCAAGTTCCACCCCCCACAACTGCCCTCACATCCCCCGACTCCTAGCCGTTCCTCAGGGTCGTAAAAATGGGGGGGATTGACTGCCCTTGGCAGAGGAACCTAAAAACCTGCTGCACTGCACCTTTCTCACCTGGCCGACTCGGAAGGTCAGGAAAAAATGGTGTGGCTGCATTTCAGTGGAAGTAACTGGGAACCTAGTGACGATCTGACTCTGATTGTCACTCCACAGAAGTTACGATTATCAAAGCCCCACCACAGGAAGTTCTGAAATTCAATTTGATAAATCTGGTAATAGCCACAAAAGCTGATGGGACATTGTAGAAAAGTGCACTTGGGGAAATGCCCGTGGAAGGCTGGAGAATTCTGGCCATAATTTTAGCTCCTTTATCCAGAAAGTGCTTTCGTCCCACTTGCACATCCAACTTTTTTTTACGCCAACCTAGTCTTGGTTGCTGTGGGAGATCCATAATTGTATGATCCACATGAATTATTAAATTCATTGCCCAAGTTGTGATTTTTTAACTCCAAACTATTTCATGTTTGCTCATCTCTTGTGTTACACGCAGATTGTAAAATGGATCTAATCAAATTAACTATTGCGTGTGTAAGAATGTATAATCTCAGCATTTGATCATTAAACATTTATTGACTGGCACAACTATATTTTAACTATCTCGCTTTATTTACTATAAGTTTATAACGCCTATATTTTAACGTAATTTTTTTAACCGCTTAACGTTGCATACAATCCATTTTATATTTAGTGCTAATAGTAATAGAATTTTATATTTAATAGCCGACAAACATATTATAGGGCCCGATCGAATTGCCACGCTGCGCCTGAACATCAGCTCTCCATGGCGCAGCGTGGCCGATAAAAGCCAGGAGGACTTCTCCCGAGATCTACCTGACTCGCCACACCTCATGAGATCTAATGCGATCTCACAAGACGTTACAATGTCAATCCCGTCCATTGTAGCCTCTACATGGTGCAGCAGGGCAAGACCACTCTCTGAAGATTTAAAAAGTTAGAAAGCAAGGAGAAAAAGATCTGAAGACATATCTGATAAAAACTGGGCCAATGGCAGGTGGTGAGAGAACGAACATGAGTGTAAAACCTATTTGATCTCGGCACCACCAATCAATCTTCCATACACGTGAATAGTCATGAATAGTCATGTCAACATTGTATGGAGTTACCATAAAATGCACCTTGTGAAGTCCCACCATCACACCCTCCATCATGTGTGTCATGACCACCGTGAACAAGGTCTCCATTTAGGAGATTATTATTAGGATACTGTTGTAAAACCTTTGTCTGTTCTGTGTTTCCTTTTTGATTCGTGTCCTGGCTGCCTTTTATCTACAATCGTTTTGCTAGCTGCTGCAAACCAAAAATACCTGTGGTCTGATGGACTAGCTAGGACTTCCCCTTTAGGTTCTCTGGCAGAGCCCATGATGTCACTTTGATAAACTTGGCCAGCAGCCAATAAGTGAATTTGAAATTCTAAGCCATCCCCTGTTTCTTGCGCTTGGTGGAGCCATTCAGAATTTTTCAGAAGAAAGGCGGGTCATGTGAAGAGCTCCATTTTGTCCTGAGTTTTGTGAAGAGATTCAGCTGGAAGCAGCTGAAAAGCACTCTCTCTCTGTCCCTGCCAGACGATTTAAAATACTGTGATTCAGACCTGTGGAGGCACTCCTGTTTAAAAGACAGACAGCAGTCAGAAATGTGAAGGGGAACTTCTGAGAGTGAAAGATTGCAAGCAGTTTCTCAACCAGGTCTATGATTTTTTAATCCTTTGTCTGAATAGCTGAGAACCCTCTTTTTAATACAGCCGGTGTTTCTGTACAGAGAAAACCTTGTAAAATTCACAGGTTTAAAGCTCCAGCATAGTGGTTAGTGCTTCCACCACCTGCTCAGGCAGCGAGTTCCAGGAACCCACTACCCTCTGTGTAAAGAACTTCCCTTGCACATCTCCTCAAAACTTTGCCCCTCGCACCTTAAACCTATGTCCCCCTAGTAATTGACTCTTCCACCCTGGGAAAAAGCTTCTGATTATCAATTCTGTCTATGCCCCTCATAATTTTGTAGACTTCTATCAGGTTGACCCTCAACCTTTGTCATTCCATTGAGAACAAAGCGAGTTTATCCAATCTCTCCACATAGCTAATGCCCTCCATACCAGGAAACATCCTGGTAAACCTCTTCGGGAAGTGGTCCTAGAAATAGTAGATCCATTGGTGGTCATTTTCCAAAATTCTTTGGATGCTGGAATTGTTCCTACAGATTGGAGGGTAGCTAATGTAAACCTGCTATTCAAAAGGAGAGGTAGAGAGAAAACGGAACTGTAGACCAGTGAGCCTAACGTTGACAGTAGGGAAGTTGCTGGAGTCCGTAATCGAGGATTTCATAGCACAGCATTTGGAAAGCAGTGATACAATCAGACAAAGGCAGCATTGATGTACGAAAGGGAAATCATGCTTGGCAAATCTGCTGGAATTCATTGAAGATGTAACTAGTAGAATTGACCAGGGAGAACCGATGTTATGATTTATTTAGACTTTAAGACAGCTTTTGACAAGATCTCACAGAGCAGATTACTATGTAAAGTTAAAGCGCATGGGATTGGAGGCAGTGTCTCAAGGTGGATAGAAAGCTAGTTAGTGGAGAAGAAGCAAAGAGGTGGAATAAATAGACCTTTTTTCGATTGGCAGACAGTGATTCGTGAGGGACAAGAGGGATCTGTGCGAGGACCCCAACTGTTCACATTATTTATTAATGATTTGGATCAGGAAACTAAATGTATTGGCCTGGATTCTCCGAAATCCCGGGCAAGTGTTGACGCCGGCGTAAACACCGGAGTGGTGCACGCCAGCGTCAGCGGGCCTCATGGCCCAGCAATTCAGCGGCCCTCAGGGGGCCAGCACAGCGCCGGAGTGCTGCGCGCTGCTCCGGCACCGATACGTTGTCCTGCACCGTGCCGGTGCATGCGCGTGGTGCCCATCTCTGTGCCGGCGGCGGGCAACATGGCAGTGCCCTACAGTGGGCCCGCGCGGAAGGAGGTAGGCCCCCTCCAGATCGCGGGTGCCCGCCGATTGGTTGCCCCCGATCGCGGGTCTGGACACCGTGGAGTCCCCTCCCCCCGGAGTCTGATCCTCCCCCCCCAACAGGACGGCCACCGCGGCCGCTGGTCCGAGCTCCCGTCGGGTGGTACCAGGTTGGAACCATGCGGGACTCGGCGGGAATTTGGGCAGTCGACCGCGGAGAATCTCCATGGGAGGCTCTTTCAGCAGCCCTCAACCAGCGCCGCCTTGGCCGCGCAGGCGCGATTACCGTCGATTTTCCGGTCACCGGAGAATCGCGTGCCACCGTCGGAGCGGTGTGGCGGGAATTTCCTGCGTCACCGGCGATTCTCCAACCCGGCGCGGGCTTGGAGAATCCCGGCCATTATCTCTAAATTTGTGGATGATACGAAGTTGGGTGGGAGGGTAAAGTGTGGGGAGGATGCAAAGATGTTTCAGAGTGATTTGGACAGGCTGAGTGAGTGGGCCTATGCATGGCAGATGCAGTTTAATGTGGATAAATGTGAAATGATCTACTTCGGTAGCAAAAATAGGAAGGCAGATTATTATTTGAATGTGTGTAAATTTAGAGAGGTGGATACTCAGCGAGACCTTGTCAGTCGTTGAAAGTAAGAGTGCAGGTACAACAGGCAGTAAAGAAGCAAATGTTATGTTGGCCTTCATAGCGAGATGATTTGAGCATAAGAATAGGGATGTTTAACTGCAATTGTATCGGCCATTGATGAGGCCACATCTGGAGTATTGTATGCAGTTTTGGTGTCCTTATCTGAGGAAGGATGTTCTTGCTATGGAGGGATTTCAGCGAAGGTTTACCAGGCTGATTCCTGGGATGATGGGACTGCCATATGAGTCGGTTAGGATTATGTTAATTGAGGTATAAAAGAGTGAGAGGGGATCTGATAGAAACTTACAAAGTTCGATCAGGATTAGACAGGATAGATTCGGAAGTCCGATGATGGGGGAGTCCAGAACTAGGGGTTATAGTTTGATTACAAGGGGGAAACCTTTTAGGACTAAGGTGAGGAGAAATTTCTTCACACAGAGAGTGGTGAATCTGTGGAATTCACTACCAGAGAAAGTAGTTGAGGTCAAAACGTTGTGTGATTTCAAGAGGTAATTAGATATAGTTCTTGGAGCTAAGGGATCAAGGGATAGGGGAGGAAAGGCGGGATCAGGGTATTAAATTTGGGTGATCAGCCTTGATCATAATGAATGGCAGAGCAGCTTTGAAGAGCCTGCTTCTATTTTTTATAAATGTTTCAGAGGTAACGTGGGATTGACTGACCTTGATATTAAGCATTTCACTGAGCGTTGCATCGGGAAGCTTTTGTAAAATTTAAGCAGATGGGAATAATATGGAAATATTCCACCGGGTTGGAGTCATAGCACAGGGGACGATTGTTGTGTTTTGAAAGTTGATCATCTCAGCACTAGAGTAGAATCATAGAATCCCTACAGTGCAGAAAGAGGCCATTCAGCCCATCGAGTCTACACCCTCTGAAAGAGCAGCCTACCTAGACACACTCCCCCACCCCATCCCCGTAACCCCACCTAACGTTTTGGACATTAAGGGGCAATTTTAGCATGGCCAATCCACCTAACCTGTATATCTTTGGACTGTGGGAGGAAACCGAACCACCCGGAGGAAACCCCCACAGAGACATGAAGAAAGTATAGACTCCACACAGACAGTCACCCGTGGTCGGAATTGAACCTCAGTCCCTGGCGTTGAGAGGCAGCAATTCCATCCACTGTGCTCTCGTGCCACCCCCTAATATTCAAAGCGAGAATCATGTGATTTGTTTTTTGCAAGCCCAGTAGGCAGCTGTATTAATTTATTTCAAATTGGGCTGTCTCTTTAGAATCAAATGACAAGCTCGGGCTAGAAATTGCAGCTCAGTTACATCAGGAGCACTCTGCTTGTCTGCACTATCACTGCTGTTTCCTCTGTGAACCCTGGGGGTCCTGCTCATTTGACCGCATCAACAATCTCGTCCCCCATCCCCACATGCGTCCCCAGCAGCCCACCAGCAGCACTCCCATACATGACTCCACACATACCAGCAACCAATATGCTGGTGCTCTCAAGTGCGCTGACCAGGAAAGAAACCACAATCACTGCAGGAGAGGCAAACAGGGCTGTACTACTGACACCAATTCCAACAATGACACTGCAACAAACCATGTCCAACTTGAAACTGCTGTTGTACTCCTTAAAAATGAGTTGTGTTTACATCGCAATGTATACTTCAGATCATTTCTCTCCACCTCAGTAAATTTATCGCCTGCCGACAACTCATTGGCATTTTACTTGGATCGGCACACGGAACACACCAGAATGACAGGGAGTGGGATAGCTTGATCTTGGTTTCGGACAATGCTCGGCACAACATCGAGGGCTGAAGGGCCTGTTCTGTGCTGTATGGTTCTATATTCTATGTTCAGGTGTTCCCTCACCGAACTCAGAGTGGTCTTGGCGACACAAAGCCACCCATTTTAATTCTTGACCTATTCTGCGAAGAACATTTGATATTTCTCCAAGGTCAAGCGAGTACTGATGACCCACCTCAAGGATGGAGTCCGCAAACCTCTGTGGCTCCAGCCTCGCAGTCCTTTCCATATGTGCTTTATAGGAAATTATCTCCCCCACCAATAACCACCTTAAGGGCTTCCTGTAGCATAGAGGATGAGATAGACTTGCTCTTGTTAAACTTGATATAATCTTCAATAGCGGAGCATATACATTCGCAAAATCCTTTTTCTGCTAACATCGCCGTATCCAACCTCCATGGTAGGTGTTGAGAGGGACCTGACTCTAGTATTAATCCATAAAGTATGGAGCATGGTTCAAAATGACAACAGTCAAATACCCTGCCCTTTTCACCCAGGGGAGAAGAGACCTACCTGGTATATTACACTTTGTGAAAATATGTCGTTACTCTTTGCTTTGTGATACAGAATGGTCTGCTGGCATGATGATGAAGAGACCACCAATCTTTAATTTGAAGCAAAACTGATTTATTGAATAACGATTAAATTAAATAGAGTTTGCACACTCTACAGAGCCATAACTATTAATAAAGTAAGACTGAGTCTGTTAAACAGCAATCTATAATTAAGTATTAACTAATGAAGTCCATGTGCTACTTCTATCGAATCTACACTAGTCCTAGAGCTGTGGTCTGTCTCTCTCCTCTGTGAATACTACCCAAGATTCCTCTGGTGTTTGTATTACACTGAGATGTAATAATTAACCCTTTACCTGTATGCCTATATACATTTCATTACATCCCCCTTTTTTTGACATTTCTTTTCTATGTTCAACAAAGGAAAAAATGTATAACAATAGAATTACAATACATGATATGTATATATCTTTGTAACGTTGTGAGAATGAATAATGATCACAAAGTTCACTGTGATGCTTGATTTTTTTGTAGTGCTCGACGATATCATCGAACTATTGTTCCGTCAGCTGTCTGAACTATGTAAGAATGTGATACTGCTTGTCTGGTGACTCTTGCAGGAGCAGACCAACCTCCATCAGGTACCTTGATCCTGACGGTATCATCTGGAAGCAGTGAGTCCAGAGTGGTTGCATGCTGATAAAAACATTCTTTGTTGTTCACGCTGATGTTTCATCATCTGTATCACCGGCAGATGATCTAGATTTGGCAGAGACATTGATGGTAGAGTTGTTCTCAAATCTCTGTTCATTAGCTTCTGTGCAGGTGACAGTCCAGTTGAAAGAGCAGTCACGGAATATGATAGTAACGCGAGATTGATATCTGACAAAGAATATAAAGATTTGTTAAGAAGTTGTTTGATGTTTTGAACTCCTTTTTCCACCTTACCATTTGATTGTGGGTAATGCAGACTTGACGTGATATGAGCAAAGCATACATGCTGTCGAAGTATGGTCCATTGTCAGACATAAGAGTGGTAGGAATATCACGTCTGGCAAAAGTTTCCTTACTTGCTTTGATGACAGATCTGGATGTGAGATCCTTTAACTTCATGACTTCCGGATAATTTGAATAGTAGTCGATCACAAGGACATAATCACGACCATTGCAGTGAAACAAATCTATACCAACTTTAGCCCATGGAGATGTTTCCAAAGCATGTTGCTGTGGTTTCTCCTTGCATTGCGCAGGTTCAAATTTCTGACACGTTTCACATCCAAGTACCATATCAGTAATGTAGGAGGACATGCATCCCATCGATCATCACCTAGATCCGGGGCATCCCGTCGATGGCGGCGAACCCCGCTGCATGGGCATCCCAGGGGGCTCGGTCCATATTGAAAGGGATGTCTTGTGCTGACTGGGCTTATAGGGCCTCCATGATGGCACGGATGCACCTGTGCACAAAGCTCTGTGAGATCCCAGACAGGTTCCCACTCGGCGCCTGAAAGGACACCGTGGCGTTAAAGTTCAGGGAGTTTGTCACCTTAATGGTCACCGGGAGCGGGTGTGTTCTCCCATTCCCATGCCAGGTGCATCATGATCTTACAGATATGTTTCCCTGCTCAGCCAGAGTCTCCGACAGCATGCCCAGTCCAGCATGGCCATCAGCTGTGCAACATGCATGTCTGCACCTGATACCCGGGTAGTGTGCACGACGTTTTCATCCTGGCACACTCGACAATTCCTGATATGTTCAAGGCACCCCACCCCGGCAGGAGGATTGGCTCCTGGGTGACTGATGTTATCCACTGTGGCCATGGCTGATGGCGCCTATCCAGAGGCTACAGAACAACCCAGAGACCCGCTACAACGACGCCCATACAGCGACCAGGGGTGTGATTGAACAGTGCTTTGGCCTCCTGAAAATGCGGTTCAGGTGCCTGGGCCGCTCTGGAGGGACCCTCCAGTATAATGCTGGCAGGGTCGCCTGCCTCCTAGTGGCCTGCTGTGTCCTCCACATCATCCCGCAGCAGAGGGCTGATGTGCTGGAGCAGGAGGACGAACACCAGTCCTCGTCCGACGAGGAGAATGCAGGCGAGGATGGGTGGACATGGGGCCCAGGCAGGCACGGGAAGCTGCACGGCATGTGCGCCAGGGTAAACGCGCATGGGGCACTCTGATCGCCTGGATGGAAGGAACTGGACGGGGGCATGGACACCACATCTCAGCCCCACACCCTCCCACACTCTCCCCACGCCTGCAACCCCTCTGTGACACCTACCTGTCGCACTACAGGATGCAGGCCCTGGGTTGGCAGTAATACCTGCTCTGGTCTATTGGAAGGGGGATGATGACAACCCGCTCAGCGATGTGCTCTGGTGCTCCACACCGTATGACAACGTCTGACTCCTGCCGACAGTAGTACTTTCCACCGTCCACTTGGGTAAGCTGGTCATTTCATCACAAGGTCCCAATGGATCCCTGGGGTGATGGTGGGGACAGGAGGGGGGGGAGGGAAGGGGGGGAGCCAAGGCCACCCACAACATCCACCGTTCCCCCTGCCCTCCCTGCACCCTCTCTCTGGCCAGCCCAGACAGCCCACCGCTCACACCCATCTGGTAGAGCACCGAGTCTGGTTGTAACAGTTGTAACAGGTGTTTTAATGTGCAAAATATTTACAGATACATGCCCTAACGCCTAAAACTAAACTCTGCCCTTCACCTGTGCCGACTAAACTGGTGTCTAACAGTCTGGCCTAAAGACCCTAACGCTAAGTCTAGGTGGATCTCCAGATGGTACATGAGGGGTGTAGATGGCCTGCTACAATTCCTGCCCTGCGACCTGGGTCCCCTTTGACGGGCGACTTCTGGGGCGACCGGGCCTGGATGGGCCTGGCTGCTGCTCGGGTGTTCCAGGGGGCATGGTGCCACTCTGTTCTGCCCGCTGCCCACCAGATGCACCAGAGATGGGGGTCAGGGGAGTTCGAGGTGCTGTGGTGTTCCAGCACCTCCCCTGCGGGAGTCACCGACACGGGCCCCATCACCTACTTCTCCCTTGGGCTGCCAGGTGGCCCCAGGGCTACTCCATGGGATGGGGGTGCGAGCGGAGCCATCCCCTGAGGCTCCCCCCGCATCCTGGCACTGCCAGTCCCTGAGGCCCGGTCTGGTCTGGACCAGAATCTGTATGCTCGCGGCCATGGAGCACAGGCAATGGACCATCGCCGTTTGGGACTGCGCCACATCAAGCAGTGACTGTACCACCTTGCTCTGGGATTGGGCCACCTCCCTCTGTGTCTGCGCCATGTCGGCCAGTGCCTGGGCAATGCCACTGACGTTCCCAGCCTACCTCCTGCTCCTGCACGCGGTGGGGCTCCTCCAATTGCATCTGCAGGTACTCGATGCTTGCCTACAGCCCCTCATGCAGTCCCTGGTTCTGCAACTGCACCTCCATGATAGAAGGGACTGTCCGTTCCAGAAGCCCAAAACCCACTTGGACGGCTGCTAGTTCCTCGGGTAGGCCTGCCCTCTGACCGTCCGCCTGAGTTCCTATCTCCACCTGATGTACCGGATCAGCTGTGTGGTGTGCACCAGATAGTGTCCTGGGAGCCCTTCACTAAAATGCCCAACCAAAGTGAGTGTCTCTGGGATGGTGGAGGGTGTTGCAGACAGCTGTGAAGGAAAATCAGTATCATCCTCAGACTTGAGTTCCAGGGTGTCTTGGGTCTCTTGTCAAGGGCTGCCACCCGAGCTGCTCTCTTCATCGCTGGTCGGCACACGGGGGCCTCTGGCTGTGGCACTGAATGGGAGGCGGGGGTCACCAGATGGACCTACCCTATCACCAGCAGGTCCAGCAAGGCACAAGACAAAATGAACGGGAGTTAGGTTGGGGGATGAGCCCCGGCCGGCAGAGCCTGTATGGACAGGTTTCGATGGGCCTGGGAGATGTATATGGCGGGGACATGGTGAATATGCAGAGAGAAGTGGCTTGGAGAAGTGATTGGGGGATTTCTGGGAAGGGGCGAGCGGTGGGAGGGGCAGCTCGTTGACGGTGACTCGGTCAGGGTCTGGTCCTGCTTGCATGGCGGGGCCCTGGCCTGTGATCATAATTGATAGGAGGAAGGGTGAGAGACCCCTGGTTCAAATTATGACGTAGAACATGAGGGGGCTGGGTGATCCAGTGAAGTGAACAAGAGTTTTTTTGCATTTGAAGAGCTTGAGAGCTGATGTGGTGCTGTTGCATTTGAGGGTGAAGAACCAGGTGAGGCTTCGGAAGGGCTGGGTGAGTCAGGTGTTTCACTCTGGCTTTGATAACAGGGATTGGGGAGTCACAATACTGGTGCGGTTTCAGATGGAGAAGGTGGTGGCGGACCATTGGGGCAGGTACGTTATAGTAACGGGCGTTGTAGAGGGGAGGTTAGTGATGTTGATAAGTGTACTGGGATGATGTAGAGTTCATGAAGAAGCTGATAGCTGTGTTTTACTGCCTGCACGTGGGTGTACTGACCTTGGAATAAAGGGTCCTGTGTGGTGTTGGGCTGCTATGATCTGGCACTCTTGTGGGTCCCTGCATACTGAAGATTGTCGGCCAGTAATGTGTGGGTCTTGGTACGTTTGACCGTAATGTCCCTGCCTTGTAACAGTAGCGTCCAGTGAGCTGCTCTGATTTGGCTGACTGAACCGTCCTTTTGTGGTGATCCACTGTAATAGGAGATGTAAGGTAGGACCTGCACTACAGGTTCGCCAATAGCTCCTGCCAGCTGGCTCCGCCCATGGAGAACTGTATAAATATGCATGACCTCCAGTGGCCTGCCATTTCGCCAGCTGTAGCAGGAGGCCACGCATCTGACTGTAATAAAGCCACAGTTGTACCCAACTTTAGTCTTTGTGCAATTGATCGTGCATCACCTTTAATCTACCATCTGACAAGAGTTGCGTTGGGGTGTGCTCGGTTAAGATCGTTACTGGGTTAAGGCATGTGATGTACGTGAAATACTGCACTGCCCAAAAGACTGCGAGCAAGTGCCGTTCGCAGCCTGAGAATCCTTGCTCTATGAGGTCCAAAACACGTGAGGCATAGGCTACAGCCCCTAAGTGATCGTGTCGTTCTTGCAGGAGTACTACTGATAGGGTTCAGTCGGTGGTTGCCACTTCTATGGCATAGGGCGAGTGTGGGTCTGGAACTTGCAAAGTGGGGGCTGTCCCTAGGCATGTTTTAAATCTTCAATGGCGTCTGTGTGCTGCGGGAGCCATTCCCATGGGCGTTCTTTTTAAGGAGTTTTGAGAGTGGGGCTGCTTTTGTGGCAAAACCATCAATATGATTCCGACAATATCCTACTAAACCTAGGAATGACCGGAGTGCAGTGACATTGTGGGGCAGGGGCAATTTAACAATTGATTCGATTTGCTTGTGTTCAATTTCTCTCTTCCCGTGGGCGGTAATGGTGCCTAAGTAAAGAACCTTTTCTTGTAAAATCTGGGCTTTTTGGGGATTCCTCGAATGTGCTCGGCTGTTTGGGGCAAGTCGACTAAAACAACAGGGTGCCTGGTGCTAATGTTCCCTATCTCAATATCTACGGGGACTGTGATGTATCCCTGTTGTATGTGTCCGGTAAATCCACTAAGGGTGATGGTGCCTGTGGTGGGTCATTTGTCACGTTGGAACATTGTGGAGGAGTTTAAAGTGGTGCGAGACCCTCTTGTGTCCCAAAGAAATTCGACTGGTTGTCCCCGGACTATGCCTGTGACTACTGGTCTGCCTGATTTGTCCCAGAGTGTGTCGCAGACCCAAGTTGGGGAGTCTGAACACCGTCAATCTGTGGAATTGACTGCTGAATTGTCTGAATGGGCACTAACACTATGCATGGGCCTAACACTGTTCCTGGGTGGAGGGTTTGGTTGTTGGTGTCGGTGCTGGTTCAGGGGGTTTTGTCGGCATTCACGGGCGTAATGTCCCATGTGTCCACAATGATAGCAACCTCGTGGTGCCTGTGCTCTAGGGTGCTGCCCTTCATCTCTACCCTCGTTTCTCCATGCTGGGTCCTGGTTAGTTCTAACTGGGTGCATGTTTGCTTCTATCTGTTCCTGATCTGCCTGTCTGTGTAGGGATTGTTCCCATGCCCTGGAGTGTCTCTTTAAAATCCAAACTTAATTACGTGTGTGGTCTGCGGGTCGTAATTCACACAAGCCTTTTGACCTGCTTCTGTGGCATGCAAAACTAAAGTGCGGGACCATTTAGTGTTGTCATCCTCATTTAAGTGTGCGTGGTTCAAATCCCCAAATACTGCTTTAAAATGGATCCAAAGGCGACCTGCAAATGCGGTCGGATGCTCTCCCTTCTTTTGCCTACAGTGGTTTAAACTGGATCTCCTTTGTTGTGCCCGATTGCATCTAAAATGGTCGTTTTCATTTCCTGTAGGGTTCCTCCTGCTACATTTTGGGGTTCTGGCAAAGCTGATCTGACGGACTGGCTAAGGCTCATAACTATGAGTTTGACTTCCTCTCTCTCGTCTAGACCGTACATAACTTTTTATTGGCGCACCTCCGCAAAGAAGTTGTGCGGGTCTGCGGTGGGCTGGAATGGAACAATTTTGGTGCAGGCATCTCTCAATTGGGTTATGGATAGCGGGGTGGTGTAAATGCAATCGGGCTCCTCCTGATCCGAGGATTTGTGCTGTGTGGTGACCGGATTCATGGGGGTGGAAGCTGCCTGTGCAGTCGGTGGTGCAGATGCTTTCCTTTTTGGGGCATGGGGCGACTGGATTCTGATTTCCTGTATCCTCTACATATCTCTGGGCACTTTCATTTAATTCTTGCCAATCGGGGGCACCTTCCTCATCTAAATTTTGTCCAAAGGTATATCTAAATCCATTCTGAACTGATAGCAGTGACTGTAGTTTCTCTATTTGTTGTCTGCATTTCACCTGGTCTACTGTGCTCTGTCTCTGTTCTGTTGTGGAGCTGTGGAGCCCTCGCAAAACTGCCTTTAATCCACGTATTGACTACTTAGCTGGGCTACCTGCTGTTCTGTTTCTTCTCTTACCAGGACTGCGCGCTGTGTATCTTGGTAGGCTTTATCGTACTGGGTCTGAAAGCTGCTCAGGTGAACTAAAATGATTGGTGTGCACGTTTCATATCAGCCATCTCTTTATCTTTAGCTGCTAACTTTTCCCGGAGTTGCTCGATTATCGTTTCAGTTTCAGTATTGTTTCCCTCATTCTTCTCATCTTTCTAAACTAACTGCCTGCAGAGCATCTTCACGACCTCCTCTGTACCTCACAACTGTGCCATCGGGATACTATTGCCATCGGCTTTCGGACCTTTGCTACATTTTTATTATGGACCTCACCAAGTTTGTCCTATGCTTCCTGACTCATCACTCGCACAAAAATTGGACCAAAGGGGCCATCCTTTCCCCTGAAATACTTCCTCAACTCTTCCTCCCATATGGGGCATTGCTCTGCTCTGCTGGTCGCTGCGACCTCAGTTCCTGCGGGTTCATTAAATGTTCCATCGCTTTAGTGGCCATTGCTTCTAATATCTCTTTGCTTAAATTTCTCTTTTCTCTCGTTTCCTACCGTTAATCTCTGTTTCCTATCGTTAATTTGGGACAGGGCGATAAGGCGGCGATTTGAACTGCGGGTGTGGCCGAAGCTATTTTCCGGTTCAAAATTCCCTCGATAGATTTGACACAATCTAACGAGTTTACCTTATATCCTGTTAGTACGCATGCAGGTTAGTCCACACTTCCGAAATTCGGTGATTTGGGCGATATGGGCTTGCACTTGTGGTTCTTTCTCCCTCTCGCAATTGGATTTCAAAGTTTTGTGGGTTCTCTCGGATTGACAAAATCACTTCTAAATCGAATCCCATCAGAGTCGCCAATAATGTTGCCAATTTAATGGAATACTATAATAATGTTGCTCTTTAGAGTCTCCAATATGATACTGAGGCTCTTTTTATGAAATGATGTTATGTCCCAACAGCGTCACCAATACTGTGGGGTTTCTATTTCTCTTACTGAACCACAAGGCTTTCCCGTTTATCGGTCGAATGACCACACAACCAGTTAGTCAGTTCAAGTTCAAAGATGGTTTATTTACACACAGGGTTACTTCGACATGCAAGCACAATATACTACAAGTTAAACTACACCTATCAACTACTTAACTTCAGGTGACCGGCACTGTGCAAGTGGATAAGGCCTTCATCATGATCACGTGGCTGGTTTGAAGAAGTGGCTCTGTCTCTGCTGGGCTCATCCATCAGGTAGCAATCGTTGGTCTTGAAGTTGGCTGTCTTGCCGTTATGCAGCAGTTGGGCTGGCACAGGCCGGATCCAAGAGAGGCTGAACACATGGCTGTGTCCCTTTTTATCCCTCTGGGATTTCGCGCTCTTTGGGGCAGTCCTTGATCTTGGACCCAATAATTCGACAGGCTTCGATCATTGCCTTCGATTTTGGCCAATATAGGGGCGGGTGCCTTGGTGGCTGGGCGGGTCCTCAACAGTCATTGACCTTGGCGGTTGGGTTCTCTGAGTAAAGGGAGTGGCGCCGATCAGTCTGTGGCTGTATCGGTTTCTTGAGTGCAGTCCTATTTTTCTGGGGAAATGGGCCATTAGAATGCAAACGAGCGGGGATTTCGATCAGATCTAGCTATCTGGGTTGCAAATACACACAAACTCTGTATCTGTTTGAGTCCTGGGTTGGCCCAGGGAGACAGGGGCTCCCTGGGCCAACAGGGCCCAGGGGCTGGTTAGCTCAGGACTAAATTGCTGGCTTTGAAAGTAGACCAAGGCAGGCCAGCAGCACGGTTCAATTCCCATACCAGCCTCCCCGAACAGGCGCCGGAATGTGGTGACTGGGGCTTTTCACAGTAACTTCATTTGAAGCCTACTTGTGACAATAAGCGATTTTCAATTTTCATTTTTTCATTTCATTTCAAGAGAGGAGCGGTAGCAGCTGGTGGAGGAAATCTTGTAGGTGGATGGGAAGAATGCGGAGGATCCCACTCCGGAAACTTCAGTCAGTAGAAAGGATTTACTGGCACGTGTTTGACCTTCTGTCTACAGGGAAAGTGGTAAGGCAGTTGAGGAAGGTGAAGAGGGTAGTTTATCAGTACGGGGAGAAGACCTGTTACTTGTTGGCAAGCCAGCTCTGCCGGCAGACGGCCGTGCGAGAGATTGTTCGGGTCCGGGATGGGGCAAGGGAGTGGTGGTGGCACTGGAGCAGGTGAACGGGCATCATGGTAGCACAGTGGTTAGCGCAGTTGTTTCACAGCACCAGGGTCCCAGGTTTGATTCCTGGCTGGGTCACTGTCTGTGCAGAGTCTGCACGTTCTCCCCGTGTCTGCTGGTTTTCCTCCGGGTGCTCCGGTTTCCTCCCATAGTCCAAAGATGTGCAGATTAGGTGGATTGGCCATGCTGAATTGCCCTTTGTGTCCAAAAAAAAAATGTTAAGTGGGGTTTACTGGGTTACGGGGATAGGGTAGATATGTGGGCTTCAGTAGGGTGCTCTTCGTAAGGACCGGTACAGACTTGATGGGCCGAATGGCCTCCTTCTGCACTGTAAATTCTATGATGATTCTATGAACAAAGCTTTTGAGAAGTTGTACAGGTTGGAGCCTCAGGAGATGAGTCGGACATGAGGGATTTATTGGGGAGCTGGACTGTCCTAGAGGAGGAAATGGCAGGGCTGGAAGAGCTGGTGGGGATTGAGGAGGTTTGGGCGGCGATAGGGAAGATGCAAACAGGACAGAGCCGATGGGTTCCAGGTGGAATTCTAATAGTTCATGGATAGGCTGGTTGGTGGAGTTGTTTGAGGACTTGGTTGCTTAGGGGGCTCTCCCGGAGACGATGGGACACGCATCCATTTCACTTTTGCTAAAAAAAGGTTAAGGACCCGGTGGAATGTGGGTCATGTGGGCCAGTATTTCTGCTTAATGTGGAAGCCAGGATCCTTGGCAAGATGTTGGCACTTAGGTTGGAAGAGTGCCTTCCACAGGTGATTGGGGGAGATCAGACGAGTTTGTAAAGGGTAGGCTGCCGCCCTCAAATGTGCAGCTTTTGTTAAACGGGATGCTTTCAATTGCATAGGGAAATGAGGCAGTGATGTCCTCTGTCCCCCCCTCCTATTTGTGCTGGTGATAAGAGCATCGGGTGCCAATGACCTTTTGTTGTATATATCTAACCCGGTTCCCATGGTGGGGGATATAATGGTCTGACAAAGAGGTTTGGGGCTTTTTCAGGTCATAAACTGAATCTGGAAAAGAATGAATGCTTTTTGGTGTCTTCTCCGGGGGTGGTTTAAGGGGATTGCCGTTTCGGGTAGCGACTACTCACTTTAGGTATTTGGGGGTGCAGGCGGCTCGAGATTGGGCCCAACTTCGTAAATTGATCCTTACGAGCCCAGTGGGTAGGGTCAAGGCAGATTTGTTGAGATGGTGTTGGAATTAACAAGGTATACATGGTGAGGACTCTTTGATCAATCTTTATTGACTTGTGCACAAGGAGAACAACTCAGTGGAACTCACTCCATTGTTCTGTCTGAATCCAACGAAGCAGTAACACTTTTAGCTTTTTCAATCATTAGGTTTCCATTTGCAGTCTAATCCTTCATTTGCATGCCAACACACCAATAATATCACAGTTAAACTTTCATTTTAAACCAATGAAAGGACAGTAATTCTAGCCAATAGATAACAGGGTAAAAGGACCAATAGAAAAAGAAGTATATTCATCCTTCGTTTGCATATTTATCTCCCCACCTGCCCTTGGATGTTACTGTAGTTTACAGAGAGCGCATTCTTGTTTCAGCTACTTCCATCATTCTGTCTCTGAAGACCCACGTCATTCACTAAGAAAAAGTTAATTATGGATTCCACACTCCGCCCCCCCCCCCCCCCCCCCCCCCCGTTTTGGCCTTCAAGGACAACTCAGAACCTTGTTCAAGCTCTAGCTCCTCTAATCACCGGGCTTCCTTGTCCTTAGGGTCGTGATCATTGAGGAGCAGAAGGAGCTGGGCTGAATCACTGCACAGACCCCCCACCACCTCTTTTGCACTGCTAATAGGAAGTCAAGGTCCATCGATTCTGGAGTAGTACTTTAGAGAGGGACTGAATTTCTTTTTCACTCCCTCCATAACCACCTGGATCTCCAGGGCGTCATAAAAGATCGATCTCAAACCCACTGGTTACGCGTAATGCCGGGTTCCACCAGTTTGTCCGGGCCCTCATCTCGGGTCTGGGAGCCTCAAAGTTCGAAAGGGCTAACATTACATCTCTGCTGCTATGGAACTCATTGAGAACATAACTGTGGATGCCATCCAGGGATTGCAATCAGAAATTCAGTCCCTCTCGGGCAGCACGGTAGCACAGTGGTTAGCACTGTGGCTTCACAGCTCCAGGGTCCCAGGTTCGATTCTCGGCTTGGGTCACTGACTGTGCGGAGTCTGCAAGTTCTCCCCGTGTCTGCGTGGGTTTCCTCCGGCTGCTCCGGTTTCCTGCCACAGTCCAAAGATGTGCAGGTTAGGTGGATTGGCTATGATAAATTGCCCTTAGTGTCCAAAACGGTTTGGTGGGTTACTGGGTTTGGGGGATAGGGTGGAAGCGTGGGCTTAAGTAGAGTGCTCTTTCCAAGAGCCAATGCAGACTCAATGGGCCTAATGGCCTCCTTTTGCACTATAAAATCTATGATAAGTCTCGAAAGACGTGCTTGTTAGGTGAATTCTCCCTCAGTGTACCCGAACAGGCGCCAGAGTGTGGCAACTAGGGATTTTCACAGTAACTTCATTGCCAGTCTTGTAGGGAGCGAGAACAGCAGCCTCGGGTCTCTTGAACCCACTCATCAGCCAGTAGGTGAGGGAATATATTTCACAAGCAGGAAGAAAGATTGACGTTACCAAAGTTCTACCACCACACGTGGGGTTGAACGGAGTGTTCAGCGACCTGTGTAAAGCACAGACAATTGGGTAAGTTGTCTCGGGGACCTCGAGGTGGACACCTTCGGTGGAATAAATGAGTATGCATCCTAGTTTGCAGAGGAGGTCACGACCTGGAGATTGATAGGAACATCAGAGTTGAGAAGGAATTGGTGTTCACCAGATTCTACTGCGAGGGAGAACATGTCCTCTTCTGACAGAGGTAATGACAATGGTTAGCCTGATACTCCGACAACACCAACGGCTTGCTGTGAAAGGCGAACGTCAGGAACTTCATCGCATGACTTGTGGAGTAAGTGGAGCCAGTATCGCCGAGAAAGTTCCATTAACTACCAATAGTATAGTGGGTTCTTCAGCGGTAATGACAGGCATTTGACAGGTGTGGCATCCCTATTGGGAGGGTCCTGGTGGGCCAAAGGGGTTGTTCATGGTTTAAGGAACAACCTGGGAAGTCAGAGATTGTGGAGGCAGGAGCGACATGACAGCGGGGTTGGCAGCTGCTGTTTCTGAGGGCAATTCCAGGGCCAGTGCCCCTGGAGACCACACGTATAACAAGGTGCCACTATTCCCTCCTTGGCCTGCATTCCTACCCCTGCCGTGGTGGGATTCGAGCCTGAGTCCCCAGAGCATTACCCTGGGTCTCTGGATTACCAGACAATACCACAACGCCACTGCCTCCCACCCATAAAGACTATAAACCTTTATAAATAAAGATTATAAAAGGGCAGTTCACGAGTTTGGAGGAGTTGATGGAGAAGTTTGGGATTCTGCTGGGGCAGAGGTCTTTAGGTATACGCAGATGCAGGATTTTGAGAAGAGGTTTTTCCCATGATGCCACCCTCCTCGTTGTTGGAGGGGGTATTGTTGGCGATGGGGCTGGAGGGGTGCGTGATCTCGGTGATCTATGGGTAGATATGATGTCGCGAGAGGGCGTCAAGGCCAAGTGGGAGAGATAGCTGGGGATAGTGCTGGAAGAGTGGTTGTGGTGTGGTGTGCTGCAGAGGGTAAAATGTATGTACTGATAACAATAAAACGAAAGAAACTCCCTCTCAACTCACCCTAACCCCAAACAAATCAAAAACACTAAGCTCATTATCCCAAACCTAACTAGTATAATGAGCTGCCGCTCCCCCCAGTACTTCATTCACATTATCTAGCTGACTCTTCTGTTAGCAGGGTGGCCCTACCCAGGGTGAAGGAAAACAAAAGAAATAACTATTGCCCAGACCGAAGACAGAAAGTAAAGCAACACCCCTTCTGATCATGTGTGGGATCTCCGTCAGCCGACACCGGAGTCGGGAATCGCGATTGGGTTGAGAATTCAGCATTAGCTGAAAATTGATGTTGGCGTCAGGTGTCCAACTGAATGCTATGCTCCAGTGCCTCGACAGCGGCGTAGATGCGTTCATCGCAGCATGCCGGTATGAGAATTCAAGTTGTACATTAAAGACCATTGGCATATCATCAATGGACCTATCCGGCATTCTACGAACCTCCGGCGTTCTGCCTCCGCCAGGAGGAATTATCGATGGTGAGGTTCACTTGTGGTATTTAAAACTGGGAAACAGGCGGCGTGATTGCTGGGAGAGAAAGAGAGAGGGTACAAAACGCATCCAACATCTCTATGGTATGCTGACAGTTGTGCTGCTGGCTTATGGACTTCACTTACCCAAGGTGGCCTTCAGGTTGCGCGACATTGCAGAATCGCCGAGCATAACCTGAGAGCCAAGTTCCGCATGCATGAGTACGGCCTCAACCGCGATCTTGGATTCATGTCTCACTAGATTCAACCCCCCACCATTTGGCCTGGGCTTGCAAAATCCTACCAACTGCCCTGGTTTGATACAATTCACACCTCTTTAACCTGTGATTATCCCTCTCTCCAGTCGCACCATCTGGACCTGTAAAGATTTAATTACCCGCAAAGCCTCACATTCAAAGTATCATCTTGCATCATTGACTGTGTCAATAAATGCTGTGTTTGTGTAACCTACCTCTTCACTCACCTACACTCTGAAATCTAGTGATTCCAAATAAACCTGTTGGACTTTAACCTGGTATTGTAAGACTCCTTACTGTGCTCACTCCAGTCCACCGCCGGCATCTCCACATCAAAATTATGAGGGGCATGGACAGAGTGGATAGTCAGAAGCTTTTTCCCAAATGGAAGAGTCAATTACTTGGGGACATGGGTTTAATGTGCAAGGAGAAAGTTTAGAGGAGATGTGTGAGGGAAGTTTTTTACACAGATGGTAGTGGCTACTCGCTGCCAGAGGAGGTGGTGGAAGCAGGTATGATAGTGACATTCAAGGGGCGTCTTGACAAATACATGAATAGGATGGGAATAGAGGGATTCGGACCCCGGAAGTGTAGAAGCTTTTAGGTTAGATGGACAACGTGGTCAGCACAGGCATGGAGAGCTGAAGGGTCTGTTCCTGTGCTGTATTGTTCTCCACCTGTGGGCCTCTGATCACCTAGAAGATTCCCTCAAGTGCTGTTCCACCTGTTCCCCGTTTGTGAGGACCAGTGTTATACGGCACCCGGCTGGGGTCTCCCCGGTGAGGGAATTCGATCCTGGGTGTTGGTTAGATGCGGCGAGCGTATATTCAAATGTGCCGATCGGTACACTTAAATATGCAAATTTAGGTCCCCCCATTGTGGGGGGATTCAGATTGCAACATCTCACAAGATCCATTAGATCTCGCGAGAGGCTTTTTGTGAGATTTACCGGCTGCTTTGTGCTCCGAATTGGGCGCGATGCAGATGTTCTTTCATGCTCTATATTTGCTGCTCACATTGTGTTGCCCTCTACCTTGGGGACACCAAACACAGACTGGGTGATGGTGTTGTGGGACACCTCCATTCAGTCTAAAACCGTGATCCCTAACCTTTTAATACTCCACCCTGCTTCCATTTTCAACCTTCTGTCTTTGGCCTCCTGCAATGTTTCAATGAAGACCAAATCAAACTCGAGGACAATACCTCATCTTTCAACCAGGAATTTTACAACCTTCTGTGCTCCACATTGAGTCCAATCATTTTAAATCATAACTTCTGCCTCCATTTCTTTTTCTTTGCCAGTTGTTTTTTTCCCTATTGCTTGTTTCTCTTTTATTTCCTTTCCTTTGCTTTTGGACAGTGGCTATTCAGAATCATGTCATACAAACACATCCAGACACATTGGAGGCGATTGTCAGGCTGCGGCAGCTATCAGCAGGAACAATGACGTGGACGCAATATATGGTGAGAATCGGGAAACGTGATTCTTGCCGGCGAGTTTGTGTTTGTTGATTTCTGTCACCTCACCAGTGACGTAACGAGAATCCTGCCACGAAAGATCGGAAACCTAATTTAAATACATCAGTAAATTATTAGTGAACCCTCCCACGGGACTCCACCCTCCACACACCCTCACTGAATATCTATCAGACAGAGGTGTGACGTCACACTGGTGCAATTTACAACAGCTCTACAAAAATGAGAACCTGGCGATGTCGCCTCCGAAGGTGATATTGAAGATGAACGTTCAGTTTGCAATCACCCTCCAGGATGCCAATTGCAGAGGGGACGAGGGACCCAGATAAATACAACCCGGAACTGATGGTTTGGGGGGATGGGGCGGAGGGGTGTTCAGTCTCAACATATCAGGGGTGGGGTCACTCGCAAGCCTTAGCACCTTCATGTCTGTGAGCCTCAAGTTTCAAGAGGTCTGGCAGCTGGTGTGCAGGCAGCACTTCCCGTGTCCTCCTTGCTGGGCTTGTGGCCATATAACTACACTCATGAAGGATTGTCTTTCCAGAGTGGCACCTGGGAAGTGGGTGGGAGAAGGTGAATCCACAGGGTTAGCACAGGAGCGACTGTGAGGTATCTGGGTGGAGTCCTGTGAGATGCTAGGCTGCATTGGCACAGTGGGGGACTCTGACAATAGGTGATTCCCAGCATCATGAGAGCTGAAGACCCTCACACAGGGTGAAGGATGAGCACAGTCAGAATTAACCCCTACACTCAGGCTGCACTTTGCAGCCTGAGGGCATGAGATTTCTGGAAGGTAAAGGCCACTGATTATGGAGGCCAGGCTGTCAGGGATTGTGGTCGGGTAGCTGACTGTTCAAATTGAAAGGCTAATTTAATTCACAGCCCATGAGAGCTGTGGGAATGAGGCTGCCCTCTAAGGATGAAGTTAACTGAAAATTGCAGTCTTCACATGTGGCAGATGGAATCCAGTTGCCTAATCAACTCCCTGACCCTTCCTTAATGAGACAATTGTGCCAATTTAGTCTGCATAGTGTGCCACCGATTGACACCCAATTATTAACTCTTTGGAAACATAGCCCACAAGCATTGAACAACATGGTTCCATGACAAAGAGGCATCACAGATGAGGCCCCCAGTGCAAGATGTTATGGTGAAGGCGCTCATCAGTCACCCTGTTCAAGACATGGTGGGTGGCAGTGTTGTGTTCCCCCCTGAGGTTAGAATGCAGGTCCATTTAATGCACTCAACTAATTATTTATCCTTGGGGGGAGAGACACATCCAGTACACTGAGATTCTCAAGGGTTGAAGCGCTTCAATCAGGTGGGGTTGAGAGGGACAACTGTGTGGAGGTGGCTATCGTGTATCAGAGGAGGGAGTGAGGCTCATTAGAAAGGCAATCACATGGGGGATGTGCTTTGGTGGATGTCCCAGATCCTGAGAGGGCTGTGGGTCAGGCATTGTCAGGAATCCTCATCACTCACTTATGTTCTCTTTCATTCAGTTTATAATTTGAGAGAATCATGGAGCCAGTTGAGCTGGCAATTCTTTTGATAACTATTTGATTTGATTTGATTTATTGTCACATGAACCGAAGTACAGTGAAAAGTATTTTTCTGTGGCCGAGGAACATACACAGGACGTACATAGTAGACACAAGAATAATCAGCAGGGAACATTGACAAATGGTACATCGACAAACAGTTATTGGTTACAGTGCGGAAAAGGGGCCAAACAAAACAAACAAAGCAAATACATGAGCAAGAGCAGCATAGGGCGTTGTGAACAGTGTTCTTACAGGGAACAGATCAGTCCGAGGGGGAGTCGGTGAGGAGTTTTGTAGCTGTGGGGAAGAAGCTGTTCCTATATCTGGATGTGCGGGTCTTCAGACTTCTGTGCCTTCTGCCTGATGGAAGGGTCTAGAAGAAGGCAATGCCTGGGTGGGAGGGGTCTCTGATAATGCTGTCTGCCTTCCTGAGGCAGCGAGAGGTGTATACAGAATCAATGTGGGGGTGGAAAGTTTTTGTGTGATGCGTTGGGCTGAGTCCACCACACTCTGCAGTTTCTTGCGATTTTGGACGGAGCAGTTGCCATACCAGGCTGTGATGCAGCCGGATAAGATGCTCTCTATCGCACATCTGTAGAGGTTTGTGAGAGTCGATGCAGACATGCCACATTTCTTTAGCTTCCACGGGAACTAGAGATGTTGTTGGGCTTTCTTGACTGTTGCATCAACGTGAGTGGACCAGGACAGACTGTTGGTGATGATGACCCCAGGAACTTAAAGCTATCGACCATCTCCACTTCGGAGCCATTGACGCAGATGGGAGTGTGTGTCGTGCTGCACTTCCTGAAGTCGCTGATCAGTTCCTTGGTCTTTCCAGCATTTAGAGAGAGGTTGTTTTCAGTACACCATGCAACCAAGTGATTTACACCCTCCTGTAGTCTGATTCATCGTTGTTTGAGATACGGCCCACCACAGTCGTATCATCTGCAAACTTATAGATTGAGTTGGAGTTAAATGTTGCCACACAGTCATGTGTGTATAGGGAGTACAATAGAGGACTGAGCACATATCCTTGCGGGGCTCCGGTGTTGAGGACTATTGTGGAGGAAGTGCTGTTGCCTATCCTGACAGATTGCGGTCTGTTGGTGAGGAAGTCGAGGATCCAGCTGCACAGGGAGAGGTCAAGTCCAAGATTGCGGAGTTTGGTTATTAGTCTTGTTGGGATAATGGTGTTGAAGGCGGAGCTATAGTGTATGAACAGCAGAAGGCACCACAACTGGCTCTGTTGCTCAGCAGGGGAGGGCAAAATGCAGGAGAGAAATAGTAATCGGGGATTCTATAGTAAGGGGCACAGATAGATGCTTCTGTGGACAGGAAACTAACTGCAGGATGGTATCTTGCCTCTCTGGTGACAGGGTCAACAAACACAGGACATCCTGAAAGGGGAGGGTCAACAGCCGGAGGTCGTTCATAGGTACTAACAACATAGACAAGAAGTAATGAGGTCCTGCAGAAGATGGTCCGGGAGTTAGGCAGTAAGCTAAAAAGCAGGACCTCGAGGGTCATAATCTCTGGATTAATTCGTGTACCACGTGCCAGTGAGGCTAGAAATAAGAGGATAGTGCAGCTAAATATGTGGCTAAACTGGTGGTGTAGGAAGGAGGGTTTCAGATTTCTGGACCATTGGGATCTCTTCCAGGGCAGGTGTGACCTGTATGAGAAGGATAGGTTGCATCTAAACTGGAGGGGCACCAATATTGTGGCTAGGAGGTTTGCTAGAGTTACTCGGGAGGATTTAAACTAGTATGGCGGGGGGTGGGAACCAGAGCGTTAGCTTAGAAGGTGTAATAATTGAAAGGGGAATAGAGAACAAAAATAAGAGAACAACAACATCACCCTGTATGCTCAACCACAGTGGTTTGAAGAGTATTTGTTTCAACGCCAGAAGTATAGCAGGTAAGGCAGATGAACTTAGAGCACTGATTAGTACTTGGAACAATGATATTGTGACTAACACAGAAACATGGTTCAAGGAAGGACAGGATTGACAGCTGAAGATTGGAGGATATAGATGCTTCAGGAGAGATAGAGGGGAATGTAAATGGGGTGGGGGAGGAACACGACTGGTTAAGGAGAATAATATAGCAGTACTGCAGGACACCTTGGATGGCTCATACAATGAGGCAATCGGAGTAGAGCTCAGGAAAAGGAAGGGGGACAGTCTCAATGTTGGGCATTTATTACAGGCCCCCCAACTGTCAGCGAAAGATAGAGGAGCAGATAGGTAGAGAGATTTTGGGTAGGTGCAAAAGTAACAGGGTTGTTGTGATAGGGGGACTTTAATTTCCCCTATATTGACTGGGACTCACTTATTGCTAGGGGCTTGGATGGGGCAGAGTTTGTAAGGTGTATCCAGGAAGGCTTCTTGATGCAATATGTAGATAGTCCCACTCGGGAAGGGGCAGTACTGGACCTGGTATTAGGGAATGAGCCTGGACAGGTGGTTGAGGTTTCAGTAGAGGAACATTTTGGGAGTAGTGACCACGATTCTGTAAGTTTTAGGTAACTTGGATAGGGATGAGGGTAATCCTCGTGTCAAGGTGCTAAGCTGGGGCACGGCAAATTGCGATAACATTAGACAGGAATTGAAGAATTTGGATTGTGTGCGGCTGCTGGAGGGTAAATCAACATCGGACATGTGGGAGTCTTTCAAGCGACAGTTGATTAGGATTCAGGAAATTCACGTTCTTGGGAGAACAAAGGATAAGTATGGGGGAAAAAAGCAAATTACTGCAGATGCTGGAATCTGAAACCAAAGAGAAAATGCTGGATGGAAAATCTCAGCAGGTCTGGCAGCATGTGTAGGGAGAGAAAAGAGCTAACGTTTTGAGTCCAGATGACCCTTTGTCAAAGCTATAAAACAGAGAAAGTGGTAAATATTTATACTGTGTAGTGAGAATGAAAGATAAGTCATAGCCACAGAAACCCAGGGAAACGGGGTGCTAATGGCCATAGAAACCACGGGGAACGAGTGCTAATGGCAGTCCCCAGAGAGAACAAAAGGTCAAATAGCAGGGAAACTAACATCACAGTGTAAACTGTGACAGATGTAGGCATAATGGGAGGGGAAGGGGGAAACAAAGGGGAGAAAGGGTAAGGAAAGGTGGATAAGTTGGGGGGGTTAAATATGTATATAGAAAGACAAGAAAGAAAGAAATGGTAAAAGACAGTTAAAATGAAATGGGATGAAAACAAGTGGGTCGAGGTGGGGTAGAGCTAATCATTTTAAGTAGTTCAATTCGATGTTGAGACCAGAAGGCTGTCGCGTGCCTAACCGGAAGATGAGATGTTGTTCCTCCAGTTTGCGTTGAGCTTCACTGGAACATTGCAGCAGGCCCAGGACAGGCATGTGGGCGTGGGAGCAGGATCTTGTGTTAAAATGGTAAGCAACGGGAAGGTCAGGGTCCTGAATGCGCACAGACCGAAGGTGCGCAGCAAAGTGATCACCCAGTCTGCGATTGGTCTCTCCGATATAGAGGCGACCACATTGGGAGCAGCGAATGCAATAGACCAAATTGAAAGGTGCAAGTGAAACCCTGCTTAACCTGGAATGAGTGTTTTGGGCCTGGGATGTTAAGCATGGAAGAGATAAAGGGGCAGGTATTACATCTTCTGCCAATGCATGGGAAGGTGCCATGGGTGATGGCAAAGGTGTTGGGTCTAGTGGAGGTGTGGACTAGATTATCTCGGAGGGAACTATCTGTGTGGAAAATTGACAGGGGGAGTGAAGGGAAGATGTGTTTGGTGGTGGCATCACGCTGGAGTTGGCGAAAATGGCGGAGGATTATGCTTTGCATGCGGAGGCTGGTAGGGTGAAATGTGAGAACGAGGGGTCACTATCCTTGTTCTGGGAGGGAGGGGAGGGGGCGAGGGTAGTGGCACGGGCTCTGTGAACAACTGTATGTGGAAATCACGGTTGAGGAAGAAGGCACAGATTTTCGAAGCACCATTTTGAAAGTAGCATCATCATAACAAATGCAACGGAGGCAAAGGAGCCGAGAGAAAGGGATGGCGTCCTTACAGGGTGTAGGGTGCGAAGAGCTGTTGTCCAGATTGTTGTGGGAATCAGTGGGCTTGTACTGAATGGGAAGTTTAGGGAGCCTTGGATAACGAGTGATATTGTGAACCTTGTCAAAAAGAAAAATACTTTTGTACGGTCTAGAAGGGTGGGGACAGTCGAAACCCTCGAGCAGTATAAAGAAAGTAGGAGGGGACTTAAGCGGGAAATCAAGAGGGCTAGGAGGGGTCATGAAACACCCTTGACAAGTAGGATTAAGGTGAATCCCAAAGCTTTTTATTCATATGTAAAAAGCAAGAGGGTGGCCAGGGAAAGGATTGGACCACTTTAGGACAGTGGGGGGAATCTATGTGTTGAGCTAGAGGAAATGGGCGAGGTACTAAATGACTACTTTGCATCAGTGTTCACAAAAGAAAAGGACTTTGTGGAAGATGATTCTTGAGTGGGGTGTGTGGGCATTAACAAAGAACAAAGAAAAGTACAGCACAGGAATAGGCCCTTCGGCCCTCCAAGCCCATGCCGACCATGCTGCCCAACTAAACTACAATCTTCTACACTTTCAGGGTCCACATCCCTCTATTCCCATCCTATTCATGAATTTGTCAAGGTGCCCCTCAAATGTCACTATCGTCCCTGCTTCCACCACCTCCTCTGGCAGCGAGTTCCAGGCACCTACTACCCTCTGTGTTAAAAACTTGCCTCATACATCTCCTCTAAATCTTGCCCCTCGCACCTTAAACCTATGCCCCCTAGTAATTGACCCCTCTCCCCTGGGGAAAAGCCTCTGACTATCCACTCTGTCTATGCCCCTCATAATTTTGTAGACCTCTATCAGGCCGCCCCTCAACCTCTGTCGTTCCAGTGAGAACAAACCGAGTTTATTCAACCGCTCCTCATAGCTAATGCCCTCCATACCAGGCAACATCCTGGTAAATCTCTTCTGCACCCTCTCTAAAGCCTCCACATCCTTCTGACAGTGTGACGACCAGAATTGAACACTATACTCCAAGTGTGGCCTAACTAAGGTTCTATACAGCTGCAATATGACTTGCCAATTCTTATACTCAATGCCCCGGCCAATGAAGGCAAGCTTGCAGTATGCCTTCTTGACTACCTTCTCCACCTGTGGTGCCCCTTTCTGTGACCTGTGGACCTGTACACCTGGATCTCTCTGAATTTCAATATTCTTGAGGGTTCTACCATTCACTGTATATTCCCTACCTGCATTAGACCTTTTAAAGGTAGACAAGTCTCCTAGGCTGGATGGGATTTACCCCAGAATACTGAGGGAAGCATTGGAGAAAATTGATGGGGCCTTAACTGTCATCTTTTGCCTTCCGGTGGCACACGCGAGCGAAGCGGTTGCACTGGAGAGAGGCTCCCGCCGGTCGGCGGTATTTTGGCATTTTCCACGAATTTCGCCGTGGTTTTGCCGGTCGCGATTTCTTCGGTCGTTGGGGCCTCAGGGTCGGGCGCCGGGTCGGGCCGGTTTGAAGCCGGTGGGGACGCCCGTGACCGGAGGAGCAGGGGCATCGAGCTCGAAGCAAGCGGCGGAGGAGGAGCGTAGCCTGAGGCGAGGTCTGAATCCAGCACGAATGTTGAGGGGGAGCAGCATACACTGGGTGCCCCCCCCCACTGAAAATGAATGTTTGGGATGTTTGAAGTCTGGTCCCAGGAGAAGAGAATTTTTGAACATTGATTTTTGAATTTTGTTTTGAATTTTAAAACATTTTTAAAAAATTATTTTTATTATAAGTTTTTATTTATTTAATTTTTTATTTATTTTATTTATTTTATTATTTATTTATCTCGAGATTGAAGAAAGAAGGAGAAAAATACGAAGTGGTTAAGGGATGCCAAAAACAGCTGTGAAGAAGGGAGGAAACGCGGGTTCGCCACCAAAGGAGAGGACCATTAAAAGCACTGACAAGATGGCGGATGCCAGACCGCGTGGTGGGGCCGCACTACTTACAGTGGAAAGGATGACCGAGGTGATGGCTGTGGAGCTGGAGAAACAGTTTACGAAGCACATGGAAGCGTTGAGGAAGATGATGGCGGTCACACTGGGATCATTGGTGGAGGAGGCAATCGCCCCGGTGAGGGTGGATGTGGCAAAGACATCGGCCGAGGTGGGAGATGAAAAGGGTGAAAAGATGAAGGAAGTGGAGGAGGCCATGTCGCAGCACAGCGACCAGCTCACCTCGATGGGAGACGAACTAAAGAGGGTGGTGAGGTCAAAAGAGGACTCCGAGCAAAATTTGAGGACTTGGAGAACCACTCGAGGCACCATAATCTGAGAATTGTGGGCTTACCTGAAGGGGTAGAGGGCTCAAGGCAAACTGAGTACTTTGCAAAGAGGCTGGCGGAGTTGATGGGGGAGGGCGAAGACTCCTCCCAGTATGAACTGGACCAAGCTCATTGGTCATTAAGGCTGAAACCCAAAGTAAATGAGCCACCGAGAGCAGTAATTATCTGCTTCCATAAATACCACATGAAGGAGTAGGTGTTAAACTGGGCGAAGCAGAAGCGGGAGGTGCAGTGGGATGGTGCTAGAGTTCGAATTTACCAGGACTTGATGGTGGAGTTGGCAAAGAGACGAGCGGCGTTCAGCTGAGTGAAGGCGGCACTGTACAACAAGGGACTGCGATTTGGTATGGTATACCCGGCAAAGCTGAAAGTGATGTGCACGCCAAATATTTTTATTTTGAAACGATGGAGGCAGCTGAGGCGTTCATGAAGGCAGAAGGCTTGGGACAGAAGTGAGGAGTGGAGCTGGTGGAGAGATTGTGGACTGTGATTGGGGAGCTGGAAAATGTCTAAATGTTATAACTTTATTTTCACTGACCATATTGTAACTTACTCGACTTCACATTGTTAGAGAGTATAAGTTTTTTGGTTTGATTGGCATTTTTGCTCCTTTTTTTTGTTGCGACGGCTATATGTTATTTCATTGAATTGCATGGATTAGATTGTTTTTCTTTTTCTTCTGGGACTGGGTGGGAGGGGACAGTATGTCTTTTAGGGGGAGGGGGACCACCCGTGCTCGCTAACTAAAGTCGGCTAGTGAACGGAGGTGAGGTGAGAGGAGGGCTGCGGACATTGGAGCCTTGTCAGCAAGTTTTGATGGGCCTACAAGGCAAGCAAGTGTGGGGGGGAGGATTGATACTGGGTGAGATTTTTTTCAAGGGGAAGTGCAGGGGGGATTCTGGGAGGGGGGTTCGATGTTAATATTGGAAAGGGACGGGTCAGGCTTATGGGGCAGGACCCGGTGGTATGATGATGGTGGATAAGAAGTGGGGAGTGAGAGACTCCCAGTTAGGATAGTCACGTGGACAGTGAGGGGGCTGGGAGGCCCAGTCAAGAGATCAAGGGTGCTTGCGCATCTTATAAGTTTGAAGGCCGATGTAGCAATGCTGCAGGAGACTCATCTGAGGGTGAAAGACCAAGTGGGACTTAAAAAAGGCTTGGTTAGTCAGGTGTTTCATTCTGGATTTGACGGAAGAGCTCGAGGGGTAGCGGTCATGGTCAGCAAAAGGGTCCGGTTCCAGATGGAGAAGGTGATTGCACATCAGGGGGGTGGGTATGTGATTATGACAGGGGCGCTGGAGAGGAGGCTGGTGGCGCTGGTAAGTGTATATGGTCCCAATTGGGACGATGTGGGATTCGCGAAGAAGGTGTGTGGGGCCATCCCCGACTTGGACACACACAAACTGATAGTGGGGGGTGGATCTGGAACTTGGTGCAGGAGACAAAATTGGACAGGTCACGGCCGCGCTTGCTGATCCCGTCAGGAGGGGCGAAGATGCTAGCTGGGCTAATGGTGGAAATGGGAGGGGTGGATCCTTGGAGGTTTCTGCATCCGAGGGATCGGGAGTACTCGTTTTTCTCTGCGGTCCATAAAGTGTACCTGCGGATTGGCTTTTTCATGGTGGGAAGGCACTGCTGGCTGGGGTAACAGGGTTAGAGTACTCAGCAATTGCAATATCAGATCATGCTCCGCATTGGGTGGATATGGTATTGAAGAAGGGGATAGCACAGAGGCCGGGGTGGATGTTAGATGTGGGACTGCTGGGGGACCGAGGGTTCTGTGACAAAGTTGAAAAAGTAATTGAGGAATATGTAGGTTTTAACTACACGGGTGAGGAGTCGAAGGCTGTTATCTGGGAGGCTTTAAAGGCGGTGGTGAGGTGATCTCGTTCAAGGCTAGGTAGACAAAGAGGAGAGGTTGGAATGTCAGTGGGTAATAGATGAGATGCTGGAGGTAGATAGGAGCTATGCAGAAGATAGGGGCCCAGCGCAGTTGGAAAAGAGGAAGGAACTCCAGGCGAGCTTTGACCGACTTTCTATCAGGAAGGCGGTACGCCAATTGAAGCGAGCAAGGGGGGCAGTTTCCGAGCATGGAAAGAAGGTGGACCGTATGTTGGCGGGTCAGCTCCATAGGGATGCTGTGGCAAGGGAAATTGTCCAGGTGTGGGACAGGGCAGGGAAGTTGGTGGTAGCTCCAGATCAGATTAACAAGGTCTTTAAGGAATTCTATGAGAGGTTATACAGGTCAGAGCCACCTGGGGGAGGCCAGGAGATGCAGGAATTTCTGGATGGGCTGGAGTACCCGAGGTTAGGGGAGGGGGACAGGGCTACATTTAGAGGGGGCGATAGTGGAGCGGGAGATAGAAGATGTAATTGGGAGGATGCAGTCGGGGAAGGTGGCAGGGCCGGATGGGTTTCCGGTGGAATATTATAAAAAATTCAAAAATAAGCGGGTACCTCTGGTGGTGGGGATGTTTGAGGAGGCGATAGGGAAGGGGGTGTTACCACAAACTTTGGGGCAGGCATCGATTTCCTTGTTACTTAAGAAAGATAAGGATCCGACACAATGTGTGTTGTATCGGCCCATATCACTTTTAAACGTGGACGCAAAGATATTGGCGAAAGTACTGGCGGGTAGGCTAGCGGAATGCCTCCTGAAGGTGATAGGTGAAGATCAGATGGGGTTTGTGAGAGGGAGGCAGCTCTTTTCGAACATTAGGAGGATATTGAACTTGGTTATGGTACAGGCGGAGGGGAAGGAAACAGGTGGTTGTGGCATTGGACGCCAAGAAGCATTTGACCGGGTAGAATGGGGGTACTTGATGGAAGTTCCAGAGCGGTTTGGAATTGGACCCAGATTTGTGAACTGGGTAAAGCTAATATATAAGGAGCCAAGGGCCAGTGTCCGCACAAATAACATCACCTCTCCACCGTGGGACTAGGCAGGGATGTCCTATGGCCCCCCTGCTGTTTGAACTCATGATTGAGCCATTGGCCATCGCATTAAGAAGTTCAGGGGTATGGAAAGGGATAGTGCAGGGGGGGGATAGAGCATAGGGTGACCTTGTATGCCGATGATTTGTTGTTACATGTGTTGGAAACCTAGTGTGTCAATAGGGGGAATACTGGAGCTGCTTCGGGTGTTTGGGGCTTTCTCGGGGTACAAATTAAATCTAGACAAGAGTTACTATTTTGTGGTGTTTCAGCCAGGGGTGGGGGCAAGGGTGGGAGGGCTGCCATTCCGTAAGGCAGGGACGCACTTTAGATACCTGGGAGTGCAGGTTGCTCAAGAATGGGGCGGGGGGGGGGGGGGGGGGGGGTCCTCCGTAGGTACAACATTTTTAGTTTGGTGGGGAGGGTGAAAGCTGATCTGGCAAGGTGGGATGGTCTCCCTCTGTCACTGGCAGGTCGGGTACAGGCGGTTAAAATGAATGTGCTGCCGGATTCCCGTTTATTTTTCAATGCCTGATGATTTTCCTGCCAAAGGCATTTTTCAGAGAGATTGAAGGGATGATTAACTCGTTCATATGGGGAGGGAAGGTGGCCAGAATTAAAAAGGTGCTACTACAGAGAGGAAGGCAGGCAGGGGGTTTGGGTCTTCTGAACCTGATGTTTAATTACTGGACGGCGAATGTGGAGAAGGTACGGAGCTGGGTCAGAGGGGTTGACTCCCAATGGGTCAGAATGGAGGATAGTTTGGGTAGGGGGTCGAGATTGGAGGCGCTAGTGGCAGCGACACTCCTGAGGCTCCAGGGAGATACTCGGAGTCCGGTAGTAATAGCTTTGTTGAGAATTTTGAGGCAGTTTCGACAGCACTTCGGGTTGGGGCAGGGTCAAGGGAAATGCCGATTCGGGGGAACCATAGATTTGAGCCAGGGAAGTGGGATGGAAATTTTCGGAGATGGGAGGAGAAGGGGATTAAGACACTAAAAGATTTGTTTCTTGGGGATCGTTTTGTGGGATGGCAGGAGCAAAGTATTGGAGCAGTGGAAAATATTTAGATCCATGCAGGTTTGAGACTTTGCCAGAAAGGAGATACAGCGCTTCCCAGTAGAGCCGGCTTCCACATTGCTGGAGGAGGTGCTGGCCACAGGGGGACTGGAGAAGGGGGTGGTATCGACGGTTACGGGGCTATTTTGGAGGAGGAGAAGGCGCCATTAGAAGCGATCAAAAGTGGGAGGAAGAGTTGGAAGAGGGTGTGGAGGAGGGGTTCTGGTGTGAGGTGTGGAGGAGGGTGAACGCCTCCACCTTGTGTGCGAAGTTGGGGCTGATACAGCTGAAGGTGGTGTAGAGAGTGTTGTGTTGGGCGCTCTGGATCCATGGAACACATACAGGTCACCAACACTTGAAATAGTGCAACACTATTTTATTGAATCATTAACTGTTTAACATACTCTCACTGTGGGTTAACACGATACTAGCTTTAACTAAAGACCTTTGCCTTGTCCTAACCAGTCGATGCACTCAGCACATGGTGAATGTCTGTGCTGCAGGCTGTAAGCTCTGTCCTACTGGCTAGCTGCAGCTCGAATGAGCGGGAACTCTGATGCTCCCTGTCTTTATAGTGCGTGTGCTCTAACTGGTGATTGTCTGCGGTGTTGTGTGTGTTGATTGGTCTCACTGTGTGTCCATCAGTGTGTGTCCATGATATACTGGTGTATATTATGACAGAGAGCGCTCCTTACAAGGACGAGGATGAGCCGGCTCTTTGAGGGGGTAGAACATGTGTGTGAACGTTGCGGGGGGAGGGCCCGCAAACCACGTTCGTATGTGTTGGTCCTGTCCAAAGCTGGAGGATTACTGGAAGGAGGTGTTTCGGGTAATCTCTAAAGTGGTGCACGTGAAACTGGACGCCGGGCCCTTGGGAGGCCATTTTCGGGGTGTCGGACCAGCCGGGGTTGGAAACGGGCGCAGATGTTTTAGCCTTCGCCTCGTTGATCGCACAAAAGTGGATCCTGTTAGGGTGGAGATCAACCTCTCCACCCTGTGCCCTGGCGTGGCGGGGGAACCTTGATGTTTGAAAAAGTCACATTTGAACTGAGGGGAAGGATGGAGGGGTTCTACAATTCATCGGCGTTATTCGTTATGCACTTTCGAGAATTGGATCATATCAAACATTAGCGGGGTGCTGGGAGACTTGGGGGGAGAGGGACTGTATGTGTTAAAGGTGTCTTGGGTGATTCCTGATTCTTTTTTGTCATTTGTTGATGTTAAACATGTGGACTAATGTCTGGGGTTTGGTGAGAGGATGGGATCGTTGTTATTGATATGGGGATTGACATTACATTCGTTACTAATTATTGTTTATGTTGGGTGTACATTTGGGAGAAAATGTGAAAAAGGAGGAGAATTTTTTTTTTAAACTGTCATCTTTGTATCCTCATTGGCTACAGGTGAGATCCCAGAGGACTGGAGAATAGCTAATGTGGTCCTGCTGTTTAAGAAAGGGAGCAGGGATCATCCAGGAATCTATAGGCCGGTAAGCCTCACATCAGTAGTAGGTAAATTATTGGAGAGAATTCTCAGGAACAGGATTTGTTCCCATTTGGAAACAAATGGACTCATTAGCAATAGACAGCATGGTTTTGTGAAAGGGAGATCATGCCTCACTAACGTGATCAAGTTTTTTGAGGCGGTGACAAAGATGATTGATGAGGGGAGGGCGGTGGATGTTGTTTACATGGACTTCAATAAAGCTTTTGACAAGGTGCCTCATGGCACACTGGTAAAAATGATGAAGTCACACTGGATCAGAGGTGAGGTGGCAAGATGGTTATAGAACTGACTCAGTCACAGAAGGCAAAAGGTAGCAGTAGAAGGGTGTTTTTCTGAATGGAAGGTTGTGACTAGTGATGTTCCGCAGGGATCGGTGATTGGGCCTCTGTTGTTTGTAGTATACATAAACAATTTGGAGGAAAATGTAGCTGGTCTGATCAATAAGTTCGCGGATGACACCAAGGTTGGTGGAGTGGCAGATAGTGTTGAGGATACAACAGAGCATAGATAGGTTGGAGACTTGGGCAGAGAAATGGCAAATGGAGTTTAATCCAGACAAATGTGAGGTAATGCATTTTGGTTAGTCTAACATAGAGAGGGGATATACCGTAAATGGCAAAACTCTTAGAAATATAGAAAGTCAGAAAGATCTAGGAATGCAGGTCCACAGATCTTTGAAAGTGGTAACACAAGTGGACAAGGTAGTCAAGAAAGCATATGGACTGCTTGCTTTCATTGGACTGGGTATCGAATATAAAAACTGGCAAGTCATGCTACAGTTTTATAGAACCTTGATAAGGCCGCACTTGGAATATTGCACACAATTCTGGTCGCCACATTACCAGAAGAATGTGGAGGCTTTGGAGAGGGTGCAGAGGAGGTTTACCAGGATGTTGCCTGGTCTGGAGGGTGTTAGCTATGCGGAGAGGCTGAATAGACTCGGACAGTTTTCATTCGAACGACAGAGGGTGAAGGGCGACCTGAAAGAGGTCTACAAGATTATGAGGGGCATGGATTGAGTGGATGGGCAGGCACTCTTTTCCGGGGTGCAGGGGTCAGTCACCAGGCGGCATAGGTTTAAGGTCCGTGGGCAAGGTTTAGAGAAGATGTGAAAGGCAGATTTGTTACACAGATGGTGGTGAGTGCCTGGAATGCATTGCCAGGAGAGGTTGTGGAAGCAGACACATTAACGGCATTCAAAAGGCATCTCAACAAATATATAGATAAGATAGGTATAGGGGGATACGGCATTTGGAAGTACTGAGGATTTTGGCCAAGAGTGATATTGTGACTGGTACAGGCTTGGAGGGCCGAAGAGCCTGTTCCTATTCCATATTGTTCTTTGTTCTTTGAATTGCTCCTGGATGGCGCCATTTTCATGAACGTAGAACAGTCGCAATTCAGTACCTTAGTCAACACTTAGTCTCTCAAACGGAGAATCCTCCCCCATATTCCAACCAGGAGCTATATATTCCCCATAACGACCATAATACTAAGATCTTTGTAACATTAAGCCCCCCACCAACATCCAACATATGAAACAATCATCCCACCCAAGAGCAAAGAAATACAAACATGTATATAGACGGAACCCCAACAACTCTCCACACCCACCTGCCCACCCGCAACAACCAAAAACCTTGCAAAAACATAATTTACTTGAACCGAGCCCATGCTTTTTTACAAAGGCATCCTCCGATGCATCAAAAGCTCATTATCTAAAACAGAACTGCTATAATGAGCTGCACTCAACCCCTCAACACCACTCCCTTTAGCTAACTCTTCAGTTAACAGGACGGTCTCACTTAGATTACAAAAAAAACAAAGTATAAAAACCCCTTCAAACAATGTACCCCAATAGGGAGCTATGTATTTACACAGCAAGTAGAACATAAAACTAAACCCCAAACCTAAGCCCAAACTGTGAAGAATTCAACTCCAACAAGAACAGGCAAATGCAAACATGAGCATGGAATCCCAACAAGTCAACAAGTCCATCCACAATACCCAAAAATCTCAATCATACTGCGCCCAACACATGTTTCTTTACAATGGAGTCCATCTCTCCAGGCGCATCAAAATAATAGTCCCTTTTCTTCAAAAGTCATTCTTTGCCATGTCAGGTACACCACCCCAAACCGGACTCCACTTTTGTACAGTGTGGCCATGGCTTTGTTGAATGCAGCCCTCTTCTTTGTCAGCTCTGCTCCCACATCTTGGTAGAATCTGATGGTGTGGCTTTCCCATTTGTAGTCACAATGTTTCCTCGCCCAACTCAGGTCCTGCTTCTTTTCTTTGAAGCTATAAAACCTCACGATTACCATGTGATGATTACTCAGGGCAATGTAGGGTGGGCTTGATCCAATTCAGGAGGGGATGTGAATTCACCCTCACCCACCATCTTCCCAAACATCTCCTCAAAATACTCCATGGGAGTCGACCTGCCATACTCTCCGGCAGTCCGACAATTTGGACATTTTGCCTCCTGGAACGATTCTCCAAATCATTCACCTTGGCCTTCAGCGATTTATTCGCTTCAGCCACCAGAGATAGCCCATCTTCCAGTGATGCAATTTGATCACTATGCCTCGAAAAGACCTCTTCCATGCCTTTTATCGTGGTTCCAGGGCCTTCACTGTTTTGTTGGCCCTCTCCAAAGCCATTCGATTTGTGGAGGCCCCCCAACACAACCTGCCAGTGTTTGTCAAATTCTGTTACAAAGGTGCACGGAAGCATCTCAGCCATTAGTCGAGTGACCAGAGCCCCAGAGGCTGCCTCTGCCATCTTTTCGGCCGACAAGCCCAGAGAAGCTTCCGACCCTGTCGATTAATTTCTACCCTAATTGAAGGAAATGTGCTAAAAGTGCAGTATTTTGGCAGTATCAGGCTCGTGCACATCGTCCCCCTACATAACGCCACCGGACGTCCCCCTGTCCCTAGTTTCTAAAGGGTTGAAGTATAAGAGTAGGGAAGTCTTGCTGCAACTGTACAAGGTGCTGGTGAAGCCACATCTGGAGTACTGTGAGCAGTTTTGGTCTCCATATTTGAGGAAAGATATTGGCCGGAATTCTCTGGCTGTTCACTGGCAGCGGGATTCTCTGGTTCCCCTGGCTGCGCATCACAACTTGCAGATTTCCTGGTGGCATGGGGTGGCTTCAATGGAAAATCCCATTGACAGACGTGGGAACAGAGAATCCTACTGCCAGAAACCCACGCTGCAACCCGCTAAGAAACACACGGCTGGGAGACCGGAGAATTCCCCCGGGGAGGGGGGCATGCAGGGACAGGGTCTGCAGTGCAGACTAGGGCCACCTTGTAGCTCGGTGGACCTGGTGGGGCATGGGGGCACCATGCTAACATATCTGACATTCATCCCCTGCAGACAATGGCTATCGGAATCCAACCAGGAATTTTTAACCTGGCCGCCACAGCCCTGGGGATGCACTAAGGCTATATGAGCTGGAGCTTCCCGAGGTGGACCCTACAGTGGCGGAGCCAGCCCCAGAAGAACAGGAGGCAGCCAGTGAGGATGGAAGTCGGCCACCCAACAGGCCAAGGAGAAGGTGGGAAGGAGGCACCAAAACAAGCCTTGTGTGAACCAGCAATGCCTGTCATTCGAGGACCTGCTGGACTGTGCCTGCTGTCGAAGACTCCGGCTGAGCAGTGGAACAGTTCGACTGTAGGATCTCTTATTTTCAAGTAAGAGACGGGGTCCGATGGGAGTTTGAGATTGAGTTTATTGCAAAAACTTGGTTAGCACACTTTTAAATACAAAAAAAAGGAAATAAAAGCTCAGCAGGGCATAAGAACAAAGAACAAAGAAAATTACAGCACAGGATCAGTCCCTTCGGCCCTCCCAGCCTGCGCCGATCCAGATCCTTTATCTAAACCTGTCTTCTATTTTCCAAGGATCTACTTCCCTCTGTTCCCCGCCCGTTCATATATCTGTCTAGATGCATCTTAAATGATGCTATCGTGCCCGCCTCTACCACCTCCGCTGGCAAAGCGTTCCAGGCACCCACCACCCTCTGCTTAAAAAACTTTCCACGTACATCTCCCTTAAACTTTCCCCCTCTCACCTTGAAATTGTGACCCCTTGTAATTGACACCCCCACTCTTGGAAAAAGCTTGTTGCTCTCCACCCTGTCCATACCTCTCATAATTTTGTAGACCTCAATCAGGTCCCCCCTCAACCTCCATCTTTCCCAACGAAAACAATTCTAATCTACTCAACCTTTCCTCATAGCTAGCACCCTCCATACCAGGCAACATCCTGGTGAACCTCCTCTGCACCCTCTCTAAAGCATCCACATCCTTCTGGTAATGTGGCGACCAGAGCTGCACGCAGTATTCCAAATGTGGCCTAACCAAAGTCCTACACAACTGTAACATGACCTGCCGACTCTTGTACTCAATACCCCGTCTGATGAAGGAAAGCATGCCGTATGCCTTCTTGACCACTCTATCGACCTGCGTTGTCACCTTCAGGGTACAATGGACCTGAACTCCCAGACCTCTCTGTACATCAATTTTCCCCAGGACTCTTCCATTGACCGTATAGTCCGCTCTTGAATTAGATCTTCCAAAATGCATCACCTCGTATTTGCCTGGATTGAACTCCATCTGCCATTTCTCTGCCCAACTCTCCAATCTATCTATATTTTGCTGTATTCTCTGACAGTCCTCCTCGCTATCTGCAACTCCACCAATCTTAGTATCATCTGCAAACTTGCTAATCAGACTACCTATACCTTCGTCCAGATCATTTATGTATATCACAAACAACAGTGGTCCGAGCACGGATCCCAGTGGAACACCACTAGTCACCTTTCTCCATTTTGAGACACTCCCTTCCACCACTACTCTCTGTCTCCTGTTGCCCAGCCAGTTCTTTATCCATCTAGCTAGTACACCCTGAACCCCATACAACTTCACTTTTTCCATCAACCTGCCATGGGAAATGACATGTATATGACATCTACAGCTCTTCCCTCATCAATTAACTTTGTCACTTCCTCAAAGAATTCTATTAGGTTTGTAAGACATGACCTTCCCTACACAAAACCATGCTCCCTATCACTGATAAGTCTATTTTCTTCCAAATGCGAATAGGTCCTATCCCTCAGTATCTTCTCCAATAGTTTGCCTACCACTGACGTCAAGCTCACAGGTCTATAATTCCCTGGATTATCCCTGCTACCCTTCTTAAACAAAGGGACAACATTAGCAATTCTTCAGTCCTCCGCGACCTCACCCATGCTCAAGGATGCTGCAAAGATATCTGTTAAGGCCCCAGTTATTTTGTCCCTTGCTTCCTTCAGTAACCTGAGATAGATCTCATCCGGACCTGGGGACTTGTCCACCTTAATGCCTTTTAGAATACCCAAAACTTCCCCGTTCCTTATGCCGACTTGACCTAGAGTATTCAAACATCCATCCCTAGCCTCAACATCCCTCTCCTTGGTAAATACCGATGCAAAGTACTCTTTAAGAATCTCACCCATTTCCTCTGACTCCACGCATAATTTCCTCTTTTGTCTTTGAGTGGGCCAATCCTTTCTCTGGTTACCCTCTTGCTCCTTATATATGAATAAAAGGCTTTGGGATTTTCCTTAACCCTCTTAGCCAAAGATATTTCATGACCCCTTTTAGCCCTCTTTATTGCGCGTTTGAGAATTCTCCTACTTTCCCGATATTCCTCCAAAGCTTCATCAGTTTTAAGTCGCCTAGATCTTATGTATGCTTCCTTTTTAATCTTAGCTAGTCTCACAATTCCACCCGTCATCCATGGTTCCCTTATCTTGCCATTTCTATCCCTCATTTTCACAGGGACATGTCTGTCCTGCACTCTAATCAACCTTTCCTTAAAAGACTCCCACATTTCAAATGTGGATTTACCCTTAAACAGCTGCTCCCAATCGACATTCCCTAGCTCCTGCCGAATTTTGTTATACCTGGCCTTTCCCCAATTTAGCACTCTTCCTTTAGGACCATTCTCGTCTTTGTCCATGAGTATTCTAAAACTTACGGAATTGTGATCGCTATTCCCAAAGTAATCACCGACTGAAACTTGAACCACCTGGCCGGGATCATTCCCCAATACGAGGTCCAGTATGGCCCCTTCCCGAGTTGGACTATTTACATACTGCTCTAAAAAACTCTCCTGGATGCTCCTTACAAATTCTGCTCCATGTACGCCTCCAACACTACGTGAGCCCCATTCAATGTTGGGGAAGTTAAAATCTCCCATCCCGTCCACCCTATTGTGCCTACATTTTTCTATAATCTGTCTACATATTTGTACCTCTACTTCACACTGGCTTTTGGGAGGCCTGTAGTAAAGTCCCAACAATGTTACTGCACTCTTCCTATTTCTTAGCTCTACCCATATTGCCTCAGTGCTCGAATCCTCCATCGTGCCCTCCTTAATCACAGCTGTGATATCATCTCTGACCAGTAATGCAACTCCTCCACCCCTTTTACCTCCCTCTCTATCCCTCCTGAAGCATCTATACCCTGGGATATTTAGTTGCCAGTCTTGCCCTTCCCTCAACCAAGTCTCAGTAATACCAATAACATCATATTCCCAGGTACTAATCCAAGCCCTAAATTCATCTGCCTTACCTGCTACACTTCTTGCATTAAAACAAATGCACCTCAGACCACCTGTCCCTTTGCATTCATCATCTCTTCCCTGTCTACTCTTCCCCTTAGCCACATTGAATTTATTATCTAGTACCTTCCTGACTTTAGTTGCTGCCTCTTTACTGACCTCTAACTTCCTAATCTGGTTCCCATCCCCCTGCCACATTAGTTTAAAACCTCCCCAACAGTGTTAGCAAAAGCACCCCCAAGGAAGAAAACAATGGATGGAGAGCAAAGACAAAGGGAACGGGTAACATGTGCACCATTAACGTTATACTTGCACGGTTTGGTACCGCCCCTTCTCTGCCCCCTTGCTTACAGGTTTTGAATTGTGACTTCTTAATGGTGCACCTTAATATTTCCCTATCTTTGATTCTTCTAAAAACCCGAAGAGAATGAATCAATAAAAGCAAGCAAGAAATATTGCAGAGGAATGTGATGATATGCATAAAGCAGGTTTATACATAATGTTATGCACGACCTCTGACCACTAGGTGGCAGTGCATAATCCACCATGTGCCCCTGTGGCTGGGAGTTGGGAGTAGGTCGTGCTGGAGGACAGATACATTTTGCAGCAGTTCTACAATAGTTAATTAATGTCAGTACTTTATTATCTTATTTATCATAGTTATCTTAAATTATTTAAACTAGATGTTCTGTAGTTCACCATTCACTTCGGCCAGTCTACGAACATGACATGGTACCAGGATTGATGACTGACTAAGAATTCGAAGATTATGTATGAAAAAATCCGCGCCACTAAAGATAACTTTGAAGGATAAGGAAGAAAAGTCTTTGCTACTAACTTTGTTAGCTACTGGCATCTGATGCTCAACGTGTGGTAAAACATCAAAGTCTGGGATGGAAGGCACCTCAACAGCTTCGGCTTAACGGCAATGTAGACGAGAATTGGAGGGTATTAAAGCAACATTTTAAATTCTATGTTGCAGCCCTTGGTCTTCAGGCATTGCCTGATGAGAGGCGTACCACGTTGGTGCTCACTGTAGCAGGTACGCAAGCAGTTGAAATTTCCAACACTTTTGTCTTTGAAAACGAGGCCGACAGCAAAAGCTTCGACGAAGTTCTTGAACAATTCGATCGGCATTGCTCACCTAGAGCTTTATATATTCCGTATGCGCGAGAGAGGCATTCAATGACTTACTCACTGACATGCGATTGAAGGCATGGTCATGCAACTTCAGCACACTTCAGTCGTCAATGATATGCGATCAGATAGATTTCGGAATCTCCAATGATAAAGTGCACGAGGGGCTTCTGTGGGAAACAAACCTGAAACTTGAAAGTGCGATTCAAACTAGTGAGCTTGCAGCAAAGCAGCTCAGCACGCTGAATCTCCGGTATGTTGGCACGAAGATAGATGAGGTGGCAGATGCCATTACTGTGGCGACGAAGCTGAATAAGAAACGTGCTCCCAGTGCAGGCGGCCATTTTGCGTGGCCGACGTGATCCTCCATTTTATGTCCACGATGTGGCAAATGGCATTTGCCACGGCAATGCCCTGCTTATGGAAAGAAGAGTACCATCTGTAATGGCAGGAGCCATTTTGCAACTCAAGGTTGGTCAAGGAGAAGGCCGGAACAAACAAAGAGTATCAGCGCCATTGATGAAGTATGCCTAGAAGACACATTCTTTGTAGACACAATCTCCAGCAAAGACAAGAAGACTTGAGCCAAAGAACAAATAACAATACAGCACAGGAACAGGCCCTTCGGCCCTCAAAGCCTGCACTGACCATGGTACCTGCCTAAACTAAAACTGTCTGCACTTACGGAGTCCCTATCCTTCCATTCCACCCTATTCATGTATTTGTCTGGATGCCCCTTAAATGTCACTATCGTACCTACTCCCACCACCTCCCAGGCAGCGTGTTCCATATATTTACCACCCTCTGTGTAAAAAACGTGCCTTGCACATCCGTTCTAAACTTTTCCACATGCACTTTAAATCTATGTCCACTAGTACTTGACTCTCCTACCCTAGGAAAGAGCATCTGACTATCCACTCTGTCCATGCCACTCATAATCTTTTACACCTCTATCAGGTCACCTCTCAACCTCCGTCGTTCCAGTGAGAACAGACCGAGTTTACCTTACCTCTCCTCATAGCCAACGCCCTCCATACCAGGCAACATCCTAGTAAACCACCTCTGTATCCTCTCCAAAGCATCCACATCCTTCTGGTAGTGTGGCGACCAGAATTGTGCGCAATATTCCAAATGAGAGGTTGTTAGGGGTAATGATGATGGCCCCACCAGAGGGAGAAACGGAGATAGTAGTGGCGATGGATGCCGAGAAAGCATTTCATAGAGTGCAGTGGGATTATTTGTGGGAGGTGTTGAGGAGATTTGGTTTTGGAGAGGGGTATGTTAGATGGGTGCAGCTTTTGTATAGGGCCCCAGTGGCGAGCGTGGTCACGAATGGACGGGGATCTGCATATTTTCGGCTCCATAGAGGGACAAGGCAGGGATGCCCTCTGTCCCCATTATTGTTTGCACTGGCGATTGAGCCCCTGGCGATAGCGTTGAGGGGTTCCAAGAAGTGGAGGGGAGTACTTAGGGGAGGAGAAGAACACCGGGTATCTTTGTATGCGGACGATTTGCTACTATACGTGGCGGACCCGGCGGAGGGGATGCCAGAAATAATGCGGATACTTGGGGAGTTTGGGGATTTTTCAGGGTATAAATTGAACATGGGGAAAAGTGAGTTGTTTGTGGTGCATCCAGGGGAGCAGAGTAGAGAAATAGAGGACCTACCGTTGAGGAAGGTAACAAGGGACTTTCGTTACCTGGGGATCCAGACAGCTAAGAATTGGGGCACATTGCGTAGGTTAAATTTAATGCGGTTGGTGGAACAGATGGAGGAGGATTTCAAGAGATGGGATATGGTATCCCCGTCACTGGCAGGGAGGGTGCAGGCGGTTAAGATGGTGGTCCTCCCGAGATTCCTCTTTGTGTTTCAGTGCCTCCCGGTGGTGATCACGAAGGCTTTTTTTAAAAGGATTGAAAAGAGCATCATGGGTTTTGTGTGGGCCGGGAAGACCCCGAGAGTGAGGAAGGGATTCTTACAGCGTAGCAGGGATAGGGGGGGGCTGGCACTACCGAGCCTAAGTGAGTATTATTGGGCCGCTAATATTTCAATGGTGAGGAAGTGGATGGGAGAGGAGGAGGGAGCGGCGTGGAAGAGATTAGAGAGGGCGTCCTGTAGGGGGACTAGCTTACAGGCTATGGTGACAGCCCCATTGCCGTTCTCACCGAGGAACTACACCACAAGCCCGATGGTGGTGGCTACACTGAAGATTTGGGGACAGTGGAGACGGCATAGGGGAAAGACTGGAGCCTTGGGGGGGTCCCCGATAAGAAACAATCATAGGTTTGCCCCGGGGGGAATGGATGGGGGATATGGAATGTGGCAAAGAGCAGGAATAACGCAACTGAAAGATCTGTTTGTGGATGGGAAGTTCGCGAGTCTGGGAGCGCTGACCGAGAAATATGGGTTGCCCCAAGGGAATGCATTCAGGTATATGCAACTGAGGGCTTTTGCGAGGCAACAGGTGAGGGAATTCCCGCAGCTCCCGACACAAGGGGTGCAGGACAGAGTGATCTCAAAGACATGGGTGGGAGATGGTAAGGTGTCAGATATATATAGGGAAATGAGGGACGAAGGGGAGACTATGGTAGATGAACTAAAAGGGAAATGGGAAGAAGAGCTGGGGGAGGAGATCGAGGAGGGGCTGTGGGCAGATGCCCTAAGCAGGGTAAACTCGTCGTCCTCGTGTGCCAGGCTAAGCCTGATTCAGTTTAAGGTATTACACAGGGCGCATATGACTGGAGCACGGCTCAGTAAATTTTTTGGGGTGGAGGATAGGTGTGCGAGGTGCTCGAGAAGCCCAGTGAATCATACCCATATGTTTTGGTCATGCCCGGCACTACAGGGGTTTTGGATGGGGGTGACAAAGGTGCTTTCAAAAGTAGTAGGAGTCCGGGTCGAACCAAGCTGGGGGTTGGCTATATTTGGGGTTGCACAAGAGCCGGGAGTGCAGGAGGCGAGAGAGGCCGATGTTTTGTGTCCCTAGTAGCCCGGCGCAGGATATTGCTAATGTGGAAAGAAGCCAAGCCCCCGGGGGTGGAGACCTGGATAAATGACATGGCGGGGTTTATAAAGCTAGAGCGGATTAAGTTCGTCCTAAGGGGGTCGGCTCAAGGGTTCACCAGGCGGTGGGAACCGTTCGTCGAATACCTCGCAGAAAGATAGACGGAATGGAAAAAAGAAGGCAGCAGCAGCAGCCCAGGATCGGGGGGGGGGGGGGGAGGGGGGGGGGAGGAGGAACCAGAAGGACTCTCAGGGTTGTTGATATATACTGTATAATATGTATAGGTCGTTGCTACAGATAATTATATATTGGACTGTTAAATTATATTTTGGGAGAGTGTTACTTGTGACAAGGCAGTTGCCAATTAGGGCTAGTTTTCATTTTTGTTATTTATTATTTATTCATTTTTTGTTTATAAAATAGGTCATTGTTATTTGTGTTGTTATAATATTGTGTAAAGGATGCACAATGTACTGTGTTGGTTGACCAAAAATTTTCAATAAAATATTTATTAAAAAAAAATATTCCAAATGAGGCCTAACTAAGGTCCTGTACAGCTGCAACAGTACTTGCCAATTTTTATATTCAATGCCCCAACTGATGAAGGCCAGAATGCTGTATGCCTTCTTGACCACCTTATCCACATGCGTTGCCACCTTCAGTGATCAGTGGACATGCACGTCCAGATCTCTCTGCCTGTCAATACTCGCAAGAGTTCGACCATTTATTGTGTAATTCCTACATGCATTGGACCTTCCAAAATGCATTACCTCACACTTGCCTGGATTAAACATCATCTGCCATTTCTCTGCCCAAGACGCCAACCAGTTTATATCCTTCTGTATCCTCTGATAATCCTCTTCACTATCCGCAACTCCCCCAATTTTTATGTCGTCTGCGAACTTACTAATCAGACCAGCTACATTTTCTTCCAAATCATTTATATATACTACGAATAACAAAAGTCCCAGAACTGATCCCTGTTGAACGCCGCTAGTCACAGCCTTCCATTCAGAAAAGCACCCTTCTACTACTACCCTCTGTCTTCTGTGCCCAAGCCAGTTCTGTATCCAACTTGCCAGCTCTCCTCTGATCCCATGTGACTTCACCTTTTGTACCAGTCTACCATGAGGGACCTTTTCAAAGGCTTTACTGAAGTCCATGTAAACAGCATCTACTGCCTTTCCCTCATCTACCATCTTTGTCACTTCCTCGAAAAATTTGATCAAATTAGTGAGGCACGACCTCCCCTTCACAAAACCATGCTGTCCATCTCTGACAAGTACATCGGTCTCTAAGAATCTTTTCCAATAATTTCCCTACCACTGATGCAAGGCTCACCGGCCTATAATTTCCTGGATTATCCCTGATGCCCTTCTTAAACAATGGAACAACATTGGCTACTCTCCAGTCCTCTGGAACTTCACCAGTAGCCAATGAGGATACAAAGATTACAGTCAAGGCCCCAGCAATCCCATCAGGCCCTGGGGACTTATCTAATTTGATGCTTTTTAAGATGCCCAACACCTCCTCTTTAGTAATGTCAACATGACTCAGAATATCTACACACTCTACTCAATACTCCTCATCCACCAAGTCCTTCTCTTTGGTGAATACTGAGGCAAAGTATTCATTTAGTATCTCCCATTTTCCCTGGTTCCATACATAGATTCCCTCCAATATCCTTGAATGGACCAACCCTTTTCTGGCTACTCTCTTGCTCTTTACATATGTATAAAACGCCATCCGACTTTCTTTATATTCTTCAAGGTCTTCATCTGTCCTAAGCTTTTAGACGTTATGAATGCTTCCTTTTTCTTTTTGATAAGGTTCATAACATCCTTCGTTATCCAGGGTTCCCGAAACTTGCCACCCTTATCTTTCATCCTCACAGGTACATGCCGGTCCTGAATTCTAATCAACTGACATTTGAAAGCCTCCCACAAGCCTGATGTTGATTTTCCCTCAAACAGCGACGCCCAGTCAACCAACACTCTCCAGATCCTGCCTAATGCTGTTGTAATGAGCCTTCCTCCAGTCTAACACCTTCACCTGAGGACCATTCTTGTCCTGATCCATAAGCAGCTTAAAACTCACAGATCATTGTTCCTGAAATGATCTCCGACTGAAACTTTGATCACCTGGCCGCGCTCATTCCCCAGCACCAGGTCTAATATGGTCCCTTCCCGAGTTGGGCTATTTACATATTGTTTCAAGAAACCATCTTGGACGCACCTTACAAACTCTGCTCCATCCATGCCTCTAGCAGTAAGTGTGTACCAGTCAATATAGAGAAAGTTAAAATCACCCACCACAACAACCCTATTATTTATGTATTTTTCCAAGATCTGTCTGCATATCTGCTCCTCAGAAGAGCAATCACTCCCTGCCTGCTCTTCCTCTTAATCTTGCTGGCCTCAGTTATTTCTCCCGCTGACCTACTGCTCTGGTTACCACCTCCCTGCCATACTAGGCAGTTCAATGTGTTTCTCTGCCTTCCACTTTTCTCTTTACTAGCTTTTGCTTCTAGCCCCTCAATGTTTCTATTCCCTCTTTACTACCTTCTGACCTGGTGCATTGGTTTCCATCCCCCTGGCAAATTAGTTTAAAACCCTCACCAACAGCGCTAGCAAACAACGCCCCTAGGACATTGGTTCCAGTGCTGCCTAGGTGCAGACCGTCCGATTTGTAATGGTCCCACCCCTCCCAGAACCGGTTCCAATGTCCCAAAAAGCTGAATCCCTCCCTCCTGCTCAATCTCTCAAGCCACGCATTCATCCTGTCTATTCTGTAATTCCCACTCTGCCGAGTACGTGGCACTGGTAGCAATCCCGAGATTACTACCTTTGAAGTCCTACTTTTTAGTTTATCTCCCAACTCCCTAAATTCAACATTTAGGACCTCATCCTGTTTTTTACTGATATCGTTGGTGCCTATATGCACTACAACAACTGGTTGTTCACTCTCCCCTTTAGAATGTCCTGCAGCCGCTCTGAGAGATCCAGGACCCTTGCACCCGGGAGGCAACATAACTTCCTGAAGTCTTGCTGGCATCCGCAGAAGCACCTATCTACTCCCCTTACAATCAAATCCCCTATCACTATAGCTCTACCACTCTTTTCCTGCCCTCCTGCGTAGCAGAGCCAACTGCGGTGCCATGAACCTGGCTCCTGCTTCCTTCCGCTGGTGAGCTATTTCCCCCAACAGTGTCCAAAACGATATACCTGTTTTGGAAGGAGATGACTGCAGGGGATCACTGCACTGCCTTTCTACTCTTTGGGGCTGGTTTAGCACAGTGGGATAAACAGCTGGCTTGTAATGCAGAACAAGGTAGCAGCGCGGGTTCAATTTCAATTTCCGTACCGGCCTCCCCAATCAGGCGGCGGAATGTGGTGACTAGGGGCTTTTCACAGTAACTTCACTTGTGACAATAAGTGATTATTATTATTATTCCTCTGTCTGGTCATAAGAACATAAGAACATAAGAACTAGCAACAGGAGTAGGCCATCTGGCCCCTCAAGCCTGCTCTGCCATTCAATGAGATCATGGCTGATCTTTGTGGACTCAGCTCCACTCTCCGGCCCGTACACCATATCCCCGAATCCCTTTATTCTTTAGAAAGGTATCTATCTTTTTCTTAAAAACGTTTAAAGAAGGAGCCTCAACTGCTTCACTGGGCAAGGAATTCCAGAGATTCACAACCCTTTGGGCGAAGAAGTTCCTCCTAAACTCAGTCCTAAATCTACTTCCCCTTATTTTGAGGCTATGCCCCCTAGTTCTGCTTTCCCCGATCAGTGGAAACAACTTGCCCACATCTATCCTATCTATTCCCTTCATAATTTTATATGTTTCAATAAGATCCCCCCGCATCCTTCTAAACTCCAATGAGTACAGCCCCAGTCTACTCAACCTCTCGTCATAATCTAATCCTCTCAACTCTGGGATCAAACTAGTGAATCTCCTCTCATACCAAATAACAATGTATTTGTACCAATCTGCAGCAATCGTGAATCAAAGGCAGATGATCATCAAGATAAATGGACAGTGCCATGAAAGATAAATGGCACAGTTGTAACAATCAAGCTCGACACTGGTGCGAGGTCCAATCTCATCAACCTGGTGCAAGGGTCAAGGATGTCTCGGAGCGGCTGCAGGGCATTCTGGAGGGGGAGGGTGAACAGCCAGCTGTCGAGGTGCATATAGGCACCAACGATATAGGTAAAAAACGGGATGAGGTCCTACAAGCTGAATTTAGGGAGTTAGGAGTTAAACTAAAAAGTAGGACCTCAAAGGTAATAATCTCAGGATTGCTACCAGTGCCACGTGATAGTCAGAGTAGGAATGACAGGATAGCTAGGATGAATACGTGGCTTGAGAGATGGTGCAAGAGGGAGGGTTTCAAATTCCTGGGACATTGGGACCGGTTCTGGGGGAGGTGGGACCTGTACAAATCGGATGGTCTGCATCTGGGTGGGCCCGGAACCAATGTTCTCGGGGGGGTGTTTGCTAGTGCAGTTGGGGAGGGTTTAAACTAATGTGGCAGGGGGATGGGAACCGATGTAGGAAGTCAGTGGGGACAGAAACAAAAGGCAGGAAGGGAGAGTGTGTAAAGCATGACCTGAGAAAGCAGGGCAGAGAGCAAGGAAGGCTTACATTAAACTGCATTTATTTCAATGCAAGGGGCCTGACGGGCAAAGCGGATGAACTCAGGGCATGGACGGGCACATGGGACTGGGATATTATAGCTATGACTGAAACATGGCTAAGGGAGGGGCAGGACTGACAGCTCAATGTTCCGGAGTACAGATGCTATAGAAAGGATAGAACAGGAGGTAAGAGAGGAGGGGGAGTGGCGTTTTTGATTAGGGAGAACATCACGGCAGTACTTAGAGGGGATATATCCGAGGGTTCGCCCACTGAGTCTATATGGGTGGAACTGAAAAATAAGAAGGGAGAGATCACCTTGGTAGGACTGTACTACAGGCCCCCAAATAGTCAGCGGGAAATTGAGGAGCAAATATGTAAGGAGATTACAGATAGCTGCAAGAATAATAGGGTGGTAGTAGTACGGGACTTTAACTTTCCCAACATTGACTGGGACAGCCATAGCATTAGGGGCTTAGATGGAGGGAAATTTGTTGAGTGTATTCAGGAGGAATTTCTCATTCAGTATGTGGATGGACCGACTAGCGAGGGGGCAAAACTTGACCTCGTCTTGGGAAATAAGGAAGGGCAAGTGACAGAAGTGCTAGTGAGAGATCACTTTGGGACAAGTGACCATAACTCCATTAGTTTTAAGATAGCTATGGAGAATGATAGGCCTGGCCCAAGAGTTAAAATTCTTAATTGGGGCAAGGCCAATTTTGATGGTATCAGACAGGAACTTGCAGAGGTAGATTGGGGGAGACTGTTGGCAGGCAAAGGGACGGCTGGTAAATGGGAGGCTTTTAAAAATGTGTTAACCAGGGTGCAGGGTAAGCACATTCCCTTTAGAGTGAAGGGTAAGGCTGGTAGAAGTAGGGAACCCTGGATGACTCGAGATATTGAGACTCTGGTCAAAAAGAAGAAGGAGGCATATGATGTACATAAGCAACTGGGCTCAAGTGGATCCCTTGAAGAGTATAGAGATTGTCGAAATAGAGTTAAGAGGGAAATCAGGAGGGCAAAAAGGGGACATGAAATTGCTTTGGCAAATAATGCAAGGGAGAATCCAAAGAGATTCTACAAATACATAAAGGGGAAAAGAGTAACTAGGGACAGAGTAGGGCCTCTTAAGGATCAACAAGGGCATCTATGTGCAGAGCCACAAGAGTTGGGTGAGATCCTGAATGAATATTTCTCATCGGTATTCACGGTGGAGAAAGGCATGGATGTTAGGAAACTAAGGGAAATAAATAGTGATGTCTTGAGAAGTGTGCATATTACAGAGGAGGAGGTGCTGGAAGTCTTAAAGCGCATCAAGGTAGATAAATCCCCGGGACCTGATGAAATGTATCCCAGGATGTTGTGGGAGGCTAGGGAGGAAATTGCGGGTCCCCTAACAGAGATATTTGAATCATCGGCAGCCACAGGGGAGGTGCCTGAAGATTGGAGAGTGGCGAATGTTGTGCCCTTGTTTAAAAAAAGCCTGGGAACTACAGACCGGTGAGCCTAACATCTGTAGTAGGTAAGTTGCTAGAAGGTATTCTGAGAGACAGGATCTACAAGCATTTAGAGAGGCAAGGACTGATTCGGGGCAGTCAGCATGGCTTTGTGCGTGGAAAATCATGTCTCACAAATTTGATTGAGTTTTTTGAGGGGGTGACCAAGAAGGTAGATGAGGGCAGTGCAGTAGACGTTGTCTACATGGACTTTAGCAAAGCCTTTGAGAAGGTACCGCATGGTGGGTTGTTGCAGAAGGTTAAAGCTCACGGGATCCAGGGTGAGGTTGCCAATTGGATTCAAAATTGGCTGGACGACAGAAGACAGAGGGTGGTTGTAGAGGGTTGTTTTTCAAACTGGAGGCCTGTGACCAGTGGTGTGCCTCAGGGATCGATGCTGGGTCCACTGTTATTTGTGATTTATATTAATGATTTGGATGAGAATTTAGGAGGCATGGCTAGTAAGTTTGCAGATGACACCAAGATTGGTGGCACAGTGGATAGTGAAGAAGGTTATCTAGGATTGCAACGGGATCTTGATCAATTAGGCCAGTGGGCCGACGAATGGCAGATGGAGTTTAATTTAGATAAATGTGAGGTGATGCATTTTGGCAGATCGAATCAGGCCAGGACCTACTCAGTTAATGGTATGGCGTTGGGGAGAGTTATAGAACAAAGAGATCTAGGAGTACAGGTTCATAGCTCCTTGAAGGTGGAGTCGCAGGTGGGCAGGGTGGTGAAGAAGGCATTCGGCATGCTTGGTTTCATTGGTCAGAACATTGAATACAGGAGTTGGGACGTCTTGTTGAAGTTGTACAAGACATTGGTACGGCCACACTTGGAATACTGTGTGCAGTTCTGGTCACCCTATTATAGGAAGGATATTATTAAACTGGAAAGAGTGCAGAAAAGATTTACTAGAATGTTGCCGGGACTTGATGGTTTGAGTTATAAGGAGAGGCTGGATAGACTGGGACTTTTTTCCTTGGAGCGTAGGAGGCTCAGGGGTGATCTTATAGAGGTCTATAAAATAATGAGGGGCATAGATAAGGTAGATAGTCAACATCTTTTCCCAAAGGTAGGGGAGTCTAAAACTAGAGGGCATAGGTTTAAGGTGAGAGGGGAGAGATTCAGAAGGGCCCAGAGGGGCAATTTCTTCACTCAGAGGGTAGTGAGTGTCTGGAATGGGCTGCCAGAGGTAGTAGTAGAGGCGGGTACAATTGTGTCTTTTAAAAAACATTTAGATAGTTACATGGGTAAGATGGGTATAGAGGGTTATGGGCCAAGTGCGGGCAACTGGGACTAGCTTAATGGTAAAAACTGGGCGGCATGGACTGGTTGGGCCGAAGGGCCTGTTTCCATGCTGTAAACTTCTATGATTCTATGATTCTAACCTGTCCAATGTAAAAAGCTGCGATTGAACCAAAAAAAGTTACCAGAACGGTATTGTTAAGAGATTACAATCGTAATGAAATCTCGCCGTTGGGACATGTGAGCTTGATGTCGCTGTCAAAAACAAAATTCACAAGTTGAAATTTTCTGTGGTCGCGGTGGACCGCGAGTCTTTTATTGGAGTTGAGGCGTGTGAGGAGCTACAGCTGGTCCGACGAGTCGATAGTGGACACAATGCTGCAACAGGCCCTTTACGCTCAGGATACTCCATGCTGAATGATTGCCCTGAAATTTTCCAAGGTTTCGGTACGTTGCCATACAAGTACAAGATTCAATTAAAGGAAGATGTGAGGCCTGTGATTCATGCGCCGAGGCATGTACCAACGCCATTAAGGAATAAACTAAAGGCAGAGCTAGAGAGAATGACTTCATTGGGTGTCATTAAGCGTATTGAAGTCCCTACATACTGCGTTAATTCCATGGTCTATATGCTTTATCCGATGCCAGTGCTTATGTAGTTACATTGTACATCTTGTGTTGCCCTATTATGTATTTTCCTTTATTCCCTTTTCTTCCCATGTACTATGATGATCTGTTGAACTGCTCACAGAAAAATACTTTTCACTGTACCTCGGTACACGTGACAATAAACAAATCCAACCTGTTGGGAAGCAGAACTAATAGATTTTGTTTGATTCTGGCAATATTCTAATAAGACATCGCTCATCAACTAACAATCGGCTTTTTGCAAATCAATGGTTTCTGGCAGAGTCATGGGTCTTCTGTTATAATTTCAAATGGACTTAGACCCATAGTTCTATTACGAGTTTCTCTAATACTGCACAGGACTATTGGTAGTGTCTGGGGCCATGGCATTCAGTCCTGATGATGTTTGGCAAGTCATTGTTTTAGAGTTCTGTTAATTCGTTCCACTTGCCCTGATGATTGTGGGTGATGAGGACAATGTAAGCCCCAGGTGATATTTAGTGATCTACAGACTTCTTGGCAGATAGCAGCTGTAAAGTGAGTTCCCTGTTCAGAGTCAATACTGGTCGGGGCTCCCCATTGGGGAGGATCCAGAGGGGCAATTTCTTCTCACAGAGGGTGGTCAGTATATGGAACGAGCTGCCAGAGGCAGTAGTAGAGGCGGATACAATTTTGTCTTTTAAAAGCATTTAGACAGTTATATGGGTAAGCTAGGTAAAGAGGGATATGGGCCAAATGCAGGGAATTGGGACTAGCCTAGTGGTAAAATCTGGGTGGCATGATCAAGTTAATAATAATAATCTTTATTGTCACAAGTAGGCTTACATTAACACTGCAATGAAGTTACTGTGAAAAGCCCCTAGTCGCCACACACCGGCGCCTGTTCGGGTACACAGAGGGACAATTCAGAATGTCCAAATTACCTTACAGCCCGTTTTCCGGGACTTGTGGAAGGAAACTGGATCACCTGGAGGAAACCCACGCAGACACAGGGAGAATGTGCAGACTCCACACAGACAGTGACCCAAGCCAGGAATTGAACCTGGGACCCTGGAGCTGTGAAGCAACTGAAGGGCCTGTTTCCAAGCTGTAAACCTCCATGACTCTAAGACTCTCTGAATGGAATCTTTACATCTTTACACGGACCTTGGCCGTGTGATTGGCTGTGGCCCTTCGAGTTGGAATGGCTTCCACCCACCTTGAGAACTTGTCGACCACCTCAAGAACGTCGGTGTATCCTTGAGATGAAGGAAGGCAGATATAGTCGACTTGCAAATGCTGAATGGTCTGGCAGGAGCAGGGAACCTCAGTTGGGGCATTACAGTGATAGGTCCGGGATTATTCTTCTGGCAGACCCATCTAGGCCAGGACGCCCCAGGAAACGACCGCCAAAGGGATCCAGTGTCAGAGGGCAGGAATCACAGGAGTCCACCTCCAGTTCTGCTGTACCGTCTGGGGAACCACGTAGACGTAGTCAAAGGGCCCGTAAGGCCAAACAATTAGACACTGAGTAAGTTGGCACGGGTGCAGGGCACAGATGAGTTTTAGGGGCTAGGGCACGTGCATGAACTCATTTGGTTATTAAAGTCAATGTTACACCTACCGAAGCTGCCTTTGTGCTCTGTCCAAAGCGTGCGGGGGTGTCATGTACGTTGAGCGCAAGTGTGTGTGTGAGGGGTGGTCTTACCTCAGCCCCAGGTGAGTCTGCCCCCTTCCTCCTGGGCCGCCATCAACATCCCCCGGGCAGAGGACGGGACCGTGCGCTGCAGTGTCACAGCCGCATGCAGAGATGGTCCGGGTGGATGGTGGTACTGTGGCCATGGGTCAGACATAGTCCAACGATGTGGAGCCAGGAGCTCACCGCAGGGCGGGTTGTCATCATCCTCCATGGCCTGCAATAGACACGCGTCCACCCGCAACTGTGTGAGCCCGGCCCGTTGTGCCGCAGGTGGATCGGCAATGGGGGGGGGGTGCATGCGGGTGGGGTTGTTGGGGTTGGGGAGGGGGGTGAGGGTGCTGGGTGGGTGGATGGGTGGGGGGTGGGGGTGGTTGGCTGTTGCCATGGTGTGCGGTCTGTGGCCATACTACCCGATTCCCACGCCCATCTAGTCAGTGAAGCGGGCGGCTATCAGTCTGTCCCGTGCCCGCTGGGCCAGCCGGTAACGGTGGACAGCCACCCGCCTGTGTCTACCCCGTCTGCCCTGACCATTACCCCCATCCCCCTCATCTGGGGAAGACTGCGCCTCTTCCTGCTGCTCCTCCACTCCGCCCTCCTCTGCCTGCGGCACATCGCCGCTCTGCTGGGCTATGTTGTGCAGGACGCAGCACACCACAATGATGCAGCCGACCCTTTCTGACCGATACTGGAGGGCGCCCCCAGAGAGGTCCAGTCACCTGAAACGCATCTTCAGCACGCCAAAGCACCTCTCTATCACTGCCCTTGTCTCTCCATGGGCATCATTGTAGCGGTTCTCCGCCTCATTGCATGGCCTCCGTATAGGCGTCATCAGCCACGATCGCAATGGGTAGCCCCTGTCGCCCAGCAACCAGCCCCTCAGCCGGGGATGGCGTCCCTCGTACATGCCGGGGATGGATGACCGCGACAACACGTATGAGTCGTGTACACTGCCTGGGTAACGGGCGCAGGCGTGCAGCTTCATCATGCGGTGGTCGCAGACCACCTGTATGTTCATCGAATAGGTCCCCTTCCTATTGGTGAACACGGCCCTGTTATCTGCAGGTGGCCGCACGGAGACGTGCATCCCATCAATCGCGCCCTGGACCATGGGGAACCCGGCCATGGCAGAGAAGCCCACGGCCCGGGCATCTTGGCTGGCCCGGTCCACAGGGAAGCGGATGTAGCGGTGCGCCATGGCATATAGGGCATCTGTCACTGCCCGGATGCACCGATGCACCGATGTCTGCGATATGCCGGACAGGTCCACACTCGGTGCCTGGAATGACCCCGTTGCATAAAAGTTCAGGGCCACCGTAACCTTGTCGGACACGGGGAGAGGGTGTCCCCCGCCAGTGCCACGCGGTGACAGGTGTGCCAGCAGGTGGCAGATGTGTGCCACGGTTTCCCGCCTCATCCGGAGTCTCCTCCTGCATTCCCGGTCCGTGAGGTCCTGGTATGACTGCCGGGGCCGGTACACATGGGGCGCCCTCGGGTACCTCCGTTGCCGTGGGGCCGCGACGTCCTCCTCCCCCTCCTCGTCCTGTCGGCCTGTCCCTCTGCGGCAGCCTGCGCTGCCTCTCTGGCACGCTCCTCCTCCTCTTCATCCTCCTCCTCCTCCTCATCCAGGGCAACATAGACATTAGCGGCTGCCGCCACGGCAGCCAACATCCCCGGATGATCGGAAAACATGACGGCCTGGTGGGGGGGAGGGGAACGACGACATGTCATCATTGCCCATATCCCCTCCTCCCCCCAGCCAGGTGGCATGGACCGCATGGGTCCAACTGTTGGAGGCTGGCACCTGGCCAGGTGGACCAACTCACTTGCCCTCGCATCCCCCTCCCCGGCAAGGACCGCCCCCCCCCCCCAACCTCCTCCCCGGCACGGACCCCAACCTCCTCCCCGGCACGGACCCCTCCAACCTCCTCCCCGGCACGGACCCCAACCTCCTCCCCGGCACGGACCCCCCTCCCGGCACTCCCCCGGAGCCCAGCCACTCTAACCACCCCACCCCCGCCGCACACACACACACACAACCCGAGACACACCTCTCCTCACACATTCAGACTGCGGCTACGCCATCGCCTGCCCAGAGCCAACCCCCCAGGCCGTCACTCACCTCCACGCTGGTCGGCGAGAACCTGGAGCACAGGGTCACGCCGATGAAAAGGAGGTTTAATTTACGTCGACGTGAACGGTCATCACGTCGACGGGACTTCGGCCCATCCGGAAGGGAGAATATCGGCAGGCCGAAAATCGGCTGCCTTGCACAGACCCGTGCCATTCTCCGACGGCAGCGGCGACATTAACGCCCCGGCGACTTTTCTCCCTTCGGAGACTTCGGCAACCGGCGGTGGGCGATATTCACGGCGGCCAACGGCCATTCTCCGACCCGCTGGGGGGTCGGAGAATGACGCCCCTGTATCCTGCTGTTTTTACTCCTTGAGGTATATGTCCACTTCTTATGCTGTTGAGTATTGTTGTTGCACCAGCATTTTAATTTGGCATACTAATTTTGAATATATGAACAATAATAAAATCATTATTACAAAAAACTGTTCCCTCTTTCCTTCCAAAATCTTTTGCCCCAGGTATACAACCTTTTGTTGGTATTTTGTGCTTTGGCAATGCTGGCTTTGTATCCTCTCAGGTGGAGGTGATCCAGCATGGTACGTAGGTCTTGTTCGTGTTGTTCTTCTGTGTTGGCTGCCAACAGAATATCTTCCATGTACTGGATAATCGTGGTAGGTGGGTAGATAACTCTCTCAAATGGCTTTGTACGGTCATATGAAATACAGTAGGGCTGTTGTGAAAACCATGTGATAATTGTGTCCAGGTGTACTATTTCTGTTACACGGTAAAGGCGAACCACGTTCAAAGATGGGTACCAATGGCACCGACCAAAATCCATTTGCCATATCTATTACCGAGAACCATTTATGTTCCGGCGTTAGAACATTAGAAATGGTGGAGGGGACGCCGACCAAAGGTGCCCTTTGCGACGGTCAGACGCAAAGTCCCATTGGGTTTCTGCACTGGCCATACGGGGCTGTTAGAGGAACTATGTGTTTTTGCCAGCACACCTTGTTCCTCTAGTTGTTGGATGACTGGCAAGATGCCAGCAATGATGATTGGCCTGATGGGGTACTGTTTGGTGCACGGTGGTGCAATCTCAGTAAATGATGCCGGTTCCATCTGGAGTAGGCCGCAATCATTCTTATCTTTGGCCCATATTGGGTGTTCTTCCAACTCCTCCTTCTTCAGGCTTCTGATAGACCATTTGATTTGGCCATCTTCAAAATGCAACGAGTAGTTCAATTGAGCAGTTTGGGCAATTTGGGCAGCACGGTAGCATTGTGGTTAGCACAATTGCTTCACAGCTCCAGGGTCCCAGGTTCAATTCCCAGCTTGGGTCACTGTCTGTGCGGAGTCTGCACATTCTCCCCGTGTATGCGTGGGTTTCCTCCGGGTGCTCCGGTTTCCTCCCACAGTCCAAAGATGTGCACGTTAGTTGGATTGGCCATGCTAAATTGCCCTTAGTGTCCAAAATTTCCCTCAGTCTTGGGTGGGATTACTGGGTTATGGGGATAGGGTGGAGGTGTGGGCTTGGGTAGGGTGCTCTTTCCAAGAGCCGGTGCAGACTCGATGGGCCGAATGGCCTCCTTCTGCACTGTGATTTCTATGATTCTATGATTCTATGAGTCAGTACATCCATGCCCAAAAGGGATTGGCCCACTGGGCCTACACAGATTGATGTGGTCAATTTAATTTTTTCCCGTCTCTTTCTAGGTACCATTACCTCAGGATCTGTACCCCATCCCCATGCGGGAGGAGCTACAGGTCGGCACATATTTAGCTTATTAAAGCATCGGTTCACTGCTTCTCAGCGTCTCGTCTGAATTGATGTCTATCACAAGGGTACGAATGGGACAATTTACTCGAAGGGGGATCTGAGGGGTGTCCCTGACCTTTTCGGTCATATTTCTGGTTCGTCGCGCAATTGTTTTTTAAGATCTTTCATTTCGGGCTTGATTTCGGACTTTAGTTCCTCTGTCTTAAGTTCTTTTACTTCGGCTTCTAACTTTTCCGATTTAAGTTTTTTCCTTTTTACTGTTTGCTTACTGCCTTTAGCTGTAATTGGTTAGTGCCTATTCTATCATATGCGTTACTTTTCCCCCAGTTTTTTTATATCTTCCCGGACCACTGTCCTTACAGGTTTTGGATAAGTCAAACTACTGCTCTACATACTCTTTTAATTGCTCAAGGATTTCGTCTATGGAAACGTCTGGTGGGACCTGTCCGTCTTTGACTGTGGTAGGCAACTGTTTGTTCTTTTCATCTGCCATAATCCCAGTTATTTATCTTTAGACACAGACCGTGAAGCTTTTCAGCCAGTCTGGTATATCTACCCTGTATACCTCTGAAATCCAGAAGTCTGTTAGGGACTTTATCCGACAATCATACCGGAGAAGTTTGAAGTCGCGTAAGAGGATTTCTGAGTCTAAGTAATGGACAAGGACTTTTTTAAAAATAAAGAACCCTGCCAGGGTTCCTATCATCACCTGATGTACCGCAACACGTGTGTAGTGCACACCCGATAGTGCCGCAGGAGCCTATTCACTTGTGCTCAACTGAGGTGAGTGTCTCTGGGATGGTGGAGGGTGCTGGAGACATCTGTGTCGGGAAGTGAGTGTCATCTCTGACTGGTTCCCCATGGGGTGTCTCGGGCTGCAGTTCGAGGGCTCTTGTCGTTGTCCATTTCCTCTTCCTCGCTTCTATCCGCTTGGGGCTGGAGTTGGTGTCAGAGGCGGGGGTCACCAGAGGAGCCGACCTCATCGGCAAGTGATCCCGCAATCCACAAGACACAACACATGATTGGATCGCAGGTTGGGGTGGTGGTGGAGAGGGTGGTGAGGAGATGGTGTGGTGGAGAGGGTTTTGGGGGTGGGTGGTAGTAGAGGGTGGAACCCTCTCTCCGGGTCCACCAACCAGATGCAGTGCCCACTGCTCCGTTGCTGTGAGGTGCCTCAGATCCGGTAGTTCCCTTCCGGCGGCGCGCGCTGCCTTCTCTTGGGGGAAGGGGGGGCGGTGGGGAGGAGACAGAAAGCGCACACTGTTAGGTGCTTGGCGCATGCAGCATAGAGGTGGATGGTTGGTGGCTTTCGTGGCCAGTATGTGTGCTGACATGAGGTAAAGGGTGAGGTGCTTGCATCTGCCGGAGGGTGTGGTCCTCTGGCCCTCCGGGTGGTGGGGCGGTTATAGGTGTGTAGTACGGGGATTGATACCAGAAGACCAGCCCTGCCTACTCACACTGACCGCCCTGAGGAAGTTCTGCAGCCTTTTCCTGCACTGCTGGCCAGTCATGATGGCGGGGCCCACAGTACTCATGGCATCAATAACATACGGCCAGGTCCAGTGTACCGTGGTGGGTGGCAGCCTCATTCCCACACCAGGGTACAGAGTGGTCTGCCTCTCCTTCACGGCTTCTAGCAAGGTCTCCAGCTTGGCGTCCCCAAACCGGGGTGCCGCTCTCTGTGCTGCCATCTTGTTGGCTGGGATGAATGTGTGTGGGGAGTGGCTGCATATGCGGCTGCAGCTTGTCAGCCTCTCGAGTGTTAATCCTGACCCTGGCGATTCCGACACCATTTTTATTGGAATTGCCCGTGTTCCATGTGGCTCTCCATGGTTGACGAATTGCTCTGGGAGCTGCGCCAATTTTGCTGTGATAGAAACCCGCTGATTCTGTCCAGGGTCAGCCCTTTGTCTCTGAAATAGTGAATCCTGTGATGTTCTTGATTTCTTAATGAGGATGACTTCGTAGTGTAGAGTCTCACAAAGAACATCAAGTTATGTTTGTCGTGTTGGGTGTTCTGCTGCACAAATGATCCAACACGGCTGTAGATGGTACAACTCGTTTTATTATCTTAACAACAGTTGCAACTAACTGTCAGCTTGGGTACGTGCTTCACCAGCTAACCTGTGGACCCAGCCCTATCACTATCTTAGTGAGGCACTCAGCACATGGACTATGTCTGAGTGGCACGCTGTGAGCTCTGTGCTCTGAGCTAGCTCCTGGTAGAATGCGCGGGAACTGTGGTGTTCCCTGTTTTATAGTGCGTGTGCTCTCACTGGTGATTGGCTGCGATGTTCTGTGTGTGCTGGTTGGTCCAACTACCTGTCCATCAGTGTGTGTATGATTGCACCATGATATGCTGATGTGGATATCATGACAATGTTTTGAACAAAACTAATTTAATTACACTATAAAATGAATGGATTTGTCTTGCTTGTTAAGATATAGAAGATTATGATTGACTAAAACTATGATACTAACTACAGATCAAGGAGTCCAGCCAGACAGTGAAAAGATAGTAGCCGTTACCAGAATGTCATATCCAAAGACAAGAAGTGTTGTCAGTTTATTAGGAAAGTTCATACCAAACTTGGCACCACGTCACTAAGACAGCTTATCCGAAAGAACGTGATGTTCAATTGGTCTGATGAACACAACAGAGAGTGGGCTGATCTGGATCACGGTTGCACATGATAAAAGATTACAGATTGACTAAAACTATGATACTAACAACTGAGCTGATAACACGACTATTCACTATCTCGCCTAACAACCTACTCCCCGAATCAAGAGTATCACATGGTCCACGTGTATGCGCTTGATCGCCATTTAGTGGTTGGATGTAGTTACAGTGAATTGTTAACCCTTCATTATTCTTACAATGCACATATTGTCACAAATCCCACCCAGGATTCTTAAAGAACTTGATAGGGCAAATGCTGAGAGGATGTTTCCTCTCATTGGAGAGTCTAGGACCAGAGGGTATAACCTCAGAATAAAGGTGTTTTAATCCAGGAGGCACATAGATAAAGGTTCAACAAAATTTATTTTAACTAAAGAATATAGCTGCACCCGCAGTATACAACACAAGTGTCCCATTCCAGGACTAACAGGAACTCCCAGTCTGGGTTTTGGACGATATTTAAAGGGTTCAATAACGAGTGTTAGCGGGATGGGCATCCACCCATTACCAAGGTAGCTCGTACTCCGTGGGGAGATCAATGAGTGATCCCTCATCATCCCCAAGAGGGTTATCACAAAAGGGGTGCCAATTTAAGACTGAGAAGAGGAGAAATTTCTTCTCTCAGAGGGATGTGAGTCTTTCGAAATCCTTGCCATAGAGACCTGTGCGGGCAGAGTCCTCGTGTATATTTAAGGCTGTGATAGATTGATTCTTGATCAGAAAGGAAATCAAGAGTTACGGGGAAAGGCAGGAAAGTGGACATGAGGAATGTTGGATCAGCCATGATCCTATTGAATGGTGGAACAGGCTCAAGGCCTACTCCCTGTCCTATTTCTTATGGTCATACAGCTGTTTATTACAAAATAATGTATCCAATATTCACTTACATATGATTGTCACAATCATATTCATTTTCAAATTTCCAGTTTTTCTGGATAAATTTGGTATCACCGAAAAAAAAGACATGCTATTGAAGATTTCCAACTTGTACTCATCAGGACAGATGCAAGAATACTAAATTTCAAAAGGAACAATCCCACTGAATGAGAAAAGGGCGTCACTTTCAGTCCTGAATAGTCCCACGTTTACCTAAGATTATCCTGGAAGGGTAAGGGGTCTCAAAGATTTGAGCAACGGGTGAAGATAGCTATTTCACACTGCTACTATTTAGTAGCACCAAGAGATGTATTGCCCACTAACATTTCTTCGTGAAACCACTCCTGGAGTGAATTATCCTTTCTTCACAGTCTTACAAAATTAAAATTAAATATTGGGGTTTATGTCCAGTATCCTAGCCACTGTTGGGGTCTGGTCTGCGACCGTAATACTATGCGCTAGTGTACCACTATTATCTAGGTGCTTTTGAAAGAACTATCTTAGTGCATCAAGTTTACTTGTGCTGTTAAATGCCTTTGATTCTTGGGTGGTGAAGATTATTTTCTGTTGTCATTGACGTGGTATTGATTTTTGGAGAAGATTTGGAAGAGGTCAAAATGGCACTTCCATATTATTAACATATTGTAAATTAATCAACAATCAACTGTTTGCTTTGACTGGAAGCTTCTTCTATGATGGAAGTGCAATTTGCACAGGGACCCAGGTCTGAATTTTAACTGAGAAAACAGGTCGGTTTGGGTTCTGTGGAGGTTTTCGCTGTGAGAAATCTGTTTCCCAATCCAACCCATCCAATTCTGGCCTTAACTGAACAATCATAAAAACATATTAGAATTTAGTTGTATTTCCAATAGTCAAATGTTTTATTGCGCCACAGTTTGATAAGAACATTAACAGTTACATCCATATGCACCATAATTATAAAATAGTTCAACTTCACCCTTTAATTAAGAATTTCAAAGCAACATTCAAACAAAGTCTAACATTTAGTGAAAATATTCCCAAGTGATGAATAGTGTTAAAAATAAATTGTGCACTTCATTATTTACAGGATAGAACATTCTAATGGAAAATATTTGAAATATGCTACCATTCCATGCAATCATAGTGAGTCACAGGCGCTGCAGGTGAATGATTTACTCTACAGTTCTCATTAGTTGTGAGCATTCTTTTGCAAATTAAAATTACAAGAATTCCATATTTTGTTACATTCCATTAAAATTCCTCTAATACAGAAAGAAAATATAAAAGAAGCTCATTAACAAAGGATATAGTCGATCTACCATATCATCAATTATCTCAGAATGTGAGGTTTCCAAGAATTTGTCACCATGGCAAACTTCTGCAAATGTCTTTGTTAAAATATTTATATTTAACCGTGAACTAATGTCCAGATCATTACTTGAGTAATATAGGATTCAGAATCTAGACGCTGTGTCTAACTGTTTGGGATTTGCTGGAAAAATATTACTAAAAGACCAGGAGCGAGATTCACGGAGAATCGCCGTGGGCCGTCGTGAATCCCGCCCCCGCCGCCCGTCGAATTCTCCGAAGGGAGAAAAGTCGGCGGGGCGTCAATCGCACCGCACACCTCGGAGAATGGCACGGGTGGGTGCAAGGCAATGGACTTCGGGGCTGCCGATATTCTCCCATCCGGATGGGCCGAAGACCTGCCGACGTGATGACGGGTCACGTCGGCGTAAATCAAACCACCTATTAATTGACGTCAACCAGTGCTCATGGTTGACGCCGACCAGCGTGGAGGTGGGTGACGGCCTGGGGGGTTGGCCGCTGGAGAGGCGATGGCGTGGCCACAGTCTGTATGTGTGGGGGAGAGGTGTGTCTAGGGTTGTGTGTGTGTGTGTGCGGCGGGGGGGGGGGCGGGGGGGGGTGCGGGGTGGTGGTTAGAGCGGGCTGGGCTCCGGGGGAAGGGGTGAGTGTGCCGGGGAGGAGGGGGGGTCCGTGCCGGGGAGGGGGACGGGGGGGGGGTCCATGCCGGGGAGGGGGATGGGGACGGGGGGGTCCGTGCCGGGGAGGAGGGGGGGGGGATCCGTGCCTGGGAGGGGGACGGGGGTGGGTCCGTGCCGGGGAGGGGGACGGGGGACAGGGGTCTGTGCCGGGGAGGGGGACGGGGGGGGGTCCATGCCGGGGAGGGGGACGGGGGGGGGGGTCCGTGCTGGGGAGGGGGATGGGGGGGGGTCCGTGCCGGGGGGGGGGCAGGGGGGGGGGTCCGTGCCGGGGAGGTGGACGGGGTCCGTGCCGTGAAGGGGGACGGGGGGGTTCCGTGCCGGGGAGGAGGGGGGGTCCGTGCCGGGGAGGGGGACGGGGGGGGGGTCCATGCCGGGGGAAGGGGACGGGGACGGGGGGGTCCGTGCCGGGGAGGAGGGGGGGGGTCCGTGCCTGGGAGGGGGACGGGGTGGGTCCGTGCCGGGGAGGGGGACGGGGGACAGGGGTCTGTGCCGGGGAGGGGGACGGGGGGGGTGGTCCATGCCGGGGAGGGGAATGGGGGGGGGGGGTCCGTGCCGGGGAGGGGGATGGGGGGGGGGTCCGTGCCGGGGAGGGGGCGGGGGGGGGGGTCCGTGCCGGGGAGGTGGACGGGGTCCGTGCCGGGGAGGGGGACGGGGGGGGGGGTGGGATCCGTGCCGGGGAGGGGGACGAGGTCCGTGCCGGGGAGGGGAAGTGCGAGGGCAAGGGAGTTGGTCCACCTGGCCAGGTGCCAGCCTCCAACAGTCGGACCCATGCGGTCCATGCCACCTGGCTGGGGGGGGGGAGGAGGGGATATGGGCAACGATGACACGTCCCCCCTCCCCCCATATCCCCCTCCCCCATATCCCCCCTCCCCATATCCCCCCTCCCCATATCCCCCCTCCCCCATATCCCCCTCCCCCATATCCCCCATATCCCCCCCCCTTCCCCGGTCCAGGCCGTCATGTTTTCCGGTCAGCCGGCGATGTTAGCCGCCGTGGTGGCAGCCGCTAATGTCTGTGTTGCCCTTGATGAGGAGGAGGAGGAGGAGCCTGCCAGAGAGGCGGCGAAGGCTGACGCAGAGGGGCAGGCGGCAGCCGACCAGGCTGGAGGGACGCCTGACCGACAGGACGAGGAGGGGGAGGAGGACGTCGCGGCCCCACGGCAATGGAGGCACCCGAGGACGCCCCATGTGTACCGGCCCCGGCAGTCATACCAGGACCTCACGGACCGGGAATGCAGGAGGAGACGCCGCATGAGCTGGGAAACTGTGGCACACATCTGCCACCTGCTGGCGCACCTGTCACCGCGTGGCACTGGCGGGGGACACCCTCTCCCCGTGTTCGTCAAGGTTACGGTGGCCCTGAATATTTATGCAACGGGGTCATTCCAGGCATTCCAGTGGGGATCTGTCCGGCATATCGCAGACATCGGTGCACCGATGCATCCGGGCAGTGACAGGCGCCCTATATGCCATTGCGCACCGCTACATCCGCTTCCCTGTGGACCGGGCCAGCCAAGATGCCCGGGCGGTGGGCTTCTCTGCCGTGGCCGGGTTCCCCATAGTCCAGGGCGCGATTGATGGGATGCACGTCGCCGTGCGGCCACCTGCAGATAACAGGGCCGTGTTCACCAATAGGAAGGGGACCTATTCGATGTACATACAGGTGGTCTGCGACCACCGCATGATGATCCTGCACGTCTGCGCCCGTTACCCGGGCAGTGTACACGACTCATACGTGTTGTCGCGGTCATACATCCCCGGCATGTATGAGGGACGCCATCCCCGGCTGAGGGGCTGGTTGCTGGGCGACTGGGGCTACCCATTGCGATCGTGGCTGATGACGCGTATACGGAGGCCACGCAATGAGGCGGAGAACCGCTACAATGATGCCCATGTAGCGACAAGGGGAGTGATAGAAAGGTGCTTTGGCGTGCTGAAGATGCATTTCAGGTGCCTGGACCTCTCTGGTGGCGCCCTCCAGTATCGGTCAGATAGGGTCGGCCGCATCATTGTGGTGTGCTGCGTCCTGCACAATATAGCCCAGCAGAGGGGCGATGTGCCGTTGGCAGAGGACGGCGGAGTGGAGGAGCAGCAAGAAGAGGCGCAGTCCTCCCCAGATGAGGGGGATGGGGGCAATGGTCAGGGCAGACGGGCTAGACACGGGTGGGTGGCTGTCCACCGTTACCGGCTGGGCCAGCGGGCACGGGACAGGCTGATAGACGCCCCGCTTCACTGACTAGATGGGCGTGGGGATCGGGTAGTATGGCCACAGACCGCACACCATGGCAACACCCGACCACCCACACCCCCCACCCACCCAGCACCCTCACCCCCCTCCCCAACCCCTCCCACCCCACCCGCATGCACACCGCCCCCCCATTGCCGATCCACCTGCGGCACAACGGCTGGGCTCACACAGTTGCCGGTGGACGCGTGTCTATTGCAGGCCATGGAGGATGATGACAACCCGCCCTGCGATGAGCTCCTGGCTCCACATCGTTGGACTATGTCTGACCCATGGCCACAGTACCACCATCCACCTGGACCATCCCTGCATGCGGCTGTGACACTGCAGCGCACGGTTCCGTCCTCTGCCCAGGGGGATGTTGATGGCGGCCCAGGGGGAAGGGGGCAGACTCACCTGGGGCTGAGGTAAGACCACCCCTCACACACACACTTGCGCTCAACGTACATGACACCCCCGCACGCTTTGGACAGAGCACAAAGGCAGCTTCTGTAGGTGTAACATTGACTTTAATAACCAAACGAGTTCATACACGTGCCCTAGCCCCTAAATCTCATCTGTGCCCTGCACCCGTGCCAACTTACTCAGTGTCTAATTGTTTGACCTTACGGGCCCTTTGACTACGCCTAGGTGGTTCCCCAGACGGTACAGCAGAACTGGAGGTGGACTCCTGTGATTCCTGCCCTCTGACACGGGATCCCTTTGGCGGCCGTTTCCTGGGGCGGCCCGGCCTAGATGGGCCAGGCTGCTGCCCGGGCGACTGGAATGGCGAGCTGCCAGCCTGTCCTGCCCGTTGCCCACCCGATGCACCTGGGACGGAAGGGGGGGGAGCCTGAGGTGTTGAGGTGTTCTGGGACCTCCCCTACAATGGGACCCGGAACAGGCCCCAGTACCTCCTCCTCCCTCGGGGTGCCCGATGGCCCCCAGGCCTCTACATGGGTGGGGGATGTGAACGGACTGGCCATCCGACGCCCCCCCGACATCTGGCGCTGCCAGTCCTGGAGGCCCGTGCTGGTATCGACAAGTGTCTGCAGGTTTGCAGCCATGGAACTCAGGGAGTTGGCAATCCCTGCCCGGCTAGCACATGGGCAATGGCGCCGATGCCCTCAGCGATGGCCTGCTGAGGCTGGGCCATGGCCTGCTGAGACTGGGCCAAGGCCTGCAGAGACTGTGCCACGGAGTTGAGCCCCTCTGCCATCTGCCGCTGGCGCTGGCTCATGGCCTCCTGTGAGAGGGCAGCCATGTCCTGGGCCACAGACGCCGTCTGCACGGAAAGCCCCAGGCCTCGCAAACCGCTCCACATGTCTGACACCGTCGCACCCATTGCCTCCACCGCGGACGCCACCCGTGCGGTGTCGGCCTGGGTGGCACGCATGACCGGCACCACTGCCAGCTCCTGGACGCGGGTGGACTCCTCCACCTGCGACTGCAGCCGCCGCAAGCTGGCCGTCACCCTCTTCGCTCGTTTCAGGTTCGGTGGTTCCATCGGACCTATGGGTGGGTGTGGTAACTCCAGGAACCCGGGATCCATCTGGGCGGTAGATGGTCCCTTGCGCCAGGCTGCCCTCCGACCGCCCGGCCCCTCTTCTGCTCCTACCTCCACCTGCTGTACCGCGACGGCTGTGTTGTGCGCACCAGTGAGTGTACCAGATGCCTCATCACTAAAGTGCCCAACCGAGGTGAGCGTCTCTGCGATGGTGGAGGGTGTTGGTGACAGCAGTGGCGTTGTGTCGTGCGCATCGTCCGACTCTGAGTCCATGGCACTTTGGGGTGGCGGTTCGTCTCCGCCCATCCAATCTGTGTCACTGTCCTGTATTTCAGTTTCCTGGGTAGGGGTGTCCTGGGTAGGGGTGTCCTGGGTTGTGGTTTCGTGGCTCGTCTGTGACGGGGGCCTGTGGCTGCCCCTCTCGTCGCTGGGTGGCACACGCCTGCGTCGCAGCACCCGCATGACACCGTCTCCCTGTTGCTCCAGGTCTCTCTGTCTCCCGTGGTCTCCGAGGGGCATCGTGCGGGCGTCGCATGCCAGAGGGTCCGGGTCTCTCCATCTCCAGTGGTCTCCGAGGGTCATCATGCGGGCGTCGCATGCCAGAGGGTCCGGGTCTCTCCGTCTCCCGTGGTCTCCGAGGGGCATCATGCGGGCGGTCTGCATCTGCGGGGATGGGTGCCTCGACGTTTGCTCCTGCGATACACAATGAAGCATACATGGTTAGACACGCAGGCAGTGATCAGGTGATATGGGGGAGGGGGGATATGGGGGAGGGGGGATATGGGGACGGGGGGATTTGGGGACGGGCTGTCGGTGGCTCACTTGCTGGTGGGCCCCCGACCTCTGCATCAGCAACCTCCCGGTCCTCAGGTCCGCCAGCCAGTTCCAGGGCCCTTCCCTCATGTTCGGTCAGTGGCCTCTCATCAGCTGGGCCTCCTCCAGTCCTCACATGCTCCCTGGTGTTGTGTGCGCGCTTCTCCTGTGGGGGGTGGTGGCAGGGGTAAAAGGCAACAGTATTAGACAGGTATATGAATGCACGCCATCGGTTGCGCGTGTATTGCAGAAGTTAAGGTTAGGGCTGGATTCACTTGGAGAAATGGGGAAGGCGGATATGGGGGATATGGGGGATGGGGATATGGGGGATGGGGGATATGGAGGAGGGGGGATATGGGGGATATGGGGGAGGGGGGATATGGGGGAGGGGGGATATGGGGGAGGGGTATATGGGGGAGGGGGGATATGGGGAGGGGGGATATGGGGAGGGGGATATGGGGGAGGGAGGATATGGGGAGGGGGATATGGGGAGGGGGATATGGGGAGGGGGGATATGGGGAGGGGGATATGTGGGAGGGGGGATATGGGGGAGGGGGGATATGGGGGAGGGGGGATATGGGGGAGGGGGGATATGGGGAGGGAGGATATGGGGGATATGGGGGAGGGGGATATGGGGAATATGGGGAGGGGGGATATGGGGGATATGGATATCGGGCAGGGGGGGGGGGCGGGGGCTCACCCTGGCTGCCCTGACGAGGTTGTTCACCTTCTTGTGGCACTGGGTGCCTGTCCGTGGTGTCAGGGCCACAGCGCTGACGGCCTCTGCCACCTCCCTCCACAGACGCCGGCTGTGGCGTGGGGCGACTCTGCGGCCGTGTCCGGGATACAGGGCCTCCCTCCTCTGCTCCACTGCGTCCAGGAGCGCCTCAATGTCGCGGGACTGGAACCTCGGGGCTGAGCGGCGGGCGGCCATCCGGTCGGGTCTACTGGTCGGGTGGGGGAGCAGCGCGTCTTTTGAGCCGTCACGCCGCACGGCGTGAACCACGTGAGCCAGCGCGGATAGCGTCACGTCGCTGCTAGCTCATTCCGGGCAGGAGACATAGCGACATTTGGGGCGGCGTGATGCAGGTGGGATTTGCGCCGTTTTTGGTGCCGGTCGGCGGACATCGCGCCGATAACAGAGAATTTCGCCCATGGAAAGTACTTTCTTCTTGTCAGTGCAGTTGATAGTAATTATTTTACAACTGGGTGTGTTCTTCAAGTGTATCACTCAAAGATGTGTTCAGTGGCAGAGTTGGTTTTCCAAAGTGTGGTTGAACAGCAGTTTTCTCTTCAAGCAGTGACACTACAGTATGTATTGTTGTCTTTGGATCAAGAAACGTTACGAGTGGCAACTTGATGTTTTTTTCCTGATAAATACGATTCTGCACTGTCATACTGAGCATGGAATCAAGGCCAAAACTGGAAAGATAGGATTCTTTTGTAAACTCTGCAGGGTCAGTATTACTGACATCAGACAACAATGCAATGACATACTGCTCAGGTGTTATTGCTGAATTACTAGATAAAACCTGCTGTTCGATGAGCTGTGTTTTAATGATTTCATCCTGTACAAGTGAAAAGAATCGTGCTTTGAGAAATTGATTCTGAGAGACAACATTCTGATATAAATTCGAGAAATTGAATTTACAGACAGCTTGTTGTGGACTGTTCAATACCAAGCAGTGTTCAAGGCATTCAGAAATTTCTGAAACATCCATTATCATTACCCCTTTCGATTCCAGAAATCTTTGGGTGCTGTGCTTATTGAGTAACAGGCCGAGGTTTAACGCACCCCAGTTTAAAGTTTGCCCTACAAGCCCTTGGTTTCTCCGATAGTGGGCAAAGAAATCAAGAAATGAGTTTGCTGCAGAATAGTTTGACTGCGCAGAATTCCCACTAAATGATGTGATTGAGGAGTAACATACAAAGTAGTCCAACTGGAGGGACTGTGTTGTATAGTGAAGATTCAGGACACCTGCAATTTTGGGATTCAGAACTTTTTCAAACAACGTTTGATTTAGACTTTGAAGAAGGCCATCATGCAATACAACAGCACTGTGAAAAACTCCTTTAATTGCAATCTTTGGAAAAATGTCATGAAAGGCATTGATGGCTTTCTCAACATTCGACAGCACTGAAATGTCACAGGTCATGCTAGTTACCCTAGTCCCAAACTGATTCCAGAGATTTCTAAATTCTTCCTGCTTCTCATTAGATGGAGTGCTTCTTGACAGAACAATGACATGTCCACCACCATGTTTGGCAATGAAATTTACTGTGAGGAAGCCAAGCCCTGTAAGTCCCCCTGTCACTATATATGCAGCATCACTTCTAAAAAGTTGCTTTTGGCTGTGATATACTTGTATCTGTGACATCCTACTATTTGATGCCTGCGTGCTCTTCAGGTCAACAATTGAAACAGCTTTGCAGGTAAAGTATGATTCTGCCCTGCATTCATCCACATCAGAGATCACTTGCTGAAAATCAACTTTTGGTAAATCAAGCTGTTTTCGTTCTAAATGCATTGATCTCATCCACTTGTAAATATCACGCGCAGATTTTGTAAGATATCCCTTCTGAAATATGTTAGCTACCAGCAAAACGTGAACATAAACATCGTCCTTTTCACAACCAGGAATGTTTGGAGAAGTATGAAACACCTGGATGTTGTCAAAGAGAACAACAACATGTTTAGCAGAAGAGCTGTTGACAGATGTTGCAACTAAAGATGTATTAATAGGGGGCAGGAAAAGCAATGCATCAGAATGAGTAAAAGCAGGTGAAAAGTCATGAGATTCAATCTGAACTCTCCACCCCAATCCATTGGCTGCCATGGACAGCACTTTAATCAGACATGATTCTGGCTCCATGGAAACAATTAGCAAACGTTTGTGATATTTAGCGCGAGGCAAAATGTTATGCAGTATTTCCCATGCAAGGACAAAGTATGAAACACATGGTGTCTGCTTCAACAGTGGAATCTTACTGCTCTTGTAACAAACAGATGCAGAAAGAGTGACTGTGGAAAGTGCTGCAACTGGGTAACATGCAGCAACGTGATCTCCTATTTTACATGTCTTTACATCACTGCTGACTGCTGTGACTGTGCCACTGAAATCTAGAGCAAGTAGTTTGTGCCCCTCTGTCATTGATTTGTTCCAGTACATTGTCTGTCCAAAGTGCATTTCTGATACACTGATTGGAAAGTAATCTGATGAATGGATGCAAATTTTATCAATGTTAATATGCACAGTTTGTTTTGTTGGCTTATTCACTTTCCCTTGCTGTGGTGTTGCATGGAAATTTACAACTTTGTAGGGATCAAATGTTTGGAAACTAACATTTTCAAAACCAGAGTAAGGAACCGTGCTGTGAACATTATCAGACATTTTATTGGGCATCCGTGTGATGTGGCCTGTATACAGCTTTCCTCGCCTAATCATTACTTCAGGATAATTGTCAGGCAAGGTAATTGCATTTGCTAATGCCCCAATATCTGCATCAACGGCAGAGCTGATGTCAATCAGGTGAAAAGTAACCTCTTGAAGTTCTGCGGCACATGATCTGGTCATGCCCCATAACGCAAAGCCTGCCGTGATCTGATCTATTGTTTTGTCTGATGTCCTGAATGTGATTGTTCTGATTGACTTTGTGGAATTTTCCCCTTGAACTAGTTGAAGGAGTTGACGGTAAATCTCACAGCAGCTGCTAAGATGCTCCACCACTGCTTTGCTGTTCTGGTCAGTTAGGTTTTGCATCCCCCACATGAATAACACTTCATCAAAGCTGCTCAAATCATTTATATTGTGCTGCCTTAGAACTTGTGTAATTTCTGTATCCATCAATGTCTTAGGGTCTTGGTAAGGAATATATGAGGACTGCTTGTGCAAGTACCTTTGAAGGCTACTAGCAATTCCACAATTATCTGCAAAGACCAATGATTTGGGAGCAGTCGGGTAATCTATGCCTTTGGGAAGATGAACTATTTCTGCCCAGTTATTCTGGTAAAAATAATCATTCAATTTTGCCGAATTTTGTTTGCTAAGAAATGTAATTCTGACATTTTTTAGTTCTGCAATGAGGGCTCCCTTTGTATCTGTAAACCCCCCGGAGACCTCATAAAATTCTGCAGTGCTTTTACATGTCCTCATATAAATCATCATTTCCTGCTGCATTGGTCGGCATATTGTCAAACTCCCCACGGATGTCGGGAATCCTGCTCTAGAATTTGACTTTTTCATTTCCAAGACAGCTGTCATTTGCATATAATAATCTAAAATGACTGGATGAATGTGGTAATCGTGCATCTGCAGCACAATCTCGTCAGGTACCTTAATACATGTTATAGCTTCCTTTAATTCATCCCCACAGAACACATCCCCAAGGTGTCTGAAAACTGAACCATATTGGAAACCTGAAGAAGAGAGCTTGTCATAGATGTCTTCTGCCTTTATCTTTTCCTTGGCCCGTTGCAAAATATGTCGAAGAGCGATAATATTTTCTTCAACGATGCATTCCGGTACTTGACGAACCTCTCCCGTTGCATAAGTGGCAGAAGATGCAAAAACAACAAATTTGGTCACTTTGCCTTCCTTGATAAGTTGTACCTTGAGCTCAGTTAAGTTTGGTTGCACAATACAGGGATTCAAAAAAGTAATACTGATTTGACACAAACTGAGTGGTATCTTTGGCTTAATACTTGCCAGGGCCGATGCTACGCCAAGCTCCACGTGAATAGAGCCAGGTAATATAGGGACATTGTTGTTTTTGTGCTCCGATATATATGGCACTGTTGTTGGTGTTAGGTTGTAGTTGAATTCCTTGCCATTTCTTTTTGAACTGCAGAGGAAGGGGTGCGTGGGAGATGCTGCATTTTCATTACTTTGCCTAAAGTCTTCAAAATTGACCTGAAGCTTAGTATGATCAAATTTGTAGAAAGGATACAATGTTGGAGCAGTCTCACATCCTACATACATATTTTTCCAGTCAGGATTGTACCCTAGTTCAAATAGTTTTGATAAAACTGAAATCAGTGTTTCATAATCCCTCTCTGGCTGTACTGTGGGAAGAACCAGAGCGTCATGCCCTACAATTTCTTTGATGTACCTTTGTAAGGCCCTTCTTGGACCTATTTCTACAAACACAGCATTTTTCACCTCTGCAACTGCAGTTCTTATAGCTTGTTCAAAAGCAACAGGATTGCGAATATTTCTGGCCCAATATTCCCCTGTGACACAGTCACCCCTTGAAACCAGTTGTCCTGTAACAGTGGAAATTACTTTTGTCCCTGTTTCATGTTTTTCTAAGTTGCCTATGTTCTTTTCCACCTGTTTTAAAATTGGCTCCATTAAGTGACTGTGATATGCTGCCGGAACATCTAAGATATGAAGGAATACATTTCTGTCACCAAATGAACGGGACAATTCTGTGTGCAGTTCGTCCACTGCTTTGGAGTCACCTGACACTGTACACGATGAAGGACTATTGAATGCAGCAATGCACAATCTCCCTGAATATGAATCAAGTTTCTCTGACACTGTTGACAGGGGTAAATTGCTAACCACCAACATTCTCCCTTCTGTTACTGTCGACTGTAATACACTTCGGTGGTAAAGCACCTTTACAGCATCTTGTAGTGAAAGTATCCCAGCACAATGAGCTGCAGCAACTTCCCCAACAGAATGACCAATGGTAACATCTGGCTGCACTCCCCAAAACTTCAAAAGAGACACAATTGCCATCTGAATGGCAAATAGCACCGGCTGTGCTACGTCTGGTTTTGTGAAGTCGGCACAGTCGTCTTGAATTAAATCTAGCAATTTGATGTTTGTGTATGGTTTGAGTATTCGTTCTATCTCTTCAATTTGTGACCTGAACTTTGCTTCTGTTTGGAGAAGTTGTTTGCACATACCTCGATATAAAACACCATTGCCACAAAATACAAATACTAGCTTTACCCCTGTCTTTACCTGAGCTACTTCAGTATTTGTGGCTGATTTAAGCTGCTGCTGCAGATGACTGAGAGAAGATGCCACAAATGCTTTTCTGTATCTGTTATTTTTGTGGCTTCTTCTGCAGGCAGATGTATATGCCAGGTTCTGGAGCACAATGTCACCATTTTCCTTTGTTTGGTGACTTGTGTCCTTTAGCATCATCTGAACGGAATTCTGGGAGGCAGCTGAAAGCACAAATATCTCGAATGGTTTTTGTGCACAGTTATGTACAGAATCCTGCCGGTACTCCCTTACTACTACATGAGCATTTGTTCCCCCAAAACCAAATGAATTGACCCCTGCCATCTTCTCTTTCATCCAACTTTCATTCCATTGTTTCACACTGGTAGGAATATGTAGATTCAAAGCTTTTGCATTGATGCTTGAATTCTCCTCAGAGTAGTGGAGTGATGGCACAATTTTTCCATGATACATCATGAGGAGCACTTTAATTAAACCTGCTGCTCCTGCAGCGGACTCTGTGTGGCCAATGTTTCCTTTGACAGAACCCATGATAAGTGGAGGTAGGTTTGGATGCCTGGATTGCCCAAGGATATTTGAAATGCTGGCTGCTTCTGTAGGATCACCAGCTGGTGTTCCGGTTCCATGAGCCTCCATGTAGTGAACCTCTGATGGGTCAACATTTCTGGGGTAAATACTTCTCAATAACTCTTCTTGTTGTGTTTTTGAGGGTCTGGTGATGGGTGTGACTGTCCGACCATCCTGATTGACTGCACTACGGACTATTACTCCCCAAATATGATCATGGTCCTTCTGAGCCTGTTAACAAGATTAATGGATATGGCAATTTAATGATAGATATTAGAAAGAATATCAATATTTAAGTGCATATTCTGGATAAAAATGTAGAGAAACATGTGTGATAATTATGCATTACCTTTGTAAGCGTCTTCAACAGAAGAATTCCACAACCTTCTCCCCTTCCATACCCATTACCGTCGCTGGAAAATGGCTTGCTTATTCCATCTGGTGATATCATCTTTGCTTTGCTAAGTGCTACATTGATTCTTGGTTCAATGATACAGCTCACTCCCCCACAAACAGCCATCTCACAATCACCTGAAAGATGAACATGGAGTTTGAACAAAGTCTTTCTGGGCAAAGTTGAGCTTGATAAGTGTACTTGGTTCGTAATACAAATATTGACAAAGTAACGTATATGGAGCTAACAACAGTATCTGAGATACTCCAGAGCATGGTTTAACATTTTTAGTTTCTTCTGTGTGTTAAGAGCTAACATACATCAGATGATTCATGTATTTCTTAATCTAACATTGCAAAGCGCAGAAAAGAACATCCATATTAAGAGGTAGATGGTACTGCCATGACTGCACTGGAACAAACCATTAAAAATAATCTTATTCCCCACTCACACACTCATACACAGACCCATAACCCCCCCCCCCCACACACACACACACACACGCACACACACACACAGACCCATAACCCACACACACAAACATCCAGATACAGCTATCTGCACTGTTCAGTTGCTCGATGTTTGATTATGTGTAATGTTGATTAAAGCATTGAATAAGATTTCTGTTGCACACGTAGAAGTTTGAGTTTATTATCTCCGTCTACGCTGAGGCATAAAACACAACTGTCATAATATACACCAGTATATTATGGTGCAGACACACACAAACACACTGATGGACATGCAGTGGGACCAATCAGCATACACAACACCGCAGCCAATCACCAGTGAGCGCACACGCACTATAAAGACAGGGGACAGGAGAGTTCCCGCTCATTCTAGTAGCAGCCAGCTCGGAGCACAGAGCTCACAACCTGCAACACAGACATTCGCCATGTGCTGAGTGCATCACCTGGTTAGGACTAGGCAAGGGTCAACAGTTAAAGCTGGTATTGCATTTACCCACAGTTCAAATATGTTAATATAGTTAACCTTACAATAAAATAGAGTTGCAACACTTCAAGTGTTGGTGACCTGTTTGTGATCCAGAACACCCAACACATCATGATACCAGGAGTGAACTGGTTCAGTCCAGATAGCCATACCTCAGCGTACAGTGACAATCAGCAATGATACTCAGGCAAGATGTTCAAGATCCGGGTTCCGCAGCAGCTCCAGTAAAACGGCGATCTCTGCGAAAGCTGGCGGGCATTCCGGCAAAAGTTTGAAATCTTCCTGCTGGCAGCTGAACTAGAAGACCTGGCCAATCCTGAAAAAACAGAGCTTCTCCTCACCATCGCCGGTGCCAGAGCAGAAGAAATCTTTTAAAAATTCAAATTCTCCAAGGGGCAAAACAGGAGCGACTTCCAGGCAGTCCTGGAAAAATTCGGCAAATACTGTGAGGAAAACACACTCCAACCAGCAAGAAAAGGTAAGAGAAGCGCCAGTACTCACCTTGAGGCCGAAATCCCGGAGCAGAAAACGATTTTGGTCGGTGGCCATCTTTCTAAAGGGACTGCACTTGCGCAGTTGCGTGACGCAGTACATGCGCAATCACGAAAACGGCCATCAGTAAAGGAACCGCGGTCTGCGCATGTGCAAACGCCTCCTACGTGCTCCGTCACGTGCGTCATGACGTCTGAGGCCCCGGACCACGCCCATTTAAAGGGGAAACGTCCCAAATCAAAGAAAAAATCTTTTAAAGCTGTAAAACAACCTTCCTTCACCTGGAATGACAGCACAATGCCTCAAATTGAACCAGGAAATGAAATAAACCTCCGAAGAACCCTGCATAAAGCAGTTACCTACGCCTAAACCGAGTCCGATTCTGACTTCCCGCAGACCAGTGACACCGAGGACCCGAGGGAGCCTTTTCGAGTCGCTGTTATAACAAAGAACAGGCTGTCCCCGAATCAAAACCACCAGCCGCTGTAGGTGCACAGCATTGATCCAGACGACAAGTGATGTGCCACCCTGACAGTCAACCGATCCCAGATACGATTCTGCCTGGACACTGGTGCTTCCGCTAATCTCCTAGCGTGGTCAGCCTTTCAGACCCTTGGGGTTGAACCAACCATTCTTCCGTTGACCTGCCAACTAGTGGACTACAATGGCAACGTCATTCCTGCTACCGGTTCATGCCAATTCGAAGTGACGCACAACTCGCGAAAAGCCATCCTTCCCTTCGAGATCGTGGGCTCTTCGAAGGACTCTCTGCTAGGTGCACAGGCGTGCAAACTCCTGAACCTCGTTCACACTCTCTCTCTCCAGAGGACACGTCTGCCTTCCAGGATGCGGACTTCTGGGCGCAACTCAATGCCATCATCGACTAGCACCGCAACGTTTTCGAAGGCATGGGCACGCTTCCACACACTTACAAAATCCTGCTCAAACAAGACGCCACGCCAGTGGTTCAAGCACCTTGCAGAGTCCCAGCCCCCTCAAGGAGCGCCTCAAGCAGCAGCTGCAGGACCTCCAGGACCAAGGAGTGCCCTCCAGAGTGACGGAACCAACCGACTGGGTCAGTTCCATGGTGTGCGTAAAGAAGCCTTCCGGCGAGCTCCGGATCTGCATTGACCCAAAGGATCTGAATCGCAACATAATGAGGGAGCATTACCCTATCCCCAAGCGCGAGGAGATCACGTGCGAGATGGCTTGGGCCAACATCTTCACCAAGCTTGACGCCTCGAAAGGATTCTGGCAAATTCAACTCGACAGGTCCAGCAGAAAGCTGTGTACCTTTAATACCCCATTTGGCAGATACTGCTACAACAGGATGCCGTTTGGGGTTATATCGGCATCAGAAGTATTCCACCGGATCATGGAGCAAATGATGGAGGGCATTGAGGGTGTGCGCGTCTATGTTGACGACATCATCATTTGGTCCACCACCCCGCAGGAGCATATCAGTCGCCTCCAGCGCGTTTTCAAACGGATACGGCCTTCGCCTCAACAGAGCCAAATGTTCCTTCGGCCAGACGGAACTCAAGTTCCTAGGGAACAACATCTCCCGGTTTGGTGTGCGGCCGGATGCGGACAAGGTGGCAGCCATCACGGCCATGCAGAAGCCAGCGGATAAGAAGGCGGTCCTCCGATTTATGGGCATGGTCAACTTCCTGGGGAAGTTCATCCCCAACCTCGCCTCCCATACCACAGCTCTCCGGAACCTGGTCAGGAAGACGACAGACTTCCAATTGCTTCCCGCCCACGAGCGCGAATGGGAGGAGCTCAAGACCAAGCTTACCACGGCCCCGGTATTGGCATCTTTTGATCCCACGAAGGGAACAAAAATTTCAACGAATGCCAGCCAATCCGGCATTGGAGCGGTGCTCCTGCAACGCGATGAGGCCTCATCATGGGCCTCCGTTGCATATGCGTCACGTGCCATGACCTCCACGGAACAGCGCTACGCGCAGATCGAAAAGGAGTGCTTGGGCCTGTTGACTGGGGTCGACAAATTTCATGATTACGTGTACGGCCTCCCCCAATTCACTGTCGAGACCGACCATCGCCCGCTGGTCAACATTATACAAAAAGACCTGAATGATATGACCTCTCGCCTCCAGCGCATTCTGCTAAAACTCCGGCGGTACGATTTCCAGCTCCTATACACCCCGGGCAAGGACCTGATTATAGCCGACGCTCTGTCCAGGGCAGTCAACACCCCGTGTGACCCAGAGGGGTTCGTCTGACAGGTTGACACCCATGTGGCCTTCATGGCCTCCAATCTGCCGGCCACGGATGAACGCCTTATCCACATTCGCCGCGAGACTGCGGCTGACCCCCTACTACAGCGTGTCATGCGCCACATGACGGACGGGTGGCTCAAGGGCCAATGCCCGCAGTTCTACAATATCAGAGACCATCTGGCAGTAGTCGATGGTGTCCTCCTGAAGCTGGACCGCATCGTGATCCCGCACAGCATGCGCCAACTCGTTTTGGAACAGCTACACGAAGGCCATCTTGGCATGGAGAAGTGCCAACGGAGGGCCCGAGAGGCTGTGTACTGGCCCGGCATCAACGAGGACATCGCCAACATAGTGCACAACTGCCCCATCTGTCAGCGATTCCAGCCGGCCCAACCACGTGAGACCCTACAGCCCCATGAGTTGGTCACGTCCCCTTGGTCTAAGGTAGGCGCTGACCTGTTCCATGCGCTCGGCAGGGACTATGTTCTGATTGTAGACTATTTTTCGAACTACCCGGAGATCGTATGCCTGCACGACATCACATCATCGGCGGTCATCCGTACCTGCAAGGAGACCTTCGCTCATCATGGCATCCCACTCACTGTGATGTCGGACAATGGCCCCTGCTTCAGGAGCCAGGAATGGTCCAACTTTGCCAGCAGGTACAATTTTGTGCATGTGACATCCAGTCCCCCGCACCCCCAATCCAATGGCAAAGCGGAAAAGGGCGTCCACATCGTCAAACGGCTCCTCTGCAAGGCTGCCGATGCAGGATCCGACTTCTACCTCGCCTTGCTGGCCTATCATTCGGCCCCACTCTCCACGGGCCTGTCGCCAGCCCAGCTGCTCATGGGTCGCACCCTCAGGACCACGGTGCCGTCCATTCACGTCCCAGACCTCGACCACGTTCCGGTCCTTCAGCGGATGCAACAATCTCAAGCACAATACAAGGCGGCGCATGGCGCACGGGCGACTGATCGCCCTGCTCTGGCGCCGGATGACAACGTCCACATCCATCTTTCGGAGGGTGGCTGGTCTGCAACTGCTGTGGTTCTTCGGCAGGTGTCTCCCCGCTCGTTCCTGGTTCTTCTGCCAGATGGTTCCATTCGCCGCCGCAATCGGCATGCCCGTCGTCTCGTTCCACGCTCGCTACGTGATCCTCCACCGGTGCCACGCCCTCCTGTTGTCCCCAACCTGGACTATGTGGAGATTCCGAATACTCTGCATCCTCCTCACTCTGCCGTGGCCCAGCCCGTTCCTCAGCCGGTGGCTCCTGACCCACCCTTGAGGTAGTCAACCAGAATTCATCGCTTTACAACGTTGGACTCTTTGATCTGTTCTGTTATCCTGTTTTATCGTTCCAGTAGTTTGTATATAATGTTCATTTCGTTGTTGGTGTGACACCCTATTTCTCTGCACCAGGCACCTTCCCGTGTAAATAGATTAGCCTCATGTACATAGTCATGTAAATAACACGCACACACATAGTCAGGCACATTCACTACACGGTATTTATTGTCAAGCCGGCAATGTTCTTCATATAAAAGGGGGGGTGTCGTAATCTACACCAGTATATTATGGTGCAGACACACACACACACACTGATGGACATGTAGTGGGACCAATCAGCATACACAACACCGCAGCCAATCACCAGTGAGAGCACACGCACTATAAAGACAGGGGACAGGCGAGTTCCCGCTCATTCTAGTAGCAGCCAGCTCGGAGCACAGAGCTCACAGCCTGCAACACAGACATTCACCATGTGCTGAGTTCATCACCTGGTTAGGACTAGGCAAGGGTCAACAGGTTTTCACTGAGTGCTGAATTTGGTGCTTTTTGAGTGCTATAGTAAGAGTTTGGTGACCGAGGGAGTTAGGTGAGGAGGGAGTAAGGTGCTGCTTTCATTTTGTTTCCGACATTTCTGCAAAGAGTGCGAAGAGAGCCAGGAGTTTACAGAAAGTGTAGCTGACTGGGAGCAGAGTCGGAGGGCGGAGATCTAGTCAGTCCACAGGGCAGCTATATTCTGTCAGGTAAGAAGGGATGGAGGCTAGGCCAGTTGCATGCTCCTCCTGTAGGATGTGGGTGGTGAGGGATACCACCGGTGTCCCCGCTGACTATACCTGCGGGAAGTGCACCCAACTTCAGCTGCTCAAAGACAGTGTTAGGGAACTGGAGCTGAAGCTGGATGAACTTCGGATCATCCGGGAAGCAGAGGGGGTGATTGAGAAGAGTTACAAGGAGGTAACCACACCCAAGGTACAGGACAAGAATAGCTGGGTTACAGTCAGGGGAAAAAAAACAAACAGGCAGACAGTGCAGGGATCCCTCGTGGCCGTTCCCCTTCAAAACAAGTATACCGTTTTGGATGTTGTTGGGGGGGATGACCTACCGGGGGAAGGCCCTAGTGGCCAGGTCTCTGGCACTGAGTCTGGCTCTGGGGCTCAGAAGGGAAGGGGGGAGAATAGAAAAGCAATAGTTGTAGGCGATTCAATGGTTAGGGGAATAGATAGAAGATTCTGTGGTCGCGAGCGAGACTCCCGGAAGGTATGTTGCCTCCCGGGTGCCAGGGCCAGGGATGTCTCGGATCGTGTCTTCAGGATCCTTAAGGGGGAGGGGGAGCAGCCAGAAGTCGTGGTGCACATTGGTACCAACGACATAGGTAGGAAAAGGGGTGTGGAGGTAATAAACATGTTTAGGGAGTTAGGCTGGAAGTTAAAAGCCAGGACAGACAGAGTTGTCATCTCTGGTTTGTTGCCGGTGCCACGTGATAGCGAGGCTAGGAATAAGGAGAGAGTGCAGTTGAACATGTGGCTGCAGGAATGGTGTAGGAGGGAGGGCTTCAGGTATTTGGATAATTGGAGCGCATTCTAGGGAAGGTGGGACCTGTACAAGCAGGACGGGTTGCATCTGAACCAGAGGGGCACCAATATCCTGGGAGGGAGGTTTTCTAGTACTCTTCGGGAGGGTTTAAACTAGTTTGGCAGGGGAATGGGAACCGGATTTGTAGTCCAGCAACTAAGGTAGCCGATATTCAGGACGCCAAAGCATGTAGTGAGGCAGTGGGGAAGGGAACACTGACAAAGGAGAGTACTTGCAGGCACGGAGATGGGTTGAAGTGTGTAAACTTCAACGCAAGAAGCATCAGGAATAAGGTGGGTGAACTTAAGGCATGGATCGGTACTTGGGACTACGATGTGGTGGCCATCACGGAAACTTGGATAGAAGAGGGGCAGAAATGGTTGTTGGAGGTCCCTGGTTATAGATGTTTCAATAAGATTAGGGAGGGTGGTAAAAGAGGTGGGGGGGTGGCATTATTAATTAGAGATAGTATAACAGCTGCAGAAAGGCAGTTCGAGGAGTATCACCCTATTGAGGTAGTATGGGTTGAAGTCAGAAATAGGAAAGGAGCAGTCACCTTGTTAGGAGTTTTCTATAGGCCCCCCAATAGTAGCAGAGATGTGGAGGAACAGATTGGGAAACAGATTTTGGAAAGGTGCAGAAGTCATAGGGTAGTAGTCATGGGCGACTTTAACTTCCCAAATATTGAGTGGAAACTCTTTAGATCAAATAGTTTGGATGGGGTGGTGTTTGTGCAGTGTGTCCAGGAAGCTTTTCTAACACAGTATGTAGATTGTCCGACCAGAGGAGGGGCAATATTGGATTTAGTACTGGGTAATGAACCAGGGCAAGTGATAGATTTGTTAGTGGGGGAGCATTTTGGAGATAGTGACCACAATTCTGTGACTTTCACTTTAGTAATGGAGAGGGATAGGTACGTGCAACAGGGCAAGGTTTACAATTGGGGGAAGGGTAAATACGATGTTGTCAGACAAGAATTGAAGTGCATAAGTTGGGAACATAGGCTGGCAGGGAAGGACACAAGTGAAATGTGGAACTTGTTCAAGGAACAGGTGCTACGTGTCCTTGATATGTATGTCCCTGTCAGGCAGGGAAGAGATGGTCGAGTGAGGGAACCATGGTTGACAAGAGAGGTTGAATGTCTTGTTAAGAGGAAAAAGGAGACTTATGTAAGGCTGAGGAAACAAGGTTCAGACAAGGCATTGGAGGGATACAAGATAGCCAGGAGGGAACTGAAGAAAGGGATTAGGAGAGCTAAGAGAGGGCATGAACAATCTTTGGCGGGTAGGATCAAGGAAAACCCCAAGGCCTTTTACACATATGTGAGAAAGAGGAGAATGACTAGAGCGAGGGTAGGTCCAATCAAGGACAGTAGCGGGAGATTGTGTATTGAATCTGAAGAGATAGGAGAGGTCTTGAACGAGTACTTTTCTTCTGTATTTACAAATGAGAGGGGCGATATTGTTGGAGAGGACAGTGTGAAACAGATTGCTAAGCTCGAGGAAATACTTGTTAGGAAGGAAGATGTGTTGGGCATTTTGAAAAACTTGAGGATAGACAAGTCCCCCGGGCCTGACGGCATATATCCAAGGATTCTATGGGAAGCAAGAGATGAAATTGCAGAGCCGTTGGCAATGATCTTTTCATCCTCACTGTCAACAGGGGTAGTACCAGGGGATTGGAGAGTGGCGAATGTCGTGCCCCTGTTCAAAAAAGGGACTAGGGATAACCCTGGGAATTACAGGCCAGTTAGTCTTACTTCGGTGGTAGGCAAAGTAATGGAAAGGGTACTGAAGGATAGGATTTCTGAGCATCTGGAAAGACACTGCTTGATTAGGGATAGTCAGCACGGATTTGTGAGGGGTAGGTCTTGCCTTACAAGTCTTATTGAATTCTTTGAGGAGGTGACCAAGCATGTGGGTGAAGGTAAAGCAGTGGATGTAGCGTACATGGATTTTAGTAAGGCATTTGATAAGGTTCCCCATGGTAGGCTTATGCAGAAAGTAAGGAGGCATGGGATAGTGGGAAATTTGGCCAGTTGGATAACGAACTGGCTAACCGATAGAAGTCAGAGAGTGGTGGTGGATGGCAAATATTCAGCCTGGATCCCAGTTACCAGTGGCGTACCACAGGGATCAGTTCTGGGTCCTCTGCTGTTTGTGATTTTCATTAATGACTTGGATGAGGGAGTTGAAGGGTGGGTCAGTAAATTTGCAGACGATACGAAGATTGGTGGAGTTGTGGATAGTGAGGAGGGCTGTTGTCGGCTGCAAAGAGACATAGATAGGATGCAGAGCTGGGCTGAGATGTGGCAGATGGAGTTTAACCCTGAAAAGTGTGAGGTTGTCCATTTTGGAAGGACACATATGAATGCGGAATACAGGGTTAACGGTAGAGTTCTTGGCAATGTGGAGGAGCAGAGAGATCTTGGGGTCTATGTTCATACATCTTTGAAAGTTGCCACTCAAGTGGATAGAGCTGTGAAGAAGGCCTATGGTGTGCTCGCGTTCATTAACAGAGGGATTGAATTTAAGAGCCGTGAGGTGATGATGCAGCTGTACAAAACTTTGGTAAGGCCACATTTGGAGTACTGTATACAGTTCTGGTCGCCTCATTTTAGGAAAGATGTGGAAGCTTTGGAAAAGGTGCAAAGAAGATTTACCAGGATGTTGCCTGGAATGGAGAGTAGGTCTTACGAGGAAAGGTTGAGGGTGCTAGGCCTTTTCTCATTAGAACGGAGAAGGATGAGGGGCGACTTGATAGAGGTTTATAAGATGATCAGGGGAATAGATAGAGTAGACAGTCAGAGACTTTTTCCCAGGGTGGAACAAACCATTACAAGGGGACATAAATTTAAGGTGAAAGGTGGAAGATATAGGAGGGATATCAGAGGTAGGTTCTTTACCCAGAGAGTAGTGGGGGCATGGAATGCACTGCCTGTGGAAGTAGTTGAGTCGGAAACATTAGGGACCTTCAAGCAGCTATTGGATAGGTACATGGATTATGGTAAAATGACATAGTGTAGATTTATTTGTTCTTAAGGGCAGCACGGTAGCATTGTGGATAGCACAATGCTTCACAGCTCCAGGGTCCCAGGTTCGATTCCGGCTTGGGTCACTGTCTGTGCGGAGTCTGCACGTCCTCCCCGTGTCTGCGTGGATTTTCTCCGGGTGCTCCGGTTTCCTCCCACAGTCCAAATATGTGCAGGTTAGGTGAATTGGCCAATGATAAATTGCCCTTAATGCCAAAAATTGCCCTTGGTGTTGGGTGGAGGTGTTGAGTTTGGGTAGGGTGCTCTTTCCAGGAGCCGGTGCAGACTCAAAGGGCCGAATGGCCTCCTTCTGCACTGTAAATTCAATGATAATCTATGATTAATCTAGGACAAAGGTTCGGCACAACATCGTGGGCTGAAGGGCCTGTTCTGTGCTGTATTTTCTATGTTCTACGTTAAAGCTGGTATTGCATTTACCCACAGTTCAAGTATGTTAATATAGTTAACCTTACAATAAAATAGAGTTGCACCACTTCAAAGTGTTGGTGACCTGTTTGTGATCCAGAACACACAACACATCAACAACAGCACCCATTGATTTATTGACTCGCATATCCAGACTCACTTCCTGCTACATTAGCACCAGTGAGCTCTTGAGGCCTTTGATTTTTTGCACTTTTTAACTTCCTAAAAACTGTTATCCTGAACTTGGACAATTCACTCAGAGCTACAGAATATTTTATCACTTTGGGGGAAAAGAACAAAGCTCCAAACAATTAACTAATCCACTAATTAGAGCATAAAGTCTTTTATTTTCACAACCAAGAGTGACTATAATTAGAATTGCAAGTCACCACATAATGGAAATCTTCACAAACTAAACACAGCTCCATTTGGACACTCTACCATATCATTGTTTTCACATGACGTGACCACAACCACAACAGCCCTGAGACTTGCTTGTCTGTCTGATAAAGGCTGGATCAAATTACACATCAGCAAGAACATCAAATTACTCTGCAGCAGACAGGATCAAATTATACATTCAAGACAAACTGTTGGGTATGCCTTGCTTTCCAAAGGAAACAAAATCAGAAATCTGGACCACCCCATTCACATGGCAACTAAATGTAACCAAATTAGGTAAGAAGCAATCACCTTTGACACCTCTGCACAAAACGGAAATGTACACCAATGTATTTTTGTTTAGCTGTTGGTTAACCTTAGTAGACATTATGAATGGAACTCTCTGGCCGTTTGCTGACAGCGGGATTCTCTGGGCCACTGCCGAGGTGCACCCCTGCCTGTGTGTTTCCCAGCAACATGGAGTGGCTTCAATGGGGATTCCCATTGACAACGGTGGGAGCAAAGAATCCTGCCACCAGCGAACGGTGCGCCGCCTCCCGCTGCTGAGAAACACATGGCTGGGAGGCCAGTAGAATCCCGACCTCTGTATGAAATTAGGATTGCTGCTGAAATGCTCATACACCACCCTGTCTTGGCACCAAAATACATATTAGGCGGATAAGTAAAATGCATTTTCTCGATGTTAATATAGATTTTTGATCTAGAATCAAAAGGTTATGGGGGTCGAGGAACAGGGAGGAAAGTGGAGTTAAGGCCAAATTCAGATAAACCATGATCTTACTGAATGGTGGGGTAGGCTCGAGGGGCCAAATAACCTCTTCATGCTCCTATTTCCTCGGTTTTTACATGCTTATTAAAAAGTTAAATAATTTCCCATACCTTGTTTCATAGCCTGAGAAGCAGAGTGTAGAGCAACAAGGGATGATGAGCATGCTGTGTCGATAGCCAATGATGGTCCTGTAAGGTTGAAAGCGAAAGAAATCCTATTTGCTGCGATACTCATTGATGTCCCTGTCCCATTGTAATGGGTGATTTTGTTGGCAGCACTATTTAAAATTCCTTCATAGTCACGATTTGTAAGTCCTAAAAGAAAAGCCAAGAATAAAGTGTCATATATTACTGAGGAATATTGATGAGGAGTATATCTGTGCTCACACATTAAACTTTTTGATTCTTTTTGTAGCTGTGGACTAGCATTAAGTAAATGTGCAGATGGACATCGAAAGAGTAGTGTAAATGCTCTTCCCCAACAGGCTGCATGGATGCTTTGTGAACTGAAATTTTCAAGAGTTAGGTTTTTGTTTGGTCAGGGTATCAAAAGTTATGAAAGATGGGTAAATGTTGTTGAAATACAAATCAGCCAAGATCCAGTCGAACGGCTGAACAAGTTTGAGGGGCAGAATGGTTTGTTTCCATGTAACAGATGGAACTCACCGATGAAAACTCCTGTTCTGCTGCCACTGATGTCTCCCATAGGCATCCCTGCATTTTCAAATGCTTTGTATGTGCACTCTAACAGAAGTTTGTGCTGTGGATCCATACTGTTGGCTTCTGTTTGGTTAATGCTGAACAACTTGTGGTCAAATTCATTAAACCTGGTGAATTTTTAAAAATAACAAGTTTACATTAACTACATGTAGGTGAATTTACAATGGGTGGAATGTTCTCCTGCTCTTCGGATATAATTTCAGCTGAAGAGTGTGAAAACTCAGGAAAAATGGCAGAAATGGTATTTATTGTTATTCCAGAGTTTCTGTGGCTCTATTGCTGATGTTAAACCCAGAAACCACACCCCACACCCCATGCAGACAGATTAGAAATGTGAGAGAAATGTGAAGAGATGTATTTTGTAGAGAAGGAGAGGCAATATTAACTAATTGGCACAGGAACAGACAGAGAGATTTGAGTTAATGATCATTTATGGTTACATTCTTTGATTTCTTAATTGAGTCAAACGTTTGCTGCATTTACCTCCGAATTCAAATGGATTTCAAGATTAAGAATAAAACATTTCAATTGGCTGATTATGCTTTATTGATTTATAATCTCTGATCATTGACATTATTACTGTAGAATATTTTCTGCAGCATTACCCTTCGATAAAACATCCGCGTTTTGTGATCATTTTTCCAGCTTTGTTATCATCTGTGTCATACCAGAATTTAGTATCGAATCGATCTGGTGGAATATCTACAACACAGTTTCTTCCCTCATGAAGAACTTTCCAGAAATTGTCAATGCCTTCCCCTGAAAATAAAACACAAGAATTCAGACGGGAATCACAAGTATTAAAATCATTCTAAATACGTCAGTAAAATTGCCTGAAGAAAGACAGTGTCATTGGTTATGACAGCTCTTGCTGGCCATGTGGCCAATGCTCACATCCTTTTTTTCCAAAAATATGTTTTATTCATAAAATATCTAAAAGGACATTTCAAAACATTTCAAAATGGTAATTATGGAATGCAATAACATTATATTTTTCTCATGGAGCATGTTGCACCCTGACAAGCCCTGACAATTGTGATACATGTGGGGCCCCCATGCCAAATTCGTGCTCGGCACGGGGGTGTCAGACCCGCAATCGGGTCCAATGACTTCCCGCAATTCTCCGGGGGAGAATTGCCGCCAGTCACATGCGCGCGGTCGATGCGGCGCCGGTCGGAGGCCATTGAAAGAGTCCCTGCGGCGATTTTCCGCCAACAACTGGCCGTGTTCCCGCCATCGTGGTTCACTCATGGTTCCACACGACATGAACTCGGAGCGGTGGCTGCGGACCCAGTCCGTGGCCGTCCTGGTGGCGGGCAGGGAGATGGGGCCTCCAGGATCGCCAGGCTTGCGATCAGGGGCCACCGATAGGCGGACGCAATCGATCTGGGGGGGCCTATATTTTCTGGGCCAGTCCACTGTGTGGGTCCGCCATGTTGCACGGGGCTGCCGCCACAGGAGGCTGCCGCACGCATGAGCGGACCCGCGGCCGGAGATGCAGGGCCCTGTATCGGCAGTCAGAGTGATTCACGCCCGTTTTCTCGCGGGCGTGGGGACATACCCCCATTATCAGAGAATTCTGCCCGTGATATTTACCAGATACATTCAATGTTCAGCAGCCAGCCCAAGGGGTTCTACACAGATTCCAGTCCCTCGATGTGCTGTGGCTTCCAGCCCCTCTATGTACTATGGCTGAAAGGACTGAGATAATTACCTTTTTCCATTGTGCCATTTGTGGCACATGCCCCAAGCTTTACTGCCTCCCTCAGCATGTAGTTCTGCCTCTTAGAATGTGCCAGTTTACAACACTCGGTCATGAATAACTCTTGCACTGGAAGGCCAGTAAGATTCAGGCAGACCAAAAAGTGTCTTTCACTTAGTTGATAATCCTCCAGCTGTGGTTGATATTTGTCTCGGTATGTGTCCCTGGGAACATCCCGTGGAGCACAGAGTCCTGTGTCCCTGAACTGCACAGGATGAACCTTGACAAAAACCATTGCATCCCTTTTCAGACCCTTTTTTGCAATGGCACATTCCTGAGGGAGATGTTAGTCTCTTCCCCATCACAGCTGCTTTGGGACAGCATTAGGTGGTGCAGAGGCTTCAGGCATACATGAAGGTTCTGATGGGGAGTGCACCACTCAAGCTACATCTTGGTGCTTGTTTGGAAACTCTGGCAATGAGATATTCTGCCAAATGACTGTGGTATTATTATAACTATCAGCATTGCAAAGGTTAATGTAGTGTCGAGAGCAGCCACTAGAGGGAGTTATAGTTACAACTATATAAGGCAGGGCTGCTAGACCTTAGGGGAGGAATGTATGCAGGAGTTACCTAGTGAAAATCAGAAAAGCAGATAGTGCAACTAAGGTTAGATTATAGTTTATGCTAATAGTGAGATCAGCAGTAAATGAGTAGTTAGATGTTATTGATCAACTGTGTATTCTTAAGGACTAGGTGTCAAATCCCAGTTTAGTAGTGTAAGTTGTAGCAAACTCATCAAAGGACCAAAATGAACTCGACATGTTGGAACAGGACATTCCATTTTAAATGGACAGATTGCTGTACAAACCAGGTCTGCAGGCAGACAACTGAATCAAGACAAACAGGCCATGAATCATGAAACGGCCCAATCTCATTCAAAGAGGGGCAGTTGAAATGCAAATCACTTGCTGCCCTGGCCAGAAGGAACCACAATACCTTAATGGGATAACAATTAAAGTTATCTCCAGCGACCATTGTCAAGAGACCAGGGACAGTTGAAATGCAAAGCACTTGTTGCCCTGGCCAGACGGAAACACAATACCGTAATGCGATAACAATTAAAGTTGTCTCCAGCGACCATTGTCAAGAGACCAGCAGAAACCAGAGACATTGCAAGCTTTTGTAAGGGCACTGATTAAAATCAAATTACATTATGACACCTTTTGACTGGGGAACTTGATCACTTCCATTCTGTCAAGAATCAGAAAGGCTTCCTTTGTCCTGGAACTCACCTGTGAGAGGGTCAGTATTTGACCCATTCAGGGTTTTGCCCTTAAAAAGTCAAGTCTGAGGAACTGTTGAGAGAACTCTACTCTCCTGCGGACACACGCTTCGCCTTGCTGAAAACAGACCACAAGAACCGGAGGAGCAATAGCCGCAAGGACCGGCCAGCTTGGAAGAAGATCTAAAGAAATCTGTGCCAACGTTTTTTTTAACTATCCTGTCCCTGGAGCAGTGAGTATATTCCTCCAGCTCACAGAAAACTCCCAATGAGTATAGCTTGTTGAGGTTTGGGGTGGGTGAGTGAATATATCTGTATATCTGTGTTTGCGGGCGCTAAAGTAAATCTGTGTAAGTTGTAAGAATTTACGATGTGCCATTTAGCCTATTGTTTAACACATGGGGCGGAAATTCTCCCCCCCCCCCCCACGCCGGGTGTGAGAATCGCTGGGGCGCCGCGCGAGTCCTGCCATGCCATCCCAGCACCCGCACGCAATTCTCCCACCCCCCCAAACCGGCGCGGCGAGAATCACGGCTGGCCGCTGGGAGAATCGCCACTCGCTGTTTGTAATGGGAGAGCGGCGATTCTCTGGCCCGGATGGGCCGAGCGGCCTGCCCAACACGACGGCTTCCCGCCACGCCGTCCACACCTGGTTGCTGCCGGCAGGAATAGCACGGGAACTATGGGGGAGCAGCCTGTGGGGATGGGAGGGGGATTCCTGCACTAGGGGCGGTCTCAAAAGGGGTCTGGCCCACGTTTGGTGCCCACCGATCGACGGGCCATCCTCTCTGAAGGAGGACCTCCTTTCCTCCGCCGCCCCGCAAGATCATCCGACATCTTCTTGCGGGGCGACGTCGGGGAGGACGGCAACTCCGCATGCGCGGGTTAGCGCCGGCGCCACGTCATTTACGCGTAAATGACGCAACGCTGCTATTAGCCCCCCGGGGGCGGGAGAATAGGGGGCTGGGAGCGGCCTCCAACGCCGGAGTGTTTCGTTCCAGCGTCGGGACTTAGTCTCCCGATGGGAGAATTGCGCCCAGGATTTCATAATCGGTGTTTGTGTGTGTGGGTTAATCTGAGTTGCAGAAGACTTAATTTCTCTTGAATAAATCAATTATTTTGAAACTACCATTATTGTGGTCTCACCTTCCTTTCACTGTCCGCCCTGGTCAAGTCACAATAATTGCCAGGATATAATCCCATAGTCAAGGACCAGAAAAGGGAATCTGAGCGCTTTGAACACGCTCACTCAAGAGAGGCTACTGGTCAGTAATAAACAGTGATCCCTCTTTCTCTCTCTCTTGTGAAGTTGCACTAGTGGGGCACTTCCGGGTGACATTTCACCATCACAGGAGAGAGACTCACACAGGCGTAGGTGGCAGTCAAACGTAACTGGTGTGGCAGAAGGACAACCTCACTGGTTAGGTATAAACAGTGAGACGTGTCCCCTCTCTCTTGCGAAGCTGCCCCAGGGCGACACGTCCGGGTCGTGGTTTCAACACCTGCAGGAGAGAGATACCCACAATTATCTGTGACACCCAATACCAGCCTGTTGTGGAGTAAAGGGAACCCTTTTCGTTACAGTAGTGTAAATAAAATCATAGCTTTGTTTAAATTTTGTGAACACTACGCTAACCATCCTGACATAAACAACATAAAGAACACAGGTACCAGGGGCGAAATTCTCCGGAAACGGCGCGATGTCCGCCGACTGGAGCCCAAAACGGCCCAAATCAGTCGGGCATCTCGCCGCCCCAAAGGTGCGGAATGCTCCGCATCTTTGGGGGCCGAGCCCCAACCTCAAGGGGCTAGGTCGGCGCCGGACGAATTTCCGCCCCGCCAGCTGGCGGAAAAGGCCTTTGGTGCCCCGCCAGCTGGCGCGGAAATGACATCTCCGGGCGGCGCATGCGCGGGAGCGTTAGCGGCCGCTGACGGCATTCCCGCGCATGCGCATTGGAGGGAGTCTCTTCTGCCTCCGCCATGGTGGAGACCGTGGCGGAGGCGGAATGGAAAGAGTGCCCCCATGGCACAGGCCCGCCCACGGATCGGTGGGCCCCGATCGCGGGCCAGGCCACCGCCCGGGGCCAGATCGCCCCGCGCCCCCCTCAGGACCCCGGAGACTGCCCGCGCCGCCTTGTCCTGCCAGTAAGGTAGGTGGTTTAATCTACGCCGGCGGGACAGGCATTTTAGCGGCGGGACTGCGGCCCATCCGGGCAAGAGAACCGCGCGGAGGGGGCCCGCCAACCGGCGCGGCGCGATTCACACCCCGGCCGAATATCCGGTGCCGGAGACTTCGGCAACCGGCGGGGGCGGGATTCACGCCAGCCCTCGGCGATTCTCCGACCCAGCGGGGGGTCGGAGAATCTCGCCCCAGGAGTCTATTCCTTATAAGATACAAGTTAGATTAGGTTAGAATAGCATTGGAGATTGATGAATCAATCAAGAAGCTACAACTCAGAAACAATCTACGGTAAAGACAGATCAGAAGATGGAAGGTCTCAAGAAGCCTGACCACTTTAAGACAGGTAAACTATGCCAAAACTGGGCTTTCTTTCAGCAACAGTTTGAAGTTTTTATTTCTGCCTCCACGCTTGAAAATGCCTCAGGCCAATGGAAAATAGCACTCCTACTAGCTTTAACTGGACCGTAAGCATTAGATCGGGGTAATTTGTTTGAATTCAGTGCAGATGAGAATAAAACAGCATGGTGCTTCAAAAGTTTGATACACACTGTAAGAAACAGGTGAATGAGATCTATGAGCGCTACATGCTTCGGAAAAGACTGCAGTTAAGGGGAGAGTCAGTAGATTCCTTTATCACAGCCTACAGCTGCGAGCGCAGTCCTGTAATTTTTCCTCAGCCTCCGATTCTATGCTGCGGGATCAAGTTGTGTTTCGGATAAATGGTGAACATTTGTACGAAAAAATGTTAAGAAGACCTGTTTCATCGATTGAAGACACTATTAATGTGTGTAAGGCCAGCGAACAGGCATCGAGTGAATATGCCAAATTCTTGGCAAAGGAAAAGAACATGAAGTCGGGAAACTTGGCTGACACCATTAATGCTGGATCGCAGCAAAGAAAACTGTGTACAACGGCCGGCGACCATTTTGAAAGTGACACCAGGAGTGTGATGAGATGCACACGCTGTGGACACGCCCACAGTCAAAATGTCTGGTGAAAGGGAAACATTGTTCCAATTGTGGTGAACTAAACCACTTTGTAGCAGTGTCATTTATCAGCAACTGTTCTAGTAACCAAATTTAAAAACTCCTATAGTAATTTCAGACGGATCCAAAGTGTACAGAGTGCAGAGACAAAATCCAACATCATAGTAGATAGGGAGGATTACTCGCCATATTCACTTTTGGATACCTTCATGATGGAAGCTATCACTCAGATTGATTTACTGGATTGAAAGGAAAGACCAGTAAAAGCACTCTCAAAGATAATTAAGGAGTGGACTGTCATTACTAATAAATGGAGAAATTATACCATTTACGATTGACACAGAAGAGCACACAAATATTATCACCTATAGATATTTAAAACAAGCCATTGAAAAACCACTAATAAAACAATCCACCTGTAGGCTCGAACATTACAATGGTAACAAGATAGTCGCAAGAGGGTCCTGCTGACTTCTTATTAAGAATGGGAAAATAGAGATACCCATCAACTTTGAGTTGGTAGGGGGTGAGAAATCATCATTAATTGGAGTGGATGCTTCTGAAAGATTGCAGCTATTTGAAAGAATCACAGATTCTACAGTGCAAGAGGAGGCCATTCGGCCCATCGAGTCTGCACCGACCCACTGAAAGAGCACCCTACTTGAGCCTCCACCCTTTTCCTGTAACCCAGTAACCCCACCTAATCTATACTAAGGGGCAATTTAACATGGCCAATCCACCTAAACTGCATATCTTTGGACTGTGGGAGGAAACCGGAGCACCCGGAGGAAACCCACCAATTCTCTGTACAGCTGTAACAAGACCTCCCGACCTTTATACTCCATCCGCCTCGCAATAAAGGCCGACATTCCATTTCACTATCCTCTGAGAGAAGAAATTCCTCCTCATCTCTGTCTTAAATGGGCGCCGCCAAACTGAGGGAAGACTACACTAATACAGGGGCTGGACAGCATCCCTCTTAATAGATTCACACACTGCGGAGGATTGGAGGACACAAGTTTAAACTTTGCAAGAGTAGGAGTAGACTGGGGTGTCCTGATTCCCCACCCCCACCCCTGCCTCTGGAAAGCATTGCTGGCTGATTCTCTGCACCTTCACCAGTCAGCTGAACCAATTCTTGTCTGGGGCAGAGATCACATCATATAAGAGATTTTATAGCTAACACTTGGAGCGATCCCCCAGTTATAAAAATGTAGCTGTCACTGGTACACATATCCAATCAAGCATCATGGCTTAGAGACAGTCCCCTGCCTCTTTCCCCGTACACCTTGCACATTCTTATTTGAAGAGGCACAATCAGATGATGGATTTTAGGAACTTTACCACTTCACCTGGAGAATGGAGGCGGTGAGGCCCATCAAAGATGCATTGGGTTAAAAAGCACAAGTGCATCCAAGTTAGAAAATACTACAGATTAAGAAAAATGTTGCTCATGAATTTTGCGGATAATTTGTGTTGTTATGTCTTAAAATACCACAACTGTAAAGTTAAAACCACCAAATATTTTGGACAGGCTTCAGGGCGGCATCACAACCAACACAAGACCCTCAGGTGGCCAGGTGGGTTGCTAATTGTTATGTATTCAAGTAATACTACCAGCTGATAGAATGTCACGTGATCTGTAGTGATGTCAGTGGTGTATTTGTGTGCACTTTCAGTTCACCATCTTACCCTGTAGACGCAAAATCTCAAAATAAACCCTTCACTGTAAACGGGCTGAGGGAATGGGAACCTAGGAAGTTGCTCACTCTGTGACCTGCTGTCCGGGCAAGGGAAGAACTAGTTTGCTTGTGGGTGAGGAGATTGCTTGTGGGCTAAGATATTGCTTGCTTTGAAAAAGAAATGGAAGGGAGAAAGGCTGAAGGCTGAAGGAGTGCAGATTAAGGAACTGGGATCCAAAAAATGGCGGTAAACATTGATGCTATGAACGTGTTTGATGAGGATTATGAGATATGAAATTCTTATGAAGGAAGGTTCAAATTGTATCTTGAAGCAAATAAGACATCTGGAAACCTGCAAAGTTTGACTTTCCTCAGCTTGGTTGGGTGAAAAACATTAATGTTATTACAAAATCTAGTCTACTGATGCACGATCAATTGCACAAAGACTCAAGTTGGGTACAACTGTGGCTTTATTACAGTCAGATGTGTGGCCCCCTGCTGTAGCTGGCAAAATGGCAGGGCACTGGAGGTCATGCATATTTATACAGTTCTCAGTGGGCGGAGCCAGTCGGCAGGAGCTACCGGCGAACCTGTAGTGCAGGTCCTACCTTACATCCCCTAATACAGTGGTTCACCACATCTACCCAACGAAACCAGGAGAAAAGACCTACAAAGAGCTAATGACAATCTTGGAAGGATATTTCTCTCCCTCTCCACTGTCGATAGTTGAAAGCTTCTGTTTTCATTGCCGTGGTCAAGAGGAAAGGGATAGCATTTTGCAATTCGTAGCTATGTTACACAAATTAGCAATATACTGTGAATTTGGTCACACATTGATGATACACTTCGAGACAGATTGGTCTGTGGAATCAGAAATGAAGTCATCCAAAGGAAACTGTTGAGTGAAGGTGCCTTAACTTAAATCTGCTATGGAAATTGCTAATTCCATTGAACTTGTTGATTCATGTTCTAGCAAATGTTCATAAGATAGAGGCTGCAAAAAGTAAGTCTGAGAAAAATCCACCATGTCATTGTTGTATTCAAGTGGGACATTCAGCAGGAGGAAGGAGAATAAGTGAAATATTGTGCCACATTTCCAAGACAAATTGGTCATGTCAATCTTTATCAGCACAAAAGTAGTGTACCAAGAAAAATATAGCCAAATCTACTTGTTAAATTTACAAGTTAAGTGACAGAACTAAAGGGGGTTATTTCTGATTTTAAAAATGATTTAAAGGGAGATTGGGAATAGGCAGGGAGGTGGAATTGAGATCATGAAGTGATCAGCTGAGATCTGATTGAATGGCAGAGCAGGTTTGAAGGGCTGAATTGCCTACTTCTTCTGCTAATTCCTACGTTCCTATGTAGGAGGCAATATACTAAATCAGCTTCAAGAATTCAACCTTGTCAGTAGGAGGTGATCAACAATGCTTCTGGGTATTCCGAAAACTTGATGAAAATACAATCAAGATGGAAGTGGATATGGGTGCTGCAGTAGCACTAGCACCTGAGATAATATACAGTCAGAAACTAAAACATCTAACTTTACAGCCACCAAATGTCGACCGAAGGATGTGCCACTAAAGGGATGCATAATGGCAAATGTGGAGGCTAATGATGTAGCCATCTGGGATGGCCACTTTCAGAATACAAAATTGACGCTTACAAAGAATATAGGGAACTGTGGACAATGCTAGAAAACAAGCAGGCACAAAACCTGAATGTATATTTGAGAAACAGCTCCCAGATGGAATTGAAACTATGGGTCGATTAGCATATTTATGGCCCATCTCCGGGAAACAAAGGAATGACACTCAGGTAACCGATACTATTGCAGACATCCCGGCGCCAGAAAGACACAAACAAAGCAAGGCCAACAGCCATCTAAGACACGCCCAGCCACCAGGGCACCCACCCCTTTATTGGTCAAGATCGATAACAGTGATCGAGAAGCGGCCCAATTAATTGGGACCAAGTTTAAGGCCCGCCTAAAAGTGCGCGAAGCCCCTCCAAGTATAAGAATGAACCCCCACGAGAGATTCGCTCTCTTGGACTTGGCTCTCAAAGCAGAGAGACCCATCCACCAGCATCACCAGAAGCAAGTAAGTTCAAAGTCAACGCTCACTACCAGACGGACGACCTTAGCTGTTCTCCTGTACCTCTTCGAACCCAACAGCCTCAGATCTGAACAACGGCCATTGTTCCTCTGACTAAGTGGGCACCCGAAGCTAAGTATAGGCGTTAGCGTTAGAGATAGTTTAGTTTGTAATACTGTTGTGCATGAGTAGATCTTACTGTGTGTGTAAATAAATAGTATTGACTTTGAACTAACTAACTGGTGTATTGGCTCTTTGATCAGTATTCGGGTTTGAAACTTGTAACGGTATCGAGAGATACCTGGCGACTCTAAAGCAAACATAATTAGGATTAAGGAAGGCGACCATATTGACCGCCATATTTATAACCAGATAAACAGAGCAACATTACTGGCGACTCTGGTGTGACTCGACCTGGAAGTGGCCTAGTCACTCCGAGTGAACCCAAATTTGAATTAGAATCCAATTGGAAAAAGAAAAACCACAAGTGTAAAACCAATACTGATCAAACCACCAAGATTCAGAAGTGTGTTATTTGCATGCATACTAACAGGGATATAAGGTAAACCTGAGAGATTTTGTTGCGTAAAACTGTCGGGAGCTTTGTAGATAGCGTAGATAGCGGAAAATAGCGTAAGCCGTACCCGTGTTTACATCACCACTTTATTCCCCCCTGTTCCAAATTCGGTAGAAACCCCAGAGATAGTGATAGAAATGGCAATGAAGGCAATGGAACGCCTTATGAACCCCCAGGAATTCGAGGTCACAGCGACCAGTAGAGTAGGACAGTGTCCCGTGTGGGAAGAGGAGATTTGAAAATATCTCAAAGGAAAAGGATGGCCCCTTTGGAGTGAATTTTGTGAGAATGCTGAAATAGGGCATACTTGGTGGGAGAACCTGACAGAGATCCATAAGAAGATCTTAGGGAAAGCTCGTAAGCCGATGGCAATCGTGTCCTGCTTGGCACAATTGCGAGGCACAGAGGAGGTCGTGAGGACGCTCCGCAGAGAGATTGAAGAGAGAGATAAGAATAGTGAAGGAGACGTGAGTGAGTATGAGAAAGAAAACAGGGAACTGAGAGAGCAGTTAGCAGCGAAGGACAAGGAGATGGCTGATGTCAAATGGGCACACCAATCTTGTCTCGCCCATTTAAGCAGCTTTCAGTCACAATATGACAAGGCCTACCAAGACACGCAACGCGCGGTGTTGGTAAGAGAGGAAACAGAACACCAAGTTGAGCAGTTACAGAAACAATGTAACAATTTAAAAGCAGCCCTACGAGCACTCTACAGTTCCACGACAGAACAAAGGCAGAGCTCGGTAGATCGCGCCAAATGTCGAAAGCCAATTGCAGACCAGCAATCTCTGCTTTCTGGACAAAATGGATTCCAGAACACGTTTGGACCCCAATTAGACCAAGAAAATGGCCCCGATTGGCATGAGGTAAATGAGACTGCCCACAGATATGTACATGGCACATGTACTCAGGACAAACCACAGAAAAGGAAAGCACCCCCACCCCCGACTGCACAGGCAGAACACAACCCTATGAACCCTGACACCACACAGCGCAGGGCCAAACGGAGACCCAGATTTTCTGTACACCACCCCATTAACCGTCACTCAATTAAGGGACGCGTGCGACAAGATAACACAGTTCCTCCCCACATTGGACCCCCACCATTATTTCGCAAGAGTAAAACAACAGGCGACCATGTACGGCCTGGACAATAAAGAGCAAGTGAAGCTCACAGTTTTGAGCCTCGACCCCTCAGTCGTGGCAGCCCTTCCCGACCCACAGAATGTAGGAGGAGGCACCCTCCAAGAAATGCATGCAGCGATCCTAGATGCGATCGGCTACAACAAAGGGGACCCCGTAGAAAGCCTAAACAAATGTAGGCAAAAAATGACAGAGCACCCCCCAGCGTTTGCTGGATGGCTGTGGATTCATTTCACAGCGGTATTTGGAGAGTTAGCCCGCGCCCATTCGACCCCAGACAATATGGCCAAATGGACCCGCATTCTAGTCTCTCATGCGACAGAAGCAAGACAGAGAGCTTGCACAAATTACGACCCCTCAGACGAGGCCCACAATGAGAAGTGGGAACTAAAATGATTATCCCGCACTTGGGAACAGTCCGTTCAGGGAAAATCAGCTTATGGTAAAGCAGAGGAAGAGCAGGCAGATGCTCTTTTCATTTCATTTCATTTCATTTCATTATCATTTCATTTCATTTCATTTTCATTTTCATTTTCATTTTTTCAGATGCGAACATGCATCCAGTTAGGACACACCAGAACCCCGCATGGGTAAATGAGGGAAGGAACAGCCCACAGCAAATTAAATCCCAAGAATGTTATAATTGCGGCCAGTTAGGACATTACGCACGAGAGTGCAATGCGCCCCAGCAACAGCAGCGAAACCAGCAGACAGGCACCCTAAATAAGAATAGGGCCAAGCCAATTCACAGTGTTAGCGCCCTTTCCGATAACGCAGATATGAAAGGCACCGATTGACGGTGTTCGGATTCCCCAACTTGGGCCTGCGACACCCTTTGGGACAAGTCCGGAATACCGGTAGTGGCAGGCACAGTCCAGGAACACCCCGTAGAATTTCTTTGGGACACAGGAGGGTCCCGCACCGCGCTCAACTCCTCCACAATGTTTCAGCGAGACATATGGCCCACCACAGACACCATTACTCTCAGCGGTTTTACAGGGCATTTACAGCAGGGACACATCACAGCCCCTGTAGCGATTCAGATAGGGAACATTAAAACTAAACACCCCGTAGTTCTAGTCGATCTACCCCAGACAGCTGAACACATTTTAGGTATCGATTTTATGAGCTCCCACAATCTATCATTCGACCCAGTAAACAAATGTGTGTGGAGAATGGCAAAGGCAGCACGAGCCCCCGCCAAGCGCACAGTTGGAGACTACGAAAACAGAATCAGCACAGTAGGAGACTTCTGGTTCGACCCTCGAGCCATTAGCCAGAACAAACAAGTTAGGGAAGTCCTGCAGCAACACAAAGCAGCATTTGCACAGCACAAGCACGACTGTGGCAAGATCGCTGGCTTAGTGAATATTACAGGTCCCGACCCCAAAGCAAGACGGTTTTCCCCAAGAAGCAGAGGGAGAAATCTCAAAAGTTATCCAGAGTTTGCTTGACCAAGGCGTATTCCATTCACATGGAGATTCAACAAATAATGCACCAATTTGGCCCGTCAGGAAACCCGATGGATCATGGCGACTGACCATTGATTATCGGGAACTAAACAAAGTAACCCCAGTAGCAGCCCCCACCGTAGCCACGAGTCCCGAGACAATGCTAAAACAGGGACTCCAATCAAAAAAAAAATGGGTTTTGGACATTAGCAACGGCTTTTGGTCCATTCCATTGGATAAAGTAGTGCCAATATAAATTTGTTTTCACCTTCCAGGGACAGCAATACACGTGGACGTGCCTTCCACAAGGCTTCCACAAGTCCCCCTCCATTTTCCACCGACAGCTGGCGAATGGTTTAGCCAAATTTTCCCGACCCGATTGCCTGGTCCAATATATAGATGATTTGCTTCTACAGACGGACACTAAGGGAGAGCACATTTCGCTTCTCGCCAAACTATTAGGACTTATTCAACAAATTGGATGTAAAATGAACCCCAAAAAGTCCCAGATTCTACAAGAAAAAGTACTTTACTTAGGAACAGTGATCACCCATGGCAAACGCGAGATCGAGCAGAAACGAATCGACTCGATTGTCAAATTACCCCTGCCCCATAATGTCACAGCCCTCCGGTCACTTCTAGGACTGGTTGGCTACTGTAGGAATTACATCGATGGTTTTGCCACAAAAGCAGCCCCCCTCTCCGAACTTCTAAAGAAGCAAGCACCATGGGAATAGCTTCCACAGCACACGGATGCCGTGGATGCATTAAAACGAGCCCTCAGCACAGGTCCCAGATCCACTCTCCCCGTGCGCAATTGAAGTTGCAACCACCGACCGAACCCTTTCAGCCGTGCTCCTCCAGGAAAGACACGATCGTTTAGGCCCCATTGCAAATGCCTCATGAGTACTTGATCCAGTTGAGCAAGGATTTTCTGCCTGCTCGCAGTTTTTTGGGCAGTCCAATACTTCGCCTACATTACAGGACTCAACCCCATCACCATTTTAACTGAGCACACCCCAACACTTGATGGTAGACTAAAGGATGGCACAGTCAGCCAAATTCGCGCAGCCCAATGGACCCTTCTCTTACAAGGACGGAACATTACAGTAAAGAGGACAAAAACACACACTTTCCTCGCAGACAATTTACGCTATGCCGGCACCCCACATGAATGTGAAATTATCTCTACCAAACACAGCACAGGACCCTTTGTGCCAAAGTCAGCTTCCCCGAAACCAGGTACTACACCCCAGAGACCCCAGCCCACAGACATTGGCACACCCCTTAGGATTTATGTGGATGGCTCCTCCACAGTTTTGAACGGAAAAAGGATTACCGGTTGCAGTATATATGTAGAGGACGCGCAGTGATGCGCGTTAGAAGAAATATCTTTGAAATTTCCCGGACATTTAGGCTCACAGGCAGAAGACTAGTAGCCTATAGCATATATTGTAGAATACCTCGACTCGTTCCCGACCCCAGCCGACACATATTCCGACAGTTTATATGTCTGTAATAGTTTGACATAATTCCTACCACTGTGGGAATCTAGAGGTTTTGTTTCTGCAGACGGAAAACCCCTTCCCTCAGCCCCATTACACCAGCATATCCTAAAGACAGCAAAAGATCAGAAATATGGCATTATTAAAGTTCATAGCCAGCATTGTTCTTCCCCCCCTGGTAACGTTAAGGCAGACGCCCTAGCAAAGGCAGGTTCCAGACACGGTCACTTTTGCAATCCTCCCGAGAGTGCCCCAGTACACGCGGTTCAGGTCTCACAGACCAACATTCAGGATTTAGCAAAGGCCCAAAAAGAAGATGATCAGCTCAGGGAAGTTTTAAAAGGCAACTTCGCAGCTCCCTACGATAAATACAAGAACACGTTGACAACACATGACGGTGTACTTTTAAAAGAAGATATTTATGTGGTCCCCAGTCAGGACAGAAACCAAATTATTTGTCAATTCTCTGACAACCATGGACATCGAGGCAAAGAAGCAGCCCTCGCCCACCTCAGACCTCTCTGCTGGTGGCCTGATTTAAAAGCCAATGTAACGCACTACATTGAAAACTGTTTAATCTTCGGCCAGAACAATCCGGACAGATATGCAAGGAAATGTCAGCTTAGTCACGCCCATCCTGTTAATGGCCCCTGGACGAATGTGCAGATTGATTGTATAGGACCCCTACCCCCCTGCAAGAATGGTTTTAAGTATATGTTGGTGGTCATCGACACCTTCACAAAATGGGTGAAAGCTTTTCCATCCAGAACGAACACGACTAAAGCGACAGCCAAGATCTCACTCAGCACATCTTTACAAGATGGGGTCTTCCCCGCAGCATAGAGTCCGACCAAGGCTCACATTTTACAGGACGAGTGATGAAAAACGTCCTCACAATTTTCGGAATCAAACAATAATTCCACATTGCATACCACCCCCAATCCAGCGGAATAGTAGAGAGAATAAATAGGACACTCAAAGCGATCCTAGGAAAATGATGCAACAGTACAATAGCACCTGGGACACAGTTCTCCCCTTTGCACTAATGTTCATAAGAAACACGGTATCCACGTCGACAGGATACACCCCCCTCACCCTCATGACAGGATGACCCATGAAAGGGACAGAATATTTCTTAGGACTGGATTTGGCCAGCCCCACAGTCACCGCCCTCACTCATGAGAAAGCAGTTCGGCAGATTGTCGAGAATGTAAAAGCAGCCCAGCTCGCTGCAGCTGTTAGGCTTAGGACACGCAAGAAGCAAAGCAAGGTTTGCTTTGACAAGACAGTACACGCCACAGAATTTGTAGCAGGGCAGCAGGTCATGCTATCCCTATACAACCCCAGCTCATCCCTTTCCCCCAAATTTTCAGGACCGTACTCCATTTCTGATAACGTCAGCCCCTCGGTATATAAAATCACCTATCCCAATGGCAAATCTGCATGGTTTCACATAAACCAGCTTAAGGCTTATGGCACACAGAACAACCACTCATACCACATCTCACTTGCAGCAGCAGATGAACACGCCCTGGCCACGGACGACCTATTCCTACCCTCACCCAACAAGTCGAGACCATCCTCAGACACTACTTCGACTCCACCCCCAGAGGCACGACCCCGCCTCTCCCTTCCTCGGTACAATAGTCCTACCCAGGGATTCCACTCATTCTTACCCGCTGCGGCCCATACGCACCCCATTCGGAACTTTTGGTTCAAAACACTTTTTTTACGGTGACAGCGACAGCCCCATGCCACCACGCCATGATTACACCCCTGCACCAGGCCCCACTCCCAGCCACTCCAAACAAGATTCCAGCAACCCCTTTGAGACCACGTACATTAAAGCCCCTGATCCAGACCCACTGCCCGACGATTGTGGATTGCCCCCTACCACCTCCAACCTCGACACAAAACACTGGAACCGAGATAATTCGTTCAGACTCATCCGGAATGATGAGATGGACCCCAATTCACCCCAAGCAGCTTTGGCACAACTACTCCAGTCACGAGTATGGCAACCGGGAGAAGATGATGACTTAGAGTCTGACTCCCACCAGATGAACCCCTTTGCGACTCTGTTCGCTATAGAGCAATGAGGTGTCCAGATGATAGTAAAAAAGAACCGATGGAGATTTACGGTGTCCTTTCTGATGGAACCTGCACGAATTTTGTTATGTTTGTGTGTTACGTTATATGTTTGTTACTGTAAATGTTGAATGTTGTTTGCCCACTTAAAGTTTTTCATGGCCCCACGCCACCACTCTTTTAACGCCCACTGGCAGTTAAAGGAACAAGTTTGTCGGCAGACAACCGATCATAACTCCTGATTTGAAGGTAATCACGAGAGGCAACGTCCACGGCAACACAAATTCTTACCGTTTTTGTCCGGTCCCTCAGGCAGTGGAGAAACGGCACTGGTCCCCGCCCTGCCTGAGGACTCCCATCTAGTCAGCTATGCTCGGGTCATGCACATACGGCACTGGTCACCGCCCTACCCAGGGATTCCACTCATTCTTACCCGCCACGGCCCCATAAGCACCCCATTCGGAACTTTTGGTTCAAAACTCTTTTGTTTGTTTTACGGCGACCCTTAGGTTGCTCTCCATATGCTATTTACATCCTCAAACACTGGGATGGTACATTCACCGCATCGATCGCACAGGCTGCGAGACTGCTCGCGCCGTGACAGTATTTTCTTCTCGGATGTCTTGTCCCAAAATATTTGGTTTAAAAAAAAATGAGGGAGTCCAATACGGTGACCAATTATAATGGGTAATTGATAATAAAAGGACAGACAGACATATGAGATCTTAAGCAAGATAATAACAGATATTATGCTTGTGTCCACAGAAATCCAGAACCACAGAAGCCACAGGAAGACCGCGGAAGAAAGAGAACATGAAGACAAACATCATGGTCTACATTTGGATCGTCGCGGGATCCCTCCAGTTGCGCGTGGACGTGACCCCCCTGACCCCTACCACACAGGCCGTAAATGTTTCCCATCCCTGCCATACATTACATCCAAAGACAGTAACTGATACACCAGCCTGGTGTGACAAGTTCATCACCTGGTGTGCCCTGTCCTACATTGTAGAAGCACTACTAGTTATTGCAATACTCTGCAGTGTCAACCAGACACTGAGAATTAGGAAATGGCGAAGGAAAGCCTCCTGCATTCCGGTATATACCTTCAGACCCCCTATTTTCGGACTTCAAGTGAATTAAAGTGCATCGATTGTTTTGTTTGTTTGTGCTAATAAAAAGATGTAAAACTCTGTGCTTGACTGCCAAGCTACAGAGACCTGTATTGCTGCTACTGTATAGTTTATAGTGTTGTAAATTCCTTTACTTGACGAAGGATAGTTTAGATAAGAATAGTTAGAGGTTCCCGTGTTTTTATTTTGTAATGCATGAATGTCATAGCGCCCTGTAGAATTTTATAATACTGTGTGTATATAAAACAATTTAGGTAAAGTTCCAATCCATAGGACAGAGTAGAGTAGAGCCTGTCCCTGCTTACGGGTGCTCGACTTAGGAAGAGAACAAAGAAGCAGTAATATGATCCTTCACACTTCGGAGGGAGTGTAGCTATCTGGGATGGCACTTTCAGAATACAAAATGGATGCTCGCAAAGAATATAGGGAACTGTGGACAATGCTAGAAAACAAGCAGGCACAGAGCCTGAATGTATATTTGGGAAACAGCTCCCAGATGGAATTGAAACTATGGGTTGATTAGCATATTGATGGCCCATCTCCGGGAAACAAAGGAATGACACTCAGGTAACCGATACTATTGCAGACATCCCGGTGCCAGAAAGACACAAACAAAGCAAGGCCAATGGCCACCTAAGACATGCCCAGCCATCAGGGCACCCACCCCTTTATGGGTCAAGATCGATAACAGTGATCGAGAAGCGGCCCAATTAATTGGATCCAAGTTTAAGGCCCGCCTAAAAGTGCGCAAAGCCCCTCCAAGTATAAGAAGGAATCCCCACGAGAGATTCACTCTCTTGGACTTGGCTCTCAAAGCAGAGAGACCCATCCACCAGCATCACCAGAAGCAAGTAAGTTCAAGGTCAACGCTCGCTACCAGACGGACGATCTTAGCTGTTCTCCTGTATATCTTCGAACCCAACAGCCTCAGATCCGAACAACGGCCATTGTTCCTCTGACTAGGTGGGCACCCAAAGTTAAGTATAGGCGTTAGCGTTAGAGATAGTTTAGTTTGTAGTACTGTTGTGCATGAGTAGATATTACTGTGTGTGTAAATAAATAGTATTGACTTTGAACTAACTAACTGGTGTATTGGCTCTTTGATCAGTATTCGGGTTTGAACCTTGTGGTGGTATCGAGAGATACCTGGTGACTCTAAAGCAAACGGAATTAGGATTAAGGAAGGCGACCATATTGACTGCCATATTTATAACCAGATAAACAGAGCAACAATGGTCAAAAAGGGGATCTGCCTCTCCAGCCTTGTTTGGTAGTTAATGGTTGAGAAAGATAAAACTCAACTGGGCAGTCGGGAACCAACTAGTTGATTCAAAGAGTGGCCTGCAACAACTTCTGAACAAGTATGTAAAGGCATTTGAAGAATCAGTGGGCTCAATAACTGGAGTTGAAATTAAACTCATGATCAAGCCTGACAGTGCGCCTAAATGTCTCAAAGCGAGAACTGTACCATACGCCATCAGACCAAAAGTAGAAAAAGAACTTGAAAGATTACTTCGGAAAGGAGTCATTGAAGGAGCAATGGGGTGTCACGGTGTCACAGTGGTTAGCACTGCTCCCTCACAACTCCAGGGTCCTGGGATGAATTCCAGCCTCGGGTGACTGTCTGTGTGGATTTTGCACTTTCTCTCCGTGTCTATGTGGGTTTCCTCCGGGTGCTCCTGTTTCCTCCCATAGTCCAAAGATGTTCGGTGGATTGACCATGCTAAATTGCCCCTCCGTGTCCAAAGGTTAGAAGGGGTTACGGGCATAGGATGGTGGAGTGGGTCTAGATGGCGTGCTCTTTTGGAGGGTTGTGCAGACTCAATGGGCTGAATGGCCTCCTAGGTAACATAATGGTGTCATGTAATTAATATTTAGTTGGGTCTGTTGTTAAAGTGTTTAAAAGAAAAGTTGTTATCGCTGAAGGAGTTAAGTGGGAGGGCTGTTATGTATTCAAGTAATACTGCCTGTTGGTGGAACGTCACATAATCTGTAGTGACATCAGCAGAGTATTTGCGAGGGCTTTCAGTTCATCATCTTACAGTGTAGAAGCAACATCTCTAAACAAACGGTGCATTATGTTTTTACGAACTTAGAGTGTGGCACCTCTACTTCTTTTCCTATTTATGGCTAACAACAAAAATATAACACTAATCTATGCACCGGGCAAGACAAACCCAACAAGGAAAATACCAGTCTTTCACATCTCAAGCTGGAACATAAGGACCATGCGTCCTGGCCTGAGCAATGACCTTCTGCAGGTTGATGACACTTGCAAGATAGCTGCGATCAACAAAGAACTTACAAAGCTCAATGTGGACATTTCTGTGCTGCAAAAAAATAGGCTCACTCAAAGTGGATCCCATAAAGAGAAATACTACATGTTCTTCTGGCAGGGCAACACTTGAGCATGCAGTTGGATTTGCAGTGAAATAAGCTCTACTCATGATGATTGAACATGTGATTGTCCCACCCCCACAATCCCCATCCCCCTCCTCTCCACAGAAGACTCAAAATGACTTTGTACACATTGCTTTTCCTCAAGCACAGCTTCTGTTAACATCAACATGGTAGCTATGTTACATGGTAGCACAAGTGGCTAGCACTGTGGCTTCACAGCACCAGGGTGCCAGGTTCGATTCCCCGCTGGGTCACTGTCTGTGCGGAGTCTGCACATTCCCCTCGTGTCTGCGTGGGTTTCCTCCGGGTGCTCCGGTTTCCTCCCACAGTCCAAAGACGTGCAGGTTAGATGGATTGGCCATGCTAAATTGCCCTTAGTGTCCAAAAATGTTAGGAGGGGTTATTGGGTTACGGGGATAGGGTGGAAATGAGGGTTTAAGTGGGTCGGTGCAGACTCGATGGACCGAATGGCCTCCTTCTGCACTGTATGTTCTATGTAATCACGTGCATCTACGCCTCTTCACTCACTGCCGCTCCAGATGACAAGACTCAATTCTATGAGGCATTTGAGGCAATGATCAGCAGAATTCCCAGGTATGAGAGACTATCTTCAGGGAGCTTAAATGCAAGAATAGGCACCAACTACACAATTTAGCCAATGTGCATACAACGCCAGAAAATTGACAAAATGAATGAAAATGGACAGAAGGTGTTGGAGCTATGCTATTACCATGGACGAGTGTGACAAACAGCTACTTCCAAACTAAGCTGTGCCACAAGGTGTCCTGGAGACATCCGAGATCACGCCACTAACACCAGCTGGATCCCATCATCACCAGACATCCAACCCTCAAACGCGTCCTCATCATTCGTAGCTATCGCATCCCTGACCACTTTCTGGTGTGCAGCAAGGTCAGGCCGCAAGAAGAAAGGTCATCATCAGATCTACACGTACTGTACCACTGGCCCGGAAAGGACCTAGGAGTTCCTCAACATCCTTGTTCAGGCCCTTTTTTAAGCAATGCTCAAGGTCACAGTGCAGTGTCAAAGTGGGGTCATTTACTCAACACCCTCTATAATTCTGCATTCACTATGCGGGGGAAATAAGTCAGAGGAATGATGGTTTCAGGCTTGTTAAACTGAAATGGAACCAGTTGCTGCAACCATGAGGAGAACCCTCATGAACTACAAACAAGTCCCCAGCAAACAAAATCAAGATGTTCTCAGAGCGGCCAGAACCAAGTCCCAACAGACAGTTTGGCCTTGTGCTGAACAATACTGACTGAAGCTCTGCAACAGCGTTCAATCTACTGCTGAACCCAGGGATGCGAGAAGGATGTACGAAGGAATCAAGAAAGCAACAGGCCAATAAGAAGCAATCCAATTACCCCCATGAAGGTAAAAACAGTGAAAAAACAGCAGGCTATTGGCAAGATGGTGGAGCACTAGAACTTTATGCAATGAAGACTATTGTCACTGAAGAAGCTCCCAGCGCCATTCCAGACTTTCCTATCATGGCTGAGCTGGACAGTGAACCCTCATAGCAGAGCTCAATAAGGCCACTGACCATCTTGTTTGTGTAAAGCCCAGAAAACCATGGCATTTCACCTGAAGTTTGCAAAAGTGGAAAACCAGCACTTCGGCCGCATCTCCATAGATTTTTATGTCTCTGCTGGAGGTGTAAATTTATGCTTCAAGACATCTGTGATGCAAAAGTAGTCACCTTGTGCAAACACAAAAGGATTGCAGTGACTACAACAATTACTGAGGAATCTCCTTGTTATGCATTGTGGGAAAGTCTTCCCACCTTGTTCAGAGGAGATTGCAGACTGATCATAGATCATAGAATTTACAGTGCAGAAGGAGGCCATTCGGCCCATCGAGTCTGCACCGGCTCTTGGAAAGAGCACCCTACCCAAGGTCAACACCGCCACCCTATCCCCATAACCCAGTAATCCCACCCAACACTAAGGGCAATTTTGGACACTAAGGGCAATTTATCATGGCCAATCCACCTAACCTGCACATCTTTGGACTGTGGGAGGAAACCGGAGCACCCGGAGGAAACCCACGCACACACGGGGAGGATGTGCAGACTCCGCACAGACAGTGACCCAAGCCCGAATCGAACCTGGGACCCTGGAGCTGTGAAGCAATTCTGCTATCCACAAGGCTACCGTGCAGACCCCGGCATCAATCATCGACCCAGAGTCTTAAATGTGGCTTCTGAGCTGGCAGATCACCAGCTGACATGATTTCCTCATGCCGACAGTTACAAGAGAAGTGATGTGAAAAACGCAGACCACTCTACATTGCCTTCATAGACCTCACCAAGGCCTTTGACCTTGTCAGCAGAGGTAAAACCACAAGACCATATGACATAGAAGCAGAATTAGGCCACTTGGCCCATCGAGTCTGCTCCGCCATTCTACCTACATGCCAGAGCTGAATGTAAGCTGTTCAACTTGGCAAGATGGCACACTAAGACCAGAATGCACAACATCGTAGTCTGTGGGTTTCTACATGCTGATTACCTCACGCTGGCATCCCATAAGTTCACTCGCTATGGCTTGTAGGTCCATTTTCCTGCGCCTCAAAGGAATTTGCACTGACAGTCAGTATCAAGAAGTTCTAAGTTATGGGCCAGGACATAGAGATTCTGCTGTCCATCAACATTGACAACCTCACTCTGGAGAATGTCGATAGCTTCACGTACCTTAGGTCAGCAATTGTCAGAAACCTGCCCCTCAATGCTGAACTCAGCAGCAGGATTGCCAAGACCACAGCTGTCATATCAAAGTTGAGAAGACAAATGTGGACCAACAGCAAATTAACCAAAATTACAAAGCTCCATGCGTACAAGTCTTATGTTCTCAGCATCTTCCTTTAAAGTAACAAGGCATGGACAACTTATGCCAACCAGGAAAAACAGCAGAGCAGCTTCCACAACCACTGCCTCAGATAAATATTGGCAATCTCTTGGCAAGACACAGTGCCAAAAATGAAAGTAAACCAGTGTGCGGGGATCCCAGCATGTTTGCCGTCTTGTGTCAGCAGTGACTCTGTTGGCTGGTACCTGTGAGCTGGATGATGGTCACAGATCTGCTCTATGGTGAGCTTGCTATGACACAAGACCCACAGGTTCACACGTTTGTGATACAAGGATGTCTGGAAGTAAGATTTCAAGCTGACAGGGATCAGAGTTGATGCTTGGCAAGTCCTTGTTGCTGATCGGAGTGCTTGGAGACAAGCAGTCAGGAAAGGCACGGAAAAAGCAGAGGATAAAAGAAATGCCAGATGGCAGAAAAGAGAGGAAAGAGAAACCATCAGTTGACTTCAAGTCAATACTGTGCATCTGTGTGAGTTGTGGAAAAGACTGCCACTCATCACCCAGTCTCCACAGCCATAACAAATGATGTTCAATACAGAAGTGACATCACCCTGGCGTAGTCCATCATCTTCCAAGATGGAACCATGTCCTCACGTCTGACCATGTCTTGATCACTTGATTGAATAATCTGCACCAAATTTGTGCAAACTTTCTAATCAACTGCAAAGTGAACTTGAGCCAAACTACTCGTTATTATAGGTGCCTTTCTTTTGGTATTCTGGCAGTTCTCCAAATGCAAATAGAGGACCACGATCACAAGAGGCTACACTCACCAAGGTTCCTAAAGCAGCACCTTCCAATCCCTGACCATTACCAGAAGGACAAGAGCAGCAGATACCTGGGAACACGACCACCAGCAGTTTCCTCTCCAAGTCACTCACCATCCTTGTGATGTTCTCTGTTTTGTTTGTCAGGATGTCTTGAGTACGTGGTGTTGAACAAAGAACATCAAGCTAAGTAAATGAACAAAGCTGATTTATTTACACTGTTTAAATTAGATTCGAACAAGTTCCTTGGTAAAAGGATACTAAACTAAACTATATGATATCTCTAACTACAGAACTCTCTCACTATGCAACTAATCTCTCTCACGCCTAAACACCTTCTCCCAGAATCCCAGGAGTCAGATGATATTTATATGACTGCTCTTTATCCCCATCTGGTGGTGAGAAGTATTAACATGAAATTGTTGACCCTTTGTCTTCTTTACAATATACATATTGTTACATCCCCCTTCCTTTGAAAATGTTTGGAGATTACTACAAACATTTATACATGTAAATGAATATCGTTATGTGTTAACAATTTTTTGAACATTTTACAGTTCATAGATTGAGTCTGTCCGGCTTCTTTTTGGTTCAAGTCAACCTTCTCAATCTGGGTTGTTCAGCAGCAGATGTTTCTGTCTTTTCCGATGTGACTACATCTCTCTTTCATGCTGACAAAGTTGTAGCAGTTGACTTGATTAGTTCTGTGTCCAACTCAATGTTCTGAAAGATTGGTTGAGATGCTTTCACTTTTACACATACTCTCCTGTTCCTTTGCAAGATAGAACCTTCATTTTCCAACACAACATATGAGTATAGAACTGCCTGGCGAATCACATGTGCCATGCAGGACCATCCCCCAGTAGGAATCTGTACTCTGACATTATCACCTGGTTCTAGCTTAACTCGTTCCTTAGCTGTCCTGTCGTAATGTTGTTGTTGCATTTTCTTGTTCCGCTTCATCTTGTTCACAACATGTTCAGTATCAGGATCTGCTATTTCTCAGTAAGGTAATGTTGTCGATTCATCAGCAGTTGCGCTGGTGACAAACCTGTTGCTAATGGCATAGCTCTATAGCTGAGTAGAGCTAAGGATGGATCGCTTCCTGAATCCAATGATTTCTTGAGTTTCTTCTTAATGTGAACACCTTTCTTCGCTTTTCCATTTGATTGCGGATGTAATGGACTTGACGTAATATGCTTAAAATCATATTGCTGTGAAAATTCGGTCCAATCACAGCTGTCGAAGCATGGACTATTGTCTGCCATAACAGTGACCGAGATTCCATGTCAGGCAAACATTTCTTTGGTGGTTTTTATGACTGCTTGTGAACTAGAATTGGGCAGTCTTATCACCTCAGGGTAGTTCAAATAGTAATCGATGATTAGTAAATAATCTTTACCATGGAAGTAGAATAGATCGATGCCAACCTTTGATTGGCAAAGGTTTGATTGACTAGGAGTCTTTACAAGATTATGCATCATCAATATTTCTTTTTGTGACTGGTTGCGTGGACATGTTTCACATTCTGACACAAGGTTAGTGATGTCTGCATTAATCCCTGGCCAGTAGACTGATTCCTAGGTGTCCTTTATGCACCTTGGTTAGGACCATGTGCCTTGGCACAGTTGGAATCACTATGCGGTATTGCCTAAGATCCAGTAGTGATGCTGCTTAGATCAGTTCAAATGTTCCTATAACTAGACAGCTTCCTTTAGGCCAACCATCTCTGATATTACGCAGCACATGCTGTAGTGTGTCATCCTTGGTGGTTTCTTCTTTTATTAATTTCATTTCTCATCCGAGACAGGTAGATTTTCTTCCAATAGATCTGCTTGAGCATTTATTAATTGGGCTATGTCATTCATCCCAGTATCTTCTTCAGTCACATGCGACAGTGCATCAGCTACCACAAGGTCTTTACCCGGTGTAGACAAGCTCGAAGTCATAACGTTGAAGTTTCATAAGATACGTTGTAGTCTCGGTGACATATCCTTCAGATTTTTCTTGATGATTCATACAAGAGGACAATGATCCTTTTCAACAGTTAAGGTCGGTAACCCATATACATAGTTGTGGAACTACTCCATTACTGTAAGAAGACCGAGACATTATTTTTCTATCTGCGCGTAGTGCTGTTCAGTCGGAGTCATCGTGCTTGACTCATAGGCTATGAGTTGCCATTGCCCGTCAGAAGATTTCTGAAGTAACACAGCTCCTATACCATCCTTACTTGATTCTGTTGATATCTTTGTTTCACTCATTGTGTTGAAGAATGACAGTACTGGTGCAGTTGTGAGTGCTGTCTTCAAATCTGACATGGCAGGAGATCCCAGACCTGTCTCATGCTCCTCTTGTGCGATGTGGGAGTACAGGGACGTGTCCACTGTCCCAGGCTCCTTCATGTGCAAGAAGTGTGTCCAGCTGCAGCTCTTGTTAGACTGCTTGATGGCTCTGGAGCTGTGGATGGACTCACTTTGGAGCAGCCAGGATGCTGAGGAAGTTGTGGATAGCAAGTTTAGCGGGTTGGTCACACAGCAGATAAAGAGTATTGAGGGAGATAGGAAATGGGTGACCACCAGACAGAGGAAGAGTAGGAAGGCAGTGCAGGGATCCCCTGTGGTCATCTCCCTCCAAAACAGGTATACCGTTTTGGATGCTGTTGGCAGAAATGGCTCACCAGGAGAAGGCAGCAGTAGCCAGGTTCATGGCACCATTGTGGCCATGAGTCAGACATTGTCTAATGATTTGGAGCTCACAGCTCATCGCACAGCAGGTTGTCATTGTCATGATATTCAGATAAACATCATGGTGCAAACACACATACACACTGATGGACAGATCAACGGACCAATCAACACACACGCAACATCACAGCCAATCACAAGCAAGAGCACACGCACTCACTATAAAACGGGGAACACCACAGCTCCCACTCATTCCAGCAGGAGACAGCTCAGGGCACAGAGCTCACAACGTGCCACTCAGACATACACCATGTGCTGAGTGCCTCCCTAAGATAGTGTAAGGGCTGGGTCCACAGGTTAAAGGGTAAAAAACGAACCACAGTCATAAGTTTACAGATGTTGTTATTGATAGTAATAAAACGGAGTTGTCCCATCTGCAACCGTGTTGGTTCGTCTGTATAGTGGAACACCCAACACGACATAGTACCAGGATTGGAACCCAGCAACTGTGAGACCTACCTACACATCTTCAGGAATCCGCCATCCTGCGCCATGGACACCATCAGCCCGCCGCAGCCGCTCCAAATCGCTGGAAACCTCGGCGTCGACTGGCAGCTGTTTAAACAGCACTTCCAGCTCTTCCTAGAAGTCACAGAAAGGGAGAATGCATCGGACACCAGGAAAATCGCCCTCCTCCTCTCCACGGCAGGGCAACACGGCATCCACATCTACAACTCCCTGGTGTTCGCGGACGGTGAAGACAAGACGAAGTACAAGACGGTCCTTCTTAAACTCGAGCAGCACTTCAGCGTCGAGGTGAACGAGAGCTTCAAGAGGTACCTCTTCCAGCAGTGCCTGCAGGGTAAGGATGAGCCTTTTCAATCTTTCCTGACACACCTCCGTATCCTCACGCAGTCCTGCCGTTATGAGGCAACCTCCATTTCCATGATTCAGAACCAGATAATTTTTGGGGTCACCTCGGGCACCCTACGCCAGCAGCTCCTCAAAATTAAGAGCCTCACCTTAGCCACCGCCATCGAAACCTGCGTCATCCATGAAAACGTGACCAGCCGATACTCCCAATTCCAGGCAGCCGAATCGGCACGGCAGGGGTCCTACGAAGCCGAGCAGGTCCAGTCGATTCAGTTCCTCCCGGCCCGCGGCCCGGACAAGGGCGGCCATTTCGCGCTTTCCGCGGCCTCCCGCGCTTGTACGCGGCAAAAGAGACGTCGACGCAGAGGGACGGGACGCGCAGGCGCGCTCTACGCAGGACTGAACTGCGCATGCGCGATTGTGCAATGAACGCCATGACGTCACGACGTGCGGCAACTGTGAATCCGCACATTTAAAGCAGCAATGTCCAGCAAAGAATCGACAATGCCTCCGCTGTGGCAAGATGGGACACTACGCTGCCTGCTGTCGAGCAGCTCAACCTGCCAACGCTCCCCAATTCCGCCAGCCTCACAGGGACGTGCGGGCCATTCAGCCTCCATACACCGAGTCATACCCTGACGATGTACAGACTGGTGATACCGACGACTGGGAAGCCTTCCGCGTTGTGGTCATTGACAGGAATCTGATGTCCCCAAGCAGGACCCACCAGCCGATGCCGTTAATCCGGGTGATGAATGGTGTGCCACCCTAAAGGTCAACCGATCACCAATCACATTCCATTTAGACACTGGTTCCTCCGCCAACCTTATAGCATGGTCAGCCTTCTACGCCTTGAACGTCAGACCACCGATTCGGCCATCCCGCTGTCAGATGGTCGATTACAGCGGAAATGTTATCCCGGCCATGGGATCCTGCCAGCTCGAGGTCACACACAATGCATACAGAGCCACACTGTCCTTTGAGATAGTTGGATCATCGAAGGACTCCCTGCTAGGCGCACAGACGTGCAAGGTTCTCCACCTCGTTCAGCGGGTACACACTCTGTCTCCAGAAGGCACGTCCGACTTCCCGGATGCAGAATTTAGGGCACAGCTCCACTTACTCTTCGCCCACAACCAGGAGGCTTTTGAGGGCATGGGCACACTGCCCTGCACTTACAGAATACGGCTCAAACCGGACGCCACCCTGGTCATTCACGCACCTCGTAGAGTCCAAGCACCACTCAAAGACCGCCTCATGCAGCAGCTGCAGGATCTCCAGGACCAAGGCTTTCCCAGGTCACGGAGCCCACGCCATGGGTCAGCTCCATGGTGTGCGTTAAAAAGCCCTCTGGAGAACTCAGGATCTGCATCGACCCAAAAGACCTAAACAATAACATCATGAGGGAACACTACCCCATACCCAAACGGGAAGAGATCACGAGCGAAATGGCCTGGGCTAAAAAATTTTCAAAGCTTGATGCCTCAAAGGGTTTTTGGCAGATTCAACTGGATCAGTCCAGCAGGAAGCTGTGCACTTTCAACACTCCCTTTGGCAGGTACTGCTACAACAGAATGCCGTTTGGCATCATCTCGGCATCCGAGGTATTTCATAGATTCATGGAACAGATGATGGAGGGCATCGAAGGGGTGCGCGTCTATGTTGGCGACGTCATCATCTGGTCCACCACACCACAGGAGCACATCACTCGTATCCAGCGCGTCTTTGCACGGATACGAGATCAGGGCCTGCGCCTCAACCGAGCCAAGTGTTCTTTTGGCCAGACTGAGCTAATGTTTCTGGGGGACCACATATCCTGGTCAGGAGTGCGTCCGGATGCAGACAAAGTGAGCGCCATTACAGCCATGCCGCAACCGGCAGACAAGAAGGCAGTGCTACGCTTTCTCGGGATGGTCAACTTCCTGGAAAAGTTCATTCACAACCTTGCCTCCCACACAGCGGCTCTTCGCCACCTAGTGAAGAAGACCACGGAGTTCCAGTGGCTGCCCGCACACCAGAAGGAATGGGAGGAGTTCAAGATTAAGCTCACCACCGCCCCGGTATTGGCGTTCTTCGACATCTCTCGAGATACGAAGATCTCAACTGATGCCAGCCAGTCCGGCATTGGGGCGGTACTCCTGCAACGGGACGACACTGCATCATGGGCCATGACCCCCACAGAACAGCGCTATGCACAGATCGGGAAGGAGCGCCTGGGTTTGTTAACCGGCATTGATAAGTTCCACGATTACGTGTATGGTCTCCCTCAGTTCACCGTGGAAACCGATCATCGCCCCCTGGTCAGCATCATACAAAAGGACCTGAATGAGATGACCCCTCGCCTCCAGCGCATTCTGCTCAAGCTCCGGAGGTACGACTTCCAACTGGTCTACACCCCGGAAAAGGACCTCATCATCGCGGATGCCCTGTCCAGGGCAGTGAGCACACCGCCCGATACGGAGGGGTTCGTATGTCAGGTCGAAGCACATGTGGCCTTCACATCGGCCAATCTGCCAGCTAATGATTCAAGCCTGGCCCATATTCGCCGGGAGACTGTGGCTGACCCCCTTCTACAACGTGTGATGTGCCACATGACGGAAGGGTGGCTCAAAGGACAGTGCCCACAATTCTACAATGTCCGGGACGACTTGGCCATCATTGACGGTGTCCTCCTAAAGCTGGACCGGATTGTGATTCCACACAGCATGCACAGGCTGGTCCTCGAACAATTACACGAAGGCCATCTCGGGGTCGAGAAGTGCAGGTGGAGGGCCCGAGGAGCTGTATACTGGCTGGGCATCAGCGACGACATTGCCAACATGGTGCTCAACTGCCCCACCTGCCAAAGGTTTCAGCCGGCGCAACACCCTGAGACGCTTCAGCCCCATGAGTTGGTAACGTCCCCCTGGGCGAAGGTGGATGTGGACCTTTTTCATGCGCTTGGCAGGGACTACGTCATCATTATAGATAACTTTTCGAATTATCCAGAGGTCATACGCCTGCACAATTTGACATCGTCCGCTGTCATCAGGGCATGCAAAGAAACCTTTGCTCGCCATGGCATTCCGCTTACTGCCATGTCGGACAATGGGCCCTGCCTTGCAAGCCAAGAATGGTCTTCTTTTGCTGCTTCGTATTGCTTCACACAATTGACGTCCAGCCCTCTGCATCCACAGTCAAATGGCAAGGCGGAAAGGGCGTCCATATCGTCAAGCAGCTCCTTTGCAAGGCTGCTGATGCCGGATCGGATTTCTGCTTAGCCCTGCAGGCCTATCGCTCGGCCCCACTATCCACTGGCCTCTCACCAGCCCAGCTGTTAATGGGTCGCGCCCTCTGGACCACTGTGCCATCCATTCTTGTTCCTACACCCGACCATGCTCCAGTACTGCAAAGGATGCGGCAGCAGTGTGCTCAGCAGAAGGTGGCACATGACACTCGGGCAACTGATCTTCCGACTTGGCGCCTGGAGACAACGTCCGCATCCACCTACCAGAGGGTGGCTGGTCGGCAACTGCCGAAGTTCTCCGGCGCGTGACTCCCCGCTCGTTCCTGGTTCGCATGCCTGATGGTTCCATTCGCCGGCGTAATCGCCGGGCTCTTTGCTTGCTTCCACGCTCGTTACATGATCATACACCGGTGCCACACCCTCCTGTTGTTACTGATGTCGACTTCGTGGAGCTTCCTGCCACCATGCCTATTCCTCTGTCGCCTGTGGCCAGGCCCATTCCTCAGCCGGTGGATCCTGACCCACCCTTGAGGCGGTCAACCCGAATTCGTCGCCCACCTACTAGGCTGGACTTATGAGCCTGTTTGAACATTGGACTCACTGAAGTGTTATGCCACAATGTTAATGTGTTTTTCTTTGTGTCGTTACAGGAGTTCGTTTTTGATGTTTGATGATTCCACTTGTTTTGTTTATGGTACAACTTCGTTGCTCTGTTGCACCTGACACCTTCCTATGTAAATAGTTTAGCCTCATGTACATGTTGTAGATATTGCACACACACATTCAGCTGCACTCAGTACACATCTATATTTATTACCACATAGGCACATATTCTTGTAAAAAAGGGGGATGTCATGATATTCAGATAAACATCATGGTGCAAACACACATACACACTGATGGACAGATCAACGGACCAATCAACACACACGCAACATCACAGCCAATCACAATCACACGCACTATAAAACGGGGAACACCACAGTTCCCGCTCATTCCAGCAGGAGACAGCTCAGGGCACAGAGCTCACAGCGTGCCACTCAGACATACACCATGTGCTGAGTGCCTCCCTAAGATAGTGTAAGGGCTGGGTCCACAGGTTAAAGGGTAAAGAACGAACCACAGTCATAAGTTTACAGATGTTGTTATTGATAGTAATAAAACAGAGGTGTACCATCTGCGACCGTGTTGGTTCGTCTGTATAGCGGAACACCCAACACGACAGTCATCATCCTCCATGGCATCGACCACATTCACTTCCACATACAACCGTGTAAGCCCGGCCCGTTGTGCCGCAGGTGGATGTGTAATGGAGCGGTGTTGTGCATGCGGTCATAATGGAGCTAAGGGTGGTGGGTGGTGGATCTCATGGGTGTTGTGAGAGGTGGGGGTGCAGGGTGGTGCGGTGGTGCTATATAGTGGGGTCACTGCCCATGCTCTGCGAGCCCCTGCCCACTAGTTTGTGAAACGTGCGGTGATCAACGCGTCCTGGGTTCGCTGCCCAATCCGGTGGCGTCGTGCAGCCTCCTGTCCATACCCAGGCCCAATGTCCCGTTGATTACCTCCCTTCCACCCTCCTCATCTGGCGAGGCGTGCCCTTCCTCGGGCTCCCCCTCTGCCTCCTCCTCCTCCAGCACGTCGCCCCTCTGCTGGGCTATATTATGCAGGACGCAGCAGAGCACAACGATGCGGCTGACCCTCTCCGACGAGTACTGGGGGGCTCCTCCAGAGCGGTCCAGGCACCTGAAGCGCATCTTCAGCATCCCAAAGCACCTCTTGACCACACCCTTGGTTGCTGCAGGGGCATCATTGTAGCGGTTCTCCGCGTCGGCCTGTGGCCTCCATATAAGCGTCATCAGCCACGACCGCAACAAGTAAGCCCCGTCGCACAGCAACCAGCCCCTCAGCCAGGGGTGGGTGTCCCTCGAACATGGAGGGGATGAACGATTGTGCCAGGATGTGTCATGCACACTGCCCGGGTAACGGTTGCAGACGTACAGGATCTTCATGTGGTGGTCACAGACCACCTGAATGTTCATGGAGTAGGTCCCCTTCCTGTTCATGAACACGTCCCTGTTCTCTGCTGGTGGCCACATGGCGACGAGCACACCATCGATCGCCCCCTGTACCATGGGTATCCGGGGTCTTGAACCTCCCCAACTATCAGTGGATTGACTGGTCTAATGGCAGCTGTCACATCCTGAAAGCTGATACAACAGCCTGCATCACAGTCACTGTGTCTGGAAATCAGGATGAGATGGACTGTTCTTTCATTTTCAGTCACCAGAGCAGCAAAGAGGCACCAACTGATCTTAGTTCATTTGATTCATTGAAACAAAACTAACAATTCTCTGCTCCAGCACCTTCACTGTTCTCCCCAGTTGAAACTGAATGTTGAACATATAAATTGGGTATAAATTGGAAATTTTTGATTAATTCTCTGATTTATATTATACATTGGCATAAAGGATTATCAGGGTCATCCATACACAGCGACTCGAGAGGGGAAGCTGCATTTTTTATTCAAATAAATGGACAGAAAATTAATTGGTCCCATGACGAACGAGTGAGTAATCACCTGTGTGCAAGTAGCCCTTTATGCTCAAGCATTAGAGTAAAATCTGCCAATAAATAATAATGTGAATAACCGTTTATAATTCCAATCCTCATTTACCTACCTCCAGGAAAATTGCATCCTATTCCAACAATTGCTATTTCTTCATCTTTATTTTCCATTTTTCACTGTCTGTGTCTATTGGGAATAAAGAGAATACAGCAAAATTTTAACTATTTCAAATTATCAGATTGCTGAGAGCATTCGTGATATCCCTGCATTCATTAAGAATTTAAGAACAATGGGCTGGATTCTCCGCTTTCGGAATTCTCCATTTCGCTGGCAGCCCGGGGATTTCCCAACGGCGTGGGACTGCCCACAATGGGAAACCCTGTTGACCAGCTGGCAAGATGGAGAACCCCTGGGATGTAATCTGCGACGCCGTGACGGAGAATCCCGCCCAACGTAACAAGAACCGACATGGCCCGATTTTCCGGAAAGATTTCGAAGTGTGATGGCGAGCAGGAACTGCCGCAAGCTTCCCGGCGCTCAGCCTGGCGAGGCTGGCAATGCTACTCAAGTTCAATGGTCCAGTTAAGGCCCCATGGCTAAATTGCCCCTTAATTGGAAAAAAAATAATTGGGCATTCTAATTTTTTTTTAAATTCCCGCTCGCTACCACACTTAGAATCATAGAATCATAGAATTTACAGTGCAGAAGGAGGCCATTTGGCCCATCGAGTCTGCACCGGCTCTTGGAAAGAGCACCCTACCCAACCCCACACCCCTACCTATCCCATCCCCATAACCCAGTAACCCCACCCAACACTAAGGGCAATTTGGACACTAAGGGCAATTTATCATGGCCAATCCACCTAACCTGCACATCTTTGGATTGTGGGAGGAAACCGGAGCACCCGGAGGAAACCCACGCAGACTCGGGGAGAACGTGCAGACTCCGCACAGACAGTGACCCAAGCCGGGAATCGAACCTGGGACCCTGGAGCTGTGAAGCAATTGTGCTAGCCACTATGCTACCGTGCTGCCCTTAGAATGAATTTGGTTAGATCACACACATAATTACAAATTCAACCTGGAAAAATAATTTCTATGTCAAATGAAGGTTCGCCAGACGATTTGCCATAACCACACTCTCCAGCGACCCCCCCCCCCCCCCCCCCGCCCCCCTCCGCTAACATAGTCAAGCAGCAGGTAAACAGCAATTGCACAGCTAGCCCCTACGGCGCTGAGACAACCAGCTCCAAGATTCAGAGATGCGGACCTGGGGAGGCTCCCATATGCGGGGGTGGCCAGGAGGGATGTCCTGTTCACCCGCGGATTCCAGTGGATGAGCCACAGGGCAGCCAGTGCCACCTGGGGTGAGGTGGCAGCGACCGTGAGCTCAGGGAGAATGAGCAATGGACTGGCCTCCAGTGTCACAAGAAAGCCAACGGTCCACTCCGCGTACCAACACCTCCCCCCAGACCTTTCCACCCCCACGCGAGCAACCACCCCCCCAACCCTCCTTGTGGCCTCCAACCCTCTCATCACATCCCCTCCCTTCAGCACCCCCCCAACCCTTCTTTCACCCCCCCCCCACCACTGTGAACCACGCATGCAGTTAACGATGCCCTCTCTGTGTCTCCACAAGACCAAAAGGCCATAAAATATAGGAGCAGAATTGTGCCCTTCAGCCCATCGAGTATTCTCCGCCATTTAATCATTCCTGGTATGTTTCTCATCTCCTTTCTCCAGAGGGAGATTGAGAATGTCCAATTTACCTAACAGCATGTCTTTCAGGACTTGTGGGAGGAAACCGGAGCACCCGGAGGAAACCCACACAGTCACGGGGAGAACGTGCAGACTCTGCACAGACAGGAATCAAACGCGGACCTTGGCGCTGTAAAGTGACAGTGCTAACCACTGTGCTACCATGCCGGCCACCGGTAGGTTAACTGATTATAATGGGAATACTATTATATTCACAAGAGGTTCCTGCTGTCTCATTGTGAGAAATGGAGACATCGAAATACCAATTGAATTTGAGATGGTGGAAGATGATAAATCATCGCTAATGGTGGTGGATGCTTGCGATAAATGAAACCTAGTTGAAAGGATACAGACAACCAAGATTTCGAATGACCAGCATGAAGAGCCAGGACAAGACTTAGTTGTTACTGATACCCTATCCAGAACCACAAATGATTCTGACACCTAAGATTCAGATATTGTACACAATGTGGAAGCACAGCTGCATTTAGAACACAGAGCACAGAACATACAGGGCAGCATGGTAGCATTGTGGATAGCCCAAATGCTTCACAGCTCCAGGGTCCCAGGTTCGATTCCAGCTTGGGTCACCGTCTGTGCGGAGTCTGCACATCCTCCCCGTGTGTGCGTGGGTTTTCTCCGGGTGCTCCGGTTTCCTCCCACAGTCCAAAGATGTGCGGGTTAGGTGGATTGGCCATGCTAAATTGCCCATAGTGTCCAAAATTGCCCTTGGTGTAGGGTGGGGTTACTGGGTTGTGGGGATAGGGTGGAGGTGTGGACCTTGGGTAGGGTGCTCTTTCCAAGAGCCGGTGCAGACTTGATGGGCCGAATGGCCTCCTTCTGCACTGTAAATTCTATGATGATGATGATGAAGGAGGCTATTCGGCCCATCGAGTCTGCACCGACCCACTTAAGCCCTCACTTCCACCCTATCCCCGTAACCCAATAACCCCATCTAACCTTTTTGGTCACTAAGGGCAATTTAGCATGGCCAATCAACCTAACCTGCACATCTTTGGGCTGTGGGAGGAAACCGGAGCACCCGGAGGAAACCCACGCACACACGGGGAGGACGTGCAGACTCCACACAGACAGTGACCCAAGCCGGGAATCGAACCTGGGGCCCGGGAGCTGTGAAGCCACAGTGCTATCCACTTGTGCTACCGTGCTGCCCTTTGTTGCTGAGATGCTACCAATGTCTGACAGAAAGCTACGAATCTTCAAAGAAAAACAGAAAAGGACCCGACACTCCAGAAGGTAATTACATACCTCAAAGGTTGGCCAACTGATGTTGCTCAGCTTTTCGCAGTATCAAAGATGACCTCACAGAAGTTGATGGATTCCTACTCAAAGGAGACAGGATAGTTATTCCTTCATGCCTCCAACAGGATATCTTGGAACAGATACACGAGGGTCATCAAGGTATTGAAAAATGTCGTAGACGAGCAAGACAATCTGTGCACTGGCCAGGAATCAACAAGGATGTGGACTATCATGTGCAGGAATGCAGCATTTGCCAAATGCACCAGTCTGTACAATGCAAATAAAGTAAGGAACAAAATGAACTTATCACGAATCCATGGATCAAAGTTAGTATGGATCTGTTCTACTTTAAAGGTCGTGACTATCTAGCCATCATCGATATTTTTCCAATTGGGTAGCACTGCTGCCTACAGCTCTGAGGACCCAGGTTCAATCCCGGTCCCAGGTCACTGTCTGTGTGGAGTTTGCACATTCACCCCGCGTCCGCAGAGGTTTTCCCTCCCCAAAACCCAAAGATATTCAGGGTAAGTGGATTGGTCACGCTAAATTGCCCCTTAATTGGAAAAAAAAATAATTAGGTATTCTAAATTATTTTTTTTTAATTCCCGCTCGCTACCACTCTTAGAATGAATTTGGTTAATTACAAATTCTTGTCTATTCAGCCTGGAAAAATTTCTATGTGAACTGAAATGAATATTTTTATATCGAATTTTATATCGAACAGTGATTGAAAGCACCATTTTATTGAAAAAATGCGCTGGTTGAAAAATTCAGGCCGTGCCACGCAGATCCACACATCATTCTTCATTGATATGGGCTCCTTGACATTGACAGAAGGCAGGTGAGCTGCAAGAGTTAAATCAAGTAACATGGGCCTCTTCATCATTGCTGTCTGTTTCTCTCCCCTTTTCTGCTTGAGCTGCTGTGGTGTCCGAAAGCAGCCAAGAGCTTCCATTACAGCAATCTCTGTTTCCATCTCTCCATTCACAGGCAGCCTGTCTTTAAGAAAACACAGGCTGACTGTACATGTAGTCTGTAGCAAAGCTGCCAGCACCTTCTGCCTAGTGCAGAGCTCTCCAGCAACATTACAATGAGGCAACCTGTCCTAGAGGTACATGAACTTGGGTGGCGGCACAATAGTACAGTGGTTAGCACTGTTGTTTCACAGCACTAGGGTCCCAGGTCCGAACCCCAGCATGGGTCACTGCCTGTTCGGAGTCTGCACGTTCTCCCTGTGTCTGCGTGGGTTTCCTCAGGGTGCTCTGGTTTCCTCCCACAGGTCCCGAAAGACGTGCTATTATATAATTTTGACATTCTGAATTCTCCCCCCATGTACCCGAACAGGCACTGTAGTGTGCTGACTAGGGGCTTTTCACAGTAACTTCATTGCAGTGTTAATGTAAGCGTACCTGTGACAATAAAGATTATTATTCTAAATCATTCAAGTTGCATTACCCACCTCATCTCAAGCATTACTCACCTTAAATCAATAGGCACTGGCACAGATTGCTGCACCCCCGCCTAAACATTAGGGCACGTGAATTTTGCACCCATTATTGCAAATCACTTTAAATAAAAGCCAAACCAAAGGTAGAAATGCCAAAAATATATTATGTAAATTTTTAACTTTGCCACATGGCCTGAATCTGGAAGAGTGATCACCCATTATAGAGACTGCTAATTTTCAATCCATCGAAATCTGTCTGAATAAGTGGGTGATCCACTCTGACAGATACTAACTGTGTGGTGAAGATGCAAATTTCAATCATCACAAATATTAAATTGCTTTGAATAAACTAAATCATTTAGAAAACTCTCCTCCTTGAAAGAAAACTATCATAGTTAGCAAAAATAATATCAATTTATTGAAATGAGAGAATGAAATGTTTTCAGATTGTAAAACAAGACCTGCATTTAAATGGAAGTTCATCAGAAATGATGGTTCCTTACCTCACATGCTACTCCTGCCTTCTCTAGCTCTGTGTGAGTAGTGTAGTGATTTTCCTCACGGAGATCCATATAAATCATCTCACAAGTGGAAGTAGTTTTTTTTTGCAGTTATCAATTGGGGAACTCTAATTGGTTTTAATAATGAAAGTTAACACCCTCCAGTTACAATATGAATCACCACAAACCTCGAAAAAGCTTCAGCTTTATAATAGCCTTCAGAAAACTTGCCTTTTTAACAAAACCACATGTTGACCAGCAAGCTGTTTTTAATTATAAGACCATAAGACATAGGAACAGAATTAGGCCACTCGGCCCATCAAGCCTGCTCCGCCATTCAATCATGGTGATATTTTTCTCATCCCCATTCTCCTGCCTTCTCCCCATAACCCCTGATCCCCTTATTAATCAAGAACCTATCTATCTCTGCCTTAAAGACACTCAGTGAATTGGCCTCCACAGCCTTCTGCGGCAAAGAGTTCCACAGATTCACCACCCTCTGGCTGAAAAAATTCCTCCTCATCTCTGTTTTAAAGGATCGTCCCTTTAATCTGAGATGGTGTCTTCTGGTTCTAGTTTTTCCAACAAGTGGAAACATCCTCTCCACGTCCACTCTATCCAGGCCTCGCAGTATCTTGTATGTTTCAATAAGATCCCCTCTCATCCTTCTAAACTCCAACGAGTACAGACCCAGAGTCCACAAACGTTCCTCATACGACATGTTCTTCATTCCAGGCATCATTCTTGTGAACCTCCTCTGGACCCTTTCCAAGGCCAGCACATCCTTCCTTAGGTATGGGGCCCAAAACTACTCATAATAATCCAAATGGGGTCTGACCAGTGTCTTATACAGCCTCAGAAGTACATCCCTGGTCTTGTATTCTAGCCCTCTCGACATGAATGCTAACATTGCATTTGCCTTCTTAACTGCCGACTGAACCTGCATGTTAACCTGAAGAGAATGGTGAACAAGGACTCCCAAGTCTCTTTGTGCTTCTGCTTTCCGAAGCATTTCCCCATTTAGAAAATAGTCTATGCCTAGATTCCTCCTTCCAAAGTGCATAACCTCACACTTTTCCAAATTGTATTCCATTTGCCACTTCTTTGCCTACTCTCCTAGCCTGTTCAAGTCCTTCTGCAGCCCCCTTGCTTCCTCAATACTACCTGTCCCTCTACAGATCTTTGTGTCATCTGCAAACTTAGCAACAGTGCCTTCAGTACCTTCTTCCAAATCATTAATATATATTGTGAAAAGTTGTGGTCCCAGCCCAGACCCCTGAGGCACACCACTAGTCACCGGCTGCCGTCCTGAAAAAGACCCCTTTATCCCCATAATAATTAATTTATGGGATATGGCGTCACTGGTTAGGCCAGCATTTATTGCCCGTCCCTAGTTGCCCTTCAGAAGGTGGTGATGAACTACCTTCATGAACTGTTGCAGTCCTTCAGGTGCAGGTACACCCACGGTGCTGTTAGGGAGGGAGTTCCAGGATTTTGTCGCAGCGATAGCGAAGGAACGGCAATATATTTCCAAGTCAGGATGGTGAGTGACTTGCAGCGGAACCTCTAGGTGGTGGGGTTCCCAGGTATCTGCTACTCTTGTCCTTCTCGATGGTAGTGGTCATGGGTTTGGAAGGTGCGGTCGAAAGGAACATTGGTGAGTTACTGCAGTGCATCTTGTAGATGGTACACACAGCTACCACTGTTTGTCAGTGGTGGAAGGTTTGAATGTTTGTGGAAGGGGGACCAATCAAGTGGGCTGCTTTGTCCTGGATGGTGTCAAGCTTCTTGAGTGTTATTGGAGCTGCACTCATCCACGCAAATGGAGAGTATTCCATTACACTCCTGACTTGTGCCTTGTAAATGGTGGACAGACTTTGGGGGGGTAACATTGATTGATTTGTAGCTACGGTGGGCGCGATTGAGTAGCCTCGTCACGTCAGATTTGGTATTAGGGTGAGGCTGCGAATTCTCACGAAGACCTACATTGAGATTTGTGACACTTGAAACTTCTCGCAAGATTCAGCTGAATCTCGTGGCACTTTGCCATCTGGATCTCGCTTCGTTGGGCGAGATCCAGCACACAGATTTAAATGAACAATTATGATAAGCTTGTGTTGAGCATGACAGAACTCATGTACTGGATCAAGCCAAAGAAATTTCTCAACTCATTCTTGTCTCTTGGAGCTTCTGGACAGAATTCAACCAAACAATTTCTAAATGTCATTTTGGGCGAGTTTGGCAGATGTTTCCCGTCGGCCTTTTGAGTTATCACGTTGGTATTCAACCACTTTTGGGCCTTGGGGAATTTCTCAGTGGTTCAGTCAACACTTAGAAATGTTTCAGCAATGGGGAGCCGAACTCTCCGGTGAGACCGGCACCTCAGTGATCGGTTGCCATTTTAAAAGGGTGCCCCGATCTCTTTTTTAAGTTGAGAGTCCCCCACCCACAGAACATGTCACCCCCTGTAAACATGGACATTTCCCCACACGTCCCCACCCCAAGTGAGAACACCGCGCTATGGAGTTGGTGAGGAACCCTTTTTCAGCCTTCCCCACCCCCCCCCCTTTGAGTCCCTCCCCATTCAGGACTCCCACCCTTAACCTCCCCAACCTTTATGAGACCCCTTCATAACCACCATCCACGCCCCCCCCCCCCCTCCCCCACAGCCTTAATGGCTCCAAATCATTATGAAAGCGGTGTCTTTCTGCCATATCTGGACTATCCTTGTCTTCACTAGAAATCATGTCGCCGAAGAACGTGGCTTTGAGGCATACTTCATCAACCATATTGATTGATTTTGTTTGTTCCGCTTTTCACTGGTATAGCATTACTTAGCAAAATGATTTTTGCCTTTACATTTGGAAAATATCTTTCTAAACATTGGACATTGTCATGGCAAATGTCGATTGCCGCATCGCTGGCCTTGTTGACTTCTTTATTTCTATGTGAACCACAAGCTGTTTCTTATATTGACCGAATGACCACACAACCAGTATAGTAGTCCAAAAGAAGTTTATTAACAAACACACCTGTTTTATATTCAATGATTCACGCGGCTACGCACTAAACTAAACCTAATAACTAAGATGACCTTTACTTAACTTCAGGATCACCTCTCAAAAACCTAACCCCTCCTCCCACCCCTCCTTAACAACTAACATGACCAGCTCTTTGAAATACACAATACACCTTTGGGGCAGCACGGTAGCATTGTGGATAGCACAATTGCTTCACAGCTCCAGGGTCCCAGGTTCGATTCCGGCTTGGGTCACTCTCTGTGCGGAGTCTGCACATCCTCCCCGTGTGTGCGTGGGTTTCCTCCGGGTGCCCCGGTTTCCTCCCACAGTTCAAAGATGTGCAGGTTAGGTGGATTGGCCATGATAAATTGCCCTTAGCGTCCAAAATTGCCCTTAGTGTTGGGTGGGGTTACTGGGTTATGGGGATAGGGTGGAGGTGTTAACCTTGGGTAGGGTGCTCTTTCCAAGAGCCAGTGCAGACTCGATGGGCCGAATGGCCTCCTTCTGCACTGTAAATTCTATGAAAACCTTCAGTAAAACCCCTCAATCGGTCCCCTCACAGTGTACGTGACTTTCTCAAGGTATAGGAACGCCATGAAATCTCCCAGCCACACGGAGGCATTGAGCGGAGAAGCAGACCCCCACCCCATCCACACTCATCTCCGGGCAATCAGCAAGGTGGAGGCCAGGGCATCGAGTGCAACCAAAACATTTCTGAGGATCATTTTGGGCGCATTTGGCAGGGTGTTTCCCATCAGCATTTTGGGTTATCACATCGGTATTTAACCAAACTTCGATAATTTATTGGGAATGGGAAGTTTCTCCCTCGTTCAGGGCACGATTTTAAAGCCACGCTGTGCCTGAAAAGCAATTTGCCACGGTACAACGTGGAAGATAGAAGCCGGGAGAACCCGCTCCGGGATCTACCCAGCTCACAACGCCTCGCGAGATCTAATGCGATCTTGCAAGTCGTTGCGACGTAAATCCCGCCCATTGTGGCAAAAGATCACCTTTTAGCAAATCTGCATATTAGAGCGAGACAGCTAGTCTCACATTAATGTGCAAATTCGGAGGTACCTGAAGCGTGGGATCAGTCTCCTTTGTGTTGGAGACCTTGGGCCAGCGCCATTCAGTGCTAGTGTCCACAAACAGGGACCTGACCAGGGGATCTTCCAGGGGATCGGAGGCTCCTAGGTGCATGCCCTTAGGGCAGGGTGGCATCCTGGTACTGCCAGCCACCACCCTGGCAATGGGTCACTGCCATGGTTCCAGGTTTGTGGTGCCATGTTGGCATTATTTCATGGTGGCTATCGGGCTGGGGGTGCCCTCCGTTGGGGAGGTGCAGGTGGGCCAGCAACCCTCCCATAGGACATTGGGGCTTGGGTCAGGGGCTTCAGAGATCTTTCACTGCATTGAGGAGTTCCAGTGAGAAGAGCTCCTCAGTGCGCAAAACGGGACTATATGTGACCTCGGCCATGCATTCCCCATTGAGGCTCCCTTTCCAAGTGCCAGGAAACATGCGGCCATATGTGCTCATTATGGGACTTTGTTCCTATTCAGTAAAATTGTGCCCTCAGAAATTTTTTCAACAATGGGGAGCTGAACTTGCCGGTGAGATCAGCTCCTCAGTAATCAGGCTACCATTTTTAAAGAATGCCCCAATCGCTGAGCGAGTTTGAGAGTCCCCTACACCCCCAGCTATGGACAATGTCACCTCCCCTTAAACATGGGCATTTCCGCACAGCCCCATCCCACGTAAGGTCACCCGCTATGGGGTTCAAGAGTGCCCCACCCCCTGATTTTCAGGCCTCCTGATCCCCCTATTGGGTCCCTTTCTGACGAATGTGATATAAAATAATTGTTTTAGAGATATTAGTTACTGTAATGTAGAGATAGGCCAGTCTCATTCTGGTGAGTTCACAGACAAAGGATTTCAGAACGCATGGCAAAGCAAGGGGGAGGAGTGTCCAGCAAAGGAGGAGAAAAGGATGCTGGGTCATAGGGGGCCAGAGGAAGGGATTGGAAGTGAGCCAATTAGGATGTATGGCCAGGTCAGGAGGGGTATAGGATGACCTATGGGAATCGTGTATGTGAAACTTGATGCCATTTGAATGTATCAGTAGAGATTCCTTTGTCCTACAGACTCACTCGATTCCGGAGGTACAGAAAGCAGGATGTGTTTTGTACCGCTGTGAACTGAGTCAGGCTTGCAAGTCAAATAAAATAACTAATGCTGTACCTGCAAATCCATCTCGACTTTTATTGAGGCCAGACTGACGGGTAAAGAAAATTGTGTTTTGTCATTTGGTGCCGGAAACCCGGGATTTCTCAAGACGGTTCTGACCAACCGCGAAATCAGAATTAGACTGATTATGAACAGGGAGAGTGGGAAAAAGGGCCCACAATGTACAGCTGGAAAATGACCGCACATTGATTTTTCCCCTCTTCTTATCGTCTGATTAGTCTGGTCACTCGCGGTTGGTACGGAAAGATCGTCTCGACGAAATCAAAGGTCAGTCTGGGGATTAGAAATTTAATTGATGGGATTTCATATTGTTGATTCGGCTTGGGTTAGGTTTTGGGTTGATGCAACATCTAAACAAAGATGATTCAATTCCATATGTGAGTGTTTTGAATAACTGATGTGACCTCAGGATGAGGGTTCAGTTCAATGAGTGTTTTTAATTCTGAAGATGATTCAATTCCATGGGCGAAATTCTCCCCCAACAGCGCGATGTCCTCCGACTGGCGCCAAAAACGGCGCCAATCAGACGGGCATCGCGCCGGCCCAAAGGTGCGGCATGCTCCGCAACTTTGGGGGCCGAGCCCCAACATTGAGGGGCTAGGCCGACGCCGGAGGGATTTCCGCCCCGCCAGCTGGCGGAAATGGCGTTTGTTGCCCCGCCAGCTGGCGGAAATGGCGTTTGTTGCCCCGCCAGCTGGCACGGAAATGCGGCGCATGCGCGGGAGCGTCAGCGACCGCCGACAGTCACTTCCTCCTCCGCCATGGTGGAGACCGTGGCGGAGGCGGAAGGGAAAGAGTGCCCCCACGGCACAGGCCCGCCCACGGATCGGTGGGCCCCGATCGCGGGCCAGGCCACTGTGGGGGCACCCCCCGGGGTCAGATCGCCCCGTGCCCCCCCCAGGACCCCGGAGCCCGCCCACGCCGCCTGGTCCCGCCGGTAAATACCAGCTTTGATTTACGCCGGCGGGACAGGCAATTTCTGGGCGGGACTTCGGCCCATTCGGGCCGGAGAATTGAGCGGGGGGTCCCGCCAACCGGCGCGGCCCGATTCCCGCCCCCGCCCAATCTCCGGTACCGGAGACTTCGGCGGGGGCGGGATTCACGGCGGCCAACGGCCATTCTCCGACCCGGCGGGGGGTCGGAGACTGACGCCCCATGTGTGAGTGTTTTAAATCTATAGTTGATTAAGCTAAAATTGTACTCTTGGACTGTAGTGGCGAAAAACGCAGTTTTGAGGACTAGTTGAGATTATGGGGAATTGCTTGGATAACACAAATGATCCAGGCATGCCACTGCAAATATTATGCGATATTTATCCGGATAAAGCAAAAGATTTCAGGAAAATGTCAGCAACGTTAAGGAGCAAATTGGGTGATGAATGGCCACTAGGGGGCACCAAAGACCTAGAAATCATTGAGAAAATTCAGGGACACATCTGGAAAAAGAGTCAAAGTATGAAAGCAAAAGAATTAATTGGATTATGGAGACAATATTGTCAAGAGGAAAGAGATAAGATCATGTTATCAAGTTGGCAGGACAATGCCCTTAAAATGGGAATTCCAATTCGTGAAGGGGGCAACCAAAAAACATTACAGGTCTTGAAAAAGGAATGTGCATTCAAAAAACGCACAAGTAAAGACAGGGAAGGCTCAGGTCAAACAAAAGATGGGCTACGTAGTTCAATGGCTGGCCTTTAATTGACAGAATATGACGAATTGGACAATTTGATTATGTCGGCAAGGATTCCGACTGCACCTGTAGCATTGTCTGCACTAATTCCAGAACCACCAGAGTATAATAATTTATATCCAGTCACTGCTCCCCAGATTCCAATCATGCCAGTCACTCCAGCCCTTTTGGTTGATAGCGTGGGTCCTAATTTACCATCTTCACGATCTAAGGGAAGAGGAGCTCTGTTCCACAAGCCCAGTTAGCTCTAGGACCCGATCTCGGACAGCGAGAGAAGGGCCTGATCCTAACCAGAAACAATCAAGCATACCACCTAAATCCCTTCAGACTGATAAGGGGGAACAGCAAACTCCGAGAACAAAGGGAGAGGAAAGGGATGGTTCTGAAGAGAAAGAGCTCCCTCTAGTGACAGGGAGGGATGTCGAAGTCTTGGAAGAGCCAGAGGAAATAGCTAGAGTGCCCCCTGGTGAGACTCGGAGACAGTTGCCAATTAGGAAAATACCAAACCCTGACACTGTGACGGCCGGGGCCCAGCCCACGATAGACGTTTATTTCCCATGGAGACCCAGTGAGATGATGGCTATTATGGCTACAATCCCAGATAGAAAAAAATCTCCTGCTGCTTTCGTGGATTACCTGAGAACTACCATCTCAATTTATCAAGCTGATTCTAGGGACCTCTGGGCCCTAGTCCAGCAGGTTTTAACCCCAGCAGAGTACCGCAATCATCTTAATCACTTGAATTATGCTAGCCACGCCGCACTTCAGCAAGCCCATGCGTTGGACGATGATAGACTGACACAAATCCTGAATGCGTTGAATAGCACATTCCAAAAGCCCATAAATATTTCTGCTATCTTAGACCTCAAACCTAAAAAGATTGAAGAGCCGGAGGAATTTCTGGAACGTTTTAATGAAATCTACCGTGGGCAGTCAGGCGACTTGCCATATCAGAATGGTCAGAATTCCCCTCAATATTGTGCTATGTTAATGCATTGCCTACCACCTTCCGTGGCTACTGCTGTGAAATGTAATAACATGAATTGGACCGAGAACGACCCTTCCCAGATGGCCAGGGCAGTTAGATTTTATTGAAAGGAGGGTGTAGGCCAGGAAGGAGGCTCAGTTACAAAGATTAAGACTGAGTATGTAATGAAAAAGGATGATCTGAGACCCCAACCAGCGGCTGAAACGGTGGCTTACCAGCTGGAACCCTAATATTGTGACTTTGGGTGGGTGGATCAGCAAAGGGGAGGATATCAAACACACCCAAAGGGACCCTCAGCTCCTCTTTATGGCCCACCATAAGTACCAACAGCTTTACAACCGCCGCCCCCTCTGAAGGGCCATTGGTCTACTGGGAGAAAAGGACGGGGCAGATATAGAGGGAGCAATGCATGTTTTAATTGTGGCCGTGCAGATCACTGGCAACAGGAATGCCCCTTTAAAAGACAGGCAGCAGAAGGAGACTACCCAACCCAAAGGAGGGGGTACCCACCAAGGGGAGGACAGACGAGATACATTGACTTCTCCCAGCCAAACCCTTTCCCAACACAGGATTGACTAGCTAATTTAGTGATAAGGACTCTCCAATCAGACAGGGAACCTATTATCTCTCTGCAGATAGGAGATCAACATCACCCATTTGTAATCGACACAGGAGCAGCCAGTGTCTTCGGTACAATCAGAACTTCGACTACCATTATCCGACCACACGCAGCATTTGTCGGGGTCCCAAGGACAGGTGTGTGAGTATCCTATCTCTGAACCTGTGATAGTCACTTACGAGAATAAGTCTGCAGATCATCAGTTAGTAGTGACTACTGGATTGGACTGTAACTTGTTGGCTCGAGATTTACTGTGTATCTTCCAGCTACAGCTAGAGTGCGGAGACGAAGGGGTAACGGTTCAATCATGGAGGATGAGACAACAGTGCTATATTTCTATCACTCCCCAGTGGTGGACGTTAGACATTGAACATTCACTGCATCACGTTACCCTGGCCTATGACAGAACCGGACAAAACAGGGAGTTGGAGGACAAATACCGGCCATTAATTGGGACCGAATGGCCAGTCAAAGTTACAGCCACAGTCACGGGAAAAGAAGGTACAGCCGATTTTGTTACAAGACCACCACATTTATGGCCACAGTCAGCTTCGGTAAGCCCTCATATTACACGTCAGGTCCCCGACTAATACCATGCCAGGGATCTGGGGCCTATGGTAAGGAGGGCAGTGGATCATTCAGATCCAACAGAGTACGCACTTCAAGGCACGCCAGACGGCACTGCCATAAAATATTTTGAGGTCCCTGAAACGATTAACACTCGACTGCAGCATCACAGGGGACATGATGTTTTGGAATATGTCAATCCACAGGTCTGGGCGGAATACCCATCACAAGTGGGAAAGACAAATGTTACACCTATTAAGGTAATGATTAAGGACCATGTAAAGCTGCCTTCCATTCGGCAATACCCCCTGAAACCCCAAGCTGCCCGTCTATAGACAAATTAATCCGAGAGCTGTTGCAACAGGGTATTTTGGTCCCTTGCCAATCAGAATGTAACACCCCCATACTTGCTGTGCCTAAACCAGCCAAACCAGACCAGTACCGATTAGTACAGGATTTACGTTCAATCAATGCCATCGCACAGCCGTTACATGCTCTCGTCCCTAACCCTGCCCACATACTGGCTCAAATTCCAGCTCAAGCCCGGGCCTTCGCCATTATTGACCTTCAGCACGCCTTCTTTGCTGTCCCACTTGCAACTGAAAGCCAATATTTGTTTGCCTTCACTTACAATGGACAGCAGTATACCTGGACCCGACTGCCACAGGGGTTCGTCAACTCACCTACGCTCTTCTCCCAGATGTCTGCAGACCCAACTCCAGGCCTTGACATTGGAGCATGGTTCCACTCTAGTGCAGTATGTAGATGACATATTGGTAGCAAGTCCTGATGAGCCCAGTAATAGGGATGATGTGATCCAGCTATTAAACCACCTATCCTCGTTGGGTTATGTTGTTTCACAATCAAAGGTCTTGGTGGCTCAGAGAAAGGTTAAGGTCTTAGGAGTTTTACTTACAGCCACAGAAAGAAGTCTCGAACCCAGTAGGATTGAACTAATATGCCAATTCCCCGCCCCTACAATAGCCAAGGGGGTCCGTCATTGGCTGGGTATGGTGAATTATTGTCGGCAGTGGATACCAAACATCGCTGTCTATACAAAGCTGCTGACGCCTTACACTAGTGAAGGGGGGAATTTTACTCTCACCACCGAGGCACTCGAAGCCTTCCGTTGCCTGAAGCACGCCTTGTTACAAGCACCGGCCCTCGGGAGGCCCTTGTACGACCGACCATTCCAGATATACTGTACTGTTCTGGAAGGATGTTCAACAGCGGTACTCACCCAGCAACATGGGGACAAGCAGCGGCCCGTAGCATATTACTCTTCCAAACTCGACCCAGTGGCGTTGGGCCACCCTGTTTGCACCCAGATCTTGGCAGCGATATACAATAGTTTGCAAGCTGCTGCCAATATTACTCTCCAACAGGATATTACGGTATATAGCTCCCACTCGGTAATCGCACTATTGGGGCAACTGCAAAATCAACATCTTACCGCAGCTCGTCAGAATAGGTATGAGATATACCTTTTGAACAATCCACGTCTGACATTTAAATATTGTACCACTATCAATTCAGCCTGTTTTCTTAGCGGTCCCCCTGTCCATGAGGACGCACCTGGTCACGACTGTTTAGCCTTGATTCAGGAAACTACCACAATAAGGGACGATCTGAGTGATATTCCGTTAGAACAATCTGACATGATTATGTATGTTGATTGCAGTGCATTAGTAAGCCCCACTGGCCGGAGATTGTCCGGTTATGCAATTGTAGAACAGGATGGTCTGATCCTAGAAGCGGCAGCTTTCCAGACCCCTTATTCAGCCCAACAAGCCGAACTTTTTGCCTCACCCGTGTATGTATACTTGGGGTAGATCGTCAGGTAAATATTTACACTGACTCCCGCTACGCTTTCGGGGTAGTTCGTGACTTCGGACAACTCTGGAAGAATAGGGGATTCCTTACCTCGGCAGGCACGGAAATAGCCCACCGGGGTTTAGTTAATGACTTACTGCAGGCCCTCCTTATGCCCGCGCAGATTTCCGTCATTAAATGCGCTGCCCACACAAATGGTAAGACTCCAGTTGACGTTGGTAATGAACAAGCAGATTGTGCAGCGCGGACAGCCGCGCAAATTCAGCAAGTGATGGTGCCTAAAATGTTAAGTCAGACTAAACGATCTACTATAAATATGTCTGCTTCTGACAAGCCAATGTCAACCATCCAAGACGTCATAAGGTTACAGGAGGACGCTCCTGAGAGTGATAAACAAATGTGGAAACGGTTAGGTTGTACATATGATTCTGTTTCCTCTTTATGGACCACACCTGCACATCAGACTTGTATGCCTGATGTACTGGCTTTATGGGTCACTGAATGTGTACACTTTGCAACTCACTGTGGGGCTCGGTGGACTAGTGATTTGTTGCTGGACACTTGGTGCACCCTAAAATGGAGGGGTTGGCTCAGAATATCAGCACTCGGTGTTTGATTTGTCAGCAATATAACACCGGCAAAGGTATCCCTTGTGGTATGGGGCAAACCCCGTTGCCCAGTGGTCCCTTTGAGACGCTCCAAATGGATTACATTGAGTTGGAAAGATGTCAATGTTATAAATATGTTTTGGTCATTGTGGATGTGTTCAGCAGATGGGTTGAGGCGTATCCGACTATCGATAATAAAGCTGCTACTGGGGTTAAAGTTCTGATGCGGGAAATCATTCCCCGGTACAGAATACCAGCTCAGTTGAGTTCTGATAACGGGCCTCATTTTCTTGGACAGATTAACCTGCCTCCCTTCCCCAGTGCTATTTTACAGATGTGGAGCATGATGGGGTGGCTACGCACCGCCTGTGTGATCTTCGGCCTCACCTCACTTGGAGTGTCATGGAAATGGAAAAGGGAAATATTATCTACATTTGTAACCCCAACCCAACTACAAGGACATTTCGTTTATGCAGAGGTGATGTTCTTCGCTGGCCCATATACGAGGACATGGTATCGACTCATGAAAGGTCATCAGGTTGAGGGAAATTGCAGGACTCATGAAGCAATTGCACCGGTCCCGGCAATGGGAAGGGAACATTACATGGACATTGCCTTGTTTTTGGAGTACATGTAAATTTGATTTTGGATGTGTTAAGATTGGTGCGATAAAGGTAACATCAGACCGTCAGGAGAGAGTAGGAAGGGGTTGTGAGAGAGAGAGAGGGACTAGAGAGAGGACGGGGCGTGTGAGAAGGGAAGTACAACTAGAACGTAGGTTATCAGGAGATACAATTAATTTAGTTAAAGGCCAAACTGAGGAAAACCCGGGTAGTATGAATCTCTTCTACCAGATTTACCACCGCTTGTATGGCCACGGACGGGTTGTCTGCTACCCGAACCCCGCAGCGGTGTCTAGGTTATTTTCTGTTTCACCGCTTTGGGGCACTCCCCAAACGGTGGTTCATTGTCAGCGTTCCGAGCCACCGTCCGAGCAAGTCACTCTTCCTTACGATCCGGGTTTAGCACCACCGGCTATTTGCCTTCCCCTTCCTCGGGATAATTCCCACTCACAGTATGATAGGCTGCAACGGTGGAGGGCATACATACCTAGCCACTTCACTCCCAATAGGGATTCCCGGTCGTACGAGAATTGTTTCAGAAGTGAAGGATACGGCTGTTTGCTGGTAGAGGTGGAAACGAATATAACATGTCTGTTCCCCACCTGTACGGACAGGAGGTGTCATATCACTCAGGCGTCTGGCCAATGCGTTTGTTATAACACCACCTGCGTTCCATTGAACGCCGGCCTCCAGCTCCTTTGTGGCTGGGCGAATGTCTCTCATATCACTGTTGGGACTCGGGCTTTCCGCATTGCTGGGCGGCCCGAATGGGCGTTTCAAAACTGGATAAACTGGGCTACTGGGGGATCCCTGCGCAATCGATATACTGATTGTAATGCTAGCCTGTACACGGAGCAAGGATACTACTTTTTATTTAATGGCACAGCGACCAATGTTTTGTCACCCCCATTTCCCCGCCAAATTGCTATTGGGACTCTAGTCCCTACCACAGTCCCCTGCCCCTCGGCGTGGATGCTGCATACTCAGTTAACCCGCCGGGCAGTCTCAGCTGAATTCTGCGAGAACTGGAAAAAACCTCAGGTTCTCGCACCCAACCGGGGCCACTCAGCAAGGTGGGGGATTCTGGGCGTCTTGACACTGGGAGGTGTCGGGGGTTCCTTGGCTGTCAGCGATAGGAATGATTTTATTTGTGGTCTTACCATCTTGGGAAATTAAACCTTGGGAGCCCTTGGGGCAATAACCAAGGAATTGTCTCAGCTGCGGTTGTTTGCAATGCAGAACCGGTATGCTCTTGACTATCTTCTGGCCCGTGAGGGTGGGGTATGCGCCATAGTACAGGGCAAGTGTATCATGGGGGTTCAAGACTTAACCGCTAACACCACTAAATTTATGGATCGCATACGGGATCACCTGAACGGAATGCAGGATCCTGGCTCTTGGGGTAACTGGGGATTTAGAGGTTGGAAGCTCTGGTTGATAAATATGGCCATGTATTTAGTGGTGGCTATTGGCTGCATCTTTGTGGGCCTAGCCATCCTTAAATGTGTGATGGGTAGAATGCGGGGTGCACTGGAACAGATCAACACCCCTAAAATCTTGGCTGTCAAAATCCATGAGGGTGCAGCGGATGAAGGGGGGCTACTACAGGAATTGGAAATGCAGCGACGGATCTTTTTAGATGAGGGACCGTAGCTATGGATTGAATAGTTCGGTTATCATGGAATGATAAAAGGAGGGAATGACGAATGTGATATAAAATAATTGTTTTAGAGATATTAGTTACTGTAATGTAGAGATCGGCCAGTCTCATTCTGGTGAGTTCACAGACAAAGGATTTCAGAACGCATGGCAAAGCAAGGGGGAGGAGTGTCCAGCAAAGGAGGAGAAAAGGATGCTGGGTCATAGGGGGCCAGAGGAAGGGATTGGAAGTGAGCCAATTAGGATGTATGGCCAGCTCAGGAGGGGTATAGGATGACCTATGGGAATTGTGTATGTGAAACTTGATGCCATTTGAATGTATCAGTAGAGATTCCTTTGTCCTACAGACTCACTCGATTCCGGAGGTACAGAAAGCAGGATGTGTTTTGTACCGCTGTGAACTGAGTCAGGCTTGCAAGTCAAATAAAATAACTAATGCTGTACCTGCAAATCCATCTTGACTTTTATTGAGGCCAGACTGACGGGTAAAGAAAATTGTGTTTTGTCATTTCCTTTCAGGACCCCCACTCTTAAAACCCCCTCAACCTATATGAGGCCCCTTCATACCTACCCATAACCCCTGCCCCCATACCTCCCCTCATCCCACCTTTTAAGGGCTTGGCCCTCTCAGTCCCAGTACCTTGCCAGTGCCGCTCTGGATGTATCCCTGTTTGCCTGGCAGTGCCACCAGGGCACCCTGGCAGTGCCAAAGTGCCAGCCTGGCAGGGCCAAGGTGCGCAAATGCTAGAAGGATGGCCAGGGTGTCATCCTGCCCTGTCCCCAACCATGCCACACAGGGATGTCCAATGCCTTGGGAAACCTCCGAGGTGCTGTAACGCCTGGTCCACATTTGTGTGGCAGTACTAAACGGTGCCGAGTGAGGCCTCGCTTGTGAGACCGTTAGTTCCAGGCACCAGGAGAATCTGACACATACATATTGAAATGAGTCTAATGGCTCATTTAAATATGCTGGTCTGGATCATGGCTGACGTAGGATTCAACAGTCTCATCATGTCACCAAATCTGGCGCGACGATTATACTGCGAGAGGACACCTCAGAGGGCAGTGAGGCTATATGGGTAGAGATCAGGAATAAGAAGGGTGCAGTCACAATGTTGGGGGTATACTACAGGCCTCCCAACAGCCAGCGGGAGATAGAGGAGCAGATAGGTAGACAGATTTTGGAAAAGAGTAAAAACAGCAGGGTTGTGGTGATGGGAGACTTCAACTTCCCCAATATTGACTGGGACTCACTTAGTGCCAGGGGCTTAGACGGGGCGGAGTTTGTAAGGAGCATCCAGGAGGGCTTCTTAAAACAATATGTAAACAGTCCAACTAGGGAAGGGGCAGTACTGGACCTGGTATTGGGGAATGAGCCCGGCCAGGTGGTAGATGTTTCAGTAGGGGAGCATTTCGGTAACAGTGACCACAATTCAGTAAGTTTTAAAGTACTGGTGGACAAGGATAAGAGTGGTCCGAGGATGAATGTGCTAAATTGGGGGAAGGCTAATTATAACAATATTAGGCGGGAACTGAAGAACATAGATTGGGGGCGGATGTTTGAGGGCAAATCAACATCTGACATGTGGGAGGCTTTCAAGTGTCAGTTGAAAGGAATACAGGACAGGCATGTTCCTGTGAGGAAGAAAGATAAATACGGCAATTTTCGGGAACCTTGGATGACGAGTGATATTGTAGGCCTCGTCAAAAAGAAAAAGGAGGCATTTGTCAGGGCTAAAAGGCTGGGAACAGACGAAGCCTGTGTGGCATATAAGGAAAGTAGGAAGGAACTTAAGCAAGGAGTCAGGAGGGCTAGAAGGGGTCATGAAAAGTCATTGGCAAATAGGGTTAAGGAAAATCCCAAGGCTTTTTACACGTACATAAAAAGCAAGAGGGTCGCCAGGGAAAGGGTTGGCCCACTGAAGGATAGGCAAGGGAATCTATGTGTGGAGCTAGAGGAAATGGGCGAGGTACTAAATGAATACTTTGCATCAGTATTCACCAAAGAGAAGGAATTGGTAGATGTTGAGTCTGGAGAAGGGGGTGTAGATAGCCTGGGTCACATTGTCATCCAAAAAGACGAGGTGTTGGGTGTCTTAAAAAATATTAAGGTAGATAAGTCCCCAGGGCCTGATGGGATCTACCCCAGAATACTGAAGGAGGCTGGAGAGGAAATTGCTGAGGCCTTGACAGAAATCTTTGGATCCTCGCTGTCTTCAGGGGATGTCCCGGAGGACTGGAGAATAGCCAATGTTGTTCCTCTGTTTAAGAAGGGTAGCAAGGATAATCCCGGGAACTACAGGCCGGTGAGCCTTACTTCAGTGGTAGGGAAATTACTGGAGAGAATTCTTCGAGACAGGATCTACTCCCATTTGGAAGCAAATGGACGTATTAGTGAGAGGCAGCATGGTTTTGTGAAGGGGAGGTCGTGTCTCACTAACTTGATAGAGTTTTTCGAGGAGGTCACTAAGATGATTGATGCAGGTAGGGCAGTAGATGTTGTCTATATGGACTTCAGTAAGGCCTTTGACAAGGTCCCTCATGGTAGACTAGTACAAAAGGTGAAGTCACACGGGATCAGGGGTGAACTGGCAAGGTGGATACAGAACTGGCTAGGCCATAGAAGGCAGAGGGTAGCAATGGAGGGATGCTTTTCTAATTGGAGGGCTGTGACCAGTGGTGTTCCACAGGGATCAGTGCTGGGACCTTTGCTCTTTGTAGTATATATAAATGATTTGGAGGAAAATGTAACTGGTCTGATTAGTAAGTTTGCAGACGACACAAAGGTTGGTGGAATTGCGGATAGCGATGAGGACTGTCTGAGGATACAGCAGGATTTAGATTGTCTGGAGACTTGGGCGGAGAGATGGCAGATGGAGTTTAATCCGGACAAATGTGAGGTAATGCATTTTGGAAGGGCTAATGCAGGTAGGGAATATACAGTGAATGGTAGAACCCTCAAGAGTATTGAAAGTCAAAGAGATCTAGGAGTACAGGTCCACAGGTCATTGAAAGGGGCAACACAGGTGGAGAAGGTAGTCAAGAAGGCATACGGCATGCTTGCCTTCATTGGCCGGGGCATTGAGTATAAGAATTGGCAAGTCATGTTGCAGCTGTATAGAACCTTAGTTAGGCCACACTTGGAGTATAGTGTTCAATTCTGGTCGCCACACTACCAGAAGGATGTGGAGGCTTTAGAGAGGGTGCAGAAGAGATTTACCAGAATGTTGCCTGGTATGGAGGGCATAAGCTATGAGGAGCGATTGAATAAACTCGGTTTGTTCTCACTGGAACGAAGGAGGTTGAGGGGCGACCTGATAGAGGTATACAAAATTATGAGGGGCATAGACAGAGTGGATAGTCAGAGGCTTTTCCCCAGGGTGAGGGGTCAATTACTAGGGGGCATAGGTTTAAGGTGAGAGGGGCAAGGTTTAGAGTAGATGTACGAGGCAAGTTTTTTACGCAGAGGGTAGTGGGTTCCTGGAACTCACTACCGGAGGAGGTAGTGGAAGCAGGGACGATAGGGACATTTAAGGGGCATCTTGACAAATATATGAATAGGATGGGAATAGAAGGATACGGACCCAGGAAGTGTAGAAGATTGTAGTTTAGTCGGGCAGTATGGTCGGCACGGGCTTGGAGGGCCGAAGGGCCTGTTCCTGTGCTGTACATTTCTTTGTTCTTTGACGAGGCCAGTAAATCACACCCTCCATCTCAGAGATGGTTGTAACTTTTCAAAACTCCATTATTCTAAAGAATCTTCATTCTGTTACCTTTACAATACATTTGTCTGTGTTTAGCTTAATCCCAGCTTTCAGTGCACCCATCCGAGGTTCTGCACCTCTGCAGGAGGAGTGGGGGGGGGGGGGCACTGCTGGGGAGCACACCCCGAACTGCAGACACATGCAATGTGGCCCTTGCTACACCGTCTGTACACTGCCTCCACCAGGGCAGATGCACCCCCAGTGACACCATCAGTCAGCCACCCCACGGGAACATCGGCTGGCACCAAGCCCTGCCTGCCCACTGTGCCCCTGCTCCCATCCATCCTGCTGCCAGACAGGTAGGCACAACCCGTGCATCACTACAGTCCCAACTGGTTCCCAGCCCTGCCCATGGTCCCTGACCGCATATATGCCACCAGGCATGGTGCCCCGCAACCAAGTGGAAGCATGAGGCAAACCCAAGAGGGGCACCTACATTAGAACCCACAAGATGCCACACAACAGGGGCCGCAGAAAGAGCGTAACGTTAGCAGGTACGAGTGACGGGACAAGAGGCCCCCTGGTGACAGGCACCATCGGGGCCAACGGAGCGTTGCAGAGGGATGTGTTGGTGGGAGCAGCCAGGGGTTCGGGCTAGTATCAGGAGCGAGAGAGGGGCATGCGGGGGCAGGGGTTGCAGTGCAGGCCATGGCCACCATATAGCCCGCTGGACCTGGTTGGGCATGGGAGTATTCACCATGCTAACATGTCTGCCCTTTACCCCTTACAGAAAATACATTTTGGTGTACAACCGGGTGTGGTTGGCCTCTGGGCTGCTGCAGACCTGGCGGATGCAATGAGGCTGCACGAGGAGGAGCTGCTCGGGGAGGACCCTGCAGAACAGAAGCCTGCCCCAGAGAAGCACGAGCCAGTGGATGACGATGGAGAGTCGGTTGCCGAGCAGGCCAAGGAGGTGGGAAGGAGACGTCGCATCAGGCCTCGTGTACACCAGCAGCGCCTGTCATACGAGGACCTGTTGCACTGAGAGTGTCGCGATGACTGCAGCTGAGCAGGGAGACCCTGCGACATGTGTGCCAGATCATGCCGCATCTGGAACCGTGGAGTTATGGGGGAAGACATCCATTCCTGGTGGCTGTCAAGGAGACGGTCGCCCTGAAATCTTTTGCCACAGGCTCCTCAGGTGCTGAGTGGTGACCTATCTGGGATCTCCCAGACCTCTGTGCACACGTGCATCCGCGTCGCAACAGATACCCTGAATGCTCGGGTGGCACAATATATTACATTTGGCGTGGATTGAGCGCGCCAGGTTGCCCGGGGCAGCGGGATTCACCGCCATCGCAATCATGCCCCAGATACAGGAGATGATAGACAGGCCGTGTGTCCCACTACGGGCAGCGAGCATGAGGGGGCGCCCTTCATTAATTGGAAGGTATTCCACTCCCTCAATGTACAGCTGGTGTGTGACCACTGGATGCTCATCGTGCATGACTGCGTCCACTATCCAGACAGCGTGCAAGATGCCTTTAACCTGGCATACGCGACGGTGCCCGACACCTTCAAGGTACTTTCCCAGATGGGGGGTTGGCTCTTGGGCGACAAGAGTTATCCACTGTGGTCGTGGCCTCAGACAAAGAATAAAGAACAAGACAGCACAAGAACGGGCCCTTCGGCCCTCCAAGCCTGCGCCGACCGTGGTACCGGCCTAAACTAAAATCGTCTGCACTTACAGAGTCTGTATCCTTTCATTCCCACCCTATTCATATATTTGTCTAGATGCCCCTTAAATGCCGCAATCGTACCTGATCCCACCACCTCCCAAGGCAGCACGTTACATATATTTACCACCCTCTGTGTAAAAGCCTTGCCTCGCACATCTGTTAGGACATAGAACATACAGTGCCGAATGAGTCTGCACTGAGCCAAATAAGCCCTCACTTCCACCCTATCCCCGTAACCCAATAACCCCGCTAACCTTTTTGGACACTAAGGGCAATTGATCATGGCCAATCCACCTAACTTGCACATCTTTGGACTGTGGGGGGAAACCGAAGCACCCGGAGGAAAACCACACAGACACGGGGAGAACGTGCAGACTCCACACAGACAGTGCCCCAAGCCGGGAATCGAGCCTGGAACACTGACGCTGTGAAGCCACAGTGCTATTCACTTGTGCTACCGTGCTGCCCAAAATATATACTCTTCTTTAAACGCACTGTTCTTTAAACACACTTTAAACCTATGTCCCCTGGTAATTGACTCTCCTACCCTAGGAAAGAGCATCGGACTATCCACTCTGTGTATGCCACTCATAACCTTGGAGACCTCCATCAGGTCACCTCTCAACCTCCGTCATTCCAGTGAGAACAGACCGAGTTTATCTAACTTCTCCTCATAGCTAATGCCCTCCATACTAAGCAACATCCTAATAAACCACTTCTGTACCCTTTCCAAAGCATCCACATCCTTCTGGTAGTGTGACGACCAGAATTGTACACAATATTCCAAATGAGGCCTAACTAAAGTTATGTGCAACATGACTTGACACAGCGAACTGCTTTTATGAGGACCATGCAGCGAACGGGGCAGAATGGCGGCATGGTAGCACAGTGGCTATCACAGTTGCTTCTCAGCTCCAGGGTCCCAGGTTCGATTCCCGGCTTGAGTCGCTGTCTGTGCGGAGTCTGCACTTTCTCCCCGTGTCTGCGTGGGTTTCCTCCGGGTGCTCCGGTTTCCCCCTACAGTCCAAAGATGTGCCGATTAGGTGGATTGGCGTGCTAAATTGCCCTAAGTGTCCAAAAAGGTTAGATGGGGTTACTGGGTTGCGGGATAGGGTGGACATGTGGGCTTTAGTAGGGTGCTCTTTCCAAGGGCCGATGCAGACTTGATGGGCCGAATGGCCTCCATCTGCACTGTAAATTCTATGATCTATGATCCAGCAGTGTGTACCTGTGCTGAAGGTGCCTGGACCGCTCTGGTGGGGTTCTCCAGGTCAGCCCTGGGAGAGTCCCCCACATCATGCTGGCCTGCTGCATCCTCCACAACATCGCACTGCAGAGGGGCAAAATGCTCGAGGAGGAGGTGAAGAAGCACCATACCTCGTCCGATGAGGAGGATGCGGAGGCGGGCTAGGATGGACATGGGGCCCGGCGGGCTAGGATGGACATGGGGCCCGGCCAGGCACAGGAGGCCGCACCACGCATGGGACAATCTAATGGCCTGCAAGTTCGCCAAATAGGGTGCCTGGCCATCGGCAGCTCAATGATCCTATCCCACCCCCACAGATCCTGCCCCTCCCTGCATCCCATTCCCTTTGTAATATTCTTTGATTGGGCTGATGTGAACAAAGAACATTAGACTTTGTTTTATAAACAAAACTATGTATCACTAACACGACATTAACAAATAACTAAAATGTCTAAGATGAATACAGTTGGAAATAAATGTCTAACATTTATTTACACTAAGATACAACAGAGCTACTATAATCTGTGGCTGCTATCAACTCCTAACAAACACCTTCTGAAGGAATACATGGTGCATCCCGGCGTCCTGTGACTCCGTACTTGACCACCTGCTGGTCGGATGGTAGAACTACAACAAGAAAGCATATAACTTGCAATACACATGCAGATCATAGATCATAGAATTTACAGTGATGATGAACTACTCATATTATTTATAGATTACAACCTACCTATCATCACATCCCCCACCTTACCCACCCACCCCTGCACCCCCACACCTCCTCTGAGTATCTCACCAGTGGCACCACAGGGTGTTGGCCCTTGGTCGGCAGCATCAGCGGGTCTGGTCCATGGAGCAGGATGATGGCAACTCATTCCTTGATGAGCTCTGGTGCTCCACGATGTCTGACTTCTGCCCTCGTGTCGTGTACCACTGTTCGCCTGGGCGATCCCTGCATGCGTGCTAGCCATTCTATCACATGAGCCCACAGTCCTTCTGGGAGGGCGGGGATGGGGCTGGGTCTGAAGGGGGGATGGTGAGCAGTCACGCACCTGTTGTCCCTACCACATGGCACCCCATATCTCTGGCCTAGGCCCCTGCCACCTCCAAGCGCAGCCACTGGCGGTACCCCCAACTATCCTGGGGACCCTAGCCCTTGCCGTCCTCCAACAGTCGCACCCCGCATCACCGGCCTCCCACACAACCCCTCCCACATCTGCCTTCCCCCCCCCCGCCCACAAGAGGATATCGTCTACCATGCTAAATTCTGACAGTTTGTAGGAAAATGCCTGCAACTCGCCTAGGAGCTGTCTATGCTGCCCACCATACAGGACTATGTGCCGAACCTTTGACAGGACTGGCTCCGTCTGGCTCCACTCACAGATCTGTGATGCCGTGACAGGCAAGGAGTCCATAAAATTAAGGGTTGCGACCACCTCACCTGTCGTGGGGGTCGACATGGGGCCGGTCGACAAAGGCAATCGGCTCAGTGCATCGGCATTCACTACCTGGGTCCTGGTTTATGCTCCAGAGAAGACTCATAGACAGCGAGCAACAAAGCCCAGCGCTGGATCCGTGCGGAAGCAATGGGCGGTATTGGCTTATCTTCTCGGAAAAGTCCCAGCAGAGGCTTATGATCAGTCACGATAGTGAAATGGCGGCCATACACATACTGGTGGAAGCGTTTCACCGCAAAGACCACTGCCAGGCCCTCCTTCTCGATCTGCGCATACTTCTTTGCGGGAGGTGAAAGCTTTTGGCCACTCGGCCCCATTCTCCATCTTGTGGGACAGGATGGCCCAAATACCTACGGGGATGCATTACACGTGATGAGCAAAGGCTTCCCAGGATCGTAGTGGGTTAGTAACCCCGACGACGACAATTGCTGTTTTACCCGCCGGAAAGCGATTTCTTGCGGCTGACCCCAAACCTAGGTGTGATTCTTCTTTCGTAGAAGGTGCAACAGGGCCAGCATAGTTGCCAGATTGGGGAGGAACTTCCCGTAATAATTCACGAGGCCGAGAAAAGAACGAAGATGCAAAGTGTCAGTCGGGGCGGGGGCCTGTGAATAACCCAGGTAGACCGCTTCCTTCGCCTGAAAGACGCACTTTGTACGACATAAACGGACTCCAGCCTCTGAGAAGCGTCTAAGGACAGCCTCCAAATTTTCCAAATGTTCCTGCTCCGACGTCCCTGTAATCAAAACGTCATCTAAGTAGAGAGCGACATGCGGTAAACCTCTCAAGATGCCCTCCATGATGCTTTGAAAGATAGCGAACTGTGGTATCTGGCTTCATTACAGGTACAATTGGCGCTGCCCTGTCAGCGAAACAGGCGGGCCTGATAATATCCAAGGACTCCAAACAAGTGAGCTCCCCTTCTACCTTCTCGAGCAAGGCATTAGGCACAGGGCGCGCCCGGAAATAGCGTGGCTCCTGGTTTGAGCTGGATACGGGCTACGTCCCTTTTATCTTCCCCAAACTGGGCTGGAATACATCTGGGTACCGTCCTAGTACTTCCAACAATCTTCCAGAACCTGTTTGAAGGATGTGCTGCCACTGCAGCCGCAAATGGCGCAACAAGTGGGAAACGCCCCTCTTGGCATCCATAAACAACAGGAGTCATCGTAGTTCCTGCAATGTCCAATGGTTCCCCCGTGTAGGTGGCCAACCTCGCCTGTGTATCTGTTAATGTAAGGGTCTGTATACCCCGCTTGATGTGGTCGAATATTCTCTGGCTGATCACGGAGTCCAACTCCATCTCAAGTATGTGACCATTGACCCGTACTGTCACCTTGATGGGGGCCACATGGGGAGCTGCCACACAATGCTGCTGCAAGTAGTCGTCCTCCGTCTCCACGTCCTCGGGAGTAGTCACCGCAAGTTCATCCAAATGGAAAGTATGGCCCCTGAGCTGGCCCCAGTTTCTGTCAGAACTACAGCGTCTTTGGCACCCCCAGGACTGGTGTCTGTGATGGCTTCGGCGTCCACAAGTCCGACACTGATATGGCTCCTCATCCATCGGTTCTGAAGGAGGTTCCCTTCGGGGAGGAATGTCCGGCGGCCACTGGCATCAATCCGGAGTCCGCCCCCCCCCCCAAAGGTACAGCAGGGGTACGGGGAGACGCTTTTGGACAGAAGTGGTTGCGCCACAAGGCGTGCACCTCCATTCCCTGTAGCTCCTGCACTACCCGTTCTGCGCTCTCTCGGGACAGTACTATCTGAATAACCTGTTTCTCTGGGTGGCTGCATTGTTAATACCGCAAACCAAACGTAATATTTCTGACAAGGTCTCACCATAGTCACAGTACTCCTCAATCCTACGTAGCCTGGATAGAAACTCAGCAAGGGGTTCTCCTGGGTTCCTCAGCGGTATTAAACCGGTAACGCTGGACTATCGTGGACAGGATTGGGTTAAAATGTTGCCCCACTAAGTTCACAAGTTCATCAAATGCCTTGGTGTCCGGCGTAGGAGAGTCGCCTGCCCACTCTCCCACCCTGCTGACCCTCCTGATCACTCCAAACGTATGCAGGCCGTAGGCGATGAGCAAAATGACCACCTGGGCGCTCGTTTTCGGCGATGTTGTTTGCGCGGAAACAGTAACACATCCGTGTGCATACTGGTTCCAACTCTCCAGCGCAGCATCAAAGACATCCAAACGTCCATAAAGAGGCATGGTGTAACAGAACGAAAACTTCCAACCTGTATCCAACAAAAATCCAGGGAGGTGGCTTCAGCAGCGTAGACAGTTATTCACTTTAACCCTCATCGCCAGTTTTGTGAGGGCTACAAAGAATCCAGCACGAGTTTGTAGAACAGAAAGGAAACTTTATTCACAATAACATACATATACAATAGCAGCAGTAACTCCCTTGCTGCTCATTCCTCTCTCTAGCTGGTTCCATACTGGCCAGCCTTATTTATGCAGGGACCTGCTAATGATTTCCCCGCCCCCCTCATTGGGGAAGCTCATACTCCCTCAGGATTGTGGGATTGTCATTAGTCCCCAGCGAGTGGTAAGCAGGCAGGGTATAACAGGTTCCCTTTGGCGGCCGTCCTGTCGAGCGACTGGGCCTGGATGGACCTAGGAGTCTTCCGGGTGTCACAGGTGGTGTGATGCCACCCTGCTCTGCCCGCTGCCCATCTGATGCGCCAGGGACTGGTGGGGGTGTATTCAGAGGTGCTGCAGTGTTTCAGCACCACCCCTGCGAGTGTCACCGGCATGGGCCTCATCACTCCATCTTCAGGGTGCCCGATGGCCCATGGGCTACTCTTTGGGAATGGGGTGCGATCAAAATGAGCCGTTACTTGGCGCTGTCAGTCCTGGATGCTCGCTCTCGTCTCGACGAGTGTCTCCATGATCACGGCTATGGAGCACAGGGACAGTGCCACGTCCCTCTGGGACCGTGCCAAGTCCCTCTGTCATTGTGGACTCACGTGCCACAGGGACATCGCAACGCATTGGTGGCTCACTGAATTGTCTCATGCCGAGGTCCGCCTCTGCCCACTCTCCCACCCTGCTGACCAGATCTAATGCTCTCTGCTCCACGACGGTGAGGGGCCACATGGCCGGCAGGCCCTCACTGGTCTTCTCCCGCTCCCTACGGTTGTGGGCTGCCTTCTCCTGGGGGCAGACAATACACAGTGTGAGACACTTGGACGCGGGCAGCACATAGGGCCTGCAGCTGGTGGCCTGTGTGCATGGGGCACCTGGCCATGGCCGGAGGTACTCCAGGAAAACATATCGTAGTCCCACTTTCATGAGCGACGGATAAGGTGGAGGAACAACGCATAGTCAAGGGTGTGCAATTACACATAAATCTTGTGACAGAAACAATTGCAGTATCTGATGCAAAATCAAAGTTGATCAAAGACGAAACCAAGAAGAATGAAGTGCTACAAAGGATCATAAAATATCTCCATGAGGGATGGCCAAAAGGATCCGGTCACAAATATTACAACATTCGAGCAGTGCTAAGTGCAGCCAATACATTTTTGCTCAGGCATAGCACAATCTCTAAGATCTATGATTCTACATGAAATTCATGAGAGACACTTTGGCATTAAAAAATGCAAATGAAGAGCTCAAGACACGGAATACTGGCCAGGAATCAAAAAGATGATGATAGCTGATGCACAATCAATACTCTTGAGACCACGAGGAGTCATATCGATTCAGCTTTAATCAGATAGAACTGAACCCAGCAGCGATGTTATAGGGGTGAAGACTGCTGGGATGGCACCGGTTCTTATAGGCGGGGCTATGTACATTACCCAATGGTAGACCCCGCGGTCTAGCCAATGGTCATTCACCTCTCAGGTACTGCAATACCTGGTATTACCACATTCACCCCCTGTTAAAAAAGGAGCCAGCGGGGTGATGGCCAGTGCCACTGTCGCCTTTGCATGGTAGGACCAGGTATTGCAGGTACCATGCTGTCGAGGGTAACGGAGAAAGTTCTCGTGTTGTTTATTTTTCATGGTGCTACAATCAGACTATCGGGTGGCCTGGTCGTCCTACTGGAGCGTCTAAGTTTCGGCGGCGATCCTGGTGAGGGCCCCGGCGGTTGTGACTCCGGGAACGTGGTGTCTTCCTCCCAGGCAGTTTCGTCACCCCTAGGGGGCGCTGTAGGGGCGAAAAATGGGCAGGGGGGGGCGCCTGTAGGGGGCGTCGGTGCCTGTTCGGCGCTGGGTCAGGGTTCTGGCGGCAGTACTGACCCTCCGGTCAGGTGCTGCCGGGGGGGGGGCAGTGGCGCGGGCGCCATGGGGCTCCGGCGGGCGCCAGGTCCCGAAGGGAGACCGTATCTTGGCGTCCGTCGGGGAACGCTACATGGGCGTACTGGGGGTTGGCATGCAGCAGGTGGACCCTCTCGACCAACGGGTCCGACATGTGCGCCCTCGCATTTTTTCGCAGCAGGACGGGTCCTGGTGTCGCTAGCCAGGTTGGGAGCGAGGTCCCAGAGGAGGACTTCCTGGGAAAACAAGGAGACGTTCGTGAGGTGTCTGGTTTGTGGTAGTACATAGCAGGGACCGAATGGAGTGAAGGGCCACTGGGAGGACTTCTTGCCAGCGGGAGACTGGGAGATTCCTGGACCGAAGTGCCAGCAGGACCTTCTTCCAGACCGTTCCATTCTCCCTTTCTACCTGCCCGTTACCCCGGGGGTTGTAGCTGGTCGTCCTGCTCGAGGCGATGCCTTTGCTAAGCAGAAACTGGCGCAGCTCGTCGCTCATAAAGGAGGACTCCCTATCACTGTGGATGTATGCGGGGAAATTGAACAGTGTAAAAATACTTTGGAGGGCTTTGATGACGGTGGTTGTGGTCATGTCTGGGCAGGGGATGGCGAATGGGAACCGGGAGTACTCATCAATCACGTTAAGGAAGTACGTGTTGCAGTCGGTGGAGGGGAGGGGGCCTTTGAAGTCCATGCTGAGGCGTTTAAAGGGACGGGAAGCCTTTATCAGATGCACCCTTTCTGGTCGGTAGAAGTGCGGTTTGCACTCCACGCAGATTCGGCAGTACCTGGTGGCTGTCCTGACCTCCTCGATGGAGTAAGGCAGATTTCGGGACTTAACAAAATGGAAGAACCGGGTGGCAGATGTCCTCGTGGAGGGCTCGGTGGCGGTCTACTTATGCGGTGGCACAAGTGCCGCGGGACAGGGCATCAGGAGGCTCGTTCAGCTTCCCGGGACGGTACAAGATCTCGTAATTGTAGGTGGAGAGTTCGATCCTCCACCGCAAGATCTTGTTGTTTTTTATCTTGCCCCGCTGCGCATTATCGAACATGAAGGCCACCGACCGTTGGTCCGTGAAGAGGGTGAATCTCCTGCCGGCCAGGTAATGCCTCCAGTGTCGCACAGCTTCTACTATGGCCTGGGCCTCCTTTTCGACCGAGGAGTGGCGAATTTCGGAGGCATGGAGAGTGCGGGAGAAGAAAGCCACAGGCCTGCCCGCTTGGTTGAGGGTGGCGGCCAGAGCTACGTCAGACGCATCGCTCTCGACCTGGAAGGGGAGGGACTCGTCGATGGCACGCATCATGGCTTTTGCTTTTTTTTTAATAAATATTTTATAGAAAATTTTTGGTCAACCAACACAATACATTGTGCATCCTTTACACAATATTATAACAACACAAATAACAATGACCTATTTTATAAACAAAAAATGAATAAATAATAAATAACAAAAAGGAAAACTAACCCTAATTGGCAACTGCCTTATCACAAGTAACACTCTCCAAAAATATAATTTAACAGTCCAATATATAATTAGCTGTAGCAACGACCTATACATATTATACAGTATATATTAACAACCCTGAGAGTCCTTCTGGTTCCTCCTCCCCCCCCCCCCCCCCCTCCCCCCCTCCCCCCCTCCCCCCCCCCCCCCACCCCGATCCTGGGCTGCTGCTGCTGCCTTCTTTTTTCCATTCCATCTATCTTTCTGCGAGGTATTCGACGAACGGTTGCCACCGCCTGGTGAACCCTTGAGCCGACCCCCTTAGAACGAACTTAATCCGCTCTAGCTTTACAAACCCTGCCATGTCATTTATCCAGGTCTCCACCCCCGGGGGCTTGGCTTCTTTCCACATTAACAATATCCTGCGCCGGGCTACTAGGGACGCAAAGGCCAAAACATCGGCCTCTCTCGCCTCCTGCACTCCCGGCTCTTGTGCAACCCCAAATATAGCCAACCCCCAGCTTGGTTCGACCCGGACCCCCACTACTTTTGAAAGCACCTTTGTCACCCCCATCCAAAACCCCTGTAGTGTCGGGCATGACCAAAACATATGGGTATGATTCGCTGGGCTTCTCGAGCACCTCGCACACCTATCCTCCACCCCAAAAAATTTACTGAGCCGTGCTCCAGTCATATGCGCCCTGTGTAATACCTTAAACTGAATCAGGCTTAGCCTGGCACACGAGGACGACGAGTTTACCCTGCTTAGGGCATCTGCCCACAGCCCCTCCTCGATCTCCTCCCCCAGCTCTTCTTCCCATTTCCCTTTTAGTTCATCTACCATAGTCTCCCCTTCGTCCCTCATTTCCCTATATATATCTGACACCTTACCATCCCCCACCCATGTCTTTGAGATCACTCTGTCCTGCACCTCTTGTGTCGGGAGCTGCGGGAATTCCCTCACCTGTTGCCTCGCAAAAGCCCTCAGTTGCATATACCTGAATGCATTCCCTTGGGGCAACCCATATTTCTCTGTCAGCGCTCCCAGACTCGCGAACTTCCCATCCACAAACAGATCTTTCAGTTGCGTTATTCCTGCTCTTTGCCACATTCCATATCCCCCATCCATTCCCCCCGGGGCAAACCTATGGTTGTTTCTTATCGGGGACCCCCCCAAGGCTCCAGTCTTTCCCCTATGCCGTCTCCACTGTCCCCAAATCTTCAGTGTAGCCACCACCACCGGGCTTGTGGTGTAGTTCCTCGGTGAGAACGGCAATGGGGCTGTCACCATAGCCTGTAGGCTAGTCCCCCTACAGGACGCCCTCTCTAATCTCTTCCACGCCGCTCCCTCCTCCTCTCCCATCCACTTACTCACCATTGAAATATTAGCGGCCCAATAATACTCACTTAGGCTCGGTAGTGCCAGCCCCCCCCTATCCCTGCTACGCTGTAAGAATCCCTTCCTCACTCTCGGGGTCTTCCCGGCCCACACAAAACCCATGATGCTCTTTTCAATCCTTTTTAAAAAAGCCTTCGTGATCACCACCGGGAGGCACTGAAACACAAAGAGGAATCTCGGGAGGACCACCATCTTAACCGCCTGCACCCTCCCTGCCAGTGACAGGGATACCATATCCCATCTCTTAAAATCCTCCTCCATTTGTTCCACCAACCACGTTAAATTTAACCTATGCAATGTGCCCCAATTCTTGGCTATCTGGATCCCCAGGTAACGAAAGGCCCCTGTTACCTTCCTCAACGGTAGGGCCTCTATTTCTCTACTCTGCTCCCCTGGATGCACCACAAACAACTCTTTTCCCCATGTTCAATTTATACCCTGAAAAATCCCCAAACTCCCCAAGTATCCGCATTATTTCTGGCATCCCCTCCGCCGGGTCTGCCACGTATAGTAGCAAATCGTCCGCATACAAAGATACCCGGTGTTCTTCTCCTCCTCTAAGTACTCCCCTCCACTTCTTGGAACCCCTCAACGCTATCGCCAGGGGCTCAATCGCCAGTGCAAACAATAATGGGGACAGAGGGCATCCCTGCCTTGTCCCTCTATGGAGCCGAAAATATGCAGATCCCCGTCCATTCGTGACCACGCTCGCCATCGGGGCCCTATACAACAGCTGCACCCATCTAACATACCCCTCTCCAAAACCAAATCTCCTCAACACCTCCCACAAATAATCCCACTCCACTCTATCAAATGCTTTCTCGGCATCCATCGCCACTACTATCTCCGTTTCCCCCTCTGGTGGGGGCATCATCATTACCCCTAACAGCCTCCGTATATTCGTGTTCAGCTGTCTCCCCTTCACAAACCCAGTTTGGTCCTCGTGGACCACCCCCGGGACACATTCCTCTATTCTCATTGCCATTACCTTGGCCAGGATCTTGGCATCTACATTTCGGAGGGAAATAGGTCTATAGGACCCGCATTGTAGCGGGTCCTTTTCCTTCTTTAAGAGAAGCGATATCGTTGCTTCAGACATAGTCGGGGGCAGTTGTCCCCTTTCCTTTGCCTCATTAAAGGTCCTCGTCAATACCGGGGCGAGCAAGTCCACATATTTTCTATCGAATTCGACTGGGAATCCATCCGGTCCCGGGGCCTTTCCCGCCTGCATGCTCCTAATTCCTTTCACCACTTCTTCTACCTCGATCTGTGCTCCCAGTCCCACCCTTTCCTGCTCTTCCACCTTGGGAAATTCCAGCCGATCCAAGAAGCCCATCATTCTCTCCCTCCCATCCGGGGGTTGAGCTTCATATAATTTTTTATAAAATGTCTTGAACACTACATTCACTCTCTCCGCTCCCCGCTCCATCTCTCCTTCCTCATCCCTCACTCCCCCTATTTCCCTCGCTGCTCCCCTTTTCCTCAATTGGTGTGCCAGCAACCTGCTCGCCTTCTCCCCATATTCGTACTGTACACCCTGTGCCTTCCTCCATTGTGCCTCTGCAGTGCCCGTAGTCAGCAAGTCAAATTCTACATGTAGCCTTTGCCTTTCCCTGTACAGTCCCTCCTCCGGTGCTTCCGCATATTGTCTGTCCACCCTCAAAAGTTCTTGCAGCAACCGCTCCCGTTCCCTACTCTCCTGCTTCCCTTTATGTGCCCTTATTGATATCAGCTCCCCTCTAACCACCGCCTTCAACGCCTCCCAGACCACTCCCACCTGGACCTCCCCATTATCATTGAGTTCCAAGTACTTTTCAATGCACCCCCTCACCCTTAGACACACCCCCTCATCTGCCATTAGTCCCATGTCCATTCTCCAGGGTGGGCGCCCTCCTGTTTCCTCCCCTATCTCCAAGTCTACCCAGTGTGGAGCGTGATTCGAAATGGCTATAGCCGTATACTCCGTTCCCCTCACCTTCGGGATCAACGCCCTTCCCAGCACAAAAAAGTCTATTCGCGAGTAGACTTTATGGACATAGGAGAAAAACGAGAACTCCTTACTCCTAGGTCTGCTAAATCTCCACGGGTCTACACCTCCCATCTGCTCCATAAAATCTTTAAGTACCTTGGCTGCTGCCGGCCTCCTTCCAGTCCTGGACTTCGACCTATCCAGCCCTGGTTCCAACACCGTATTAAAATCTCCCCCCATTATCAGCTTTCCCATCTCTAGGTCCGGAATGCGTCCTAGCATCCGCCTCATAAAATTGGCATCATCCCAGTTCGGGGCATATACGTTTACCAAAACCACCGTCTCCCCCTGTAGTTTGCCACTCACCATCACGTATCTGCCCCCGTTATCCGCCACTATAGTCTTTGCCTCGAACATTACCCGCTTCCCCACTAATATAGCCACCCCCCTGTTTTTCGCATCTAGCCCCGAATGGAACACCTGCCCCACCCATCCTTTGCGTAGCCTAACCTGGTCTATCAGTTTCACGTGCGTTTCCTGTAACATAACCACGTCTGCCTTAAGTTTCTTAAGGTGTGCGAGTACCCGTGCCCTCTTTATCAGCCCGTTCAGCCCTCTCACGTTCCACGTGATCAGCCGGGTTGGGGGGCTTCCTTGTCGATTAGCCATCACCTTTTTCCAGCTCCTCACCCGGTTCCCACGCAGCTGTATCTCCCCCAGGCGGTGCCCCCCCGCCCATCCCCTCCCATACCAGCTCCCCCCTCTCCCCAGCAGCAGCAACCCAGTAATTCCCCCCTCCCACCCCCCCCCCCACTAGATCCCCCGCTAGCGTAATTACTCCCCCCATGTTGCTCCCAGAAGTCAGCAAACTCTGGCCGACCTCGGCTTCCCCCCGTGACCTCGGCTCGCACCGTGCGACGCCCCCTCCTTCCTGCTTCTCTATTCCCGCCATGATTATCATAGCGCGGGAACCAAGCCCGCGCTTCTCCCTTGGCCCCGCCCCCAATGGCCAACGCCCCATCTCCTCCACCTCCCCTCCTCCCCCCATCACCACCTGTGGAAGAGAGAAAAGTTACCACATCGCAGGATTAGTACATAAAACTCCTCTTTCCCCCCTTTTTAACCCCCCTCTTTGCCCCCCACATTCGCCCCACCACTTTGTTCAAACGTTCTTTTTAATAACCCGCTCATTCCAGTTTTTCTTCCACAATAAAAGTCCACGCTTCATCCGCTGTCTCAAAGTAGTGGTGCCTCCCTCGATATGTGACCCACAGTCTTGCCGGTTGCAGCATTCCAAATTTTATCTTCTTTTTATGAAGCACCGCCTTGGCCCGATTAAAGCTCGCCCTCCTTCTCGCCACCTCCGCACTCCAGCCTTGATAAACGCGGATCACCGCGTTCTCCCATTTACTGCTCCGAGTTTTCTTTGCCCATCTAAGGACCATTTCTCTATCCTTAAAACGGAGGAATCTCACCACTATGGCTCTGGGAATTTCTCCTGCTCTCGGCCCTCGCGCCATCACTCGGTATGCTCCCTCCACCTCCAACGGACCCGCCGGGGCCTCCGCTCCCATTAACGAGTGCAGCATCGTGCTCACATATGCCCCGACGTCCGCTCCCTCCACACCTTCAGGAAGACCAAGAATCCTCAGGTTGTTCCTCCTTGCGTTGTTCTCCAGTGCCTCCAACCTTTCCACACATCGTTTCTGATGTGCCTCATGCGTCTCCGTCTTCACCACCAGGCCCTGTATGTCGTCCTCATTCTCGGCTGCCTTTGCCTTCACGACCCGAAGCTCCCGCTCCTGGGTCTTTTGTTCCTCTTTTAGCCCTTCGATCGCCTGTAGTATCGGGGCCAACAGCTCTTTCTTCATTTCCTTTTTGAGCTCTTCCACACAGCATTTCAAGAACTCTTGTTGTTCAGGGCCCCATGTTAAACTGCCACCTTCCGACGCCATCTTGGTTTTTGCTTGCCTTCCTTGCCGCTGTTCTAAAGGATCCACTACAATCCGGCCACTTTCTCCTCCTTTTTTCATCCGTATCCAGGGGGGATTCCCTTCTGGTTTACCGCACAGTGTTTTTAGCCGTCAAAATTGCCGTTGGGGCTCCTATCAAGAGCCCAAAAGTCCGTTTCACCGGGAGCTGCCGAAACGTGCGACTCAGCTGGTCATCGCCGCACCCGGAAGTCGCATCATGGCTTTTGCGATGTCCGCTTTAATGCGGCAGAAGGCCTGGCGGGCCTCCATCGACAGGGAGAAGGTTGTGGATTGGATCAGGGGTCGAGCCTTGTCGGCGTAATTAGGGACCCATTGTGCATAGTAGCAAAAGAAGCCTAGGCAGCGCTTTAGGGCCTTGGGGCAGTGAGGGAGGGGGAACTCCATGAGGGGGCGCATGCGTTCAGGGTCGGGGCCTATGACTCCATTTCGCACCACGTAGCCTAGGATGGCTAGACGGTCGGTGCTCAACACGCACTTCTCCTTTTTGTAGGTCAGATTTAGGAGGTGTGCGGTCTGGAGAAATTTACGGAGGTTGGTGTCGTGGTCCTGCTGGTCATGGCCGCAGATGGTGACGTTGTTAAGATACGGGAACGTTGCGTGTAAGCCGTACCGGTCAACCATTCGGTCCATCTCACGCTGGAAGACCGAGACCCCGTTTGTGACACCGAAGGGAACCCTTAAAAAGTGGTAGAGCCACCCATCTGCTTCGAAGGCAGTGTACTGGCGGTCACTATTACGGAGGGGTAGCTGGTGGTAGGCGGACTTGAGATCCACCGTGGAGAAGACCTTGTATTGCGCAATCCTGTTTATCAGGTCGGCAGTATGGGGGAGAGGGTACACGTCCAGCTGTGTAAACCGGTTGATGGTCTGGCTATAATCGATGACCATCCTATGTTTCTGCCCGGTCTTTACCACCACGACTTGAGCCCTCCAGGGTCTGTTGCTTGCTTCGATGACCTCTTCCTTCAGCAGCCTTTGGACCTCGGACTTGATGAAGGTCCGGTCCTGGGCCCTATACCGTCTGCTCCTTGTGGCGACGGGTTTGCAATCCGGGGTAAGGTTCGCAAACAGGGAAGGCGGGTTGACCTTAAGGGTCGCGAGGCCGCAGACAGTAAGGGGGGGTATAGGGCCGCCAAATTTAAAGGTCAGGCTTTGTAGGTGGCGCTGGAAATCCAGTCCCAGAAGGGTGGCTGCGCAGAGATGCAGCAGCACGTATAGGCGGAAAATTGCGGAATTCCCTGCCTTGGACGGTGAGGTTCGCGAGGCAGAACCCTTTTATCTGCACCGCGTGTGACCCGGAGGCCAGGGAGATCCTTTGTTGGGTGGGATAGGTGACCAGAGAACAGCGCCTTACCGTGTCGGGGTGGACGAAGGTCTCCGTGCTCCCGGAGTCGATGAGGCACGACGTCACGTGACCGTTGATGCCGATCGTAGTGGTGGCCTTCGCTAGCGTTCGGGGCCGACTCTGGTCCAGGGTAATGGAGGCCAGCTGCAGCAAGGACTTTAGGTCGGGCAGCGCGTAGTCAGCCGTGCTGGGGGCTTGAGGCCCCATCAAAGATGGCACCGGCCATAGATCGCACATGGAGTCCGGGGACGGGGACTCCGAAGATGGCGGCGGGGAGGAACAAAATGGCGGCGGAGAGGAACAAAATGGCGGCGCGCACTGCTCCAGCGTGGCGGAGGCCAGCTGCAGCAAGGAGTTTTGGTCGGGCAGCGCGTAGCCAGCCGTGCTTGGGGCTTGAGGCCCCATCCAAGATGGCGCCGGCCATGGATCGCACTTGGAGTCCGGGGACGGGGACTCCGAAGATTGGACCTGCGAGGGACAAAATGGCGGTGCACGCTCCTCAGTATGGTTGCCGGGGGGCTGATGCGCTAAGCGTCAAGAACCACAAAGACATGTGAGACTTTAACTCAGGCTTTAATATACTACATGGGAGGCTTACCCGACACAGACGACCCCAGACAGAATGGGGGCTGTCCCAGAAGAGGTTCTTATACTGACTCCCGGGGGAGTGGCTAAGGCGGAGCTCTCCGTGGCCAGGTCGGGTTACCTACCAGTGACCGAACCTCTGCAGAGTTACAGTACAATACACAGTATTACAGGGCCACGTTACGCACAACTATTATATACTATGTACAATGGTAGGGAGGTACAGTGGTGTATCACCACATTCACCCCTTGTTTAGAAGGAAGTCCGGGTTGAAAATTTGGAGCAGTGAACAGAGTCCATCAGGAGGTTCCGTGTCGTCAAAGGTCGAGACGAACGATGGGTTTGGTCGATCTCTTTGAACGTCGGAGCTGCGGCGCTGAGGTAGTGTCCGGCGGTATCCGTGCGGTCGGTGGTGCTGGGTCGCGAGGCGGCATGACTTCCCCCACCGCTTCGGCTGGCTCGAGGCGAAACTGCGGGATGACAGCGGCTGGCATGGAGTAGTAACAGACCGAGGGATCGACGGGAGCAGAGAGGGAGTGGGGTGGAGGCTGCGGGGCGGGGGCGGCAGGGGCCCCAGAGGGGGCCAGGTCCTTGATGGAGACGGTCTCCTCACGCCCGTCGGGGTACGCTATGTACGCGTACTGTGGGTTGGCGTGGAGGAGATGGACTCTCTCCACCAGGGGCTCCGCCTTAGAGGTCCGCACGTGCTTGCGGAGCAGGACGTCGCCCGGGGACAGGAGCCAGGATGGAAGCGATGTCACGGATGCCGATCTCCTGGAGAAGAGAAACATCCGCTCATGAGGGGTAGCATTCGTTGCAGTACACAAAAGAGACCGGATGGAGTGGAGTGCGGACGGGAGGGCCTCCTGCCAATGGGAGACTGGTAGGCCTTTGGACTTGAGGGCTAGCAGCACGGCCTTCCAAACAGTCGCGTTCTCCCTCTCCACCTGTCCGTTCCCCCGGGGGTTGTAGCTGGTCGTCCTGCTCGAGGCAACGCCCCTGGCGAGCAGGTACCGACGCAGCTCCTCGCTCATGAAGGAGGAGCCCCGGTCACTGTGAACGTAATTGGGATAACCGAACAGCATGAAGAGGTCGTGCAACGCTTTGATGACGGTGGCGGAGGTCGTGTCGGGGCAGGGAATGGCGAAGGGGAACCGCGAGTACTCGTCGATGACGTTGAGGAAGTACGTGTTGCGGTTGTGGGTGGGGAGGGGCCCTTTGAAGTCAATGCTGAGACGTTCAAAGGGGCGGGTGGCCTTGATTAGGTGCGCCTTGTCTGGCTTGTAGAATTGCGGCTTGCACTCCGCACACACTGGGCAGTGCCTAGTCATGGCCTTGACCTCCTCGACTGAGAAGGGTAGGTTGTGGCCCTTGATGTAGTGGTAGAGGCGCCTGACGCCCGGGTGACAGAGGTCATTATGTAGTGCCCGCAGCCGGTCATCCTGTGCGTTGGCACAAGTACTACGGGACAGGGCATCAGGAGGATCATTGAGCTTACCTGGCCGGTATAAGATAGTATAATTGTAGGTGGAGAGTTCGATCCTCCACCGTAATATCTTATCATTTTTGATTTTACCTCGTTGTTTGTTGTCGAACATGAACGCAACTGATCGTTGAGGGACGGGGAAAAAACAGTCAGTGCAGGGATCCCCTGCGGTCGTTCCCCTGAGAAACAAGTATACCGCTTTGGATACTTGTGGGGGGGACGACTTACCAGGGGTAAGCCATGGGGTACAGACCTCTGGCACAGAGTCTGTCCCTGTTGCTCAGAAGGGACGGGGGGAGAGGAGCAGAGCATTAGTAATTGGGGACTCTATAGTCAGGGGCACAGATAGGAGATTTTGTGGGAGCGTGAGAGACTCACGTTTGGTATGTTGCCTCCCAGGTGCAAGGGTACGTGATGTCTCGGATCGTGTTTTCCGGGTCCTTAAGGGGGAGGGGGAGCAGCCCCAAGTCGTGGTCCACATTGGCACTAACGACATAGGTAGGAAAGGGGATAAGGATGTCAGGCAGGCTTTCAGGGAGCTAGGATGGAAGCTCAGAACTAGAACAAACAGAGTTGTTATCTCTGGGTTGTTGCCCGTGCCACGTGATAGTGAGATGAGGAATAGGGAGAGAGAGCAATTAAACACGTGGCTACAGGGATGGTGCAGGCGGGAGGGATTCAGATTTCTGGATAACTGGGGCGCTTTCTGGGGAAGGTGGGACCTCTACAGACAGGATGGTCTACATCTGAACCTGCGGGGCACAAATATCCTGGGGGGGAGATTTGTTAGTGCTCTTTGGGGGGGTTTAAACTAATGCAGCAGGGGCATGGGAACCTGGATTGTAGTTTTAGGGTAAGGGAGAATGAGAGTATAGAGGTCAGGAGCTCAGATTTGACGTCGGAGGAGGGGGCCAGTGTTCAGGTAGGTGGTTTGAAGTGTGTCTACTTCAATGCCAGGAGGATACGAAATAAGGTAGGGGAATTGGCAGCATGGGTTGGTACCTGGGACTTCGATGTTGTGGCCATTTCGGAGACGTGGATAGAGCAGGGACAGGAATGGATGTTGCAGGTTCCGGGGTTTAGGTGTTTTAGTAAGCTCAGGGAAGGAGGCAAAAGAGGGGGAGGTGTGGCGCTGCTAGTCAAGAGCAGTATTACGGTGGCGGAGAGGATGCTAGATGGGGACTCATCTTCCGAGGTAGTATGGGCTGAGGTTAGAAACAGGAAAGGAGAGGTCACCCTGTTGGGAGTTTTCTATAGGCCTCCAAATAGTTCTAGGGATGTAGAGGAAAGGATGGCGAAGATGATCCTGGATATGAGCGAAAGTAACAGGGTAGTTATTATGGGAGACTTTAACTTTCCAAATATTGACTGGAAAAGATATAGTTCGAGTACATTAGATGGGTCGTTTTTTGTTCAGTGTGTGCAGGAGGGTTTCCTGACACAGTTTGTTGACAGGCCAACAAGAGGTGAGGCCACATTGGATTTGGTTTTGGGTAATGAACCAGGCCAGGTGTTGGATTTGGAGGTAGGTGAGCACTTTGGGGACAGTGACCACAATTCGGTGACGTTTACGTTAAGGATGGAAAGGGATAAGTATACACCGCAGGGCAAGAGTTATAGCTGGGGGAAGGGAAATTATGATGCCATTAGACGTGACTTGGGGGGGATAAGGTGGAGAAGTAGGCTGCAAGTTTTGGACACACTGGATAAGTGGAGCTTGTTCAAGGATCAGCTATTGCGTGTTCTTGATAAGTATGTACCGGTCAGGCAGGGAGGAAGGTGCCGAGCGAGGGAACCGTGGTTTACCAAAGAAGTGGAATCTCTTGTTAAGAGGAAGAAGGAGGCCTATGTGAAGATGAGGTGTGAAGTTTCAGTTGGGGCGATGGATAGTTACAAGGTAGCGAGGAAGGATCTAAAGAGAGAGCTAAGACGAGCAAGGAGGGGACATGAGAAGTATTTGGCAGGAAGGATCAAGGAAAACCCAAAAGCTTTCTATAGGTATGTCAGGAATAAGCGAATGACTAGGGACAGAGTAGGACCAGTCAAGGACAGGGATGGGAAGTTGTGTGTAGAGTCTGAAGAGATAGGCGAGATACTAAATGAATATTTTTCGTCAGTATTCACTCAGGAAAAAGATAATGTTGTGGAGGAGAATGCTGAGCTCCAGGTAAATAGATTAGATGGCATTGAGGTAAGTAGGGAAGAGGTGTTGGCAATTCTGGACAGGCTGAAAATAGATAAGTCCCCGGGGCCTGACGGGATTTATCCTAGGATTCTCTGGGAGGCCAGGGAAGAGATTGCTGGACCATTGGCTTTGATTTTTATGTCATCATTGGATACAGGAATAGTGCCAGAGGACTGGAGGATAGCAAATGTGGTCCCTTTGTTCAAAAAGGGGAGCAGAGACAACCCCGGCAACTATAGACCGGTGAGCCTCACGTCTGTAGTGGGTAAAGTCTTGGAGGGCATTATAAGAGACAAGATTTATAATCATCTAGATAGGAATAATATGATCAGGGATAGTCAGCATGGCTTTGTGAAGGGTAGGTCATGCCTCACAAACCTTATCGAGTTCTTTGAGAAGGTGACTGAACAGGTAGACGAGGGTAGAGCAGTTGATGTGGTGTATATGGATTTCAGCAAAGCGTTTGATAAGGTTCCCCACGGTAGGCTATTGCAGAAAATACGGAGGCTGGGGATTGAGGGTGATTTAGAGATGTGGATCAGAAATTGGCTAGCTGAAAGAAGACAGAGGGTGGTGGTTGATGGGAAATGTTCAGAATGGAGTTCTGTCACAAGTGGAGTACCACAAGGATCTGTTCTGGGGCCGTTGCTGTTTGTCATTTTTATCAATGACCTAGAGGAAGGCGCAGAAGGGTGGGTGAGTAAATTTGACGACGATACTAAAGTCGGTGGTGTTGTCGATAGTGAGGAAGGAAGTAGCAGGTTACAGAGGGATATAGATAAGCTGCAGTGCTGGGCTGAGAGGTGGCAAATGGAGTTTAATGTAGAGAAGTGTGAGGTGATTCACTTTGGAAGGAAAAACAGGAATGTGGAATATGTGGCTAATGGAAAAGTTCTTGAAAGTGTGGATGAGCAGAGGGATCTAGGTGTCCATGTACATAGATCCCTGAAAGTTGCCACCCAGGTTGATAGGGTGGTGAAGAAGGCCTATGGAGTGTTGGCCTTTATTGGTAGAGGGATTGAGTTCCGGAGTCAGGAGGTCATGTTGCAGCTGTACAGAACTCTGGTACGGCCGCATTTGGAGTATTGCGTACAGTTCTGGTCACCGCATTATAGGAAGGACGTGGAGGCTTTGGAACAGGGTGCAGAGGAGATTTACCAGGATGTTGCCTGGTATGGAGGGAAAATCTTATGAGGAAAGGCTGATGGACTTGAGGTTGTTTTCGTTAGAGAGAAGAAGGTTAAGAGGAGACTTAATAGAGGCATACAAAATGATCAGAGGGTTAGATAGGGTGGACAGTGAGAGCCTTCTCCCGCGGATGGAAATGGCTAGCACGAGGGGACATAGCCTTAAACTGAGGGGTAATAGATATAGGACAGAGGTCAGGGGTAGGTTCTTTACGCAAAGAGTAGTGAGGCCGTGGAATGCCCTACCTGCTACAGTAGTGAACTCGCCAACATTAAGGGCATTTAAAAGTTTATTGGATAAACATATGGATGATAATGGTATAGTGTAGGTTAGATGGCTTTTGTTTCGGTGCAACATCGTGGGCCGAAGGGCCTGTACTGCGCTGTATTGTTCTATGTTCTATGTTCTATGTTCTATGTTGGTCAGTAACGAGGGTAAATGGTTTTCCGGCCAGGTAGTGCCTCCAGTGCCGGACGGCTTCCACTATGGCTTGTGCCTCCTTCTCAACAGAGGAGTGGCTGATCTCGGGGCCTTGGAGTGTGCGGGAAAAGAAGGCGATGGGCCTGCCCGCCTGGTTGAGGGTGGCACCCAGGGCAAAGTTGGAGGCATCGCTCTCGACTTGGAATGGTGCAGACTCGTCTACCGCATGCATGGCAGCTCTGGCGATAGTAGTTTTTAGGAGGTGGAAGGCCTGGCAGGCCTCGGGCGGGAGGGGGAATGAGGGGGAACGGAGGAGGGGTCGGGCCTTGTCAGCGTACTCGGGCACCCACTGGGCATAGTAGGCAAAGAGTCCGAGGCATCGCCTCAGTTCTTTGGGGCAGGTGGGAATAGGGAGTTCGAGAAGGGGGCGCAGACGGTCGGGATCGGGGCCGAGGACACCGTTCTCCACCACGTAGCCGAGTATGGCGAGGCGGGTGGTGCCGAAAACACATTTTGCCTTGTTGTACGTGAGGTTGAGGCGTTTGGCAGTTTGGAGGAATTTCGTGAGGTTGACGTCATGGTCCTGCTGGTTGTGGCCGCAGATGGTGACGTTGTCCAGATACGGGAAGGTAGCCCGCAGTCTGTTCTGGTCCACCATTCGGTCCATCTGCCGTTGGAAGACCGAGACTCCATTGGTGACGCCAAAGGGTACCCTAAGAAAGTGGTAGAGGCGGCCGTCCGCCTCGAAGGCCGTGAAGTTACGGTCCTCCGGGCGGATAGGGAGCTGGTGGTAGGCGGATTTCAAGTCTATGGTGGAGAACACCCGGTACTGTGCAAACTGGTTGACCATGTCAGATATGCGGGGGAGGGGATACGCATCAAGCAGCGTGTACCGGTTGATGGTCTGACTGTAGTCAATGACCATGCGGTGTTTCTCACCAGACTTGACTACCACCACTTGGGCTCGCCAGGGGCTGGTGCTGGGAGCAATGATATTTTCCGAGAGAAGGCGCTTAATCTCCGCTCGAATGAATTGGCGGTCCCCGAAACTGTAACGCCGACTTTTAGTAGCCACGGGCTTGCAGTCGGGGGTGAGATTAGCAAACAGTGAAGGGGGGGAGATCCTGAGCGTGGAGAGACTACAGGTGGGATCCGGGGGGGAATCAGGGAAGAACTGGGGGTTGGAGACCGTGAGGGGGGGGAGGGGGCCGTTAAAATGCAAGGTGAGGCTGCGCAGGTGGCATTGGAAGTCCAGGCCGAGGAGCGCGGGGGCGCAGAGGTGAGGGAGGACCATGAATTTGAAATCCTGGAACACCACGCCGTTCACTGAGAGGGTGACGACGCAGTAGCCCGAAACCTCGGCCGACTGGGAGTTGGAGGCCATGAAAATATGCCTGCGCGTGGGTAGTACCTTGAGGGAGCAGTGGCGCACGGTGTCCGGGTGGAGGAAGCTCTCCGTGCTGCCGCTGTCGAAGAGGCAGGTGACAGTGAAACAGTTTACCTGAACCTCCATGGTGGATCTGGCGAGCTGATGCGGTCGGTCCTGGTCGAGGACGATGGATGCGATGGTGGAGCTGTTGGAGAAGGGTTCCGGATCCGGGGAGCGGCCTGTGGGAGAAGGTGGCAGCGCCCAGGCGTCGTAGGCTGCTGCTGGAGGCCAGGTTGCTGTTGGTGGCTGCATTTCCTTTGTTTGCAGCATTTCGGTCCAGTGCGCAGGACCGGAAGTGACGATCGGCGGTGGACCGGAAGTGACGCAATTCGATGGCGGGGCGGACCCGGAAGCGCCGATCGGCGACGGACCGGAAGTGACGATCGGCAACGGACCGGAAGCGAAGATCGGCGAACCGGAAGTGACGATCGGCGAACCGGAAGTGACGATCGGCGAACCGGGAGTGAAGTGAGCCGGGCCGGGGATGATCAAAGATGGCGGCGCCCTTGCGTCGCACATGTTGAACAGCGAGCCGGGAACGGAGGACGGCGGCACCCCGGAGTAGCAGACCGCGGCGTTGGACCCCGAGGCAGCAGTGGAGCGGCAGACGTTTGCAAAGTGGCCTTTCTTGCCACAGGCTGAACAGGTAGCATCTCTAGCAGGGCAGCGTTTCCTGGGGTGTTTTGCCTGGCCACAAAAGTAACACTGGGGCCCAGGCATTTTTACTGCTGGAGTGGCTGGGTGGGCCCTGACTTGCAGGGGTTGTTGCTGGGAGGTAGCGGCCACGTAGGGAGCGTGGACAGGAGCATAGGAAGTTCGTGCAGGCGTGTAGGACGCATTATTGTCGTAGGCTGCCTGTTGGGCCTCTGCCATAGTGACTGCCGTGTCCAGAGTCAGGGTAGTTTGTGCCAGAAGGAGTTGGCGAATCGGGACGGAAGCGATGCCGGCTACAAAGGCATCAAGCGCCAGGGCCTCAGTGTTCTGCTCAGCGGAGACTGCTGGCGCGTTGCAGGTGAGCGCGAGGGCACGGAGGTCCCGAACAAACACGGATAGGGGTTCACCCGGCTGCTGATGCCGGGAGGCGAGGCGGTGGCGGGCGTAAATAGAATTAACAGTTCGTGCATACCGGCTTTTGAGCTTCACGATGGCATCGGCATAGGTCGTTGTTCCCGTGATGAGGTCGAAAAGCCCATAGTCGAGCCGTGAGCACAGGAGATTGAGTCGGTCGGCGTCCGTTTTGGCGAAGGCGGAGGATGCTTCCAGGTAGGCCTCGAAACACCGGAGCCAGCAGTTGAAAAGGTGATCCGCGCGTGGAGCGTGGGGGTCGAGCGAGAGCTTGTCGGGTTTCAGAGCAGCTTCCATTATCACTGTAGTGTATTAAATTGATGCACTAAGCGTCAAGAACCACAAAGACATGTGAGACTTTAACTCAGGCTTTAATATACTACATGGGAGGCTTACCCGACACAGACGACCCCAGACAGAATGGGGGCTGTCCCAGAAGAGGTTCTTATACTGACTCCCGGGGGAGTGGCTAAGGCGGAGCTCTCCGTGGCCAGGTCGGGTTACCTACCAGTGACCGAACCTCTGCAGAGTTACAGTACAATACACAGTAGTACAGGGCCACGTTACGCACAACTATTATATACTATGTACAATGGTAGGGAGGTACAGTGGTGTATCACCACAGGGGCCAACTGGCCGCAGCTGTGATGCTGCCTGGAGGGACAAAGGCTGCGGTGTGCGTTGGGCCGGCGGGGCTGGGAAAAAGGAGTGCGGTGGGCCTTGGACAGCCAGGACTTGAAAAAACGGCTGTGGTTCAACAGCAGGGGCCTGGAAAAACGGCTGTGGGTACTCGCTGGATACCGCGGCCACCGCGCGGGCTAGGCAGACCGCGGAATAGTGGCCTTTCTTGCCGCACCCTTTGCAGGTGACGGTGCGGGCCGGGCAGCGCGCGCGCAGGTGATTCGCCTGGCCGCAGAAGAAGCAGCATTGGCCGGCGGCGGTAGCGGTGCGCCTTGCCGCGCAGGCCTGCGGAGTTAGCGGGTAAGTCTGCGGGTAAAGTGGGTAAGTCTGGGGGGCTGCCGCGGCAGGTGCCACGCAGCCCAGGGGGGCGCGGTGCGCGCGGGGGCGTATGCAAGGGCATTTTTGTACGCCACGTCCATGGACCCTGCCAGGGCCCGGGCCTCAGTGAAGCCCAGTGTGTCCATTTCAAGGAGCCTTCGGCGGATGTCGGGGGAAACCATACCTGCCACGAAAGCGTCTCGGATTAAAAGTTCAGTGTGCTCATTCCCCGTCACCGCTGGGCAGCCGCAGTTTTGGCCCAACACTATCAGTGCCCGGTAGAAGTCTTCGAGTGTCTCATCTGGGCTCTGCCATCTCGTTGCCAGCAGGTGACGGGCGTAGACCTGGTTCAGCGGACGAATGTAATGTCCTTCCAGCAGCTCCATGGCTTTATCATAGTTCGCCACCCCTTCGATCAGGGGGTAGATCGCCGGGCTGACCCGCGAGCGTAGGAGGTGCATCTTCTGCCTTTCCGTGGGGGTGTCGGCAGCCATATCGAGGTAGCTCTGAAAGTACACCAGCCAATGCTTAAAAATCGCGGCAGAGTCTTCTGCGTGAGGGCTGAGCTGAAGGCACGTCGGCTTGATGCGGAGATCCATCCTTCAAAGTACTTATCTGATTAAATTGATGCACAATCAATACTCTTGAGACCACGTGGAGTCATATCGATTCAGCTTTAATCAGATAGAACTGGACCCAGCAGCGATGTTACAGGAGTGAAGGCTGCTGGGATGGCACCGGTTCTTATACCCCGCCTCTCAGGGCGGGGCTATGTACATTACCCAATGGTAGACCCCGCGGTCTAGCCAATGGTCATTCACCTCTCAGGTACTGTAATACCTGGTATTACCACAATAGCAAACTGCAAAGTGTCAGAAATGTCAGTACAAGCTATGTAAAGAACCAATGGAACTGTGCAAAATAATAACGATTCCATGGCAGGAAATAGGAAAGGATCTTTTCTATCTGGCAGGAAAAGAATACCTGTTAGTGATTGACTATTTCTCTAACTTTCCAGAAGTGGTACAACTAGCCAACTCGTCAGCCAGGTGTGTCATCAAACACACCAAGGACATTCCTGCTTATCATGGAATACCACAAGTTGTCCTGAGCAACAATGGCCCGAGTTTTAGCAGTCATGAATGGACAGAGTTCGTACAGAGCTTTGATTTTCAACACATTACTTCGAGACCTCTTTACCCGCAATTCAATGGGAAGGCTGAAAAAGGTGTTTACATTGTGAAGCAGCTACTCAAAAAATTAATGGAGAGTCAGGAAGACCCATATCTTGTGTTACTTAGCTATATAGCAGCACCATTGATTAATGGGTTATCACATTCACAATTGTTGATGAAAATACAACACAGAACCCCCTTACCATGTATTTCAAAGGAACTAACCAATCGGAAACTTGTGAAGAAGCTCACATTTCAAAAAAGGTGGCAGAAGAAATATTATGATCAATCTACAAGATCTATCGTTAGCGAAGAATGACACAGTCAGCGTGGAGATTCTGGTGGATGTAAATGGTTGAAGCGTGAAAAGATAATACAACCATTAGGTCCACAGTCATACATCATCATCACGGATGAAGGGCAAGTTTTACGAAGAAACAGAAGAGCCTTGCTGAAGGTTCAACAACCCATTGTTTCAGAACCACCAGTGGAAAGCAATCTCAGGACAACTGAACAAACGCTACTTCAGCACACAGAAACAGAACAAGCTGAAGATGTGCAAAATACAGAAACACAGCAAGAACCATCTTCGGAAACAATTGAAATCCAGTCAAACTCACAAGTTCAACCAGTGCTTAGAAGGTTGACAAGACACAGAAGAAGGCCAGATAGATTGGATTTGTGATGGACATTGAATATGTAAATAGTTGAAGTATTATGTATATCCTATGTATTGTGTATTGAATTTAAATAATATATGTAAATATTGTTCATTTCCAAAGGAAAGGTAATGTGATGATATGCATAAGCAAGTGTGTAAATAGTAACAGATACGACCTCCAACCAGCAGGTGGCAGTAATGGGCAACCATGTGACAAGTCATCATAGTGGACAGTTCTTTTTTCTGAGGGCCACGAAGAATCCAGCACAAGTTTTAACGATACAAAGTAATAACGTTTATTTACAATAACATATATATATATATAACAGCAGCAGCAACTTCCCTTGCTGCACACTCCTTCCTGCTGGTTCCAAACTGGCCAGCTTTATTTATACTTGGAGTTTACTAATGGTTTCTCCGACCCCTCATTGGGGAAGCTCATACTCCCACAGGATTGTGGAATTGTCATTAGTCCCCAGCCAATGGTAAGCAGGCAGATTATAACATCCCTCCCCCCCAAAGTCCAAGGAATCCACCGAAGACCCTGGCGAAGGAGGGCGACGGACTCGTTTTGCCGCCGACCGGACACCATTTGCACGCGGCGCTGGATCAGGCGGCGTGTAACGAGACGGAGACCGGCGCTTCCGTGATGAACGGCGTAACGGTTGTACATCCACGGCCCATGGACCCGAGGATTCCCCCTCTGATGAGTCCTGTGTCTCCATCTCAGAGTCAGAGTCTGCTGCCTCCGTCATGTCAGCGTCTCTATCTCCATTCGGTTCTGTAACGACCTGCGCAGGCTTTGAGTGACGCACAAGTGGAAGATTGTGAGGACTACCTTCCCTTGTCTCTGGTCTCTGCGGCTGTAGAAATTAGCTCCGGGGCGGGGAATCTTTGGAGGGGATAGTCTTCTGGACCGAACATAGTCTACATGTTTGCGCTGGAGACGACCCTGGGCTTGCACCTGGTAAGATATAGGGCCCGTTTGGTGAAAGATTACGCCAGGAACGCACTGGGCACCACCAGCAAAATTCTGAACGAACACTGGGTCACCGGGCGCAAACTGCCGAATCGGCCGATGCCGAGAAAATCCCTATCCCTGCCGTTCTTGTGTGCGGCGTACTTTTGCGCCAATGTCCGGGAAAACCATACTAAGGCGGGTGCGAAGTCTCCGGCCCATTAGGAGTTCTGCGGGAGCTACCCCAGTCACCGCATGGGGGGGTGGTCCTATACATAAACAAAAAGCGAGCCAGTCTCGTGTCCATTGATCCGGAAGACTGCTTCTTTAGGCCTCTTTTGAATGTCTGCACTGCGCGCTCTGCCAACCCATTTGAAGCCGGGTGGTAAGGGGCAGTGCGGATATGGCATATGCCGTTCATCTTCATGAACCTCGCAAACTCCTCACTCGTGAATGGAGTGCCGTTATCCGTGACTAGCACCTCGGGGAGGCCATGCGTACTAAAAGACAAACTCGTCTTTTCAATTGTTGCGCAGGACGTTGTCCCCTGCATCTTATGCACCTCTAGCCATTTAGACTGGGCGTCGATTAATGGAAGGAACATGAATCCTTGAAAAGGGTCTGCGAAATCTGCATGCAAGCGTGCCCAAGGCCGCCCTGGCCATTCCCAGTGATGTAGGGGTGCGGTTGGCGGAAGCTTCTGATGCTCCTGGCAAATGGAGCAGTTTTGGGCCACCTTCTCAATGTCGGTGTCGAGGCTTGGCCACCAGACATAACTCCGGGCCAACATTTTCATTTTGGTCACACCTGGATGCCCATTGTGCAAGTCTGTTAGTATCAGCTCCTGGCCTTTTTCTGGGACAATCGCACGCGTCCCCCACAAGAGGATGCCGTCTTCCACGCTGAATTCTGACAGCTTGGAGGAAAATGCCCGCAACTTGCCTGGGAGCTGTCTATGCTGCCCACCATACAGGACTATGTGCCAAACCTTTGACAGGACTGGCTCCATCTGGGTCCACTCATGGATCTGTGATGCCGTGACATGCAAGGTGTCCATAAAATTTAGGGTTGCAACCACCTCACCGGTCGTGGGGGTCGACATGGGGCCGGTCGATAAAGGCAATCGGCTCAGTGCGTCGGCATTTGCTATCTGCATTCCTGGTTTGTGCTCCAGAGAATACTCGTATGCAGCAAGCAACAAAGCCCAGCGCTGGATCCGTGCGGAAGCAATGGGTGGTATTGGCTTATCCTCTCTGAAAAGTCCCAGCAGAGGCTTATGATAGGTCACGATAGTGAAATGGCGGCCATACACGTACTGGTGGAAGCGTTTCACCGCAAAAAATACTGCCAGGCCCTCCTTCTCGATCTGCGCGTACTTTTTCTCCGCTGCAGTCAATGTGCGGGAGGCGAAAGCTATCGGTCGCTCGGCCCCGTTCTCCATCTTGTGGGACAGGACGGCCCCAATACCATACGGGGATGCATCACATGTGACAAGCAAAGACTTTCCAGGATCATAGTGGGTTAGTAACCCAGACGACGACAATTGTTGCTTTACCCGCCGGAAAGCGGTGTGTTGCGGCTGACCCCAAACCCAGGTGTGATTTTTCTTCAGCAGAAGGTGCAACGGAGCCAGCGTAGTTGCCAGATTGGGGAGGAACTTCCCGTAATAGTTTACGAGACCGAGAAAAGAACGAAGATGCGAAGTGTCAGTCGGGGCGGGGACCTGTTGAATCGCACGCACCTGCTCTGCGTCAGGGTGCAAACCTTCGCGGTCCACCCGATAACCTAGGTAGACTACTTCCTTTACCTGAAATGCGCACTTTGTGCGACGTAAACGGACTCCAGCCTCCGAAAAGCGTCTAAGGACAGCCTCCAGATTTTCCAAATGTTCCTGCTCCGACGTCCCTGTAATCATAACGACATCTAAGTAGACAGCAACACGTGGTAAACCTCTCAAAATGCCCTCCATAACACGTTGAAAAATAGCGCAGGCAGAGGATACTCCAAAGGGCAACTGTGTATATTCATACAGGCCCCGGTGTGTATTAATCGTTACATATGGATGGAGGCAGGGTCCAGCTCCAACTGCAGGTAGACGTGACTCATCTAATTTTGTGAACGAGAGTCCACCTGCAAGCTTCGCGTAGAGATCCTCTATGCGAGGCATTGGATATCGGTCGAGGCGGGAAGCCATATTCACTGTAAGTTTATAGTCGCCACACAAGCGAACTGTGGCATCTGGCTTCATTACAGGTACAATTGGTGCTGCCCAGTCAGCAAAACGGACGGACCTGATAATAGCCAAACTCTCCAAATGAGTGAGCTCCCCTTCTACCTTCTCGAGCAAGGCGTAAGGCGCCAGGCGCGCCCGGAAATAGCGCGACGTGGCTCCTGGTTCGACTTGGATACGGGCTATGGCCCCTTTTATTTTCCTCAAACCAGGCTGGGATACATCTGGGTATCGTCCTAGCACCTCAGTCAACCCTTCAGAAACTGTTTGGAGGATGTGCTGCCATTGCAACCGCAAATGGCGCAACCAGTCCCGACCCAACAGGCTGGGCCCATGGCCGCGCACCACGATTAGTGGGAAACGCCCCTCCTGGCATCCATAAACAACAGGGGTCATTGTAGTTCCTGCAATGTCCAGTGGTTCCCCCGTGTAGGTGGCCAACCTGGTCTGTGAGTCGGTTAATGTAAGGGTCTGTATACCCTGCTTGATGCGGTCGAATGTCCTCTGGGCGATCACGGAGACAGCTGCGCCAGTGTCCAACTCCATCTCAAGCGGGTGACCATTGACCCATACTGTCACCTTAATGGGGGCCACACGGGGAGCTGCCACACAATGCACCTTCAGGCAGTCGTCCTCCGTCTCCACGTCCTCAGGAGTAGCCGCCGCAGGTTCATCCACATGGAAGGTACGGCCCCTGGGCTGGTCCCAGTTTTGGTCGAAACGACGGCGCCTCTGGCGCCCCCAGGACCGCGGTCCACGACGGGGTCGGCGCCTACAAGTCTGACACGGACATGGCTCCTCATCCATTGGTTCTGGAGAAGGCTCCCTTCGGGGAGGAATGTCTGACGGCCACTGGCGTCGGTCCGGACGTCGCCTCTCCCAAGGTACCGCAGGAATTGGGGGGGATGTTTTCGGACGGAAGGGGTTGCGCCCCAAGGCATGCACTTCCATTCCCTGTAGCTCCTGCACTCCTCGTTCTGCGCTCTCTCGGGACAATACTATTTGAATGGCCTGTTGAAAAGTCAATGTTGGCTCAGCTAACAACTTTCTCTGTGTGGCCGCATTGTTAATACCGCAAACCAAATGGTCGCGTAACATTTCTGACAAGGTCTCACCATAGTCACAGTACTCCGCAATCCTGCGTAGCCTGGATAGAAAATCGGCAAGGGATTCTCCAGGGGTCCTCTCAGCGGTATCAAACCGGTAACGCTGGACTATCGTGGACGGGGTTGGGTTAAAATGTTGCCCCACTATATTCACAAGTTCATCAAACGTTTTGGTGTCCGGTGCAGCTGGGTACGTAAGGCTCCTAATCACCCCAAATGTATGCGGGCTGCAGGCGGTGAGCAAGATGACCACCTGGCGCTTGTTTTCGGTGATATTGTTTGCCCGGAAATAGTAACGCATCCATTGGGTGTACTGGTTCCAGCTTTCCAGTGCAACATCAAAAACATCCAAACGTCCGTACAGAGGCATGGAATAATAGAAAACAACTTCCAACCTGTATCCAACAAAAATCCAGGGAGGTGGCTTCAGCAGTGTAGACAGCTATGCACTTTAACCCTCGTCGCCAGTTTTGTGAGGGCCACGAAGAACCCAGCACGAGTTTTAAGGATACAAAGTAATAACATTTATTTACAATAACATATATATATAGCAGCAGCAACTTCCCTTGCTGCACACTCCTTCCTGCTGGTTCCAAACTGGCCAGCTTTCTTTATACTTGGAGTTTACTAATGGTTTCTCCGCCCCCCCCCCCCCCCCCCTCATTGGGGAAGCTCATACTCCCACAGGATTGTGGGATTGTCATTAGTCCCCAGCCAGGCAGGTTATAACATTCTTAGATAATTTATAATAGTAATTTAATAGTTTCTTTAATTGCTGAGAGCTGAGTCAAGATGATGGCAACAACCCAGAAAAGATTTCAGATAAATTCAGCACACATTTCAGCCAAAGTAATTTTGCAAATTCCAGAAGCATTGGGACACAGATATGTCATCCGGGAGTGCTATTTTCTCGATTGTAAACCCCCAACATTGTAACTACACCCTTCCTATTCCTAAGCTCTACTCATGTTGCTCGCTGGATGAGCCTTAAGAGGTGTCCTCCGTCAGTATAGCTGTGATATACTCCTTAACCAGTAGTGCAACTCCCCCACCCCTTTTATATCCACCTCTATCCCGCATGAAATGTCCAATTCACCTAACAAGCACGTATTTCGGGACTTGTGGGAGGAAACCGGAGCTCCCAGAGGAAACCCATGCAGGGGAGAACAGGCAAACTCCACACAGACTGTGATTCAAGCGAGAATCGAATCCGGGTCCCTTGCGCTGTAAGCAACAGTGCTAAACCCAACACCTTCTCCGCATTTTCTGCCCAGCAATAAAATATCAGGTTCGGCAAAGCCAAGCCCCCAGACTGTCTATCCCTCTGGAGGACTGTCCTTCGAATCCTTGCCTGCCCATATAAAGGACGTGATCAATCTTTCGACTCCCCAAAAAAGGATTTGGGGAGAAAGGCCGGCAAACGGCGGAACAAAAAAGAAATCTCGGCAAACATTCTCAAGCTATAAGTTAAATTTGGGAAAAAGTGAGTGTCGTGTGGTATCTTCTCCGAGGGCTTGTGTTGGGGTGGGGGGTTTCCGTTTTGGGTAGTAACAACCCACTTTAGGTAATTAGGAGTGAAGGTGACTTGGTACTGGACTGGGCTCAATCTTGTAAATTGAACTTTAAGAGTTTGATGGGCAGGGCTAAGGGGGATTTTCTGAGGTGGGATAGCCTTCCCATATCATTGGTAGGCTGGGTGCAGATGGTTAAGATCAACATTTTATCACGGTTTTTATTCTTGTTCCAGTGCTTGCCGGTCTTTTTGCCGAAAACATTTTTATGTGGGTGGAGAGGCTGATTTTGTAATTTGTGTGGACAGGTAAGGTAGCAAGGATTAGGAGGATGATGCTCCAGAGAGGGCAACAATTGGGGGGTCTTGGCCCTTCTCTTACACTATTACTGTGCAGTGAACGCTGAGAAGATGAAGGGTTGGAGTATGGAGATGGAGGCTTTGCGGGTGAAGATGGAGGCAGGTTTTTGTAAGGGATCAAGGTTGCGGGATGTGGCAACGGCGCGCTTCCCTTTGCTCCAGGGAAGTATTCAGTGAGTCCGGTGGTCATGGCCATGCTGAAAATATGGAGGCAGTTTCAGCGGCACTTTAAGTTTAATACTGTGAAAAGCCCCTAGTCGCCACACTCCGGCGCCCGTTCGGGTTCACAGAGGGAGAATTCAGAATGTCCAATTCACCCAACAGCATGCCTTTTGGGACTTGTGGGAGGAAACCGGAGCACCCGATGGAATCCCACGTAGACACAGGGAGAATGTGCAGGCTTCGCACAGACAGTGATCCAAGCCAGGAATCTAACATGGGACCCTGAAACGCTGAACGCTGAAATACATCAGGGAGGAGGATAGTTACCTGGACGCTTTGTTTCAGGAGGCTGTCATACCCCTTAGATTAAATACCTTGAATTCGGCCAGTGGTCATGGACAGGAGAGTGTGACAGTGAGCGAGGCAGGTAGAGGGATCCCGGAGGTAGGGTTGCAGGAGCCTCAGTCATTGAGCTTGTCCAACAGGTTCGAGATTCTTGCTCCCTGTGTGGACAGGAATAGGGACTGCAGGGAGGATGAAAAAACTGACCACAGCACCGTGGTGCAGGAAGCCATTCAAGTTGGGGGAGCAAAAAGACAAATGTAGTTGATGGGGATTCTATAATTTGGGTGATTGATAGCATCCTTTGTAGGCAGGATTGAGAGTCCCGCATGGTATGTAGCCTGCGGTGCCAGGATGAGGGACATCTCTGACCGGCATGAAAGGATATTGGAGTGGGAGGTGAGGATCCAGTTGCTGTGGTCCACGTTGGGACAAACAACATAGGCAAGACTAGGAAAGAGAACCTGTTGGGGGATTATCAGACACTAAGAACTAAATTAAAGAACAGGTTCTCAAGCGTTAAAATCTCTGGATTACTATCCGAGCCACGTACAAATTGGCATAGGGATGAAAACATGTGGCTAAAGGAATGGTGTGGGAAAGAGAGGTTCCATTTCATGGGACAGTGATATCAGTATTGGAACAGAAGGGATCTGTACCATTGGGATGGTCTCCACCTGAAACGATCTGGAACCAGTGTTCCAGCGGAAAAGATAAATAGAGTGGTCACAAGGACTTTAAACAAGCAAGTTGGGGGGGTGCGGGGGGGGGGGGGGGGGGGGGGGTGCGAGGCGGGGGAAGGGAAGGGTAAACTACAGGAAGTATAATGGTTAATGGGAAACAAAGCATCAAGTTAGCTCGTGGGAAGTGGATTCAACTGCATGGAAAATTATGAAAAAAGTTAAAGGGAAGAAGAACTCAGGAGATCTTATTCATGGACGTGTTAGGATTGAAAAAGAAGGTATAAAAATTAGCAGAAGGGCACTTTACCTGAATGCTCATAGCTTTTGAAACAAGGTAAATGAGTTGATGGCACAAATCTATGAATCATAGAATTTACAGTGCAGAAGGAGGCCATTCGGCCCATCGAGCTTGCACCGGCCCTTGGAAAGAGCACCCTACCAAGGCCCACACATCCACCCTATCCCCGTAACCCAGCCTAATGTTTTTGGACACGAAGGGCAAATTAGCCTGGGCAATCCACCTAACCTGCACATCTTTGGACTGTGGGAGGAAACCGGAGCACCGAAGGAAACCCACACACACACGGGGAGAACGTGCAGCCTCCACACAGTCAGTGACCCAAGCCAGGAACCGAACCTGGGACCCTGGAGCTGTGAAGCAATAGTGCTAGCCACGGTGCTACAGTGCTGCCCAACGTCATGAATGAGTATGATTTTGTGGCCATTACAGAGACATAGTTGCAGGGTGGTCACGACTGGGAGTTAAATATCCAGGAGCATCAGACTTTCGGAAAGATACACAGGAAGGTAAGGGAGGTGGTGTAGCTCTGGTATTTAAGGATGACATTGGGGCGGTAGTGAGGGATGGTGTAGGTTCTAGGGAGAAAAAGGTTACATCCATTTGGGTGGAAATTAGAAATAGTGAGGAGAAAAGGTTACTGATAGATGTAGTCTGTAGACCACCAAATAATAACATCACGGTGGGGCGGACACTAAACAAAGAAATAATTGATTCATGTAACAATGGTACGGAAATTATCAATGGGGGATTTGAATCTATATGTTGATTGGTCAAACCAGATCGGTCAATGCAGCCTTGAGGAGGAGTTCATAGAATGTTTCCGTGATAGTTTCCTCGAACAGTATGCTCCCGTATGAGGGAGCAAGCTACCCTAGATCTGTTCCTGTGTAATGAGACAGGAATAATTAGTTAGGGATCCTCTTGGAAGGAGTGATCGCTGTGTGGTTGAATTTAATATACAGATAAAGTGTGAGAAGGTAAAATCTAGTGTCCTGTGCTTAAACAAAGGAGACTATAATGGGATGAGGGAGGAGTTGGCTAAGGTAGACTGGGAGCAAAGGCCTTATGGTGGGCCAATTGAGACACAGAGACCACGTGAGGGAACTGGAGCTGGAGCTGGATGGACTTCGGATTATCCAGGAGGCAGAGGGGGTGATAGGGAAGAGTTACAGGGAGGCAGCCACACCCAAACTGCAGGACAAGAGTAGCTGGGTTACAGTCAGGGGCAGGCAAAAGAATGGACAGACAGTGCAGGGATTCCCATGGCCATTCCCCTTCAAAACAAGTATACTGTTTTGGATGCTGTCGCGGGAGATAATCTACCGGGGGAAGGCCCTAGTGGCCAGGTCTCTGGCACTGAGCCTGGCTCTGTGGCTCAGAAGGGAAGGGGGGAGAATAGGAAAGCAATAGTGATAGGAGACTCAATGGTTAGGGGAAAGGATAGGGGATTCTGTGGTTGCGAGTGAGACTCCCAGAAGGTATATTGCTTCCCAGGTGGCAGGGTCAGGGATGTCTCGGATCGAATCTACAGAATTCTTAACGGGGAGGGTGATTAACCAGACATTGTGGTGCAAATAGGCATCAATGACATAGCTAAGAAAGGGGATGAGGATCTAAAACATGATTTTAGGGAGTTAGGTTGGAAGCTAAAGAGCAGGGCAAGGAGGGGTCGTAATCTTAGGATTGCTATTGGTGTCACGTGTAAGTGAGGCAAGGAACAGAGAGTGAGTGCAGCTGAACACGTGGCTACAGGGCTGGTGCAGGAGGGAAGGCTTCAAATATGTGGATCTTGGGATACCTTCTGGGGAAGTTGGGACTTGCACATGAAGGACGGATTGCATCTAAACTGGAGGGGCACCAATATCCTGGGTGGGAGGTTTGCTAGAGCTCTTCAGGAGGGTTTGAACTAATTTAGCAGGGGGATGGGAACCAGAGCTATGGATCAGCGGATAGGGTAGGTGTTGTAGGCAGAAATAGTATGCAGCGAGTCTGTGAGGAAGGATAGAGAGTCGATAGGGCAAAGTTGCACTCAGTGGAATGGGTTAAAGTGTGTCTGTTTCAATGCAAGGAGTGTCAGGAATAAGAGAGATGAACTAAGAGAATGGATCAGTACTTGGAACTATAATGTTGTGGCCATTATGGAGACATGGATTTCACAGGGGCAGGGAATGGTTGTTAGATGTTCCGGGGCTTAGATACTTTAAGAAGAATAGGGAGGGAAGTAAAAGAGGATGGGGAGTGGCACTGTTAATTAGGGAGTGCATCACAGCTGCAGAAAAGGAGGTAGTTGAGGAGGGTTTGTCTACTGAGTCGGTATGGGTGGAAGTCAGAAACAAGAAAGGAGCAGTCACTTTATTAGGAGTTTTCTATAGAGCCCCCAATAGTAGCAGAGAGATGGAGGAACAGATTGGGCGGCAGATATCATAGATATCATAGAATGTACAGTGCAGAAGGAGGCCATTCGGCCCATCGAGTCTGCACCGGCTCTTGGAAAGAGTGCCCTGCCCAAAGTCCGCACCTCCACCCTATCCCCATAACCCAGTAACCCCACACAACACTTAAGGGCAATTTTGGACACTAAGGGCAATTTTAGCATGGCCAATCCACCTAACCTGCACATCTTTGGACTGTGGGAGAAAACTGGAGCACCCAAAGGAAACCCACGCACACACGGGGAGGATGTGCAGACTCCGCACAGACAGATCTTGGAAAGATGCAAAAGTAACAGTTGTTGTCATGGGTGACTTCAACTTCCCTAATAGTGACTGGAACCTCCGTACTGCAAATGGTTTGGATGGAGCAGATTTTGTCAGGTGTGTACAGGAAGGATTCCTGACTCAATATGATGTAGATAGGCTGACTAGGGGGAGGGCATATTGGATTAAGTGCTTGGCAATGAACCAGGCCAGGTGTCAGATGTCTCGGTGGGAGAGCATTTTGGTGATAGCGACCACAACTCCTTGACCTTTACCATTGTCATGGAGTGGGATAGGAATACACAGTATGGTAAGGTATTTAATTGGGGGAGGGGAAATTATACTGCTATTAGACAGGAGCTGAAGAGCATAAAGTGGGAATAGTTGTTCTTGGTGTAATGCACAACAGTAATGTGGGGGTTATTGAAGGAGCACTTGCTGCGAGTGCTGGATAGTTTTGTTCCACTGAGATGAGGAAGGAATGGTAAGGTGAAGGAGCCTTGGATGACAAGAGAAGTGGAGCTTCTAGTCAAGAGGAAGCAGGATGCTTATGAAAGGTTGAGGAAGCAAGGATCTGGCACAGCTCCAGAGGGTTACAAGGTAGCCAGGAAGGAACTCAGAAATGGAAAATAAGAGGATGATCAGAGTGAGAGTAGGGCTGATCAGGGATAGTGGAGGGAACTTGTGCCTAGAGTCTGAGGAGATAGGGGAGGCCCTAAATGAATATTTTGTTTCAGTATTCACCAGAGAGAGGGACCTTGTTGCTCGTGAGAACAGCGTGAACCAGGTTAATAGACTCAAACAGGTTGATATTAAGAAGGAGGATGTGCTGGAAATTTTGAAAAGCATCAGGATAAATAAGTCCCCAGGGCCTGATGGGATATACCCACGGTTACTACGGGAAGCGAGGGAGGAGATTGCTGCGCAGTTGGCGATGATCTTTGCCTCCTCATTCTCCACTGGAGCAGTACCAGATGATTGGAGGGAGGCGAATGTTGTTCCCCTGTTCAAGAAAGGGAATAGGGAAATCCCTGGGAATTACAGACCCGTCAGTCTTAGTCGGTGAGCAAAATATTGGAAAGGATTCTGAGAGATAGGATTTATGATTTTTTAGAAAAACATAGTTTGATTAAAGATAGTCAACATGGCTTTGTGAGGGGCAGGTCATGCCTCACAATCCTCATTGAATTCTTTGAGGATGTGATGAGACACATTGATGAAGGTCGGGCAGTGGATGTGGTGTATATGGATTTCAGTAAGGCATTTGATAAGGTTCCCCATGGTAGGCTCATTCAGAAAGTTAGGGGGCATGGGATACAGGGAAATGTGGCCCTCTGGATACAGAATTGGCTGGCCAAAAGAAGACAGCGAGTGGTAGTGGATGAAAAGTATTCCGCCTGGAGATTGGTGACCAGTGGTGTCCCCCAGGGATCTGTTCTGGAACCTCTGCTCCTTGTGGTTTTTATAAATGACTTGGATGAGGAATTGGAAGGGTGGGTTAGTAAGTTTGCCGATGACACGAAGGTTGGTGGAGTTGTAGATAGTGTTGAGGGTTGTTGCAAGTTAGAACAGGACAGTGACAGGATGCAGAGCTGGGCTGAGAAGTGGCAGATGGAGTTCAACCTGGATAAATGTGAAGTGATTAATTTTGGAAGGTTGAATTTGAATGCTGAATACAGGGTTAAAGGCAGGATTCGTGGAAGTGTGGAGGAACAGAGGGATCTTGGGATCCACGTACATAGATCCCTCAAATGTGCCACACAGGTTGATCGGGTTGTTAAGAAGGCGTATAGTGTGTTGGCTATCATGAACAGGGGGATTGAGTTTAAGAGCCGCGAGGTTTTGTGCAGCTTTATAAAACCCTGGTTAGGCCACACTTGGAATACAGTGTTCAGTTCTGGTCGCCTCATTATAGAAAGGATGTGGATGCTTTGGAGAGGGTGCAGAGGAGATTTACCAGGATGCTGCCTGGACTGGAGGGCTGTCTTATAGAAGAAAGGTTGAGGGAGCTAGGGCTTTTCTCACTAGAACGAAGAAATCATAGAAATCATAGGAATTACAGTACAGAAGGAGGCCATTCGGCCCATCGAGTCTGTACCAGCTCTTGGAAAGAGCACCCTACCCAGGCCCACATCTCCACCCTATCTGCATAACCCAATAACCCCACCCAACACTAAGGGCAATTTTGGACACTAAGGGCAATTTACCATGGCCAATCCACCTAACCTGCACATCTTTGGACTGTGGGAGGAAACCGGAGCACCTGGAGGAAACCCACGTGCTCACGGGGAGAACGTGCAGACTCCGCACAGACATTGACCCAAGTCGGGAATCCAACCTGGGACCCTGGAACTGTGAAGCAATTGTGCTAACCACTATGCTACCATGCTGCCCCTCTTGCCTGTAATGTTTGTCACTGACGCTCAATGTGCTCCACACCACTCTGAAATTAAACCTGTAGGGGTAAAGAAGAACATCAGTAATCTACGTGCATAGAGGCTGACTGGCAGATGGCAGGGAGTGGGGATAAAGGGGCCTCTTTCAGGATGGAAGTCGGTGACTAGTGGTGTGCCTCAGGGGTCTGTGATTCCAGCAGAGAATGGGGATAAAAGTGTATTTTTCAGGATGGCAGCCGGTGACTAGTGGTTTGCCTCAGGGGTCGATGTTGGGACCACAACTTTTCACCATATACATTAATGATCTTGAAGAAGGTACTGAAGGCACTGTTGCCAAGTTTGCAGATGATACAAAGATCTGTAGAGGGACAGGTAGTATTGAGGAAGCAAGGGGGCTGCAGAAGGACTTGGACAGGCTAGGAGAGTGGGCAAAGAAGTGGCAAATGGAATACAATGTGGAAAAGTGTGAGGTTATGCACTTGGAAGGAGGAATGGGGGCATAGACTATTTTCTAAACGGGGAAATGCTTAGGATATCAGAAACACATAGGGACTTGGGAATCCTTGTTCAAGGTTCTCTTAAGGTTAACGTGCAGGTTCAGTCGGCAGTGAGGAAGGCAAATGCAATGTTAGCATTCATGTCGAGAGGGCTAGAGTACAAGACCAGGGATGTACTTCTGAGATTGTATAAGGCTCTGGTCAGACCCCATTTGGAGTATTGTGAGCAGTTTTGGGCCCCATATCTAAGGAAGGATGTGCTGGCCTTGGAAAGGGTCCAGAGGAGGTTCACAAGAATGATCCCTGGAATGAAGAGCTTGTCGTATGAGGAACAGTTAAGGACTCTGGGTCTGTATTCGTTGGAGTTCAGAAGTGTCATGATATTCAAACACACACATCATGATAGACACACCAACAGACAAATCAGAACACACAACACCACAACCAATGACAGAAAGATATAAAAGCACAGACACGACCCCCGGTGGTCAGTATTAGCTGCAGAGGAGAACCAGGACACATCTGTTGCCAAACACACTTAGGGAGACAGCACGTGCAGAGTATCCAGAACGAACTGTATTATAAGAGTTATAATAAAATAGAGTTGTACCACATACAACTGTGTTGGCTCATCTGTGCACCAGAGCACCCAACACCACATGGTACAGGAGTGGATCGATACCTGCCGGCATACCTCAGTGTACACAGACAACCAGCAGTGCCCAGGCATGATGTACGAGCTCCCGGTTCCGCAGCCGCTCCAGTGCCACGGCGACCTCCGCGAAAACTGGCGGCGATTCCGGCAAATGTTCGAATTGTTCCTGGTGGCAGCTGAACTCCAAGACCTGGATGATAGGGAAAAAATTGAATTTCTCCTCACCATCGCCGGTGCAAGGGCAAGAGAAATATTCAGAAGGTTCAGGTTCTTCAGGAGGCAACAAAGGTACGATTACCAGGCAGTCCTGGGCAAATTCTCCAAGTACTGTGAAGAAAACGCAATCCAATCGGCACATAAAGGTAAGAAAAGCTGCAGTACTCACCTCGTGGCTGGGATCCCGGAGCCCGAATTCCCAGAGGCCGAAATCCCGGGCCTGAGAGAAGGCTGGGTCGAGGTCGGCGGCCATCTTGCTAAAGGTATCACGCTAGCACAGTTGCGCGAGCAGTGCGCAGAACCGGAAGTATCGTTTGCGCATGCGCGAGATGCTGCGCATGCGCAGTCAAGAAAACGGCCATCGGTAAAGGAACAGCGATCTGAGCATGCGCAGTCGCTTCCTACGTGCTACATACCGAGCGTCAGGATGTCAGAGGCCCCAGACTGCACCAATTTAAAAGGGAAACGTCCCAAATCCAATTTAAAAGGGAAACGTCCCAAATCAAAAAAACAAAAATCTGTTAAAGCTGTAAAACAACCTTCCCTCACCTGGAATGACAGCACAGTGCCGCAAATTGACCCAGGAGATGAATTTGACCTCCGAAGAACCCTCCGACAAGCAGTTACCTACGCACAAGCCGATGATTCCGACCTTGAATACTTCGATGACGATCTTTACAGTGTTTCCGGACCTCGCGAGCCCAATGATAGCTCCGTGGTCCTATATGACTATGACTCGGACGAACCTTTCGTGTTGCACATTGGCGGCCCCCACATTGAATCCGACGCAGATGCGGATTCATTTTTCGGATTTGAGGATCTTCAATCCAGCAGATATGACGTTCCAACTTATCAGTACCGGATGATGCTGCAGCCTGACATTAACAGACAGGGAGCGGTGCAAGCACACGGAGAGTGCCCTGCTGCCACACAGAGCGTGGTCCACGTCCCGCTCAACGTTCCCGACTCTATGAAAGAAGACATGCAAGACTCCAGAGTGCAGTCCTCGCATGAACCAGAAGTGACTCCAGTGTCACAAGCTTCCACAGCAAGCTCGTGGACAGACTCCACAATTGCAGAAATGCAAGACTCCAGAGCGCAGTCCTTGCACGAACAAGAAGTGACTCCAGTGTCACAAGCCTCCACAGAGAGCTCGTGGACAGCCTCCACGATAGAAGCAACGCAAGACTCCAGAGCGCAGTCCTTGCACGAACAAGAAGTGACTCCAGTGTCACAAGCCTCCACAGAGAGCTCGTGGACAGCCTCCACGATAGAAGCAACGCAAGACTCCAGAGCGCAGTCCTTGCACGAACAAGAAGTGACTCCAGTGTCACAAGCCTCCACAGAGAGCTCGTGGACGGACTCCACGATGGAAGGAACGCAAGACTCCAGAGCGCAGTCCTTGCAGGAACAAGACCATGAGGGTCTAGCAACCTCTCCTGACCAACCAGCGGCAGACGATGCAAGTCTGCCATGCTCACGTGAACAGCACGAAGGCTATAACAGCCTACCATGCTCCACTACACAGCAGCATGAACATGACGGTCTCTCATGCTACAATGAAGGGCACAGCGCTGAAGACTGTTCAAGCCCAACTGAAGACAAGCCAAAGGAATCGCCTCGTCCAAGCCCGAAGAAAAAAGGTTTATGCGCTGACATTCAGGATCATTATAGCCGAACAGAGATTAATAATGCTGCACGGCCACAGAAGGATGCTGAGGATTTGCTAACGAAATTAATTGAATGTTTAACTTGCAAGGAGCAGACTGAGAATTGCCAGTGTTTTAGTACGGATCGAAAAAATGGACAAGACATTGATCCTCAGGTAATGGAAATAACACAACCTGAATCATATCTACAGCAGGGACAAATGTCTCCCTTCAACACAGCACCGCAAAATCCCAACTTCGGAGACCAGCAGTTAGTCAGTAATGACTCTTCAAACCTTGAGGGGAACATTAATTGCATTGAACCTATACACGCTCCACTGATTATTGAGCAGAACATTGGAGCAAGAATCCTGAGGACACCGACATCGAGTAGCCAGATAACGAATTTAAAACCCACAGCAGTTTCAAGTGAACCAAGTGTGCTTTCCACTAATGGTGAAGATGCAGATAAGGTCGACCCGATTATCCATTGTACCACACTAACCCCAGTGATTAAGCAGTTATGTATGGGGAGTATAATGTGGGCAATTGAGAACAGTAAAAGAGAGACTGTGACCATGCCAGTCCCAGCAAAATCAGACCCAGAGACCATGAAGGCATGTACATTAGACAAAGATACATATGAGGCACCTGAGAAGAAAAGTGAAACGGAATGTTCTTTGGAAAATAGTACAATGTCGATAGAAACATTGGATCCTATATTCGAGACCATACCTATGGGAGAATTTGGGGGTAATAAACAAGGTTCTGCAATGTCTGGGGGAAGATTTAAAATTCCAAAGAAGAAAAGCCCAAATGAAGGACAACGGCAAGACAATGACAGTCCACCGACATGGTGTGCACCACCAGATGAAAACTCTGACAATTTACCCAACCCTAGTGAACAGCAAGCTGCTAATGAGGATCTATCCACGGGATGTGAGACGAGTGACGACAGCATCCCACTTCCCATGCAAAAGGTGCAAGGTGACGGACCTCGCCTAGTGCGTACCGAGGCACTCGACGATCACGGTGGGACCACTGACGACTGCGGTGGCGGCGCACCGCTTCCACCCTCGATGGCTCGACCCTCTCCACTGGTTGGTGCATTCCTGCATGTTCCGACTCCAGAAGTGCAGCTTCAGGGAATCTCGGCTGCCTCCAGTGAACCTGTTGGGACTCCGGACGGGGGGCATCGACGGAAGGCAGACCGGACTCCAGATGGGGAGCAGCCAAGCGCCGACTCTGATTCGCGCACGCCAGACCTTGCTCCGGACGGGCGGTGTCGCGGCCTCGGTGATGGCACGCTCAGGGTGACGGCGGATGCCACGGCGACAGGGAATGGATCGCGTGGCAGTCCCACTGGGTCGGCAGTGGCAACCAGCACCGGCGGTCCAAGATGGACACACCAATTCGCGCCATCGCCAGACGTTGATGCGAGCAACAATTCTCTCTCCAAGGCGACATGCTTCGACGTTTCTCTGCGGAGTCGCCCTTCTGGCACAGCAGGTGGCCGGAACCAGCGTACACGGTCTCGGCCAACTTCCACATCTGGCACAGTCATCGCCTTGCATGATATTAGTGATGGTGCTACTTCGATGGCAACGACCCATCGGCTACAAGATGCCGTCCACCACAAACATAAAAAGAAAAAGACTCCACCTTGTTCCTGGCATGCAGGGCGGATGGATTGGTGCATAGGCGCAATCAGCGAGCTTTGCGCCGCCTTCCACGCTCGCAACTGAACCGTACGCACACGCCGGATCCTCCACTGGTTCCCAAGGATGACTTCGTGGAGATGCCACGGATCATGCCCCTTCCATCGCCACCAGAACCAAACCACAGCCAAGGCACCACTAACAAAGATGTTGAATGTTATATTTGCACGAATGAAAAAACCAAGCACTGCACGAAGTACAACAAATGGTAAAGTAGAGACTTCAGCAACAGCATCACCTCCAACAGTCCAAGGTGAACCAGTGTGACCCCAAATCTCCACAGCTGAACCGGTTTGAGGACCAGCCCATTCTTGAGGCGGTCACCCATTAGACTGGACTTATAACGCTGTTCATACGTTCAAAAAGTCAAACACTTCTGTATTATAACCTGTTGTTGTTTATTGTTCCAGATATCGTCTGACCAGACCAATGTTCAAGTTTTTTTTTTCTCTCGCATCCAAGTTTTGTTATGGTACAACCTTGTTAGTGTGACGCACCCGACATCGCCCCATGTAAATAGTTACGTCATATACACACGCTGTACATAACACACACACACACTCTTCGATGCACTCACGACACAATTATATTTATAACCACGTAGGCACATATCTTTGTAAAAAGGGGGGATGTCATGATATTCAAACACACACATCATGATAGACACACCAACAGACAAATCAGAACACACAACACCACAACCAATGACAGAAAGATATAAAAGCACAGACACGACCCCCGGTGGTCAGTATTAGCTGCAGAGGAGAACCAGGACACATCTGTTGCCAAACACACTTAGGGAGACAGCACGTGCAGAGTATCCAGAACGAACTGTATTATAAGAGTTATAATAAAATAGAGTTGTACCACATACAACTGTGTTGGCTCATCTGTGCACCAGAGCACCCAACACCACAAGAAGGATGAGGATGGGAATCTTATTGAAACTTACAGGATACTGTGAGGCCTGGGTAGGGTGGACGTGGAGAGGATGCTTCCACTAGTAGGAAAAACTAGAACCAGAGGACATAATCTCAGACTAAAGGGACGGTCCTTTAAAACAGAGATGAGGGGCAGCACGGTGGTGCAGTAGTAACACTGCAGTCTCACGGCGCCGAGGTCCCAGGTTCGATGCCGGCTCTGGATCACTGTCCGTGTGGAGTTTGCACATTCTCCCCGTGTTTGCGTGGGTTTTCATCCCCACAACCCAAAGATGTGTACGGTAGGTGGATTGAACACGCTAAAGTGCCCCTTAATTGGAAGAAATGAATTGGGTACTCTAAATTTATATTAAAAAAACAGAGATGGGGAGGAATTTCTTCAGCCAGAGGATGGTGAATCTGTGGAACTCTTTGCTGCAGAAGGCTGTGGAGGCCAAATCATTGAGTGTCTTTAAGACAGAGATAGATGGTTCTTGATTAATAAGGCGATCATAGGTTATGGGGAGAAGGCAGGAGAATGGGGATGAGAAAAACATCAGCCATGATTGAGTGGCGGAGCAGACTTGAGTGTCCGAATTCTGCTCCAATGTCATATGGTCTGGTGATCTTTCAAAGGTTGGTGCAGACTCGATGGGCCAAGTGGCCTAATTCTGCTCCTATGTCTTACGGTCATATAAACCAATGATCAAATGTAGTGTAAACAGTTTGTCATTTTCCGTTTTAACAAAGCTAACAGAAAAGCCCCTATGAAAACCTCAAGTTCAACTCCCTACCGACCCCCTCTCCCCGCTTCTCTATCTCCCTCCCTCCTGTCCCCTCCCCTCAGCTGCTGGCCAAGGATGCATTTTCCGATCAGTTCAAGCCTCTCACGAAGAATTGCTGATTAAGCACAGCTGCCTTTATAGATGAAACAAGGCCTACTCCTGCTAATTATTATGTTTCACAAAACTGTGTTTGTATGCAGAAAAAGAATAGAAGGTAATATCTCTCTAGGTAAGTGGGCTCATGTGGCGCATAGACACTGGACTGAGCCAGTTGGGCTGAATTGATGTTTTTTGTGCGGTAAACAGTAGTTAGCACTGTTGCTTCACAGCGCCAGGGACCCGGGTTCGATTCCCAGCTTGGGTCACTGTCTGTGCAGAGTTTGCACGTTTTCCCCGTGTCTGCGTGGGTTTCCTCCTGGTGCTCGGGTCCCGAAAGACGTGCTTGTTAGGTGAATTGGACATTCTGAATTCTCCCTCAGTGTACCCGAACAGGCACCATCGTGTGGCAACTAGGGAATTTTCTGTGTTCATGTAAGCCTACTTGTGACACTAATAAAGATTATTAAATTTATGTAAATCTATTACTATTCCCTTTCCCAAAGCCAACTTGTTTAGCACAAAGTTGTACAGAAATTTGGTAAAAGATATTTTCAGTTGCATCTGTGGCTTCTTGTTTAATTTAATAGTGCAGAGTGTTGACATGCATCATTCTTGTTGATACAATACTATTGCTGTAAATCTCCTTGTTTATATTGATAGTTTAGATTTGGATTTGTTTATTGTCACGTGTACCGAGATCCAGTGAAAAGTACTGTTCTGCGTACATCTCAGACAGATCATTCCGTACATGAAAAGAAAATACATAGGGCAAACATAAAATACACAAGGTAAATACATAGACACAGGCATCGGATGAAGCATGCAGGAATGTAGTACTACTCAGCAGAGAAGATGTGTGAAGAGATCAGATCAGTCCATAAGAGGGTCGTTTAGGAGTCTGGTAACAGGGGAAGAAGCTGTTTTTGAATCTGTTGGTGCGTTTTCTCAGACTTTTGTATCTCCTGGCCGATGGAGGAAGTTCGAAGAGTGAATAAGCCGAGTGCATGGGGTCTTTGATTATGCTGCCCTCTTTCCTAAGGCGTAGACAGGTTGATGCACGATCAATAACTACTAAAACGAGGTTGGAGCACAACTGAAGGCTTTAATAGACTAGAACTGTTCCCCAGCAGCTCAGGTACAGAATGAGGGCTGCTGGGACGGCACTGACTCTTATACCCTCCCTATCAGGGCGGAGCTACATACTATACAGCCAATGGTAAACACCCAGGGTTTAACCAATGGAACTTCAGCCTCTCGGGTACTGCAATACCTGATAATACCACATTCACCCCCTGTTAAAAAGGAGTCCGGCGGGGGTGGTGGCCAGCGGCAACAACTGTATTCAACATGGTATGATCAGATATGGAGGTACCGTGATACCTCCTTACAGTGTTTAGAGGATATTTACAGTTACAGATCGGTTAAGATGAAGCAATCAGTCGGTCGGGTGCCCTGGTCATCCTCTGGGATCGTCTGGGCCTCGGTGGTGATTCCGGTGGCGGTCCAGGCATCTGCGATTCCGGGAGCGTGGCTTCGGCCTCGATGGCAGCTTCGTCACCCCTAGACGGCTCTGGTGGGGAAAGCGGTTGACCTGGGAGGGGGGCGCCTGTAGGGGGCGTCGGTGGATGGGAAGGCCCAGGCAGGGGCGGCGGGAGGACTGGCCCTCCTGTGAGGTGCTGTGGAGGGGGGGGGGGGGGTGGTGGTTGGGGTGCGCGTGGCGTTCCGGCGGGCACCAGGTCCCGTAGGGAGACCGTATCTTGTCGGCCGCCAGGGAACGCCACGTAGGCGTACTGGGGGTTAGCGTGCAGCAGATGGACCCACTCAACCAACGGGTCCAACTTGTGCGCCCGCAGGTGTTTTCGGAGCAGGATTGGTCCGGGTGTTGCTAGCCAGGTCGGGAGCGAGGTCCCGGAGGAGGACTTCCTGTGAAAGACAAGGAGATGTTCGTGAGATGTCTGGTTGGTGGTCATACAGAGCAGTGACCGGATGGAGTGGAGGGCCTCCTGGAGGACTTCTTGCCAGCGGGAGACTCGGAGGTTCCTGGTCCGTAGGGCCAGGAGAACGGTCTTCCAGACCGTTCCGTTCTCACTCTCCACCTGCCCGTTTCCCCGGGGGTTGTAACTGGTCGTCCTGCTCGAGGCAATGCCCTTGCTGAGCAGGAATTGACGCAGTTCGTCGCTCATAAAGGAGGACCCCCTATCACTGTGTATGTAAGCGGGGAAACCAAACAGTGCAAAGATGCTATGGAGGGCCTTGATGACGGTGGCTGCGGTCATGTCTGGGCAGGGCATGGTGAATGGGAACCGGGAGTACTCGTCAATCATGTTCAGGAAGTACGTGTTGCGGTCGGTGGAGGGGAGAGGGCCTTTGAACTCCATGCTGAGGCGTTCAAAGGGATGGGAAGCCTTTATCAGTTGCGCCCTCTCTGGCTGGTAGAAGTGCGGTTTGCATGCCGCGCAGGTTTGGCAGTCCCTGGTGGCTGTCCTGACCTCCTCGATGGAGTAGGGCAGGTTGCAGGTCTTAACAAAGTGGAAGAAGCGAGTGAGCCTGGAGTGGCAGAGGTCCTCGTGGAGGGCTCGGAGGTGGTCCACTTGTGCGTTGGCACATGTGCCACGTGACAGGGCATCGGGAGGCTCGTTTAGCTTCCCGGGACGATACAAGATCTCATAGTTGTAGTTGGAGAGTTCTATCCTCCACCGCAAGATCTTGTTGTTTTTTATCTTGCCCCGCTGTGCATTATCGAACATGAAAGCCACCGACTGTTGGTCAGTGAGGAGAGTGAATCTCCTGCCAGCCAGGTAATGCCTCCAGTGTCGCACAGCTTCTACTATGGCTTGGGCCTCCTTTTCGACTGAGGAGTGGTGGATTTCAGAAGCATGGAGGGTACGGGAGAAGAAGGCCACGGGTCTGTCCGCTTGGCCGCCAGAGCTACGTCGGACGCATCGTTCTCAACCTGAGAGGGGAGGGACTCGTCGATGGCGTGCATTGTGGCCTTTGCAATGTCTGCTTTGATGCGGCTGAAGGCCTGGCGGGCCTCCATCGACAGGGGGAAGGTTGTGGACTGGAGCAGGGAATGGGCATTGTCTGCATAGTTAGGGACCCACTGGGCGTAGGAGCTAAAAAAATCCGAGGGAGCGCTTCAGGGCCTTGGGGCAGTGAGGGAGGGGGAACTCCATGAGGGGGCGCTTGCGTTCATGGTCGGGGCCTATAACTCCATTTTGCACTACGTAGCCAAGGATGGCTAGGCGGTCGGTGCTAAACACGCATTTATCCTTATTGTACGTTAAGTTAAGGATTTTAGCGGTCTGGAGAATTTTTCGGAGGTTGGTGTTGTAGTCCTGCTGGTCATGGCCACAGATGGTGACGTTATCGAGATACGGAAACGTTGCGCGTAAGCCGTACCGGTCAACCATTTGGTCCATCTCGCGTTGGAAGACCGAGACCCCGTTAGTGACACCGAAGGGAACCCTTAAAAAATGATAGAGCCGCCCATGTGCTTCGAAGGCCATGTATTTGCGGTCACTAGTGCGGAGGGGTAGCTGGTGGTAGGCGGACTTGAGATCCACCATGGAGAAGACCTTATAATGCACGATCCTGCTTACCAGGTCGGATATGCGGGGGAGAGGGTACGTGTCCAGCTGCGTAAACCTGTTGATGGTCTGACTGTAGTCAATGACCATCCTATGTTTCTCCCCGGTCTTTGCCACCACTACTTGGGCTCTCCAGGGACTGTTGCTAGCTTCAATGACCCCTTCCCTCAGTAGCCTTTGGACCTCCGACCTAATGAAGGTCCGGTTCTGGGCACTGTACCGTCTGCTCCTGGTGGCGACGGGTTTGCAATCTGGGGTGAGGTTCGCAAACTGGGAAGGCGGGTCGACCTTAAGGGTCGTGAGGCCACAGACAGCAAGGGGGGGTATAGGGCCGCCGAATTGGACGGTCAGACTTTGCAGGTTACATTGGAAGTCCAACCCCAGGAGTTTAGCCGCGCAGAGGTGCGGAAGGACATAAAGGCGGAAATTGTTGAATTTCCTTCCTTGGACTGTGAGGTTTGCTAGACAGAAGCCCTTTATTTCCACTGAGTGGGAACTGGAGGCCAGGGAGATTCTTTGATTTACAGGGTGGGTAAAAAGTGAACAGCGCCTTACCATGTAGGGGTGTCTAAATCTCTCCGTGCTCCCAGAGTCGATCAGGCAGGACGTCTCATGGCCGTTGATGAAGACCGTCGTCGTTGCTGTTGAGAGTGTTCGATATCGAGTTTGGTCCAGAGTCACCGAGGCCAGACGCAGTATTTGTGAATTTTGATCGGGCAGTGTGTAGTCGGCCGGGCTGGGGTCCTGGGGCCCCATCCAAGATGGCGTCTCCCATGGGTCGCACATGGTGGTCGAAGATGGACAAAATGGCAGCGCCCATCCGTCCAGCGCGGTGTCCGGGGAACAAGATGGCGGCGCCCGTGGGCTTCACGTGGCCCTAGGATACGGGGTGGTGGTGACTGCTGGCCACCTGGGGCCCGAGGAGAAGATCGCTGTGGCAGTCCGGAGTCGCCACTGGAGACCGCGGCCACTACTCGTGCCTGGCAGACCTCCACAAAATGGCCCTTCTTACCGCACCCTTTTCAGGTGGATGTGCGGGCCGGGCAGTGCTGGTGGGGGTGCTTTTCCTGCCCGCAGAAGAAACAGCGGGGCCCATCGGTGTTGGTGGGCCGCCTTACAGCGCAGGCCTGCGGGGACACGGGGAAGGTGTGTGGGGCTGCCGCTGCGGGATTCTACGCTGCCCAGGGGTCCGCCGTGCGGTCGGGCACATAGGATTGTGCGTTCCTGGAGGCAACATCCATGGACGCTGCCAGGGCCCGTGCCTCCCTAAGTTCCAGGGTGTCTTTCTCTAAAAGATGCTGGCGGATCTCTGAGGAGCTCATACCTGCTACGAAGGCATCCCGGATTAGGAGTTCCGTGTGGGCGCTCGCCGAAACTTGCGGGCAGCCACAGCTTCTGCCCAGCACCAGTAGCGCGTGGTAGAACTCCTCCAACGATTCCCCGGGGCTTTGCCGTCTAGTTGCAAGCAGGTGACGTGCGTAGACCTGATTTACTGGGCGGATATAATGTCCTTTTAAAAGTTTGATTGCTGCATCAAAGTCTTCCGCCTCCTCGATGAGGGTGTAGATCCCAGGGCTTACCCTTGAGTGCAGGAGATGCAGTTTCTGCTCCCCGAGGGTGTGCGTCCAGCCGTCTCAAGGTAGCCTTTGAAACACGCCAGCCAGTGCTTGAAAATCGCCGCAGAGTTCACCACGTGGGGACTGAGTTGCAGACACTCCGGCTTTATTCGGAGATCCATCCTTTCTACTTAAATCTAGTCTATTAAATTGATGCACGATCAGCAACTACTAAAACGAGGTTGTCGCACAACTGAAGGCTTTAATAGACTAGAACTGTTCCCCAGCAGCTCAGGTCCAGAATGAGGGCTGCTGGGATGACACTGACTCTTATACCCTGCCTATCAGGGCGGAGCTACATACTATACAGCCAAGGGTAAACCCTCAGGTTTAACCAATGGAACTTCAGCCTCTTGGGTACTGCAATACCTGATAATACCACACAGGTGCAGACAGAGTCAATGGCTGGGAGACGGGTTTGTGTGATGGACTGGGCGCTGTTCACGACTCTCTGTACTTTCTTATGGTCTTGGGCCGAGCAGTTCCCATACCAGGCTGGGATGCAGCCAGATAGGATGCTTTCTATGGTACATCTGCAGTCAATGTGGACATGCCACATTTTCTTAGTTTCCTGAGAAAGTATAGGCACTGTTGTGTTTTCTTGGTCGTAGCGTCGACATGGGTGTACTAGGACAGATTGTTGGTGATGTGTATACTTAGGAATTTGAAGTTGCCAACCATCTCCACCTCAGCCCTGTTGATGCAGACTGGGGTGTGTACAGTACTTTACTTCCTGAAGTCAATGATCAGCTCTTTAGTTTTGCTGACATTGAAGGAGATATTGTTGTTACACCACTCCACTAGGTTCTCTACCTCCCTCCTGTATTCTTACTCATCATTTTTCGAGATCCGACCCACTACAGTCGTGTCGTCAGCAAATGTGTAGGTGGAGTTGAAGCCACATTTTGCTACGCAGTCATGTGAGTATAGAGTATAGTATGCAGCCTTGCGGGGCCCTAGTATTGAGGATTATTGTGCAGTAGGTGTTATTGTTTATCCTTACTGATAGTGGTCTATGGGTCAGGAAGTCAAGGATCCAGTTGCAGAGTGAGAAGCCAAGTCCTAGGTTTTGGAGCTTTGATATGATCTTAGCTGGGATTACGGTGTTGAAGGCGGAGCTGTGGTCAATAAATAGGAGTCTGATGTAGGAGTTCTTGTTGTCGAGATGCTCCAGGGATGAGTGTAGGGCCAGGGAGATGGCGTCTGCTGTGGACCGGTTGCGGCGGTATCCGAATTGCAGTGTATCTAGGTATTCTGGGAGTATGTAGTTGATGTGTCTCATGACCAACCTCTCGAAGCACTTCATTATGATAGATGTCAAGGCCACCAGACGATAGTCATTGAGGCACATTGCATGGTTCTTCTTTGGCACCAATATGGTGGTGGTCTTCTTGAACAGGTGGGGACCTCGGAACGGAGCTATGGGCTCACTAATGAAATTGGTCCTTCTGTGGTAATTCATAATGTGACTGAATGTTGGAGCATGAGTGCTCAAAGCTTTGCACTAAAGGATGAGCTTAACCTAAATAGGGGCGGCACAGTGGTACAGTAGTTAGCACTGTAGTCTCACAGCACCAGGGACCCAGGTTTGGTTCTGGCCTCAGGTGACTGTCTGTGTGGAGTTTGCACTATGGAGTTTGCACTTTCTCCCGTGTGTGTCTTGGTTTGCTCCCACTGTCCAAAGATGTGCAGGTTAGATGGATTGGCAATACTAAATTGCCCTTTAGTGTGTCTGAAGATTAGGTGTGGTTACGGGGACAGGGCGGGGAGTGGGCCTGGGTAGGGTACATTTTCAGGAGGGTCAGTGCAGATTCGATGGGCTAAATGGCCTTCTTCTGCATTGAGGGCATTCTATGATCCTACCTCAGATAAGGACACCAAAACATCACACAATACTCCAGGTGTGGCCTCACCAGCGCTCTATACAATTGCAGCAAAACATCGCTATTTCTATACTCAAATCCTCTCTATTTCTATACTCAAATCCTCTCTGTTTCAATACTCAAATCTTCTCACTATGAAGGCCAACATTCCATTTGCCTTGTTTGCTGCCTGCTCTACCTGTTCGCTTACTTTCAATGACTAATGCATAAGGACATCAAGGTCTCGTTGAGTATTCACCTCTCTCAATTTACACCGATTCAAATAATAATCTGCCTTCTTATTTTTGCTACCAAAGTGGATAACTTCACATTTATCCACATTATACTGCATCTGCCATGCATCTGCCCACTCACTCAACCTGTCCAAATCCTGCTGAAGCATTTCTGCATCATCTTCACAACTCACTCTCCCACCCAACTTTGTATCATCTGCAAACTTGGAGATGATGCATTTAGTTCCCTCGTCCAAATCATTAATATATAATGTGAACAGTTGGGGTCCCAGCACAGATCCCTGTGGTACCCCACTAGTCACTGTCTGCTAATCAGAAAAAGACCCATTTATTCCAACTTATTGCTTCCTGCCTGCGAACTAGCTTTCTATCCATCTCAAGACAATACCCGCAATCCCATGCGCTTTAACTTTACATATTAATCTGTTATATGATACCTTGTCAAAAGCCTTCTGAAAGTCTAAATAAACCACATTCACTGGTTCTCCCTGGTCAACTCTACTAGTTACATCTTCAAAGAATTCTAGTAGATTTGTTAAAAGCATGATTTCCCTTTCGTAAATCCATGCTGACTTAACCAATGAGTGCTGAGTGAAATGTTAATCAAAGATGTGTAGAATTGTGGCCGAAGAGTGTGCTGATACCCATGATAGACAGGAATTAGGGCAGAGATGAGCAGTGTGTTAGCTTCCCTCCCCTGCAGAGGAAAGGGAACTTTGTGCAGCATTCGTCTGCAGTCCCAGAAGTAAGGGAATTTACAGTCAGTACCAGTTCCATCATCATCTAGGCATAAGTTACATTTCTCACTCCTGCCCCTCTCGATTTTGTGTGTTCGTTTTCCTTTCTGTCGTTCTCTCCTCTTCATGTGTGATCCTCTCTTTCCTGCTTTTGGGATCCTCTGTCCCTCACTCTTGTGCTTGCTTTTTTTTTCTTGTTCCTGTTTACGCTCTCTCTCTGCCTTCTCTTTTTCTTTCCAAAGCTCTCTTGATGTCTCTTGTGTGCCCTCGTTCCCTCCCTATCTTGTTAGCTCTGCTCCCACTCTCCTGAGTCTGCCTCATGCAAATATGCCTCTGCCGTTCTCACATCGCCTTGTGTGTCTTGTTAATGGCTGCTATAATTAAAAATAACTTCTGATAAAGCGATGATGTGGTGACAATTTGAATTCATCAAAGAATTGGGTTTGTTGAGCTACATGATCTTTCCCTTTCTTTAAATATTCTTGGTGTTTGGTGACGGATATAAGCTTATTTATGATGCTGGAGCTGGATGTCAGCGACAGGTTATCAGTGAAAAACCCATGAGCTGAGATGCAACATTAAGGAGAAACTGATTTAAGGGCCGGGATTCTCCCCTACCCGGCGGGGCGGGGGATCCCGGCGTAATGGAGTGGCGGGAACCACTCCAGCGTCGGGCCGCCCCAAAGGTGTGGAATTCTCCGCACCTTTAGGGGCCAAGCCCCCACCTTGAGGGGCTAGGCCCGCGCCGGAGTGATTTCTGCCCCACCGGCTGGCAGGAAAGGCCTTTGGCGCCATGCCAGCCGGCGCCGAAAGGACTTCGCCGGGCGACGCATGCGCGGGAGTGTCAGCAGCCGCTCACGGCATCCCCGAGCATGCTCAGTGCAGGGAGCCTCGTCTGCCTCCGCCAGAGTGAAGACCATGGCGAAGGCGGAAGAAAAAGAGTGCCCCCACGGCACTGGCCCGCCCGCCGATCGGTGGGCCCTGATTGCGGGCCAGGCCACCGTGGGGGCACCCCCCCGGGGCCAGATCGCCCCGCGCCCCCCCAGGACCCCGGAGCCCGCCTGCGCCGTCTGCTCCCACCGGTAAGGTAGGTGGTTCAATCCACGGCGGCTGGCAAGAGTTGACAGCGGTGGGACTTCGGCCCATCGCGGGCCGGAGAATCGGCGGGGGGGAGCCCGCCGACCGGCACGGCGCGATTCCCGCCCCCGCCGATTCTCTGGTGGAGGAGAATTCGGGACACGGCAGGGGCGAGATTCACGCCAGCCCCCGGCGATTCTCCGACCCGGCGGGGTGTCAGAGAATCGCGCCCAAGGTTTTGGGCAAGAGATGCAGAAGAACATTTTATGAAGTGAGTGCTAATGATCTGGAATTTACTTTCTTCAAGTGAAGTAGAGACTGTCAATGGTTTCAAAAGGAAATTGGGTGTCACTCGAGGGGCTATGGAGGGGAGTGGGACTGAATGGATTGCTCTACATAGACTCAATGGGCCGAATAGTAGCCCCTTGCGCGAGTATGGCTCCTTCTCAAACAAAACTGTGCAAAATGAAAAAATGAAAATCGCTTATTGTCACAAGTAGGCTTCAAATGAAGTTACTGTGAAAAGCCCCTAGTCGCCACATTCCAGCGCCTGTTCGGGGAGGCTGGTACGGGAACACATAAACATCAATTTTCATGGATCAGGACTGCTTTGAAGGTGCCTCTTTTTGTTAGGCATCTTTGGAAATTTGATGGAGTCAAAGCAATGAGTTTTGATGCCTGTTGAGATTTATTACTAATAGTTGCATGCTTACATCATGGTTACATTCTTGTTCCAGGATTTATGAAAATTTGAGCGACAAACCTATTAAAGCTCAGTAGTAATGTATTTTGCGAAACAATATGTTTTGCAGTGTGATTTGGTTTTAGCCATGGTTTCACTCATGGACCAGTTCCATTTAATTTTATGGCTGGCTCTGCCCAATTTAACCAAATTCCTCAGCCCTCGGACAAACAGAAATGTTGCCAAAACTCTTGTCTTTTGTTCTGCCTGAATATCTTCTGAACTGATTCTGCTTAAAGACAGCAAAGAACTTCTCCTACCTGGAGCAGAACCTTCCTCTGACCCTCTGAAAGCATATTTAATTTTTTCCAGTCTCAGGAATTCTGCCAAGTCCTCCAGCCAGTCCAAGGGCCTAGGTGGTTCAGCCAACCTCCACCAAGCAGATTTCGATGCAGGGGTATCAGTAAGGCGAAGGTCAATACGTCGGTCCCCTTCCCCTCAAGAAGCACCAGCAGATGCGACACCCCAAATACTGCCACCAGCGGATATGGGTCCATCCTAATCCCCATGATCTCAGTCATGGTCTCAAAGAACGAGGTCCAAAACTCGACCAATTTTGGGTAGGACCAAAACAAAAAGGGTGTAGTTCGCTGGTCCCCTTAGATACCGCTCATGCCTATCCACCACCCCAGGGAAGAACCCACTCATGCACACTCTAGTCAGGTGTGCCCTATATACCACCTTAGGTTGTATCAGGCTTAAACTGGAGCAAGAAGAGGTGGAATTCACTCCAGAACTCTCTCTCTAGCCCGAGTCACAATTCCTCCTACCACTTACTCTTTGTTTCGTCCAACTGGGCCCTTACTTCTTCCAGCCCATATATATCTGATCTTCTCGCTGCTCCCAACTCCTCCTGAGATAACATCCCATCCAGTAGTGTAAGTTTAAGTAGCCAGGGGAATGACACTCCCGTGCGAAGAAATTCCCATATCTGCAGGTACCTGAATGCAGCCCCCCTCGTGAGTTGAAATTTCTCCATCAACTCCTTCAGTCCTGCAAGCCTACCATCTCAACACCCTTCCTCATCCACGTTTTGCATGTTGCATTTATCCCCAGTGAATAAATCTGTGGTTACCACATATTGGCACCAAGAAGGACATGCCCCCCAGTCTGAAATGCAGCCTGAATTGCTTTCAGATTCTCAGCGATGCCACCACCAGGCTTGTCATGAACCTTGCCAGTGAGAATAGAAGAGGGGCAGTAACCAGCACCTGTAAGGGCGACCTTGCACATGAGGCCTCCACCATCTGCCCCCACTCTGACCCCGGTTCCCCAAGCCATCCCCGCAACCTTTCAATGTTCACCACCCAGTAGTAGAACATTAGGTTTGGTAATGCTGGACCTCCCAAACGCCGTCCACACTGCAGGACAGGTAGACAAATGTGAGGTGTGTTCCTTGTCTACGCAAAGGCCAAAATTAATTCATCCACATTGATGAAGAAGGACTTGGGGCGAAAGATTGGAAGCGAACAAAACACAAATAGGAATCTTGACAGGACGTTAATTTTGATCGTCTGCACTCTCCCCGCCAGGGGGAATGCAAATGCATCCCATCTCCTCAGGTCCTCCCTCACCCCCTCCACCAAGCTGGCCAAATTCAATTTGTGTAGCTTGGATCAGTCATGTGCCACCTGGATCCCTAGGTATCTAAACTCAGTTTGTGTCAGCTTGAACGGCAGTTCCCCTAATTCTGTCTCCCTGTCCTGGGGGTTCACCAGGAACATCTCACTCTTGCTCAGGTTCAGCTTGGAACCCGAAAAGGTTCCAAAGTCCCTTAGCAGTTCCCATGCTGGGGCTAGGGGTCAGAAACGTAGAGCAGCAGATCGTCTGCTTGGAGGGAAACTCTGTGCTCCCTGCCTCCCCTTTCAATCCTCTCCACCCCTTTGATGGCCGAAGCACAATGGCCAGAGACTCAATTGCTAGAGCGAACGGCAATGGGGACAACAGGCATCCTTGCCTTCTGCCCCTGTGCAGCTGGAAATAGTCCGAGCTCACCATGTTTATCCGGACACTCGCCATGGGAGCACTAAATAGCAATTTGACCTACAAGCTGAATATTGGCCCAAATCCAAATCTTTCCGGGACTTTGAAGAGGTACCTCCTCTCCACCTGACCAAAGGCCTTCTCTGCGTCCGTGGAGATGGTTACCTCAGGTATCACCTCCCTGGATGGGGACATGACCACATATAACAGTTTCCTGATATCGGCTGACAATATCTGCCCTTGACAAATCTGGTCCGGTCGTCCGCAATCACCTCTGGCATGCAACCCTAGAACCCTTCGCCAGAGCCTTGGTCAGCATCTTTGCATCAATGTTCGGGATCAGTGGAATTGACGCCTGTGCCAATGTGAGCGGCAAAGCCCCCGGGACAGCAAGTCTTTGACCTTCTGCAGTTAATGCGGTGCTAACACTGCCGCAAGTCGCTTGTAGAAGTCCAAGGGAAACCATCTGGTCCCAGTGCCTTCCCCAATTGCTTAGAGTTGATACCCTACATAACCTCCTCCAGTGTCAACGACACCCCCTGTCCCTGCCCCTCATCCCCTCTACCACCGGAAAATCCAGCCCGTGCAGGAATCGCTTCATACCCAAGTCCCCCTCCGGTGGCTCAGATATGTACAGCTCCAAGTAGAAAGCTCCAAAGGTTCCACTGATCTCCTCCGGAGCCCTATCAGCTTGCCCCGCTCATCCCCAACCTGGACTTTATCCCTTCTGTCCACCTGCCTCTCAGCTGGTGAGTCATCAGGCGCTGTCCTTGTCACCATACTCGTAAAAGGTGCCTCGCGACTGAACAGAGTTGGTTCACCGCCTTCTGGGTTGAAACCAGCTCAAACTCTATTTGTAGTCTTTCCGCTAATTGGGGTTGCGGAGTACTGCCTGTCCATCTCCAGAATGGAGTCAATCAACCTATATCTGTCTGCTCAATAACTCCCCCCCCCCCATCCCTGTGGGCCTTGTCTGAGATTCCCTCCCCTCTTATCACTGCCTTCAGTGCCTCCCAATTTGTAGAGGGCGAAACCTCCCCATTCTGGTTGTAACTCACATAATTTTCTATGACTGAGCCCATCTTTTCCAGAAGCCCTTGTTCACAAGGAGGGCACTGGGTCCAACTCGACAGCAACTTCACATCCACATAATGTGGTGCCCGCACAATCTGAAATTACGATAGCTGAATATTCAGCCATCACCACCCCCGGAAGCATCGATTTCCCCAGCACAAAGGACTCCATTCGGGAATACACCCGATGGAAGAGAGAGAAGAAAGAGAACTCCCTCTCTCTCAGATGACTAAACCTCCAGGGTCCACCCGCCCATCTGTTTCATGAATACTGCCAATTCTCTTGCCATTCCCGACTTAACAAAAGACCTGGATTTCACCTGTCCAACCTTGGGTCCGGCACAGGTGAAGTCACCCCCCCCTTGAGCAGTTGATGATGGTCAAGGTCGCGGATTGCTGCCAGTGCTTTCTTGATGAAGTATGCATCATCCCAATTCTGTGCATACATGCTCACGAGTACCACCGGCACACTCTCCAGAATCCACTCACCATCACATATCATCCCCCCAGGTCCATTACCGTGTTGACCACCGTGAACAGCATAGAGAACATAGAACATAGAACATTACAGCGCAGTACAGGCCCTTCGGCCCTCGACTTGTGAAACCACTCTAAAGCCCATCTACACTATTCCCTTATCGTCCATATGTCTATCCAATGACCATTTGAATGCCCTTAGTGTTGGCGAGTCCACTACTGTTTCAGGCAGGGCATTTCACGCCTTTACTACTCTCTGAGTAAAGAACCTACCTCTGACATCTGTCCTATATCTATCTCCCCTCAATTTAAAGCTATGACCCCTCGTGCTGGACATCACCATCCGAGGAAAAAGTCTCTCACTGTCCACCCTATCTAATCCTCTAATCATCTTGTGTGCCTCAATTAAGTCACCTCTTAATCTTCTTCTCTCTAACGAAAACAGCCTCAAGTCCCTCAGCCTTTTCTCATAAGATCTTCCCTCCATACCAGGCAACATTCTGGTAAATTTCCTCTGCACCCTTTCCAATGCTTCCACATCCTTCCTATAATGCACGCAATACTCCGGATGCAGCTGCACCAGAGTTTTGTACAGCTGCAACATGACCTCATGGCTCTGAAACTCAATCATTCTACCAATAAAAGCTAACACACCGTACGCCTTCTTAACAACCCTCTCAACCTGGGTGGCAACTTTCAGGAATCTATGTACTTGGACACCGAGATCTCTCTGCTCATCCACACTACCAAGACTCTTACCATTAGCCCAGTACTCTGTCTTCCTGTTACTCCTTCCAAAATAAATCACCTCACACTTTTCTGCATTAAACTCCATTTGCCACCTCTCAGCCCAGTGTTGCAGCTTATCTATGTCCTTCTGTAACTTGTAACATCCTTCCGCACTGTCCACAACTCCACCGACTTTAGTGTCATCTGCAAATTTACTCACCCATCCTTCTACGCCCTCCTCCAGGTCATTTATAAAAATGACAAACAGCAGTGACCCCAAAACAGATCCTTGTGGTACACCACTAGTAACTGGACTCCAGTCTGAACATTTCCCATCAACCACCACCCTTTGTCTTCTTCCAGCTAGCCAATTTCTGATCCAAACTGCTAAATCACCCTGAATCCCATGCCTCCGTATTTTCTGCAGTAGCCTACCGTGGGGAACTTTATCAAATGCTTTACTGAAATCCATATACACCACATCAACTGCTTTACCCTCATCCACCTGTTTGGTCACCTTCTCAAAGAACTCAATAAGGTTTGTGAGGCATGACCTACCCTTCACAAAACCGTGTTGACTATCTCTAATCAAATGATTCCTTTCCAGATGATTATGCATCCTATCTCTTATAAACCTTTCCAAGATTTTGCCCACAACAGAAGTAAGGCTCACTGGTCTATAGTTACCAGGGTTGTCTCTACTCCCCTTCTTGAACAAGGGGACAACATTTGCTATCCTCCAGTCTTCTGGCACTATTCCTGTAGACAAAGATGACTTAAAGATCAAAGCCAAAGGCTCAGCAATCTCCTCCCTAGCTTCCCAGAGAATCCTAGGATAAATCCCATTCAGGCCCAGGGGACTTATCTATTTTCACACTTTCCAGAATTGCTAACACCTCTTCCTTATGAACCTCAAGCCTTTCTAGTCTAGTAGCCTGAATCTCAATATTCTCCTCGACAACATTGTCTTTTTCCTGTGTAAATACTGACGAAAAATATTCATTTAGCACCTCTCCTATCTCCTCGGACTCCACGCACAACTTCCCACTACTGTCCTTGAGTGGCCCTACTCTTATCCTAGTCATTCTTTTATTCCTGACATATCTATAGAAAGCTTTAGGGTTATCCTTGATCCTACCTGCCAAAGACTTCTCATGTCCCCTCCTGGCTCTTCTTAGCTCTCTCTTTAGGTCCTTCCCAGCTAACTTGTAACTCTCGAGCGCCCTAACTGAACCTTCATGTCTCATCTTTACATAAGCCTCCTTCTTCCTCTTGACAAGTGTTTTGACTGGGAGGCATAGCCACCCCTCTCGCCTTTACGTTGGTATGTTTGTCCCACTCAGTGGGCGGCACGGTAGAACAGTGGTGAGCACTGTTGCTTCACAGCACCAGGGTCCCATGTTCGATTCTCACTTGGGCCACTTTCTGTACGGAGTCTGCACGTTGTTCTTTGTTCTCCCCATGTCTGTGTTGGTTTCTTCTAGGTACTCCAGTTTCCTCCCACAAGAACCGAAAGACGTGCTGTTAGGTGACTTTGACATTCTGAATTCTCCCTCTGTGTACCCGAACAGGCGCCAGAGTGTGGCGACCAGGGGATTTTCACAGTAACTTCATTGCAGTGTTAATGTAAGCCTACTTGTGACAATAATAAAGATTATTATTATTCTTTAGCCTCGTCTGATCCCTGGTCTTCAAATGTATTTTTTTATGGAAAGACTTTGTCAGCTTTCAGGCTTTTCAAGTGGGCAAACCCTCTTGTCCAGACCATTTAGAGCCCTCACGTTCCAGATAATCCTGGCATGGGGTCTCTGAACCCCTCTATTAGGGTCAGCTGTATCCACCTCGCAGATAGGCCTCTGAATGCCCAGGCCCGTCTCTTTTCCCAGCCCACCCTAGATGGCCGCCTCCCTCATTTAACCCCTTAAGCGCAAAGACCTACATAAGATCATAAGACATAGGAGCAGAATTAGGCAGTCAGCCCATCAAGTCTGTTCTACCATTCGATCATGGCTGAAATGCTTCTCATCCCCATTCTCCTGCCTCCCATAAGCCCTAATCCGGTTATTAATACATGGCCAGCATTCTGTCCTCCCTCCCCATTCCACCTAGACTATCCATCCACCCTTTCCCCTCCCCTGCCCCTCCTTTGATGTCAGCCTACCCCCCTACCCCCAGGAATCCCCTTCCCCCACCCCATATTCCAACAGCCACGAGTCCAGCAGACTTTGTCATGTTGACTAACCCCTCCCACCCTGCCAGAGGCCACCTCCCCCTCAGGCAGCTCGTCGCGGCTCCTCCCTTCACTTTGTTCCAGTTTACAAGTATAGCTGCTAGCATGGTGGCCCCCATTTGAAAGAAAAATGCAAGAACAAAGAACAATACAGCACAGGAATAGGCCCTTCGCCCTCCAGGCCTGTACAGGTCATGATACCACCATTGGCCAAACCCCTCAGCATTTCTTAGTGTTGTATCCCTCCGTACCCATCCTATCCATGTATTTGTCTCGATGTCTTTTGAACATCGCTAATGTATCTGCTTCCACAACCTCCCCTGGCAGCGTGTTCCAGACACTCACCACCCTTGGTGTAAAAAACTTGCCTCGCACATCTCTTCTCAACTTTGCTCCATGGACCTTCAACCTATTCCCCCGAGTGACTAACCTCTCCACCCTGGGAAAGAATGCCTGCCCTTTTCTCGATCCATGCCCCTCATAATCTTGTTGACCTCGATCAGGTCACCCCTCAACCTCCGTCATTCAAATGAAAATAGTCTGAGTATTTTCAGCCTCTCTGCACAGCTAACATCCTCCAGACCAGGCAACATCCTGGTAAACTTCCTCTGCACACTCTCCAAAGCCTCCACATCCTGCTGGTAGTGTCGCAACCAGAATTGTGCGCAATATTCCGCACTGGCCTTATCAAGGCTCAATACAACTGTAGCATGACTTGCCAATTTGTATACTCAATGCCTAATCCAATGAAGACAAGCATTCCGTATGCTTTCCTGACTACCTTGTCAACCTCTGTTGCCACTTTCAAAGAGCCGTGGACCTATACGCCAGCTCTCTCTGACTTTCTATATTACTAAGTATTTTGCCATTTCCTGTATATTTCCCTCCATGTTAGACCTACAAAAATACATTACCTCACATTTGTCCAGATTAAACTCCATTTGCCATTTCTCTGCCCAAGTCTCCAAACTATCTATGTCCTGCTGTATCCTCTGACAATCCTCAACACTTTCTGCCACTCCACCAACCTTGGTGTCATCCGCAAACTTACTAATCAGACCAGCGATATTTTCGTCTAAATCGTTTATGCATACTACAAACAACAGAGGCCCAGGAAACTTATCTACCTTAAATGTCTTTTAAAACATACAATACCTCCTCCTTTATGATGTCAATATGACCCAGAACTCGACCCAAAAGAACCCTAACAGCCCCTAACTCTTTCTCCCCATCCAAAGTCACCCATGCTGGAGGTAAAAGAGAGAAAGAAAAAAAAAGGGATGAACCTGCACCCCTCTTCAACCAGATGAACTATTGCAGGTATCTATATGGTTCAACCCTGGAATCCCAAACATCAAAGCATTCAAACACTATGTGTAACAACAAAATGCACATGTAACAGATCACCAACATAGAATTTCCTTCACTTTGCGCACTCAGTTCACTCCCAGTCCATTCTTTTGCGTAAAGTTGTTTGCTTCCTCCGGCGTATTAAAGAAGTGCACTCTACCTTTGAACATAACCCAAAGTTTCACCGGATGTAACATTCTGAACCACATTTACCCTTAAATAATGCTGTCTTGCCCTTGTTAAATTCTGCATGCCGCTTTGCCAAGCCGGCTCTAATGTCCTGATATATTTAAAGGGAGTGTCCCTCTCATTAACTAGACCACATGGTCTTCACCCATTTTTGAATGTACTCCATGTCCTGGAACCTGTGAAGACGGACAATTTTTGCCCATGGCAGTTCCCCGACTCTCAGCTTCTGGCGCAGCGATCGGTGTCCCCGGTCCACCTTGGGGGGGGGTTTAGTGAAGACCCACTCACCGACTAGCTCACCGAGCATTTTTGACTCAGTGGCGCTCTTACCTTTAGCGTCCTCCGGTAACCCTGTGATCCACAAGTTCTGCCGCATGGACCTAAATCTCCTGGTCATCTGCCCTGGCCTTTAGGACATTTTGGGCCACCAGCAGGATTGCGATTCATGCCTTTAATGAGGCAATTCATTCGTTGCACTCCATGGCCACCTTCTCTATCTCCCAGATTGTTGAGCCTTGCGACTCCAGCCGCTGCTCCACCTTACCAATGATACATGAAGGGGTGCACCGTTCCCTCGATCACCATGGCCAGGTTTTCCTTCACCGCCTGTCTGTGTCTCTGAACTTCACCCGTAATGAATACCATCAGCTTCTTCGTGGAAGATTGCGTGGGCGTCGGCGACGCAACAAGGTCTGCCCTATTTTTCTTCGAGCTGCTACGTGGTGTCTGGAGGGGCGGTTTCACTCGCTTTGTTCTTTTTGCTGCCAGCCGAAATTCCACACCAGTGGGGCTACTGAAGAGGTTCAATTTTATCCAGTTCTTTCCGACTGCGGTATCCGTTTACCGGGTAAAACAGGTCCAAAATTGGGTTTACAAGCGGGAGCCAACCTGTGTACGACCGCTCAGCTCATGGCCGCCACCAGAAGTCAAATACTGCATTAGCTGTAGGGCGGGATTTACCGACCACCCTGCTGTTTGTTTTCCTATGTATTAAACATTTCAGTACCCAAAGGTCAGTAAAGCTATGCTTTTTAAATGAAAAATATTAGTGCTGGTTGACATTTTATTTTGAACCATGAATCATTTGTCTTTAGCATAGTTAGAAATTTATTATGCAACATTTACATGATGTAATTCAAGCCTATTAAAAACAAGAAGAATCACGGAGCTTTATTTATAAGATATGAAATAAAACCAGAGAAATAGAGTTAAGATACAGATCATCCATAATGACAGAACTGGCTAAAGGGGCTGAGTGGCCTCCTCTTGTTCGTATGTTTTTACCTGGATATCAATGAATGGGACTTGGCACATATGTGAAAGTATTCATGCATCAAGCCCTTTCTTCAGTCAATTCAATCTAGTTCAGGCTTCAAAGAAATATTAGTCAGCTAAGGGAATGGCTCACAGAGTACCTCTCTGATTTTCTCCAGCATTCAAGGTCAATTGTTATCAGGTCCAGCAACCTGATCAATCTTCAGTGCCTCAAACAGACTAAAGCTATTTATATATTTGCAATCAAGGAGCCAATATCTAAATCATTTGTATCTATGGAGATTTAAAAAGAGATATAAAAGGAGATTTAAAAAGAGTGGGAGCTGCGAGTCAGAGCGGAGATTTAAAAAGTGGGAGCTGCGAGTCGGAGCGGAGATTTACAAAGAGCCGGAGCTGCGAGTCGGAGTGGAGATTTACAAAGAGCCGGAGCTGCGAGTCGGAGTGGAGATTTACAAAGAGCGGGAGCTGTGAGTCGGAGTGGAGATTTACAAAGAGCGGGAGCTGTGAGTCGGAGCGGAGATTTAAAAAGCGGGAGCTGCGAGTCGGAGCGGAGATTTAAAAAGCGGGAGCTGCGAGTCGGAGCGGAGATTTAAAAAGAGCGGGAGCTGAGAGTCGGAGCGGAGATTTAAAAAGCACGGGAGCTGCGAGTCGGAGCGGAGATTTAAAAAGCGGGAGCTGAGAGTCGGAGCGGAGATTTAAAAAGAGCGGGAGCTGCGAGTTGGAGCGGAGATTTAAAAAGAGCGGGAGCTGAGAGTCGGAGCGGAGATTTAAAAAGCGCAGGAGCTGCGAGTCGGAGCGGAGATTTAAAAAGAGCGGGAGCTGAGAGTCGGAGCGGAGATTTAAAAAGCGCAGGAGCTGCGAGTCGGAACGGAGATTTAAAAAGAGCGGGAGCTGCGAGTTGGAGCGGAGATTTAAAAAGCACGGGAGCTGTGAGTCGGAGCGGAGATTTAAAAAGCACGGGAGCCGCGAGTCGGAGCGGAGATTTAAAAAGCACGAGAGCTGCGAGTCGGAACGGAGATTTAAAAAGAGGGGGCTGAGAGTCGGAGCGGAGATTTAAAAAGCGCAGGAGCTGCGAGTCGGAACGGAGATTTAAAAAGAGCGGGAGCTGAGAGTCGGAGCGGAGATTTAAAAAGCGCAGGAGCTGCGAGTCGGAACGGAGATTTAAAAAGTGCGGGAGCTGCGAGTCGGAGCGGAGATTTAAAAAGAGCGGGAGCTGAGAGTCGGAGCGGAGATTTAAAAAGCACGGGAGCTGCGAGTCGGAGCGGAGATTTAAAAAGAGCGGGGGCTGAGAGTCGGAGCGGAGATTTAAAAAACGCGGGAGCTGCGAGTCGGAGCGGAGATTTAAAAAGCACAGGAGCTGTGAGTCGGAGCAGAGATTTAAAAAGAGCGGGAGCTGCGAGTCGGAGCGGAGATTTAAAAAGCGCGAGAGCTGCGAGTCGGAGCGGAGATTTAAAAAGCACGGGAGCTGCGAGTCGGAACGGAGATATAAAAAGAGCGGGAGCTGCGAGTCGGAGTGGAGATTTAAAAAGAGCAGGAGCTGCGTGTCAGAGCGGATATTTAAAAAGAGCGGGAGCTGCGAGTCGGAGCGGATATTTAAAAAGAGCAGGAGCTGCGAGTCGGAGCGGAGATTTAAAAAGAGCGGGAGCTGTGAGTTGGAGCGGAGATTTAAAAAGATCGCGGCCTAGTTTCGGGAGCCGTTCGGAGGAGGAGGAGCAGTCTCTGTCAGGGAGAGAACCTGAGAACATCTAAGACCCTCAGAAGGTAAGTAAGTGATTTTTACTCATTTTTACTTTTATTACCTTTTCAAATTGTGTGTGTGTGGGGTGGGGGGGGGGGGGAAACTGAAGTGACATCACAGAAAAGCTGTGACCTGAGTGGCTGGTTGGGAATCTACACTAAATTTAAAAAATTAAGCATTGGTAACTAATTAAACATAATTACTTAATTATAATTTAGAGGGGTATCTAAGCCAGAGATCGGAGAGTACTATATTTAGCTTTCACATTTATAGTAGAAATCTAGTGCTAGGAAACAGATAGTGAACAGTAACTTTTTTAAAAAAATTTTAACTTTTAATTTTAATTTACTAATTAATTGACGCAATGTCAGTTAGAGGGGTGCAGTGCTCTGACTGTGAGATGTGGCAGGTCCGGGAGGATTCCAGCATCCCGGATGGCTTCATCTGCAGAAAGTGCACCCAACTGGAGCTCCTCACAGACCTCATGGTTCGGTTGGAGCAGCAATTGGATGCACTTAGGAGCATGCAGGTGGCGGAAAGCATCATAGATCGCAGTTATATAAATGTGGTCACACCCAAGGTGCAGGCAGAGAAATGGGTGACCACCAGAAAGGCAGGCAGTCAGTGCAGGAATCCCCTGTGGTTGTCCCCCTCTCGAACAGGTATACCCCTTTGGATACTGTCGGGGGGGGATAGCCTATCAGGGGAAAACAGCAGCAGCCAGAGCAGTGGCACCACGGCTGGCTCTGATGTTCAGAAGGGAGGGTCAAAGCGCAGAAGAGCAATAGTAATAGGGGACTCTATAGTCAGGGGCACAGATAGGTGCTTCTGTGGACGTGAAAGAGACTCCAGGATGGTATGTTGCCTCCCTGGTGCCAGGGTCCAGGATGTCTCCGAACGGGTAGAGGGCATCCTGAAGGGGGAGGGCAAACAGGCAGAGGTCGTTGTACATATTGGTACTAATGACATAGGCAGGAAGGGGCATGAGGTCCTGCAGCAGGAGTTCAAGGAGCTAGGCAGAAAGTTAAAAGACAGGACCTCTAGGGTTGTGATCTCGGGATTACTCCCTGTGCCACGTGCCAGTGAGGCTAGAAATAGGAAGATAGAGCAGCTAAACACGTGGCTAAACAGCTGGTGTAGGAGGGAGGGTTTCCGTTATCTGGACCACTGGGAGCTCTTCCGGGGCAGGTGTGACCTATATAAGAAGGACGGATTGCATCTAAACTGGAGAGGCATAAATATCCTGGCCGCGAGGTTTGCTAGTGTCACATGGGAGGGTTTAAACTAGTATGGCAGGGGGGTGGGCACGGGAGCAACAGGTCAGAAGGTGAGAGCATTGAGGGAGAACTAGGGAATAGGGACATTGTGGCTCTGAGGCAGAGCAGACAGGGAGAAGTTGCTGAATACAGCGGGTCTGGTGGCCTGAAGTGCATATGTTTTAATGCAAGAAGTATTACGTGTAAGACAGATGAACTTAGAGCTTGGATTAGTACTTGGAACTATGATGTTGTTGCCATTACAGAGACCTGGTTGAGGGAAGGGCAGGATTGGCAGCTAAACATTCCAGGATTTAGATGTTTCAGGTGGGATAGAGGGGGATGTAAAAGGGGTGGCGGAGTTGCGCTACTGGTTAGGGAGAAAATCACAGTTGTACTACGGGAGGACACCTCAGAGGGCAGTGAGGCTATATGGGTAGAGATCAGGAATAAGAAGGGTGCAGTCACAATGTTGGGGGTTTACTACAGGCCTCCCAACAGCCAGCGGGAGATAGAGGAGCAGATAGGTAGACAGATTTTGGAAAAGAGTGAAAACAACAGGGTTGTGGTGATGGGAGACTTCAACTTCCCCAATATTGACTGGGACTCACTTAGTGCCAGGGGCTTAGACGGGGCAGAGTTTGTAAGGAGCATCCAGGAGGGCTTCTTAAAACAGTATGTAGACAGTCCAACTAGGGAAGGGGCGGTACTGGACCTGGTATTGGGGAATGAGCCCGGCCAGGTGGTAGAAGTTTCAGTAGGGGAGCATTTCGGGAACAGTGACCACAATTCAGTAAGTTTTAAAGTGCTGGTGGACAAGGATAAGAGTGGTCCTAGGATGAATGTGCTAAACTGGGGGAAGGCTAATTATAACAATATTAGGCGGGAACTGAAGAACATAGATTGGGGGCGGATGTTTGAGGGCAACTCAACATCTGACATGTGGGAGGCTATCAAGTGTCAGTTGAAAGGAATTCATGACCGGCATGTTCCTGTGAGGAAGAAGGATAAATACGGCAATTTTCGGGAACCTTGGATAACGAGAGATATTGTAGGCCTTGTCAAAAAGAAAAAGGAGGCATTTGTCAGGGCTAAAAGGCTGGGAACAGACAAAGTCTGTGTGGAATATAAGGAAAGTAGGAAGGAACTTAAGCAAGGAGTCAGGAGGGCTAGAAGGGGTCACGAAAAGTCATTGGCAAATAGGGTTAAGGAAAATCCCAAGGCTTTTTACACGTACATAAAAAGCAAGAGGGTAGCCAGGGAAAGGGTTGGTCCACTGAAGGATAGGCAAGGGAATCTATGTGTGGAGCCAGAGGAAATGGGCGAGGTACTAAATGAATACTTTGCATCAGTATTCACCAAAGAGAAGGAATTGGTAGATGTTGCGTCTGGAGAAGGGTGTGTAGATAGCCTGGGTCACATTGAGATCCAAAAAGACGAGGTGTTGGGCATCTTAAAAAATATTAAGGTATATAAGTCCCCAGGGCCTGATGGGATCTACCCCAGAATACTGAAGGAGGCAGGAGAGGAAATTGCTGAGGCCTTGACAGAAATCTTTGGATCCTCACTGTCTTCAGGTGATGTCCCGGAGGACTGGAGAATAGCCAATGTTGTTCCTCTGTTTAAGAAGGGTAGCAAGGATAATCCAGGGAACTACAGGCCGGTGAGCCTTACTTCAGTGGTAGGGAAATTACTGGAGAGAATTCTTCAAGACAGGATCTACTCCCATTTGGAAGCAAATGGACGTATTAGTGAGAGGCAGCATGGTTTTGTGAAGGGGAGGTCGTGTCTCACTAACTTAATAGAGTTTTTCGAGGAAGTCACAAAGATGATTGATGCAGGTAGGGCAGTGGATGTTGTCTATATGGACTTCAGTAAGGCCTTTGACAAGGTCCCTCATGGTAGACTAGTACAAAAGGTGAAGTCACACAGGGTCAGTGGTGAGATGGCAAGGTGGATACAGAACTGGCTAGGTCATCGAAGGCAGAGAGTAGCAATGGAAGGATGCTTTTCTAACTGGAGGGCTGTGACCAGTGGTGTTCCGCAGGGATCAGTGCTGGGACCTTTGCTGTTTGTAGTATATATAAATGATTTGGAGGAAAATGTAACTGGTCTGATTAGTAGGTTTGCAGACGACACAAAGGTTGGTGGAATTGCGGATAGCGATGAGGAATGTCAGAGGATACAGCAGGATTTAGATTGTTTGGAGACTTGGGTGGAGAGATGGCAGATGGAGTTTAATCCGGACAAACGTGAGGTAATGCATTTTGGAAGGTCTAATGCAGGTAGGGAATATACAGTGAATGGTAGAACCCTCAAGAGTATTGAAAGTCAGAGAGATCTAGGCGTACAGGCCCACAGGTCACTGAAAGGGGCAACACAGGTGGAGAAGGTAGTCAAGAAGGCATACGGCATGCTTGCCTTCATTGGCCGTGGCATTGAGTATAAGAATTGGCAAGTCATGTTGCAGCTGTATAGAACCTTAATTAGGCCACACTTGGAGTATAGTGTTCAATTCTGGTCGCCACACTACCAGAAGGATGTGGAGGCTTTAGAGAGGGTGCAGAAGAGATTTACCAGAATGTTGCCTGGTATGGAGGGCATTAGCTATGAGGAGCGGTTGAATCAACTCGGTTTGTTCTCACTGTAACGACGGAGGTTGAGGGGCAACCTGAGAGAGGTCTACAAAATTATGAGGGGCATAGACAGAGTGGATAGTCAGAGACTTTTCCCCAGGGTAGAGGGGTCAATTACTAGGGGGCATAGGTTTAAGGTGAGAGGGGCAAGGTTTAGAGTAGATGTACGAGGCAAGTTTTTTACACAGAGGGTAGTGGGTGCCTGGAACTCGCTACCGGAGGAGGTGGTGGAAGCAGGGACAATAGTGACATTTAAGGGGCATCTTGACAAATACATGAATAGGATGGGAATAGAGGGAGACGGACCCAGGAAGTGTAGAAGATTGTAGTTTAGTCGGGCAGCATGGTCGACACGGGCTTGGAGGGCCTGTTCCTGTGCTCTACATTTCTTTGTTCTTTGTTCTTTGTACCGCTGTATCATCTTCAAGAGTGAAAATGAAAAGAGAACATTTCAGTCATATGCTACTCCTCAATCCTCATCACCATGCTAAATCTTTCATAGGACCCGGACAGAACTTATAAAGCTTTACCATGGGATTGCCACGTGATCAGCTGTTTTTTTTATAAATAATGTTCTTTTGGCATTCAAATGTGGCTTTAGTTAACTTCAACTATATTGACATCTATGTATGCCATCATGCCAATGTTTTATACTTTGTGAAATATTTAGTTTTGAGGCCACTTTCTGATATTTACATAAATAAGTTTATTTTTCTCCTTCATAACTTATTTCCATCAACCAAAACACCCCAATCTCAATTTTTGAAACTGTTCTTTATATCTGGAAACTGAACCCATTCTTACAGCAGGCACAGCAAGTCGGCAGCAGAAATAGTTTTCTCAACCAAGAAAATATATCAATACAACGACTATTGATATAAACCGTTTCATCCCCAAGTCCCTGTTGGGGGTGATGCATGATCAATTGCACAGAGACGAGAGTTGAATACAACTGAGGCTTTATTACTGTAAGATGTGTGGCCTCCTGTAGCAGCTGACGAAATGGCTGCTGTATAGGGAGCACACATATTTATACTCCGCCTACTGGGCGGAGCCAGCGGGCAGGGACCACCCCCGTACCTGTAGTACAGGGCCTTACCACACATCTCCTAATATATACAACAGTGGTGATTACCACATTCACCCCCTGTTAAAATTGAGTCCGGCGGCGGCGGGGGGGGGGGGGGGGGGGGGGGGGGGGGAGAACTATATACAGAGCAAGTTTAATATACAGAAGCGAAAAAAAAATTTCTTTCTGAAGTCCTGTACAAGGTGGTTTGATAGTCCCGAACCAATTATAGATTTAGCCAGTCCAGGGCCTTGATGTGGCGTTGGGAGTGACGCAGTGGTGGCGGCGATTCCAGTGTTGGTCTGGTCCTCGGTGACTCCGGGAGCATGCCAAAATCCTCTTCATCCTCGGGCGTGGGCAGGGGGAGGACGGATGGTCCTGGGGGGGGTTGCTGCTGGGTGCGCCGGGAGAGGGGGGGGTGGATGTGGGCCGGAGAGGTGTGTGTGTGGAACCTGCTGTTGCCAGGTCCCTGAGGGAGACAGTATCCTGGTGGCCGTCAGGGTACGCCACGTAGGAATACTGGGGGTTAGCGTGGAGTAATTGCACCCTTTCAACCAACGGGTCCGCCTGGTGGAGTCGGACGTGCCTACGGAGGAGTACGGGTCCTGGAGCTGAGAGCCAAGTCGGGAGCGACACCCCGGATGTGGACTTCCTGGGGAAGGCAAAGAGACGTTCATGAGGTGTGTCGTTAGTGGCGGTGCAGAGTAGCGACTGAATGGAGTGCAGTGCATCGGGGAGGACCTCTTGCCAGCGGGAGGTCGGGAGGTTTCTGGACTGTAGGGCCAGCTGGATGGCTTTCCATACCGTCCCATTTTCCCTTTCTACCTGTCCGTTTCCCCGGGGGTTATAGCTTGTCGTTCTGCTGGAGGCGATACCCCTGCTGAGCAGGAACTGACGCAGCTCATCACTCATGAATGAGGATCCCCTGTCGCTGTGAATGTAGGCGGGAAAACCAAACAGAGCGAAGATTGTGTTGAGGGCTTTAATGACGGTGGCAGACTTCATGTCGGTGCATGGGATGGCAAAGGGAAATCTGGAGTATTCGTCGACCACTGAGAAAATATGTGTGATGGTCGGTGGAGGGGAGGGGGCCTTTGAGGCATTCAAAGGGGCGGGAGGCCTTCACCAGGCGCGCGCAGTCCAGCCGGTAGAAGTGCGGCTTGCACTCCACACAGACCTGGCAGTCCTTGGTGATTGTCCTTACTTCCTCGACGGAGTAGGGCAGATTTTGTGCCTTAATGAAGTGGTACAACCGTGTGACTCCTGGGTGACAAAGACTCGTGCAGGGCCTGGAGTCGGTCTACCTGTGCGCTGGCACATGTACCTCGTGATAGGGTGGCTGGGGGCTCGTTGAGTTTGCCGGGGCGATACATAATCTCATAATTGTAGGTGGAGAGCTCGATCCTCCACTTCAAGATTTTATCGTTCTTGATCTTGCCCCGCTGTGTGTTGTTGAACATGAAGGCTACCGACCGTTGGTCAGTGAGGAGAGTGAATCTCCTGCCGGCCAGGTAATGCCTCCAATGCCGCACAGCTTCAACGATAGCTTGGGCCTCCTTTTCGATGGATGAGTGCCGAATTTCTGAGGCATGAAACGTGCGGGAAAGGAATGCTACGGGCCTGCCTGATTGGAAGGGCAGTGTCTCATCTACAGCGTGCATTGTGGCCTTGGCAATATCAGCTCTGATCTGGGCGAACGCCTGTTGGGCCTCGGCCGTCAGGAGAAACTGGGTGGACTGTATGAGTGGGCGGGCATTGTCCGCTTAGTTTGGGACCCACTGGGCGTAGTACGAAAAAACCCTCATGCAGCGTTTGAGGGCCTTGGGGCAATGGCGGAGGGGGAGCGCCATGAGGGGGCACATGCAGTCGGAATCAGGACCCAGAACTCCGTTATCATCGGGGGCCCCTGGGGTTCACTGGCTGGTGTGGAGCGCAGGCGTATTGTGTGGACAGCGCCCCCGCTGGGGCGGCTGTCTGTGGGGTCCATAGCCGAGGATGGCTAAGCAGTTCCTGCTGAACACGCACTAGGGGCTGTTTAGCACAGGGCTAAATCGCTGGCTTTGAAAGCAGACCAAGGCAGGCCAGCAGCACGGTTCAATTCCCGTAACAGCCTCCCTGAACAGGCGCGGAATGTGGCGACTAGGGGCTTTTCACAGTAACTTCATTTGAAGCCTACTTGTGACAATAAGCGATTTTCATTTCATTTCATTTCATTCATTTCATTTCATTTTCACTTCTCATTGTTGTAAGTGAGGTTTAGGAGAGTAGTGGTGTGGAGAAATTTAGCAAGGTTGGCGTCGTGGTCCTGCTGATCATAGCCGCAGAACGTGACGCTGTCTAGGTACGGAAAGGTGGCCCGCAACCCGTACCGGTCGACCATTCGGTCTATTGCCATTTGGAAGACCAAGACCCCGTTTGTGACGCTGAAGGGGACCCTAAGGAAGTGGTATAGGCGGCCCTCTGCCTCGAAGGCGGTGTATGGCCGGTCCGATTTACAGATGGGGAGCTGGTGATAGGCGGATTTCAGGTCTACCGTTGAGAAGACCCGGTAGTGCACAATCTGGATAACCATGTCAGATATGCGTCGAGCTGCGTGTACCGGTTGATGGTCTGGTTGTAGTCCACGACCATTCGGTGTTTCTCTCCAGTTTTAACTACGACCACTTGAGCTCTCCAGGGGCTGTTGCTGGCCTCGATGATGCCTTCCCGAAGCAGCCGCTGGACTTCGGACCTGATGAAGGTCTTGTCCTGGGTGCTGTACCGTCTGCTCCTGGTGGCGACGGGTTTGCAATCTGGAGTTAGATTGGCAAAGAGGGAAGGTGGGTCAACCTTTATGGTCGCGAGGCTGCACACAGTAAGGGGTGGTAAGGGCCCGCCGAATTTCAGAGTTAGGTTCTGGAGGTTGCACTGGAAGTCAGGGCCGAGCATTAGTGCAGCGCAGAGGTTAGGGAGGATGTAGAGGCAGAAGCCGCTGAATTCTACGCCCTGGACCGTGAGCGTGACCGTACAGTACCCCTGGATTGCTACGCGATGGGATCCGGAGGCCAGGGAGATTTTTTGATTGGCGGGGTGTATCGTGAGAGAGCAGCGCCTTACCGTATCCGGGTGTATGAAGCTTTCGGTGCTCCCGGAGTCCAGCAGGCAGGATGTTACGTGTCCGTCGACTTTCACGCTGGTGGATGCGTTGGTCAGGTTATGCGGACGAGACTGGCCGATTGGCATGGAGGCGAATCTCGGGTCCTGGAATGCTGGTGGTGCCCATGTGCTGAGGGGTAGACAAGATGGCGGCGCCCGAAGAACTTGAGGCGTATTGGGTGGACAGCGCCCCCGCTGGGTCGGCTGTCTGTGGGGTCCAGTGGGGTGGGCTGTGCGGCTGGGGGTGTAGGACTGGATGTTGCGCAGGGCGACCGTCATGGAGAGCGCTAGCATTTTAGTCTCTGCGAGGTCGCGCGTGGCCCCTTCTCGGAGTCGCTGCCGTATGAGATCTGTCCCAATTCCAGTCACAAAAGCGCCCCACATAAGGAGGTCTGAGTGTTCCGTGGCCGTAACAGCCTGACAGTCACAGTCCTGGACTAGTGGGATTAGGGCCCGCCAGAAGTCTTCTATGGACTCCCAGGGAGTTGAGAGCGAGTGGCGAATGCGTGCCTGGCGAAGAGCCTGTTCACCTTGGTGCATAGTTGTCCTTGAGTAGAGTCATGGCTTCGGCGTAGTTCGGCGCGTCCTGGATTAACGGAAAGACTTTGGAGCTCAACCTGGAATATAAAATCTGAATCTTCTGAGCCTCCGGAACAGGGGTTGGTGCCGCGTTGATATACGCCTCGAAGCAAGCTAGCCAGTGCTGGAAGTCCTTTCTGGCGTCGCTTGATTGCGGATCCAGCTGCAGGTGATCCGGTTTAATACGGACGTCCATCCTTAGAAACTGATAGCAATAAATTGAGGCACGATCAATTGGACAAAGATGATTGTTGAATCCAACTGAGGATTTATTGCTCTCAGATGTGTGGCCTCCCACAGCAGCTGGTGAAATGGCTGCTGGCTGGAGGGCATGCATATTTATACCCCGCCTCCTGGGCGGAGCCAGCAGGCAGGGACTACCAGTGAACCTGTAGTACAAGTCCTACCGTACATCGCCTAATACAGGTGCAACAGTGGTTTACCACACCCCTCGATTTTGAATCAAACTCTGAGTGAAAAACCTGCCCGACCCACCCCTTCCTTAACCTAACCTGGTCCTTCACATGGAGGTGCGTCTCCTGCAGAAAAACCACCCCCACTTTCAAGCTCCTGAGGTGCACAAACACTTGCGACCTTTAAACCGGCCCATTCAGTTCCCGGACGTTCCAAGTTACCAGCCTTACTGGAGGCTTAAGCCTCCATTCCCCTCTACATTTCGTCATCCTTCCCACTTAACTCCCGCCCCTTTAATTATACATTTAATTACTAAAAGTATTGCAGGTAACCACATAAAAAGTTTCTGTGTTCAGATTAAGTAAATTTGAAAAAGAGCCAAAGGGAAAATTCAGAGAATTTCTTTAACTCAGCAAGTTGCTATGACCTTATTTTCAATAAGGAATTAGATATATACTTCAAAAGGACACATTTCCCCTGATATGTTTGTAGTGCACAAAGACTCCGTGAGACGAATAGAGTGAAGTCGATGAGGCTTTATTAAGCGTGACTGTTCCCCCGCAGCTCGATAGTAGAATGGCCTGCGGGGGAGGACTCCGGCTTCTTGTACTCCGCCTTCAGGGCGGAGCTAGAGGTCAACGGCCAACCAGGACCCGGGATCTGTCAGCCAATGACATTAGGGCTTCCAGTCCCACATGACCCCTAATACATACTACCACATTCACCCCTTGTCAAAAATGAACCCGGCGGGGTGATGCTTCGCATGGTGGTAAGGGTTTACAGGGCTGGTCCTGGGAGGAAAACATTCACATGGCAGTACAGTATGTACAATTTTGTCCTGTTTCAACTATTTACAGAGGTATCAGGAGAAAAGCAAAATGTTCTTGTGAAAAGTCCATATATTGATTTTGATCGACGCCACGAGTCGGTCGGGCGGTCTGGTCGTCCGTGTCGATCGCCTCGGCCCCGGTGGTGGTGGTGGTGCTTGTACCGGTGTTGTCGCCTCCGGGAGCCTTACGGTTTCAGCTTGGGCTTTATTCTTGGTCGGGCCTGAGGGGAGGGGAGCCGATCCTCCTGGGAAGGGGGCGTTCGCGGGGTGCGGCGGTGGCAGGAAGGGGGGGGTTGGGTGAATGGTGTCGGGGGGGTGTGTGTGTGTTGCCGGCGGGCGCCAGATCCCGCAGGGAGACCGTGTCCTGTCGGCCGTCGGGGTACTCCACATAAGCGTACTGCGGGTTCGCGTGGAGGAGGTGAACCCTTTCGACCAACGGGTCCGCCTTGTGTGCCCGCACATGCTTTCGGAGCAAGATGGGTCCTGGGGCCGCCAGCCAGGTCGGCAGCGATGTTCCAGAGGAGGACCTCCTCGGGAAGACAAGGAGACGCTCATGAGGCGTTTGATTAGTGCTCGTACATAATAGCGACCGGATGGAGTGGAGAGCGTCCGGGAGGACCTCCTGCCACCGTGAAACTGGGAGGTCCCTGGACCGTAGGGCCAGTAGGACGGTCTTCCAGACCGTGCCGTTCTCCCTCTCTACTTGCCCGTTCCCCCGGGGGTTGTAGCTGGTCGTCCTGCTTGAGGCTATGCCCTTGCTGAGCAGGAACTGGCGCAGCTCGTCACTCATGAAAGAGGACCCCCTGTCGCTGTGGACGTATGCGGGGCAACCGAACAGTGTGAAGATGGTGTTCAGGGCTTTAATGACTGTGGCCGCGGTCATGTCAGAACAGGGAATGGCGAATGGGAAGCGGGAGTATTCGTCCACCACATTAAGAAAGTATGTGTTGCGGTCGGTGGAGGGAGGGGCCCTTTGAAATCGAGACTAAGGCGTTCAAAGGGGCGGGAAGCCTTAATCAGGTGCGCACCATCCGGCCTGAAAAAATGCGGTTTGCATTCCGCGCAGATGTGGCAGTCCCTTGTGACTGTACGGACCTCCTCTAAAGAGCATGGGAGATTGCGGGACTTGATGAAGTGGAAAAACCGAGTGACCCCCGGGTGGCAGAGGTCCTCGTGGAGGGTTTGGAGGCGGTTAATTTGTGCGTTGGCACATGTGCCGCGGGATAGGGCATCGGACGGCTCGTTCAGCTTTCCGGGACGATACAAAATCTCGTAGTTGAAGGTGGAGAGCTCGATCCCCCAACTTAAGATCTTGTCGTTTTTGATTTTGCCCCGCAGTGCATTATCGAACATGAAGGCTACCGACCGTTGGTCGGTGAGGCGAGTGAATCTCCTGCCGGCCAGGTAATGCCTCCAATGTCGCACAGCTTCCACTATGGCTTGGGCTTCCTTTTCCACTGAGGAGTGGCGGATTTCTGAAGCGTGGAGGGTTCGAGAGAAAAAGGCCACGGGTCTGCCCGCTTGGTTAAGGGTGGCCGCTAGAGCTACGTCGGAGGCGTCGCTCTCGACCTGGAAGGGGAGGGACTCGTCGATGGCGCGCATCGTGGCCTTTGCGATATCCGCTTTGATGCGGCTGAAGGCCTGGCAAGCCTCTGTCGACAGAGGGAAGGTCGTGGTCTGTATTAGGGGGCGGGCCTTGTCTGCGTACTGGGGGACCCACTGGGCGTAGTATGAAAAAAACCCCAGGCAGCGTTTCAGGGCTTTTGAGCAGTGTGGGAGCGGAAATTCCATGAGGGCGCGCATACATTCGGGGTCGGGGCCTATTATCCCATTGCGCACTATGTAGCCCAGAATGGCTAGCCGGTTGGTGCTAAAAACGCACTTGTCCTCGTTGTACGTGAGGTTCAAGGCTTTGGCGGTCTGGAGGAATTTTTGGAGGTTGGCGTCGTGGTCCTGCTGGTCGTGGCCGCAGATGGTTACATTGTCGAGATACGGGAACGTGGCCCGCAACCCATGTTGATCAACCATTCGGTCCATCTCCCGTTGGAAGACCGAGACCCCATTTGTGACGCCAAATGGGACCCTTAGGAAATGGTATAATCGCCCGTCTGCTTCGAAGGCTGTGTACTTGCGGTCACTTGGGCGGATGGGGAGCTGATGGTAGGCGGACTTGAGGTCCACGGTGGAGAAGACTTTATATTGGGCAATCCGATTGACCATGTCGGATATGCGGGGGAGAGGGTACGCGTCTAGTTGTGTGTACCTGTTGATGGTCTGGCTATAGTCTATGACCATCCTTTGTTTCTCCCCTGTCTTCACTACTACCACCTGTGCTCTCCAGGGACTATTGCTGGCCTGGATTATGCCTTCCTTTAGTAGCCGCTGGACTTCGGACCGAATGAAGGTCCGGTCCTGGGCGCTGTACCGTCTGCTCCTACTGGTGACGGGTTTGCAATCCGGGGTGAGGTTCGCAAACAAGGACGGGGGTTGCACCTTGAGGGTTGCGAGGTCGCAGATAGTGAGTGGGGGTATTGGGCCGCCGAATTTGAACGTAAGGCTCTGTAGATTGCACTGGAAATCTAAACCCAGTAAAGTGGGGGCGCAGAGTTGGGGAAGGACGTGGAGTTTGTAGTTTTTGAACTCCCTCCCCTGCACCGTTAGGGTAACTATGCAGAAACCTTGGATCTGTACGGAGTGGGATCCTGCAGCTAGGGAAATCTTTTGTGCGCTGGGATAGGTGGTCAAGGAACAGCGTCTTACTGTGTCGGGGTGGATAAAGCTCTCCGTGCTCCCGGAGTCGGCTAGGCATGGTGTCTCGTGGCCGTTTATTAGCACCGTTGTCGTCGTCGTCTGGAGTGTCCGGGGCCGAGCTTGATCGAGCGTAATTGAAGCGAGACGTGGTTGTAGTAGTGGAGTGGGGTCCGTTGTTGCCGTCCAAGATGGCGTCGGGGATGAACAAAATGGCTGCCCCCATACATCGCACATGGCTGGGGGGTCACAAGATGGCGGCGGGGGTGGACAAAATGGCCGCCCCCACGCGTCGTACAGGTCTGGGGTGGTCCAAGATGGCGGCGCCCTTCCTCCCCTCATGATGGCCGGCACACAAAATGGCGGCGTCTGCGGGTCGCACATGGGGCGCTGGGGGGGTTGGGGAGCGTTAGGACCGCGCGGGGCTCCCTCATCTCTGGGGACAGCGGTGGTCGGAACCCAAGTTGGTAGCGCCGGCGGGTCAGACGTGGGGCGCGGAGGGGGGGTTTGGGGGGCGTTAGAGACGCGCAGAACTCCCTCTTCTCCGGGGAGAGCGGTGGTCGGGACCCAAAGTGGTAGCGCCGGCGGGTCCACATGGGGCGCGGGGGGGGGGGTTGGGGAGCGTAAGCGGCGTGCAGGGCTCCCTGTTCTCCCGGGACCGCGGTGGTCGGGACCCAGAGTGGCTGCGCCTGCGGGTCGTACATGGGGCGCTGGGGGGGTTGGGGAGCGTAAACGGCTTGCAGGGCTCCCTGTTCTCCCGGGACAGCGGCGACCTCGCGGGACCGGCACACAACCGCGAAATGGCCCTTTTTCCCGCAGCTCTTGCAGATTGCTGCGCGGGCCGGGCAGCGCTGCCGGGGGTGTTTCGCCTGGCCACAGAAATAGCAGCGGGCGCCCCCGGTGCGAGTTGGCGTTTGGACCGCGCAAGCCTGTGGGGTGTCCGGGGGGGGGTGGGTTTGTCGCGAAGGGTACGTACGGAGCCCAATGGGCTGCCGCGCGGTCGGGGCCGTAGGCGCGGGTATTACGCGCGGCCACGTCTAGGGAGGCTGCTAGGGCCCGGGCCTCTGAGAGTCCTAGCGACTCTCTTTCTAGAAGTCTTTGGCGGATTTGGGAGGAATTCATACCTGCCACAAAAGCACCGCGCATTAACATGTCCGTGTGTTCATTTGCGTTCACCGAAGGGCAGCTGCAGGCTCGTCCCAAAATCAGCAGCGCGGCGTAGAATTCGTCCATCGATTCTCCGTGACCTTGCCGTCTCGTCGCGAGCTGGTAGCGAGCGTAGATCTGGTTTACTGGGCGGACATAGAGACTTTTTAGTGCTGCGAACGCCGTCTGGAAATCCTCCGCGTCTTCGATGAGGGAGAAAATCTCCGTGCTCACCCTCGAGTGCAGGACCTGTAGTTTTTGGTCTTCTGTGACCCGGCCGGTGGCCGTTCTGAGGTAGGCCTCGAAACAAGTCTGCCAGTGCTTGAAGGCTGCTGCCGCGTTCACTGCGTGGGGGCTGATCCTCAGGCATTCCGGGATGATCCTGAGCTCCATAGTCCTTTTTAGGCACGCTTAATAAATTGTAGCGCACAAAGACTCCGTGAGACGAATAGAGTGAAGTCGATGAGGCTTTATTAAGTGTGTCTGTTCCCCCGCAGCTCGATAGTAGAATGGCCTGCGGGGGAGGACTCCGGCGTCTTATACTCCGCCTTCAGGGTGGAGCTAGAGGTCAACGGCCAACCAGGACCCGGGATCTGTCAGCCAATGACATTAGGGCTTCCAGTCCCACATGACCCCTAATACATACTACCACAATGTTAAATCAGCCATTTAAAGTCCTTACTGAGTTAATTAGCAGCTCACTCCGGAGGTAATCATTGATGGGGATGGTCAGAATCGCCACATCATCAGCAACACATCATGAGGGAGGAGGCAATGTCAGTGCTGGGACTGTTCAGCCACATCAGGCAGCGGCAAACAGCATCCATCAGCATGAAAGATTGTAAGATGACTCTCCAAGTGCCCATGGCAGAAGAATGGAAAGTTGGCAGGAGCAGCACTGGAGTATTGTGTGCAGTTTTGGTGCCCTTATCTGAGGAAGGATGTTCTTGAAGGAGTGCAGCAAAGGTTTATGAGACTGATACCTGGGATGGCGGGACTGTCACATGAGGAGAGACTAAGTTGGTGTCATGTGAGAGTATCTTTAAGAAATGGGTGTTTATCAAATAGCTGTAGTGGATGTACCTTTAATAAATAGGTGTTCATCAAATAGCTGCAGTGATGTCAGACTGTGGGTGGAGCTGGGCTTTGAACTAACAGCTACAGGGTGTGTTTAGTTTCGTTTTGCAGATTGGGAGCTGCATCCAGCAAAACCAGGTGTAATTCTGATTTCTATCTGGATGAAAGGAATGTCTTCAAATCACTTGCTAATTTAAAAGTGATAACTGCTCTCAGTAGAGAATTTAAATCTGGGGCGTCATTCTCCGACCCCCCAGCGGGTCGTAGAATGGCCGTTGGACGCCACGAATCCCGCCCCCTGCCGGTTGCCGAAGTCTCCGAAGGGAGAAAAGTCGGCGGGGCGTAAATGGCTCTGCAAACGTCGGAGAATGGCATGGGTGTGCGCAAGGCAGCCGATTTTGGGCCTGCCGATATTCTCCCGTCCGGATGGGCCGAAGTCCCGTCAGCGTGATGACCGGTCACATCGACGTAAATCAAACCTCCTTTTAATCGGCGTCAACCTGTGCTCCAGGTTCACGCCGACCAGCGTGGAGGTGAGTGACGGCCTGGGGGGTTGGCCGCTCGGCAGGCGACGGCGTGGCCGCAGTCTGAATGTGTGGGGAGAGGTGTGTCTAGGGTTGTGTGTGTGTGTGCGGCCGGGGGGGTGGTTAGAGTGGGCTGGACTCCGGGGGAGTGCCGGGAGGGGGGTCAGTGCCGGGGAGGAGGATGGGGGGTCCATGCCGGGGAGGGGGATGGGGGGTCCGTGCCGGGGAGGGGGGTGGGGGGTCCGTGACGGGGAGGGGGTGGGAGGTCCGTGCCAGGGAGTGGGATGGGGGGGGCCCGTGCCGGGGAGGGGGATGGGGGGCCCGTGCCGGGGAGGAGGATGGGGGGTCCGTGCCGGGGAGGGGGGTGGGGGTTCCGTGCCGGGGAGGGGGATGGGGTGGGGGCCCGCGCCGGGGAGGGTGATGGGGGGCCCATGCCGGGGAGGAGGATGGGGGGCCCGTGCCGGGGAGAGGGATGGGGGGCCCGTGCCGGGGAGGAGGATGGGGGGGTCCGTGCCGGGGAGGGGGATGGGGGGTCTGTGCCAGGGAGGGGGATGGGGGGTCCGTGCCGGGGAGGGGAATGAGGGGCCCGTGCCGGGGAGGAGGATGGGGAGTCCGTGCCGGGGAGGGGGATGGGGGTCCGTGCCGGGGAGAGGGATGGGGGGCCCGTGCCGGGGAGCAGGATGGGGGGTCCATGCAAGTGAGCTGGTCCACCTGGCCATGTGCCAGCCTCCAACAGTTGGACCCATGCGGTCCATGCCACCTGGCTGGGGGAGGAGGGGATATGGGCAATGATGACATGTCGTCATTCCCACCCACCCCCCCCCCCCCCCCCCCCCCCCCGCAACCATGCCGTCATGTTTTCCGATCATCCTGCGATGTTGGCCGCCGTGGCGGCAGCCGCTAATGTCTATGTTGCCCTGGATGAGGAGGAGGAGCGTGCCAGAGAGGCGGCGCAGCTGCCGCAAAGGGGCAGGCGGCAGCCGCCCAGGCTGGAGGGACACCTGACCGACAGGACGAGGAGGGGGAGGAGGACGTCGCGGCCCCACGGCAACGGAGGCACCCGAGGGCGCCCCATGTGTACCGGCCCCGGCAGTCATACCAGGACCTCACAGACCGGGAATGCAGGAGGAGACTCCGGATGAGGTGGGAAACCGTGGCACACATCTGCCACCTGCTGGCACACCTGTCACCGCGTGGCACTGGCGGGGGACACTCTCTCCCCGTGTCCGTCAAGATTACGGTGGCCCTGAACTTTTATGCAACGGGGTCATTCCAGGCACCGAGTGGGGACCTGTCCGGCATATCGCAGACATCGGTGCATCGGTGCATCCGGGCAGTGACAGATGCCCTATATGCCATGGCGCACCACTACATCCGCTTCCCTGTGGACCGGGCCAGCCAAGATGCCCGGGCCGTGGGCTTCTCTGCCGTGGCCGGGTTCCCCATGGTCCAGGGCACGATTGATGGGATGCACGTCGCCGTGCGGCCACCTGCAGATAACAGGGCCGTGTTCACCAATAGGAAGGGGACCTATTCGATGAACATACATGTGGTCTGCGACCACCGCATGATGATCCTGCACATCCGCGCCCGTTACCCAGGCAGTGTACATGACTCATACGTGTTGTCGCGGTCATCCATCCCCGGCATGTACGAGGGACGCCATCCCCGGCTGAGGGGCTGGTTGCTGGGCGACAGGGGCTACCCATTGCGATCGTGGCTGATGACGCCTATACGGAGGCCACGCAATGAGGCGGAGAACTGCTACAATGATGCCCATGTAGCGACAAGGGGAGTGATAGAGAGGTGCTTTACCGTGCTGAAGATGTGTTTCAGGTGCCTGGACCTCTCTGGTGGCGCCCTCCAGTATCGGTCAGATAGGGTTGGCCGCATCATTGTGGTGTGCTGCGTCCTGCACAACATAGCCCAGCAGAGGGGCGATGTGCCGCAGGCAGAGGAGGGCGGAGTGGAGGAGCAGCAGGAAGAGGCGCATTCCTCCCCAGATGAGGGGGATGGGGGCAATGGTCAGGGCAGACGGGCTGGACACAGGCGGGTGGCTGTCCACCATTACCGGCGGGCCCAGCGGGCACGGGACAGGCTGATAGACGCCCGCTTCACTGACTAGATGGGTGTGGGAATCGGGTAGTATGGCCACAGACCGCACACCATGGCAACAGCCGACCACCCACACCCCCCACCCATCCACCCACCCAGCACCCTCACCACCCTCCCCAACCCCACCCACCCCACCCGCAGGCACACCACCCCCCCCCATTGCCGATCCACTTGCGGCACAATGGCGTGTGAATGCGTGTCTATTGCAGGCCATGGAGGATGATGACAACCCGCCCTGCGATGAGCTCCTGGCTCCACATCGTTGGACTATGTCTGACGCATGGCCACAGTACCACCATCCACCCGGACCATCCCTGCATGCAGCTGTGACACTGCAGCGCACGGTCCCGTCCTCTGCCCGGGGGGATGTTGATGGCGGCCCAGGGGGAAGGGGGCAGACTCACCTGGGGCTGAGGTAAGACCACCCCTCACACACACACTTGCGCTCAACGTACATGACACCCCCGCATGCTTTGGACAGAGCACAAAGGCAGCTTCTGTAGGTGTAACATTGACTTTAATAACCAAAGGAGTTCATGCACGTGCCCTAGCCCCTAAAACTCATCTGTGCCCTGCACCTGTGTCAACTTACTCAGTGTCTAATTGTTTGGCCTTACGGGCCCTTTGACTACGTCTACGTGGTTCCCCAGACGGTACAGCAGAACTGGAGGTAGACTCCTGTGATTCCTGCCCTCTGACACGGGATCGCTTTGGCGGCCGTTTCCTGGGGCGTCCTGGCCTAGATGGGCCAGGATGCGGCCCGGGCGACTGGGATGGCGAGCTGCCAGCCTGTCCTGCCTGTTGACCACCCGATGCTCCTGGGACAGAAGCGGGGGAGTCCGAGGTGTCGCGGTGTTCCGGGACCTCCCCTACAGGGGGACCCGGGACGGACCACACCCCATTCTCCTCCCTCGGGGTGCCCGATGGCCCCCAGGCCTCTACATGGGTGGGGGATGCGAACGGACTGGCCATCCGACGCCCCCCCGACATCTGGCGCTGCCAGTCCTGGAGGCCCATGCTGGTATCGACAGGGGTCTGCAGGTTTGCAGCCATGGAGCCCAGGGGATTGGCAAACCCTGTCTGTGACTGTGCGACGCCGGCTCGCACATGGCCACTGGCGCCGATGCCCTCAGCGATGGCCTGCTGAGACTGGGCCAAGGACTGTTGAGACTGGGCCATGGCCTGCAGAGACTGGGCTATGGCCTGCTGAGACTGGGCTATGGCCTGCTGAGACTGGGCCATGGCCTGCAGAGACTGGGCCATGGCGTTGACCGCCTCTGCCATCTGGCACTGGCACTGGCTCATGGCCTCCTGTGAGAGTGCAGCCATGTCCTGGGCCACAGACGCCGCCTGCACGGAAAGCCCCAGGCCTCGCAAACCGTTCCCCATGTCTGACACCGTCGCACCCATTGCCTCCACCGCGGACGCCACCCGTGCGGTGTCGGCCTGGGTGGCATGTATGACCGGCACCACTCCCAGCTCCTGGACGCGGGTGGACTCCTCCACCTGCGACTGCAGCCGCCGCAAGCCGGCCGTCACCCTCTTCGCTCGTCTCCGGGTCGGTGGTTGCATCGGATCTATGTGTGGGTGTAGTAACTCCAGGAACCCAGGATCCATCTGGGCGGCAGATGTTCGCTTGGGCTGGGCTGATCTCCGACCGCCCGGCCCCTCTGCTGCTCCTACCTCCACCTGCTGTACCGGGACGGCTGTGTTGTGCGCACCAGTGAGTGTACCAGATGCCTCATCACTAAAGTGCCCACCCGTGGTGAGTGTTTCTGCGATGGTGGAGGGTGTTGGTGACAGCAGTGGCGTTGTGTCGTGCTCTTCGTCCCACTCTGTGTCCATGGCACTTTGGGGTGGGTGTTCGTCTCCACCCATCCACTCTGTGTCACTGTCCGGTATTTCGTCTTCCTGGGTAGTGCTGTCCCGGGTAGGGGTGTCCCGGGTAGGGGTGTCCCGGGTAGGGGTGTCCTGGGTAGGGGTGTCCTGGCTCAGCTGTGACAGGGGCCTGTGGCTGCCCCTCTCGTCGCTGGGTGGCACACGCCTGCGTCGTCACACCCGCACGTGACGGGGGTGTCGTCTCCCTGTTGCTCCAGGTCTCTCCTTCTCCCGTGGTGTGCGAGGGGCATCCTGCGGGCGTCGCATGCCGGAGGGTCCGGGTCTCTCCGTCTCCCGTGGTGTGCGAGGGGCATCCTGCGGGCGTCGCATGCCAGAGGGTCCGGGTCTCTCCGTCTCCCGTGGTGTGCGAGGGGCATCCTGCGGGCGTCGCATGCCGGAGGGTCCGGGTCTCTCCTTCTCCCGTGGTGTGCGAGGGGCATCCTGCGGGCGTCGCATGCCGGAGGATCCGGGTCTCTCCGTCTCCCGTGGTGTGCGAGGGGCATCCTGCGGGCGTCGCATGCCGGAGGGTCCGGGTCTCTCCGTCTCCCGTGGTGTGCGAGGGGCATCCTGCGGGCGTCGCATGCCAGAGGGTCCGGGTCTCTCCGTCTCCCGTGGTGTGCGAGGGGCATCCTGCGGGCGTCGCATTCCGGAGGGTCCGAGTCTCTCCGTCTCCCGTGGCCTCCGAGGGGCATCCTGCGGGCGGTCTGCATCTGCGGGGATGGGTGCCTCGACGTTTGCTCCTGCGATACACAATGAAGCATGCATGGTTAGACACGCGGGCAGTGATCAGGTGGTATGGGGGAGGGGGATATAGGGGAGGGGGGATATGGGGACGGGCTGTCGGTGGCTCACTTGCTAGTGCGCCCCCGACCTCTGCATCAGCAACCTCCCGGTCCTCAGGTCCGCCAGCCAGTTCCAGGGCCCTTTCCTCGTGTTCGGTCAGTGGCCTCTCATCAGCGGGGCCTCCTCCAGTCCTCACATGCTCCCTGGTGTTGTGTGCACGTTTCTCCTGTGGCGGTGGGGGGGGGGGGGGTGGTGGCAGGGGTAAAAGGCAACAGTGTTAGACAGGTATATGAATGCACGCCATCGGTTGCGCGTGTATTGCAGAGGTTAAGGTTAGGGCTGGATTCACTTGGGGATATGGGGGATATGGGGGAGGGGGGATATGGGGGATATGGGGGAGGGGGATATGGGGAGGGGGATATGGGGAGGGGGGATATGGGGAGGGGGATATGGGGGAGGGGGGATATGGGGAGGGGGATATGGGGAGGGGGGATATGGGGAGGAGGGATACGGGGAGGGGGGATATGGGGGAGGGGGATATGGGGAGGGGGGATATGGGGAGGGGGGATATGGGGGATATGGGGGAGGGGGGATATGGGGGATCTGGGGAGGGGGATATGGGGGATATGTAAGAGGGGGGATTTCGAGGAGGGGGATATGGAGGATATGGGGGAGGGGGGATATGGGGGATATGGGGAGGGGGGATATGGGGATATGGGGGAGGGGGGATATGGGGAGGGAGGATATGGGGATATGGGGAGGGGGGATACGGGGGAGGGGGGATATGGGGAGGGGGATATGGGGGGGATATGGGGAGGGGGGATATGGGGGATATTGGGTAGGGGGGATATGGGGAGGGGGATATGGGGGAGGGGGATATGGGGGAGTGGGGATATGGGGGGGGGGGATATGGGGAGGGGGGATATGGGGGAGGGGGGATATGGGGGATATGGGGGGATATGGGGAGGGGATATGGGGGATATGGGGAGGGGGGATATGGGGAGGGGGATATGGGGGAGGGGGGATAGGGGGATATGGGGGGATATGGGGGAGGGGAGGTTATGGGGAGGGGAGGATATGGGGGATATGGGGAGGGGGATATGGGGAGGGGGATATGGGGAGGGGGATATGGGGGAGGGGGGATATGGGGGATATGGGGGCATATGGGGGGATATGGGGGATATGGGGAGGGGGGATATGGGGGAGGGGGGATATGGGGGAGGGGTGATATGGGGAGGGGGGATATGGGGGGTGGGGGATATGGGGATATGGGGGAGGGGGCATATGGGGGAGGGGGTATGGGGGAGGGGGGATATGGGGGATATGGGGGAGGGGGGATATGGGGAGGGGGGATATGGGGAGGGGGCTATGGGGGAGGGGGGATATGGGGAGGGGGGATATGGGGGCGGGGGGATATGGGGGAGGGGGGCTATGGATATTGGGCAGGGGGGGAGGCTCACCCTGCCTGCTCTGACGAGGTCGTTCACCTTCTTGTGGCACTGGGTGCCTGTCCGTGGTGTCAGGGCCGCAGCGGTGACGGCCTCTGCCACTTCCCTTCACAGACGCCGGCTGTGGCATGGGGCAACTCTGCGGCCGTGCCCGGGATACAGGGCCTCCCTCCTCTGCTCCACTGCGTCCAGGAGCGCCTCCACATCCCATGACTGGAACCTCGGGGCTGAGCGGCGGCCAGCCATCCAGTCGAGTGTTCCGGTCGGGTGGGGGGGAGCAGCGCGTCGTTATGAGCCGTCACGCCGTGCGGCGTGTATGACGCTGCATGGCATGAACCACGTGAGCAAGCGCGGATCCCGTCACGTCGCTGCTAGCCCATTTCGGGCCGGAGACTTCGCGACGATTTTTGCGGCGTGACACAAGTCGGATTTGCGCTGTTCTTTGCGCCGATCGGCGGACTTTGCGCCAATAACGGAGAATTTCGCCCCTGATGTCTGTGTTGAAGAGGGTATTCGTCTTATGGATGTTGCAAGGAATGATTAAGGGTTCCTATAGAGTACCGTATTCTTTGGGGGGAGTATTTGAGTTGATAGTTGCTAAGATGTTTACTGGGTGTTTATAAAAATGTTAACTGGATTCATAGAATAAACATTGTTTAATTTAAAAGTACTTTAGCTCTCTGTTGCACCACACCTGTAAAGTGGGCCTTTGTGCTCCCCATAGCCAAAATCTATTAAAAGTTATGGGTCAGGTGAACTCATGATACACTTTGGAGTTGTCTAAACCCTGGCCCATAATAGTCGATTAGGATTCTCTTCATTGGAGTTTAGAAGAGTAAGGGGGATCTCATAGAAATTTAGAAAATTCCACCAGGATTAGACTGGGTTTTTTCAAAAAGATGGTTTGTGATGGTGGGGAGTCCAGAATGAGTGGGCATATTTTGAGGATAAGGGGCAAGCCTTTTAGGACTGAGGTGAGGAGAAATTTCTTCACCCAAAGAGTGGTGAATCTGTGGAATTCACGACCACAGAAAGTGGTTGAGGCAGAAATATTGTGTAATTTCAAATAGGAATTAGATATAGCTCTTGACGCTAAAGGCATCAAGGGATATGGGGAAGGCGGGATCACGGTATTGAACATGATGATCAACCATGATCAAAGAACAAAGAACAAAGAAAAGTACAGCACGGGAACAGGCCTTTCGGCCCTCCACGCCTGTGCCGACCATGATGCCCGTCTAAACTAAAATCTTCTACACTTCCTGGGTCTGTATCCCTCTATTCCCATCCTATTCATGCATTTGTCAAGATGCACCTTAAATGTCACTATCGTTCCTGCTTCCACCAGGTAACATGTTCCAGGCACCCACTACACTCTGTGCAAAAAACTTGCCTCGTACATCTACTCTAAACCTTGCCCCTCGCACCTTAAACCTATGCCCCCTAGTAATTGACCCGTCTACCTTGGGAAGAGGTTGCTGACCATCCACTCTGTGTATGCTCCTCATAATTTTGTATACCTCTATCAGGTCGCCCCTCAACCTCCTTCGTTCCAGTGAGAACAAACCGAGTTTATTCAACCGCTCCTCATAGCTAATGCCCTCCATACCAGGCAACATCCTGGTAAATCTCTTCTGCACCCTCTCTAAAGCCTTCACATCCTTCTGGTAGTGTGGCGACCAGAATTGAACACTATACTCCAAGTGTGGCCTAAATAAGGTTCTATACAACTGCAACATGACTTGCCAATTTTTATACTCAATACCCCAGCCAATGAAGGCAAGCATGCCGTATGCCTTCTTGACTACCTTCTCCACCTGTGTTGCCCCTTTCAGTGACCTGTGGACCTGTACACCTAGATCTAGCTGACTTTCAATACTCTTGAAGGTTCTACCATTCACTGTATATTTCCTACCTGCATTAGACCTTCCAAAATGCATTACCTCACATTTGTCCGGATTAAACTCCACCTGCCATCTCACCGCCCAAGTCTCCAAATGATCTAAATCCGCTGACAGTCCTCATCGCTATCCGCAATTCCACCAACCTTTGAGTCGTTTGCAAACTTACGAATCAGACAAGTTACATTTTCCTCCAAATCATTTATATATACTACGAACAGCAAAGGTCCCAGCACTGATCCCTGCGGAACACCACTAGTCAAAGCCCTCCAATCAAAAAAGCACCCTTCCATTGCTCCTCTCTGCCTTCTATGACCTAGCCAGTTGTGTATCCATCTTGCCAGCTCACCCCTGATCACGTGTGAACTTTACCTTTGTACCAGTCTGCCATGAGGGACCTTGTCGAAGGCCTTACTGAAGTCCATATAGACAAAATCCACTGCCCAACTGCATCAATCATCTTTGTGACCTCTTCGAAAAACTCTATCAAGTTAGTGAGACACAACCTCCCCTTCCCGTACCAGCCTCCCCGAACAGGCGCCGGAATGTGGCGACTAGGGGCTTTTCACAGTAACTTCATTTGTGACAATAAGCGATTTTCATTTCATTTCACCAAACCATGCTGCCTCTCGCTAATACGTCCATTTGCTTCCAAATGGGAGTAGATCCTGACTCGAAGAATTCTCTCCAGTAATTTCCCTACCACTGATGCAAGGCTCACCGGCCTGTAGTTCCCTGGATTATCTTTGCCACCCTTCTTAAACAAAGGAACAACATTGGCTATTCTCCAGTCCTCCGGGACATCACCTGAAGACAGTGAGGATGCAAAGATTTCTGTCAAGGCCTCAGCAAATAATGAAAAGCGGAGCAGGCTCAAAGAGCCTGTGTATGTATAAAAGAAGAGCATTGGAGAGAGAGGTCACAGTGCTGATCAAGACAAAGGCAGGGAGTAATGGTCCAATGGCTGGCACGGTAGCACAGTGGTTAGCATTGTGCTTCACAGTGCCAGGGATCCGGGTTTGATTCCCGGCTTGAGTCACTGTGTGCGGAGTCTGCACGTTCTCCCCGTGTCTGAGTGGGTCTCCTCCGGGTGCTCCAGTTTCCTCCCACAGGTCCTGAAAGACGCGCTTGTTGGGTGAATTGGACATTCTGAATTCTCCCTCAGTGTACCCGAACATGCGCCAGAATGTGGCGACTGGGGGATCTTCACAGTAACGTCATTGCAGTATTAATGTAAGCCTACTTGTGACATAAATAAAGATTATTATTAAGTTGGCTGATCTGTAAGAATAGTCAGGGAGAGGACAGGTTGACACTTAAAAGTGCGGTCTTACTTTTTATGGCTACCCTCTCTTATCTCTCCTTCCTTGGCTAATAGGTCATTTCTGAACACACAGCGGAGAAGGATGTCTCTTCACAGGAGAGGAATTGTACAATTGGAAGCACCTTCATTTCCTAACACTAAATTTAGAATTGTGCTCCCTCGCACTAAGATTGCCATGTGCTGGCTTCAGAAAAAAAGTTCTCCTGAATGCAGTTCCAGAGTTTTGTGCCCTTTGTGCCTTTCACACGGTTCGTATCCCAGTTGATATTCGTGTTGAATCCCCAACTATTACTAGCCTATTCCTTTTGCACTCAGAAATGTGTCTACATATTTGCTCATCTATCTCCCTCTCATTATTTGAGGGACTATAGTGTAGACTTAAGACTTGACCCATATTAGCACCTAAAACCAAATACATCATCGAGACCCATCTCGAATAAGACAGAATAAGACAGGACGAGGTAGGACCAGATAGTTTAGAGATAACCGCTTAAGGAACCAATGCTAACCATCTACCTGTGTGAGAATTGTCAAGATTATGGGAAATAAACTGTTGAAAACATAGCTTGGAAGAAGCCTTGAAATACACCCATATACAAATATGAACTTGGCTGAAGAACAGTTGGACTTTTAATTGTGATCCAAAGTATTATTGTTCAATGGATCAAAGAGCCGACTGTAGCCATAAGGCTCGTCTTTTGCAAAATGGCTAAACAACAAGAATTCTTTAACGCTGATGGGGAAATTAACCAGCCTTACTTTTGATATGGCACATTCAGAGAATCTTGCAAAGATTGAAAAACAAAGTTCAAAACAGGAAACTAAATTGTGCAGATTGGCACCTAAAACCACGGATATCATTGAGACACGTCTCAAATGAGACAGAATAAAATGGAATGAGACAGGACCAGACACCTGAAAACCACAAGGCCGAAGCATATGCTGAGAGTCGGAACAAATGATGCGTTTAGAAAATGGGGTCATTCAGTCTTTTATGGACTCGGAGCGGAGATATCGTATAGAAAACAAGGGCATGGTCCTTGCATGGCATTCCCGTGCAGTAGGCATAAATATCCAGCTCTTCGACCATTCTATAGCATAACGCTGGGAAGAACCTTGCAGATGCAACCCCCCTGAGTTGAAAGCTCACTGACCAAAGACCCTGCAGAAGAGAACCTGGCCAGTTCCTGCACCGGGTAATATCAACCTAAATGTCCAAACTGAGTCTTGGGACAATTGTAATCATTAGTGAAGCATAAAAAATCCATGAACAGTGTATTTCATGAAGTATATGATAAAATTGTGTTGAATCGTAACTTAAAGTGTAGAACGTTTTTTGATACGTAAACTGTTTGACCTCTTGTAAGAGTACAGAGACCAAGAGGGTCAACATTCTGGCTTCTTTTCTGGGCGAGCCCTGAAAGAAGTAAAATTTTTTATTCCAGAGTCCCAATCAACCTTAATCTTGTAAACTCTGCCTGAGCTGTAAGTTAAGAGGGCAAATGTCCCACGCCAATGCCAGGGTACAAATTGAGTGAACGAGTGACAGGTGTCTAAAATTGCTCAAATTGGGAAAGCAAGTTGAGTCGAGCTGCGACTATCTTGTTTTAAATTTAGAACGCGTCAAACAAATGCTGGTGATCATAAATGACAGAACTAAGTTAGAAATCTGCATGGGCAGATTTTGCAGAAAAAACACTGCTGGATCCCGGCACCTTGGGACAAAAGCACCAGGATGCCGCCAGAGATGGTCAAGGCAATAGAAAAGAAAGGTTGGCCAATTTCCATTGCCAGTTGCTTGCGGCAGCTGAGGGAATGTAATGCTGACAGCGATGGATTGAAGAATGAAATCGAGAAACTGAAACAGGATAAAGCAGAGTTAGAAAAATTAATCATGGGCCAAAACCACAAATCCCAGAATGTGGTACACATACTAAGCTAGAGAAAATAGTGAATTGTGAGAATGACGCTGAACAACTTCAGAGGAGTATTGACAAGTTGGCCAAATGTCAGACACCTGGCTGATGAATTTCAATGCAGCGAAATGTGAGGTAATGCATTTTGGTAGAAGAAACACAGGGAGACAATATAGACTCAATGGTATAACTTTGAGGGGAGAACACAGGGGGACCTCGGGGTTCAAGTGCATAATTCTCTGAAGGTGGCCAGGCAAGTTTAAATAGTTGTTAAGCAGGCTTACAGAATCCTTTGTTTTATAAGTAGAGGTATAGGGGCTGGTTTAGCACAGTGGGCTAAAAAGCTGGCTTGTAATGCAGAACAATGCCAGCAGCGCGGGTTCAATTTCCGTACCGGCCTCCCCGAACAGGCGCTGGAATGTGGCGGCTAGGGGCTTTTCACAGTAACTTCATTAAAGCTTACTTGTGACAATAAGCGATTATTATTACCATCAGAATATAAAAGCAAGACAGTGATGCTACACCTCTACAAATCATTGGTCAGGCCACATTTGGAATACTGTGCTCAGTTCTGGGCACCTTATTTAAGGAAGGATGTTAAAGCCCTGGAGAGAATACAGAGGAGATTTACTAGAATGATACCAGACATGAGGAATTGTAGATCCATGGAAAGATTGGAGAAATTGGGCTTGTTCTCCTAGGAACAGAGAAGATTAAATGTTGACCTTATTGAGGTGTTCAAAATGATGAACAATTTTGACAAGGTAAAGAAGGATATTCTGTTTCCACTAGTTGGCATGTCAGTGATTCAGGGTCACAATTTCAAGATGGTAGTAAGAGAAGTCGGAGTGAGATAAAGAGAAATTTCTAAACTCAGAGAGTTGTTGAGGTTTGGAATGCACTGCCTGGGAGAGAGGTGGAGGCGAATTCCATAGGAGGTTTCAAAAGAGAGTTGAATACATATTTGAAAGTGATTAATTTAGAGGGCTACGGAGATAGAGCTGGGGAATGCGGCTAGCTAGGTTGCTCTTTTGGGAGCCGGTGCAGACATGATGGGCCAAATGGCCTCTTTCTATGCTGTAAATATCAAACAATAACAAACACTGGGTGACCTAGAAGACAAAGCCAAAATATACAATGATTAAAGAGACTGGGCCACCCCCGCCATGGACAGAGTCCAGCACCCTCTGCACCTGGTGCAGAATCCCAATGAACCCGATAGCTACCCAAAGAATAAACTCCCAGGTTGAGGGTGGATTCACCATTCAGAGTGCACCAAATACAGTACAGCAACTATCAAATATAGCTAAGAAAATATCACAAATTGCTAAAGATGATCCATGTGAATTGTTTGAAAGAACTAACCAGCAAAGTTTAGATGACAATGACGAAACAAAATTGTTAATGTGCCTGAGATCAGCAGTTCTCTCAGCCTTACCCAACCTTTAGAATCAGGGGGAAGTATCTGAGCCGAATGAAAACAACTATCCGACAAGCTATGGGAAGTGATAGGGGTGACCCCGTAGGCAATTTAAACAAGTGTAGACAAAAAACAGAGAGCACCCTACATCTTTAGCAAATAGGATGTGGGTGCATTTTGATGTGGTCGATAGACCAAATTTAATCTGATAAAATTTTGATGGGTGCCTAGATCAGTGAACAAGGACCGTACCAGCCCATTCCTCAGAAGGAACATTTGACCCCACAGATCCAGCACATAATGAAGCCTGAATACTTACGAGAATGAATAGAGCTTGGGAAAGGGTGTCAAAACAAGATCTTAGAACTTAGAACATGGAAAATACAGCACAGAACATAGAACATAGAACAATACAGCGCAGTACAGGCCCTTCGGCCCACGATGTTGCACCGAAACAAAAGCCATCTAACCTACACTATGCCATTATCATCCATATGTTTATCCAATAAACTTTTAAATGCCCTCAATGTTGGCGAGTTCACTACTGTAGCAGGTAGGGCATTCCACGGCCTCACTACTCTTTGCGTAAAGAACCTACCTCTGACCTCTGTCCTATATCTATTACCCCTCAGTTTAAAGTTATGTCCCCTCGTGCCAGCCATATCCATCCGCGGGAGAAGGCTCTCACTGTCCACCCTATCCAACCCCCTGATCATTTTGTATGCCTCTATTAAGTCTCCTCTTAACCTTCTTCTCTCCAACGAAAACAACCTCAAGTCCATCAGCCTTTCCTCATAAGATTTTCCCTCCATACCAGGCAACATCCTGGTAAATCTCCTCTGCACCCGCTCCAAAGCCTCCACGTCCTTCCTATAATGCGGTGACCAGAACTGTACGCAATACTCCAAATGCGGCCATACCAGAGTTCTGTACAGCTGCAACATGACCTCCCGACTCCGGAACTCAATCCCTCTACCAATAAAGGCCAACGCTCCATAGGCCTTCTTCACAACCCTATCAACCTGGGTGGCAACTTTCAGGGATCTATGTACATGGACACCTAGATCCCTCTGCTCATCCACACTTTCAAGAACTTTACCATTAGCCAAATATTCCGCATTCCTGTTATTCCTTCCAAAGTGAATCACCTCACACTTCTCTACATTAAACTCCATTTGCCACCTCTCAGCCCAGCTCTGCAGCTTATCTATATCCCTCTGTAACCTGCTACATCCTTCCACACTATCGACAACACCACCGACTTTAGTATCGTCTGCAAATTTACTCACCCTTCGGTGAACAGGCCCTTCGGCCCACGATGTTGTGCCGAACCTTTGTCCTAGATTAATCATAGATTATCATTGAATTTACAGTGCAGAAGGAGGCCATTCGGCCCTTTGAGTCTGCACCGGTTCCTGGAAAGAGCACCCTACCCAAACTCAACACCTCCACCCAACACCAAGGGCAATTTTGGACATTAAGGGCAATTTATCATTGGCCATTTCACCTAACCTGCACATCTTTGGACTGTGGGAGGAAACCGGAGCACCCGGAGGAAACCCACGCAGACACGGGGAGGACGTGCAGACTCCGCACAGACAGTGACCCAAGCCGGAATCGAACCTGGGACCCTGGAGCTGTGAAGCATTGTGCTATCCACAATGCTACCATGCTGCCCTTAAGAACAAATAAATCTACACTATATCATTTTACCGTAATCCATGTACCTATCCAATAGCTACTTGAAGGTCCCTAATGTTTCCGACTCAACTACTTCCACAGGCAGTGCATTCCATGCCCCCACTACTCTCTGGGTAAAGAACCTACCTCTGATATCCCTCCTATATCTTCCACCTTTCACCTTAAATTTATGTCCCCTTGTAATGGTTTGTTCCACCCGGGGAAAAAGTCTCTGACTGTCTACTCTATCTATTCCCCTGATCATCTTATAAACCTCTATCAAGTCGCCCCTCATCCTTCTCCGTTCTAATGAGAAAAGGCCTAGCACCCTCAACCTTTCCTCGTAAGACCTACTCTCCATTCCAGGCAACATCCTGGTAAATCTTCTTTGCACCTTTTCCAAAGCTTCCACATCCTTCCTAAAATGAGGCGACCAGAACTGTACACAGTACTCCAAATGTGGCCTTACCAAAGTTTTGTACAGCTGCATCATCACCTCACGGTTCTTAAATTTAATCCCTCTGTTAATGAACGCGAGCACAGCTCTATCCACTTGAGTGGCAACTTTCAAAGATGTATGAACATAGACCCCAAGACCTCTCTGCTCCTCCACATTGCCAAGAACTCTACCGTTAACCCTGTATTCCGCATTCATATTTGTCCTTCCAAAATGGACAACCTCACACTTTTCAGGGTTAAACTCCATCTGCCACTTCTCAGCCCAGCTCTGCATCCTATCTATGTCTCTTTGCAGCCGACAACAGCCCTCCTCACTATCCACAACTCCACCAATCTTCGTATCGTCTGCAAATTTACTGACCCACCCTTCAACTCCCTTATCCAAGTCATTAATGAAAATCACAAACAGCAGAGGACCCAGAACTGATCCCTCTGGTAACTGGGATCCAGGCTGAATATTTACCATCCACCACCACTCTCTGACTTCTATCGGTTAGCCAGTTCGTTATCCAACTGGCCAAATTTCCCACTATCCCATGCCTCCTTACTTTCTGTATAAGCCTACCATGGGGAACCTTATCAAATGCCTTACTAAAATCCATGTACACTACATCCACTGCTTTACCTTCATCCACATGCTTGGTCACCTCCTCAAAGAATTCAATAAGACTTGTAAGGCAAGACCTACCCCTCACAAATCCGTGCTGACTATCCCTAATCAAGCAGTGTCTTTCCAGATGCTCAGAAATCCTATCCTTCAGTACCCTTTCCATTACTTTGCCTACCACCAAAGTAAGACTAACTGGCCTGTAATTCCCAGGGTTATCCCTAGTCCCTTTTTTGAACAGGGGCACGACATTCGCCACTCTCCAATCCCCTGGTACCACCCCTGTTGACAGTGAGGACGAAAAGATCATTGCCAACGGCTCTGCAATTTCATCTCTTGCTTCCCATAGAATCCTTGGATATATCCCGTCAGGCCCGGGGGACTTGTCTATCCTCAAGTTTTTCAAAATGCCCAACACATCTTCCTTCCTAACAAGTATTTCCTCGAGCTTACCAATCTGTTTCATACTGTCCTCTCCAACAATATCGCCCCTCTCATTTGTAAATACAGAAGAAAAGTACTCGTTCAAGACCTCTCCTATCTCTTCAGACTCAATACACAATCTCCCGCTACTGTCCTTGATCGGACCTACCCTCGCTCTAGTCATTCTCATATTTCTCACATATGTGTAAAAGGCCTTGGGGTTTTCCTTGATCCTACCCGCCAAAGATTGTTCATGCCCTCTCTTAGCTCTTCTAATCCCTTTCTTCAGTTCCCTCCTGGCTATCTTGTATCCCTCCAATGCCCTGTCTGAACCTTGTTTCCTCAGCCTTACATAAGTCTCCTTTTTCCTCTTAACAAGACATTCAACCTCTCTTGTCAACCATGGTTCCCTCACTCGACCATCTCTTCCCTGCCTGACAGGGACATACATATCAAGGACACATAGCACCTGTTCCTTGAACAAGTTCCACATTTCACTTGTGTCCTTCCCTGACAGCCTATGTTCCCAACTTATGCACTTCAATTCTTGTCTGACAACATCGTATTTACCCTTCCCCCAATTGTAAACCTTGCCCTGTTGCACGCACCTATCCCTCTCCATTACTAAAGTGAAAGTCACAGAATTGTGGTCACTATCTCCAAAATGCTCCCCCACTAACAAATCTATCACTTGCCCTGGTTCATTACCCAGTACTAAAACCAATATTGCCCCTCCTCTGGTCGGACAATCTACATACTGTGTTAGAAAAGCTTCCTGGACACACTGCACAAACACCACCCCATCCAAACTATTTGATCTAAAGAGTTTCCACTCAATATTTGGGAAGTTAAAGTCACCCATGACTACTACCCTATGACTTCTGCACCTTTCCAAAATCTGTTTCCCAATCTGTTCCTCCACATCTCTGCTACTATTGGGGGGCCTATAGAAAACTCCTAACTTGGAAGACAAAGTAGGCAAAATACCCTCCAGTACCAAGGCTTCATAGAATAATAGAATTTACAGTGCAGAAGGAGGCCAATCGGCCCATCGAGTCTGCACCGGCCCTTGGAAAGAGCACCTGACTTAAGCCTACACCTCCACCCTATCCCCGTAACCCAGTAACCCCACCGAACCTTTTTTGACACAAGGAGCAATTTAGCATGGCTAATCCTCCGAACTTGCACATCTTTCGACTGTGGGAGGAAACCGGAGCACCCGGAGGAAACCCACGCAGACACGGGGAAAAATACAGCCTCTGTATTTCAGTGACTATTACCCTGGTCCCTCTGGACCAAGAAACAATCAGAATCAGAATAATGTGTGATGGTGTCGGGTCTCTCCTACTTGGGTCTGTAACGCCAAGTGGGATAGTGTAGGACGTCCACTCGTAGGAGGTCACCCTGTCAAATTTCTTTGAGATACTGGAGGTTCCTGCACTACCCTCATAATGGCCTATTGGGCTGACCCATCTTGGAAAACCAAAAGAATAATAATACTAAGTCGATTCACTAGCCACTCTCAGAAAGGATTTGAAATTCAAGCATTAGAATTTAGACAAGGAGATATAGTATGTTACCACCCAAATATCTTAGTAAAATTGCACCTCGAAGCAGAACACATATTAGGCTCAGACTTCATGAAGAAATGTAGTTTATCATTTGACCCTGTAAATTGTTGTGTATGGTACATGTGAGACTCGAAAGAGGTTCCCAAAGAAATATCTGCCGGGAAATATGGTGAAAGAATTTGCATAATTGGACGAAACCTCAGATCAAACAGATGTTTAGAAACTAATAGGCAGAAGTAGAAACGCCTTCGCCGCAAGCAGGCATGAAATGGAATGAAAACCGCTTATTGTCACAAGTAGGATTGTTACTCTGAAAAGCCCCTAGCTTTTGCTGACTGTGGTAGAATGGAAAGAGGTTCTAATAGAAGGAGCAGACCATGAATCACAGAAGCAATATGGGTTCCACAAACAAGCAGTAGAGGAAGTAGCAAAGTAGAGGAAGTAGCAAAAGTCGTCACAAGCTTGCTACAGCAAGGAGTGGTTCGACCAATAGTCGCCACTGACAATTCCCCGGTTTGGCTGTCAGAAAGCCAGATGGCTCTTGGTGTCTTACTGTAGACTGTACAGAGTTTAATATGGTAACTTCCCTTAATAAGGTAACTCCCCTAACCACAGCGATTGAGTATAAGAATTGGCAAGTCATGTTGCAGCTGTATAGAACCTTAGTTAGGCCACACTTGGAGTATAGTGTTCCATTCTGGTCGCCACACTACCAGAAGGATGTGGAGGCTTTAGAGAGGGTGCAGAAGAGATTTACCAGAATGTTGCCTGGTATGGAGGGCATTAGCTATGAGGAGCGGTTGAATCAACTCGGTTTGTTCTCACTGGAACGACAGAGGTTGAGGGGCGGCCTGATAGAGGTCTACAAAATTATGAGGGGCATAGACAGAGTGGATAGTCAGAGGCTTTTCCCCAGGGTAGAGGGGTCAATTACTAGGGGGCATAGGTTTAAGGTGAGAGGGGCAAGGTTTAGAGTAGATGTATGAGGCAAGTTTTTTACACAGAGGGTAGTGGGTGCCTGGAACTCGCTACCGGAGGAGGAGGTGGTGGAAGCAGGGACGATAGTGACATTTAAGGGGCATCTTGACAAATACATGAATAGGATGGGAATAGAGGGATACGGACCCAGGAAGTGTAGACGATTGTAGTTTAGTCGGGCAGCATGGTCGGCACGGGCTTGGAGGGCCAAAGGGCCTGTTCCTGTGCTGTACATTTCTTTGTTCTTTGTTCTTTGTTGACTGTGGCAACCAGCTCCGAAAAAATGATGAAACAGAGCCTTCAGGCAAGATATTTTACAGTCTTGGTATTTGTAATGGTTTCTGATCTATCCCACTGAACAAATAATGTCCATACAATTTCACCTTTACATTCCATACCAACAGTACTCTTGGACATGCCTATCCCAAGTGTTCTACAATTTTCCCTCAGTATTTCACCAAAGGATGGCACAAGCCAAACCAGATTCTCAAAACCAGAATGCCTTGTTGTGGTGATACACCACTGTACTTCCCTAGCATTGTACATAGTTATATAATAGTTGTGTGTAACGTGGCCCTGTAATCCTGTGCATTGTACTGTGTATTGTACTGTAGCTCTGTAGAGGTTCGGTCACCTGTATGTAACCTGACCTGGCCACGGAGAGCTCCGCCTTGGCCACTCCCCCGGGAGTTAGGTATAAGACCCATCTTCTGAGACCTGACCCATTTTGTCTGGGGTCGTCTGAGTCGGGTAAGCTTCCTATGTAGTGTATTAAAGCCTTGGTTAAAGTCTCACATGTCTTTGTGGTTCTTGACGCTTAGTGCATCAATTTAATACACTACAGTTATAATGGAGGCTGCTCTGAAACCCGACAAGCTCTCGCTCGACCGCCACGCTCCACTCGCGGATCACCTTTTCAACTGCTGGCTCCGGTGTTTCGAGGCCTACCTGGAAGCGTCCTCCGCCTTCGCCAAAATGGACGCTGACCGACTCAACCTCCTGTGCTCACGGCTCGACTACGGGCTTTTCGACCTCATCACGGGAACAACGACCTACGCCGATGCCATCGTGAAGCTCAAAAGCCGGTATGCACGAACTGTTAATTCTATTTACGCCTGCCACCGCCTCGCCTCCCGGCACCAGCAGCCGGGTGAACCCCTATCCATGTTCGTTCGGGACATCCGTGCCCTCGCGCTCACCTGCAACGCGCCAGCAGTCTCTGCTGGATACGGCACCCTTCTCCAACAGCTCCACCATCGCATCCATCGTCCTCGACCAGGACCGACCGCATCAGCTCGCCAGATCCACCTGGAGGTTCAGGTAAATTGTTTCACTGTTACCTGCCTCTTCGACAGCGGCAGCTCGGAGAGCTTCCTCCACCCGGACACCGTGCGCCGCTGCTCCCTCAAGGTACTACCCACGCGCAGGCATATTTCCATGGCCTCCAACTCCCAGTCGGCCGAGGTTTCGGGCTACTGCGTCGTCACCCTCTCAGTGAACGGCGCGGTGTTCCAGGATTTCAAATTCATGGTCCTCCCTCACCTCTGCGCCGCCGCGATCCTCGGCCTGGATTTCCAATGTCACCTGCGCAGCCTCACCTTGCATTTTAACGGCCCCCTCCCCCCCCTCACGGTCTCCAACCCCCAGTTCTTCCTGATCCCCCCCGGGTCCCACCTGAAGTCTCTCCATGCTCAGAATCCCCCCCCCCTTCACTGTTTGCTAATCTCACCCCCGACTGCAAGCCCGTGGCTACTAAAAGTCGGCGTTACAGTTTCGGGGACCGCCAATTCATTCGAGCGGAGATTAAGCGCCTTCTCTCGGAAAAGATCATTGCTCACAGCACCAGCCCCTGGCGAGCCCAAGTGGTGGTAGTCAAGTCTAGCGAGAAACACCGCATGGTCATTGACTACAGTCAGACCATCAACCGGTACACGCTGCTTGATGTGTATCCCCTCCCCCGCATATCTGACATGGTCAACCAGATTGCACAGTACCGGGTGTTCTCCACCATAGACTTGAAATCCGCCTACCACCAGCTCCCTATCCGCCCGAAGGACCGTAACTTCACGGCCTTCGAGGCGGACGGCCGCCTCTACCACTTTCTTAGGGTACCCTTTGGCGTCACCAATGGAGTCTCGGTCTTCCAACGGGAGATGGACTGAATGGTGGACCAGAACAGACTGCGGGCTACCTTCCCATATCTGGACAATGTCACCATCTGCGGCCACAACCAGCAGGACCATGACATCTACCTCACTAAATTCCTCCAAACTGCCAAACGCCTCAATCTCACGTACAACGAGGCAAAATGTGTTTTCGGCACCACCCGCCTTGCCATACTCGGCTACGTGGTGGAAAACGGTGTCCTCGGCCCCGATCCCAACCGTCTGCGCCCCCTTCTCAAACTCCCCATTCCCACCTGCCCCAAAGAACTGAGGCGATGTCTCGGGTTCTTTGCCTACTATGCCCAGTGGGTGCCCGAGTACGCTGACAAGGCCCGACCCCTCCTCCGTTCCCCCTCATTCCCCCTCCCGCCCGAGGCCTGCCAGGCCTTCCACCTCCTAAAAACCGCTATCGCCAAAGCCGCCATGCATGCGGTAGACGAGTCTGCACCATTCCAAGTCGAGAGCGATGCCTCCGACTTTGCCCTGGGTGCCACCCTCAACCAGGCGGGCAGGCTCATCGCCTTCTTTTCCCGCACACTCCAAGGCATCGAGATCAGCCACTCCTCTGTTGAGAAGGAGGGACAGGCCATAGTGGAAGCCGTCCGGCACTGGAGGCACTACCTGGCCGGAAAACCATTTACCCTCGTTACTGACCAACGATCAGTTGCGTTCATGTTCGACAACAAACAACGAGGTAAAATCAAAAATGATAAGATATTACGGTGGAGGATCGAACTCTCCGCCTACAATTATAGTATCTTATACCGGCCAGGTAAGCTCAATGATCCTCCTGATGCCCTGTCCCGTAGTACTTGTGCCAACGCACAGGATAACCGACTGCGGGCACTACATAATGACCTCTGTCACCCGGGCGTCAGGCGTTTCTACCACTACACCAAGGGCCACAACCTGCCCTTCTCAGTCGAGGAGGTCAAGGCCATGACTAGGGACTGCCAAGTCTGTGCGGAGTGCAAGCCGCAATTCTACAAGCCAGACAAGGCGCACCTAATCAAGGCTACCCGCCCCTTTTAACGTCTCAGCATTGACTTCAAAGGGCCCCTCCCCACCCACAACCGCAACACGTACTTCCTCAATGTCATCGATGAGTACTCGCGGTTCCCCTTCGCCATTCCCTGCCCCGACACGACCTCCGCCACCGTCATCAAAGCGTTGCACGACCTCTTCATGCTATTCGGTTATCCCAATTACATTCACAGTGACCGGGGCTCCTCCTTCATGAGTGAGGAGCTGCGTCGGTACCTGCTCGCCAGGGGCGTTGCCTCGAGCAGGACGACCAGTTACAACCCCCGGGGGAACGGACAGGTGGAGAGGGAGAATGCGACAGTTTGGAAGGCCGTGCTGCTAGCCCTCAAGTCCAAAGGCCTGCCAGTCTCCCGTTGGCAGGAGGCCCTCCCTGCCGCACGCCACTCCATCCGCTCCCTTTTGTGTACTGCAACGAATGCTACCCCTCATGAGCGGATGTTTCTCTTCCCCAGGAGATCGGCATCTGTGACATCGCTTCCGTCCTGGCTCCTGTCCCCGGGAGACGTCCTGCTCTGCAAGCACATGCGGACCTCTAAGGCGGAGCCCCTGGTGGAGAGAGTCCGTCTCCTCCACGCCAACCCACAGTACGCGTACATAGCGTACCCCGACGGGCGTGAGGAGACCGTCTCCATCAAGGACCTGGCCCCCTCTGGGGCCCCTGCCGCCCCCGCCCCGCAACCTCCACCCTGCTCCCTCTCTGCTCCCGTCGATCCCTCGGCCTGTTACTACTCCGTGCCAGCCGCTGTCATCCCGCAGTTTCGCCTCGAGCCAGCCGAAGCGGTGGGGGACGTCATGCCGCCTCGCGACCCAGCACCACCGACCGCACAGATACCGCCGGACACTACCTCAGCGCCGCAGCTCCAACGTTCAAAGAGATCAACCAAACCCATCGTTCGTCTCGACCTCTGACGACACGGAACCGCCTGATGGACTCTGTTTGTTACTCCCTGTTTGTTCACTGTGTTTGCTGCTCCATATTTTCACCCCGGACTTCCGTCTAAACAAGGGGTGAATGTGGTGGTACACCACTGTACTTCCCTAGCATTGTACATAGTTATATAATAGTTGTGTGTAACGTGGCCCTGTAATCCTGTGCATTGTACTGTGTATTGTACTGTAGCTCTGTAGAGGTTCGGTCACCTGTATGTAACCTGACCTGGCCACGGAGAGCTCCGCCTTAGCCACTCCCCTGGGAGTTAGGTATAAGACCCAGCTTCTGAGACCTGACCCATTTTGTCTGGGGTCGTCTGTGTCGGGTAAGCTTCCTATGTAGTGTATTAAAGCCTTGGTTAAAGTCTCACATGTCTTTGTGGTTCTTGACGCTTAGTGCATCACTCATGCAATATTTAGATGATCTACTGCTGCCCAAGGCCGAGAGTATGGCATCATTAAGGTAAAAGCCCATCACAGGTCTTTCTTTTAATGTATTTCATTCCAAACCAATTCAAACAGTCACAAAACATAATACTCCAGGGAACACACTCCCGAACTCGCAGTTTTACAGTCTGTACAAATTTTTCCGCTTTTTCACCCCGCCCACGCCCCCCCAGCCCCTACCGCTCCTCAAATATGACCACAAACAATCCCCAGCACGCCTCAAAGGCCTCCACTGAACCCCTCAGTTCAAACTTAATTTTCTCCAACTGGAGGAAATCGTATAGATTCCCTAGCCTTGCCGACTGCCATTCCAGTAAAATTCACCGCCGGGCAATCAGAGAGGCGAAGGCCACGACATTGGCCTTCCTCCTCCTCACCAGCTCCATTTCCTCCAATATCCCAAGAATCGCCACCACAGAGTCTGGCCCAACCTCCACCCGCACAATCTTTACTAGCGTCCCAAACACTCCCACCCAGTATCTCTCAAGCTTCTCACAGCCCAAAACGTATGCGCATGGTTCGCTGGTCCTTGCCCACACTTCCCGCACTTGTCTGCCACTCCCTGGAAAAGCCCACTCAGTTTCTGAACATCTGTTTGATCTAATAGGCATAAATAAAAAGACCTTTGCAGCCAGCAAGCATGATTGCAGTAGAATGGAAAGAGAGGATCTGATAGAAGGAGACCATAGACCACAGGAGAATGTGGGTTCCCCAAACAAGCAGAAGAGGAAATAGCAAAAGTAATTGCCATCTTGCTACCGCAAGGAGGGCTATGGCCAATAGCCTCCACTGACAATTCCCCGGTTTGTCTGTCAGAAAGCCAGGTGCCTCTTGGCGTTTTACTATAGACGATAGAGGGCGTTTTAATAATTCATTTATGGGATTCACAGGCCCATTGAGCCCCCGCACGTTCTATGTTATAGACCTTACCGGAGGCTTGCGCCTCCATTTCCCTCTACTCACCGCTATCCTCCTCTACCGGCTCTGTCCCCTTTAATTTCGCCCTGTACCCGGCCCATCCAAGATGGCCCCTTCTCCGCCCCTGATCACGCTTTTTATCCAACCCTGCCATGTCACATCTCTCTTCCCCCTCCCAATCCCGCCACGGCCATCCCTCGAGGCCATCTCCCCCAAATCACATCCGTTCACCAACGTTACCTACCAGCGTGGCAGCTCCTGCCTGAAGACTCCTCCTATTTATTCCTCTGCCACTCCCCCCCCCCCCCCCCCCCCCCCACTCTCTCCTCTTTTTTGACTTCCCTCTCCCGCACCCAAACAAAGACCCATCCAAAGCCGCAGGTCATCTCCTCCAAAAAATAAACACCACACAGGCAGCAGTGTTGTGTTATACTGCTTCGTGTAGCATAAGCTGCTTCCTTGATGTTTGCTTTGACAAAGGAAACTCCAGACTATGAAATGAGTTCAACGTGTTTATTGAACTATTAACACAGTTCGTAAATGAGTTTGACTCTCTGCTAATCTAACTATAGTAACTCAGTCTATCTTTACCAGTCTGCTCTAAGCCACATGCTGGGTGTGATGTTGTTGATCAACCCTGATGTACTCTCTAGATGTCTGTCTGTGGAAAGAGACAGAGCATGTGTGCCCTGTACTTTTATATGGGTTGTGAAGTGCCCCCTTGTGGTAATGCCACCTCTGGGTGTCCTGATTACCCATTGGTTGTGTCCTGTTGGAATGACCCATTGGCTGTATGTCTGCATGTCATGACATCTCTCGTGCTCCCTCTAGTGGTTACTTAGTTGTAGTGTATTTACATTAACCCCTCGTGTATATACAGTGATGCATATTACCACAGGCAGGAGGAGGGTGTTGGGGCAGTTACCCCCTTACAGACATATTGCCCCTGTAGCCAATAGTCGACCCAACGAAAACCTTCCACCTAGGAAGAAAAGAAAAAAAAACATCCTCCAACCCCCACACTACCCGGATCCACAGAACTCAATTGTGCCAACTTCTCTGTCTCCAATCAAAGTTCAGTTCGCCCCCAGTTTATGCTCTTTAATTAAGTAATTGGCTGCCTCTGGGGTTCTAAGATAATACTCCCTATGTCTTTTGAAAGTCACCCACAGTTTTGCCAGGTTGGGCACCCCAAACCTAATCTGCTGTTGATAAAGCACCGCCTTGGTCCTGTTGAATCCAGCACGCTGTTTTGTCAGTTCCACTCCAATGCCCTGGTATATTCAGACCTTGTTCACCTCCCATTCACAATTACTTTTCCCAGGCCCACTGCAGGATCTTTCCTTCTCCACAAATTTGTGGAGCCTTACGATCATCACCCAGAGTGGTTGCCCTGCTCTTGGCTTCTGCCTTAGAGACCAATGAGCTCTACCCACCTCTGGGGCCTTGTCCAGGCAGTGCCCTGCTAGCATCCTAGAGACGTATCTCGTGGCACTCATGCCTTCCACACCTTCAGGCAGGCCGAGGATACGTCGGTTCTGCCTTCTAGTCCTGTTCTCCTGCTTTACCACCTTTGCTCTTCACGTCTTGCAAATGTCTCCCAGGAGCCCCACCTCTGCTTCCGATCACTGTTGTCCAACATCACCCTTTCCATCTCCCGGACCTGCGACCCCTGTGCCCCCAAACACTTCTCGACCTTTTCCAGCTGCCCCTTCAATGGTCTTCGATTCGTCCTCCTCCGTCTCCGCCATCTTTCCAATAACTGCTGTGCCACAGGTCTCTTCCAGCTCTTTGGCCAGGTCTTTCACCTTCTTCTGCCGGGTCTGGTAACCAGGAGACATACCACTCCCAGGAAACTTCTCCTCCACACTTTTAACTACACTTTCCCGTTGAAATTTCCCCTGTTTTCAGGTGAAAAGAGCACAGTTCTACGCCTTTGAGCAGGAGCTGCCCTGTGTGCGACCATGAAATCCATGGCCGTCACCAGAAGTCCATCACAGGTCTTCTCCTGTCGACAACGTAAGAGCAGATGAATTAGCAAAACGGTGTCCATGACGGGACACCATGGCAACCCCCTACTCTCGAACAAACGGAACATATTGGCGCAGTAGTAACTAACCAAATCAAGTTTGAGGATCTTGAAGCAGCCCAAAGGGAAGATAAAGAGATTAGCTCAGTCAAAGAAGGCAATGTGCCTGACTCCTACAAGAACTGGGGAAATAAATTAGAAATGAAGAACGTCCTGGGACTAAAAGAAGGAAGGTATGTGATACCTACCCAACAAAGAAACCAAATCATTTACCAGTGTCATGATGGGGGTGGACATCAAGTAGTTGACACACCCGCTGACAGAATTGGAAAGTTATGTTGGTGGCCAAATTACACCAAAGAGGTGAAACATTATACAGAAAATTGTACAGTGTGTGCACAAAACAATACAAAGAAAGGCATACCTGACCCATGCAAGGACCATGGACAAATTTACAGGTCGATTTTTTGGGATCCTTGCCACCCTGCAAAGGAGGGTGCAAGTAAATCCTAGTGGTAATCAACACATTTAGCAAATGGGTAGAACCCATCCCCACCAGAACAAATACAGCCAAGATCACAGCCAATATCTTGGTATCATAGAATCGTAGAATCAACAGTGCAGAAGGCCAGTCGGCCCATCGAGCTTTTGCCTGCCTTGGAAAGAGCACCCCACGTAAGCCCACACCTCCATCGTCACCCATTACCCAGTAACCCCACCTAACATTTTTTGGTCACTAAGGGCAATTGTTAGCATGGCCATTGTGGCACGAACCTGGAGGAAACCCACGCAGACACGGGGAGAACATGCAGACTCCACACAGACAGTAACCCAGCGGGGAATTGAACCTGGGACCCTGGAGCTGTGAAGCAAAATGCTAATCACGGTGCTACATGCTTTTTACCCGTTGGGGCTTGCCCTGTCGTACTGAATCTGACTAGGGTCCTCACTTTACAGCACAAATAATGCAGAATGCAATAACCCTGTGAGGAATCAATCAGATGTTTCACACAGCCTATCACCCACAATCTAGCAGGATAGTGGAAAGAATGAACAGAACCCTGAAAATAATGATTCGCAAAACAATACTTTGTCATTTCGTTCGGAAGAAATACTGTATCCAGCTCCACTAGATTCACACCACCGGCAGGCGTCTCCATTGGCCAACACCGAAATCGGGAAACACGATTGGGCAGAGAATAGGTTCCGATGGCAAAACGCGGCGGGCGCTGATTTGACGCCAAATCACAGTTTTTCATCACCTTGACAGTGGCGTCAATGTGATGCAGAACACACATACAGTGAACATCTTGTGCATGTCATTAGCGGACCTGAACCAGTATTCTCTGGGGCCTTCGCGATTCTCCTCCCCAGACAGGCAGAGTTCCCAATGGCGCGGTTCATTTGTGCTTTTAAAAATCGTGAATTGGCGTCATGGCAGGTGAGGGAGAGAGAGAGAGGAGGTATGACACAGAGAGGAGCGACTGCGGGCTGCCGGACCGGCCACTGGCATGGGTCAGGGGAGCTCTGACAGGGCCGGGAGGAAAGGGGGTGACGGGTGAACAGGCCAAGTTTCAAGGATGACCCCCTACGTGACTGGGGTGATGTCCAGTCCCAGACAGCCATTAGGGCAGACCGCCTGCAAGGCAGCAATCTTGCTGCGTACCCACAGACTGTCCACCTTGGCCCCTGGTTCTGCAGAGTGTCTCTGGCTGTGTGGATGCCCCTACACCTGCACCCAACCTTCCCCCATTCCCCTTCCCCAACCCGCCGGCACCTACCGGCGGCCCACCCAGGACAAGGCCCATATTAGCCGCTATGTGAGCGCCGGGCAGGGGCCGCAAAGCATACCCCTGGCAAGAGTAGTGCCAGCCGACAGTGCCAACGTGGAGACCCACTACAACGATGCCCGGGCAGTGACCAGGGTCATGATCGAGCAGTGATTCGGCATCCTGGAGATGTGATTTAGGTGCCTGGACCGCTTTAAAGGGACTCAGTCCGCGGCCGCCATGGTCGGGGGTGGGCCGATCGGAGGGAGGAGGGGGCCTCAGACGGGACCGGGCTATTTTGAGCGGGCAGTCCGGGTCAGGCACGCGGCAGATCGGGGGACTATTTAGGACCAGCTCTGCTGTCTGAGTCCGCCATGGAGTACGGCGTGGCCGCTGGAGACGGCGCCGTGCGCATGCGTGGCCTCTGACCCGGACGTGTTCCACAAGTAAAGCCTTGGAATGATATCGGGGATATCAAAAATTCCGGGAAGTGAAATAGGATTGAGTGTTTCGGAAGTGCACAACATAGGAATTATTGAAGACGAGATTTGTAATGGCCATCAGAATGTTTACCTTATATAGTGGAAAAGGAAGGAAGGCTAATGAGTACTAACATAGCCAAATGTCAGCAGGCAGACAAAACGATTGGGTGTCCCTACCCTATTTATCTTCATGAACAGGTCTTCAGTGGTTAGCATGGTTGCTCCACAGCGCCAGGGTCCCAGGTTTGATTCCTGTCTGTGCGGAGTCTGCACATTCTCCCCATGAATTGGTGAATTGGACGTTTTAAATTCTCCCTCTGTGTACCCGAATAGGCTCCAGAGTGTGACGACTAGGGACATTCTACAGTAACTTCATTTCAGTGTTAATGTAAGCCTACTTGTGGCACTAATACAGATTATTATGTGGATGTAAAATGAATAGAGACCTAAACTGCACTTTGGTATCAGAAGCCTTAAGTTTGATACCACAAGAGAGGCTTTCAAAGGGCAGGGAGAATATTACATAACCACCTCATTGAAAAGGTATCAATATGGCCTACGGACTTCGAATCATAGAATAGAATCATAGAATCCCCACAGTGCAGAAAGAGGCCATTCAGCCCATCATGTCTTCACCGATCTTTGAAAGACCACCAGACCACAAGACAAAGGAGCAGAGTTAGGACACTCGACCCATCGAGTCTGCTCCGCCATTCAATCATTGCTGATATTTTTCTCATCCCCATTCTCCTGCCTTCTCCCCAAAACCTTTGATCCCCTTATTAATCAAGAACCATCTATATCTGTCTTAAAGACACTCAGTGATTTGGCTTCCACACTCTTCTGCAGCGAAGAGTTCCACAGATTCACCACCCTCTGACGAAGAAATTCCTCCTCATCTCTGTTCCAAAGGGTCATCCCTTTAGTCTGAGATTGTGCCCTCTGGTTCTAGTTTTTCCTACAAGTGGAAACATCCTCACCATGTCCACTCTATTCAGGCCTCACAGTATCCTATAAGTTTCAATAAGATCCCCCTCATTGTTCTAAACTCCAACGAGTACAGACCCAGAGTCCTCAGCCGTTCCTCATATGACAAGCTCTTCATTCCAGAGATCATTCTTGTGAACCTCTTCTGGACCCTTTCCAAGGCCAGCACATCCTTCCTTAGATATGGGGCCCAAAACTGCTCACAATACTCCAAATGGGGTCTGACCAGAGTCATATACAGCCTCAGAAGTACATCCCTGCTCTTGTACTCTAGCCCTCTCAACATGAATGCTAACATTGCATTTGACTTGCCTGTTACGGGGAAAATTTGCATCAGTGCATTACGGTCACTGTATCCAGAAGGTGGTTTGTGGAGGAGCTGTTGTCAAGTGAGTGGGTGCTTGCTGAGAAGGGGAGTAATTTTTTTAAAACCTTAACTGTTGGGAGTTTCCAGCTGAATCCAGTCGGAGTGTGGACAGAGTGACTGCTGGGTAAGTAGTAAAGATTTAAATTGTTTGCGCGGGCCCATAACAGCAGATTGCTGTTCTCGTGCGGGGCGCAGTGGTTGCTGGTTAAGTGTTTTATTTTTACCTGTATTTAAGTTGGGCAGTTCTTGAACCCTAGACACTGCACTTGTAGTGTCCCACCCTTCCACCTCCTCTAACCTAAGGGGTTGAGTGAATAACAGGTAAGCTCTTTCTTTCTTTCTTTTTCTTGCTTTATCTAGAGGGGATGGCAGGGAAGGCAGTGCAATGTTCCTCCTGCAGAATGTTTGAGGTGAGGGGCGCCGTCAGTGTCCCTGCAGATTTCACCTGTGGGAAGTGCACCCATCTCCAGCTCTAAGAAACCGCGTTAGGGAACTGGAGCTGGAGCTGGATGAACTTCGGATCATTCGGGAGGCAGAGGTGGTCATAGATAGTAGCTTCAGGGATGTAGTTACTCCGAAGAATCAAGATAGATGGGTCCGTCCCTGTGGTTCAGAAGGGAAGGAGGTAGAGCAGGAGAGCAAAGTTATTGGGGCTCGATAGTTAGAGGGACAGGTAGGCGGTTCTGTGGCAACAAAAGAGACCTACGTATGGTATGTAACCTCCCTGGTGCCAGGGTCCGTGACGTCTCGGACAGTGTTTTCAGAATCCTTAATGGGGAGGGGGAACAGTCACAAGTCGTGGTACACATCAGTACCAACGACATAGTTAAGAGAAGGGACGGGGATTTAAAACAGGAATTTTAAATTCATTAAAAAGCCATTAAACTATCCTTGATTAACAATGCTACTCCGCCACCTCTTTTACCACCTTCCCTACTCTTACTGAAACATCTATACCCCGGAACTTCCAACAACCTTTCCTGTCCCTGTTCTAACCATGTCTCCGTAATGGCCACAACATCGTAGTCACAAGTACCAATCCATGCTCCAAGTTCACCTACCTTATTCCGGATGCTCCTTGCATTGAAGTAGACACATTTCAACCCACCTTTTTGTCTGCCGGTACACTCCTGCGACCTTGATACCCTCCTCAGTACCTCACTACTCTCAACACTGGCTTCTGAACTACAGCTCGTTTTCCCATCTCCCTGACAAATTAGTTTAAACCCGCCCGAAGAGCCGTAGCAAATTCCCCTCCCAGGATATTGGTGCCCCTCTGGTTCAGGTGCAAACCGTCCTGTCTGTACAGGTCCCACCTTCCCCAGAATGTGCTCCAATTATGCATGGAACTGAAAAACTCCCTCCTACACCATCCCTGCAGCCACGTGTTTATCTGCACTCTCTCCCTGTTCCTCACCTCGCTAGCACATGGGTCCGGCAACAAACCAGAATTGACAACATGGTTTGTCCTGGCTCTCAGCTTCCACCCTAGCTCCCTAAATTCCTGTTTTAACTCGCAGCAAGGCAGTTCGAAGGGGATCTGCCTACTGAGGTAATATGGGCTGAAGTTAGAAATAGGAAAGGAGTGATCATGGTGTTAGGAGTTTTCTATAGGCCCCCTAATAATAATAGATATGTGGAGGAAGAAATTGCAAAACAGATTATGGATAGGTGTGGAGGTGTCAATGTAGTTGTCATGGGTGACTTTAACTTTCCAAATATTGATTGGAACCTCTGTAGGTGTGGTAAACCACTGTCTTGTGATATTAGAGGTTGTACGGTAGAACCTGCACTACAGGTTCACCTATGGCCCCTGCATGCTAGCTCCTCCAGGAGCCGGGTTATAAATATGCATGGCCTCCAGCTCGCAGCCATTTCGTCAGCTGCTGTGGGAGGCCACACATCTGATACTAACAAAGCCTTAGTTTGGATTCAACTTCGTCTCCAGTCATATTGATCGTGCCTCAATTTATTAGTATCAGATTCAGAAGATAGTCCTCTGGACTAAACCAGATCGCCTGCAGCTGGATCCACGCGCAAGCGACGCCAGAAAAGACTTCCAGCACTGGCTAACTTGTTTTGAAGCGTATATCAACACGGCGCCGACCCCTGTTCCAGAGGCTCAGAAGATTCAAATATTGTACTCCAGACTCAGCTCCAAAGTTTTCCCGCTGACCCAGGATGCGCCCAATTACGCTGATGCCATGACTCGACTCAAATAAAATTATGAACAGAAGACGAACACGTTCTTCGCCAGACCCGCGCTCGCAACGCGTACTCAACTACCTGGTGAGTCAATCGAGGACTTCTAGAGGGCCCTGATCCCACTAGTTCGGGTATGTGACTGCCAGGACGTTACAGCTAGGGAGCACTCAGATCTCCTTATGCGGGACGCTTTTGTAACTGGGATTGGTTCTGATGTTATCAGGCAGCGGCTCCTAGAAGGGGCCACACACGACCTCGCAGAGACTAAAACACTAGCACTCTCCATGACGGTCACCCTGCGTAATGTCCAGTCCTACGCCCCCAACCGCGCGGCCCACTCCTCCTACGCTTCATGGGCCCCACAGGCAGCCGCCCCAGCGGGGGCGCTACCCAGCCAATACGCCTGCGCTACGCGTCAGCCAGTGATCTCTGGGGGGCCCCGACGCTATTTTTGCGGCCCCGCCAATGCTGCCCGGCCTGCGCTGCACTTTGTAAGGCCTGCGGGAAGAAGGGCCACTTCGCTGCGGTGCGCCAGGCCTGCTCAGCGGCCGCGGTCGCCCCCCCCCCCCAGTCACGGACAATGGGCGCCCCATCCTCCTCTCCTCCCCAGGCCATGTGCGACCAATGGGTGCCGCCATCTTCTCCCCCGCACAACACATGCGTTTCATGGGCGCTGCCATCTTGCTCCACCCTCGCAACGTGCGTTCCGTTGGCGCCACGATTTTGAAATCCCCAGGACTTCCGGGTGCCGCGATCTTGTCCACCCCGCAGCACATGGATACCAACGGCATTTCAGGACCTCAAGTCAACGACCGCCTCACTACCCGACAATCACCACGGCTTGCCTCCGTGGCAATCGACCAGTCCCGACCACATATTCTGACCAACGCATCCACCAGCGTGAAAGTCAACAGCCATGTGACCTGCCTACTGGACTCCGGGAGCACCGAGAGCTTTGTGCACCCGAATACGGTAAGGCGCTGCTCCCTTAAGGTACATCCTACCAATCAAAGTATCTCCTTGGCCTCCGGATCCCATTGCGTAGCGATCCGGTGGTACTGCACGGTCACGCTCACAGTCCAAGGCGTAGAGTTCCACGACTTTCGCCTCTACGTCCTCCCTAACCTCTGCGCTGCACTTATCCTCGGCCTGGACTTCCAGTGCAACCTCCAGAGCCTGAACCTTAAATTCGGCGGACCCTTAACACCCCTCACTGTGTGCGACCTCACAACCCTAAAGGTCAATCCTCCTTCCCTCTTTGCCAATCTAACTCCAGATTGCAAACCCGTCGCCACCAGGAGCAGACGGTACAGCACCCATGATAAGGCCTTCATCAGGTCCGAGGTCCAGCGGTTGCTTCGGGAGGGAGTCATCGAGGCCAGCAACAGACCCTGGAGAGCTCAAGTGGTAGTGGTTAAGTCTGGGGAGAAAAACTGAATGGTCGTGGACTACAGCCAGACCATCAACAGGTACACGCAGCTCGATGCGTACCACCTCCCATGCATATCTGACATGGTTAACCAGATTGCACAGTACTGGGTCTTCTCAACGGCGGACCTGAAATCCGCTTACCACCAGCTACCCATCTGTAAATCGGACCGGCCATACACCGCCTTCGAGGCAGACGGCCGGCTATATCACTTCCTTAGGGTCCCCTTCGACGTCACCAATGGGATTTCGGTCTTCCAAAGGGAGATGGACCGAATGGTCGACCGGTACGGCTTGCGGGCCACGTTTCCGTATCTAGACAATGTGACCATCTGCGGCCATGACCAGCAGGACCACGACGCCAACCTCGCTAAATTTCTCCGCACCGCCACTCTCCTCAACCTCACGTATAACAAGGAGAAGTGTGTGTTTTGTACAAACCGCTCAGCCATCCTCGGCTACGTGGTCCAGAACGGAGTTCTGGGGCCCGATCTCGACCGCATACACCCCCTCATGGAGCTCCCCCTCCCCCACTGCCCCAAGGCCCTCAAACGCTGCCTGGGGTTCTTCTCATATTAAGCGCAGTGGGTCCCAAACTATGCGGACAAGGCCCGCCCACTCATACAGTCCACTCATTTCCCCCTGACGGCCGCGGCCCAAACCTGGAATGCACGCTGTAGACGAAACACTTCCTTTCCAAGTAGAAAGCGACACATCGGACGTCGCGCTTGCCGCCACCCTCAACCAGGCAGGCAGGCCCGTGGCATTCTTCTCCCGCACCCTTCATGCCTCAGAAATTCGGCACTCATCCGTCGAAAAGGAGGCCCAGGCTATCGTTGAAGCTGTACGACATTGGAGGCATTACCTGGCCAGCAGGAGATTCACTCTCCTCACTGACCAACGGTCGGTTGCTTTCATGTTCAACAACACACAACGGGGCAAGATCAAAAATGCTAAAATCTTGCGGTGGAGAATCGAGCTCTCCACCTATAAGTACGAGATTAAGTATTGCCCTGGCAAACTCAATGAGCCCCCAGACGCCCTATCCCGAGGTACAAGTGCCAGCTCACAAGTAGACCGACTCAGGGCCCTGCACGACAGTCTTTGTCACCCAGGGGTCATTCGGTTGTACCATTTCATTAAGGCACAAAATTTGCCCTACTCCATCGAGGAAGTAAGGACAATCACCAAGGACTGCCAGGTCTGTGCGGAGTGCAAGCTGCACTTCTACCGGCCGGACCGCACGCACCTGGTGAAGGCCTCACGCCCCTTTGAACGCCTCAGCGTAGATTTCAAAGGACCCCTCCCCTCCTCCGATCGACACACATATTTCCTCAGTGTGATCGATGAATACTCCCGGTTTCCCTTCGCCATCCCATGCCCCGATACGCCACCGTCATTAAAGCCCTTAATTCTATCTTCACTCTGTTCGGCTTCCCCGCCTACATCCACAGTGACAGGGGATCCTCATTCATGAGTGATGAGCTACGTCAGTTCCTGCTCAGCAGGGGTATCGCCTCCAGCAGAACAACGAGCTACAACCCCCGGGGAAACGTACAGGTAGAAAGGGCGAATGGGACGGTATGGAGGGCCGTCCAGCTGGCCCTACGGTCCAGAAATCTCCCGGCCTCCCGTTGGCAAGAGGTCCTCCCTGATGCACTACATTCCATTCGTTCATTACTCTGCACTGCTACTAACAGTACACCGGATGAACGTCTTTTTGCCTTCCCCAGGAAGTCCACATCCGGAGTATCGCTCCCAACTTGGCTCACAGCTCTGGGAACAGTGCTTCTCCGTAAACATGTGCGGCTCCACAAGGCGGATCCGTTGGTGGAAAGGGTGCACCTGCTCCACACAACCCCACAGTACGCCTACGTGGCGTTCCCCGACGGCCGACAGGATACCGACTCCCTCAGGGACCTGGCACCAGCAGATTCCACCCCCACACCACCCCGTCGCCCCCAGCGCCACCCTCCCCTCCCCCGCCATCTCCATCACACCCCCTAGGACCGTCCGTCCTTCCCCTGCCCACCCCCGATGATGAAGGGGATTTCGGCATGCTCCCGGAGTCAACTCCGACCATGACAGCACCAACATCGCCATCACCACTTTGTCGATCTCGAAGGACCATCAAGGCTACCGGACCGGCTGAACCTCTGACCCGCCCACCGGATGACCAGAGACATTTTTTTTACTGCTCTGTAAATATTAAAGATTGCGAATTGTATATAGTTATTCACCACCCCCGCCAGACTCAATTTTAACAGGGGGTGAATGTGGTAAACCACTGTGTTCTGATATTAGAGGTTGTACGGTAGAACCTGCACTACAGGTTCACCTGGGCCCCTGCATGCTAGCTCCGCCCAGGAGCCGGCTGATAAATATGCGTGTCTCCAGCTCGCAGCCATTTTGTCAGTTGCTGTGGGAGGCCACACATCTGATACTAATAAAGCCTCAGTTTGGATTCAACTTCGTCTCCAGTCAAATTGATCTTGCCTTAATAGGTCAAACAGTTCGGATGGGGCAGTTTTTGTACAGTGTGTGCAGGAGGGTTTCCTGACACAATATGTGGATAGGCCGACAAGAGGTGGGGCCACATTGGATTTGGTACTGGATAATGGGGCCAAGTGTTAGATTTGTTTGTGGGAGAGCACTTTGGAGATAGTGACCACAATTTGGTGTCTTTCACTATTGCAATGGAGAGGGATAGGGCCATATGGCAGGGCAAGGTTTATAATTGGGGGAGGAGTAATTATGATGCGATTAGGCAAGAATTAGGGAGCATAAGATGGGAACAGAAACTGTCAGGGAAAGGCACAAATGAAAAGTGGAGCTTGTTCAAGGAACAAATACTGCGTGTCCTTATTAGATATGTTCCTGTCAGGCAGGGAGGAAATGGCCGTGTGAGGGAACCATGGTTCACAAAAGAGATTGAATGTCTTGTCAAGAGGAAAAAGGAAGCGTTTGTAAGGATGAGAAAACAAGGTTCAGTTGGGTCGCTTGAGGGTTACAAGGTAGCAAGGAATGAGTTAAAAAAAGGGCTTAGGAGAGCTAGGAGGGGGCATGAGAAGTTCTTGGCGAATCGGATCAACGAAAACCCCAAGGCTTTTTACTCTTATGTGAGAAATAAAAGAATGACCAGGGTGAGGTTAGGACCAGTCAAGTACAGTAGTGGGAACTTGTGCATGGAGTCAGAAGAAATAGGAGAGGCGTTGAATGAATACTTTTCTTCAGTGTTCGCCAAGGAGAGGGGCCATGTTTTTGAGGATCAGAGTGTGATACAGGCAGGTAGGATGGAGGAGGTAGATGTTCTGAGGAAGGATGTATTAGCAATTTTGAAAAACCTTAGGGTCAACAAGTCCCCTGGGCCAGATGGGATATATCCAAGGATTCTTTGGGAGGCAAGGGATGAGAATGCAGAGCCTTTGGCTTTGATCTTTGGGTCGTCACTGTCCACGGGGATAGTGCAGAGGACTGGAGAGTGGCGAATGTTGTTCCTCTGTTCAAGAAAGGGAATAGGAATGACCCTGGTAATTATAGGCCGGTCAGTTTTACTTTGGTGGTCGGTAAGTTAATGGAAAAGGTCCTGAAGGATAAGATTTATGACCATTTGGAAAGGTGCAGCTGAATCCGGGATAGTCAAAACGGATTCGTGAAGGGTAAGTCTTGCCTCACAAATTTGATTGAATTCTTTGAGGAGGTAACTAAGTGTGTAGATGAAGGTAGAGCAGTTGATGTCGTATACATGGATTTTAGTAAGGCATTTGTTAAGGTACCCCATGGTCGGCTCATGAAGAAAGTAAGGAGTTGTGGGATAGAGGGAGATTTGGCCAATTGGATAAGTAACTGGCTATCACATAGAAGACAGAGGGTGGTGGTGGATGGAACATTTTCAGACTGGAGACCAGTTACCAGCGGTGTACCACAGTGATCAGTGCTGGGTCCTCTGCTATTTGTGATTTTTATCAATGACTTGGAGGAGGGGGCTGAAGGGTGGGTCAGTAAATTTGCTGATGACACCAAGATTGGTGGAGTAGTGGATGAGGTGGAGGGTTGTTGTAGGCTGCAAAGAGACATTGATAGGATGCAGAGCTGGGCCGAAAAATGGCAGATGGCATTTAACCCTGATAAGTGCTAGGTGATTAATTTTGGTAGAAAAATTTGAATGCAGATTACAGGGTCGACGGCAGGGTTCTGAGGAATGTGGAGGAACAGAGAGATCTTGGGGTTCATGTCCACAGATCTCTGAAGGTTGCCACTCAAGTGGATCGAGCCGTGAAGAAGGCCTATAGTGTGTTAACGTTTATTAACAGGGGGCTTGAGTTTAAGAGCCACGGGGTTATGCTGCAACTGTACATGACCCTGGTGAGACCACATTTGGAGTATTGTGTGCAGTTCTGGTCACCTCACTATAGGAAGGATGTGGAAGCATTGGAAAGGGTGCAAAGGAGATTTACCAGGATGCTGCCTGGTTTGGAGGATAGGTCTTATCAGGAAAGGTTGAGGGAGCTAGGGCTTTTCTCTTTGGAGTGGAGGAGGATGAGAGGCGACTTAATAGAGGTTTATAAGATGATGAGGGGGATAGATAGAATGGACGTTCAGAGACTATTTCCTCGGGTGGATGTAGCTGTTACAAGGCAGCATAACTATAAGATTCAGGGTGGGAGATACAGGAGGGATGTCCGAGGTAGTTTCTTTACTCAGAGAGTGGTTCGGGTGTGGAATGGACTGCCTGCTGTGATAGTGGAGTCGGACACTTTAGGAACTTTCAAGCGGTTATTGGATAGGCACATGGAGCACACCAGAATGACAGGGAGTGGGATAGCTTGATCTTGGTTTTGGACAATGCTCGGCACAACATCGAGGGCCGAAGGGCCTGTTCTGTGCTGGACAGTTCTATGTTCTATACCTTCGTAACTGCCGGCTGAATCTGCGCGTTAAACTTAAGAGAATTGGGAACAAGGACTTCCAAGTCCCTTTGTGCATCTAATTTCCTAAGTATTTCCCCATTTAGAAAATAGTCTATTCCTCCTACCAAAGTGCATAACCTCACACTTTTCCACATTGTACTCCATCTGCCACTTCTTTGCCCACTCTCCTAGCCTGTCCAAGTCCTCTGCAGGTCCACTGCTTCCTCGATACTACCTGTCCCTCTATATGCCTTTATATCATCTGCAAACTTAGAAACAGTGTCTTCGGTTCCTTCTTCCAAATCGTTAATGTACTTTAACTGTCCAACTTTAGGCCCCTGTAAAATTAGCAACTGCTGGAGCCTTAGCATTCGTAGGGCGTTAAGTCCACCAACCCTATTTTGATATTGTTACCCTCACATCAATTTTGCTGGACTAAAATTGATTGTTCTGTATTTCTATGACTATGTGAATGAACTTTTTGTTTCTCTGAGTGAAGTTCGCTGAGTATTATCTGCCTTTTGACCGTCACTTTAAACTTTGTTCTGGCATTGACTAAGAATTTTTCAGAAATTTCAGATCTGGTGCCTTGCCCTATTGAGATTCATGGAATCATAGAGGTTTACAGCATGGAAACAGGCCCTTTGGCCCAATTTGTCCATGCCGCCCAGTTTTGACCACTAAGCTAGTCCCAATTGCCCGCATGTGGCCCATGTCCCTCTATATCCAGCTTTCCCATATAACTGTCAAAAAGTTTTTTCAAAGCAAAATTGTACTCATCTCTACCACTGCCTCTGGCAGCTCGTTCCTCTGTGTGAAAAAATTGTCCCTCTGGGCCATTTTGTAACTCTCCCCTCTCACCTTAGACCTATGCATTCTAGTTTTAGACGCCCATACCTTTGGGAAACGATGTTGATTATCTACCTTTTCTATGCCCCACATTATTTTATAGACCTCCATAAGTTTATCCCAAAGCCTCCTACGCCCCAGCGAAAAAAGTCCCAGTCTATCCAGCCTTACCTTATAACTCAAACCATCAAGTCCCGGTAGCATCCCAGTAAATATTTTTTGCACTCTTCCTAGTTTAATAATATCCTTTCTATAATAGGGTGACCCGAACTGTACACAGTATTCCAAGTGTGGCCTTACTAATGCCTTGTACAACTTCAACAAGACGTTCCAACTCCTGTATTCAATGTTCTGACCAATGAAACCAAACTTCACCACCCTGTCCACCTGTGAATTCACTTTCAAGGAGCTATGAACCTGTACCCCTAGATCTCTTTGTTCTATAACTCCCCCAACTCCCTACCATTAACTGAGTAAGTCCTGCCCCGATTTGATCTCCCAAAATGATTCACCTCACATTTATCCAAATTAAACTCCATCTGTCGTTCATCGGCCCACTGGTCCAATTGATCAAGATCCCATTGCAATCCGAGATAACCATTATGCCATCAATCTTGGTGTCAGCTGCAAACTTACTAACCATGCCTCCTAAATTCTCATCCAAATCATTAATCATGAATTGGAATTCAACATCTTTTAACTTCCTTCTTTTAACAGATAACAGTAGCTCAGAATATTTCAGTCACTTTCATTATGAACACATGATTCATGATTTACGGATTCAGTTCCTAGTTTACGGAACACTGCACAGTTCACATATTCTAAAAATATTGTATGTAACCACATAAAGATGAAGTAAATTTGAAAAAGAGCCAAAGAAGTCACAGATCATACTGGCAAGGGCTGCGCCAGCCAATGGTACCCCTCGCAACAGGGACAGACCCCAGGGCCAGAGTCCCCACGATACCGGGTAAGGACGGGGCCAGGGGTGTGAAGATGCTGGAGGAGACATGCGGAGGGAGAGCCCGCAGTGCCAACTTGGGGCACCAGGCAGTCCATTGGCCTGGTTGGACATGGGGATACGCACTATGCTAACATGTCGGCCTTTCACCCCCTGCAGACAATGGACATTGGCAATCATGGCCTTCCTCCTACACGCTACAGCATTTGGGGATGTCCTGCAGCTGTACGAGCTGGCACTGCTCGAGGAGGAGGAAACTGCAGCAGCGAAGCTTGTAGCAATGGAGACTGTCCCAGGTGAACAGGAGGCAGCTGCCCAGGATGGAGAGCCGGCCGCCCAACAGGCCGAGGAGGAGATGTCAAGGAGGCGCCGCATGAGGCTACGCGCGTACTGGCAGTGCCTGCCTGCAGGACCGGGCATGCCGTCGAGGACTCCAGCTGAGCAGGGAGGCAGTACAACATATCTGCCAGGTCACGGCGCACCAGGCACCGTGGGGGTATGGGAGAGGACGTCCCTCCCAGCGGCCACCAAGATGACGGCTGCCCTGAACATTTTACGCCACGGGGTCCTTCCAGGCACCAAGTGGGGACCTGTCCAGGATTTCACAGAGCTCGGTACACAGGTGTATCCGTGCCGTTACGGAGGCCCTATATTTCCAGTCGGCACAATACATCCATTTCAATGTTAACTGAACCCACCAGAATGTTCCCCCCCCCCCCCCCCCCCCCCCACCCCACGCCGGGCTAGGAGTTCGCTCCTGGGCGACAGGGATTATCCATTGCGGTCATGGCTGATGACATAGACCGATGCGGAGACCCGGTACAACGACGACCATGCTGCGGCCAGGGATGTCATTGAGCGGTGCTTCGGCCTCCTGAAGATGCGGTTCAGATGCCTGGACTGCTCTGGAGGGCCCACCAGTATGATGCTGAGAGGGCCACCCGCATCGTGGTGGCCTGCTGCATCCTCCACAACATTGCGCAGCAGAGGGGAGACGTGCTGGATGAGGAGGATTAAGACTAGGCCTCGTCCGATGAGGAGGATGCGGGGACGGCGAGGATGGGCAGGACATGGAGCCCAGGCAGACACAGGAGGCCACACAACGTGTGTGGCAGGGCCATGCCCACGGGATGCTCCAATCGCTTCCAGGTTCACCGACAATGGGGGGGATTTTCCAGGGGCATGGACACCACATCCCACCCCCCCCCAACCGTGCAATTGCAACCCTCTCCGTGGTACATACCTACTGCACTACAGGCTGCGGGCCCTTGGTGGGCAATAACACTGGTCCATGGGCTGGAAGATGATGACAACTCACTCAGCGATGAGCTCTGGTGCTCCACATCGTATGACCATGTCTGACTCCTGCCCACGGTAACTCTTTCCACCGTCCACCTGGGTGTTCCCTGCATGGGAGCTGGCCATCCCATCACATGGTCCCATCGGTTCTCTGGGGCGATAGTGGTGGGGGCAGTCGTTTGGGGGGGGGCGTCAATTTAGGCCTTTCCTACCCCCTATCCTATCCCGCACTGGCTCTCTTGCCAGCCCAGACTATCCCGCCCCTCAGACCCATCTGATAGAGCACCGAGGCAGGTTGTAACCCTGTGGCCAGGTGTTTAATGTGCACAAATATATGCCGATATGTGCCCTAGCCTCTATAGCTGAACTGTGCCCTGCACGCGTGTCAACATAACTGGTGTCTAACTTTCTGACCTTACGGGCCCTAACACTACGCCCAGACAGAACATCAGAAGTGGAGGCGGACTACTGTGCCTCCTGCCCTGCGACTTGGGCGTCCGTTGGCAGGCGTCTTCTGGGGCGACCGAGCCTGGATGGTCCCGGCTGCTGCTCCGGTGTCGTAGGTGGTTTGGTGCCACTCTGTTCTCCCCACTGCCCACCAGGTGCGGCAGGGACAAAAGGGGGGCAGTTCAAGATGCTGCTGTGTTCCGGCACCTCACCTGAGCTTCCCACAGTGGCAGGAAATCAATTAAACTATTGCAGACATACATGCCGCATAGGAGATTGTTCAATAGGTTAAAAGCCCATGGTATTAAGGGTAAGATCCTGGCATGGATAGAGGATTGGCTGACTGGCAGAAGGCAGAGAGTGGGGATAAAGGGGTCTTTTTCAGGACGGCAGCCGATGACTAGTGGTGTGCCTCAGGGGTCTGGGCTGGGACCACAAATTTTCACAAAATATATTAATGATCTGGAAGAAGGAACTGAAGGTACTGTTGTTAAGTTTGCAGATGACACAAAGATCTGTAGAGGGACAGGTAGTATTGAGGAAGCAAGGGGGCTGCAGAAGGACATGGACAGGCTCGGAGAATGGGCAAAGAAGTGGCAAATGAAATACAATGTGGAAAAATGTGAGGTTATCCACTTTGGAAGGAGGAATTTAGGCATAGACTATTTTCTAAATGGAAAAATGCTCAGGAAATCAGAAGATCAAAGGGACTTGAAAGTCCTTGTTCATGATTCTCTTAAGGTTAACGTGCAGGTTCAGTCGGCAGTTCGGAAGGCAAATGCAATGTTAGCATTCATGTCACGAGGGCTAGAATACAAGCCCAAGGGTGTACTTCTGAGGCTTTATATGGCTCTGGTCAGACCCCATTTGAAATATTGTGAGCAGTTTTGGGCCCCGTATCTAAGGAAGGATGTGCTGGCCTTGGAAAGGATCCAGAGGAGGTTCACAAGAATGATCCCTGGAATGAAGAACTTGTCGTATGAGGAATGATTGTCGACTTTGGGTCTGTACTTGTTGGAGTTTAGAAGGATGAGGGGGGATCTTATTGAAACTTACAAGATACTGCGAGGCCTGGATAGAGTGGATGTGGAGAGGATGTTTCCACCAGTAGGAAAAACTAGAAGCAGAGGATACCATCTCAGACTAAAGGGAAGATCCTTTAAAACAGTGATGAGGAGGAATTTCTACAGCCAGAGGGTGGTGAATCTGCGGAACTCTTTGCCGCAGAAGGCTGTGGAGGCCAAATCACTGAGTGTCTTCAAGACAGAGATAGATAGGTTCTTGATTAATAAGGGGATCAGGAGTTATGAGGAGAAGGCAGGAGAATGGGGATGAGAAAAATATCAGCCATGATTGAATGGCGGTGCAGACTCGATGGGCCGAGTGGCCTAATTTTGCTCCTATGTCTTATGGCCTTATGCTCCCCGAGTGTAGGCCTGCTGGTGTGGGCAACTGGTCAAGGTAGCCGACTATATAAATTATGGCTGCTAGCTCTGCAGCCTGGGCACTCATATGGGTGGGAATTTTTAAGGGTATTTCCCTCAGGGGATTGCCTTCCTGGTCTTACACATAAATGCCGCACACTGTTTTCCTGTTCCCATTGTCCACCATAGCGGATTCGTCCACATATACTTTTAGGGCCTGCTGATTATTCTGCTTATTTGTTCCCCGGGATTCTCACCCCTTTGTTTTGGCATAATTTTTTTTTTTTTAATTTTAATGTTTTTATTCAAGGTTTTTCAATAATTTTTACAAAACATTCCAGAAAAGAAAATAATACAAAGAAAACAGGGCAATATGCCAACAAACGAAACAACGTAACACTCTAAACGATTAACAATTTAACACCCAATCCAAAGCAAATGGTGCACGCCCCTTACAAAAAGAAAAATAAATCAGCCCCCCCGCCCCCCCCTCTCCTCCACCCCCACACTGGGTTGCTGCTGCTGCCGACCTCCACCTAACATTCCGCGAGAAAGTCAAGGAACGGGTGCCACTGCCTGGAGAACCCCTGCAAGGACCCTCGCAAGGCAAACTTTATCTTCTCCAACCTAAGAAACCCCGCCATGTCATTGACCCAAGCCTCTACACTTGGGACTTCCGGTTGCGGCTATACGGAGCTAAGCCGCACATTTCGGCTGCTCCCGCTAGAACGGACTTTTGGGCTCTCCAGAGGAGCCCCAACAGCAATTTTTCGACGACTTCCCGTGTGGGAAGGTGAGAGCAAGGTCCCCCTTCCATCGTATATGGAGTGGACCAGAAGTGGAGCGGTCAAAAAAGCGGTTTTGGAGCAGTGAAAGAAGCGAGGAAGAAAAAACAAGATGGCGGAGGGCGGAGATCGAGCAGCATGGGGGCCGGAGCAGCAGGAGTTTCTCAGGCGCTGCGTGGAGGAGCTTAAGAAAGAGGTGCTGGCGCCACTGCTGACGGCGATCGAGGGGCTAAAGGGGACCCAGAAGGCCCACGGGGTATAGATGCGGGAGGTGCGGGAAAAAGCCGCAGAGAACGAGGACGAGATCTTGGGCCTGGCGGTGAAGATGGAGGCGCACGAGGCGCTGCACAAGAGGTGGGTGGAAAGATTCGAAGACCTGGAGAACAGGTCGAGGAGGAAGAATCTTCAGATTCTGGGTCTCCCTGAAGGGGTGGAGGGGGCCGATGCCGGGGCGTATGTGAGCACGATGCTCAATTCGCTGGTGGGTGCGGAGGCCTCTCCGAGTCCCCTGGAGCTAGATGGGGCTCATCGGGTCCTGGCGAGGAGACCCAAGGCCTTTATACAAACTGAAAAGTTGGACTCAAACTGAGGGTCTGTGGTTGTGGGGGGGATGTCGGTTGTATACAGGGTTTTAACTATGCGTCGGGAATGTTCTACGGGTTGAGCGATGGATGGGGATGGGGGAAGAGATCTGATGGGGAGGCTGTGAGAGAATGTGGGCGCCGGTGCTGGAGGGAGGGGAGGCCCGGGGATGGGGGAATTGGGATAAGGCCACAACAGGAGCTGCGCCAGAGGGGGCGGGGCTGGCTCAGGAAAGCGTGGGCTTTTTCCCGCGCTAGGGAGGGACGGGGGGGGGGGTGGATGGAGGAGCGCACACTGATTGCTGGGGAGGAGAAGGAGGGGGGATTTCCACACGGGGGGGTCAATGGGATGGCGGGGGAGGCCGGGGTCAGCAGGAGTCAGCTGACTTATGGGAGTGTTATGGGGGAGCAAAAGAGCTAGATAAGGATCTAGCAGGGGGAGGGGGAAGGGGGGGTGGGGGGGGGGGGGGGGAATAGGGTTACTGCTGCATTGCCGAGGGGGAACTGGAAATAGAAGGGGTGGTCGGGGCGGGGGTCCCCCGTCTGGGGGACCAGAGGGTGTTGGAGGCGCGAGCACGGGACTGGCCTAGAAAAGGAGATGGCTAGTCGCCAGGGGGGGGAGGTGGGAAGCCCCCCAATCTGGCTGATAACATGGAATGTGAGGGGCCTGAATGGGCCGGTTTAAAGGGCCCGAGTGTTCACGCGCTTAAAGGGACTGAAGGCAGACGTGGCCATGCTTCAGGAGACACATTTGAATGTGGCAGACCAGATCAGGTTAAGAAAAGGATGGGTAGGACAGGTATTCCATTCGGGGCTGGATGCGAAGAATAGAGGGGTGGCAATACTGGTGGGGAAGCGGGTGTCGTTTGAGGCCAAGAATATAGTAGTGGACAATGGAGGCCGATACGTGATGGTAAGCGGTAGGCTGCAGGGGGCGTGGGTGGTATTGGTAAACGTATACGCCCCGAACTGGGACGATGCTGGATTTATGAAGCGTATGTTGGGGCGCATTCCGGACCTGGAGGGAGGAAGCTTGATAATGGGGGGGGATTTCAACATGGTGTTGGACCCAGCACTGGATCGCTCCAGATCTAGAGGCCGGCTGCGGCCAAGGTGCTTAGGGGGTTTATGGACCAGATGGGGGGAGTAGATCCGTGGAGATTTGCTAGGCGCCTGGCCAGGGAATTTTCTTTTTTTTCCCACGTGCACAAAGCCTACTCCCGGATAGATTTTTTTGTTTTGAGCAGGGCGCTGATCCCGAAAGTGGAGGGAACGGAGTACTCGGCCATAGCCATCTCAGACCACGCCCCGCACTGGGTGGAGCTGGAGTTGGGAGAGGAGAGGGACCAACACCCGCTGTGGCGTCTGGATGTGGGATTACTGGCAGATGAGGAGGTGTGCGGGAGGGTACGGGGGTGCATTGAAAGGTATTTGGAGGCCAACGACAACGGGGAGGTGCAGGTGGGGGTAGTATGGGAGGCGCTGAAGGCGGTGGTCAGGGGAGAGTTAATCTCCATCAGGGCTCACAGGGAGAAGAGAGAGGGCAGGTTAAGGGAGAGGTTAGTGGGGGAGATCCTAAGGGTGGACAGGAGATATGCAGAGGCCCCGGAAGAGGGACTACTTAGGGAGAGGCGAAGTCTCCAGACGGAATTCGACCTGTTGACCACAGGGAAGGCAGAGGCACAGTGGAGGAAAGCACAGGGGGCGACGTACGGGTATGGGGAGAAAGCGAGCCGGATGCTGGCACATCTGCTCTGTAAGAGGATGGCAGCGAGGGAGATAGGTGGAGTCAAGGATGGCAGGGGAACGAGGCCCGCGTTTCCCACTCAGCCCCGCTTTCCTACCCACCGGCGCCCACAGTTCCTCATACTCCCCCCCCCCCAAACGAGGGGAAGAGAGAAAATTTACAGGATTAAAGAGTTAACAATTGAAAAATCATCCCCCCCCCCTTCCTCGTCCCACATAGTCACCCCACCACTTTGTCCCAGAAGCTCTTTCTCTCGCCAGACTATTCCAGCTTCTCGTCCACTATGAATGCCCACGCCTCTTCTGCCGTCTCAAAGTAGTGGTGCTTCCCTTGGTATGTGACCCACAGTCTTGCCGGTTGCAGCATTCCAAATTTCACCTTCTTTTTGTGAAGCACCGCCTTAGCCCGATTGAAACTTGCCCTCCTTCTCGCCACCTCCGCACTCCAATCCTGGTATACGCAGATCACCGCGTTCTCCCACCTGCAGCTCCGAATTTTCTTCGCCCATGTTAGGACCATCTCTCTGTCATTATAGCGTTGAAACCTCACCACTATGGCTTGAGGTATTTCTCCTGCCCTTGGTCTTCGCGCCATAACTCGACCTGGAAATTCTCTGGCCATATCGGCAGCTAGAGCCGGGAGCTCCACACTGCATGCCTGCTAGCCCCCCACCAGACGGAGGATCGGTGGCCGTTTTGCGCCGTTTTTCCGGAGTTTCTGAGGCGAGACTTAGCAAAGATTGTGGACCTGGACACACACCAGCTGATCATGGGAGGGGGATTTTAATACGGTGCTGGAGCCTATGTTGGACTGGTTGTGCCCCAGATCGATGAGGGTGTTGGCAATGGCAAAGGAGTTGCTGGGATTTAAGGAGTGGGGCGGCAAACCTGTGGTACTTTGAGAGGCCGCGCGTTTTTTTTGCTTTTTTTTACATGTCCACAGGGATTATAGAATCATAGAATAAGTGTAGAATGAGGCCATTCGGCCCATCAAGTGCGCACCGACCCTCTGAAAGAGCACTCCACCCAAGCCCAATTCCCCACCTGATCTCAATAACCCCTTCACCTAACCTACATATCCGTGATCAATAAGGGGCAATTTATCATGGCCAATCCACCTAACTTGCACTTCTTTGGACTGTGGGAGAAAACCGGATCACCCGGAGGAAATCTACGCAGACATGGGGAGAAAGTGCAAACTCCACTCAGACAGAGATCCAAGGCCGGAATTGAACCTGGGTCCCTGGCGCTGTGAGGCTGTGGTGCTCACCACTATGCCACCGTGCCGAGTACACCCGGATTGATGTTTTTGTCCTGGACAAGACACTGCTGGTGGGGGTGGTTGGGGCCGAGTATTCGGTGATTGTGGTGTCTGACCACGTGCCACACGGTGGGTGGAAAGGGCGAGTTCCCAGAGGCCGCTGTGGAGGTTTTACATGGGGTTATTGGCTGATAAGGAGGTTTGTGAGAAGAAAGGCATGGCTGGGAACTATGTGGAGTACAATAAGACAGAGGAGGTCTCCGCAGCTATGCTGAGGGAGGAGTTGAAGGCAGTGGTTAGGGGGAAGGCTATTTCGATTCAGGTGCACAAGGAGAGGGCGGAGTGGGCAGGGAGGCTGAGGCTGGTGGAGGCCATTCTGGCACTTGAATGGAGATACTTGGTGGTGCCTGAAGAGGCGCTGCTAAAGGAAAGGCAAAAGCTCCAAATTGAGTTCGGGGTTATGTCAACGGGAGAGGCGCTGGGCCAATTGCGTAGGGGCAGAGGGGCAGTGCTTGAAATGGGGAGAAGGCAAGCAGGATGCTCGCACATCCCACATCCTTATCTTCCATCGGGCAGGAGATGCAAAAGTCTGAGAACACGCACGAATGGACTCAAAAACAGCTTCTTCCCCGCTGTTACCAGACTCCTAAACGACCCTCTTATGGACTGACCTGATTAACACTACACCCCGGTATGCTTCACCTGATGCCGGTGTTTATGTAGTTACATTGTGTACCTTGTGTTGCCCTACTATGTATTTTCCTTTTATTTTCTTTTATTTTCATGTACTTAATGATCTGTTGAGCTGCTCGCAGAAAAATACTTTTCACTGTACCTCGGTACACATGACAATAAACCAAACCAAACATCAGCTGAGGACGCAGGCAAGTGGTGATGTCAATGGACATGAAGAAGATGCTGGGGCAGTTCAGGTTCGGGCAGGTGTTTGTCGACTGGGTGAGATTGCTGTACAGGGCCCCTAAGGCCAGTGTGCGGACCAATCGTGTCAATTCGGAGTATTTTGGGTTGCACGAGGCAGGGGTGCCCACTCTTACTATTGCCCTCTGCCCTAGCGCTTGAACTGTTGGCAATGGCATGCTGGGCTTTGAGGGATTGGAGGGGCACTGGGGGAGGGGCAGTAGAGCACTGAGTGTCTTTACACGCAAATTATCTCGTTATATATTGCGAATGCGATTGAGACTTTTGACAGGATTATGGGGATCTTGAGTGAGTTTAGTCTCTTCTCGGTGTATAAGCTCAATATGGAGAAAAGTTAGGCAATACTGATCTTTACCCTGGGCCAGCTGCATTTAGGTTTGTGGAGGTGACTTTTCATTTTCTTGGGATACATGTGGCACAGAGCTGGGCCCAATTGCACAAAGTGAATCTGGCAAGGTTGGTGGAGGGAATGAAGGAGGATTTTAGGAAGTGGGGTGTGTTGCCATTGTCGTTGGCTGGGAGGGTCCAGTGGTAAAAATAACAGTGTTGCCAAAATTTTTGTTTATATTTCAGAATATCCCAATTTCCGTGCCAAGTCGATTTTTTAGTAGGATGAACGTTTTGTGTGGGCGGGTAAGGTTCCCCGGACCAGGAGGGTGTTTTTGGAAAGGGACAGGCGGAGAGGGGCACTGCCAAATTTGCTGAATTATTATTGGATGGCGAACATAGCTATGGTTTGGAGGTGAAGATAGAGGAGAGGTCGGTGGGGGGTGGATGGAGGAGGCATCATGTAAGTGGACCAGTTCGAGGGCGTTACAGTTGGCACCGCTTCCGTTCTAGCCAGCCAGATTATTCGCAATGGTATCGGCGCTGAGGGTGTGGGATCAATGTCGGCTGCATTGCAGATGGAAGGCAGGTCCATGTGGGCACTGATTGTGGCAACTACTGGTTTGTCCCGGCGGGGCCGGATGCGTGGTTTTCGGGGTGGGGGCGGTTGGGAATAGAGTATTTCTGAGATATGTTCGTGGGGAGGATATTTGCAAAATTGGAGCAGCTTGATGAGGTGTATCAGCTGCTGAAGGGGAATGGATTTAGGTACCTGCAGGTTAGGGATATTTTGAAGAAGGAGTTGGGCTCGTTTCCACGACCGCCACGTTTGATGCTACAGGATAAGCTGTTGTCCGAAGATGAGACAGGGGAGTTGATGAAGAGGGAGTGTGCCCCGGAGGAGGAGGTATGGTGTAGGTGGGAGGAGGAGCTGGGTGGGGTGATGCAAGCTATGTGTGGAGTGAGGCGCTGCAGAGGGTAAACCCGTCTTCGTCATGTGCAAGACTGAGTCTCATACAATTTAAAGTGGTGCATTGGGCATATATGACCGTGTCTAGGATGGGCCATTTTTTCCCAGGGATGGAGGATAGGTGTGGCCAATGTGCAGGGGGCCGGTGAACCATGTCCATATGCTTTGGGCATGTCTGAGGTTGGAGGGGTTCTGGAAAGAGTTTGCCGACGTAATGTCGTAGATTTTGGGAGTGGAGGTGCTTCCGGTGGGTGGCAATATTTGGGGTGTCGGAGGATCCGGGAGTGCAGGTGGACAGAGAGGCTGACGTGGTAGCCTTTGCCTCCCTGATAGCCCGGAGGTGGATTCTGCTGTGCTGGCAGGACTCGAAACCGCCAAAAGCGTGGGCATGGGTGAGCGAGTTGGCATCGTTCCTCCGCCAAGAAAAAAATCAAGTTCGCCATTAGAGGGGTGGAGGAGGGGTTCTCCACAAGGTGGAGGCTGTTCATTGACTTCTTTGTGGAGGCCAAATCTTTGTGGAGTGTATTTACGAAAGAGCTAGATAGGCTCTTGAATAATAAGGGATCAAGGGTTATGGGGAGAAGGCAGGAGAATGGGGATGAGAAACATATCAGCCAGGATTGAATAGTGGAGCAGATTCGATGGGCCGAATGATCTAATTCTGCTCCTAAATCTTATGGTTTTATGGGAGTAGAAGGTTACCCTGGCTGTATATCATTCATTCGATTCCTGGATTACAGAGCTATCGTCCTCTGTAGAGGGGCGCAATTTAATGGAAAAGTTTCAAAGTGTCATTTTGGGCGCACTTGGCAGACGGGGTGTTTCTCAATGGCCACGTTGGCGAAATCATGGCCCGTATTCAACAGCACTTAGTGCCAAAAATGCGCCCCCACGAGATTCTCGACATTAGTGGAGCTTCTAGTGGAGCTCCTAGTCAAGAGGAAGAAGGAAGTTTACATAACGTTGAGGAAGCAAGGGTCTGGCATGGCTCTGGAGGGTTACAAGATAGCCAGGAAGGAACACAAAAATCGACTTAGGAGAGCTAGAAGGGGGCATGAAAAAGCCCTGACGGGAAGGATTGGGGAAACCCCAAGGCACTTATGTGAGAAATAAGAGGATGATCCAAGTGAGAGTAGGGCCGATCAGGGATAGTGGAGGGAACTTGTGCCTCGAGTCGGAGGAGATGGGAGGCCCTAAATGAATACTTTGCTTCAGTATTCACTAGAGAGAGGGACATTGTTGCTAATGAGAACAGTGTGAACCAGGTTAATAGACTTGAACAGGTTGATATTAAGGAGGATGTGCTGGAAATTTTGAAAAGCATCAGGATAGATAAGTCCCCTGGGCCTGATGGGATATACCCAAGGTTACTACGGGAAGCGAGGGAGGAGATTGCTGCGCCGTTGGCAAAGATCTTTGCGTCCTCACTCTCCACTGGAGTAGTACCGGATGATTAGAGGGAGGCGAATTTCCCCAGGGTGGAAATGGCTGTTCAAGAAAGGGAATAAGGAAATCCCTGCGTCTGTGGTGAGCAAAATATTGGAAAGGATTCGGAGAGATAGGATTTATGATTATTTAGAAAAACATAATTTGATTAAAGATAGTCAGCATGGCTTTGTGAGGGACAGGTCATGCCTCACAAGCCTCATTGAATTCTTTGAGGATGTGACTAGACACATTGATGAAGGTCAGGCAGTGGATGTGGTGTATATGAATTTCAGTAAGGCATTTGATAAGGTTCCCCATGGTAGGCTCTTTCAGAAAGTTAGGGGGCATGGGATACAGGGAAAGTTGGCTGTCTGGAAACAGAATTGGCTGGCCGAAAGAAGACAGCGAGTGGTAGTGGATGGAAAGTTTTCCGCCTGGAGGTCGGTGACCAGTGGTGTCGCCCAGGGATCTGTTCTGGAACCTCTGCTCCTTGTGGTTTTTATAAATGACTTGGATGAGGAAGTGGAAGGGTGGGTTAGTAAGTTTGCCGATGACACAAAGTTTGGTGGAGTTGTAGATAGTGTTGAGGGCTGTTGCAGGTTACAACAGGACATTGACAGGATGCAGAGCTGGGCTGAGAAGTGGCAGATGGAGTTCAACCTAGATAAATGTGGAAGTGATTCATTTTGGAAGGTCGAATTTGAATGTTGAATCAAGGGTTAAAGGCAGGATTCTTGGAAGTGTGGAGGAACAGAAGGATCTTGGGGTCCACGTTCATAGATCCCTCAAAGTTGCCACCCGGGTTGATAGGGTTGTTAAGAAGGCGTATAGTGTGTTGGCTTTCATTAACAGGGGGATTGAGTTTACGAGCCCCAAGGTTTTGCTGCAGCTTTATAAAACCCTAGTTAGACCACACTTGGAATATTGTGTCCTGTTCTGGTCGCCTCATTATAGGAAGGATGTGGATGCTTTGGAGAAGGTACAGCGGAGATTTGCCAGGATGCTGCCTGGAATGGAGGGCATGTCTTATGAAGAAACATTGAGGGAGATAGGGCTTTTCTCACTGGAGCGAAGAAGGAAGAGAGGTGACTTGATTGGGTGTAGAAGGTGATGAGAGACATGGATAGAGTGGACAGCCAGAGACTTTTCCCCAGGGCGGAAATGGCTGTCACAAGGGGGCATAGTTTTAAGGTGATTGGAGGAATGTATAGGGGAGATGTCAGAGGTAGGTTCTTTACACAGAGAGTGGTGGGTGTGTGGAATGCACTGCCAGCAGAGGTGGTGGAGTCTGAGTCATTAGGGACATTTAAGCGACTCTTGGACAGGCAAATAGACAGCAGTAAATTGAAGGGGTATAGGTTAGGTTGACCTCAGATCAGGATAAATGGTCGGCACAACATCGTGGGCCGAAGGGCCTGTACTGTGCTGTACTGTTCTATGTTCTATTACTGGCTCCCTCCCCGTCTAATTCGCCTGACTCGTCCCTCAGCTTCTCGCCACTAATAAGAGCTAATGGGCAGCATGGTAGCACAAGTGATTAGCACTGTGGCTTCACAGCGCCAGGGTCCCAGGTTCGATTCCCTGTTGGGTCACTGTCTGTGTGGAGTCTGCACGTTCTCCCCGTGGAAGAAACAATACTTTTCACTGTATACTAATACATGTGACAATAATAAATCAAATCAAATCAAAGTGTCTGCGTGGGTTTCCTCCGGGCGCTCCGGTTTCCTCCCACAGTCCAAAGACATGCAGGTTAGGTGGATTGGCCATGATAAATTGCCCTTTGTGACCAAAAAAAGGTTAGGAGGGGTTATTGGGTTACGGGGATAGGGTGGAAGTGAGGGCTTAAGTGGGTCGGTGCAGACTCGATGGGCCGAATTGCCACCTTCTGCACTTTATGTTCTATGTTCTATGTAAGAGGGAGCTGCTTTTAAGCAACAGGGTAGCACAGTGGTTTGCACAGTTGCTTCACAGCGCCAGGGACCTGGGTTCGATTCCCGGCTTGGATCACTGTCTGTGCGGAGTCTGTACATTCTCCCCATGTCTGCTTGGGTTTCCCGAAATCCCGAATGACGTGCTTGTTAGGTGAATTGGACATTCTGAAGTCTCCCTTTGTGTACCCGAACAGGTGCCGTAGTGTAGTGTCTCGGGGATTTTCACAGTAACTTCCTTGCAGCATTAATGTAAGCCTACTGGTGACACTAATAAGGATTAAATGCTCCTTTGCCACTCACTCCCAGTCAACACACAAGCATGGCAGCACGCAGACTTGCTCCTTGCTTTGGCAATGCAGACCTGGCCAGGCTTCTCGATGCAGTGGAGAGGCGGGTCACTTGTTCCCCCGAGGGGATCGGAGGACCAGCAGCAGCTGAGAGGCAGTGCAGCAGCTGTCAGTACAGGCAGCATGACAAGGGAGACCGCTGTCCAATGTTGGAAGAAGACCAACGACTTCTACCAAGCTGCAAGGGCAAGTTATCATCTCTCCTCTGGCTCCGGGTGCTCCGGTTTCCTCCCACAAGTCCTGGAAGATGTGGTGTTTGCTGAATTGGACATTCTGATTTCTCCCTCAGTGTACCCAAACACTCGCCGTAGTGTTTCAACTCGGGTTTTCTCACAGTAACTTCATTACAGTGTTAATGTAAGCCTACTTGTGACAATAAAGTTTATTATCATCAGTTCTACCTGTCAGCCCTCAAATTCCCAAACTCACTCCCTAACAAACCGATGCCTGAAGCTTCGCACCCGCCCTACATCCAATTTTCGTGCTTGTTCCTCAGCATCACCTGACACACACCTGCACAACCCCTTCATATCCAGGTGTCAGTCCACATATGCCACGTTCTGTAAACCCCCATGACACATCAAGCATGCGGCTCACAATGCCCTCTCTTTGGCCCGGCAGGAGAAGATAGCCCATAATAAGTGGGAAAAGGGCAAGATGGGGGCAGGATGCCAGAGATCCGAATCCTTACCCCTATGAGGAACAGGCCCCGGCAATCGCAGGGTTGTCCAAGGAGAAAGAAGTCACCGACAGCGAGGTTGGCCTTTGAGATGAGGATCCACTGCTGCTTCACCCAGGTGACCTGTCTCAAGTGAGTTGTCGTGTCAGACAATATGATACTTCCCCCTCAGCAGGTGATGCTGGTGAACGGAAGTGAGGTGTTGGGGGAGAAGGCCTAGAGGGGTGGGCGGGGGGGGTTGTTGCGACATGGCAGGGGGTGAGATGTCATGGTCAGGGGCAGAGAAATAGGCTACTTGGGGTGGGCTAGGTATAGGGTGGAATTAAGGGGGCAGGAGTTAAGTGGGGAAGATGACGTACGGTAGAGGGGGTTGGAGGCCTAAGCCTCCAGCAAGGTTGGTAACGTGGAACGTCCGGGGACTGAATGGGCTGGTTAAAAGGTCACGGGTGTTCGTGCACCTCAGGAGCTTGGAAGCGGGGGTGGTCTTTCTGCAGGGGATGCACTTCCGTGTGAAGGACCAGGTTAGGTTAAGGAAGGGGTGGGTCGGGCAGGTTTTTCACTCGGGGTTTGATTTGAAATCAAGGGTTGTGGCGATTTTAATGAGCACAAAAATGGGATTTGTGAGTGCGAAAGTGGTGATGGGCCCGGGTGGGAGATATGTGATTGTGAGTGGGGTATTAGAAGGGACACCGGTGATGTTGGTAAATATGTATGCCCAAATCGTGATGATGTGTGTTTTATGAGGGGGTTGCTGGCAGCAATCCTGGATTTGGCCACGTACCAGTTGATCATGGGAGGAGATTTTAATTGTGTCCTAGAGCCGAGGGTGGATAGGTCAAGCCCCAGGTCGATGGCTAAGGTACGAATGGCAAGGGAGCTGAGGTTGTTTATGGAGGTGAGGTGGTTTATGGAGAGGCTGGGTATGGTGGATCCATGGTGCTTTCAGAGTCCAGGGGGAAGAGAGTATTCCTTCTTTTCACACGTCTACAAGGTGTATTCGAGGATTGATTTCTTTGTAGTGAGTCGGGAGATTTTGGTTGGGGTGGAAGGGGCAGAATATATGGGGATAGTTATCTCGGACAATGTGCCCCACTGACTGGAGATTCAGTTCAGATTGGGTCGAGAGCAGAGGCCGGGGTAGAGGTTTGACTCCGGGGTAGAGGGTTGTTGGCGGATGGAGGTTTTTGTGATAAGGTGCGGGCGGCGATTAAGGAGTATGTGGATTTGAATCAGAATGGGGAGGTGTCGCCGGCCATTTTTGAAAAGCACTGAAGGCAGTGATTCGGGGGGAAATTATTTTGTTTGAGGCTCGTGCGGATAGGGAAAGGAGGGATGAACATGACCGTCCGGTGAGCGAGATAGTGAGGTGGACAGGGAATATTCGAGGGTGCCCAAGTGGAGGGATTGGTGAGGAGGAAAAAGTTGCAAGGGCAGTTTGACAGGCTGACAATGGGGAAGGCGGTAGGGCAAGAGGGCATATGAGTATGGGGAGAAGGTGAGCCGCATGCTGGTGCACCAGCTGCGGAGGCAGGCTGTATCCAGGGAAATATTGAAGATACGGACTGGGGCTGGGGATGCGGCTTTGGAGCCAGGGAATATAAACGAGGCGTTTAGGGAATCTACCAGGGACTTAACGAGGCGAACCCGGGGGGATAGGAGGGGGACATGGGGCAGTTTCTGGACGAGCTGGAATTTCCCCAGGTGGAGGAAGCAAAGAGGCAGGCATTGGAGGAGCCCCAGGGGCTGAGTGAGGTGCTGGCTAGTATCAGGGGTATGAATTCGGGGAAGGCCTCTGGGCCAGATGGGTACCCGGCGGAATTTTATAAGGAATTTGCGAAGGACCTGGCACCACATCTGTTGGGGGCGTTTAATGAAGCACTGAAGAATGGGGAGTTGCCGGAGACGATGACACAGGCAGTAATCACACTAATCCCAAAAAAGGGGAAGGACTCAGTGGTATGTGGGTCGTATAGGCCCATATTACTATTGAACATGGATGTGAAAGTATTGTCTAAGTTGTTGGTGGGGAGGATGGAGGATTGTGTCCTGGGGATGATTGCAGAAAACCACAATCAGTAAGAATGAACAACAACACCTCCTCCACAATAGTCCTCAACACCAGGGCCCCGCAAGGCTGCGTACTTTGCCTCCTACTTTACTCCCTGTACACACACGACTGCGTGACAAAATCTGGTTCCAACTCCATCTACAAGTTTGCTGACGATACGACCATAGTGGGCTGGATCTTGAATAATGATGAGTCAGAATACAGGAGGAATGTAGAGAACCTAGTGGAGTGGTGCAGCGACAACAATCTCTCCCTCAATGCCAGCAAAACTAAAGAGCTGGTCATTGACTTCAGGAAGCAAAGTACTGTACACACCCCTGTCAGCATCAATGGGGCCAAGGTGGAGATGGTTAGCAGTTTCAAATTCCTAGGGGTGCACATCTCCAAAAATCTGTCCTGGTCCACCCACGTCGAGGCTACCTCCAAGGAAACACAGTGGGCTAATTTAGAGGGATGCCATTTACGGTAGCGAGGGATAGGTTTAGGTATTTGGGGATTCAGGTAGCGAGGGAATGGACGGGGCTCCATAAGTGGAACTTAACAAAGCTGGTGGAAGAGGCCAGGGAGGATCTTAAGAGGTGGAATACACTGCACTTAAAATTGGCGGGGAGGGTCCAAGTGGTGAAAATGAATATTCTGCCGAAGTTCTTGTTTATCTTTCAGGCTCTCCCGATCTTTATACCAAAGGTCTTTTTTTGAAAAGTAGACACGATCATTTCGGACTTTGTATGGGCGGGGAAGGTGCCAAGGATGGGAAGGACCCTGCTACAGAGGCAGAGGCAGCAGGGGAGGTTGGCGTTGTCGAACAGCTTCATTATTATTGGGCGGCAAATGTGGACAAGGTGCGGCGGGTGCTGGGAATGAGAAGGGGTAGAGTGGGTTAGAATGGAGGAGGAATCTTGTAAGGGGTCTAGTTTGAGGGTTATGGTGACGGCAGGGTTGCCAATGGCTACGAGTAGGTATTCAATGAGCCCACTGGTGCAATCAACAGTGAAGATATGGAATCATTTGAGGAGGCATTTTAGATTGGAAGGGATGTCGGTGTTAATGCCGCTGTGCGAGAAACATGCCGGGGGGATGGATAGTGTACACAAGAGGTGGAAGGATATGGGGCTGGTCAAGATGAGGGATCTGTATTTGGAGGAAGGGTTCGCCAGCCTGGAGGAGCTCAGGGAGAGAGTAGATCTGCCAAGAGGGAGTGAGTTCAGGCATCTGCAGGTTAGGGACTTTGCACGAAAGGTCTGGAGGGGGTTCCCTAGGTTGCCGGGATACACCCTGCTGGAGCGAATGCTGCTTCCCGATGTGAAAGGGGAGGGAATAATTGGGGATATATACAAGTGGCTGAGGGAGCAGGGAGGCGAGAGGGTGGTGAAGATCAAGGAGAAATGGGAAGTGGAGTTGGGAGGGGAGATCCTCGGGCGAGAATGAGTGGGTTCTTTCAGGGGGTAGCAGATGAGTGTGAGAGGTGTGGGCGGGGACCAGCGAATCACACGCACATGTTTTGGGGTTGAGAAAAATTAGGACGATTCGGGGTGGGAATGTACACAGTCTTAGCCAGGACAGTGGAGAAGGAGGTGGACGATATTTGGTGTCATGCGAAAGTGCCTTTAAGAACTGGATGTTTAAGCAATGTACCTTTAAGAAAACAGTGATGGCATAGAGTGGGTGGAGCTCAGCTCAGGTCAGCCATTTTACAGTTTAATTTTGCAGGTTTTTAGTTTCAGTTTAAAAACAGTGTGTGTGTGTGTCTATGTGTTTCCAGAGAGCTGCAAGTTTTGAAAAGAGCTGGGTGTGGGTCTGTGTTTTGCAGTGAACTGGATATCTGCCATGAAAGACTATCTCTGGATCATTTGGGTGATTTAAAGTAAATCCTTTAACCTGATGTGATCCTGTTTAAAGGTGTTAAGTCTCTTGGAAGTTTGAAGGAACATTTTAAGGAACCTTTTGCTGTTACAATATTTTCTGAGTTATCTTTGAAGTAAGGGGTGTTAAGAGATCCAATGTTTATTTAAGATGTTAAGTTGAGTTCATGGAATAAACAGTGTTTTGTGTTTAAAAACCCATGTGTCCATAATTGTAATCCCACACCTAGGGAAAAAGCCGTGTGCTAGGAAAAGCAACAAATACATTAAAGGGAGAGGTTGGTTGAACTCCATGATACATTTTGGGGTTCTGAAAATGTCTTCACCCATAACAATTGGGGCTCGCCCGGGATAAAAGTCTATCTATTGGATTGGCTTTTGTGAACTGGGGGCAGCACGGTAGCATTGTGAATAGCGCAATTGCTTCACAGCTCCAGGGTCCCAGGTTCGAATCCGGCTTGGGTCACTGTCTGTGCGGAGTCTGCACATCCTCCCCGTGTGTGCGTGGGTTTCCTCCGGGTGCTCCGGTTTCCTCCCACGGTCCAAAGATGTGCAGGTTAGGTGGATTGGCCATGATAAATTTCCATTAGTGTCCAAAATTGCCCTTAGTGTTGAGTGGGGTTACTGGGTTATGGGGATAGAGTGGAGGTGTTGACCTTGGGTAGGGTGCTCTTTCCAAGATACGGTGCAGACTCGATGGGCCGAATGGCCTCCTTCTGCACTGTAAATTCTATGTAAATTCTATGAACTTAAAGACAGTGAAGGATTGTTGCTTTTCCGGTGTGGTATTTTAGTTTAAGTGGGGAGAGTGTTGTGAACAATGGCTCTTTCAGAGGCTCAGAAGTTTTTGGGGGTGGAGAATGTCACACGTAGTACTTTATGGACAGAAACGAAACGCAGACTGTTAGATTTGGCAAGAACATTGCAGTTAACATTACCTGACAAAATGCGAAAAGATGAGGTAATTATGGTGGTGGTTAAGCATTTAAAACTACCTGAGGTAGAGTTTGACTCATTGCAAATGGCAAAAATTCAGTTGCAAATTAAACAGAAAGAATTAAAGCGGCTTGAATACGAGAGTGAGAGAGAGGAGAGAGAAAGAGAGAGAGGAAAAAGAAAGAGAAAGAGAGAGAGAGGAAAAAGAAAGAGAAAGAGAGAGAGAGGAAAAAGAAAAGGAGAGAGAAGAAAGGAGAAAAGAAAGAATAGCCCTAGCAGAACAAAAAGAAAAAGAAAGGGAGATACAGATCAGGGAAAAAGATAAAGAGAGGGAGTTTGAACTTCAGAAAATGGCCATGAAACATGACAATCAGTTAAAATAGGCAGACGTAAAGGGACTCTACAGTTGGAGGAGATGGATGAGGATAATGAGACAGAGCGTCATAGTCGAAGGCTTGGTGCGAATCTATTTAACTATGTCCAAGCATTGCCAAGGTTTGACGAGAAGGAAGTGGAAGCCTTTTTCATTTCATTTGAGAAGGTAGCTAAACAAATGAAATGGCCACTGGACATGTGGGTGTTACTGATTCAAACAAAGCTGGTAGGTAGGGCTAGTGAAGTGTTTGCATCACTACCGGAGGAGGTATCTGGAACATATGAGGAGGCGAAGAAATCCATCTTAAGTGCATATGAGCTAGTGCCTGAAGCTTACAGACAAAGGTTTAGAAATTTAAGGAAAGAATTTGGTTAAACATACATGGAGTTTGAAAGGCTCAAACAGAGTAATTTTGATAGGTGGATAAGGGCGTTGAAAATAGACCAAACGTGTGAAGCTCTCAGAGAAATTATACTTTTGGAGGAGTTTAAAAATTCAATTCCTGATGTAGTGAGAACTCATGTGGAAGAACAGAGGGTTAAAACTGTGAGATTAGCAGCGTAAATGGCAGATGATTATGAATTAGTTCATAAATCAAAGATTGGTTTCCGACATCAGTTTCAGCCGGTGAGGGATAGAAATTGGGGACATGAGCAATACTCAAGTGGTAAAGGTAAAGGTGATCTGATGGGAGACAATAAAGAGAGCGTACCTCAGATTAAAAAAGAAATCCAGGAGGGTGGAAAATAAATGAAAAGTTTCAGATGTTTTCACTGTAATAAACTAGGCCATGTAAAGTCACAGTGTTGGTGGTTGAAGAAAAGCACAGGGAAGGCTGATGTGGTAAAACAGGATAAGACAGTGGGGTTTGTTAGAGTGGTAAAGGAAAGCCCAAGGGAAGCGAAGGAGGTTTTAACGATTCTAACTCAAAGTGACGAACCAAATCCAGATGACTGTGAATTTGACATACCTCAAATTAAATTGGAAAATGAGGATGTTCTTAAAAATTGGGATGAATTCTTAAGTTACCTTCGAGGAAAAATGAACTGACCTGAAAGAGTTATTGATATCACATGGGCAAGTTTGTAGAGATAAATTGGGAAGTACTAAAATGGCTATACATGATGTAGATGTGGGAAATGCTGTTCCTATCAAACAACATCCATATAGACTTAACCCTTTAAAATTGGCACAGGTTAACAAAGAGATTGAGAGTATGTTTTAAAATGGCATAATTGAAGTGGGTTTCAGCCAATGGAGCTCACCCATGGTGATGGTACCTAGACCAGATGGTACCCAATGGTTGTGTGTGGACTATAGAAAGGTGAATGTAGTTACAAGAACGGACTCTTATCGTGTCCCACCATTAAAGAATTGCATGGAGAAAGTGGGACAATCTGTTTTTATTTCCAACTTCCAGACATGGAAAGAACATTTAAAACATCGTATGGAGTTCTTCGATCGACTTCAGGAGGCGGGTTTGGTGATGAACCTATCCGAAAGTGAATTTGGAGAAAATCACTTTCCTTGCGGCGTTTCCGTTATCCTCAAGACGAAGGGAAATAATGCGATTTCTTAGCATGAGTGGATTTGATCGAACATTTGTGCATAAGTTTTGTAGCGGGATTACTCCACTGATGGACTTACTAAAGAAACCTAAAAAATTTCAATGGACAGCGGACTTTCAACAGGCATTTGACTGCCTGAAAGCTGTGATCACCAATGCTCCTGTATTGGCGAATTGCAAGGGACTCTGTGGTCAGATTGAACTAAAGTATCTGATTCTAAAGAGAAATGCCAAGGAGTAGAGGAATGGATGGATCCTCTTTGTTCAAAGAGACTGTCAATGGAGAAGGATTTTGGTTGGAGGAAGAAGAACAAAGAAAAATGGACTATATTATTATACCTGTTTGCGTGTGTTGTTTTCTTTAAATGAAAATGTATATTTGCTGTGTGCATTTCTTAATGGATGGTGCAAAAGTGAAAAATGAAACCATCTTGAAGTTGCTGGTTTATTTTTTTTTCTTGGGAGGGAAGTGTCATGCGAGAGTACCTTTAAGAACTGGATGTTTAAGCAATGTACCTTTAAGAAAACAGTGATGTCATAGAATGGGTGGAGCTCAGCTCAGGTCAGCCATTTTGCAGTTTAATTTTGCAGGTTTTTAGTTTCAGTTTAAAAACAGTGTGTGTCAGTGTGTTTCCAGAGAGCTGCAAGTTTTGAAAAGAGCTGGGTGTGGGTCTGTGTTTTGCAGTGAACTGGATTTCTGCCATGAAAAACTATCTCTGGATCATTAGGGTGATTTAAAGTAAATCCTTTAACCTGATGTGATACTGTTTAAAGGTGTTAAGTCTCTTGGAAGTTTGAAGGAACATTTTAAGGAATTATTTACTGTTGCAATATTTTCTGAGTTATCTTTGAAGTAAGGGGTGTTAAGAGATCCAATGTTTATTTAAAATGTTAAGTTGAGTTCATGGAATAAACAGTGTTTTGTGTTTAAAAACCCACGTGTCCATAATTGTAATCCCACACCTAGGGAAAAAGCCGTGTGCTAGGAAAAGCAACAAATACATTAAAGGGTGAGGTTGGTTGAACTCCATGATACATTTTGGGGTTCTGAAAACGCCTCGCCCATAACATTGGGGTTTCAGAGAAGCCGGAGCTCATGCAGAGGAGGTAGGGCAATGTCATGGCCTTCACTTCTGTGATTGCACGGCAGCGAATTTTACTGGAGTGGCGGTCGGCATCGCCACGAGGGGTAGCGGCACGGTTGGGCGACCTGTACGATTTCCTGCAGTTGGAGAAGATAAAGTATGAGTTAAGGGGCTCAACAGAGGGATTTGAGAAAAGGTGGGGGATGTCTGTGACCGTGTTTGAGGAGTTATTCATCACAAGGAGGGGGGCGGGGGGGTGTAAAAGGGAAAAAAATCTGTACAGACTGTATAGTTGATTGCTGGGAAGTATGTTTCCCGGGGTGTTTTTTTGCTGTGACCTGTATTGATATATGTTTGTAATAAAATGCATTTTAAAAACATTATACTTCCCTCTCACTGACCACATGTCCATGTCTCGCAGGATCTCCATCTGGTTAGTCCGGGCCATCTGGGGTCATTCACCCCCTGCCACCCAAGGGACCACCTCAGAGGAGAGCTCCGAGGAGACCATCATTAAGGCATTACAGCTATCACCCCACCTTCTACCAGTGCAGAGACACACACCTCAGTGGACAGCCTTAGTGGACAGCCTTCTGAGACACAATCTTGTGAGCACCACACAGTTGCTGATGCACACCAGGTAGATGCAGGAATATCCAAGGAAGACAGCAGTTGGAGGTCTGCTAGATCCCAGGGCTCAGCTGGGTCCCAGTCAGATGCCGAGCTTCTGGACAAGGTTCTCCCAGAGCTGTTGCGCATGATAGGCCAGAGCCATGACACTCAGGAAGGGGTGTCAGCAACAGTTCAACAACTTACAAGCTGGTTGGAGAAGTCCCAAAGATTTCTTTCGGGACTTGTGGGAGGAAACCGGAGCACCCGGAGGAACCCCACGCAGACACAGGGAGAACGTGCAGACTCCTCACAGACAGTGGCCCAAGCCGGAATCGAACCTGGGACCCCAGAGCTGTGACGCACCAGTGCTAAGCACTGTGCTACCATGCCGCCATTAAGCATATTATTAACACTTGATTATTAATACAGACTTTTAAAGTGCTGTGAGAGAAAAGATAAATGTCTGTTTCTCAGGCCACAGAATGAAGTGATAACCAGGTCGATTCTCCGAGGCCCGTGATCAGTGGTGGGCTTCCCAATCCAGCAGAGAATCAAGTTCCGATACTCCAGTTCCCCTGCTACATGCCTCACACCGGCGGGAAGATGCAAATGGGCGTGAAGCCCGGTTCTCCAGCCCCCTATGATGCTTCAGCATTCACAGCCAGGATTCACGTGGGCATGTATTGATGAAGGTATTTCTTTTCAATATATTTTATTTCAAACTCACAGTTACATTCACAAACAGTAATTAACTTGCAACAGGTTCCAAACATATTGAAAAGATTTTTCCCCCTTTCTCCCCCCTCCCAAAAATAACCCCTTATTTCCCTCTCGTCCCATACCCTCCCCGCTCCCCTTACCCAATGGCGCTGAAAATGTCTTTAAACAGCAATAGAAAGAGCTTCCATCTCACAAATAATCCTTCTTCCGACCCCATGAGTGCATAGTTAATTTCTCTAACTTCAAGAATTCAACCAGATCTCCCAACCATGCCGAAACGCCTGGTGGCACTGCCGATCTCCTACTCAATAGGATTCGTCGCCTTGCAATCAATGAGGCAATGGCTAGTATGTCAACCACCTCCCCCTCGCCCCCCCCCAACAGCTCCAGCAATTCTGAAACCCCAAATATTGTCACCACAGGGCACGGTGACAGCTTAATGCAGTTATTTTTATGCGTGGCCCTGATGCGGTGGACTCTGTGGTTGTCAAGAGAATTAGTGCAAATAGAGATGCCATCCAAAGTCCATCGGACTCATAGTAAGCGTGATTATAAACCTTGTGGTTAACTTCAAAGTAGGGTAGTGGAGATGCATTCAAGCGTGAAGGGAAATATCAGGAAACAATCCACCAAACCGCTTTCACTGGAGTAATATAACTATCAATCACTGCTAACGCGATTGTGAAATTGAATGGAATATTTGCATTTCAAAGGCTGTCAAGGGATTTCAAGCCCTTTGAAGTGCACTGGACTTTCACTTGTAACAGCTGCTGCTTTAAATACTTGACTGAAGCAGATGTTCGGAAAGGGTAAGTGAAAATGTAGTGATTTTCACCCTTCTGCCTGGACTGCTCTTCAGCTTTAAGAGTTTCCATTGGGGGGGGGCGTCTCTCTGTTGTGGGTCTGATGGGGGGGTTCAGTGGGGGTGGCAGTCAACCTGATGCAACCTGGTGGGGGGGGTGACCAATTATTCCCGTGGCGGTGGTGGAGGTGCAGAATGCCCCTACCTGTGAGCGGGGCAGGGAGGGAGGATTTGCTTTGTGACGGGGAAAGTGGAACCAGTTGCCGGACCACAGTATGATCACAGAATCCTGTGAGCTCTCCTCCATGCATAAATTTGCATTGAAAAGGAGAGGGAATCACACCTGGGTGCCACTCCTAGCACCAGCGCAGACCAGGAGTCAATCGCCGCTGGCGAGAGCACTTAATTGCGCCCCGATGCCGGCTTCCCCATTTTCCAGCGCCGTTTTTAAGGTGGCGGCAGGATCACCGCCACGCCGGTCGGTTGCCGTTGACAGCGGCCCTCCAGGCTATTCTCTGGGCCCCGATGGGCTGAGTGGCCAACGAGTTTGGCCCATTCCCGCAGGCGAGGATTACTCACCTCCCACACGGCAGGACTTGCAAGGTGAGTGTGAGGGTGCTGTCCTGGAGGGGGAGCGTGGGGGATCCGACCCCGGGGGGGGGGGCCCCCATGGTGTCCTGGCCCGCGATCGGGGCCTACCGATCGGCAGGCGGGCTGGTTCCATGGGGGCCTTCTTTACTCCGCACCGGGCCCCTGTAGGGCTCCGCCATACTGCCCGGGGGCCAGCGCGGAGAAGGGAACCCCGCACATGCGTGGAAATAAGCCGGGCGTTCCACGCATGCACAGATTCGCGTGGGCCGTTCCCCGCCGGCGGGAGCTGCGGAGACCACGCCGGCAGCAACCTAGAACCTAGCCCCCTAGAAGGGTGAGAATTCCTCACTTTCGGGGGCCGTTGATGCCGGAGTCGTTGGCGCTGGTTTTACATGCCGGCGTGGGACATAGCCCCATTTGTAGAGAATCCCGCCCCAAGTCTCCGGAACAGAGAATCCAGACCAACATGAATGCTAACTTTGACCAGGAGGAAAACTGAATAAGCCCTTGTCTAAGGGACCGCAACTCCAGATGACAGACATCTATGCTGACCAATTGTTGGTCGAGACATCAGGATATGAGAAGAAACATTGGGCGCGATTCATCCATAAAATGATGAATGGTGCAATTCACTGAACTTGAGTTAAAGGGCATGATGCTCAGGTCTTGGTACGCTCTCGCTCAAGCGAAATGATGCCGGTGAATAGCGGGAGGGGCCAAAAAGAGAACCATGCCAGGCGCCAAACAGTTTGCGATGAAACCGACCTGCTCCCTGAGGCGAAATCAGGATCTCGCTGTAGCGTGGTGAGAAACCAATTATCACCACTTAATCCCTATTTCCATGCAATTAACAAGAACCACCCCATATCCAACGGCCTCCCATCATTCAGCAACTTCTCCAGCTAGTGGTCACGTTGGCACCGATTAGTACTCCTTTTGAAAAACGTGAGCCTGACGAAAGTGTTTCGTGGGGAGCCGAGGAGATGTGTAGCCATCTTTGCTCACAGCCAAAGGGCCCAGGCGTGCTGGACTTGCTATCCCAGTGCTCGGTGGGTGTGGGGGAAACCAGGAGGCAACCACTAACCGCACCACAATGCCAACCAATGGATCGTGTTTACCCGTTCTGTGCGTAACTTTAACAATAATCATAATCGTTATTAGTGTCACACGTAGGCTTACATTAACACTGCAATGAAGTTACTGTGAAAATCCTCAAGTCGCCACACTCCGGCACCTGTTCAGGTACACAGAGGGAGAATCCCTTGGCCCATCTCTTCCCGCTTGCTGCCCATAGGAGCCTGGGGTTCCCTTGGGTCGTAGGGGCAGCTGGTTCGAGCCCCGGCTGCCCCTGCATCAAAAGGCTCTGGCAGCCCTGGCGGTACCCATAGTCTGCACCATTGTGGTGACGCCCTCGGCGGTGCTCCTCAGTGTTTGTGCCATGCTCTGCAGCGTCTCAGCAATGCCCACGTGCGACTGGAACAAGCTTCTCAGCGCCTCGGACATGCCCATCCAAAAGCGGGACATGTCCTGCAGAATCTCATGAAGGTCAGCCTGGTCCTGGATGATATCCCCCAGTGAGTCGGTCATTCTACCAAAATCCTCGGCCATGGTCGTCACCGACTGAGCGATGCCTTGGACACCTTCACTAATGTTGCCGACGTCGCGCACCAGGCTTTCCACTGTGGTCGCAACCCTAGCAGTGGTGGCCTCGGTGCCACGCATTGCCGGCGCCATCTCCTGCGACCATATCCTCTGGGACTCCTGAAAGGGGCTATGGATCTGCTGGTGTGATGCTGACATCTCCCTCTGAATGTCCCGATTGCTCCCTATTGTCTCCATCAGCTCTGGGTACCTCTGTATCACAGGCTCAGCATCAGGCTGGGACCTGGGATCCAGCAGCCCTCCGACTGCTGTCTCACCTGGGGGTTCCTACCTCCACCTGATGTGCATCATCAGCGGTGTGATGCTCACCAGATTGTGCCCCCGAAGCCTGTCCACTATCATTTCCCACCAAAGTGTGTGTATCTGCACTGGTGGAGGGTAGGGTTGACAGCTATGCCGTGATTATAATAGGTATATCCTCGGAGCTCTCCTCCGAGGTCATCTCATGGGAGGCAGGAGAGGGGGCCGCCCAGGATGGGCCGGTGCCGTCGGCTGGACGAGCTGCGGGAGAATGGACATGTGGTCAGTGGGAGGGATGGGTCAGACAGTGAGGCAATAATAACTCATGTTTGACAGGCCCCCCCGGGTGGAGCCTGGTAGTTCTTCACCTCTGCGGCATCCGGGTGACCGCACTGTCCTCGGCCACCCCAGTCACCTCCAGGGCACCCTCCTCGAAGAAGGTGAGGACTCTTAAGTCCGGCACCCCTCCGTCAGTCTGGGTCCCTCCTGACGATTATGGAAGAGATTTTCCTGAGGAGACACAGAGGGGGCATCGTTAGCCACATGTGTGGTTCACAGTGGTGGGAAGGGGGGTGTAGAGGGAGGGCTGCGGGGGGTGTTGAAGGGTGAGGGGAATCGAGGGAGGGTTGGAGGGCATGAAGGTGGAGAGGGGTGGAGGGAGGGTTGGGGGTCACATGGGGAGTTGGGGGGTGGATGCTCCCTTGAGGAGGGGGGGGGGCGGTCGTTGGTGTCTACGTGCTGCCCGGTGTAGGTCATTGACCTTTTTCCGACAGTGGAGACCAGTTCTCCTGGTCACACTCCCCGAGCTCACAGCTGCCACCACCTTGTCCCAGGCAGCACTGGCTGCCCTATGGCTCACAGTCCGGGAACCTCAGGGGGACAGGACATCCGTCCAAGCCTCCACCGCATCTAGGAGCCTTCCCAGGTCAGCGTCTCGAATCTTGGGTAGGTCTCCTCGGTGTTGTGTTCTGTTGTCTTGCCGTTGCAATAATGCACATAGAACTGCTGTCGACTTAACTAGAATGATGATTTATTGATTAACATGTGGAAAAATAACATACAGAACACTATACAGACTAGGTTACTCTGGAAGTACCCATTGTTCGACTGTCTATTTGTACCCCTTACTACCAACTCATGAGTGTGCCACGTCACGTGACCAAGATCTGACGTCACCAGTTGGTTGGAGGTTGCATTACTAACTATGTACAATATTATTCACAGGCAAAGCACCACACTCGCCACCATTATTGCGAGTGCAGCTTAAGTGCTGCTTGACCATGTTAGCAGGGGACTGACGAGCATTGTCTCAGCTAATCAGCTGGTGAGCCTTCGTTTGCGGTGGGAAGCCCATGAGGCCTCGTTAAGTGGACCAATTAACATTGAATCTTGCTGCCGGCCTCACTGGGCCGAGCGCCGGGAAGCGCGCGGCAATTTGCACTTGCTACAGCACCTAGAATTGTTCCCGGATAATCGTGCCCAAAGTCCGCTGAAACACCCTGCTATTCAACGGCACTTTGCTGTTTTTTTTGGCCTCAGGGAGATTCTCTCTGACGAGGCCTCACTGAGAGAGATTTCCTGCCGGCGGGCTGAAGTTCCTCGCAGATCAGGGTGCCATTTTGTCGAGCTGCCCCGATCTTCCCCCTCCTCCCCCTGTAATGTCCTTGTCGGATGGCCTGATTTATATTTCAAGAACACTTGTAGTTAAAGCTATAAACAATTTATTAACATTAACTGTGGGTCAAATATATACAAAATAGATGAATAAAAGTATTAACATGCACAAGCAACAATCTTGCTTCCAACTCAAACATTCACTTGTATACTATTGAGACGCCTAGTGGTCAGTCGGTGAATTACAATACAACCATGATATCACCACCACCCCCCTCCCATTTCAGGTCCCCCTTGTTTATGACCCCCCCCCCCCCCCCCACCCCATCCCGTCACCTCTCCAACCTTAGGTAAGCCCCCGGGAAGCCCCTTCACCCCACCACTCCCTGGTAAGACCCACCCGGCCCGATCTCTGGGTATCCCTTCTTCCCCGCGAGCCTGCCCATCATCTTGGGGCGGTCATCAAAGACACCGGGGATCTCCGAGCACCCTACGATGTAGCTGATGGGACATGTCACAGGTGCCGCACTGTCTCTCTGCTGAGACGGAGTATTCTGCGGCACATGGTGTCCATCAGCTCATGGAATGATCAATGACGTCTATACACCTTGAGACGTCGCTGGCCTCCCCTTCTGGGTCCCTCCTCAGCCTGATAGGCAGCCGGGTCTTAAGGTGTGTGGCGGCTCCTTGCACACAAGCAACATGAGGACTGTCTCCACAGGACCTACACCAGCAAATATTGTTTTATCTGGAAGGAATTGGAGAAGGAGAGTGACCCGACAATCAGTTAGGGTTTCCACCCTGGGACCCTCAATCCCCCAAGCCTCTCCCACCCTTACCATGACTGTCCTACATTCTCTCAGAGTACCAGCCGGCAAGCCAGATGTGTTGGCAAATCTCGCTCTGCATGCTCACCGCTGGTCAAATTAGGAGTCCCTAGACTTCTGCCAGGAACATTAGGGAGGCTGTGCTCAGCTGCCCTCTGCTCATCCACACACTTACCCTTTGGCTGCGAGAGGATCCTCAGTGGTGAAGCCTTGCTCTTTAATGTTTGATTGTGGGCAGCTGCCTCTATGGTGCTGGCGCTCCTCAAGTTCAGGCACAGTGTTCAGCCATCAAAGTTTGTTGCACAAGTAGTGCACTAATCATTCTCTGAGACATGGCACGTGTGCCTTTGAGGAGGCACTTGAGGGTTCAGGAGAGTGAAGTGTTCTCACAACTAAGAAGGCTAATCCCTCATTTGAAATAGCCTTCAGCTGTGAAGCTAGAGGCTACTCACAGTCAAATGAGGTGAAATTGACTTTTAGGAGAGAAGCTGCAGTAGGGCTCTGAATCGCATACTTTGTGTTTGTTTTGGATGTGCCTTCTTGCAAATAAAATTGCAGGATGTTTTTGACAGGTATGATTGTATATGTGTTTGCTCATTGGTCTCCTGACCAAAGCCACAATGGAGTTTTGTGTTTTCTTTACAGGTACCAATAGATGAGTTTGATGCAATGAATAAGAGAAGAGATTTACATTTTGTTTCAAGTTAAGCAAAGCCAATAAAAATATGCAAACACCATCATTTCTAAAAGTGGTTTCTATTTTTTAAGAAAAAAGTTTCTTTTGGAGAAAGATAATCTAGAGAAATAAGGAAATCTGTTAGCCCCAAATCAAAATTGTCATTTGAATTTAGAATAATTTGGAATCTAAAAGGTCAAGTGTAATTTAGTAAGCTGCTTTTGCTGCATTTGAGAAATGGAAATGTTGGGCACGATTCTCTGGAAAGATTTCTAAGTCTGGTAGCGAGCGGGAACTTCCGGCAGCGCAATACATTGTTGGTCCACTTAACGAGGCCCCACGGGCTTCACGCCACAAATGAAGGTTCACCAGCCAATTCGCTGGGACCATGTTCACCAGGCCCCCACTAACAAGTTGATCTTCACTTAAAAAACACTTGCACACTCAGCTTGCAGCCATGACGCCGAGACAACCGACCCCAAGATTTGGAGACGCAGGTTTGGGGAGGCTCCTAGATACGGTCGAAGCCAGAAGGGATGTCCTGTTCCTCTGCGGGTCCCAGAGAGTGAGCCACAGGGCAGCCAGTGCCACCTGGGATGAAGTGGCAGTGGCCATCAGGTCAGGCAGCATGATCAGGAGGACTAGCTTCCAGTGCCATAAGAAGGTCAACGACCTACACCGGGCCACACGTACGAGTTGACACCCGCCCCTTCTCACCCCCACAAACCCGTCTCACTCCCACACGACCAACCTCCCCAACCCTCCACTAGCCCTCCCAACCCACCCTTCACCCCCACTCCCTTCACCCCCCAACACTTCCTTCACACCACCGCACCCCCCCCTCCCCCCCACACCCGCCACTGTGAACCACACGTGTGGCTAACGATTCCCTCTCTGTGACTCCACAGGAGAAGCTGCCACACAATCATCAGGAGAGGGCCTAGACTGGCGGAGGGGTACTGGACATAAGAATCCTCACGGCCTTCGAGGAACAGGACCTGGAGGTGATAGGGGTGCGCGAGGACAGAGCGGTCATCAACAGGAGGTTGGCGCGCACTGCAAAGGTGAGGATCCACCAGGCCCACCTGGAGGATCTGTCAAATATGAGTGGTTAGTGCCGTACAGACCGACCCATCCCTCCAGCCACCGCCGTCGGCCCCTCCGGGGTTGTTTCCCCCCCACCCCTCCCGCCCCCCCCCCCCCCCCCCCCAGCTCCCAGGAGAACACCTCAGAGGAGAGCTCCGAGGATGCCACCACCGATGCATCAGAGCTGTCGTCACCAACCTCCATCAGCGCAGAGACACACATCTTGGTGGGCAACATTAGTGGACAGGCTTCTTGGGCACATTCTGGTGAACATCACACAGTTGCTGATGCACATCAGGTGGAGGCAGTAATGTCTAAGCGAGGAGAGAGACGGCAGTTGGAGGGCTGCTGGATTCCAGGACCCAGCCTGATGCTGAGCCAATGGAACAGGTTTACCTGGGGCTGATGCAGATATTAGTATTCGGCCAGGGCATTCTGAGGGAGATGTCAGCAACACTCTAGAAGGTATATAGCCGATTGGAGAAGTACCAGAAGCTATGGGTGCAGGAAATGTTGCCAGCAACGCCTGGTGTACGACATCAGCAACATTAGTGGAGGTGCCCAAGGGGTGGGGCAGTCGCTGACGGCCACAGCTCAAGGACTCAGAAGACTGTCTGACTCGCTGGGGGACCTAAGCCAGTACCAGGCTGACCTTGATGAGGTGCTCCGGAACATATCCCAGTCTCAGATGGGAATGGCTGAGTCCAGACGCAGGTGGACATTGCCAAGGCGCTGCAGAGCATGGCGCAATCACTGAAGAGCATCGCTTTGGGCATCGACACCATGGTGCAGACATTTGGGAGCTGCCAGGGCTGGCAGAGCCAGATTATGCAGGGGCAGCTGGGGCTCAATCCAGCTGCCCCCCTGTTCCGAGGTGAGCCCCAGGACCCTATGGGCACTGACCAGGAGGAGGAGCACAGTGTGACACCCTGGACCTATCCTCTGGACTGGCGACGGTTCCAGCCCTTCCGGCAGGTTCCCGTTTTCAAAAGGAGTACTAATCAGTGCCCTTGTGACCACTTGCTGGGGAGGCCGCTGAATGATGGGCGGCCATTGGATATGGGGTGGCTCCTGTCAATTGTATAAATATAGGACTTAAGTGGTGATTATTGGTTTCTCGTCACGCTACAGCGAGATTCCAATTTCGCCTACAGGAGCGGGCTGATTGCATCGCAAACGGTTTGGCGCCCGGCATGGTTCTCGTTTGTGGCCTCTCCCGCTATTCACCAGCCTCATTGCACTCTCGTTCGGGTGAAACGTGGCCACTGAATCGTGCTCGTTACCTAAAATAAATAATGATTGACAAAATATGCTAAAAAATATTGGATTTCTGTTTTGAAGATATTATGAGGATATTTTATTGCACTAAAGTTTCTCCAGGGCTCAGAAATGAGATAAGATGGTAACTATTGCATGAAGTTAGGGAAAAAAGATACAACATCAAATTGGAATTGGAATAATTCACGTTGGGTATAGTTCAATAATAATAATCTTTATTGCCACAAACTGGGATGAAACCCTAGAACCAAGAGATGATGTGACTGGACTGATTTTGGCAATTTCACTGCATTTCAATGTAATATTATGACATGGCTGCATATTGGCGGCAAAATATGTTCATAGCAAGCGAACACCCTTGGATAAGATCTATCTCCGCTATCTTTCTGTCCATACAAATGCTAACCACAATTGTCGTCCTGTTCATTCTTTGTTATTTGAGAGCTGTCACCAGGAAGGGGAGCTAATCAGTGCAGTTTATAGCGGTTCACACAAAAATCAAAAGGTTGTTTTCAACTAAATGGCTTAATAACACATGCAAACTGGCATCAATGAACCACAATTTACATCATAGTAAGAAATGTTACAACACCAGGTTAAAGTCCAATAGATTTGTTTCAAACACTAGCTTTCGGAGCACTGCTCCTTCCTCAGGTGAATGAAGAGGTATGTTTACATCATGGCCTCAAGAGGGTGGTGCAATCTCTGATAATTGGCCTCTTTCTGGGATCTAAACTTCTTTGATTAAAATTAACGTGACTTTTATTCCAGGCCACAAGACATAAAATTACTTTTACTTAACTGTACTTTTACTGGGAAGAAGCTGCCAATAAATCAGTGTGGTTTTGATGTTTCTTTTGGTAGAATATACTGCTGCCTTAAGACAGAAATTCTTCCACCCTCTCGGTATCACTGTGGCTTCACAGCACCAGGGACCCAGGTTCAATTCCCAGCTTAGGTCACTGTCTTTGCGGAGTCTGCACATTCTCCCTGTGTCTACATGGGTTTCCTCTAGGTGCTCCAGTTTCCTCCCACAAGTTCTGAAAGAAGTGCTGTCAGGTAAATTGGACATTCTGAATTCCCCCTTGTCATGATATCCACATTAACATATCATGGTGCAATCACACACACACGGATGGACAGGTAGTTGGACCAACCAACACGCACACAACATCACAGCCAATCACCAGTGAGAGCACACGCACTATAAAACAGGGAACACCACAGTTCCCGCTCATTCTACCAGGAGATATCTCAGAGCACAGAGCTCGCAGCGTGCCACTCAGACATACACCATGTGCTGAGTGCCTCACTAAGATCGTGCTGGGGCTGGGTCCACAGGTTAGCTGGTGAAGTACGAACCACAGCCAGAAGTTAATAGTTATTATTGTACAGAATAATAAAACAGAGTTGTACCATCTACAACCGTGTTGGTTCGTTTGTGTATCGGAACACCCAACACGACACCCCCTCAGTGTACCCGATCAGGCGCCGAAGTGTGGCGACTGGGGAATTTTCACAGTAACTTCATTGCAGTGTAATGTAAGCCTACTTGTGACACTAACAAAGATTATTTTTCAGTAACTTCAGTTGAAGACATTGGACCACAAGTCATACAATCACCTAGTTTTAAAATTGTGTCATGGACAATTATAATCAACATCAGCCTGAGGGTGCAAAAAGGCATTTCAGACATTGTAAATCACAAATGCTGATTTTTCAATTTCAACTTGAAACATTCAAATTGGATTTAGTAGAACTTATTTGCCACAGACGTAGGTAGGCGGCATGGTACCCCCGTGGTTAGCACTGTTGCTTCATAGGGCCAGGGACCCAGGTTCGCTTACCAGCTTGGGTCACTGACTATGTAAATACAGTGCCAATGTCTGAGCTGGTAAGCTGCAAGAGTTAAATCAAGTAACATGGGTCTCTTCATCATTGCTGTGCTGTTTCTCTCCCCTTTTCTGTTTGAGCTGCTGTGGTGTCCGAAAGCAGCCAAGAGCTTCCATTACAGCAATCTCTATTTCCACCTTTCCATTAACAGGCAGCCTGGTAGCATGGGCAGCACGGTAGCATTGTGGATAGCACAATTGCTTCACAGCTCCAGGGTCCCAGGTTCGATCCCGGCTTGGGTCACTGTCTGTGCGGAGTCTGCACATCCTCCCTGTGTGTGCGTGGGTTTCCTCCGGGTGCTCTGGTTTCCTCCCACAGTCCAAAGATGTGCAGGTTAGGTGGATTGGCCATGATAAATTGCCCTTAGTGTCCAAAATTGCCCTTAGTATTGGGTGGGGTTACTGGGTTATGGGGATAGGGTGGGTAGATTGGGTAGGGTGCTCTTTCCAAGAGCCGGTGCAGACTCGATGGGCCGAATGACCTCCTTCTGCACTGTAAATTCTATGATAATCTATGAACAGGCAGCCTGTCTTTCAGAAAACACAGGCTGACTGTACATGAGGTCTGTAGCAAAGCTGCCAGCATCGTCTGCTTTGTCCTGAGCTCTCCAGCATAATTGAAATGAGGCAACCTGTCCAAGAGGTAGAGGAACTGGCGCATAAATCATTCAAGTGGCATTACTCACCTCAACTCAATAGGCACAGGCACACCACAGATTGTCGCACCACACCTAAAAATTAGGGCACATGGTCCTAGGATGAATGTGCTAAATTGGGGGAAGATTAATTATAACAATATTAGGCGGGAACTGAAGGACATAGATTGGGGGCGGATGTTTGAGGGCAAATCAACATCTGACATGTGGGAGGCTTTCAAGTGGCAGTTGAAAGGGATTCAGGACCGGCACGTTCCTGTGAGGAAGAAGGATAAATACGGCAATTTTCGGGAACCTTGGATGACGAGAGATATTGTAGGCCTCGTCAAAAAGAAAAAGGAGGCATTTATCAGGGCTAAAAGGCTGGGAACAGACAAAGCCTGCGTGGAATATAAGGAAAGTAGGAAGGAACTTAAGCAAGGAGTCAGGAGGGCTAGAAGGGGTCACGAAAAGTCATTGGCAAATAGGGTTAAGGAAAATCCCAAGGCTTTTTACACGTACATAAAAAGCAAAAGGGTAGCCAGGGAAAGGGTTGGCCCACTGAAGGATAGGCAAGGGAATCTATGTGTGGAGCCAGAGGAAATGGGCGAGGTACTAAATGAATACTTTGCATCAGTATTCACCAAAGAGAAGGAATTGGTAGATGTTGAGTCTGGAGAAGGGTGTGTAGATAGCCTGGGTCACATTGAGATCCAAAAAGAAGAGGTGTTGGGTGTCTTAAAAAATATTAAGGTAGATAAGTCCCCAGGGCCTGATGGGATCTACCCCACAATACTGAAGGAGGCTGGAGAGGAAATTGCTGAGGCCTTGACGGAAATCTTTGGATCCTCGCTGTCTTCGGGGGATGTCCCGGAGGACTGGAGAATAGCCAATGTTGTTCCTCTGTTTAAGAAGGGTAGCAAGGATAATCCCGGGAACTACAGGCCGGTGAGCCTTACTTCAGTGGTAGGGAAATTACTGGAGAGAATTCTTCGAGACAGGATCTACTCCCATTTGGAAGCAAATGGACGTATTAGTGAGAGGCAGCACGGTTTTGTGAAGGGGAGGTCGTGTCTCACTAGCTTGATAGAGTTTTTCGAGGAGGTCACTAAGATGATTGATGCAGGTAGGGCAGTGGATGTTGTCTATATGGACTTCAGTAAGGCCTTTGACAAGGTCCCTCATGGTAGACTAGTACAAAAGGTGAAGTCACACGGGATCAGGGGTGAGCTGGCAAGGTGGATACAGAACTGGCTAGGCCATAGAAGGCAGAGAGTAGCAATGGAAGGATGCTTTTCTAATTGGAGGGCTGTGACCAGTGGTGTTCCACAGGGATCAGTGCTGGGGCCTTTGCTCTTTGTAGTATATATAAATGATTTGGAGGAAAATGTAACTGGTCTGATTAGTAAGTTTGCAGACGACACAAAGGTTGGTGGGATTGCGGATAGCGATGAGGACTGTCGGAGGATACAGCAGGATTTAGATTGTTTGGAGACTTGGGCGGAGAGATGGCAGATGGAGTTTAATCCGGACAAATGTGAGGTAATGCATTTTGGAAGGTCTAATGCAGGTAGGGAATATACGGTGAATGGTAGAACCCTCAAGAGTATTGAAAGTCAAAGAGATCTAGGAGTACAGGTCCACAGGTCACTGAAAGGGGCAACACAGGTGGAGAAGGTAGTCAAGAAGGCATACAGCATGCTTGCCTTCATTGGCCGGGGCATTGAGTATAAGAATTGGCAAGTCATGTTGCAGCTGTATAGAACCTTAGTTAGGCCACACTTGGAGTATAGTGTTCCATTCTGGTCGCCACACTACCAGAAGGATGTGGAGGCTTTAGAGAGGGTGCAGAAGAGATTTACCAGAATGTTGCCTGGTATGGAGGGCATTAGCTATGAGGAGCGGTTGAATAAACTCGGTCTGTTCTCACTGGAACGAAGGAGGTTGAGGGGAGACCTGATAGAGGTATACAAAATTATGAGGGGCATAGACAGAGTGGATAGTCAGAGGCTTTTCCCCAGGGTAGATGGGTCAATTACTAGGGGGCATAGGTTTAAGGTGAGAGGGGCAAGGTTTAGAGTAGATGTACGAGGCAAGTTTTTTTACGCAGAGGGTAGTGGGTGCCTGGAACTCGCTACCGGAGGAGGTGGTGGTAGCAGGGACGAGAGTGACATTTAAGGGGCATCTTGACAAATACATGAATAGGATGGGAATAGAGGGATACGGACCCAGGAAGTGTAGAAAATTGTAGTTTAGTCGGGCAGCATGGTCGGCACGGGCTTGGAGGGCCGAAGGGCCTGTTCCTGTGCTGTACATTTTTTTTTTTAAAATGAATTTCGCTCCCATTATTTCAAATCACATTAAATAAAAGCCAAACCAAAGGTAGAAATACCCAAAAATATATAAAGTAAATTTTTTACTTTGCCACATGGCATGATCACCCATTATAGAGACTGCCAATTTTCAATCCATTGAAATCTGTCTGAATAAGTGGGTGACCCACTCGGACAGATAATAATAATAATAATCGCTTATTATATCAAGCAGGCTTCAATGAAGTTACTGTGAAAAGCCCCTGGTCGCCACATTCTGGTGCCTGTTCGGGGAGGCTGGTACAGATACTATCCGTGTGGTGAAGATCACAAATATGAAACTATTTCAGGCTTTCTAATACATTACATAAAGAACAAAGAACAAAGAACAAAGAAATGTACAGCACAGGAACAGGCCCTTCGGCCCTCCAAGCCCGTGCCGACCATACTGCCCGACTAAACTACAATCTTCTACACTTCCTGGGTCCGTATCCTTCTATTCCCATCCTTTTCATATATTTGTCAAGATGCCCCTTAAATGTCCCTATCGTCCCTGCTTCCACTACCTCCTCCGGTAGTGAGTTCCAGGCACCCACTACCCTCTGCGTAAAAAACTTGCCTCGTACATCTACTCTAAACCTTGCCCCTCTCACCTTAAACCTATGCCCCCTAGTAATTGACCCCTCTACCCTGGGGAAAAGTCTCTGACTATCCATCATTTAGAAAACTCTCCTGTCTTGAAGGAAAACCAGTGTAATTGACAAAAATAATATAAATTTATGGAAATGAGAGAATGAAATGTTTTCATATAGACAGAAGTTCATCAGAAATTATGGTTCCTACCTTACATACTACTCCTGCTTTTCTCCGGTCCTGCATGAGAACAGTACTGTGATTTACCTCACAGAGTTCCACATAAATCATCTCACAAGAGGAAGGTTTTTTTACAGCTATCAACTAGGAGAATTCTAATTGGTGTAAATACTCACTTGTTTAGTTTAATAATTAAAGACAATTCCAGTCAGGATATGCCGGGGACCGGTTTAGCTTAGTTGGCTGCACACCTGCGGTTTGTGAACCAGAACAAGGCCAACAGCGTGAATTCAATTCCTCTACCCACAGAGGTTATTCATGAAGGCCTCGCCTTCTGAAACTTGCCCCTTGCCTGAGATGCAGTGATCCTCTGGTTAATACCACTACTAGTTAGCTTTCCCCCTCAAAGGGGAAATCAGCCTATGTCACCTGGGACTATGGTGACTTAAGACATGAATCACCACAAGCCTCAAATAACCCTGAGCTATTTCAGAAAATTTACTCTTTTTAAGAAAATTAACATGATGAATAATATGTAATATTGATTTGTAGGGCAAGATTTAACGGAAGTTTCTAAGGGCGCAATTCAACTAAGTCCCATAGCAAGCGCATTTAGCCACATGTTTCCTGGCACTCGCAGTTGTATAAGGGGCCTTTGTGGGGAGTGCACAGCCGAGACCGCACAGGGGGGTCCCCCGAAGTGACCCCTTACCCCCCAGCCTGAAAGCACTATAGGAAGGTTACATATGCAGATTTCCCCAATAGTGATCCCGCCCACAATCGGCAGGATTTACATCGCAACATCTCCAAACAGCGCTTGCCCGAGGCAAAGGGATTGAATCTCAAAGCCTCAGGTTTCCTCTGGAATCTGCATATTGGAGTAAGGCTTACTGCCTCGCTCTAATATGCAGATTTGTCAAAAGGTGATACTGACCATTGTGGGCGAATCTCGCGAGACGTTGTGAGCAGGATAGATCCCGGGAGCGGGGTCTCCCTGCTTGTAACGGCCACACTGCGCTGGAAATCAGCTCGCCACAGCACAACGTGGCCGTTGAAAGCTGGGAGACCCCGCAGAAACTACCGAGGGCCCAAAAAAGTGACTAATGGCGCGTTCCTCCAGCCACTCTGCACCGTGGCGAGCTGCCTTTCCAGAGCAGCTTGGCCGGAGGATCACGCCTTCGTCACTTTTTTTGGACCCTCAGTAATTTCTTTTTTTAAAAAATAATTTTTATTAAAGGTTTTCATAAAATATCAATAACAAAATGAGAAAGAAAAAAAGAACCCAACAGGGTTAAGTACAAAACACAATCTCAAAAAAGCAACCCCCCAAACCCCTCCCCCCGTACCTAAATAATAAATTAACATTAACACCCCGACTTAAGACAACAGGTGTATACACCCCCTCAGACCCTTCCAGTGTAAATAACATAAACAAAAATAAAGTAACCCCCCCCACCCCCCACCCCCCGAGCTGCTGCTGCCATTGACTAACGTCTATCGTTCTGCCAGAAAGTCTAAGAACGGTTGCCACCGCCGAAAGAACCCTTGTACCGACCCTCTCAAGGCGAATTTCACCCTCTCCAATTTAATGAATCCTGCCATATCGCTGATCCAGGATTCCACGCTTGGGGGCCTCGTATCTTTCCACTGAAGGAGAATCCTTCGCCGGGCTACCAGGGACGCAAAGGCCAGAATTCCGGCCTCTTTCGCCTCCTGCACTCCCGGCACCTCTGCCACCTCAAATATTGCGAGCCCCCAGCCCGGTTTGACCCTGGATCCTACCACCCTCGACACCGTCCTCGCTACGCCCTTCCAAAATTCCTCCAGCGTTGGGCATGCCCAGAACATATGGGTGTGATTTGCTGGGCTCCCTGAGCACCTAACACACCTGTCCTCACCCCCAAAGAACCTGCTCATCCTTGTCCCGGTCATGTGTGCCCTGTGCAGCACCTTAAACTGTATGAGGCTGAGCCTCGCGCACGAAGAGGAAGAGTTCACCCTCTCTAGGGCATCTGCCCACGTCCCCTCTTCGATCTCCTCTCCCAACTCCTCCTCCCACTTACCTTTCAACTCCACCACCGAGGCCTCCTCCTCCTCCTGCATCACCTGGTAAGTTTCTGAGATCTTCCCCACTCCCACCCACCCCCCCGAGAGCACCCTGTCCTGTACTGTGTGTGGCAGTAGCCGTGGGAATTCTACCACCTGCCGTCTGGCAAACGCCCTTACCTATAAGTACCTGAAGGTGTTCCCGGGGGGGAGCCCGTACTTCTCCTCCAGCTCACCCAAGCTCGCGAACTTCCCGTCCACAAACAGGTCCCCCAACTTTCGTATGCCTGCCCTGTGCCACCCCGAAAACCCTCCACCTGTTCTTCCTGGGGCGAACTGGTGGTTCCCCCGTAATGGGGTCCACGCCGAGGCCCTAACCTCCCCCCTATGCCGCCTCCACTGCCCCCAAATTTTGAGGGCCGCCACCACCACCGGGCTCGTGGTATACCTCCTTGGAGGGAGCGGCAGCGGTGCCGTTGCCAGCGGCCCCAGACTCGTACCCACACAGGACGCCGTCTCCAGCCTCTTCCATGCAGCCCCCTCCCCCTCCATCACCCACTTGCGCACCATTGTCGCATTGGCGGCCCAGTAGTACCCACAGAGGTTGGGCAGCGCCAGCCCCCCCCCTATCTCTACTCCGCTCCAGGAGCACCCTTCTCACCCTCGGCGTCCCTCGCGCCCACACAAACCCCATTATACTCCTGTTAACCCGCCTGAAAAAAGCCTTTGGGATAAACACGGGGAGGCACTGGAACAGGAACAAAATCCTTGGGAGCACCGTCATTTTGACTGACTGCACCCTACCCACCAGGGACAGCGGCAACACGTCCCACCTCTTGAACTCCTCCTCCATTTGCTCCACCAGCCTTGTAAAATTAAGCCGATGCAGGGCCCCCCAGCTCCTGGCCACCTGGACCCCCAAATATCTGAAACTCCTCTCCGCCCTTTTTAGTGGGAGCTCACCAATCCCCCTCTCCTGGTCGCCATCTTGGATGGGGCCCCAGGCCCCCAGCATGGCCAACTACACGCTGCCCGACCAGAACTCGCAATTGCTTCATCTGGCCTCCGTGACACTGGACCAAAGTCGACCCCGGACACTCGCAACGGCTACAACGACGGTCCTCATCAACGGCCACGAGACGTCTTGCCTGATTGACTCTGGGAGCATGGAAAGCTTTGTTCACCCCGACACAGTAAGGCGCTGTTTACTTGTAACCCACCCTGTAACTCAAAGGATCTCCCTGGCCTCCGGGTCACACTCGGTGGAGATACAGGGGTTCTTCCTAGCGAACCTCACTGTCCAAGGCAGGAAATTCAACAATTTCCGCCTGTACGTCCTGCCGCACCTCTGCGCGGCTACCCTCCTGGGGCTGGACTTCCAATGCCATTTGCAAAGCCTGACTTTTAAATTTGGCGGCCCTATACCTCCCCTTACTGTCTGCGGCCTCGCGACCCTTAAGGTCGACCCGCCTTCCCTGTTTGCGAACCTCGCCCCAGATTGCAAACCCATCGCCACCAGGAGCAGGCGGTACAGTGCCCAGGACTGGACCTTCATCAGGTCAGAGGTCCAAAGGCTGCTGGGGGAAGGGGTCATCGAAGCGATCAACAGTCCCTGGAGAGCTCAAGTAGTGGTGGTAAAGACTGGGAAGCATAGGATGGTCATAGACTACAGCCAGACATCAACTGGTTTATGCAGCTGGACGCGTACCCTCTCCCCCGTATAGCCGACCTGGTAAACAGGATCGCACAATACAAGGTCTTCTCCACGGTGGACCTCAGGTCCGCCTACCACCAGCTACCCCTCCGCACTAGTGACCGCAAGTACACTGCCTTCAAAGCAGATGGGTGGCTCTATCAATTTTTAAGAGTCCCCTTTGGTGTCACTAATGGGGTCTCGGTCTTCCAGCGAGAGATGGACCGAATGGTTGACCGGGACGGCTTACGCGCAACGTTCCCGTATCTGGATAACGTCACCATCTGCGGCCATGACAAGCAGGACCACGACACCAACCTCCGCAAATTTCTCCAGACCACAAAAATCCTTAATCTGACATACAATAAGGATAAATGCGTCTTTAGCACCGACCGCTTAGCCATTCTCGGCTACGTAGTGCGAAATGGAGTTATAGGCCCCGACCCTGAGCGCATGCGCCCCCTTATGGAGTTCCCCCTCCCTCACTGCCCCAAGGCCCTGAAGCGCTGCCTCGGGTTCTTCAGCTATTATGCACAGTGGGTCCCCAATTACGCAGACAAAGCCCGACCCCTGATCCAGTCCACAACCTTCACCCTGTCGACGGAGGCCCGCCAGGCCTTCAGCCGCATCAAAGCAGACATTGCAAAGGCCACGATGCGCGCCATCGACGAGTCCCTCCCTTTCCAGGTCGAGAGCGATGCGTCCGACGTCGCTCTGGCGGCCACCCTCAACCAAGCGGGCAGGCCAGTGGCTTTCTTCTCCCATACTCTCCATGCTTCCGAAATTCGCCATTCCTCGGTCGAAAAAGAGGCACAAGCCATAGTTGAAGCTGTGAGACATTGGCCGGCAGGAGATTCACTCTCCTCACGGACCAACGGTCGGTTGCCTTCATGTTCGATAATGCACAGTGGAGCAAGATTAAAAACGACAATATCTTGCGGTGGAGGATAGAACTTGCCACCTTCAACTACGAGATCTTGTACCGTCCGGGGAAGCTAAACGAGCCTCCTGATGCCCTGTCCCGCGGCACTTGTGCCACTGCACAAGTGGACCACCTCCGATCCCTCCACGAGGACCTCTGCCACCCGGGTGTCACTCGTTTTTTCCATTTTGTCAAGACCCGCAACCTGCCCTACTCCATCGAGGTCAGGACAGTCACCAGGGACTGCCAAATCTGCGCGGAGTGCAAACCGCACTTCTACCGGCCAGAGAGGGCGCACCTGATAAAGGCTTCCCTTCCCTTTGAACGCCTCAGTATGGACTTCAAAGGCACCCTCCCCTCCACCGACCACAACACTTATTTCCTGAACGTGATTGATGAGTACTCCCGGTTCCCATTCGCCATCCCCTGCCCAGACATGACCACAACCACCGTCATCAAGGCCCTCCAGGGTATCTTTACACTGTTCGGTTTCCCCACGTACATACACAGTGATAGGGGGACCTCCTTTATGAGCGACGAACTGCGTCAATTCCTGCTCAGCAGGGGCATCGCCTCGAGCAGGACAACCAGTTACAACCCCCGGGGAAACGGGAAGGGAGAGAGGGAGAACGGAACGGTCTGGAAGACTGTTCTACTGGCCCTACGGTCCAGGAAGCTCCCGGTCTCCCGCTGGCAAGAAGTCCTCTCGATGGCCCTCCATGCCATCCGGTCGCTGCTCTGTACAACCACAAATCAGATGCCTCATGAACGTCTCCTTGTCTTCCCCAGGAAGTCCTCCTCCGGGACCTCGCTCCCAACCTGGCTAGCGACACCCGGACCCATCCTGCTTCGAAAGCACGTGCGGGCGCACAAGTCGGACCCGTTGGTCGAGAGGGTCCACCTGCTGCACGCTAACCCCCAGTACGCCTACGTGGCGTTCCCTGACGGCCGGCAAGACACAGTCTCCCTTCGGGACCTGGCGCCCGCCGGAAACCCACGCGCACCCGAACCATTGCCCCCACCCCGACCTCCCCCACAGCACCTCACTGGAGGGTCAGTACTCCCGCCGCTCCTGCCTAGGCCCGACCATCCACCGATGCCCCCTACAGGCGCACCCCCTCCCTGTCAACCTTTTGCCTCCACAGCGCCGCCTAGGGGTGACGAAGCTGCCAGGGAGGACGACACCACGCTCCCGGAGTCGCAACCGCCGGGACCCTCAACAGAATCACCGCCGAAGCCCAGACGCTCCAGAAGGACGACCAGGCCACCCGATCGACTGATTGCTGCACTATGAACACTTTATAAATATCCTCGACATCACGGTATTCCATACCTGGTCATACCATGCTAAAGGCGACTATTAATGCTGGCCACCACCCCTATCGGGCTCTTTTTAACAGGGGGTGAATGTGGTAGTACCAGGTATTGCGGTACCTGAGAGGCTGATGACCATTGGTTAGACCCAGGAGTCTACCATTGGCTGTATTACGTAGCTCCGCCCTGAAGGTGTGGTATAAGAGATGGTGCCGTCCCAGCAGCCTTCACTTTCTGTATTGAAGCTGCTGGGGAAAAGGTCCTAGTAGATTAAAGCCTTCAGTTATGAAATCACTTCGTCTTGAGTGTAATTGATTGCGCATCACCCACTTATGCCCAATTTCCATACAATTAACGGGAGTGACCCCATATCCAATGGCCTCCTGTCATTCAGCAGTCTCCCCAACAAGTGCTCCTGTTGTTTCTATGTTTCTATCAAGTTTACCATTAGGGGGGCGGAGGAGGGGTTCACTTTGAAGTGAATGCTGTTTATTGATTTCTTTAATGAGTATTCAGTCGCCAGTGGGGTGGGGGGGTCTTTTTTCAGTTCAGGTTGGGTTATAAGTTAAAAAGAGGGGCATGCGCCGGTTTGGCAGTGGGTACAGTGGGAGGGGGGGGGGGGATGGTTGAGGATGTGGGTGAGGATATTTAGGCTGTTTGCTGTTGCCGTGGTTGTTTTTTTTGTGTTGATTCTTCTTTGTTATGTATATATTTAAAAATGCCTCCAATAAAATGTTTTTCAAAAATAAAACTCTCCTGGAACACATCTTGGTTTACTTTAAAGCCAAAGGTAAGATGCAGGAATTTGGCTGAAGGATGTGCAAAATATTGTCAACAGCAAAGATTCCTCATCAAGCTTCAGGTTCCAGTCACCATTTCTGGCATCAAGTTGCTGAATACCTTTGCCCTGTGCTGGTGTGATTACTTCCATTGTTGGGATAGGGCAGTGATTCTTCTTTATTGCTTGGTTCAGATCTTTGGAATCCAAGCAAATTCTTAGCCGTCCGTTTGGCGTCCCTCTCACCAGTCACATGATGAGCTTAAAGAAATATACTCGATGAAGTTTCAGCATTTTGAGTCTAAAGTGTGATTATTTCAGTCTTATTGGAATAAGAAAACATAACATAAGAACTAGGAGCAGGAGTAGGCCATCTGGCCCCTCGGGCCTGCTCCGCCATTCAGTGAGATCGTGGCTGATCTTTTGTGGGCTCAGCTCCACTTTTCCACCCGAACATCATAACCCTTTACTCTTCAAAAAAACTATCTATCTTTATCTTAAAAACATTTAATGAAGGAGCCTCAACTACTTCACTGGGCAGGAAATTCCATAGATTCACAACCCTTTGGGTGAAGAAGCTCCTCCTAAAATCAGTCATAAATCTACTTCCCCTTATTTTGAGGCTATGCCCCCTAGTTCTGCTTTCACCCGCCAGTGGAAACAACCTGTCTGCATCTATCCTATCTATTCCCTTCATAATTTTGTATGTTTCGATAAGATCCCCCCGCATCCTCCTAATTTCCAATGAATACAGTCCCAGTCTACTCAACCTCTCCTCGTAATCCAACCCCTTCAGCTCTGCGATTAACCTAGTGAATCTCCTCTGCACACCCTCCAGCGCCAGTACATCCTTTCTCAGGTAAGGAGACCAAAACTGAACACAATACCCCAGGTGTGGCCTCACTAACACCTTATACAGTTGCAGCAGAACCTCCCTAGTCTTAAACTCCATCCCTCTAGCAATGATGGAGAAAACTCCATTCACCTTCTTAATCACCTGTTGCACCTGCAAACCAACTTTTTGCGTCTCATGCTCTCGGACACCCAGGTCCCTCTGCACAGCAGCATGTTTTAATATTTTATCATTTAAATAATTTTTGTAAGGGCCCCGAAGAATCCAGCACGAGTTTTAAGGATACAAAATAATAAAGTTTATTTACTATAACAATATATACATAGCAGTAGCAGTAACTTCCCTTGCTACCTTCTCCTTCCTCCTGGTTCCTGGACTGGCCAGCTTATTTATAGTAGGAGCTTCTCCACCCCCCTCATTGGGGAAGTTCATACTCCCATAGGATTGTGGGATAATCATTAGTCCCCAGCCAATCGTCAGTAGGCAGGTTATAACATCCCTCCCCCCCAAAATCCAAGGAATCCACCGTAGGCCCTGGCGAAGGGAGGCGTCGAACTAGTTTGGCCGCAGGCCGGACGCCATTTGCACGCGGCGCTGGATCAGGCGGCGTATAACGAGACGGAGACCGGCGCTTCCGTGATGAACGGCGCGGTTGTACATCCACGGCCTGTGGACCCGAGGATTCCCCCTCTGATTCATCCTGTGTCTCCATCTCGGAGTCAGAGTCTGCTGTCTCCGTCATGTCAGCGTCTCTGTCCCCATTCGGTCCTGTCATGACCTGCGCAGGCTTTGAGTGAGGCACCAGTGGAAGATTTGGAGGACTACCTTCCCTTGTTTCTGGTCTTTGCCGCTGTTGAACTGAGCTCCGGGGGCGGGGAATCTTTTGCGGGGATGATCTTCTGGACCGGACGTGGTCTACATGTTTTCGCTGGAGACGACCCTGGGCTTGCACTTGGTACGATATAGGGCCCGTTTGGCGAAAGATTACCCCAGGAACCCATTGGGCACCACCAGCAAAATTCCGCACGAATACTGGGTCACCGGGCGCAAACTGCCGAATCGGACGATGCTGAGACAATCCCGGTCCCTGCCGTTCTTGTGTGCGGCGTACTTTTGCGCCAATTTCCGGGAAGACAATACTAAGGCGGGTGCGAAGTCTCCGGCCCATTAGGAGTTCTGCGAGAGCTACCCCAGTCACTGTATGGGGGGTGGTCCTGTACGTAAACAAAAACCGAGCCAGTCTCGTGTCCATTGATCCGGAAGACTGCTTCTTTAGGCCTCTTTTGAATGTTTGCACTGCACGCTCTGCCAACCCATTTGAAGCCGGGTGGTAAGGGGCAGTGCGGATATGGCGGATGCCGTTCATCTTTGTAAACCTAGCAAACTCCTCACTTGTGAATGGAGTGCCATTATCCGTGACCAGCACCTCGGGGAGGCCATGCGTGCTAAATGATAAACGCATTTTTTCAATTGTTGCGCAGGACGTTGTCCCCTGCATCTTATGCACCTCCAGCCATTTGGACTGGGCGTCAATTAGTAGAAGGAACATGGATCCCTGAAAAGGGCCTGCGAAATCCGCATGTAAGCGTGCCCAAGGCCGCCCTGGCCATTCCCAGTGATGTAGGGGCGCGGCCGGCGGAAGCTTCTGATGCTCCTGGCAAATGGAGCAGTTTTGGGCCACCTTCTCAATGTCGGTGTCGAGGCCTGGCCACCAGACATAACTCTGGGCCAACATTTTCATCTTGGTCACGCCCGGATGCCCATTGTGCAAGTCTGATAATATCAGCTCCTGGCCTTTTTCCGGGACAACCACACGCGTCCCCCACAAGAGGATGCCGTCTTCCACGCTGAACTCTGACAGCTTGGAGGAAAATGCCCGTAACTCGCCTGGGAGCTGTCTATGCTGCCCACCATACAGGACTATGTGCCGAACCTTTGACAGGACTGGCTCCGTCTGGGTCCACTCACGGATCTGTGATGCCGTGACAGGCAAGGTGTCCATAAAATTTAGGGTTGCGACCACCTCACCGGTCGTGGGGGTCGACATGGGGCCGGTCGATAAAGGCAATCGGCTCAGTGCGTCGGCATTTGCTATCTGCGTACCTGGTTTGTGCTCCAGAGAATACTCTATGCAGCAAGCAACAAAGCCCAGCGCTGGATCCGTGCAGAAGCAATGGGCGGTATCGGCTTATCCTCTCTGAAGAGTCCCAGCAGGGGCTTATGATCAGTCACGATAGTGAAATGGCGGCCGTACACATACTGGTGGAAGCGTTTCACCGCGAAAACCACTGCCAGGCCCTCCTTCTCGATCTGCGCGTACTTCTTCTCCGCTGCAGTCAATGTGCGGGAGGCGAAAGCAATCGGTCGCTCGGTCCCGTTCTCCATCTTGTGGGACAGGACAGCCCCAATACCATACGGGGATGCATCACATGTGACGAGCAAAGGCTTTCCCGGATCATAGTGGGTTAGTAACCCAGACGACGACAATTGTTGCTTTACCCGCCGGAAAGCGGTTTCTTGCGGCTGACCCCAAACCCAGGTGTGATTTTTCTTTAGCAGCAGGTGTAAGGGGGCCAGCGTAGTTGCCAGATTGGGGAGGAACTTCCCGTAATAGTTTACGAGACCGAGAAAAGAACGAAGATGCGAAGTGTCAGTCGGGGTGGGGGCATGTTGAATTGCACGCACCTTCTCTGCGACGGGGTGCAGACCCTCGCGGTCCACCCGATAACCTAGGTAGACTACTTCTTTTGCCTGAAATACGCACTGTGTGACGTAAACGGACTCCAGCCTCCGAAAGGCGTTTAAGGACAGCCTCCAGATTTTCCAAATGCTCTTGCTCCGACGTCCCTGTAATCAACACGTCATCTAGGTAGATAGCCACACGTGGTAAACCTCTCAAAATGCCCTCCATAACACGTTGAAAAATTGTGCAGGCAGAGGATACTCCAAAGGGCAACCGTGTATATTCATACAGGCCCCGGTGTGTGTTAATTGCTACATATGGTCAGGAGGCAGGGTCCAGCTCCAACTGCAGGTAGGCGTGACTCATATCTAATTTTGTGAATGAGAGTCCGCCTGCAAGTTTCGCGTAGAGATCCTCTATGAGAGGCATTGGGTATCGGTCGAGTCGGGAAACTGTATTCACTGTAAGTTTATAGTCGCCACACAAGCAAACTGTGGCATCTGGCTTCATTACTGGCACAATTGGTGCTGCCCAGTCAGCAAAACGGACAGGCCTGATAATACCCAAACTCTCCAAACGAGTGAGCTCCCCTTCTACCTTCTCGAGCAAAGCGTAAGGCACTGGGCGCGCCCGGAAATAGCGCGGTGTGGCTCCTGGTTCAACTTGGATATGGGCTACGGCCCCTTTTATTTTCCCCAGACCAGGCTGGAATACCTCTGGGTATCGTCCTAGTACCTCAGTCAACCCTCCAGAAACTGTTTGGAGGATGTGCTGCCATTGCAACCGCAAATGGCGCAACCAGTCCCGACCCAACAGGCTGGGCCCATGGCCACGCACCACGATAAGTGGGAAACGCCCCTCCTGGCGTCCATAGACAACAGGGGTCATTGTAGTTCCTGCAATGTCCAGTGGTTCCCCCGTGTAGGTGGCCAACCTGGCCTGTGAGTCAGTTAGTGTAAGGGTCTGTATACCCTGCTTGATGCGGTCGAATGTCCTCTGGGCGATCACGGAGACCGCTGCGCCAGTATCCAACTCCATCTCCAGCGGGTGGCCATTGACCCGTACTGTCACCTTAATGGGGGCCACACGGGGAGCTGCCACACAATGCAGCTGCAGGCAGTCGTCCTCCGTCTCCACGTCCTCAGGAGTGGTCGCCGTAGGTTCATCCACATGGAAGGTATGGCCTCTGGGCTGGTCCCAGTTACGGCCCCTGGGCTGGTCCCAGTTTCGGTCGGAACAACGGCGCCTCTGGCGTCCCCATGACCGCCGTCCGCGACGGGGTCGGCGCCTACAAGTCTGACACGGACATGGCTCCTCATCCATTGGCTCTGGAGAAGGCTCCCTTCGGGGAGGAATGTCCGATGGCCACTGGCGTCGGTCTGGTCGTTGCCTCGCCCAAGGTACCGCAGGAGTGCGGGGGGACGTTTTTGGGCGGAAAGGGTTTCGCCCCAAGGCATGCACTTCCATTCCCTGTAGCTCCTGTACTCCTCGCTCTGCGCTCTCTCGGGACAAGACTATTTGTATTGCCTGTTGAAAAGTCAATGTTGGCTCCGCTAACAACTTTCTCTGGGTGGCCGCATTGTTAATACCGCAAACCAAACGGTCGCGTAACATTTCTGACAAGGTCTCACCATAGTCACAGTATTCCGCAATCCCGCGTAGCCTGGATAAAAAATCGGCAAGGGATTCTCCAGGGGTCCTCTCAGCGGTATTAAACCGGTAACGCTGGCCTATCGTGGACGGGGTTGGGTTAAAGTGTTGCCCCACTATATTCACAAGTTCGTCAAACGTTTTGGTGTCCGGCGCAGCTGGGTACGTAAGGCTCCTAATCACCCCAAACATATGCGGCCCGCAGGCGGTGAGCAATATGACCACCTGGCACTCGTTTTCAGTGATATTGTTTGCCCGGAAATAGTAACGCATCCGTTGCGTGTACTGGTTCCAGCTTTCCAGCGCAGCATCAAAAACATCCAAACGTCCGTACAGAGGCATGGTATAATAGAAAACAACTTCCAACCTGTATCCAACAAAAATCCAGGGAGGTGGCTTCAGCAGTGTAGACAGCTATTCACTTTTACCTTCGTCGCCAGTTTTGTAAGGGCCCCGAAGAATCCAGCACGAGTTTTAAGGATACAAAATAATAAAGTTTATTTACTATAACAATATATACATAACAGTAGCAGTAACTTCCCTTGCTACCTTCTCCTTCCTCCTGGTTCCTGGACTGGCCAGCTTATTTATAGTAGGAGCTTCTCCGCCCCCCTCATTGGGGAAGTTCATACTCCCATAGGATTGTGGGATAATCATTAGTCCCCAGCCAATCGTCAGTAGGCAGGTTATAACAATAATCATCCCTTTTGCTGTTATTCCTACCAAAATGGATAATCTCATATTTGTCATGTCATGATGACATTGGGTTGACTGTGAGTAAAAAGCCAAACTTTTCAAATGAATTGAATGCTGAATTCGATTGAAAAATCAACCTGAATTGATGCCAGACAGAGAAACAAAATGAGTGAATTGTGTGATAACAGAAAATGGCAGCAGCCGCAGCAATAAACACATAAAGTTCCAGTACATGATAATTTGGAAGACTGATTGTGTTGTTGAGGCATTTAGAAGTTTAAACAAAGTGTGGATTGACATTCAGTGGGCTGGATTCTCCCAAATGGGGCTATGTCCCCACGCCAGCGTAAAAACGGTGGAGTTTTACTCCAGAAATTCCGAGAAACAAGTTGAGCTAAATCAATACCCTGCATGGGGCTAGCAGGGACCTGGAGTAAATCTCGCAGCTTTAACTGTGGGTTACGGGCCCCCGCACTTCCGGGTCAGAGGCCGTGCATGCGCACGGTGGCGGCCTCCTGCAGCTGCGCCGAGCTCCATGGCGGATCTAACCCCCGACCGCCTATAAGGCCGCAGCCCCCCCGGTGTCCGATCTATCCGCTCCCGACCCTGGTGCATCTGGTGGGCAGCAGGCAGAACAGGGCTGCACTACGCCACCTGGGACACCCGAGCGGCTCATCCAGGTCCGGTCACCCCGCCGACGGGGACACATGTCGCAGGGCTGGAACCACAGCAGGCCACCTCCACTACTGCTGTACCGTCTGGGGAACTACCTAGGCATAGCATTAGGGCCCGTAATGCCAGAAAGTTGGACACTAGCTAAGTTGCCATGGGTGCAGGGCATAGTTTAGATATAGGGGCAAGGCACAACTCTGTATATATGTTGTCACATTAAACACCTGTTCACACTGCTACAACCTGTCTCAGTGCTCTCTCAGATGGGTGCGAGGGGTGGGTTGGCCAGGGAGGTGGTGGGCGAGGGGGTGGGGAATGGGCGGAGGTTGTGGGTGGCCTGGACTTATCGTCCCCACCACCATCACCTCAGGGATTTGATGGGACCGTGTGATGGAATGGCCAGCCTGCATGCAGGGATCACCCAGGTGGACGGTGGAAAGTGCTACCCTGGGTAGGAGTCAGACGTTGTCAAACGATGCGGAACACCAGAGCTCATCACAGAGCGGGTTGTCATCATCCTCCATCCCATGGACCAGACCCGGTGTTATTGACAACCCAGAGCTCACATCCCTTAGTCAGCTATTAAAGAAATTGAACCCTTCCTCTCCCGACGGCGTTGAACTAACCTGCTATTGCCGGTCGGGACACTGCAGTGTTCCTGCACCTCCCCAGAGGGAGTCACCAACACAGGCCCCATCGCTTCGTCATCCCTCGGGGTGCCCGATGGCCGCCGTGCTACGCCATGGGAGGGGTGTGCGAGTGGACCTTTCCCCTAAGGCTCTCCTGCCACATGGCGCTGCTAGTCCTGGAGGCTGGCAGTCCTGTTCGTGATTGGGGTGCGCACGCTCGCGGCCATTGGGCACAGGGAGAGGACCATCTTTGTCTGGGACTGCGCCGCATCACCATTGACTGTGCCACCACCTTCTCGGTTTATGTCACATCAGCCAGGAACTGCGCCACCTCCCTCTGGGACTGGACCACCTCCCTCTGTGTTTGTGCCACTGTGGTAGTCACCACTGTTATATTGTATATACCGCATACAAGGGGTATTACAGTAAGGCCTCTGTACTACAGGTAGGGGGGTAGATCCCTGCCCAGTAGGCGGAGTATAAATGTGTGGGCTCTCTGAGCTGCAGCCATTTCGACAGCAGTTGTAGGAGGCCACACATCGCTGCGTAATGAAGCCTCGATTACTCTCTACTCTCGTCTCGTCGTAATTGATAGTGCATCAATTTATTACACAGAGATTTTACAACGATGGATCTCCGCATCAAGCCTGATTGCCTGCAGCTGCACCCTCAAACAGACAACGCCAAGTCGGCCTTCGCACATTGGCTAGCTTGCTTTGAAGCCTACATCGGATCTGCGACAGAACCACCCTCAGAGGCACAGAAGCTCCAAATCCTTTACACGCTGCTGAGCTCCGAGATCTTTCCCCTCATCCGGGACACGCCAACCTACGCTGAGGCCATGGCGCTACTGAAGGAGAATGACACTCAGCAGACCAACAAAAGCTACGCCAGGCACCTCCTGTCCATGCGGCATCAACTCCCCGGTGAGTCTGTGGAAGATTTCTGGTGTGTCCTGCACTCCCTGGTGAGAGACTGCGATTGCCAGGCCATTTCAGCCATTGAACATTCTGACCTGCTAGTTAGGGATGCGTTCATTACGGGCATAGGGTCGGCCTACATCCGCCAGCGCCACTTAGAAGGGGCTACCTCGACCTCCCGGTGACCAAGAAACTAGCGATCTCGCTCACAGATGCCTCACGCAATGTACAGGTGTATGCCCCCGACCGCACGGCCCACCCCTCCTGGGCATCGTGGACAACGCCAGCGAACACCCCATCGTGGACCCCATCAGCGACCGCCCCCAGCCAACCCCAGGCCTGCGCCGCACGGCAGCCAACCAACCCCGGGGAACCCAAGTGCTACTTCTGCGGACAGACAAAACACCCCCAGCAGCGCTGCCCGGCGCGGAGCGTGCTCTGCAAGGCCTGCGGGAAGAAAGGACATTTTGCTGCTGTGCGCCAGGCCCGCTCGATTGCTGCATTGTCCCTGCACCCCCCACCATGGGCGCCACCATTTTCCTCGCCTCAGACCACGTGCGGCCCGTGGGCGCCGCCATCTTGCTCGCCTCACAACATGTGCAGCCCGTGGGCGCTGCCATCTTGCCTGTCTCAGGACACATGCAGCGCGTGGGTGCCGCCATCTTCCCCGCCTCAGGACCCATGCTCATCGGCCACCTCATCGGGCCGCTCATTGCCTGCAACCGCCGCCGACCAGCCGCGTCTCGCCTCCATCACGATCGACCAGTCCCGACCGCAAAACCTCGCGACCGCGTCGACGACAGTGAAGGTCGACGGGCACAAGACTTCTTACTGTGCTCACCCCTGTCCAATGCCGACATCTCCACATCAGTGAGAACAAACCAAGTTTCTCCAACCTCTCCTCATAGCTAATGACCTCCATACCAGGCAACATCCTGGTAAATCTTTCCTGCACCCTCTCTAAAGCCTCCACATCCTTCTGGTAGTGTGGCAACCACGATTGAACACTCAATACCAAGTGCGGCCTAACTAAGGTTCTATAAAGCTGCACCATGACTTGCCAATTTTTTAATTCAATGCCCCGGCCGATGAAGGCAAGCATGCTGTATGCCTTCTTGTCTACCTCTCCACCTGTGTTGGCACTTTCTGTGATCTATGTACCTGTACACCCAGATCCCTCTGCCCTTCAATACTCTTAAGAGTTTTGCATTTACTTTATATATCCCATCTCTATTAGACCTTCTAAAATGTATTTTCTCACATTTGTCCGGATTAAACTCCATCTGCCATCTTTCTGTCCAAGTCTCCAACCGATCTACATCCTGCTGTATCCTCTGACAGTCCTCATCGCTATCCGAAATTCCACCAACCTTTGTGTCATCCACAATCTTTTCAACTAGACCAACTACATTTTCCTCCAAATCATTTATATATATTACAAACAGCAAAGGTCCCAGCACTGATTTCTGAGAAATGGCATTAGTCACAGCCCTCCAATCAGAAATGCATCCTTCCATTGCTACCCTCTGTTCTCTATGACCGAGTCAGTTCTGTATCCATCTTGCCAGCTCACCCCTGATCCCGAGTGACATCACCTTTTGTACCAGTCTGCCCTGAGGGACCTTGTCAAAGGCCTTACTGAAGTCCATGTAGACAGCATCCACCAAGCTACCCTCATCAATCATTTTCGTCATTTCCTCAAAAAACTGGATCAAGTCAGTGAGACATGACCTCCCTTTCACAAAACCATGTTGCCTCTTGCTAAAAGTCCACTTAAGGTCAATTAAGGCATCATAAAAATTAGATGATCCTTATTCAAACCATTCTAATGTGTAAAAGGACAAGCCTAATGGATTTTTGTTATGATTTCTGGGGAGTAGATAATTAGAGACATTGGGCATGATTCAGTGGAATTTAATTAAAGAATGGTGCATTTAGTGGGGAGGTGCTGTGAACCAGCTTGGTGTTCAACTGCACTTTACTGTATTTTTTGGCCTCGAAAAGATTCTCCCTAACGAGGGTGCATTTAGAGGGCTCCTCACAGATCGTGGCACCATTTTGTCTGGTTGCCCCCTTTAAGGCCCACCCCTCCGGCTTTGACCCCCACCCTCACCCCCACAACCTTGAGCAATGTCCCGGGAACCTCCCCTCACTCTTGTACCTGGTAGGCCCCCGAGCCTGTCCCTGGCAGTGCCAACCTGGATCCTGGTACTTTCAGCCTGGCACTCTGACAGTACCCCGGCACACTGGCAGTGCCAAAGTGCCCGGGTGTCAGAGGGAGAGTCAGGCTGCCACTCTGCTCGTCCCCAACCACCCGGGGGTCTCCAGTGGCCTGAGACATCCCCCCCAGGTATCATTCTTCATATTGGAAGACACAATAACGTACCAATAATTGATGGCAAGGAGGCTGTGACAGGTGAGGACCTAGAAACGATCATTACCACTAAAGAGGTAGTGTTGGGCACGTTAATGGGGCTAAAGATCGACACGGTGATTCATTTTGGAAGGAATAACAGGAAGACAGAGTATTGGGCTAATGGTAAGATTCTTGGCAGTGTGGATGAGCAGAGAGATCTCGGTATCCATGTACATAGATCCCTGAAAGTTGCCACCCAGGTTGAGAGGATTGTTGAGAAGGCGTACGGTGTGTTAGGTTTCATTGGTAGAGGGATTGAGTTTCGGCGCCATGAGGTCATGTTGCAGCTGTACAAAACTCTGGTGCGGTCGCATTTGGAGTATTGCGTGCAATTCTGGTCGCCGCATTATAGGAAAGACGTGGAAGCATTGGAAAGGGTGCAGAGGAGATTTACCAGAATGTTGCCTGGTATGGAGGGAAGATCTGATGAAGAAAGGCTGAGGGACTTGAGGCTGTTTTTGTTAGAGAGAAGAAGGTTAAGAGGTGACTTAATTGAGGCATACAAGGTGATCAGAGGATTAGATTGGGGGAACAGTGAGAGCCTTTTTCCTTGGATGGTGATGAATAGCATGAGGGGACATAGCTTTAAATTGAGGGGAGATAGATATAGGACAGATGTCAGAGGTAGGTTCTTTACTCAGAGAGTAGTAAGGGTGTGGAATGCCCTGCCTGTAACAGTAATGGACTCGTCAACACTAAGGGCATTCAAATGGTCATTGGATAGACATATGGATGATAAGGGAATAGTGTAGATGGGCTTTAGAGTGGATTCACAGATCGGCGCAACATCGAGGGCCGAAGGGCCTGTACTGCGCTGTAATGTTCTATGTTCTATGTTCTACGTCTCCTGGCCCTGGTGGAATGCATCCTAGCGTGCTAAAAGAGATAGCGGGGCAATAGCAAAGGTGGTTGTGGCAATTTATCACCAGCCTAAATAGCTCAGTTGGCAGAGCGTTAGACTGAAGATCTAAAGGTCCCTGGTTCAATCCCGGGTTTCGGCATCACACGGGGTGCTGTGTTTCCTTGCTATCTGTCAAGTCGCCAGCCTTTTAAGGGGCGGGTTTAGCACAGAACAGGAATTGAACTGGCCTGCTTGGTCTGCTTTAAAAGCCAGTGATTTAGCCCAGTGTGCTAAACCAGCACCGAAAGTCTGCAGAGGAATATAGATAGTTTAAGTGAGTGGGCAAGGGTCTGGCAGAAGGAGTAAATGTGAGGTCATCCATTTTGGTAGGAATAATAGCAAAATGGACTATTATTTAAAAGGTAAAAAATTGCAGCATGCTGCTGTGCAGAGGGACCTGGGTGTCCTTGTGCATGAATCACAAAAAGTTAGTTTGCAGGTGCAGCAGGTAATTAAGAAGGCCAATGGAATTTTGTCTTTCATTGCTAGAATTTAAAAACAGGGAGATTATGTTGCAACTGTATAGGCTGCTGGTAAGTCCACACCTGGAGTACTGTACAGTTTTGATCTCCTTACTTGAGAATAGATGTACTGACATTGGATGGGGTGCAGAGGAGATTCACTAGGTTGATTCTGGATTTGAGAGGATTGGCTTATGAAGAGAGACTGAGTAGCCTGGGACTGTACTCATTTAAATTTAGAAGAATGAGGGGGGGTCTTACAAAAAATATATAATATTATGAAGGGAATAGATAAGATAAAAGCAGGGAGGTTGTTTCCACTGGCGGGTGAAACTAGAACTAGGAGGCATAGCCGCAAAATAAGGGGGAGCAAATTTAGGACTGGGTTGAGAAGGAACATCTCCCAAAGGGTTGTGAATCTGTGGAATTCCCTTCTCAGTGAAGCAGTTGAGGCTACCTCGTTGAATCTTTTTAGGGCATAAATAGATAGATTTTTGAACAGTAAAGAAATTAAGGGTTATGGTGAGCGGCTGGGTAAGTGGAGCTGAGTCCACAAAAATATCAGCCATGATCTTATTGAATGGCGGAGCAAGCTCGAGAGGCCAGATGGCCTACTCCTGCTCCTAGTTCTTGTGTTCTTATGTTACACCTAGTCCATGTTTGTGAAGATCTACACAATGGACATCTGGGGGTGTCAAAGATGAAAATGCTAGCCAGGAGCTACATATGGTGGCCAGGCCTGAATGGCAAGATTGAGTGGCTGGCCCAGCAATGCAGCAAGTTCCAGGAACATCAGAAGTTCCCAGCAGCTGCATCTCTCCACTCATGGGAATGACCGGGCCGGCCTTGGGTGCACCTGCATGCAGATTTTGCCAGAACATTTCATGGCTCAATGTTCTTGCTGATAGTGATCGCCCACTGAAAATGGCTAGACGTTCATTTAATCATAGAATCAAAGAATAATACAATGCAGAAGAGGCCCTTCAGCTCATCTAGTCTGTACTGACGCATGGAAATCACCTGACTTGCCTACCTAATCCCATTTGCCAGTATTTGGCCCATAGCCTTGAATGTTATGATGTGCCAAGTACTCATCCAGGTAATTTTTAAAGAATGTGAGGCAACCTGCCTCTACCAGCCTCCCAGGCAGTTCATTCCAGACCATCAACACCCTCTGGGTAAAAATGTTTTTCCTCAAATCCTCCCTAAACCTTCTGCTCCTAACCTTGTGGTGTGTCCCCTCGTAACTGACCCTTCAACTAAAGGAACAGCTGTTTCCTATCCACCCTGTCCATGCCCCTCATTATCTTGTCACCTCGATCAGGTTGCCCCTCAATCTTCTCTGCTCCAGTGAAAACAAGCCAAGCCTATCCAAACTCTCTTCATAACTTAAATGTTCCAGCCCAACAAACATCCTGGTGAATCACCTCAGCACCCCCTCCAGTGCAATCACATCATTCCTATAATGTGGCGACCAGAATTGCATACAGTACTCCAGCTGTGGCCTCACTAAAGTTCTATATAACTCTAATATGTCCGCTCTGCTTTTGCAATCTATGCCTCGATTGATAAAGGCAAGTGTCTCATATGCCTTTTTCCCCACTCTCTTAATAATCAGAGATCTATGCACAAACACGCCTAGGTGTCTTTGTTTCTCGTAACTTCCCAGTCTCAGGCCATTCACTGAATACTTCCTTGTCAAATTACTCCTTCCAAAGTGTATCACCTCACACTTTTCAGGGTTAAAATCCATCTGCCACTTTTCTGTCCATTTGACCATCCAGTCTATATCTTCCAGTAATCCAAGACACTCAACCTCACTGTTAACCACCCAGCCAATCTTTATGTCACCTGCAAACTTACTGATCCTCCCCCTCACAGAATCATCGATGTTGTTTATATATATGATAAACAATAGGGGACTCAACACAGATCCCTGTGGTACACCACTGGACTCTGGCTTGCAGTCACTAAAGCAGCCGTCTGTCATCATTCTCTGTCTCCTAAAGCGAAGCCAATTTTGAATCCACCTTATCAGGTTACGTTGTATCCATTGGCCTTCTTCTCACTCTGCCATGTGGGACCTTGTCAAAGGCTTTGCTGAAATTCATGTAAACTACATCAACTGCACCCCCCTCATCTACACACCTGGCATTTACCACTTCAAAACCCACCATCGAGAACTTACGCCTCTCATGCAGTTCTCATGACATCCCAGAGGTATTAGTCACGGACAATGGTACCCATTCACTAGTGAGCAGTTTGCCCGCTTCATGAAGACAAATGGGGTGAAGCACATCCGGACAGCCCCATACCACCTGCCTCAAATGGTCTGGCTGAATGATCCATGGAGGTGAGGTTGGCATGCTGTTTGTTCAGCTACTGGACCACACCACACATTATGCCCAGAGTGGCAATGGCAGAACTGTTGACGGGCCAGAAGCTCAGCCTAATGTTCCCCGATATTAGTGGGGAAGTAGAACTGAAACAAAACCTTCAGAGGCAGTACTGAAGAAGATGGATGCCAGACAGAGGTTCCTGACTGGGGGATGCAGTATATGTCCCAAAATTCAGCCACAGTGCCTGGTGGATTTTAGGGACCATGGTGAAACAGACTGGACTGATACCTTACTCAATAAAAACACGAGAATGGACTGCGTGGAAGCACCTAGACCACCGCAGGAGCAGAGAGCCAGTGTCAGGACAAACCCCACCAGAGAAACCGTCTTCCAGCCCATCAGCCCAGCACAAGGGGGACTGGGGACATCACCCACTAGGTCTCCGGCACTGAGATACATGAAGTGGATAATTCAGGATCTGACATGGAATCTCAGACATCCCAGTTTTCGGATGATGGCCTCACCAGGGAACAGTCATCAATGATGTACCCCAGACGATCCACACAAAAACAACGTTCCCCAACACATTAAAAAAAAAACCCCGACCCAGCCCCACAATAGCCGGAGGCGTAACCGCGGGTGAAGCGAAGAAGACGCTACTACAGAGGAACTTATGGTCTTTGGAGGGGAGGGATGCTATAACCCCCACGTGACCCCCGGTGATGCCCCAATTGAGCTCCTCATATGGCTCGTGGAGTACGAGCTCCGCAACTTAGGGGCAGAGGCCCAACAGCTAGCTCATTAATTCCCCGAGATAAAAGCCAGCCCAGGAGAGAGCCAGCATTCAGAATGGCCCCGGACTGGGACTTGGACAGTTGCTTAGTTGCTGTATTTCCGATCTGTGAGGAGCAAATAAACTACTTTTGACTCACCTGTTCAGGTCTCCTCATTGACTACAATACTTTCATTGTTGGCTGATGCTTAAACAAACAGATGCGTAATTCTACAGATGGGTGTGGTACACTTACTCATGCCCATATTGACTTAGGTATTCATAGAGACTTGATACTGTTTGTACTCCAAAGTTATCTTTTCTAATGTAGTTGCCAATCACTGGTATTGAATGTGGTTTGTGAGAATTTGGAATGTTTCTTGATATTGTCTTCCACATAAATCTTATGATGGGAAAGTAACTAATTTTTTGGTAGTTAACAGCTGAGGATATTCTAAACTGGTAAGTAAGCAATATTTCAGTTTAATGGTTACCAGTTACACTTCATAAAAACAGAAAATGCTGGAAATGGATGCGGTGGAGGAGAGGCAGATGACCCTGTACCCTGGCTTAGGAAAGAGGCTGCCAGCCGCTGCCATTCAATATGCCTGGGCGGAGGTGACAGAAGTGGTCAGCGCCATGGGTAACACCGTCTGGACCGGCCAGCAGTGCCGGAAAGAACTGCTCAACCTCCTCAGGGCGGCCAGGGTGAGTAGGCAGCACTGTGCCTGGCACCAACTCACGTCTCGCACACCCGTAACCCTCCCCCACCCTGCACCACATGTCGATACCGATACCAGCCGCCATGGCTTGGTGCCCTGGACACTGAGGCCACCAGCTACCCACCCCCTGGACTGCATGCATCGAACTGTCGAACATTGTTGTTTGTTGTTGTCTCCCCCTCCACCCCCAGGAGAAGGCCGCCCACAACCGCCGGAAGCGGAGAAGACTGGAGGGGGACCGCTGGAGCTGCAGCCCCTCACCATGGCAGAGCAGAGGGCCCTGGATGTGGTCAGCAGCCCGGAGGAAAGAGAGGTCGCCGGGGTGGAGTTCGGCTGCGGGTGAGGAAGTTAGACCCTGCTGAGTTGCAGTTCCCTGTGACACGTGTGTCAACCCCCTCCACCACCACCCTCACCCCCATGGATTCCTCACCACCACACCACCCTCATCCCCACACCACCACTCCCCCACCCCCCCCCCCCCCCCCACCCTCACCCCCACTCTCACCCTCACGCCCAAGCCCGCGGTTTAATCATGCGTCTTGTCTTGTGTCTCACAGGACCTGCTGGAGATGGGGCGGGCTCATCTGGTGTCTTCCACCCCAGCCACTGCCAGACCAGAGCCCCTTCATGAGTCGAGTAGTGAAGCTGAGAGCAACTCGGACGCCAGCCCTCCACCCAAGACGCAGGACGCCCGGAGCTCGAGTCCGGGGATGACATAGATTTTGCTTGACAGCTGACTCCAACACCCTCCACCATTCCAGAGACACTCACCTCAGTTGGCCATGTTAGTGAAGTGGGTCCTGGGACACTCTCTGGTCCGCACCACACAGCTGACCGGGTAGAGCAGGTGGAGATAGGAACACCCGAGGGGGCGGACGGTTGAAGGGCAGGTCGACCCAAGGAACTAGCTGCCGTTCAGGTGGGTCTCGGGCTTCTGGAACAGACAGTCCCATCGAGTGTGAAGATGCAGTCACAGAGCCAGTGACTACCTGAGGAGTTGTCGGCGAGAACCCAGTACCTGTAAGTGCAGTTGGAGAAATCCGACCTTGTGCAGGAGCAGGAGGTGGTGACGACCATGCATGACACTAAGGCCAACACCGCCCGGGTGGTATCCACGGTGGGGGGTATTGGGGGGGAAGGGTGACGGTGCCGTCACGGGTGTGAGGGATGGGCTGGCTGCAGAGGGGGAGCTGGGGCTGGGGGGTGGGTGGAGGGGGGGGCTCACTACCCCCTCCACCACCCTCACACCCCACCTCCACCACTACTACCCCCTCCACCACCCTCACACCCCCACCTCCACCACTACTACCCCCTCCACCACCCTCACACCCCACCTCCACCACTACTAGCCCCATCACCCCTCACCTCTTCTCCACCACCACTAACCCCACAATCCGTTCCCCTCCCCCCACCGTCCCCATTCCGCCACCCCAACAGTTTGGTGAGACCATGTGATGGAATGGAAAGCTCGCATGCAGGGAATACTCATGTGGCCGGTGAAGAATGCTACCCTGGGCAGGAGTCAGACGTTGTCAAATGGTGCGAAGCACCAGAGCTCATCACAGAGCGGGTTATCATCATCCTCCATCCCATGGACCAGATCCGCTGTTCCCGTCAACCCAGAGCCTGCACACCATAGTGATTCATGTAGAAATCAAAGGGGTTGGGGTTCAACGGTGGGGGTGGGGGGTTGGCGCAGGAAAGGTGGTCTTGGGAGTGGGTGGTCAGCCAGTGGGAGTGTGGGGCTGGGACGGGATGTCCATGCCACTGGCAAGGCCCCCTAGTTAGTGAACCTGGAGGCGTTTAGACCATCCCCCAGGGCTGCGGCAACCAGGATGGAGGCCACCATTCCAGGTTGGATTCTGAAGTCCATTGTCTGCAGAAGTCAAAGGCACATGTGTTAGCATGGTGTGTACCTATAATCCCAACCAGGGATTAACCCTGCTCCCGCATGTCTCCCATCCCCTTCCTGGAGTCAGCAAAGGCCACGGGACGCGGTAGGCAGCTGCCTCCACTTCTGATGTGCACCCTGGAGACACGCCCTGGCACAGTGGTAAAGCATGGAAGGCTTCTTGCGATGATGGGTGAGGGAAGGGGGGGGGTGTTCGGAGGGGTAAAGAATGTGGGACGGCACCATTGGGAGCAAGGGGCAGTTTGGGGCACATATGTACAGCATTAAGAATCATTGCATGCGAGAAATTTGACGGCTCTGGCACTTTCTTCCACAATGCAGGCTAACCACTTATCCCCTGCCCCAGCTGCCCGGGCATGGAGGTCCTAGATGTTCCCCCACCCCCACTCCCTTGCCCACCCAGGCACACCAAGTGAAGGTGATGGATGTGACCGAGCGCTCAGCAGATAGGCAGGAGGCAGACTATGGCATTGATTGAATGGGGAGAGGGAAGAAGAGGGGAGAGGGAGAGGTGGAGAGGGGGAAGGGGGAGAGGGAAGGGGAGGGGGATGAGGGAGTGGGGGAGGCAGGAAGGGGGGAGAGGGAGAGGGAGCAGGGGGGGAATGACAGATGAAGCCATGTCACATGCAAAGCAGCAAAGCTGAAGGCCTCCCTGGCCCTCCGGGCTTGCCAGAACCTCGCTGCTGCCACATGTCCTCCATCCTCCGACTGGTCCTGCGGGTCTAACAAGGCCCGTCCGCCTTCTTCCGGTCCGGCACCTCCTTGTCCTCGTCTGTGCTCCTCCTCATCCTGCTCCTGACCACATGTTCCTCCCCCTCCGGCACATCTCCCTACTGCTGTGCCAGGTTGTGGAGGACACAGAGACCACCACAAAGTGGGCAACCCTCTGGGAGATGAAATGAAAAAATGAAAATCGCTTATTGTCACAAGTAGGCTGCAAATTAAGTTACTGTGAAAAGCCCCTAGTCACCACATTCTGGCGCCTGTTCAGGGAGGCTGGTACGGGAATTGAACCATGCTGCTGGCCTGCCTTGGTCTGCTTTCAAAGCCAGTGATTTAACCCAGTGTGCTAAACCAGCCCCAATTGCAGATGTATTGCAGTGCACCAGCAGAGCAGTCAAGGTATTGGAACCGCAGTTTGAGGAATGCAATTCAGTGCTCAATACCAGCCTGGGTAATCACATGGGCCTCGTTATATTGAGTCTCCGCATCGGCCCCGACCTCCGTATGGCGTAATTAGCCAATTCCTCAGCAGATACCCCTTATTCCCCAAGAGGCAACCGGCCATCCTGGTCCTCAAAGAGGCCGAGATTTCTGACTGCCCCAGGATGGTGCAGTCATGCACACTCCCTGGGAAGCGTGCACACATGTTTATGATGTTCCTGTGGTGATCCTACACTAGCTGGACGTTCAGATGGTGGAACCCCTTCCTGTTGATGTAAGGCACTCCCTGACGGCCCGGTGAGCACAAAGCAACATGTGTGCATCTATTAGGTCCTGGACTTTGGGCACCCCAGCAATATTGGAGAATCCTGCTGCCCGGGCATTTTGTTGGGCCTGGCCCATGTCAAAGTTTGTATAATTAGCAGCCCAAGCAAACAAGGTATCCTTGACATCATGGATGCACTTGTGGGATTTAGCTTGTGAGATGCCGCACAAGTCCCAGCTCGAGCCCTGGAATGAACCTGAGACGTCAAGGTTTAGGGTTGCAGTAACATTGACGACCACTCCTCCTCCTCCACATGATGCCAAGTCCTTGAGGACATGGCACATGTGCCGTACCATCTCCTTGTTGAGGCAGAGCCTCCTGCGACACACACTGTGCGTTATCTGTTGGAAAGACCAGCGGCGCTTGTACACCTTGGGCCATCACCGGCCTAATGGGTAGCCGGGTCCTCAGGGTGTGCGGCAGGGCCCTACAAATGGGCCTCCGCCTCAAGCCTGTGTCGATGCTGCTGCCACCACCTTCTCTGGCGAGGGCTGCTTCCGCAGGATACAAGATATCATCCATCCTGTGTAATATCTGTAAAGAATTAGAGAGTGTGTGAGACTGAGAAGACAAGCAGTATCATCCGCCCCGGGACACTCCTTTCCCCCATTTCCGCCCCCCCTCCACATCCTGTGCCCTGACCACGCACCCCTGGCCGCAACAAGGGGCCCTGGTCATCGGACCTCACGCCCTGTACCCCAGACACCTGCACGTAACATTACCTGTACTGAGTGCTGGTTCCCTTCCCAGTGCACACAAACAACCTCTGGTTGCAGAAAAGTATTGGTGCTGGGGCCCACCCCCTGGGTGTTCAGATGTTACGCTGCCGCGTCCGTGTTTTTGCTTCCTGCAGTGCTCAGGTAGTGTCCAGACATCACTATTTGATTGGGATGCAAAGCAACAACTGCCACATGCCACATGGCCTGTCCACTCACGGGAATTCAGTTGGGTTGTGTGAAGAGCTCACTTAACTACGATTTCTAATTCCCTATTAGCAATAGCCTTCAGCCAAATGGCCAGAGGCTTCCATGGTCAGTGGGAGATGTGGGTGGTTGGTGGGGCAGACAGACAGGGGCTGAGGTAGCCCCGATAAGAGATACACACTATCAAGGGTGTGGCATGTGGACCTGTGGGTGCTGACGCACCCCCCTCCTCCCCCTCCCCCCCCCCCCCCTCCCCCGCTGTCACCGATTGTGCCCCAACCCGACTGAGACGGGCCCTCCCCCGGGGCTCCCCACCCCTGAGCACTGAGGCAGCAACCCCAGTGTCCTGGGCTTATTGCCTGTGAAGGAAGATGGCTACTCATCTTCTCGGACCCCCACAGGAGCCATTCCACCAGCTTCACGTTTTTGAAAAGGTTTACTAATCGGTGCCCAAGTGATCACTTGCTGGGGAGGCAGTTAAATCACGGGAGGCCATTAGATCGGCGACCACTCCCGTTAATTGTCTGGAGATTGGCCTTAAGTGGTGATTATTGGTTTCTTGCCACTGCGAGATCCTGATTTCGTCAACGGGAACGGACCGGTTAGATCGCAAACCGATCGCCGCCTGGCGCGGTTCTCGATGTTGGCCACTCCCATGATCTAAAGGCCTCGTCGCGCTCTTGCTCAAGCGCACCGCAGCCATTAAATCACAGCCAAAACTTTTTCAGAAGCAAGGCCTGCGTTTCGAAAGAAATTAATCAGAAATTATGGTTCCTATCTTACATACTACTCCTGCTTTTCTCTGGTCCTGTATGAGAACAGTGAAGTGATTTACTTCACAGGGATCCACATATATCTCACAGGAGGAAGTATTTTTTTACAGCTACCAACTGGGGGAATTCTAATGGATTTAAATACTCACTTATTTAGTTTAAAGATTAAAGTTAATAGTTCCAGTTACGACATGCCAAAGACCGGTTTCACTCAGTTGGCTAGGCATCTTGTTTGTGAACCAGAACAAGGCCAACAGCGTGAGTTCAATTCCTGTACCCACAGAGGTTATTCATGAAAGCCCTACTTTCTCACCTTGCCTGAGGTGTGGTCTTTAGGGTAAATCACACCAGTCGGCTCTCCCCCTCTGATGCAGAAATTATGCCAAATGGCATCCTCTGGAAACAATAGCACCCAAAGGGTGTGTTAACTTTTGTGTTCGCTTTATCCAGCTTGAGCTGCCAGAAGCCTTGTGACGCGTCCAACTTGCTGAAACATGTCGCTCCAGCCATCTCGCATGTTATTCCCTCCCTCTTCAGAATCAGGTAGTGCTCTCTTGATGTTAAGGTTCAGGTCTTTGGGGTCTATGCATATCCATAGGTCATTATTCCACTTTTTGACGCACCCCATAGAATTAACCCCATCTGTAGGTTTCTCTATGCATCTGAGGACTCCTAGAGCCGTCATTCTGTCTAACTCGGCCTTCAATTAATCCTTCAATGGAGCAGGTACACTTCTCGGCGCGTGTACAACTGGCTTTGCATGCTCCTTCAATTGGATGCGGTACAGAAAAGGCAGAGTGCCAAAGCCTTGAAATATCTCCAGAAAGTCCTTTGTGATGGATTCTACAGATGCATGTTGGCGGGTGCCATGCTTTCTACACTGTATACCTGCTGATGAGCCCAAGTGCTCCACACGCTTCCACTCCCATGAGCGATTCGCACTCTGTCCCCACTATGAAAAATGTATTCATGCAAGTTCTATCTTTGACCATGACGGCGAGCTCACATGCTCCTAACGTTGTGATCTGATGACCATCAGAGTCATTCAGGTGATCAATAAACCATTTTCGGTTAAATATTTAGACCTTTAATGCTGACAAAGTGATAAGGTTGGCCCTCACTCCCGTGTCGAGTTTGCATTTGAGTAGCGTGCCATTAACCATCAACGGAATTGTCCATCTACCTTCAATGGTATTCGCATCTGCATCACAATTACTGTAAATGGTGAGAAAAAATTTGCCATTTTGCCTGTACGGACTATTCATATCCTCAGTCGAAATCTTGTCCATAGCAGCCAGGTCATCGATGCATATCTCACTAACTAAGCTAACTGGTCCTGTTTGGGCGACTGATGGGACATGAGAAACATTGCTTAGCAAAGTGATTTGTTCTTCCACACTTGTAATACACTTTTCCAAGTGCAGGACATCCCCGTAGCAAATGTCGATTGCCACATTGCTGACATCAAATGGCGGATCCGGTCGGCCACTCAAAATGGCCATGGCACTAAGACCACGTTTCATCTTTGACTGCGTCACAATGCTCATGGCACTGGTGACTACAGCTGCATTGGCACCAAAATGTTTCAGATTGAGCGTGCTAATTTGCTGTGCAGCTAGCTCGCAGGCATGACAAATATTGACAACATTTTCCAGTTGAAGCTCATCTTCCCTTAATAGCCTCTCGCATACCTTGTCATTTGATATCCTAAACACTATCTGACCATGAATCATCAATGACTTTAAAGTACTAAAATTGCACAACTGCGCCTTTAACCTCAAGTCGATTAGTAAACTATCGAAAGATTTGCCCACCGTCTGAATGCATTTACAAAAGATTTAATGCTCGAATGTTTAATTTTTTGGGGGGGAGCAATAGCGATCAAGGTAGAACATAGAACATAGAACAGTACAGCACAGAACAGGCCCTTCGGCCCTCGATGTTGTGCCGAGCATTGTCCAAAACCAAGATCAAGCTAGCCCACTCCCTGTCATTCTGGTGTGCTCCATGTGCCTATCCAATAACCGCTTGAAAGTTCCTAAAGTGTCCGACTCCACTATCACAGCAGGCAGTCCATTCCACACCCTAACCACTCTCTGAGTAAAGAACCTACCTCGGACATCCCTCATATATCTCCCACCCTGAACCTTATAGTTATGCCGCCTTGTAACAGCTACATCCACCCGAGGAAATAGTCTCTGAACGTCCACTCTATCTATCCCCCTGATCATCTTATAAACCTCGATTAAGTCGCCTCTCATCCTTCTCCACTCCAAAGAGAAAAGCCCTAGCTCCCTCAACCTTTCCTCATAAGACCTATCCTGCAAACCAGGCAACATCCTGGTAAATCTGCTTTGCACCCTTTCCAATGCTTCCACATCCTTTCTATAGTGAGGTGACCAGAACTGCACACAATACTCCAAATGTGGTCTCACCAGGGCCATGTACAGTTGCAGCATAACCCCCTTAAACTCAAGCCCCCTGTTAATAAACGCTAACACACTATAGGCCTTCTTCACGGCTCTATCCACTTGAGTGGCAACCTTCAGAGATCTGTGGACATGACATAAACCCCAAGATCTCTCTGTTCCTCCACCTGTTTAGCACAGGGCTAAATCACTGGCTTTGAAAGCAGACCAAGGCAGGCCAGCAGCACGGTTCGATTCCCGTAACAGCCTCCCCGAACAGGCGCCGGAATGTGGCGACTAGGGGCTTTTCACAGTAACTTCATTTGAAGCCTACTTGTGACAATAAGTGATTTTCATTTCATTCCTCAGAACCCTGCCATAGACCCTGTAATCCGCATCAAAATGTTTCTACCAAAATGAATCACCTCGCACTTATCAGGGTTAAACTCCATCTGCCATTTTTCGGCCCAGCTCTGCATCCTATCAATGTCTCTTTGCAGCCTACAACAGCCCTTCAACTCATCCACGACTCCACCAATCTTGGTGTCATCAGCCAATTTACTGACCCACCCTTCAGCCCCCTCCTCCAAGTCATTGATAAAAATCACAAATAGCAGAGGACCCAGCACTGATTCCTGTGGTACACCGCTGGTAACTGGTCTCCAGTCTGAAAATTTTCCATCCACCACCACCCTCTGTCTTCTATGTGATAGCCAGTTAATAAACGCTAACACACTATCTATTTTACACTATTATTATTTGATTATATTATTATTATTTTTTATAAAAAATTTAATTTAGTTGTGAGCCGATCTTGGTAGAAAGTTAGAGGAATGGCAGGGAAGGGAGTGCAATGTTCCTCCTGCAGGATGTTTGAGGTGAGGGATGCAGTTAGTGTCCCTGCTGATTTTACCTGCAGGAAGTGCTGCCATCTCCAGCTCCTCCAAGACCGAGTTAGGGAACTGGAGCTGGAGTTGGAAGAACTTCGGATCATTCGGGAGGCAGAAGGGGTCATAGATAGCAACTTCAGGGAATTAGTTACACCAAAGATTGGAGATAGGTGGGTAACTGTAAGAGGGACTGGGAAAAATCAGTCAGTGCAGGGATCCCCTGCGGTCGTTCCCCTGAGAAACAAGTATACCGCTTTGGATATTTGTGGGGGGGACGACTTACCAGGGGTAAGCCATGGGGTACGGGCCTCTGGCACGGAGTCTGTCCCTGTTGCTCAGAAGGGAAGGGGGGAGAGGAGCAGAGCATTAGTAATTGGGGACTCTATAGTCAGGGGCACAGATAGGAGATTTTGTGGGAGCGTGAGAGACTCACGTTTGGTATGTTGCCTCCCAGGTGCAAGGGTACGTGATGTCTCGGATCGTGTTTTCCGGGTCCTTAGGGGGAGGGGGAGCAGCCCCAAGTCGTGGTCCACATTGGCACTAACGACATAGGTAGGAAAGGGGACAAGGATGTCAGGCAGGTTTTCAGGGAGCTAGGATGGAAGCTCAGAACTAGAACAAACAGAGTTGTTATCTCTGGGTTGTTGCCCGTGCCACGTGATAGTGAGATGAGGAATAGGGAGAGAGAGCATTTAAAAACACGTGGCTACAGGGGTGGTGCAGGCAGGAGGGATTCAGATTTCTGGATAACTGGGGCTCTTTCTGGGGAAGGTGGGACCTCTACAGACAGGATGGTCTACATCTGAACCTGAGGGGCACAAATATCCTGGGGGGGAGATTTGTTAGTGCTCTTTGGGGGGGTTTAAACTAATGCAGCAGGGGCATGGGAACCTGGATTGTAGTTTTAGGGTAAGGGAGAATGAGAGTATAGAGGTCAGGAGTACAGATTTGACGTCGCAGGAGGGGGCCAGTGTTCAGGTAGGTGGTTTGAAGTGTGTCTACTTCAATGCCAGGAGTATACGAAACAAGGTAGCGGAACTGGCAGCATGGGTTGGTACCTGGGACTTCGATGTTGTGGCCATTTCGGAGACATGGATAGAGCAGGGACAGGAATGGATGTTGCAGGTTCCGGGGTTTAGGTGTTTTAGTAAGCTCAGAGAAGGAGGCAAAAGAAGGGGAGGTGTGGCGCTGCTAGTCAAGAGCAGTATTACGGTGGCGGAGAGGATGCTAGATGGGGACTCTTCTTCCGAGGTAGTATGGGCTGAAGTTAGAAACAGGAAAGGAGAGGTCACCCTGTTGGGAGTTTTTTATAGGCCTCCTAATAGTTCTAGGGATGTAGAGGAAAGGATGGCGAAGATGATTCTGGATAAGAGCGAAAGTAACAGGGTAGTTATTATGGGAGACTTTAACTTTCCAAATATTGACTGGAAAAGATATAGTTCGAGTACAATAGATGGGTCGTTTTTTGTACAGTGTGTGCAGGAGGGTTTCCTGAAACAACACGTTGACAGGCCAACAAGAGGCGAGGCCACATTGGATTTGGTTTTGGGTAATGAACCAGGCCAGGTGTTGGATTTGGAGGTAGGAGAGCACTTTGGAGACAGTGACCACAATTCGGTGACGTTTACGTTAATGATGGAAAGGGATAAGTATACACCGCAGGGCAAGAGTTATAGCTGGGGGAAGGGCAATCATGATGCCATTAGACGTGACTTGGGGGGATAAGGTGGAGAAGTAGGCTGCAAGTGTTGGGCACACTGGATAAGTGGGGCTTGTTCAAGGATCAGCTACTGTGTGTTCTTGATAAGTATGTACCGGTCAGGCAGGGAGGAAGGCGTCGAGCGAGGGAACCGTGGTTTACCAAGGAAGTGGAATCTCTTGTTAAGAGGAAGAAGGAGGCCTATGTGAAGATGAGGTGTGAAGTTTCAGTTGGGGCGATGGATAGTTACAAGGTAGCGAGGAAGGATCTAAAGAGAGAGCTAAGACGAGCAAGGAGGGGACATGAGAAGTATTTGGCAGGAAGGATCAAGGAAAACCCAAAAGCTTTCTATAGGTATGTCAGGAATAAGCGAATGACTAGGGAAAGAGTAGGACCAGTCAAGGACAGGGATGGGAAATTGTGTGTGGAGTCTGAAGAGATAGGCGAGATACTAAATGAATATTTTTCGTCAGTATTCACTCAGGAAAAAGATAATGTTGTGGAGGAGAATGCTGAGCCCCAGGCTAATAGAATAGATGGCATTGAGGTACGTAGGGACGAGGTGTTGGCAATTCTGGACAGGCTGAAAATAGATAAGTCCCTGGGACCTGATGGGATTTATCCTAGGATTCTCTGGGAGGCCAGGGAAGAGATTGCTGGACCTTTGGCTTTGATTTTTATGTCATCATTGGCTACAGGAATAGTGCCAGAGGACTGGAGGACAGCAAATGTGGTCCCTTTGTTCAAAAAGGGAGCAGAGACAACCCCGGCAACTATAGACCGGTGAGCCTCACGTCTGTAGTGGGTAAAGTCTTGGAGGGGATTATAAGAGACAAGATTTATAATCATCTAGATAGGAATAATATGATCAGGGATAGTCAGCATGGCTTTGAGCAAAGCGTTTGATAAGGTTCCCCACGGTAGGCTATTGCAGAAAATACGGAGGCTGGGGATTGAGGGTGATTTAGAGATGTGGATCAGAAATTGGCTAGCTGAAAGAAGACAGAGGGTGGTGGTTGATGGGAAATGTTCAGAATGGAGTACAGTCACAAGTGGAGTACCACAAGGATCTGTTCTGGGGCCGTTGCTGTTTGTCATTTTTATCAATGACCTAGAGGAAGGCGCAGAAGGGTGGGTGAGTAAATTTGCAGACGATACTAAAGTCGGTGGTGTTGTCGATAGTGTGGAAGGATGTAGCAGGTTACAGAGGGATATAGATAAGCTGCAGAGCTGGGCTGAGAGGTGGCAAATGGAGTTTAATGTAGAGAAGTGTGAGGTGATTCACTTTGGAAGGAATAACAGGAATGCGGAATATTTGGCTCATGGTAAAGTTCTTGAAAGTGTGGATGAGCAGAGGGATCTAGGTGTCCATGTACATAGATCCCTGAAAGTTGCCACCCAGGTTGATAGGGTTGTGAAGAAGGCCTATGGAGTGTTGGCCTTTATTGGTAGAGGAATTGAGTTCCGGAGTCGGGAGATCATGTTGCAGCTGTACAGAACTCTGGTACGGCCGCATTTGGAGTATTGCGTACAGTTCTGGTCACCGCATTATAGGAAGGACGTGGAGGCTTTGGAGCGGGTGCAGAGGAGATTTACCAGGATGTTGCCTGGTATGGAGGGAAAATCTTATGAGGAAAGGCTGATGGACTTGAGGTTGTTTTCGTTGGAGAGAAGAAGGTTAAGAGGAGACTTAATAGAGGCATACAAAATGATCAGGGGGTTGGATAGGGTGGACAGTGAGAGCCTTCTCCCGTGGATGGAAATGGCTGGCATGAGGGGACATAACTTTAAACTGAGGGGTAATAGATATAGGACAGAGGTCAGAGGTAGGTTCTTTACGCAAAGAGTAGTGAGGCCGTGGAATGCCCTACCTGCTACAGTAGTGAACTCGCCAACATTGAGGGCATTTAAAAGTTTATTGGATAAACATATGGATGATAATGGCATAGTGTAGGTTAGATGGCTTTTGTTTCGGTGCAACATCGTGGGCCGAAGGGCCTGTACTGCGCTGTATTGTTCTATGTTCTATGTTCTATGTTATTCAACTTGCCAAATTTCCCTCTATCCCACACCTCCTTACTTTCTTCATGAGCTGACCATGGGGAACCTTATCAAACACCTCACTAAAATCCATGTATACGACATCAACTGCTCTGCCTTCATCTACACACTAAGTTACCTCCTCAAAGAATTCAACCAAATTTGTGAGGCAAGACATACCCTTCACGAATCTGTGCTGACTATCCCAGATTAAGCTGCATCTTTCCAAATGGTCATAAATCCTATCCTTCAGGACCTTTTCCATTAATTTACCGATCACCGAAGTAAGACTAACCGGCCTATAATTACCAGGGTCATTCCTATTCCTTTTCTTGAACAGAGGAACAACATTCGCCACTCTCCAGTCCTCTGGCACTATCCCCGTGGACAGTGATGACCCAAAGATCAAAGCCAAAGGCTCTGCAATCTCATCCCTTGCCTCCCAAAGAATACTAGGATATATCCCATCTGGCCCAGGGGATTTGTCGACCCTAAGGTTTTTCAAAATTGCTAATACATCCTTCCTCAGAACATCTACCTCCTCCAGCCTACCCGCCTGTATCACACTCTCATCCTCAAAAACATGGCCCCTCTTCTTGGTGAACACTGAAGAAATGTATTCATTCAACGCCTCTCCTATTTCTTCTGACTCCATGCACAAGTTCCCACTACTGTCCTTGACCGGCCCTAACCTCACCCTGGTCATTGTTTTATTTCTCACATAAGAGTAAACAGGGTTTTCCTTGATCCGATTCGCCAAGAACTTCTCATGCCCCCTCCTAGCTCTCTTAAGCCCTTTTTTTAGCTCATTCCTTGCTACCTTGTAACCCTCAAGCGACCCAACTGAACCTTGTTTTCTCATCCTTACAAACGCTTCCTTTTTCCTCTTGACAAGACATTCAACCTCTTTTGTGAACCATGGTTCCCTCACACGGCCATTTCCTCCCTGCCTGACAGGAACATATCTAATAAGGACACGCAGTATTTGTTCCTTGAACAAGCTCCACTTTTCATTTGTGCCTTTCCCTGACAGTTTCTGTTCCCATCTTATGCTCCCTAATTCTTGCCTAATCGCATCATAATTACCCCTCCCCCAATTATAAACCTTGCCCTGCCATATGGCCCTATCCCTCTCCATTGCAATAGTGAAAGACACCAAATTGTGGTCACTATCTCCAAAGTGCTCTCCCACAAACAAATCTAACACTTGGCCCGGTTCATTACCCAGTATCAAATCCAGTGTGGCCCCACCTCTTGTCGGCCTATCCACATATTGTGTCAGGAAACCCTCCTGCACACACTGTACAAAAACTGCCCCATCCGAACTGTTCGACCTATAGAGGTTCCAATCAATATTTGGAAAGTTAAAGTCACCCATGACAACTACGCTGAGACCTCCACACCTATCCATAATCTGTTTTGCAATTTCTTCCTCCACATCTCTATTACTATTTGGGGGCCTATAGAAAACTCCTAACAATGTGTCCGCTCCTTTCCTATTTCTAACTTCGGCCCATATTACCTCAGTAGGCAGATCCCCTTCAAACTGCCTTTCTGCAGCCGTTAAACTATCCTTGATTAACAATGCTACTCCTCCATCTCTTTTACCACCTTCCCTACTCTTACTGAAACATCTATACCCCGGAACTTCCAACAACCATTCCTGTCCCTGTTCTAGCCATGTCTCCGTAATGGCCACAACATCGTAGTCCCAAGTACCAATTCACGCTCCAAGTTCACCTACCTTATTCCGGATGCTCCTTGCATTGAAGTAGACACACTTCAACTCCTGCGACCTTGATAACCTTCTCAGTACCTCACTACTCTCAACACTGGCTTCTGGATTACAGCTTGTTTTCCCAGCCCCCTGACAAATTAGTTTAAACCCCCCCGGAGAGCCGTAGCAAATTTCCCTCCCAGGATATTGGTGCCCCTCTGGTTCAGGTGCAAACTGTCCTGTCTGTTCAGGGTCCACCTTCCCCAGAATGTGCTCCAATTATCCACGTAACTGAAATCCTCCCTCCTACACCATCCCTGCAGCCACGTGTTTATCTGCACTCTGTCCCTGCTCCTCACCTCGCTAGCACGTGACACCAGCAACAAACCAGAGATGACAACATGGTTTGTCCTGGCTCTCAGCTTCCACCCTAGCTCCCTAAATTCCTGTTTTAAATCACCGTCCCTTCTCTTACCTATGTCGTTGGTACCGATGTGTAACACGACTTATGACTGTTCCCCCTCCCCCTTAAGGATTCTGAAAACACGGTCCAAGACGTCACGGACCCCGGCACCCGGGAGGCAACATAGCATTCGTGAGTCTCTTTCGTTACCACAGAACCGTCTATCTGTCCCTCTAACTATCGAGTCCCCAATAACTATTGCTCTCCTGCTCTCCCTCCTTCCCTTCTGAGCCACAGGGACGGACTCAGTGCTGGAGATCTGTTCACCATGGCTTACCCCTGGTAGGTTGTCCCCCTCAACAGTATCCAAAGCAGTATACTTGTTACTGAGGGGAACGACCACAGAGGATCCCTGCACTGCTTCTTCCCAGCCCCTCTCACCGTCACCCATCTATCTTGATTCTTCGGAGTAACTACATTCCTGAAGCTACTATCTATGACCACCTCTCCTTCCCAAATGATCCGAAGTTCATCCAGCTCCAGCTCCAGTTCACTAACGCGGTTTCTTAGAGCTGGAGATGGGTGCACTTCCCACAGGTGAAATCTGCAGGGACACTGACGGCGCCCCTCACCTCAAACATTCTGCAGGAGGAACATTGCACTGCCTTCCCTGCCATCCCCTCTAGATAAAACAAGAAAAAGAAAGAAAGAAAGAGCTTACCTGTTATTCACTCAACCCCTTAGGTTAGAGGAGATGGAAGGGTGGGGACACTACAAGTGCAGTGTCTAGGGTTCAAGAACTGCCCAACTTAAATACAGGTAAAAATAAAACACTTAACCAGCAACCACTGCGCCCCGCATGAGAACAGCAATCAGCTGTTATGGGCCCGCGCAAACAATTTAAATCTTTACTACTTACCCAGCAGTCACTCTGTCCTCACTCCGACTGGATTCAGCTGGAAACTCCCAACAGTTAAGTTTAAAAAAAATTTACTCCCTCTCTCAGCAAGCACTCACTCACTTGACAACAGCTCCTCCACAAACCACCTTCTGGATACAGTGACCGTAATGCACTGATGCAAATTTTCCCCGTAACAGGCAAGTCAAACGCAATGTTAGCATTCATGTTGAGAGGGCTAGAGTACAAGAGCAGGGATGTACTTCTGAGGCTGTATATGACTCTGGTCAGACCCCATTTGGAGTATTGTGAGCAGTTTTGGGCCCCATATCTAAGGAAGGATGTGCTGGCCTTGGAAAGGGTCCTGAAGAGGTTCACAAGAATGATCTCTGGAATGAAGAGCTTGTCGTATGAGGAACGGCTGAGGACTCTGGGTCTGTACTCGTTGGAGTTTAGAACAATGAGGGGGATCTTATTGAAACTTATAGGATACTGTGAGGCCTGAATAGAGTGGACATGGAGAGGATGTTTCCACTTGTAGGAAAAACTAGAACCAGAGGGCACAATCTCAGACTAAAGGGATGATCCTTTGGAACAGAGATGAGGAGGAATTTCTTCGTCAGAGGGTGGTGAATCTGTGGAACTCTTTGCTGCAGAAGAGTGTGGAAGCCAAATCATTGAGTGTCTTTAAGACAGATATAGATGGTTCTTGATTAATAAGGGGATCAAAGGTTTTGGGGAGAAGGCAGGAGAATGGGGATGAGAAAAATATCAGCAATGATTGAATGGCGGAGCAGACTCGATGGGTCGAGTGTCCTAATTCTGCTCCCTTGTCTTGTGGTCTGGTGGTCTTTCAAAGATCGGTGCAGACATGATGGGCTGAATGGCCTCTTTCTGCACTGTGGGGATTCTATGATGGGGGACACTACAAGTGTTGGTCTAGGGTTTAGGAACCACCCAACTTAAATACAGGTAAAAATAAAACACTTAACTAGCAACCACTGCGTCCCACACGAGAACAGCAATCAGCTGTTATGGGCCCGCACAAACAATTTAAATCTTTACTACTTACCCAGCAGTCACTCTGTCCTGACTCCGACAGGTTTCAGCTGGAAACTCCCAACAGTAAATGTTTTTAAAATTTACTCCCCTTCTCAGCAAGCACTCACTCAGCAACCATTGCGCCCCACACGAGAACAGCAATCAGCTGTACTTTATTACTTCATCGAAGCTCCTGCTTTCTGTGTCGTTGTCGAATGCGAAGGTATTATAAATGTCTGTTGCTTGAGGACTTGCTACCGTGAGCAGCAACAATACACATTTCGTCAGGCTGTGCCTGCAGGCCAAGGACTGCAGCATGGGGCGCAATCTTCCGGACGGGTTACACTCGTGCTCAAGCATAACAAAGCCGGTGAATAACGGGAGAGGCCAAAACGGGATCCGCGCCAGGTGCCAAACGGTTTGCAATCCAACCAGAATCTTGCCATAGCGTGGCGAGAAACCAATTATCACCACTTAAGCCCCATTCCATACAATTAACGAGAGCCACAATGGCCTCCTGTCATTCATCGGCCTCCCCAGCGAGTGCTCAGGCTGGTGCCGATTAGTACTCCTTTTTAAAAATGTGAACCTGACAGAAGGGCTTCTGTGCAGAGCCGAGGAGGTGAGTAGCCATCTCTGTTCACAGGCAAAGATACCGGGGGTGCTGGGCTTGCTGCCCCAGTGCTCGGGAGGGGGTGGGGGACCCTCCATAGGGGTGGGCCAACTGGGGGAGCAATCACTCGCGGCACCACCATACCAACCCCTGGATCCCAACGTCGTTCCGGGGGCAATCCCAGTCCCTGCCTGTCTGCCCCATTGATCACCAATAATCCCCATTGACTGCAAAGGCCTCGGGCTGTGCGGCTGAAGGCAATCGCTAATAGAGAATTGGCAATCGTTGATAAGTGACCACTTGACACATGCCCAGTGGGTTCCGTGAGTAGGAGGGCCATGTAGCATGTGGGAGTCATTGTCTAGAATTCCGATCGCCCTTGATGCTTGGACACTGTGTGGGAGTCAACACGACACACGCAGCAACCAACATCCGAACACTCAGGGGATGGGACACAGCTCTCAGGACATGTTAATGGCTGGAAGGTGGATGAGTGCCAGGGGAAGGGGGGGGTTGCCTGGAGAGATAGGAAAAAGGGTCTGGGAGTCAGGCCACATTGCGGAAGAAAGTGACAGAGGCATCATAATGTTGGTGCAAATAGTTGTTTAACGTACTGTACAATACCCCATTTCCGAGAGTGCCAACCTCCCAACAGGAGTGTATATGAGATGGTTTTCTTGACCGCCACCATTTGGGACATAGGGTAGAGGTAGGCAGAAGCAGGATTTGCCTGTCCCTTGGAAATACATGTATCGATATAGCGGGAACACAATGACACTAACTTCTGATCCAAACAACCTTCCCACAGAAATTCCACCCCAGGATAAAACAGAACAGTGGGTATCATACATAGACCCCCACAGTGGGTGTCATATATAGACCCCCAAACTGCAGTGGTGATGTTGGGAATGGCCATTAAACAGAAAATTAGAGATGCACGTAATAAAGGAATATCGGTGATCATGGGTGATTTTAATCTTCACATAGATTGGGCAAATCAAATCTGTCACAATACCGTAGAGGAGGAATTTCTGGAGTGTAGACAGGAGGGTTTTCTTGACCATTATGTGGAGGAAAGCAGAGCATCTTAGACTGGGTACTGTGCAATGGGAAGGGAGTTATTGCCAATCTGGCTGTGCGAGACCCCTTGGGAATGAGCGACCTTAACATGATAGAAATTTTTATCAAGTTGGAGAGTGAAGTAGTTGATTCGGAGACTAGGGTGCTGAATCTTAATAAAGGAAATTATGAGGATATGAGGCGTGAGTTGGCCTTGATAGATTGGGGAGAGTTACTTAAAGCGATGACAGTGGATAAGCAATAGCAAACATTCAAGAAATACATGGAAGAACTGCAGCAACTGTTCATTCCTGGCACAAAAGTAAAATGGGTAAGAGGGCCAATCCATGGCTTACAAAGGAAATTAGAGATAGTATCGGATCCAAGGAAGAAGCATAGAGATTAGCCAAGAAAAATAATAGGTCTGAGGATTGGGAGCATTTTAGAATTCAGAAAAAAAGGACCAAGGAATTGATTAAGAAGGGGAAAATACAGTACGAAAGTAAGCTTCCAGGGAACATAAATGTGATAAGTCCACAGAGGCAGATGTCTCTGCACCAGAGTTCCTTTTATTAACAAAACCAACAGCAGTACAACCATGTGCATTCAGCTTGCTGTCCACACTGGGAGTGCAGAGGATCTGACACTCCCTGTTATATACAAAGAAGAGGTTCCCTGATTGGGCCACTAATCAGGGAACTCGTATTCCAATTGGCCAATCTCAAAGGCCTGGTCTAAGTTATTACAATAAGACTGGCACAAAGAGTTTCTATAAGTACGTGAAGAGAAAGAGATTGGTGAAGACGAATGTAGGTCCCCTACAGACAGAAAAGGGGGAATGTATAATAGGGGACAAAGAAATGGCTGAGCAATTGAATACATCCTTTGGTTGTGTCTTCACAAAAGAGGACACAAATCAGATCCCAGAAATGTTGGAGATTGCAAGATTTAGTGAGAGGGAAGAAACGAGGGAGATCAATATTAGTAGAGAAATGGTGCTGGGAAATTGATGGGATTGAAGGCTGATAAATCCCCAGGGTCTGATAATCTACATCACAGATTAGGAAGTGGCTCTAGAAATAGTGGATGCATTGATGGTCATCATCCAGGATTAGATAGACTCTGGAGCAGTCCCTGGAGATTGGAGGGTAGCTAATGTAGCTCCAATATTCAAAAAGGGAGGTAGAGAAAAAACAGGTAATTATAGACCAGTAAGCCTAACGTTGGTAATGTGGAACATTCCCGAATCTATTATCAAGGACTTTCTAGCAGAGCATTTAGAAAACAGTGGCAGGATCAGACAGAGTCAGCATGGATTTATGAAGAGGAAGCCATGTTTGACAAATCTATTGGAATTCTTTGAAGATGTAACTAGTAGAGTTGACAAGGAGGATATGGTTTATTTGGACTTTCAGAAAGCGTTTGACAAAGTCCCACATAAGAGATTATCATGCAAGATTAAAGCGCATGGGATTGTGGAAAGTGTAGGAGATGGATAGAAAACCGATTGGCAGAAAGGAAACAAAGAGTAGGAATTAACAGGTCCTTTTCAAATTGGCAGTCAGTAACCAGTGGGGTGCCACAGGGATCAGGGCAGGGACCCCAGCTATTCACAATATATATCAATGATTTGGATGAGGGAATAAAATGTAACATCTCAAAGTTTGCAGGTGGTACCAAACTGTGACGAGGAGGCAGAGATCCTTCAGCATGATCTGGACAGGTGAGTGGGCAAATCAATGGCAGATACAGTATAATTTGGATAAACGTGAGGTTATTCACTTTGCAGCAAAAACAAGAAGGCAGGTTACTACCTGTATGGCTGTAAATTGGGAGAGGGGAGTGTGCAGTGGGACCTGGGTGTCCTTGTGCACCAGTCGCTGAAGGTAAGCATGCAGGTGCAGCAGGCGGTAAAGAAGGCAAATGGTATGTTGGCCTTCATTGCGAGAGGTTTCGAGTACAGGAGCAGGGATGTGTTGTTGCAATTATACAGGGCCTTGGTGAGGCCACACCTGGAATATTGTGTGCAGTTTTGGTCTCCCTTTCTGATGTTCTTGCTCTCGATGGTGTGCAGCGAAGATTTACCAGGCTGATTCTGGGGATGGCGGGCGGGACTGAAGTATGAGGAGAGATTGACTGGGTTAAGATTGTTTTTGTAGAGTTCAGATGAATGACAGGGGATCTCATAGAGATTTATAAAATTCTGTTAGGACTAGATAGGGTGGATACAGGGAGGATGTTCCCGATGGTGAGTGTGTCCAGAACCAGGGGTCACAGTCTGAAGGTTTGGGGTTGATCATTTAGGACAGAGACGAGGAGGCATTTCTTCACCCAAAGAATGGTGAGTGTGCGGAATTCATTACCACAGGAAGTAGTTGAGGCTCAGGCATTGAATACATTCAAGAGGCGGCTAGATATGGCACTTGAGGCGAATGGGATCAAGGATTATGGGGAGAAAGTAGGATTAGGCTATTGAGTTGGACAGTCAGGCATGATCGTGATGAATGGCGGAGTAGGCTGAATAGCCTCCTCTTGCTCCTATCTTCCATGTTTCTGCATCACTAGTAATAATGAATTAGCTAGTGAATGGGAGTGGAGTGGGGCGAGGGGCTATAACTTGTTGGTCCAATTTGGGTAAGGCACAATGAGACTAGTTTGGTTGTTTGCTAGGGGGGAAGTGATTAGCTGGGGCGGCAGGTAGTCTGTAGGTTTGGGGGCGGGAGGGAGAAGGTATTGGTTTGCGGAGAGTGGGGGGGCAGGGAACTAACAGTGACATGGGGATTTTCTTTATCTCATCCTTTGGGTGAAGCTGGTGGCCATCTTAGGTGGGCCTGGGACCTAGGAATATGCAATGACGTGATGATTCACTATGGTGGTGATGACTGACTCAAAGGTGGCGGGAAGCTAAGAGACCCCCAACAAGGCTAGTCACCTGGAATGTGCGGGGCCTGGTGTTAAGTAATGGGTTAAGAGACATTGCAATTAGTTGTCTCATTTATGTTATGTATCCATTAATTGACACTGATATGTAAAGGGGCTTCAGGTGGCCTCTGTCAGGTGGTGTGTTGTTAAGAGTTTTGTGCAGAGGCTGTGTAAGGGAAATAAATGGTGTTTGGTGAAAAGGAACATGAACTATAGACTCTTCATTTCACAGCAACTAAAACGTCTAACAATGGTAGCAGAGGATGGTTGCTGTGCAAATGTGAAGGTTTGAAAGATACAATTTTTCCTGATTAAACCAAGGAGTGAGTGAGAAGGGGAAAAAAAAGATACATGGCTAAACCCAGGATAAAGATGGCTGGATATGACTATCCTCCCTTATTTTCTGAAAGGGAATTGTACGACCAATGGAGAAGTGCAGTAGTTATGTGGACTAAAGTAACTGCTTTGGGAAAGAGAAAACAAGGTACGGCATTGGCTCTTTCTCTACCATACGGCAGTAAAATCCGAAACAAAATGCTTTCTGAGCTGGAATTAGAAGAGTCAGACTCAGAAGAAGGTCTGGAGACTTTATTACATTATATGGATAAGATTTATAAGAAAGATAACTTGTTAAGTGCGTATGAAGCATGGTCGGATTTTGATAAGTACCGGAAAATGGAGGATATCTCCATGGAAGACTATATAATGGAATTTGGCAGACTATATAAAAGGCTGCAGAAACACAATCTGGAATTTCCACAGTCTGTGTTGGCCTTTAAATTACTTGACTGTGCTAGAGTGAGCAACATGGATAGGCTCCTGGTTTTGACAGGAGTTCAGTTTACTGATAAGGATACCTTATTCGAACAGATGACAAAAGCTTTACAAAAGTTTCTGGGGAAACATTCGATTCCGATGGCTCTGATGACCCAAATAGGTCAGCCTGCAATAAGGCAGAATATGGAAGATACACTAGTAACAGGATGGCAAAATCGTATGGCTACGAACAGTGCTCAAGACTATAGACAGAGACTGAGACAAGGAAATTATGAAGACAGAAACCCAGTTAGAATATACAATAGGAAGATGAACCCCAGAAATGCATGGGGCATGATAAATCGATGTTTTCGATGTGACTCTCAATACCATTATGCTTTCAACTGTCCAACTCGTTATGATAGAGTGTTTGAAGCGACACATGACACGGAAGAGTCAGAAGAGGAAAAAGATAGTGGCCAGAAAGAAGGCATTGTCCTATTGACAAGCAGTTTTACGCCAATAATGAGGGTGTTGGTTGCAGAATCCTTCAACTGTGCTGAATTGGACAGTGGCTGCACATCTATTGTGTGTGGAATTGACTGGTTAAAATGTTACCTGGTCTCTTTGAATGCTGAAAATCGTAACAAGGTTAAGGAATTTGAAAGTTCCACAAGTTTCAGGTTTGGGGATGATAATACTCTGAAGTCGCTGAAAAGAGTGGTGATCCCTTGCAATATTGCCGGAGTGAATCATTTCATTAGCACTGATGTTGTATCAAGTGAGATACCTTTGCTTCTGAGCAGACCATCGATGAAGAAAGCACACATGAAACTGGATATGGAACAGGATAAGGCAACAGTTTTTGGAAAGAGGGTGGACGTACAATTTACACAGTCGGGACACTATTGTATTCCATTACTAACAAATAATTTTTCAAGTAGAGTGGTTAAGGATGTTTTAATGGAGTTGAAAATGGGACTTTAGCTGATAAAAAGCTTGTGGTATTAAAACTGCATAGGCAATTTGCACATCCGTCTCCTCGGAGGCTGAAAAATGTATTAAAGGATGCAGGGGTAAGGGATGACGACGATACTAAACTGATAGAACAGGTTAGTGACCACTGTGAAGTTTGTAGGAAGTACAGAAGAACACCAGCACGACCGATAGTAACCCTACCTTTGGCCAGGGATTTTAATGACATTGTGGCCATGGACCTTAAGATCTGGGATAAAGCAAATAATATATTTATTTTACATTTTGTAGATTTAGCAACCAGATTTAGTCAATCAACGATTGTACGAAGTAAAGAAAAGAGAGTAATTCTGGATCAAGTCGTGGAAAAATGGATAGGGACAGGAATGGGTCCACCGGCAAAATTCCTTACGGACAATGGGGAAGAATTTGCTAATGATGAGTTTAGGGATGTGTGTGAAAACATGAATATCAGAGTTATGAATACGACTGCAGAAAGCCCATTTAGTAATGGTGTCTGTGAAATAAATCATGCTGTCATCGATGACATGCTTTGGAAAATTTTGGCAGATCAACCAAATTGCAGGCTAAATTCAGCTTTAGCCTGGGAAGTACATGCAAAAAATTCATTGCAGATGGTTGGGGGCTATAGTCCTTATCAATTAGTGTTTGGTAGAAATCCTAAAATTCCGTCTATTGTGGATGACCAGCCTCCAGCTTGGGAGGGTACTACAATTAGCTCTGGTTTTGCTGAACATTTAAATGCATAACATAGCAGTAGAAAAGCGTTTTTGGAAGCAGAAGTCTCTGAAAGAATTCGCAGAGCTTTAAGACATAACGTACGGCCATCAGATGCCGTTTTTCAGCAAAGAGGCATGGTATACTATAAGAGAGACAATTCGAATGAATGGAAAGGCCCAGGGAAGATCAATGGCATAGATGGCAAAACAATTATTTTTCAACATGGCAATCAAACTGTTAGGGTCCATTCATCAAGGATAATGGGTACAGATTACAAATTTTCAAATTTAGACAGAGCAGACAGACATGACGAGGAACCAGAGTCATCTGATACATATGTGTTACAGAACTATGAGGACCAATTAACTGATATAGACAGGGTTTCTGTGGAGGAACACAACACTTCTAGTGAATTAAAACAGGCCATTTTTCCGAAAGGGCAACTGCCAAAAGTTGGTACAAAAGTGGCATTCTTGCCTGAAGGGTCTAGTCAATGGAAGGATGCAACTGTTATTAGTAGAGCAGGGAAGGCCACTGAAAAGTATAAACATTGGTTGAATGTACAGCATTCAGGGCAAGGAGTCAAGACAATGGATTGGGAAAACGAAGTTCAAAAATGGAGGGCACAGAAATGCAGTGCCAGTTCAGATAGTACATCGGATAGTGAACAGGTCCACAGGAAAAGGTCAAGAACTATTGAAAGGACATCCCACAGCAGAAGGGAAAGATCAAGCAGTAGCAGTACAGAACGAGATACCAGGCGGGAGAGGGGATGAAGTTTGTCAAGATCTCGGAACATGAGTAAGACTACGAATACTAATAGGAGTAGGAGCCCACATGCTTCAAATAAATTAGATGAAAAAGTTATTAAAGAAGCTAAACAGCAAGAATTGCATAGTTGGAGTGAATTTGGGGTATACACGGAAGTACCGGATGGGGGACAAAGAGCTCTATCCCACAGATGGATTTACACGGAAAAGGTTCTTCTGGATGGAACTTATAAGGCAAAGGCCAGGCTCATGGCAAGGGGATTTGAAGAAAACTTAGAAGATCAGGATTTAAGGGTAGATTCACCTACAGCAGGAAAGGTTATTTTAAAGATCTTCTTGGCTCTATTAGCCACAAAGGCATGGGAATGCAAATCTATAGATATAAAAGCTGACTTTTTGCAGGGGCATCAGCTCCAGAGAGACATTTTTCTCCATCCTCCTAAAGAAGCAGTTAACACTGAAGGGGTACTCTGGAAGTTGAACAAATGTGTATATGGATTAAATGATGCATCTAGAGTCTGGTATTTTTCGGTAAGGTCAGTTTTGTTAAAGTTAGGCTGTTGCCAGTTGAAAGCAGATCCTGCAATGTTTTACTGGCACTATAAAGGAAATTTTTCTAGCATTTTTATGATGCATGTCGATGATTTTTTGTAGGGTGGGACTAGTGATTTTGAAGCTATTGTAATCTCTGGTTTGAGGAAAGAATTCAGGGTTGGAAGTCAGGCTTCCGGTGCATTTAAATATATTGGACTGGAACTTGGACAGACTAAATTAGGGGCAACTTTACGTCAGCAATCTTATTTGGAAAGCATCACCCCAATAGCAATTAGTCATGGCCGAGTTTCACAAAAAGACGCAATGGTTTCAAAGATAGAAAAAGAGCAACTACGAAGTTTAATTGGGCAACTGAACTGGTTAGGTAGACAGACTAGACCGGACGTGAGTTTTGATGTCTTAGAGTTGAGTACAAAAATGAGTGATCCCAAAGTGGAAGACATAATAAGAGCAAATAAAGCGTTGGCCAAACTAAAAATGAAGGAGTGTGTTTTGAAGTTCCCGGTTTTAGGTGACCTTAAGCACTTGAAACTCATAGTTTATAGTGATGCGTCCTACGCAAATTTATGTGATGGGGTTTCAAGCGCAGGAGGTTTTATAATTTTCCTTTTGGGGAACAATGGTAAATGTTGCCCACTTGTGTGGGAAACAAAGAAAATAAGGAGAGTGGTAAAAAGCACTTTGGCTGCTGAGACGTTAAGTCTTGTTGAGGCGGTGGATATGGCTTTTTATTTAAGTATGATATTGACAGAAATTTTGGGGTCAGGGGATTTGAGTAATATACCTATTGACTGTCACATTGACAATAAATCCCTCCGGGAAAATGTGCGCTCTACAAAAAGTGTCAATGAAAAGAGGTGACGGATAGACATCGCAAGTTTGAAGCAGATCTTGGACAGAGGGGAAATAACAAAAATTAAATGGGTCGACAGGAGCTATCAACTGTCAGACTGTTTTACGAAAAGAGGTGCGAGTTCACAGAAACTTTTGGATATTGTTAATGAAGGGCGCTTGTTTCTGTGACTGTTTTTTTTCTTTCTCGTCCAAACAAAAAAAAAAGAAAAGTGGGGGACATCATGTGTGTGTTTTTGAGTTTCTTGAAATGTTGTTTTCACCTAATTATTTTTTTTCTCCAAGGAAGGGGAGACTGTTAAGTAATGGGTTAAGAGACATTGCAATTAGTTGTCTCATTTATGTTAAGTATCCATTAATTGACACTGATATGTAAAGGGGCTTCAGGTGGCCTCTGTCAGGTGGTGTGTTGTTAAGAGTTTTGTGCAGAGGCTGTGGAAGTGAAATAAATGGTGTTTGGTGAAAAGGAACAAGAACTTTAGACTCTTCATTTCACAGCAACTAAAACGTCTAACACCTGGGGGGGCCTGTGAAAAGGTCAAGAGCTTTTTCCCATTTAAAGTGTGTGGGGCTGATGTAGTGTTTTTACAGGAGACCCATTTGTGGATACGGGACCAGACCAGGCTTCGGAAGAACTGAGTGATCCAGGTTTTTCTCTCAGGCTTTGAAAGTAGGGAACTGGGGGTGATGATTTTATTCAATTAGAGGATCTGCTTCCAAATGGGGAAGATTTTCGCTGATCAGGGGGGCCGGGTAGTGGTTGCAGATAAATTGGAGGGAAAGTCGGTGGTCTTAGTAATGGGATAATGTAACGCTTAAATGGCGACTGTTGGCCGCAATACCGGATCTAGATACGCACTAACTGATTCTGGGGGGGGAGATTTAAATGGTGTTTTAGACCCACGGCTTGAATGCTCCAAGTCAAAGTCGTTGGCTCCTACCGGGTTTGAAAAGGTGGTTTCTGCATTCATGAAGGAGACGGGAGAACGGACCTGTGGCGCTTTATGCACTCTGGGGGTAAGGAGCTCTTGTTTTTTTCACCAATGCACAAGATACGTCACAACCTAGTATAGATTACTTTGTTATGGTTGGACTCTTCTCCCCTGGGTGAGGTAGGCAAAATATTTGGCTGTGGTTATCTCGGTCCATACTCCACATTTGGTAGACCTAGTGTTGGAGGCCGGCTAGATGCAACGCACGGGGCGCAGGTGGATGCAGGGCTTTTTTCGGGAATGGGTTTCGAGGGCCATTGACGTTTACATGGAGTTCAATGAGAATGGGATGGTTTTGCCTCCACTCTGTGGGAGGCAACAAAGGCGCTGATTAGAGGGGAGGTCATATCATATAAGACACACAGGGTTGTCTGATAGAACATAGAACATAGAAAAATACAGCACAGAACAGGCCCTTCGGCCCACGATGTTGTGCCGAACATTTGTCCTAGATTAATCATAGATTATCATAGAATTTACAGTGCAGAAGGAGGCCATTCGGCCCATTGAGTCTGCACCGGCTCTTGGAAAGAGCACCCTACCCAAAGTCAACACCTCCACCCAACACGAAGGGCAATTTTGGACACTAGAGGGCAATTTATCATGGCCAATCCACCTAACCTGCACATCTTTGGACTGTGGGAGGAAACCGGAGCACTCGGAGGAAACCCACGCAGACACGGGGAGGATGTGCAGACTCCGCACAGACAGTGACCCAAGCCGGAATCGAACCTAGGACCCTGGAGCTGTGACGCAATTGTGCTATCCACAATGCTAGAGGGCAATCTATCATGGCCAATCCACCTAACCTGCACATCTTTGGACTGTGGGAGGAAACCGGAGCACTCGGAGGAAACCCACGCAGACACGGGGTGGATGTGCAGACTCCGCACAGTCAGTGACCCAAGCCAGAATCGAACCTGGGACCCTGGAGCTGTGAAGCAATTGTGCTATCCACAATGCTACCGTGCTGCCCTTAAGAACAAATTAATCTACACTATATCATTTTACCGTAATCCATGTACCTATCCAATAGCTGCTTGAAGGTCCCTAATGTTTCTGACTCAACTACTTCCACAGGCAGTGCATTCCATGACCCCAGTACTCTCTGGGTAAAGAGCCTACCTCTGACATCCCCCCTATATCTTCCACCATTCACCTTAAATTTGTGTCCCCTTGTAATGGTTTGTTCCACCCATGGAAAAAGTCTCTGACTGTCTACTCTATCTATTCCCCTGATCATCTTATAAACCTCTAGCAATTCGCCCCTCATCCTTCTCCGTTCTAATGAGATAAGGCCTAGCATCCTCAACCTTTCCTCGTAAGACCTACTCTCCATTCCAGGCAACATCCTGGTAAATCTCCTTTGCACCTTTTCCAAAGCTTCCACATCCTTCCTAAAATGAGGCGACCAGAACTGTACACTATACTCCAAATGTGGCCTTACCAAAGTTTTGTACAGCTGCATCATCACCTCACGGCTCTTAAATTCAATCCCTCTGTGAATGAATGCTAGCACACCATAGGCCTTCTTCACAGCTCTATCCACTTGAGTGGCAACTTTCAAAGATGTATGAACATAGACCCCAAGATCTCTCTGCTCCTCCACATTGCCAAGAACTCTACCGTTAACCCTGTATTCCGCATTCATATTTGTCCTTCCAAAATGGACAACCTCACACTTTTCAGTGTTAAACTCCATCTGCCACTTCTCATCCCAGCTCTGCATCCTATCTATGTCTCTTTGCAGCCGACAACAGCCCTCCTCATTATCCACAACTCCACCAATCTTCGTATCGTCTGCAAATTTACTGACCCACCCTTCAACTCCCTCATCCAAGTCATTAATGAAAATCACAAACAGCAGAGGACCCAGAACTGATCCCTGCGGTACGCCACTGGTAACTGGGATCCAGGCTGAATATTTGCCATCCACCACCACTCTCTGACTTCTATCGGTTAGCCAGTTCGTTATCCAACTGACCAAATTTCCCACTGTCCCATGCCTCCTTACTTTCTGCAGAAGCCTACCATGGGGAAGGTAGCCCTCCCTCCTACCATTATCAAATGCCTTACTAAAATCCATGTACACCACATCCACTGCTTTACCTTCATCCACATGCTTGGTGACCTCCTCAAAGAATTCAGTAAGACTTGTAAGGCGAGACCTATCCCTCACAAATCCATGCTGACTATCCCTAATCAAGCAGTGTCTTTCCAGATGCTCAGAAATCCTATCCTTCAGTACCCTTTCCATGACTTTGCCTACCACCGAAGTAAGACTAACTGGCCTGTAATTCCCAGGGTTATCCCTAGTCCCTTTTTTGAACAGGGGCACAACATTCGCCACTCTCCAATCCCCTGGTACCACCCCTGTTGACAGTGAGGACGAAAAGATCATTGCCAACGGCTCTGCAATTTCATCTCTTGCTTCCCATAGAATCCTTGGATATATCCCGTCAGGCCCGAGGGACTTGTCTATCCTCAGGTTTTTAAAATGCCCAACACATCTTCCTTCCTAACAAGTATTTCCTCGAGCTTACCAGTCTGTTTCACACTGTCCTCTCCAACAATATGGCCCCTCTCATTTGTAAATACAGAAGAAAAGTACTCGTTCAAGACCTCTCCTATCTCTTCAGACTCAATACACAATCTCCCGCTACTGTCTTTGATCGGACCTACCCTCGCTCTAGTCATTCTCATATTTCTCACAGATGTGTAAAAGGCCTTGGGGTTTTTCTTGATCCTACCCGCCAAAGATTGTACATGCCCTCTCTTAGCTCTCCTAATCCCTTTCTTCAGTTCCCTCCTGGCTATCTTGTATCCCTCCAACGCCCTGTCTGAACCTTGTTTCCTCAGCCTTACATAAGTCTCCTTTTTCCTCTTGACAAGACATTCAACCTCTCTTGTCAACCATGGTTCCCTCACTCGACCACCTCTTCCATGCCTGACAGGGACATACATATCAAGGACACGTTGTACCTGTTCCTTGAGCAAGTTCCACATTTCACTTGTGTCCTTCCCTGACAGCCTATGTTCCCAACTTATGCACTTCAATTCTTGTCTGACAACATCGTATTTACCCTTCCCCCAATTGTAAACCTTGCCCTGTTGCACGCACCTATTCCTCTCCATTACTAAAGTGAAAGTCACAGAATTATGGTCACTATCTCCAAAATGCTCCCCACTAACAAATCTATCACTTGCCCTGGTTCATCACCAAGTACTAAATCCAATATTGCCCCTCCTCTGGTCGGACAATCTACATACTGTGTTAGAAAAGCTTCCTGGACACACTGCACAAACACCACCCCATCCAAACTATTTGATCTAAAGAGTTTCCACTCAATGTTTGGGAAGTTGAAGTCACCCATGACTACTACCCTGTGACTTCTGCACCTTTCCAAAATCTGTTTCCCAATCTGTTCCTCCACATCTCTGCTACTATTGGGGGGCCTATAGAAAACTCCTAACAAGATGACTTCTCCTTTCCTATTTCTGACTTCAACCCATACTACCTCAGTAGGCTGATACTCCTCAAACTGCCTTTCTGCAACTGTTATACTATCTCTAATTAACAATGCCACCCCCCCCCCCCCCCCATCTCTTTTACCACCCTCCCTAATCTTATTGAAACATCTATAACCAGGAACCTCCAACAACCATTTCTGCCCCTCTTCTATCCAAGTTTCCGTGATGGCCACCACATCATAGTCCCAAGTACCGATCCATGCCTTAAGTTTACCCACCTTATTCCTGATGCTTCTTGCGTTGAAGTATACACACTTCAACCCATTTCCATGCCTGCAAGTACTTTCCTTTGTCAGTGTTCCCTTCCCCACTGCCTCATTACACGCTTTGGCGTCCTGAATATCGGCTACCTTAGTTGCTGGACTACAAATCCGGTTCCCATTCCCCTGCCAAATTAGTTTAAACCCTCCCGAAGAGTACTAGAAAACCTCCCTCCCAGGATATTGGTGCCCCTCTGGTTCAGATGCAACCCGTCCTGCTTGTACAGGTCCCACCTTCCCCAGAATGCGCTCCAATTATCCAAATACCTGAAGCCCTCCCTCCTGCACCATTCCTGCAGCCAGGTGTTCAGCTGCACTCTCTTCCTATTCCTAGCCTCGTTATCACGTGGCACCGGCAACAAACCAGAGATGACAACTCTGTCTGTCCTGGCTTTTAACTTCCAGCCTAACTCCCTAAGCTCGTTTATTACCTCCACACCCCTTTTCCTACCTACGTCGTTCGTACCAATGTGCACCAGGACTTCTGGCTGCTCCCCCTCCCCCTTAAGGATCCTGAAGACACGATCCGAGACATCCCTGGCCCTGGCACCCAGGAGGCAACATACCTTCCGGGAGTCTCACTCGCGACCACAGAATCTCCTATCTATTCCCCTAACCATTGAATCTCCTACAACTATTGCTTTTCTATTCTCCCCCCTTCCCTTCTGAGCCCCAGAGCCAGACTCAGTGCCAGAGACCTGGCCGCTAGGGCCTTCCCCGTTAGGTCATCCCCCGCAACAGCATCCAAAACGGTATATTTGTTTTGAAGGGGAACGGCCACGAGGGATCCCAGCAATGTCTGCCTGTTTATTTTTTTTCCCCTGACTGTAACCCAGCTATTCTTGTCCTGTACCTTGGGTGTGGTTACCTCCCTGTAACTCTTCTCTATCACCCCCTCTGCCTCCCGGATGATCCAAAGTTCATCCAGTTTCAGCTCCAGTTCCCTAACACGGTCTTTGAGGAGCTGGAGTTGGGTGCACTTCCCGCAGGTATAGTCAGCGGGGACACCGGTGGTATCCCTCACCACCCACATCCTACAGGAGGAGCATGCAACTGGCCTAGCCTCCATCCCCTCTTACCTTACAGAATATAGCTGCGCTGTGGACCAACTGGATCTCCGCCCTCCGACTCTGCTCCCAGTCAGTTGCACTCTCTGTAAACTCCTGGCTCCCTTCACGCTCTGTGGAAATGTAGGAAACAAAATGAAAGGAGCACCTTACTCCCTCGTCACCTAATTTCCTCAGTCACCAAACTCTCACTATAGCACTCAAATGCACAAAATTCAGCACTCAGTGCAAACAAAGTCTGCACTGTAGGGGATCACTTTTATACAGTGAATCTAGCCTCTGAAAACTAGCCTAATCCAATTAACTAATTAACAAGCTCCACCTGCAAGTGCCTACAAGTAGAACCTTTGTTTAAAGCTGATTGAAAATTCACCTTCTTCTAAACCAAACAGCAACTTTTAAGTTAATTAATTAAATAAAAGAAAGACTGGACTTTAGATAAAAATGAACCCTTATACTCCCTCAGTCACCAAACTCTCACTATAGCACTCAAATGCACAAAATTCAGCACTCAGTGCAAACAAAGTCTGCACTGTAGGTGATCACTTTTATATTGTGAATGTGGCCTCTGAAAACTAGTCTAATCCAATTAACTAATTAATAAGCTCCAGCTGCAAGTGCCTACAAGTAGAAGCTTTGTTTAAAGCTGATTGAAAATTCACCTTCTTCTAAACCAAACAGCAACTTTTAAGTTAATTAACTAAATAAAAGAAAGACTGGACTTTAGATAAAAATGAACCCTTATACTCCCTCAGTCACCAAACTCTCACTATAGCACTCAAATGCACAAAATTCAGCACTCAGTGCAAACAAAGTCTGCATTGTAGGGGATCATTTTTATATTGTGAATCTAGCCTCTGAAAACTAGCCTAATCCAATTAACTAATTAACAAGCTCCAGCTGCAAGTGCCTACAAGTAGAAGCTTTGTTTAAAGCTGATTAAAAATTCACCTTCTTCTAAACCAAACAGCAACTTTTAAGTTAATTAACTAAATAAAAGAAAGACTAGACTTTAGATAAAATGAAGCCTTCTACTCCCTCAGTCACCAAACTCTCACTATAGCACTCAAATGCACCAAATTCAGCACTCAGTGCAAATATTATATGACAGGATGTCTTATGCAGCAGGACTTAGATCATTTGGAGACTTGGGCGGAGAGATGGCAGATGGAGTTTAATCTGGACATATGTGAGGTAATGCATTTTAGAAGGTCTAATACAGGTAGGGATTATACAGAGAATGGTAGAACCCTCAAGAGTATTGACAGTCAGAGAGATCTAGGTGTACAGGTCCACAGGTCACTGAAAGGGGCAACACAGGTGGAGAAGGTAGTCAAGAAGGCATACGGCATGCTTGCCTTCATTGGACGAGGCATTGAGTATAAAAATTGGCAAGTCATGTTGCAGCTGTATAGAACCTTAGTTAGGCCACACTTGGAGTATAGTGTTCAATTCTGGTCGCCACACTACCAGAAGGATGTGGAGGCTTTAGAAAGGGTGCAGAAGAGATTTATCAGGATGTTGCCTGGTATGGAGGGCATTAGCTATGAGGAGCGGTTGAATAAACTCAGTTTGTTCTCACTGGAACGCCGGAGGTTGAGGGGTGACCTAATAGAGGTCTACAAAATTATGAGGGGTCTAGACAGAGTGGATAGTCAGAGACCTTTTTCCCAGGGTAGAGGGGTCAATTACTAGGCGGCATAGGTTTAAGGTGCGAGGGGCAAGGTTTAGAGGAGATGTACGAGGCAAGTATTTTTACACAGAGGGTAGTGGGTGCCTGGAACTCACTGCCGGAGGAGGTGGTGGAAGCAGGGACGATAGTGACTTTAAGGGGCGTTTTGACAAATACATGAATAGCATGGAAATAGAGGGATATGGACCCCGGAAGTGTAGAAGATTTTACAGTTCCGGCATCCATAGTGCAGCATGGTCAGCACAGGCTTGGCGGGCCGAAGGGCCTGTTCCTGTGCTGTACTTTTCTTTGTTCTGTGTTCTTGATGGGAGGCTAGGAACGAGCGCCAGAATTTAGTGGATGAGATCTTGGAAATAGACCGTAAATATGTGAGTGACCCAACTCTGGAACTTTTGGCATGCAGGGAAAGCTGTAAATGCTAACATGGTGGACTTTCACCCCCTGCAGACGATGGCTTTTGGGGTTCGACCAGAAATGGATGCCGCCCTGGTGGTCGCTGCAACTTTGTGGGATACCCAGCGGCCATATGAGCAGGAGCTGCTCGAAGAGGTGGAAGCTGCAGGAGCAGAGTGGGCAGCAGCGGAGCGGGCAGCAGAGGTGCAGGTAGCAGCACAGGTGGAGGGCCGGCCGCCCAACAGGCCGAGGAGGGGGAGGTGCCAAGGAGGCACCACATCAGGCCTTGTGTGTACCAGCAGCGTATGACATCCAAGGACCTGGCAGCTGAGCAGAGAAACAGTGCAGCATATCTGCCATATGGCACACCTGGCAACGCGGGGGGTATTGTGGTCGTCTGTGTAGAGGTATTACGGTACCCAGTAATGCTGGAACACCATTGGTAGATATTGTATGTTTCCCATTGGTCAAGTTGTATGGTAGCTCCGCCCTGAAAGGCAGGGTATCAGAGCCCGTGCCGCCCCAGCAGCCTTCTTTCTGTACCTGAGCTGCTGGGGGAAACATCTAGCTTATTAAAGCCTTCAATTGGACTACAACCTTGCTTTAGTGGTCATTGATCGTGCATCAATTTAATAAGCTAGATTTAAAAGGATAGAGCTCCGAATCAAGCCGGAGTGTCTGCAACTCAGCCCCCATGCGGCAAACTCAGCGGCAACCTTCAGGCACTGGCTGGCGTGTTTTAACGGATATTTCGGAACGGCTGAAAACGCACCCATGGGAGAACAGAAATTGCAAGTCCTGCACTCGAGGGTGAGCCCAGAAATTTACACCCTCATCGAGGACGCGGCCGACTTCCATGCAGCAATGGAGCTGCTAAAAGGACATTATATTCGCCTGGTAAACCAGGTCTACACCCAACATCTGCTAGCGACGAGGCGACAAATCCCTGGGGAATCGCTGGAAGAATTCTACCGTGCGCTCCTGGTGTTGGGGAGAAACTGCAGCTGCCCGCAAGTTTCGGCGAGCGACCACACAGAACTTTTGATCCGGGACGCTTTTGTTGCAGGTATGCTGTCCTCCCAAATCTGCCAGTGATTGCTGGAGAAAGACACTCTAGGCCTCAAGGAGGCACGGACCCTTGCCAGCTCCCTGGATGTGGCTTCCCGAAACGCCCGCGCTTACGCCCCCGACCGCGCGGCAGCCCCCTGGGCAGCGTGAAACCCCCCCCCCTCGCGGCCGACCCCGAAATATCTCTCATCCCCCCGCAAGCTTGTGCTGCAAGACGGCCTGGCAACCCCGGGTAGCCCCGCTGCTATTTTTGTGGGCAGGCCAAGCACCCTCGGCAGCGCTGTCCGGCCCGCACATCCACCTGCAAGGGATGCAGTAAAAAGGGCCACTTCGTGGCAGTATGCCAGGCCCAGGCGGTCGCTGCGGTCTCCAGTGACGAATGCGGACCGCCACCACAATCCTCTCCACGGTCCGCGTGCGGCCAGCGGGCGCCGCCATCTTCCTTCTCCAGGGCCACGTGCGGCCTCTGGGCACCGCCATCTTGTCCCGCGGATGCCACATACGATGGATGGGCGCCACCATTTTGTGCACTCCCAGCCATGTGCGACCAATGGGCGCCGCCATCTTGGATGGACTCCCAGGACCCCAGCTCAGCTGACCACACACCGCCCGAAGAAAACATTCAACTGCTGCCGCGATTAGCCTCGGTGACCCTGGACCAGTCCCGGCCTCGAACACTCTCAACTGCTACAACAACAGTACTAATCAATGGGCACAAGACGTCCTGCTTAATTGACTCTGGGAGCACGGAGAACTTCATACACCCCCGACACGGTAAGGCGCTGTTCTCTCCCCGTCCTCCCTGTTAATCAATAAATCTCCCTGGCCTCCGGTTCCCATTTAGTAGGGATAAAGGGGTTTTGTGTAGCAAACTTCACGGTCCAGGGAAGGGAGTTTAAAAATTACCGGCTCTATGTCCTTCCCCACCTCTGCGCAGCTACACTCCTAGGGTTAGACTTCCAGTGCAACCTCCAGAGTCTAACTTTCAAATTCGGCGGCCCTATACCCCCTTTCACTGTCTGCAGCCTCGCGACTCTCAAGGTCGATCCGCCTTCCCTGTTTCCCTGTTTGCGAACCTCACCCCGGATTGCAAACCCGTCACCACCAGGAGCAGACGGTACAGTGCCCAGGATCAGATCTTTATTAGGTCAGAGGTTCAACTGCTACTGAGGGAAGGAATCATTGAAGCTAGCAACAGTCCCTGGAGAGCCCACGTAGTGGTGGTAAATACCAGGGAGAAGCATAGGATGGTCATCGACTACAGTCAGACCATCAACAGGTTTACGCAGCTGGACGCGTACCCTCTCCCCCGCATATCCGACCTAGTAAACAGGATCGCGCATTACAAGGTCTTCTCCACGGTGGAGCTTAAGTCCGCCTACCACCAGCTCCCCATCCGCACTAGTGATCGCAAGTACACTGCCTTCGAGGCAGATGGGCGGCTCTACCACTTCTTAAGGGTTCCCTTCGGTGTCACTAACGGGGTCTCGGTCTTCCAGTGCAAGATGGACCGAATGGTTGACCGGTATGGTTTACGGGCAACATTCCTGTATCTCGATAATGTCACCATCTGCGGCCACGACCAGCAGGACCACGACACCAACCTCCGAAAATTCCTCCAGACCGCAAAGATCCTTAACCTTACGTATAACAAGGATAAATGCGTGTTTAGCACCGACCACCTAGCCATCCTCGACTACGTAGTGCGAAATGGAGTTATAGGCCCCGACCCTGAACACATGCGCCCCCTTATGGAGTTCCCCCTCCCTCACTGCTCCAAGGCCCTGAAACGCTGCATAGGCTTTTTTTCTTACTATGCCCAGTGGGTCCCCAACTACATTGCAAAGGCCATGATGCACGCCATTGACGAGTCCCTCCCCTTCCAGGTCGAGAGCGACGCGTCCGACGTAGCTCTGGCGGCCACCCTCAACCAAGCGGGCCGACCCGTGGCCTTCTTCTCACATACCCTCCATGCTTCCGAAATCTGCCACTCCTCAGTCAAAAAGGAGGCCCAGGCCATCGTAGAAGCTGGGCGACATTGGGGGCATTACCTGGCCGGCGGGAGATTCACTCTCCTCACTGACCAACTGTCGGTCGCCTTCATGTTCGACAATGCACAGCGGGGCAAGATAAAAAACGATAAGATCTTACGGTGGAGGATCAAACTCTCCACCTACAACTATGAGATCTTGTATCGTCCCGGGAAGCTAAACGAGCCTCCTGATGCCCCGTCCCTCGGCATATGTGCCAACGCACAAGTGGACCACCTCCGAGCCCGCCACGAGGACCTCTGCCACCCGGGGGTCACTCGCTTCTTCCACTTTATCAAGACCCGCAACCTGCCCTACTCCATCGAGGAGGTCAGGACAGCCACCAGGAATTGCCAAATCTGCGCGGAGTGCAAACCGCACTTCTACAGGTCAGAGAAAACGCACCTGATAAAGGCTTCCCGTCCCTTTGAATGCCTCAGCATGGATTTCAAAGACCCCCTCCCCTCCACCGACCGCAACACGTACTTCCTGAATGTGATTGACGAGTACTCCCGGTTCCCATTCGCCATCCCCTGCCCCGACATGACCGCAACCACCGTCATCAAGGCCCTCCATAGCATCTTTACGCTGTTCGGGTTCCCCGCTTACATACATAGTGATAGGGGGTCCTCCTTTATGAGCGACGAACTGCGTCAATTCCTGCTCAGCAAGGGCATTGCCTCGAGCAGGACGACCAGTTACAACCCCCGGGTTAACGGACAGGTAGAGAGGGAGAACGGAACGGTCTGGAAGACAGTCCAACTGGCCCTACAGTACAGGAATCTCCAGTCTCCCGCTGGGCAGGAAGTCCTCCCGGATGCCCTCCACTCCATCCGGTCACTGCTTTGTACCACGACCAACCAAACACCTCATGAACGTCTCCTTGTCTTCCCAGGAAGTCCTCCTCTGGGACCTCGCTCCCGACCTGGCTGGCAGTTCCCGTACCCATCCTGCTCCGAAAACACGTGCGGGCGCACAAGTCGGACCCGTTGGTCGAGAGGGTCCATCTGCTCCATGCTAACCCCCAGTACGCCTACGTGGCGTACCCCGACGGCTGACAAGATACGGTCTCCCTACCAGACCTGGCGCCCGCCGGAGCCCCACGCACACCCCAGTCACCAGTCCCACCCTCCCTTCCACCGGTGCACTTTACAGCCGCCCCCTTCCCAGGAGGATCGGTTCTTCCGCCGGCCCCGTGTAGAACCCCCGCCCACCGACGCACCCCGCAGGCGCTCCCTTCCCAGGTCAATCGGCTTCCCCACCAGCGCTGTCTAGAGGTGTTGAAGCTGCCACAGAGATCGAGGCCACGCTCCCGGAGTCACAGACACCCGAGCCTCCACCTGCGTCACCACCAAAGCTTCGACGATCACAGAGGACGACCAGGGCCCCCGATCGACTGATTGTTTCATCTTAAAGTGTATATAGTTAATTGTGAAATTGTAAATAGTTATGACAATAAGACAAAACGCTGTACAGAGATATTACGGTACCTCCATAACCATAACTTCTACCACGTTACCATGTTGTAATACCAAGCCACCACCACCACTCTTTTTTAACAGGGGGTGAGTGTGGTAGTCTGTGTAGAGGTGTTACGGTACCTAGTAATGCTGGAACACCATTGGTAGATATTGTATGTTTCCCATTGGTCAAGCTGTATGGTAGCTCCGCCCTGCATGTTTATTAAAGCCTTCAGTTGGACTACAACCTCGCTTTAGTAGTCATTGATCGTGCATCAGGTATGGAGAAGGCAATGGTCACCCTGAACCTCTATGCCATGGGGTCTTTCCAGGCACAGAGTGGGGACCTGGCCGGGATCCCACAGACCTCGGTGCACAGTGCTTCCGCGCCGTCATCGAGGTCCTATATGCCCAGGCGGATCAATACATCCATTTTGATGTGGACCAAGCCCACCAGGATGCCCAGGCAGTGGGGTTCACCACCATCGCAGGGATGCCCCGGGTCCAGGGGACGATAGACGAGATGCATGTCCCCCTTTGGGCATCTGCGGATAACAGGCAGCTCTACACAAACCAAAATGCCCAGCCTGTCTGTAACCATCAGCTGCACATTGTGCACCTCTGCGCTCGATACCCAGGCAGTGTGCACGCTGCATTCATCCTGGCAATCCCTGACATGTTCGAGATGCCCTCCACTCCTGGGTGACAGCGGTTACCCGCTGTGGCCATGGCTGATGACACCTATCGGAGGCCACAGACCGACGCAGAGACCCGCTACAACAACGCGCATACAGCGACCAGGGAGGGGTGTGATCGAGAGGTGCTTTGGCCTACTGAAGATGCGGTTCAGGTGCCTGCACCGCTCTGGAGGGGCCCTCCAGTATGATGCTGAGAGGGTTGCCTGCATCGTGGTGGCCTGCTGCAGCCTTTACAACATCTCGCAGCAGAGGGGCGATGTGCTGGAGGAGGGTGAGGAGGAAGGGCAGACCTCATCCAACGAGAAGAATGCGGGGCGAGGGTGGGGATGAGCAAGACATGGGGCACGGGCAGGCACGGGAAGCCGCACAACATGTGCGCCTGGGCCAATGCGCACAAGGTGCTCTGATTGTCTCCAGGTTCACCGACTAGGAGGATGGATGGGGTGTCTGGCCAGGGGCATGGACACCAACCCCCCCCCCCCCCACCCACCTACACCCCCTCCCTTATACATAACTGCAGCATTGCGAGATGGGGTCCCTGGATTGGCAGTGGCCGGGTCTGGTCCATGGGATGGAGGGTGCTGACAACCCGCGCTACGATGAGCTCTGGTGCTCCGCTTCATATGACAACATCTGACCCCTGTCCAAGGTTGCACCATCCGCCTGGGTGATCCCTGCATGCGGGCTGGTCATTCCATCTCCAGGTCGTGCCACATTCCTGGGGTGGGGGTGGTGGAGACGATCGGGGGGTTGTGGGGAGCATGGTCCACCCGGAGGGCCTGCACCATTCCCCCGCAAGCCCCTCCCCTCCCAGCGGCCAGCCCGGACCCGCCCACACCTCACACTATCAGATAGAGCACCGAAGCAGGTTGTAACGATGGTAACAAGTGTTTATTGTGAACAAATATTTACAAATCTACAAGGGGCAGCACGGTAGCATTGTGGATAGCACAATTGCTTCACAGCTCCAGGGTCCCAGGTTCGATTCCGGCTTGGGTCACTGTCTGTGCGGAGTCTGCACATCCTCCCCGTGTGTGCGTGGGTTTCCTCCGGGTGCTCCGGTTTCCTCCCACAGTCCAAAGATGTGCAGGTTAGGTGGATTGGCCATGATAAATTGCCCTTAGTGTCCAAAATTGCCCTTAGTGTTGAGTGGGGTTACTGGGTTATGGGTATGGGGTGGAGGTATTGACCTTGGGTGGGGTGCTCTTTCCAAGAGCCGGTGCAGACTCGATGGTCCGAATGGCCTCCTTCTGCACCGCAAATTATGTGAAATCTGTGTCCTGCCCCCATGCCAACTTAACTGGTTTCTAACTTTCTGGCCTTACGGGCACTAAGGCTACACCTAGATGGTTCCCCAGACGGTACAGCAGGAATGGTGGCAGCCTGCTGTGACCGAGGGTCCCCGTTGGTGTGCATCTTCAGGGGTGACTCGGTCTGGATGGGCCCAGCCGCTGCTCGGGTGTCACAGGTGGTTTGGTGCCGCCCTGTTATGCCCACCAGATGGGCCAGGACCAGGAGGGTGGGACTGGGGGGTGGTTCCGAGGTGTTGCGGTGTCTGACACCTCTCCTGCGCAAGTCACGGCATGGGCCCCATCACCTCCTCCTCGCTCTGGTGCCCGATATCCACGGGCTACCCCATGGGATGGGGGTGCGAGCGGGGCCACTCCCTGAGCTCTCTTCCCCCCTTCTGGGACTGGGCCACCTCCCTCAATGTCTACGCCATGCCAGCCAGCGCCAGGGCAAAGCCGCCGATGTTCCCAGCCATGACCTGATGTGACTGAGCCACACTGAGGAGTGCCGCTGCAATGTCCAGGTGGCTCTGGCACATGGCTGCCTGGGAGAGGACAGCCCTGTCCTGGGCCTCGGCCACCGTCAGTACAGAATACCCCAGGCCTTGGACACACAAATCCATATCCAAAACCGTCACCCCCAGTGCCTCCACCACGGACACCATCCGTGCAGTGTTGGCCTGGGTGGCACGCATGGCCGGCACCGCCCACTGCTCCTCCAACTACGCTCGCAGGTGCTGGATGGTCACCAATATCCCCTCCTGGGGTCCCTAGCTCTCTGACTGCATTTGCGCTGTGACTGGGACTGGATGTTCCAGAATCCCGGGACCAATCCGGACAGCAGCTAGTTCATGGGGCTGGCCTGCCCTCTGACTGTCCAGCCGCTTGGGTGTTTCTAACTCCACCTGTTGTACCGGATTAGCTGTGTGGTGCGCACCAGATAGTGTCCCAGGAACCTCTTCACTAAAGTTCCCAACCAAGGTGAGAGTCTCTGGGTTTGTGGAGGGTGTTGGAGACAGCTGAACATGACATGAACTTGAAACATACAGTGCTGAAGGAGGCCATTCGGCCCATCGAATCTGCACCGACCCACTTAAGCCCTCACTTCCACCCTATCCCCGTAACCCAATAACCCCCCCTAACCTTTTTGGACACTAAGGGCAATTTATCATGGCCAATCCACCTAACCTGCACGTCTTTGGACTGTGGGAGGAAACCGAAGCACCCGGAGTAAACCCACGCACACACGGGGAGGATGTGCAGAATCCGCACAGACAGTGACCCAGCGGGGAATCGAACCTGGGACCCTGGCGCTGTGAAGCCCACAGTGCTATCCACTTGTGCTACCGTGCTGCGAAGGGAAATCCGTGTCATCCTCCGATCCATGCTCTGGGGCATCCTGAGTCTCAGGCAGAGGGTTGGTGTCCGGGCTGCTCTCCCTGTCAGTACTCAGCTGTCTGGGGGCACTAGCTCTGAGACTGGCTGGGGGCGGGGATACCGGATGGACCGTCACCATCTCCGGCAGGGGTGACCTTAACTTTCCAAATATTGATTGAAACCTCTATATGTCGAACAATTTGGATGGGGCAGTTTTTGTACAGTGTGTGCAGGAGGGTTTCCTGACACAACATGTGGATAGGCCGACAAGAGGGGGGGCCACATTGGATTTGGTACTGGATAATGAACCGGGCCAAGTGTTAGATTTGTTTGTGGGAGAGCAATTTGGAGATAGTGACCACAATTCGGTGTCTTTCACTATTGGGGGAGGAGTAATTATGATGCGATTAGGCAAGAATTAGGGAGCATAAGATGGGAACAGAAACTGTCAGGGAAAGGCACAAATGAAAAGTGGAGGAATTTGCTCAAGGAACAAATACTGTGTGTCCTTGATAGGCATGTCCCTGTCAGGCAGGGAGGAAGTGGCCGTGTGAGGGAACCATGGTTCACAAAAGAGATTGAATATCTTGTCAAGAGGAAAAAGGAAGCGTTTGTAAGGATGAGAAAACAAGGTTCAGTTGGGTCGCTTGAGGGTTACAAGTTAGCAAGGAATGAGCTAAAAAAAGGGCTTAGGAGAGCTAGGAGGGGGCATGAGAAGTCCTTGGCGGGTCAGATCAAGGAAACCCACAAGGCTTTTTACTCTTATGTGAGAAATAAAAGAATGACCAGGGTGAGGTTAGGGCCGGTCAAGGACAGTAGTGGGAACTTGTGCATGGAGTCAGAAGAGATAGGACAGGCGTTGAATGAATATTTTTCTTCAGTGTTCACCGAGGAGAGGGGCCATGTTTTTGAGGATGAGAGTGTGATACAGGCAGGTAGGCTGGAGGAGGTAGATGTTCTGAGGGAAGATGTATTCGCAATTCTGAAAAACCTGAGGGTCGACAAGTCCCCTGGGCCAGATGGGATATATCCTAGTATTCTTTGGGAGGCAAGGGATGAGATTGCAGAGCCTTTGGCTTTGATCTTTGGGTCCTCGCTGTCCCTGGGAATAGTGCCAGAGGACTGGTGAGTGGCGAATGTTGTTCCTCTGTTCAAGAAAGGGAATAGGAATGACCCTAGTAATTATAGGCCAGTTAGTCTTACTTCGGTGGTCGGTAAGTTAATGGAAAGGGTCCTGAGGGATAGGAATAATGAGCATTTGGAAAGATGCAACTTAATCCGGGATAGTCAACACGGATTCGTGAAGGGTAAGTCTTCATAAATTATCATAGAATTTACAGTGCAGAAGGAGGCCATTTGACCCATCGAGTCTGCACCGGCTCTTGGAAAGAGCACCCTACCCAAGGTCAACACCTCCACCCTATCCCCATAACCCAGTAACCCCACCCAACACCAAAGGGCAATTTTGGACACTAAGGGCAATTTATCATGGCCAATCCACCTAACCTGCGCATCTTTGGACTGTGGGAGGAAACCGGAGCACCCGGAGGAAACCCACGCACACACGGGGAGGATGTGCAGACTCCGCACAGACAGTGACTCAAGCCGGAATGGAACCTGGGACCCTGGAGCTGTGAAGCAATTGTGCTATCCACAATGCTACCGTGCTATCGTCTTGCCTCACAAATTTTATTGAATTCTTTTGAGGAGATAACTAAGTGTGTAGATGAAGGTAGAGCAGTTGATGTTGTATACATGGATTTTAGTAAGGCGTTTGATAAGGTTCCCCATGGTCAGCTCATGAAGAAAGTAAGGAGGTGTGGGATAGAGGGAAATTTGGCCAATTGGATAAGTAACTGGCTATCACATAAAATTCAGAGGATGGTGGTGGATGGAAAATTTTCAGACTGGAGACCAGTTACCAGCGATGTACCACAGGGATCAGTGCTGGGTCCTCTGCTATTTGTGATTTTTATAAACGACTTGGAGGAAGGGGCTGAAGTGTGGGTCAGTAAATTTGCTGATCCACCTCCGGTACCAGAGCCCCCACGGATTCACCACATTCAACCGCCGTCTTGTATTACTTGCGAGCTGCCTGCACTTCACAAAGCCTGTTTGATCTTCGGCCACCACTCCGGGGACACACTACTCCATCCTCCCCACCAACAACTTAGCCAATACTTTCATATCCATGTTCAATGGTGATATGGGCTTAAACGACACACATTCCACCAGGTCCTTCCCCTTTTTCGGAATTAGTGTGATAAATGTCTGTGTCATCATCTCCGGCAACTCCCCTACTCCAATGCTTCATTAAACGCCCCCAACAGATGTGGTGGCAGATCCATCGCAAATTCCTCATAAAATTCCACCGGGTACCCATCCGGCCCAGGGGCCTTCCCCGACTTCATACCCCTGATACTATCCTGCACCTCCCTCAGCCCCAGGGGCTCCTCCAACTCCTGCCTCTTTGCTTCCTCCACCTGGGGAAATTCCAGCTCGTCCAGAAACCACCCCATGTCCCCCTCCTCTCCTCCTGGTTCTGCCTCATAAAGTCCCTGGTAGTACTCCCTAAATGCCTCTAAATGCTCAGACACCACATCCCAGACTCAGTCTGTATCTTCAATATTTCCCTGGACGCAGCCTGCCTCCGCAGCTGATGTGCCAGCATGCGGCTCGCCTTCTCCCCAAACTCAGATTGCACCCCCCTTGCCCTACCTGTTGTCAGCCTGTCAAACTGCCCCTGCAACTTTTTCCTCCTCGCCAATCCCTCCATGGTGGGCACCCTTGAATATTCGATGTCCACCGCCACTATCTCGCTCACGAGACGATCATGTTCCTCCCTCCATTCCCTATCTGCACAGGCCATAAAACAAAATAATTTGGACCACTGCCTTCAGTGCTTCCCACAAAATGGCCACTGGCACTTCCCCATTCTGATTCAACTCTACATAATCCCTAATTGCCAACCGCACCTTATCACAAAAACCTCCATCCACCAACAACCCTGAATCAAACCGCCACACCAGCCTCTGCTCTCGTCCTGTTCTAAACCGAATCTCCAGCCAGCGGGGTACATGGTCTGAGATAACTATCCCCGCATATTCTGCCCCCTCCACCCCAAACAAAATCTTCCAACTCACTACAAAGTAGTCAATCCTCGAATACACCTTATGGACGAGTGAAAAGAAGGAATACTCCCTTCCTCCTGGGTTCTGAAAACACCATGGGTCCACCATACCCATCCTCTCCAGAAACCCCTCCAGCTCCCTCGCCATTCGTACCCTACCCATTGACCTGGGGCTTGACCTATGCACCCTCGGCTCCAGGACACAGTTAAAATCTCCTCCCATGATCAACTGGTCCGTGGCCAAATCCGGGAGCTGCCAACAACCCCCTCATAAAACCTACGTCATCCCAACTTGGGGCGTACACATTTACCAACACTACCAGTGACCCTTCCAGTACCCCACTCACAATCACATATCTCCCTCCTCACCTCGGACCCCTCACCTCCTTCGCACTCACAAATCCCATTTTTATGCTCATTAACATCGCCACTCCTCTCGATTTCGAATCAAACCGAGTGAAGAACCTGCCAGAACCCCTTCCTTAACCTAACCTGGTCCTTCACATGGAGGTGCGTCTCCTGCAGAAAGACCACCCCCGTTTTCAAGCTCCTGAGTGCTCGAACACCCGTGACCTTTTAACCGGCCCATTCAGTCCCCGGATGTTCCATGCTACCAGCCTTACCGGTGGCTTATGCCTCTAATCCCCTCTACCGTCTGTCATCTTCCCCACTTAACTCCCGCCCCTTTAATTCCACCCTGTACCTAGCCCATCCCAGATGGCCCCTTTCTCCGCCCATGACCATGTCATCTCTCACCCCGTGCCACATCGCAACAGCCTCCCCCCCCCTTCCCCATCCCCCCCACAGCCCTCCTTCCCCCATCCCCCCTCCCCATTCCCCCAACAGCCCTCCTTCCCCCATCCCCCCTCCCCGTCCACCCCTCTCGGCCTTCTCCTCCACCACCTCACTTCCATTCACCAGAATAACCTGCTAGCGTAGCAGCCCCTGCCCAAAGGCACTTACCAATGACCTCCTCCTCCACCTGCCACTCCTCAGCTAAAGGAGAAAGACTCCCTGTTGATCTTACACTCCCCCACCCAAGCAAAGACTTCTCCTGAACTCCAGGCAGCCTTCTCCAAAAGTAAACAAATAAATGTTAAACATAAACAGTCCCAGAAAACAGGAGGGGGGAACGGAAACAACCATCCCCATATAAATCTTGCACCCTTCACAATCCCAGCACCCTTCACAATCCCAACAGTAACAAACAAACACACACACCCCCAAAAAAAGGAATATTCCCCAATCCCTACCTCCACATCAAACATGCTCCACCATTACATAGTGCCAGCACCCCAGTTCCCAAGCATTGTCCACTCAGTTCTCCCCCAGTTTATGCTCCTTAATGAAGTCTTCGACCGCTTCTGGGGCCTCAAAATAATACTCCAGGCCTCTGAACGTCACCCATAATTTCGCCAGGTAGAGCACCCCAAACCTGATCTGCCGCCGATACAGCATCGCCTTGGCCTTGTTGAAGCTTGCCCATCGCTTTGCCAACTCGGTTTCAATGTCCTAATAAATTCGGACCCTATTCCCCTTCCAGTCGCTGATACGCTTTTCCCTGGCCCACCGTAAAATCTTCTCTTTCTCTTCAAATTTGTGGAGCCTCACAATCACCGCCCGTGGCGGCTCTCCAGCCCCAGGCTTCTGCCTCAGGGACCTATACGCTCGGTCCACTTCAGGCGCCTTATCTACCACCCCTTCTGCCACCAGTCCTGCCAGCATCTTTAAGATGTACCTCGTGGCACTCATACCCTCCACTCCTTCAGGCAGGCCGACTATTCACAGGTTCTGCCTTCTCAAGGCATTCTCCTGCTCCTCCACCTTTGCCTTCAACTTTTTACACAGGTCACCTAGGAGCCAAACCTCTGCCTCTAAAGTCACCACACGATTGCTGTGGTCCGAGATCACTCCTTCGATCTCACGAATCTGCGACCTCTGCACCTCCAAACACTTCTCCACCCGTTCCAAAGAACTCTTCAGGGGGTATCACCGCTTCTCCATTGTCCTTTGCGAGATCTTTTCGAAGTTGTTCCCTCTGCTGCTGAAATTCAGCTTTGATAAAGGCCATCAAGTCAAGCTGAAGCCTTTTAACGAGATCTCCCCCCACCCCCCCCCCCCCCCCCCCGGCCTGTAACAATTTTACAGCCAAATCTCTCACTGTTTTCTGCCGGGTCTGGTAACCAAGAGACATACCATTCCTGGGAGAAAGTACTCCTCCAACATTCACCTACTTCTTTTCATCAAAATTCCACCTGTATTGGTTAAAAAGAGTTCTTTTCTGTGACCCTGTGCAGGAGCTGACTTGTATGTGACCACTTACTCCATGGCCCACACCGGAAGTCCAAGCCTATACCATCATGATACCAACCTTGGCCAAAACACTCAGCACTTCCTTGTGCCGTACCCCTCTGTACGCATCATATCCATGTATTTGTCAAGATGTCTTTCGAACGCCATTAATGTATCTGCTTCCACAATCTCCCCTGTCAACGGGTTCCAGACACTCACCACCCTCTTTGTAAAAAAACATGCCTCACATAACTCTTCTAAACTTTGCCCATGGACCTTAACCTATGCCCCCTGGTGACTGACCCCTCCATCCTGAGAAAGAGTGCCTGCCCATCCACTCTATTTATGCCCCTCATAATCTTGTAGATCTCTATCAGGTCACCCCTCAACCTCCGTCGTTCTAATAAAAACAGTCTGAGCTATTCAGCCTCTCCTCATAGCTAACACCCTCCAGACCAGGCAACATCCTGGTACACCTCCTCTGCACACTCTCCAAAGCCTCCACATCCTTCTAGTAGTGTGGCGACCGGAATTGTGTGCAATATTCCAAGTGCGGCCTTACCAAGGTTCTATACAATTGCTGCATGACTTGAACGTTTTTACACTCGATGCCCCATCCAATGAAGGCAAGCATTCCGTATGCTTTCTTGACTACCTTTTCCACTTGTGTTGCCACTTTCAAAGGTCTGTGGACATATACGTCCAGATCTCTCTGACTTTCTATGTTCCTAAGAGTTTTGCCATTTACGGTATATTCCCCCTCTATGTTAGATCGACCAAAAGGCCTTACCTCACATTTGTCTGGATTAAACTCCATTTGTCATTTCTCTCCCCAAGTCTCCAAGCTATCTATGTCCTGCTGCAATCTCTGACAATCCTCAACACTATCTGCCAATTCACCAACCTTGGTGTGATCCGCTAACTTACTAATCAGACCAGCTACATTTTCCTCCAATTCGTTAATGTATACTACAAACAGCAGAGGCCCCAGCATAGATCCCTGTGGAACACCACTTACAGTCACAACCTTACATTGAGAAAAACACCCTTCTACTGTTTGCCTTTGCCTTCTGTCACTGAGCTAGTTCTGTATCCATCTTACCACTTCACCTCTGATCCCGTGACTTCACCTTTTGTACCAGTCTGCCATGAGGCAGTTTGTCAAAGGCTTTAGGGCAGCACAGCAGCAAGCACAATTGCTTCACAGCTCCAGGGTCCCAGGTTCGATTCTCAGCTTGGGTCACTGTCTGTGCGCAGTCTGCACGTTTTCCCCATATCTGCGTGGGTTTCCTCCGGGTGCTCCGGTTTCCTCCCACAGTCCAAAGATGTGCAGGTTAGGTGGATTGGCCATGCTAAATTGCCCTTGGTGTCCAAAATTGCCCTTAGTGCTGGGTGGGGTTACTGGGTTATGGTGATCGGGTGGAGGTGTGGACTCTTTCCAAGAGCCGGTGCAGACTCGATAGGCCGAATGGTCTCCTTCTGCCTGTAAATTCTATGTAATTTACTGAAGTCCATGCAAACAACATCCAGCGCTCTCCCCTCATTAATCATCTTTGTCACCTCCTCAAAAAACTCGATCTAGTGAGGCATGACCTCCCCTTCACAAAACCATGCTGTCGATTGCTAATGAGTCCATTTGTTTCCAAATGGGTATGAATCCTGTCCCTGAGAATTCTCTCCAATAGTTTATTTCCTACCGAACTGAGGCTCATCGGCCTATAGTTTCCAGGATTATCCCTGCTATCTTTCTTAAACAGCGGTACCACATTAGCTCTTCTCCAGTCCTCTAGGATCTCACCTGTAGCCAATGAGGATACAAGGATGTCAGTCAAGGCCCCATAAATTTCCTCCCTTGCTTCCCTCAGTATTCTGGGGTTAAATCCCATCCAGTCCAGACTTATCTACCTTAATATCATTTAAAAGACCCAATACCTCCTCCTTATCAATGTCAACATGACCCAGGCTGTCCACGCATCCTACCCAAGAATCATCTTCCACAAAGTCCTTTTCTTTCGTGAACACTGATGCAAAGTACTCATTTAGTCCAATCCTTTCCCTGGGCACCCTCTTGCTTTTTACATATGAATAAAAAGCTTTGGGATTCACCGTAATCCTACTTGCCAAGGACTTTTCATGACCCCTCCCAGCCCTCCTAATTTCCTGCTTGAATACCTTCCTACTTTCTTGTTTCAACTGTCCCCAGCCTTCTAGACCGTACAAAAGCCTCCTTTTTCTTTTTGACAAGTTCACAATATCCCTCCTTATCCAAGGCTCCCTAAATTTCCCATACTTATCATTTGTTCTCTCAGGAAACCGACTTTCCTGAATCCTAATTAACTGTCGCTTGAAAGACTCCCACATGTCCAATGTTGATTTACCCCCCAACAGCCGCACCCAATCCAAATTCTTCAATTCCTGTGTAATGTTATCGTAATTTGCCTTTCCCCAGTTTAGCACCTTAACACGAGGGTTACCCTCATCACTATCCAAAAGAACCCTAAAACTTACAGAATCGTGGTCACTACTCCCAAAATGTTCCACGACTGAAACCTCAACCACCTGTCCAGGCTCATTCCCTAATACCAGGTCCAGTACTGCCCCTTCCCCAGTTGTACTATCTACATATTGTATCAAGAAGCCTTCATGGTTATACCTTACAAACTCTGCCCCATCCAAGCTCCTTGCACTAAGTGAGTCCCAGTCAATATAGGGGAAATTAAAATCCCCTACCACAACAACAACCCTGTTACTTTTGCATCTATCCAAAATCTCTCTACCTATTGGCTCCTCTATCTCTCAGCTGTAATATACGCCCAACATTGTGATTGCCCCCTTCCTTTTCCTGAGCTCTACCCAGATTGCCTCAACCCATGAGCCCTCAGAGGTGTCCTCCCGCAGTACGGCCATTATATTCTCCTTAACCAGTAATGCTACTTCCCCGCTTTTACATTCCCCTCTATCTCTTGAAGCATTTGTACCTCCAACATCCAGCTGCCAATCCTGCCCTTCCTTTAACCACTTTTCTGTGATAGCCACATCATAGTTCCAAGTACTAATAAGTGTTCTAAATTTATCTGCCTTACCTGCTATACTTCAGGCATTGAAACAAATACACTTCAAACCACTGCAATTCAGCAGACATTGTTGTTCTCTTATTTTTATTCTCTCTTTTCCCTTCAGTTATTACACCTCCTAAGCTAACGCTCTGGTTCCCAACCCCCTGCCATACTCGTTCAAATCCTCCTGAGTGACTCCAGCAAACCTCCCAGCCAAGTTATTGGTGCCCCTCCAGTTTAGATGCAACCCGTTCTTCATGTACAGGGCACACCTGCTCAGGAAGAGATCCCAGTGGTCCAGAAATCTGAAACCCTCCCTCCTACACCACCAGTTTAGTCACATATTTAGCTGCACTATCCTCCTAGTTCTAGCCCTACTGGCACGTGGCACAGGGAGTAATCCTGAGATTATAATCCTAGAGGTCCTGATTTTTAGCTTACTGCCTAACTTCCTGAACTCCTTCTGCAGGATCTCATCACTCTTCCTGCCTATGTCGTTAGTACCTACGTTATGTACTACGACCTCTGGCTGTTCACCCTCCCCCTTAAAGATGTCCTGTGTTTGTTCCGAGACATTCTACCACAGTGTAGCCGAATTCTCCCTCCGTGTACCTGAACAGGCGCCGGAGTGTGGCGACTCGGGAATTTTCACAGTAACTTCATTGCAGTGTTAATGTAAGCCTACTTGTGACAATAAGGATTATTATTATTTTAAAAGGGCTTGGTTTCTTTTAAAATAATACACTGTCCTATGAAATACAGTCACATAGTTTAAGATATCTATGAACCTTATTTGGATGCTGGGCATTCCATAACTTGGCTGTGGAATCAGAAGTACAATTTCAATATTTGCCAATACAATGTGGATGTAGTGAAGATAAAGGATAACAACAAAATATAGGAAGACATTAATAATTTTGCAGAATGGGCAACTCAACTTCAATAAAGATATGCAAGAGGCGTCTTTTGTCGGAAAATTAAGGAGCCTGCATAGTCCTTGGAAAATAAATGTTTAAATGAGATAAAGCAGGTGTACAAATCATTAAAAGTAGTGATGCAGGTTAATAAGAGCATTAGAAAGGTAAACAAAGATCCCAATCATTTTCTAGGGGGATATAATTGAAAAGCAGAGAAGTTCTGTTCAACTTACAGAGAATGTGAGGTAGTCCACATTTGAAGTATGATGAATGTGATAATCCTCACAAGGACCTCGAGGGATCACTCACTGATCTCCCTGGGGGGCTCATGGAGTACGAGTTTGCATGGTAAGGGGCAGAGGCCCGTCCAACTGGGACTAGTTATCGAGCCTTTCAAATACCATCCCAGACCCAGACTGCTGGGTTCCTGTAATCGCGGGCTGGGTCACAGGGGAGGGACTTTCCTTTGGCGTTAAAATAAATTTGATTTGACCTTTACCTTTGTGTCTCCTGGATTACTAGGCTGGTGACGATGAGGAAGAATGGAATTCTGGACAGCCTTGCTTAGAAAAAGAACACCTCCGTTAAGTGTACGAAGAGAACCCGCAAATGCCATTATTTGGGAAACTCGAGCCATATGGTGTGGGCGTGGAAGATTGGCTACAGTATGCTGAAAGAATGTGTTATTTCTTTCCTGCAAATGCATAGAAGGGACGACTGACATAAAGTAATCCTTTTGTCTGTGGAGTCCAGATGTTTGCCATCATTAGGAGGCTGACTTACCTGGCTTGCCCAGATTCAACTTTTACTGAGCTGGTAGACTTAGTTGTGAACCACTATGATCCAGCACCATGTTATTCCCAGGTTTAATACAGCCAGAAGAATCCCTGGAAAACCTGTAATGGAATTCCTGACCAAGCTCAGGAAAATGGCTTAGCACTGCGAGTATGGGTCAACCCTGCTGGGGATGCTACCGGCTGGTATGCAGGATAGCCAATGTTGCGACACAGAGAAAACTGCTTGTAGAACCCACTCTTGATCTTAAAAGAGCCAGAGAACTGGTACTGTCCCTGGAAAATGCTGAAAAAGGTGCCCAGGAACTCCAAACGTTCAATAGACTGCAGCGTGCTCAAGTGCTGAACATTCCCATTATAGGAAAACCCGAGTTACCTGTAGACAGCACCTATGCACCTCACCCGCCATCTGGTCATACTCAGCCAGGGCACAAATGGACATAGGCTAATGGCCGCAAAACTCCAGGACTGTTAGAGAAGCTTCCTCACAGAACTTTGGATAGCAGTCACAAGAGTTCGGTACTTGTGGCCTGAGAATACGCCCAAGACAGGGCTGCCAGAATCGCCTTGTGCATACTGCCCAAGCCAGAAGTCATAAGCCACGGCAGGTTTCAGCTCTAAACATCCACCAGCTCGGACAAGATGAACTAAAGCAGTTGAATTGTACCACCACCCCCAAATTTTCCCATATCAAGATTAAACTCTGGGTTAACAGTCACCCCTTGGAAATGAAAGTGGACACGTGAGCCGCTGTCTCCATTGTGGAACAGACCTTCAGGAACCTCTTGACCCGGCATCATGCCCCTGTGCCTGCTGGACATCATGGCCAGGGTGGCCACATATGCAGGGGAGCCTCTACCCTGGTCACCCAGGAGCAGCAGTTGGTCCAACTTCCCCGAATAGTCATGCAAGGACTAGGACTCAGCCTTCTGGGCAGAGACCAGCTGCAAAAATCCAATTGGACTGGCAGGCAAACTGATGCCTATATGAAGTCATCGGGAAATACCCCAAGGCATTTCAGGAGGGCCTTGGAAGATCAGCAGTGCATGGGCAGTAGTCTACATGGACCCGGAGGCCTTATCTAAATATTTCAGGACATGACTGATCCCTTATGCCTTGCCCACGAAGGTAGAGGCCGAACCTGGGCATCTGGAGCATCATGACAAAAGTCGTTCAATATACTTTGCAGATAGGGTTGGGCCAGTGGCTCCTGTACTAAAACTCAATAATTCGTTCTGTCTTGACCGGTACCCCATGCTGCAGGCCACAGGTTTACCAAGCTGGAGAAGAGTAAAGCGTACCTCAGCTGGAGCTCGATACAGAAAATATCCTTCAAGGGCTTCCTGGAGTGACAGTGTACCTCGATGATGTGTTAATCACAGGGCTACTGACAAAGAACACCTTTGGAGTAGGGGCAGTCTTCACCCATCGGTAGGTTGATGGCACTGGCCGACCGATTGCATATGCGCCACAGACCATGGCAGATAGAGCGATGCTATGCACAAATTGAAGAGTTTGGCCGTGATATTCGGAGTGAAGAAATTCCATCCGTACGTTTACGGCCGACCCTTTATGATAATCTCAGACCATAAAGCCCCGATGGGCCTTTTTAAGAAGAGGCAATCCCACCCATCGTGTCAGCTTCCCGGATTCAGCGCTGGGCACTCTTATTGGCAGCATAGGAATACTCCTTCGAGCACCACCCAGGAACGCACATAGCGAATGCTGATCCCATGAGACACCTACTGTTGCCCACAAGCTCGCACCCTATGTGTCCCCCCCCTCAACATGAATGGACAAATTCATCACAACTTTAAATTTTATGGACACCCTGCACAAAATTCAAGGTCATCCTAGAGAGGACCTGAAGCCTTTCCTGTCTGAACAGCAAGAATTCAGAGTGGAAGATGGCATCATCCTGTGGGAAGCCCAAGTGGTTGTCCCTCATCCTGGCAGTGCTCCATCTTGAAGGAACTCAACAGTGGTCACGCAGGAGTCTCCAAGATGAAGATGGTCGTAAGGAGCTATATCTGGTGGGCAAGGCTTGATTCTAACATTGAAAGTTTGGTAAAAAACTGCCCATCATGTCAGGAAAATCAGAAGCTCCCAGTCGGCCTGGCTACACCCGGCAGACCTTGGATATGGGAACACATGGTCTTCACCGGGCCATTTATGGGTTCGATGTTTTCAATCTTGATTGACACCCATTCGAAATGGATGACCATACAACGATGTCCTCCACAACGTCCAGCACCAGCAGAGAATTCCAGGCGTTCGCGAAGACCAATGGGATGATGCACATTTGGAAGGCACCCTACCACTCACCTTCTAATGGCTTGACTGAGCAGGCGGTCCAAGCATTTAGAAACAATAGGAATAAACAGACCACCGACTCACTCAAAACCAAATGGTTCAGTCACTTTTCAATTACAAGATGCCACGTGACAATGGTGGTTGCGCCAGTAGAATTGCTGATGGACCGACGCCTCTTGACCAGACTCAGTCTACTGTTTCCTAACCCAAGTGGGAAAGTGGAGTCAAAACACGAGGCTCAGAAGAAAAATTGCTGACATCCTGCCAAACCAATAGAAATTTTAGGGTGGGAGATGTCATCCAAATTGGGCACGGGAGCAATAGGTCAGGAGGTGAGAGGGTTGAGGGAGAACTAGGGAATAGGGACAGTGTGGCTCTGAGGCAGAGCAGACGGGGAGAAGTTGCTGAACACAGCGGGTCTGGTGGCCTGAAGTGCATATGTTTTAATGCAAGGAGCATTACGGGTAAGGCAGATGAACTTAGAGCTTGGATTACTACTTGGAACTATGATGTTGTTGCCATTACAGAGACCTGGTTGAGGGAAGGGCAGGATTGGCAGCTAAACGTTCCAGGATGTAGATGTTTCAGGCGGGATAGAGGGGGATGTAAAAGGGGAGGCGGAGTTGCGCTACTTGTTCAGGAGAGTATCACAGCTATACAGCGAGAGGACACCTCAGAGGGCAGTGAGGCTATATGGGTAGAGATCAGGAATAAGAAGGGTGCAGTCACAATGTTGGGGGTATACTACAGGCCTCCCAACAGCCAGCGGGAGATAGAGGAGCAGATAGGTAGACAGATTTTGGAAAAGAGTAAAAACAACAGGGTTGTGGTGATGGGAGACTTCAACTTCCCCAATATTGACTGGGACTCACTTAGTGCCAGGGGCTTAGACGGGGCAGAGTTTGTAAGGAGCATCCAGGAGGGCTTCTTAAAACAATATGTAAACAGTCCAACTAGGGAAGAGGCGGTACTGGACCTGGTATTGGGGAATGAGCCCGGCCAGGTGGTAGATGTTTCAGTAGGGGAGCATTTCGGTAACAGTGACCACAATTCAGTAAGTTTTAAAGTACTGGTGGACAAGGATAAGAGTGGTCCGAGGATGAATGTGCTAAATTGGGGGAAGGCTAATTATAACAATATTAGGCGGGAACTGAAGAACATAGATTGGGGGCGGATGTTTGAGGGCAAATCAACATCTGACATGTGGGAGGCTTTCAAGTGTCAGTTGATAGGAATACAGGACAGGCATGTTCCTGTGAGGAAGAAAGATAAATACGGCAATTTTCGGGAACCTTGGATGACGAATGATATTGTAGGCCTCGTCAAAAAGAAAAAGGAGGCATTTGTCAGGGCTAAAAGGCTGGGAACAGACGAAGCCTGTGTGGCATATAAGGAAAGTAGGAAGGAACTTAAGCAGGGAGTCAGGAGGGCTAGAAGGGGTCATGAAAAGTCATTGGCAAATAGGGTTAAGGAAAATCCCAAGGCTTTTTACACTTACATAAAAAGCAAGAGGGTAGCCAGGGAAAGGGTTGGCCCACTGAAGGATAGGCAAGGGAATCTATGTGTGGAGCCAGAGGAAATGGGCGAGGTACTAAATGAATACTTTGCATCAGTATTCACCAAAGAGAAGGAATTGGTAGATGTTGAGTCTGGAGAAGGGGGTGTAGATAGCCTGGGTCACATTGTGATCCAAAAAGACGAGGTGTTGGGTGTCTTAAAAAATATTAAGGTAGATAAGTCCCCAGGGCCGGATGGGATCTACCCCAGAATACTGAAGGAGGCTGGAGAGGAAATTGCTGAGGCCTTGACAGAAATCTTTGGATCCTCGCTGTCTTCAGGGGATGTCCCGGAGGACTGGAGAATAGCCAATGTTGTTCCTCTGTTTAAGAAGGGTAGCAAGGATAATCCCGGGAACTACAGGCCGGTGAGCCTTACTTCAGTGGTAGGGAAATTACTGGAGAGAATTCTTCGAGACAGGATCTACTCCCATTTGGAAGCAAATGGACGTATTAGTGAGAGGCAGCACGGTTTTGTGAAGGGGAGGTCGTGTCTCACTAACTTGATAGAGTTTTTCGAGGAGGTCACTAAGATGATTGATGCAGGTAGGGCAGTAGATGTTGTCTATATGGACTTCAGTAAGGCCTTTGACAAGGTCCCTCATGGTAGACTAGTACAAAAGGTGAAGTCACACGGGATCAGGGGTGAACTGGCAAGGTGGATACAGAACTGGCTAGGCCATAGAAGGCAGAGGGTAGCAATGGAGGGATGCTTTTCTAATTGGAGGGCTGTGACCAGTGGTGTTCCACAGGGATCAGTGCTGGGACCTTTGCTCTTTGTAGTATATATAAATGATTTGGAGGAAAATGTAACTGGTCTGATTAGTAAGTTTGCAGACGACACAAAGGTTGGTGGAATTGCGGATAGCGATGAGGACTGTCTGAGGATACAGCAGGATTTAGATTGTCTGGAGACTTGGGCGGAGAGATGGCAGATGGAGTTTAACCTGGACAAATGTGAGGTAATGCATTTTGGAAGGGCTAATGCAGGTAGGGAATATACAGTGAATGGTAGAACCCTCAAGAGTATTGAAAGTCAAAGAGATCTAGGAGTACAGGTCCACAGATCACTGAAAGGGGCTACACAGGTGGAGAAGGTAGTCAAGAAGGCATACGGCATGCTTGCCTTCATTGGCCGGGGCATTGAGTATAAGAATTGGCAAGTCATGTTGCAGCTGTATAGAACCTTAGTTAGGCCACACTTGGAGTATAGTGTTCAATTCTGGTCGCCATACTACCAGAAGGATGTGGAGGCTTTAGAGAGGGTGCAGAAGAGATTTACCAGAATGTTGCCTGGTATGGAGGGCATAAGCTATGAGGAGCGATTGAATAAACTCGGTTTGTTCTCACTGGAACGAAGGAGGTTGAGGGGCGACCTGATAGAGGTATACAAAATTATGAGGGGCATAGACAGAGTGGATAGTCAGAGGCTTTTCCCCAGGGTAGAGGGGTCAATTACTAGGGGGCATAGGTTTAAGGTGAGAGGGGCAAAGTTTAGAGTAGATGTACGAGGCAAGTTTTTTACGCAGAGGGTAGTGGGTGCCTGGAACTCACTACCGGAGGAGGTAGTGGAGGCAGGGACGATAGGGACATTTAAGGGGCATCTTGACAAATATATGAATAGGATGGGAATAGAAGGATACAGACCCAGGAAGGGTAGAAGATTGTAGCTTAGTCGGGCAGTATGGTCGGCACGGGCTTGGAGGGCCGAAGGGCCTGTTCCTGTGCTGTACATTTCTTTGTTCTTTGTTTTGTTCAAATTCACAATTTCAGAGACCCTTGGATCTCAAGGTGGTACTCGAGAAGACTGGCCCCGTGTCATACAAGTTCAGGACTATGGAGTGGACCGTAAAAAAGCACCTTGGGCCATCTTTGGAGCGGGGAACCCTCGACAGCGGGAACTACTTTATTTTATGGCTTCTCGATTACTACAGTGAACAATTCTAGTCTCCATATTATAAGAAGGATATAGAGACACTTCTGGTGAGTGATAAATGGAGGGTGTACAAGTACAAATTATTTTTATATCATTATAGTGAAACCATGCACTTTAATTGAATGAAGTTTTTTCAGGCAGTATTTGGCAATTATAGCATTACTTGTTGTGACAGTTCATCTTACATAGCACGTTGATCATCTTAATATGCCCTGACATCATGGGCACAATTATATAAAAAAACAAGATCATTTTTAATGGTTACACAAGAAAATCACGTTACCATTTGTTGCAGGTCATGTCATGTGCTGTGCTGCAGATTAATGCATCATGTAGAAGCAATCTCAATAATCCATTCAATTAAAGATGTTCCAAGTGAATTCTACAATATGTACAATTAAGTAAGTTTCTATTGAATGAAGAGTAACAAAAGATGCAGCATTTAAATGATGCCTTCTCACAGCCTCAGCGTATCTAAACTTGCTTTGCAATCAATGGATTACTTTGAAATACAATTGGTATCAGATGGGAAATTACAACAACAATTTATATAGCCCCTTCAACATAAAACATTCCAAGGCACTTCGCAGAAATGTTACAAAAAAAAAAGGCACTGATCCACAAAAGGAGATAATAGGTCAGATGACCAAAGACTTGGTCAAAGGGGTAGATTTTAAGGAGTGTCTCAAAGGAGGAAAGTGAAGACAAGAGGTGGAGAAGCGCAAGGCTGAATTTCAGATCCAGGGGTACAGGCAACTGAAGGCTTCATCACCAAATGGTGGAGCAATTAAAATCAAGGACCTCAGGAGGTCACCATTAGATGAGCACAGATATCTCAGGGATTTATTATTCTGTAGAAGATTACAGAGGCAATGGGAGGGGCAAAAGGCTACGGTGGGATTTGAAAACTAGCATCAGAATTTAGAAACCCAAGACATTGTTTGACCAGGAACCAACATAGGTTTCCTGAGCACAGGGATAATAGGGGGATGAGATTTGCTGCAAGTTAAGACTCAAGCAGTAAAGCGTTAATGACCTCCAGTTTCTGGAAGGTAGAATGTGGGAGACCAGCCAGGGTTATGTTAGAATAATCAATTCTACAAGTAACAAGGTCAAGCATAAGTGTTTCAACAACAGATAAGCTGAGGTAGCTGCAAAGATGTTACGGAGGTGGAAGCGGACATCTTGGGTGATGGGGTCAATATGTGATCCACGGGGCTGAATGTGAAATTAAATGAAAATCGCTTATTGTCACAAGTAGGCTTCAAATGAAGTTACTGTGAAAAGCCCCTAGTAGCCACATTCCGGCGCCTGTTCGGGGAGGCTGGTACGGGAATTGAACCGTGCTGCTGGCTTGCCTTGGTCTGCTTTCAAAGCCAGCGATTTAGCCGTGCTAAACAGCCCAACATCGCAGACAGATTTGGTAGATAAGGAACGGAGTTTGGAGAGTGGATCGAAAACAAAGTTACACAGCCTTCCCAATATTTAACTGGAGGAAATTGTGCTGGATGCCGGATAAACAGACTGAAATCTAGCAACAGTGGTGGAATTGAAAGAGGTGATGAGGTGAAGCTGGGTTTCCAGAGCAATTTCCACACAAGATCCCACAAAAGGTAAATGAATAAATAGCCAGATAATCAGTTTTGAAGTTTGACAAAGTGTCATTAACCAAGACATACAGCTCTTTCAATGTCATTAAGCTTTCTCACACAGCTGGATGGATGTAATCTAAATATTCAACAGTGATCAATAGCTAAAGCTGTATAAATATGGGTAAGGGGAAATGCAGTCAATAGTTAGGATCTATATGACAGAAAGGCTGTCTATAGATCCATAGAATTCCTACAGTGCAGAACGAGGCCATTCGGCCCATCAAGTCTGCACGAACCCAGGGCAGCATTTTGGCGCAGTGGTTAGCACTGCAGTCTCACAGCGCCGAGGTCCCAGATTCGATCCCAGCTCAGGGTCACTGTCCGTGTGGAGTTTTCACATTCTCCCAGTGTTTGCATGGGTTTCGCCCCCACAACCCAAAAGATGTGCAGGGTAGGTGGATTGGCCATGCTAAATTGTCCCTTAATTTTAAAAAAAAAAGTCTGCACTGACACTCTGAAAAAGCACCAGACCCAGCTCTACTCCCCTAGCCCTCTTCCCGTAACATTATAACCTGCCCAAGTTGCACATCCTTGACACTAAGGGGCAATTTAGCATGGTCAATCCACCTAACCTGCAAATCTTTGGACTGTGGGAGGAAACTGGAGTACCCAGGTGGAAACCCACACAGGCACGGGGAGAAAGGGCAAACTTCACACAGCCACCCAAGGCCAGAATTGAACCTGGGTCCCTGGAGTTGTGAGGCAGTAGTGCTAACCACTGTGCCCACTTGGTAGAATAGTGGTAAGAGTTGGAGGAACAAAATCTCCCACGAGAGGGAGCTGGAATGAAATATGGTGCACTGTTTGTAGAAATTGAAAGGAAATCAAGTGTGTTGTAAGTAGGGAGGCCAATCATGGTGGTGTGAGCAGACTAAGAGTTGAACTCGGATTGTTAAGTTCAACAACATTGAACCTTTTCCTGCATTCCACCCACACAGGATCGTCAGGGAAAGCCAAGCGACGGCATCATTTTACATCACTTTTTATTCATTGGATGTGGGCCAGCATTTATTGGTCGTCCCTAATTGCCTAGAGCAAGGTCATTTCAGGGGACACGAGAGTCATTTTGATATAGAAGTGCCTATCCAGATTTTTTGGTTTAAGTGTTTATTTTTTTTCTTCAAGTTATGACAACATGATAGAACTTTGGGGAAAAGGAATAAGTCTTGTGTTCTGAATTAAGTGATTGTTTTGAGCCCTGGGGCAATATATTAATAAAGTTGCCAAAGATCTCCTTGATCTCAGATAACAAGCAACTACTACAACTTTGTTAGTTCTGTTAGTTCACAGGAATCATCTCTATTTTCTTTGCTATGATGAACCTGCAGGTAGTTGTGGGCATTTCTGTTCTGGCTATTCTCTTTACTGTCATGTGTATTTGAGGGACCACTATTCTGATTGCCACAAGCTTGATAAAATGTTAGAAACACTGGCATCAATACAAGGCCATGAACAGCACCAAAAAATATGACAAGAAACATGATCTTAAAAAAGGTTCTAAATATGTAACCTCCTGCCATGGACAACACCACAATGCCCATTATAGTTGAAAGAGCCCCTTGTAGAATGGGATAGCCAAGAGTGTACAGCGCATCAATAGCTCGTTCATTGGCATCTGTTTTATCATTTGAAACAAATGCGTATGAAATATGAGCTGTGAAGTCCACAGAAAATCCAATACAAATGACCAAATTAATCATAGATATAGAATCTAAATTGACACCCCAGAAAGCCATAAAACCAGACACACCAACTAAAACTGATGCAATAGCAAATGTTACCCATAAAGAACAAACTGGATTAGGTATTAAGAGTAAAGAAATGACCAACATGGCAGCAGCGGCCACAATTATATTCTGGACCGTAGTGGTCACTATTACAAGAAATTGATCAAAGTAGATGAATGCTGGATGATACACAAGCAAAGGGATTTTACATTCCTTCACCGAGTTTCTTAATTCAATCAACATGTTTTTTTGATTAAATGAATCACTGGCATTCACTATTTGAATGAAAAATCGTGATGCTCTAATGTCCATATCATCTTCTGACAGCTCAATATCTTGCTGAAATTCAGGGATAGATGTCAAAACTTTTGATAAATTTCCAATGAATGCATTTCTCTCCCTTATATCTATTGACTTATTTGCAGCCTGCTCAACATATATACGAAGCCAGGACGCTGATAATTCACGATCCACGTAAGAGTTGTTTTCCAATCTGCCCATGCAAATTTCAATTTCATCTTGAATGGTGGAATTCCAATATTCCACAGGTTCAGTGACAGTAACCATGACTCGTGGCCCATATTCGGAGAAAAAATCACTCTCATCATTATAAAACTTAATCACATATGAATCATCAAAGGCCAGATTTCTGAGATCGATTCCTTCTTTGATGTGTAAACAGCCATAAATGCTGCCAGCCAAATACCCAGTGTACAAGAGCACCACAATTGCCTTGGTCCATCGGTTTGTAAGGAAAGGACCATAATACTTCTTAAAGAAAAAATAAACTGGATGTTCTGATTCTGCTCCCGATTCCGGATTGTAGCTCCCACCGACACAACATAAACCATAGAGTTTAGACTTGTCTGGTTTAGGATCACGTTCAACCTTTCTCAATGTCAGCCAGTGTCTGTTACTGGCTTCTCTTCTCCCATTCAGTGCGAGAACAGCTCCAAAAAACGTAATATTGTAAACGAAGCAGAACAGAACAGTTGTACCTGTATAAACACAAAATGACTTCACAGATGGAAAAGGTGTCATGATACCAATGTAAAAGGCCAAAACATCAGTCAGCGTGGTGATTGTAATAGAAACAGCGGCTTCTGAGTAAGTCTTTGCCAGGCGATCTTCAACTTTATCATGCACTTTTGTCTTTTGCCAACTGGAGAGCATAATAAACATATCGTCTACACCAATACCTGCAGATCCAAGTATAACGTACGATAAATTAGTCATTAAGTTGTTAAGCTTTTTAATATTTTTACTATATTGTTCTGGTAAATTAATGAAAGGATTTCTTTCTTAAAAATACTACTGTGACTTTCTTTTTGCATTAATGATATTTGGCCACATAAACAATTTGTCAAACAATTATAGAGCACCAGTGGGAGTGCAAAGTTTGTAAACTACAAAAGAAAAGCAGAAGACTGAATATACTCCAACACAGTTGCAATAGATTCGGTCAGCGGGATTCTCCGACCCTCCTCCCGGTCAGACAATCCCTGGGGGGCGGCGCAAATCCCACGCCGCCAGCTGCCGTATTCTCCGGCGCTGGTTTTTGGGCAGGGGGCGGGGTTCACGCCTACGCCGGTTGGGGGCCACTGGTAGCGGCTCCCCCGGCAATTCTCCAGGCCCCGATGGGACGAGCGGCCGTCTGTTTTGGCCAGTCCCGCTGGCATGGGTTAGACATCGTCCCACACGGCGGGACCTGGTATGTAAGTCAGCGGAGGCAGTCCTCAGAGGAGGAGGGGGTGCGGGGGGATCCGACCCCGGGGGGGGCGGGGGGTCCCCACAGTGGGCTGGCCCGCAATCGGGGCCCACCGATCAGCAGGCGGGCCTGTGCCGTGGGGGCACTCCTTCCTTCCGCGCTGGCCCCTGTAGGGCCATGGCCGGTGCAGAGAAGACAACCCCCTGCACATGTGCCAGAATACGACAGCCGGTCTGCGCATGCGCGGAACCATGCCAGCGATTCCGCGCATGCGCAAACTCGCGCAGTTCCTTCGCCGTCAGTTGGAGCTGCGCAAACCCCTCCGGTGTCCACCTAGCCCCCGGAAGTGCCGAGAATTCCACACTTTTGGGGGCTGTTGACGTCTGAGTGGTTGGCACCAGTTCTCCCGCCGGCGTGGGGACTTAGTCCCCGGAAAGGAGAATCCCGCCCTGTGTGTTCATTAAAAGTGCTACATCATTCATACTTTTACCTGTTATCCATGATGTGGAGATGCCAGCGTTGGACTGGGGTGGACACAGTAAGAAGTCTTACAACACCAGGTTAAAGTCCAACAGGTTTATTTGAAATCACTAGCTTTCGGAGTGTAGCTCCTTCATCAGGTGAGGCTACGCTCCGAAAGCTAGTGATTCTAAATAGATGTGTTGGACTTTAACCTGGTGTTGTAAGACTTCTTACTGTTACCAGTTATCAACACAGGTGAATAAATAATCTAGTTATTAGTAAAGAATTTTTATTTTAGTCCTGCAGAATTCTGTTAGGAATAAAATTGTAATCTAGTGAAACAACGAATTGCCTCAATTGATGTAAAGCATGCAGAAACGGTTCTATTTTTTAGCAATATTTTAAAGGGGAATGTTTTGATCATTTTGTAGGAATGCTTCCATCTTCCTGCCTTTCATGTGGTCTGGGGGAGTAATTGGGGAGGGAGGTCTTTGTCTCTGTTCTGACTTCTTTAGTGAAATGTCTGCACCTGGAATTCCTAATAGTTTAATAAGGGAACCAAGCTCTTAAATAGCATCGGTGGAGAGAAATGGGAGCTAACGTTTCAAATCTGGATGGCTCTTTGCCAGAGAACTTGAAATGGGGTCAGATTTACACTGTAGTGGGGAGATGTTGAGCGGTGGGGCTGAATAGGAGGCCAGCGGTAGGTGGAGATTGACAAAGATGTTGAGGACAGAAATACAAAAGAAATGTAAATGGTGTGATTACAGCTAAGAAGGTTGCTGATACTGGCGCATTAAGTGATTACAATGGGAAGGTAAAAACAGATCAGTGGAAGAAATGAAAATAAATTGGTAGAAATGAAAATGAGGTGAAGGTGAGGAGAGAGTTCACAGCCTGCAGTTGTTGAACTCAATATTAAGTCCAGAAGCTGTAATGTGCTCCTGTTCCTCCAGTTTGCGCTGGGCTTCACTGGAACATTGCAGCAGGCCACAGTCGGACATGTAAACGTGAGAGCAGGACGGCGAGTTTAAATGGCAAGTGACAGGAAGGTCTGGGTCCTGCTCGCAGACGGACCGGAGGTGTTCTGCAAAGTGGTCACCCAGTCTGCATTTAGTCTCTCCAATGTAGAGTAGACCGCATTAAGAGCAGCAAATGCAATAGATCAGATTGAAGGTGGTGCACGTGAAGCACTGCCTCACTTGAAAAGAGTGTTTAGGGCCCGAGATGGTGAGCAGAGAGGAAGTAAAGGGGTAGGTGTCACACCTTCTGCGATTGCATGGGAAGGTGCCATGGGAAGAGGTTGAGGTTTTAGGGTTAATGGAGAAGTGGACCAGGGTATCCGAGAGGGAACGGTCCCTGCGAAATGCTGACAGGAGAAGGGAGGAGAAAATGTTTGGTAGTGGAACCGTGCTGGATTTGGTGGAACTGGATGAGGATGATTCTTTGAATGCAGGGACTGGTGGGATGAAATGTGAGGAAAAGAGGGACCTTTGCCTGGTTCTGGGATGAAGGAGAGGAGGTGAGGGCAGAGGTGTGGGAGATGGGTTGGACACAGTTGAGAGCCCTGTCAATCACAGTTTGTGAGAAACCATGATTAAGGAAGAATGAAAACATATCAGCACCACCGTTTTGGAAAGTGGCATCATCAAATCAAATGCGACAAGAGAGAAAGAAACTGGGAGTTTGCTGATGACATGTCCATAATGGGTGCTATCTCAAACAATGATGAATCAGAGTACAGGAGGGAAATAGAGAATCTAGTGGCGTGGTGCAACAACAACAATCTCTCCTTCAATGTCAGCGAAACTAAGGAGCTGGTCATTGACTTCAGGAAGCAAAGTGACGCACACAATCCTGTCTGCATCAATGGTACCGAGGTGGAGATGGTTGACAGTTTCAAATTCCTAGGTGCACATCACCAACAATCTGTCCTGGTTCATCCACGTCGATGCTACAACTAACAAAGCACAACAGCGCCTATACTTCCTCAGGAAACGAAGAAAATTCAGTATGTCAACATTGACTCTTATTAATTTCTATAGATCCACCATAGAAAGCATCCTATCTGACTGTATCACAGCCTTGTATAGCAGCTGCTCGGCCCAAGACCGTAAGAAACTATAGAGTTGGGAACACAGCCCAATCCATCCCACAAACCCGCCTCCCATCCATTGACTCAATCGACACCTCCCGCAGCCTTGGGAAAGTGGGCAGCATTATCAAAGGCTCCTCCCACCCAGGTAATTCTCTCTTCCAACCTCTTCCATCAGGCAGAAGATACAAAAGTCAGAGAGCACGCACTAACAGATTTAAAAAGAGCTCTTCCCCATGGTTACCAGACTCCTCAATTACCCTCTTATGGACTAAACTGATCTCTTTACGCATCTTCTCTGCTGTGTAGCACTACATTCTGTTTGCTTCACCCGATGTCTCTTTTTTAAAAAAAATACATTTAGAGTGCCCAATTCCTTTTTTTCTCCCCAATAAAGGGATAATTTAGCGTGGCCAATCCACCTAGCCTGCACATCTTTGAGTTGTGGGAGGTGAGACCCATGCAAACACGGGGCGAATGTGCAAATTCCACATGGATAATGAACCGAGGCCGGGATTAAACCCTTCACCCGATTTATTTACATTGTGTATTTATGGCATGTCCGATGTTTTTCATGTATGGAACGATCTGCCTGGACTGTACGCAGAACAAAACAAACTTTTCATTGTACCTTGGTACATGTAATAATGAATCTAAATCTAATGTAGAATGGAACGAAGTCCTTACAGTATGTGGGGTGTGAAGAGCTGTAGTCAAGGTAGCTGTGGGAGTCAATGGGTTTATAATGGATATTAGTGGACAGTCTATTCCCAGAAATTGAAATAGAAAGGTCAAGGGGAAGTGTCACAGATGGACCATGTGAAGATGATAGATGGGTGGAAATTCAAAGCAAAATTAATAAATTTTTCCAGGTCCAGACGGGAACAAGTGGCACCGAAGCTGTCATCAATGTACTGATAAAAGAGTTGTGGGAAAGGGTCAAAGTTGGATTGGATTTATTTTGTCACGTCTACCGAGGTACAGTGAAAAGTATTGTTCTGCGTACAGTCCAGACAGATCATTCCATACATGAGAAAAAAGAAACATAGGACATATGCGAGATACACAATGTAAATACATCGACACAGGCATCGGGTGAAGCATACGGAGTGCAGTACTACTCAGTAGAGAAGAAGTCTGAAGAGATCAGATCAATACATAAGAGGGTCATTCAGGAGTCTGGCAACAGCGGGGAAGAAGTTGTTTTTGAATCCGTTAGTGCGTGTTCCCAGACTTTTGTATCTCCTGCTCGATGGAAGAAGTAGGAAGAGTGAATAAGCCAGGTGGGACGGGTCTTTGATTATGCTGCCCGCTTTCCCCAGGCAGCGGGAAGTGTAGACAGAGTCAATGGATGGGAGACAGATTTGTGGGACGGACTGGGCTATGTTCACGACTCTCTGTAGTTTCTTACAGTCTTGGGCCAAGCAGTTGCCATACCAGGCTGTGATGCAGCCAGAAAGGATGCTTTCTATGGTGCATCAATAAAAATTGATGAGTCAATGCGGACATGCTGAATTTTCTTCGTTTCTGAGAAAGTTTAGGTGCTGTTGTGATTTCTTAGTCGTGGCATCGACGTGGGTGGAGCAGACAGAGTGTTGGTGATGTGAACACCTAGGAATTTGAAGCTGTCAACCATCTCCACCTTGGCATCATTGATGCAGATAGGGGTGTGTATGATACTTTGCTTCCTTAAGTCAATGACCAGCTGTTTAGTTTTGCTGACATCGAGGGAGAGATTGTTGTTGTTACATCATTCCACTAGGTTCTCTGTCTCCCTCCTGTACTCTGACTCATCGTTGTTCCAGATCCGACCAACTACGGTCATGTCATCAGCAAACGTGTAGATGGAGCCAAATTTTGCCACACAGTCGTATGTGTATAAGGAGTATAGTAGGGGGCTAAGTATGCAGCCTTGCAGAGCCCCGGTGTAGAGGAATATCGTGGAGGGGGTGTTGTTGTTTATCTTTACTGATTGTGGTCCATGGGTCAGGAAGTCGGGGATCCGAGGGAGGAGTCACGTCTTAGGTTTGAGCTTTGATAGGAGCTTGGTTGGGATCCTGGTGTTTAAGGCGGAGCTGTAGTCAATAAATAGGAGTCTGACGTAGGACTCTTTGTTGTCGAGATGCTCCAGGGATGAGTGTAGGGCTGAGGAATGGAGCAAAAGAGCAAGGTACTAGAAAGGGGATAAGTAGCTATAAGTAGTTAGGCCAAGATAGGAGTAAAATCTTACTACAGTAGAATAAGGAGTTAGGTTAGCGGACTTTTAAACATCTCTAGCTTAGGCTGGAGAAAATGGGGGGCAGTCTGTAATTGCCTGTAACTGGGATTTCGCAAAGCCTGAAGAGGGGGATGGGCAGCCATTAGGACCGGTTCTTTGTGCAGAGGATGCTGGGTAAGAGGGGCCCCAGGATCACCTTATATGACCAGGCCAAGGAATGTGTGAGAAAGACCTATGGAATCCTGTATTTGTCACCGCTACCTTATTTGGTCATGGGTATGTGAAACCCGATGCTGAATCCACGTGTGTGAGAAACCAGATGCTGCGCTTCCTTTGTCTCACTCGCTCTGGAAGTTGCAAGAGACATGTTGTCTCCTGCCTTTTATCAGGGTGAGCGGAGCTTGCAAGCTATGTGAAATAAAATAAATCAATACCTACAATCCGACTTAGCCTTTGACTGAGACCAGACTGGGGCCAGGAAGAACTCCATATCGTCATTTGGTTGCAGCAGGGGATTTCTAGGATGAATTCCCGACTATCCGCGAAATCAGAATTAAACCAGCCTTGGACGGAGAGAGGGGAAATGGGCCCACGGTATGAGTAGATTATAAAGGACCACGTCGGTTTTCCCCTGCCTCGTAATCCGAAGTGGGTTTGGTCACTCGCCTATGGTCGGGTAAGATCGTTCAACGAAATCAAAGGTCAGTCTGGCGGATTAGAAAAAAACTTAAATACAGTCGATGTAGGTATGGCTGAGGTACGTTAAACGGGAATTGAGGGAATATCGGGCGATAATTCAGTTAGCAATTGAGGCAATATCGCTGTGATAGTTCAGTTCCGTGCATGTGGGTTGAAAATGAAAATTGGTTGTATTCAATTACACTTTAATTCAGTTAAGGTCTTCAACGGGTTTAGGGAATGTCACAGAGACAATTCAGTTAAGACCGCTGATGGAATGTTCTGGAGACAATTCAATTCCGTACAATTAGAATTGAATAAAGTTGGATTATGTTTTGGGGAGATATGTCTTACGAGTGAAAAAGTTGGGAGATGAATGGCCACTAGGGGGAACCAGAGACTTGGAAAATTCAGAACCGTATCGGAACAAAAAAAAACACATTGTGTTTTGTGTAAATTTAAAGTTTTATTGTCCAGTTGGTTGAGATGAATGAAAGTATAATGCTTTGAATTCCTTTTGTTTGAGTGGAGGTCGCGGTGGATGAATGAGTGTGTGTGTTTAATAAGAATTTGTGAACTTCCTCTGGTATTCCTAATTTTTTAAAATGTTGTGTTTTGCAAAACGAAGTTGCACATCAATTAGGAGGATTACACGGCAGAAAAAGTGAGATTTAAAACGGGGTATGAAAAATGAAATGAAAATCGCTTATTGTCACAAGTAGGCTTCAAATGAAGTTACTGTGAAAAGCCCCTAGTCACCACATTCCGGCGCCTGTTCGGGAGGCTGTTACGAGAATCGAACTGTGCTGCTGGCCTGCCTTGGTCTGCTTTCAAAGCCAGCGATTTAGTCCTGTGCTAAACAGTATTTGAAAGTTCTTTAGAAAATCAGTAATAATGATACACATTGTGTTAGAACACAATTCTCGGGAAGTAAACAAAAATCAAAATGCATAAATTGGGATTTGGAAATGATTAGTTGAACTCGGCATAGTCTTGGGTGCTTAAAAAAAAAAAGAGTAGAGAACAAAGGAATCTAAAATTGAAATGCCGAGACCAGGCATTCGGTGTGGGTGGGGTCCATGGGCTCCTTTGTTAGAGGCAGCCATGATGTACCTACATTTAAAAAATGTTGTTCTGTGCTCCAAAATTTGTAGAGATTTCAGTATTTTCTCTGTAAACTCACTACACATCAAATTTAAGATTCAGGGATTTTCATATAGCAAAGACTATGGATTTTTAATTGTATTTTAAGATTACACAGGGGGAAGGAAAGATCCCAGTAGAAAGGAAGGAGGCCATTTTAGAGATGCCCAAACCGTAAGAGGGGTTAGCCAAGTACTGGGGACTATTCGACTACTATAGGGCCTTGGTGTATAAACACTCAGAACGTGAGGGGACGCTGCAAGCACTGACCCCAGGGGGGTAGGCAGTCCCAAGAGCAGGTAGAATGGGGACTGTAGCAGGATACCGCTTTCCAGGAAAAATTAATTAAAACATGCCCATGTGTTATATTGGGATAGTGGAGAGGGGCATTGTGGCAGTAAGGCGCTAGAAACACGGGGCCCAATGAGACCAGTATTAGGAGGTAGTCGGTGGAAGTGCTATGGCACAGCTCCACCGGGTCCTAGTGCCCGCTGAGTTGCAAGAAAGTCACTAGCAGAAGAAATGAAGTTTAGAATGTGAACTACATTGCAGACGGAGTTTTAGGGAATAAAGATATGGGACCGGAGCTTAGATTAGGAGTATTACTTGCAGTATCAGGAAATGAGAATCTGATGGCAGGGAAAGATTAATAAAAATAGATGCAGAAATTTTAAAAATTAAGTTATTAAAACCAATTGATAATGTAGAGGAAATAAGGAAAGCAAACCGAGCAATAGAAAGAATGACAGAGTTAATCGGCACACAATTCCAGCACACAATCCAGGGAGACTGATACAGGCCGTAAAAGCAATATCCCTTGAACCGCGGTAGGTGCCAAATGCGAGCTGGAGATAATAATCAAAGAGTTAGAACAGCAGGGAATCATTCAAGAAGTCACATATGCACCGACGAATAGCTCACTTCAGGTAGTTAGCAAGCCTGCTGGTACACTTAAAATGGTAACGAATTACAAAGCATTAAATAAGGTCACAAAAAAAAGAGAAGGATAAACGGTATTTAATAAATCCACAAACTACATTGGAGAAGGTGGCAGGCAAAACTTATTTAACTAGTATAGATTTAGCCAACGGATTCTGGAGTGTTCCGTTAGACCCAGACAGCAGGGAAAAGACAGCATTTACCTTTGGCACTAAACATTACGTATACTGTAAATTGCCGCAAGGATATGTTAATTCCCCAAACCACTTGCAGGCAATAGTAAGGGAGCTGATTCAAGATGATTTGGCTTTAGTATATATTGATGTGTTAATTGGAGATGATGATCAGGGGGACACATGTTGAAAGAGTGACCAAAATTATTAAAACACTTAATGAAGCAGGATTTAAGATAGGGTTAAAGAAATGCCAGATTGGCAGGAGCGAAGTCGACTATCTAGGGTATTCAGTGTCAAGGGCAGGTAGGGAAGCCAGTGTTGGGATGAGAGAGAAAGCTGCTAGAATCGCAGCACCCGTCTCACGAAACGGGGTTTAGCAAATCATGGGAATTTGGGGGTATTTGAGACCAGTAGTGGAAGACTTTAGTCTTTATGCTAGACCCATTTATGAAACTTTGAAAGGGGATTTTAATTGGACCAGTGAAGCACAGAGGAGTTTGAACCAGTTAAAAACAGCTGGAGCAACATCCGGGCCATTAGAGGAGAGACATGAAGAGGACGATTTGAGCATTAAATTTGATCTGTACGCAAATGGATATGGTATGGTGCTTGCTAATCATAGTACTCAGACACCTATCAAACATTGACAGGAAATTGGGCAGGGGCTGAACAAAAGTTTTCGGACATCGCAAAATGTCTGGCAGCCATAACAAAAAGGATGGCAGAGATTGAAAATTTATCAGCCAGGGAGAAAATTTATGTCACAACTGAATTTTTAGAATTGACAGAGTTGACCAAGAGACAGGGTTGCCAGCAAGGCGAGAATACAGTTCGATGGGAAAGATGGGAAATCATTCTTTTAAACCCTGCCTTAATGTCTATTCATAACATTAAAAAGGGACAGGAGCTTGATAAATCAGTTAGCAGAACAGAGTTGGGAAATGCTTGCGTGGTATATATGGATGGCAGTAAAGTTAAGGAGGACGAGGAACAAGCCAGATGGGCATCCATTGAAAAATAAATTCAGGAAAGAAAATGGTGGAGAAACAGGGAGTAGCATTAAAAAAAACTGAGACACCGATGGAAGAATGGTCATTAGAGTATGCAAGCCCTCTGTCCTAGGAGCAGCAAAAGTTATTTGTACTTTTTAATCAAAGCTGATAGCAGCACGGGGGACGTTGAATTAGAGAATCAGTGGCATCTTGAGCAAAGGAATTGTATCAGAACAAAAACATCCGATCCAAGTCAATAATAACAGAGGGATTATAATAATCCTTAAGCAACCTATCGGCAGCAAACAAAGTAACGTATTCAGTGAGGAATTGAGAATATGGGATGATAGATCACGGGCTGTTATTAATGGACCCCAGTTTAAAATGATTCATTGTCAACATAATGAAACATCATGTCAAGGATGTGGCACATTTTGTAGCCCAGTAGTTTGGACAAGGAGTAATCATATGAGACCCAGGTGAATGGCAGATATAGAGCATTCAGGTGAGTTGATATTGCATTTAGAACGACAGAAATGGGGAAATGCTTGGGCTCCCAGGGAAATTTGGGGAATTCAGTTTGTCATGATTGTTTTGTGAAACATCAGGCAACACTGATGATTGAAGTTTGTGACCACAAGATAGATTTTGACCATGGGATGGTGTGATAATGATAAATTGTAATTACTGCAGAGAAAACCAAGCTGACGACGAAGTGATTGGGAAAGGATGTGCAGGATTGTGGAGAAGTGACAAACTTGTGGTACCAATTAGTGAGGGAGTACGTAGTTTAAGAGATGTTGGGATGACCCGGGGACGTAAAATTAGCCTAACAGCGTTTAGAGACTATCACTGCAATGATGCCGTGCCACAGGATAGATCATATCCCCAAACCGCTCGGACAAGGGAAAAGGAATGTTTGGTTGTGAGTGGCAGGAGATAACTGCACTTACTAGTATTATGTAATCAGTGGAGCGGGGTGCCAGGGAATTGAAACCTGTTAGCAGCATCGATAGGACAGATGATAAAGTGGAAATGTCATGGTTGGAAATTACTTTCATAAAAATCCGGTCGTAATCAAAATTAAAGAAATTAAAGTAAATGCAGTTGCACTATCCGACATGTATCAGGGAAAGTTTCGACCCGCTTGGATCACTGAGTTAGCAAAAGAGGAGGAGTTTGAGATTCTTCGAGTCTCACTCAGGGGTGCAATGATAGGAGGAGGAGGCTTGACAGGCCTTAATCGTATGATGTACGTCAATAATGAGAAAAACAAACAAAAAAGGGAATTAAATGGAAATCCAGAAGGCCTGGAGAGGGCACTTCTGGAATATCCAAACAAGAATAGAAAGATACAAATTAAGAAATAGGGCCCTCTCCGCCTTTGACCTATTCATTTGGCTTTCAGATTAAACAAAAATAACACAGATGAAGAACGAGAACTACACTCCAGAGAAGAATGTTTTAGACAGTATGGGGGGGGGGGAACTAAAATGATACAATTGGCTACATGTTTGAGGGAATTAAATGACAGAACCCGGAAGAAAAACCTTACGGGTTAGAAACAAATCAAGATATCAAATTATTACTGAATAGTGAAACCTCCAGTCAGACGGTCTCGGCAGACAGCCGCGACTGATAAGGAACCCCCGCATTTTAAATGCCAATAGTTTAGGAATTTTGGCAGCTTGATGCCACGGTCGGAAATTTGTAACCAATGCAGCAAGCAATATGGCATTGGAGAGTGTAATAGTTATTACCGACTAAATGTCCTGTAAGTTGTTAGGGACTGTTATGTATAGATTAAATTGGGTTGTAACCCCAAAAGTTGACTGTATTAAATGTGTAAGTGGTGTTATTGCAAAGTAAAAAAACAAACAAACAAATAATGGCAAGTATACACCCCATGCTGTAAGGAAAATGGTAATGGACAAAAAGGGATTTGAAGAAAACTGAGTATTGTCTCATGTAAACCAGGGCTGGCAGACTACATGGTTCAGTACAATGTTAGACGTTAGTGTGAGAAAGTCAGGAATAGAAACAGGATCGATTGAAGCTTCTGCAATTCATAAAGCAAGATAATCAGTGGATAGTACATGATATCATAATTTACCATTCCAATGCGTAACGGAAAGCACTTCCAAAACAAAATACCAGTGAGGGATAAAAACCTTTTCGGTCGCTGATGGACGGAGTTGTGTGCTGTTTCTAAGGGACATGAGGAAGCTTCTACGGTGCTGCTACCCCAAGGTAGTCAGATGCCTTGGAGGTAGTGGAACACACTGTTATAGCAATTGTGTTACCTTCCTGAGTAGCGACAGCTATGGTTCACGGTGATTGGACTTGAGGAAAGAACAATACAAAGAGTCTATCGACATTGGTCTGTGGGATGGATGAATTTGCAATTGATTTCCATGCACAGTTTACAAATCACGACATGTACACACACATGACAAAGATCAGGGATATCTGCTAGTCAGTACAATTAGAAGGGGTATATAAATCCTAAAGCAAGATTCAGCTCAGAGTTAGCTCTCATAGCTCGGTCATGGGGTTTTACCTGATGATGGAAGGAATAACAGGAAGACAAGAGTACTGGGCGAATGGTACGATTCTTGGCAGTGTGGATGAGCAGCGAGATCTTGGTGTCAGTGTATATAGATCCCTGAAAGTTGCCACCCAGGTTGAGAGGGTTGTTAAGAAGGCATACGGTGTGTTAGCTTTTATCAGTAGAAGGATTGAGTTTCGGAGCCATGATGTCATGTTGCAGCTGTACAAAACTCGGGTGCGGCCGTATTTGGAGTATTGCGTGCAATTCTGGTCGCCACATTATAGGAAGGATGTGGAAGCATTGGAAAGGGTGCAGAGGAGATTTACCAGAATGTTGCCTGGTATGGAGGGAAGATCTTATGAGGAAAGGCTGAGGGACTTGAGGCTGTTTTCGTTAGAGAGAAGAAGGTTAAGAGGTGACTTAATTGAGGCATACAAGATGATCAGAGGATTGGATAGGGTGGACAGTGAGAGCCTTCTTCCTCGGATGGTGATGTCTAGCACGAGGGGCCATAGCTTTAAGTTGAGGGGAGATAGATATAAGACAGATGTCAGAGGTAGGTTCTTTAGAGTAGTAAGGGCGCGGAATGCCCTGCCTGCAACAATAGTGGACTCGCCAACACGAAGGGCATTCAAATGGTCATTGGATAGACATACAGACGATAAGGGAATAGTGTAGATGGGCTTTAGAGTGGTTTCACAGGTCGGCGCAACATCGAGAGCCGAAGGGCCTGTACTGCGCTGTAATGTTCTATGTTCTATGGATTGATAATACTTGTTATTATAATTGTATATTGTATAATCGTTGGATGCCTTAATAGGTGTTGTAAGATGATTGTGGCTCAAATGATGCCGATAGACTCGGCCCATCACCACTCACCAAGATGACATCCCGTTACTGGTGACCATCAAACCAGAAGGAGAGCCAGTGGCTGTAAAAATATGATGAAGTGTTTATGTACGGAATGTAATGAATTGCGGGACGGTCTTTCAGGCAGGACATTGATACAGGTTATTAACCCAGGGATGTTTATAATGGACACTGGGAGTTGTATGCCTAACCGAAATCCAAATTTGGACCGAAACAGCAACAGGACTATTGTTGGTTTGGCGAATTGTTAGCACACTTTTTGACCATTAGGGGAAATACCTACCCAAACATTTCTCTACCAATAGAGACCCTCGTGGCAGAGGTGAAAGAAAATATAACTCCACCTGCACTGAACGGAGGTGTAGCGTAACCCAGACATCAGGCCAATGCATCTGCCACAACGACAATGGTGTCCTGTTGTCGGCGGGTAGCAAAAGGGAATGTTGGTTAGGAGGCAGAATCGTAGTTATCATAGAATGATAAAAGGAGGGAATTAGGAATGGAGCAAAAGAGCAAGGTACTAGAAAGGGGATAAGTAGCTATAAGTAGTTAGACCAAGTTAGGAGTAAAATCTTACTACAGTAGAATAAGGAGTTAGGTTAGCGGACTTTTAAACATCTCTAGCTTAGGCTGGAGAAAATGGGGGGCAGTCTGTAATTGCCTGTAACTGGGATTTCGCAAAGCCTGAAGAGGGGGATGGGCAGCCATTAGGACCGGTTCTTTGTGCAGAGGATGCTGGGTAAGAGGGGCCCCAGGATCACCTTATATGACCAGGCCAAGGAATGTGTGAGAAAGACCTATGAGAATTCTGTATTTGTCACCGTTACCTTATTTGGTCGTGGGTATGTGAAACCCGATGCTGAATCCACGTGTGTGAGAAACCAGATGCTGCGCTTCCTTTGTCTCACTTGCTCTGGAAGTTGCAAGAGACATGTTGTCTCCTGCCTTTTACCAGGGTGAGTGGAGCTTGCAAGCTATGTGAAATAAAATAAATCAATACCTACAATCCGACTTAGCCTTTGACGGAGACCAGACTGGGGCAGGAAGAACTCCATATCGTCAGGGCCAGGGAGATGGCATTTGCTGTGGTCTGGTTTTGGCGGTTTGCAAATTGCAAATTGCCGTGGATCAAGGCATTCTGGGGAGTATGGAGTTGATGTGTCTCATGATCAACCTCTCAAAGCACTTCATAATGTCTGACATTGGGAGATTAGGAGGTTAGAAGCTGTGGAGGGTAGATCTCAAGAGGAAATTAGGTCATTGACAGTCCTGGAAACGATGGTTTGATGCTCAGTGGTGGAGTCATGGTCCAGGGGGAAGTAGGAGGAGGTGTCCGAGAGTTGGCGTGTTCTGAATTTCTCTGCTCCTCTCACCAACTCCAGTCTGTCACCTTCTGACCTATCTGCACTCCGCTCCCTCAGGTCCAACCCTGGCTTTGGCATCAAACCCGCCGACAATGGTGTGGCTGTCGTTGTCAGATGTACTGACCTCTACCACAGAGGCTGAACGCCTGAACAATCCCCATACACCAATACTATCCTCCATTTGGCTCCTCTCACTCAGCAATTTCTCGTTTAATACATCTCCAAACCAAAGGTGTGGTTATGGGTATGCGCATGGGTGCCAGTTTTGCCCATCTCTTTGTGGGGTCTGTGGAACATTCCTTGTTCCAGTCCTACTTCGGCCCCATCCCACAATTCTTTTATTGGGGCATCGATGACGGCTTCAGTGCCACTTCATGTTCCCGCCTGGACGTGGAAAAATCTATTAACTTTGCTTCCAATTTCCATCCTCATCAACTTCACATGGTCCATCTCTGACAATTCCCTTCTGTTCCTTGAGCTTTTTATTTCAATTTCTGGGGATAGACTGTCCACTAATATCCATTACTAACCCACCGACTCCCACAGCTACTTCAACCACAGCTAGCTCTACACACCCCACATCCCGCAAGGACCCCAACCCATTCTCCCAGTTCCTCCGCCTCCTTGGCATCAGTTGAGATGATGCCACTTTCCAAATCGGTGCTGTTCACAAGTCTCCATTTCACCCCACCAGTCTCCGCATTTAAAGAATCATCCACCGCCAGTTCTGCCAACTCCAGCATGATTCCACCACACATTACCGCCTTTCGATATTACCATTTGAGTTCAACAACGTTAGACTGTGAACTCTCTCCTCCACATTCACCCCATTTTTGTTTCTATCAATTTGTTTTCATTTCTTCCACTGATCCGTTTTTCCCCTCACCATTGTTCCCCATCCTGTACCCTGGAACTGTACCTTAGGTCTCTAAGCTGCAGGGCTATGGACCGAGTGCAGGACAGTGGGATTTGAAAGAGCACCTGGCTGTCCTTGGGCTGGAATGGGTCAAATGGCCTCCTTCTGTGCAGTAACTTTTCTATGATTCCATGAAAGACCAGTAAGCCTGATATCAGTAGTGGGGAAAATTCTAGAATCCATTATCAAAGATTTTAAACAGGCGCACTTAGAGAATAGTGGCAGGATCAGACAAAGTCAGCATGGATTTATTAAGGGGAAATTATGTTTGACAAACCTATGGGTTACGGTAAAATTATATAGTGTAGATTTATTTGTTCTTAAGGGCAGCACGGTAGCATTGTGGATAGCACAATTGCTTCACAGCTCCAGGGTCCCAGGTTCGATTCCGGCTTGGGTCACTGTCTGTGCGGAGTCTGCACGTCCTCCCCGTGTCTGCGTGGGTTTCCTCCGGGTGCTCCGGTTTCCTCCCACAGTCCAAAAATGTGCAGGTTAGGTGAATTGGCCAATGATAAATTGCCCTTAATGTCCAAAATTGCCCTTGGTGTTGGGTGGAGGTGTTGAGTTTGGGTAGGGTGCTCTTTCCAAGAGCCGGTGCAGACTCAAAGGGCCGAATGGCCTCCTTCTGCACTGTAAATTCAATGATAATCTATGATTAATCTAGGACAAAGGTTCGGCACAACATCGTGGGCCGAAGGGCCTGTTCTGTGCTGTATTTTCTATGTTCTATGTTTTATCGGAATTCTTTGAGGATGTCAATATTTTGGATGACAAAACCCTGTTTGCATTGCCTTCTCATGTCCCTAACTTCGAATTTGTGGATCCTGGGATTGGAAGCCTTCAGCACACAGTTACAAACAAGTCTGTTTAATGTTGTCAATTCTCTTCATGGCAGGCTGGATCTGTACATCAGGGTGCCATGCCATTGGGAGCCTGCCTGCTGTCTACTGCAACAAACCCCCACCCCATCAACTGCAATTTTTACAAGCTTTTATGATATATTACCCACGTGACAGAACTGTTCGTTTTGGTTCGCCATTAACAAAAGAGGAGTTTGGACTTTTGTGTAGTATATATAAAAAATCAGAAAATATGTTAGTTCACATACATACATAGACATAAATAAAGAATGGAATTGTATAATTACATATATTCAACTATATGTGAAAATCATATGGATGCCAAGTTATAGCTCAGTATTTATGCTGCTTCAGTGTATCTTGTTTAGGGTAGGTTTCAGTCACAAGCACCTGCAATGGCCAGGGTGCTGCCAGGTACTACCAATTCACTCCCACAAATATATCTACTATGTGCCAGAATAAAGTCTATACATAAGCCTGTCTGACAGACAATGATATTCCAAATATTGTTGATGAAATACTGACCCAGAATCAGAAAGGGTGCATTGGCAGTATCGATGGCAAATGACATCCCACAATACATCAGCAATCCAAACCCAGTAACCACAGCTAATCCAGCTGATATGACTCCCAGAGCAGCAACCGAGACCTTAGTTCTCACACAGTCAAACCTGAAAATAAATGGGACACCTTCTGTTAAGTAACATTTTGTGTGAAATATTTATTGTAAAAAAATATGTTGCAAGTTTCATGGAAATTAACTTTACCTCATACAAGACATGATGGAAAAGAATATTGTAAGAAAATATGTTACTGAAAAAAAAGGAATAATCCTTTTGGAATTTTTTCCAAATTCCTTTTGCCTCGAGACAGAAGTAAAATGTGAAACCTGCAATCAGTAAAAATAAATGTTATTTACGTACTATCACATAACTAAATGCTTCTGAATGTACAATAGTAAATGAGGAGACCTCCCCCTTGTCTTTCATACAATCTTACTGTACAAAAGGAGGCCATTCAGTATATTCAAGAATCAAATCCATTATGTTTGATAAAGTATTTGTATACAATATAGTACCATGCAAGATTTCCCTGCCAATTAATTATTTTTCATTAAGTCTGTATAGTTTCTTTTTACCATTCTACCTAGTCCCACTCTCCTGTCGTATCCCCACCTTGCACATTCTATCTTTTGATATAGCAATCCCTTTCGATACCTCAAAATGGTAAAAAGAAACTATGCAGAACTTGAAAAATAATTAATTGGAAGGTACATCTCACATGATACTGTATTGGAATTTTCCAGCCATTGGGATTCCCCTTTCTCGTTGGGTTTCCCGGCGGCATGGGTTGGTTTCAATGGGAAATCCCATTGCCAGGCAGCAGGAAGCTGGAATCCTGCCACCAGGGAATGGCACGAGGCCGAGAAACACGCGGCTGGGGGACTGGAGAATTCCACCCCCATTACATCCAACTCTCCCAACATAATGCCACTATTCCTTTCCCCCTTGTATACTTATCCAGCTTCCCCTTAAAGGCATCTACGCTATTTGCCTCAACTATTCTATGTGATAGCAAGTTCCCTATTAGTAGCAGCCTCCGGGAAAAGAAGTTTCTCCTGAGTTCACTATTGAATTTATTGTGGAGTGCAGTGCTCCAACTGTGAGATGTGGGAGGTCCGTGACTCTTCCAGCGTACCGGATGACTACATCTGCAGGCAGTGTACCCAATGGCAGCTCTTCACAGATCAAGTGGTTCTTTTGAAGCAGCAGTTGGATGCGCTTAAGAGCTTGCAGATGGCGGAAAGAGTCACAGCAGGAGTTATAGAAATGTGGTTACACCCAAGGTGCAGGAAGATGGATGGGAGATTAGAAAGGGCAGGCAGTCAGCACAGAAATCCCCTGTAGTTGTCACCCTCTCAAACAAGTATACCATTTGGGATACTGTGAGGAGGGAGGGAAACAGGCGGCTAAACACGCTCGCTCGGGGACTTTGTTCCTTTTTGGGAGAATCGCACTCCTCATCTTCAAATTAGGCAAGTTACATCCTTCTGGACTGAACATGGAGTTCAAGAACTTTAGACTGTGAACATTCCCTCCATTTTGAGCTTTTTTTTGGTGTCCTTGGTTCGACCCCTTGACCCCCTTTCTGTTTTTGGTTTCCTTGGTTTGTCCAATTGCAAACAACACCCTCCCCACAGATCCATCTGTTTTGATTTGCTTTCACTGAGCACAGGCCTTTATTCTCTTATTAACATTCAGCTATTTTACATTTATCCCACTATTAGCATTTCTTTAGTTCTTAACGCTGCCATCAACACCCACTTTGTCTTGTGTCCATGGCATCTTTGTCAATCTCTCCTGCAGGCGCTAGAAAGTTGTTAATACCCCTCCTGTAGGCCTTGGCTCTGCATCTCTACCAGTGATAGGATCATTCTTTCTTTTCAGAAGCGCGATACCTTTCTGGACTACAGCAAATAGGAGGCCATCCTACAAGGTGACCTCACACTTCTGGCCCCATTCCCTGCCGCCTCAGAGGGTGATCCCAGGTGGAACATCAGATTTTCCTGGGGATCTTGCCCCGCGCCATCCTCCAACACCCACACCACCAACTTCACAACATCCACCTCACCCCAATAAGAAGTCTTCCAACACCAGGTTAAAGTCCAACAGGTTTGTTTCAAATCACTAGCTTTCGGAGCACTGCTCCTTCGTCAGGTGAATGAAGAGGTAGATTCCAGAAACATATATACTATATATATATATAGACAAAGTCAAAGATACTTTGAATGCGAGCATTTCCAGTTTTGTGAGGTCCACGAAGAATCCAGCACAAGTCTTAAGGATGCAAAGTAATAACATTTATTTACAATAACATTAATATATATATATATATATATATATATATAAAAAAAACAGTAGCAGTAACTTCCCTTGCTGCATACTCCTTCCTCCTGGTTCCTGAACTGGCCAGCTTTATTTATACAAGGAGTTTACTAAGGGTTTCTCTGCCCCCCCCCCCCCTCATTGGAGAAGCTCATACTCCCACAGGATTGTGGGATTGTCATTAGTCCCCAGCCAATGGTAAGCACGCAGGTTACAACATCCCTCCCCCCCCCCCCAAAGTCCAAGGAATCCACCGAAGACCCTGGCGAAGGGGGGCGTCAGACTCGTTTGGCCGCAGGCCGGACACCATTTGCACGCGGCGCTGGATCAGGCGGCGTGTAACGAGATGGAGACTGGCGCTTCCGTGATCAACGGCGTAACGGTTGTACATCAACGGCCCATGGACCCGAGGATTCCCCCTCTGATGAGTCCTGTGTCTCCATCTCAGAGTCAGAGTCTGCTGCCTCCGTCATGTCAGCGTCTCTATCTCCATTCGGTTCCGTAACGACCTGCGCAGGCTTCGAGTGAGGCACCAGTGGAAGATTGTGAGGACTACCTTCCCTTGTCTCTGGTCTTTGCGGCTGTAGAAATGAGCTCCGGGGGCAGGGAATCTTTTGAGGGGATAGTCTTCTGGACCGAACGTGGTCTACATGTTTGCGCTGGAGACGACCCTGGGCTTGCACCTGGTAAGATATAGGGCCCGTTTGGTGAAAAATTACACCAGGAACCCATTGGGCACCACCAGCAAAATTCCGAACGAACACTGGGTCACCGGGCACAAACTGCCGAATCGGCCGATGCCGCGAAAATCCCTGTCACTGCCGTTCTTCTGTGCAGAGTACTTTTGCGCCAATGTCCGGGAAAACCATACTAAGGCGGGTGCAAAGTCTCCGGCCCATTAGGAGTTCTGCGGGAGCTACCCCAGTCACTGCATGGGGGGGTGGTCCTATACGTAAACAAAAAGCGAGCCAGTCTCGTGTCCATTGATCCGGAAGACTGCTTCTTTAGGCCTCTTTTGAATGTCTGCACTGCACGCTCCGCCAACCCATTTCAAGCCGGGTGGTATGGAGCGGTGCGGACATGGCGTATGCCGTTCATCTTCATGAACCTCACAAACTCCTCACTTGTGAACAGAGTGCCGTTGTCCGTGACCAGCACCTCGGGGAGGCCATGCATACTGAAAGACAAACGCATCTTCTCAATTGTTGCGCAGGACGTTGTGCCTGCCATCTTATGCACCTCTAATCATTTAGGCTGGGCATTGATTAATAGAAGCAACAAGGCTCCTTGAAAAGGGCTGGTGAAATCCGCATGCAAGCGCGCCCAAGGCCGCCCTGGCCATTCCCAGTGATGTAAGGGCGCGGCCAATGGAAGCTTCTGATTCTCCTGGCAAATGGAGCAGTTTTGGGCCACCTTCTCAATGTCGGTGTCGAGGCCTGGCCACCAGACATAACTCCGGGCCAACATTTTCATTTTGGTCACACCTGGATGCCCATTGTGCAAGTCTGTTAGTATCAGCTCCTGGCCTTTTTCAGGGACAATCACATGCGTCCCCCACAAGAGGATGCCGTCTTCCATGCTGAATTCTGACAGCTTGGAGGAAAATGCCCGCAACTCGCCTGGGAGCTGTCTATGCTGCCCACCATACAGCACTATGTGCCGAATCTTTGACAGGACTGGCTCCGTCTGGGTCCACTCACGGATCTGTGATGCCGTGACAGGCAAGGTGTCCATAAAATTTAGGGTTGCAACCACCTCACCGGTCGTGGGGGTCGACATGGGGCCGGTCAATAAAGGCAATCGGCTCAGTGCGTCGGCATTTGCTATCTGCGTTCCTGGTTTGTGCTCCAGAGAATACTCGTATGCAGCAAGCAACAAAGCCCAGCGCTGGATCCGTGCAGAAGCAATGGGCGGTATTGGCTTATCCTCTCTGAAAAGTCCCAGCAGAGGCTTATGATCAGTCACGATAGTCAAATGGCGGCCATACACGTACTGGTGGAAGCGTTTCACCGCCAAAACCACTGCCAGGCCCTCCTTCTCGATCTGCGCGTACTTTTTCTCCACTGCAGTCAATGTGCGGGAGGCGAAAGCTATCGGCCGCTCGGCTCCGTTCTCCATCTTGTGGGACAGGACGGCCCCAATACCATACGGGGATGCATCACATGTAACGAGCAAAGGCTTTCCAGGATCATAGTGGGTTAGTAACCCAGGCGACGACAATTGTTGCTTTACCCGCCGGAAAGCGGTTTCTTGCGGCTGACCCCAAACCCAGGTGTGATTTTCTTTAGCAGAAGGTGCAAAGGGGCCAGCGTAGTTGCCAGATTGGGGAGGAACTTCTCGTAATAGTTTACGAGACCGAGAAAAGAACGAAGATGCGAAGTGTCAGTCGGGGCGGGGACCTGTTGAATCGCACGCACCTTCTCTGCGACGGGGTGCAAACGTTCGCGGTCCACCCGATAACCTAGGTAGACGACTTCCTTTGCCTGAAATACACACTTTGTGCGATGTAAACGGACTCCAGCCTCCGAAAGGCGTCTAAGGACAGCCTCCAGATTTTCCAAATGTTCCTGCTCCGACGTCCCTGTAATCAAAACGTCATCCAAGTAGACAGCCACACATGGTAAACCTCTCAAAATGCCCTCCATAACACGTTGAAAAATTGCGCAGGCAGAGGATACCCCAAAGGGCAACCGTGTATATTCATACAGGCCCCGGTGTGTATTAATCGTTACATATGGTCGGGAGGCAGGGTCCAGCTCCAACTGCAGGTAGGCGTGACTCATATCTAATTTTGTGAACGAGAGTCCACCTGCAAGTTTCGCGTAGAGGTCCTCTATGTGAGGCATTGGATATTGGTCGAGTCGGGAAACTGTATTCACTGTAAGTTTATAGTCGCCACACAAGCGAACTGTGGCATCTGGCTTCATTACAGGCACAATTGGTGCTGCCCAGTCAGCAAAACGGACGGGCCTGATAATACCCAAACTCTCCAAACGAGTGAGCTCCCCTTCTACTTTCTCGAGCAAGGCGTAAGGCACTGGGCGCGCCCGGAAATAGCGCGGCGTGGCTCCTGGTTCGACTTGGATACGGGCTACGGCCCCTTTTATTTTCCCCAAACCAGGCTGGAATACATCTGGGTATCGTCCTAGCACCTCAGTCAACCCTTCAGAAACTGTTTGGAGGATGTGCTGCCATTGCAACCGCAAATGGCACAACCCGTCCCGACCCAACAGGCTGGGCCCATGGTCGTGCACCACGATAAGTGGGAAACGCCCCTTCTGGCGTCCATAAACAACAGGGGTCATTGTAGTTCCTGCAATGTCCAGTGGTTCCCCCGTGTAGGTGACCAACCTGGTCTGTGAGTCGGTTAATGTAAGGGTCTGTATACCCTGCTTGATGCGGTCGAATGTCCTCTGGGCGATCACGGAGACCGCTGCGCCAGTATCCAACTCCATCTCCATCTCCATCTCCAGTGGGTGGCCATTGACCCGTACTGTCACCTTAATGGGGGCCACACGGGGAGCTGCCACACAATGCAGCTGCAGGCAGTCGTCCTCCGTCTCCACGTCCTCAGGAGTAGTCGCCGCAGGATCATCCAGATGGAAGGTACGGCCCCTGGGCTGGTCCCAGTTACGGCCCCTGGGCTGGTCCCAGTTTCGGTCGGAACGACGGCGCCTCTGGCGCCCCCAGGACCGCCGTCCGTGACGGGGTCGGCGCCTACAAGTCTGACACGGACATGGCTCCTCATCCATTGGTTCTGGAGAAGGCTCCCTTCGGGGAGGAATGTCCGACGGCCACTGGCGTCGGTCCGGACGTTGCCTCGCCCAAGGTACCGCAGGAGTGCGGGGGGACGTTTTCGGACGGAAGGAGTTGCGCCCCAAGGCATGCACTTTCATTCCCTGTAGCTCCTGCACACCTCGTTCTGCGCTCTCTCGGGACAATACTATTTAAATGGCCTGTTGAAAAGTCAATGTTGGCTCAGCTAACAACTTTCTCTGGGTGGCCGCATTGTTAATACCGCAAACCAAACGGTTGCGTAACATTTCTGACAAGGTCTCACCATAGTCACAGTACTCCGCAATCCTGCGTAACCTGGATAGAAAATCGGCAAGGGATTCTCCAGGGGTCCTCTCAGCGGTATTAAACCGGTAACGCTGGACTATCGTGGACGGGGTTGGGTTAAAATGTTGCCCCACTATATTCACAAGTTCATCAAACGTTTTGGTGTCCGGCGCAGCTGGGTACGCAAGGCTCCTAATCACCCCAAACATATGCGGGCCGCAGGCGGTGAGCAATATGACCACCTGGCACTCGTTTTCGGTGATATTGTTTGCCCGGAAATAGTAACGCATCCGTTGTGTGTACTGGTTCCAGCTTTCCAGCGCAGCATCAAAAACATCCAAACGTCCGTACAGAGGCATGGTATAATAGAAAACAACTTCCAACCTGTATCCAACAAAACTCCAGGGAGGTGGCTTCAGCAGTGTAGACAGCTATTCACTTTAACCTTCGTCGCCAGTTTTGTGAGGTCCACGAAGAATCCAGCATGAGTTTTAAGGATACAAAGTAATAACGACTGGAAGGGAACATTCCTGCCTGGCAATTGTCGCACGATGTCCGTTTATCCGTGTCGCAGCGTCTGCATGGTCTCGCCAGATTTCCTTCCAGTCGGGGAACACTTCAGCAGTCAAGTGCATTCAGCCTCTGATCTTCGGGTAAGCGTTCTCCAAGGCGGCCTTCAGGACGCGCGACAATGCAGAATCGCCGAGCAAAAACTTATAGCCAAGTTCTGCACACATGAGTACGGCCTCAACTGGGATCTTGGATTCATATCGCATTACATTCACCCCGCACCATCTGGCCTGGGCTTACGAAATCCTACCAACTGTCCTGGCTTGAGACAATTCACACCTCTTTAACCTGGGATTATCCCATCTCTGGATCTGTAAAGACTTAATGACCTGCAAATGCTCACTTTTAAAATATCATCTTGCATCTTTGACTATATATATGTTTCTGGAACCTACCTCTTCATTCACCTGAGGAAGGAGCAGTGCTCCGAAAGCTAGTGATTTGAAACAAACCTGTTGGACTTTAACCTGGTGTTGTAAGACTTCTTACTGTGCTCACCCCAGTCCAACGCCGACATCTCCACATCATGGACCGCACCCCAACACAGCCCCTCACACAATTTGGACACAGGATTGAGGCAGGTTGAAATTTCAGTGTAAGTGTGTTTACTTGTAGCTATGTACAATATTGTGCCCTAATCCCTCCCTCTAACCTATGTGCTGCACCCGTGCCAACTTAACTGGTGTATACCTTCCTGATCTTGCATGGTCTACCGCTCCTTCTACATGTTTCCCCAAACAGCACACCAGACATGGAGGCGGCCTGTTACGTTTCTCATTGTGACCTCTGGAGGGCCTGAACCTAGGTGGGCCCGGTCAACTTTCAGGTGTCACAGGTGACTCGGTGCTATCCTGTTCTGCCCGCTGCCCATCAGATGAGACAATGCGAGGGGGGGGGGGGGGTACCATGCATCGTCGGCACGATCTCCTGCACCTGAAGGCGGTTGGACTCTTCCAACTGCACCTGTGATGCATGATCAATTAAACTCAAAGACGATGTTGTAACATAACTGAAGGCTTTAATCGACTAGATCTGTTCCCCAGCAGCTTCGGTACAGAAAGTGAGGGCTGCTGGGACGGCACCGGTTCTTGTACCCCGCCCATCAAGGCGGAGCTACGTACCAACAGCCAATGGTAAACGCCTAGGTTAAACCAATGGTCTTCAGCCTCTTGGGTACTGCAATACCTGATAATACCACATTCACCCCCTGTTAAAAAAAAAAAGAGTCCAGCTGGGGTGATGGCCAGTGGTTACAATTGCATCTACATGGTATGATCAGATATGGAGGTACCGTGATACCTCTTTACAGAGTTACCGAGAATATTTTACAAGCGTGGAAGATATATACATTTGGTGTTCATTTACAGTTACAGTGAAACAATCAGTCGGTTGGGTGGCCTGGTCGTCCTCCTGGATCGTCTGGGCTTCGGTGGTGATTCTGGTGGGGTTCCGGCCGCCTGAGACTCCGGGAGCGTGGCGTCGGTCTCCATGGCAGCTTAGTCACCCCTAGGCAGCGCTAGTGGGGCTGACGGTTGGGCCTGTAGGGAGCGTCGGTGGGTGGGATGGCCTAGGTAGGAGCGGCGGGAGGACCGACTCCCCAGTGAGGTGCTGTGGGGGGGTGGGGGGGGGGGGGTAATGGTTCGGGTGCGAGTGGGGTTCCGGCGGGCACCAGGTCCCGGAGGGAGACTGTATCTTGCCGGCCGTCAGGGAACGCCACGTAGGCGTACTGGGGGTTAGCGTGCAGCAGGTGGACCCTCTCGACAAACGGGTCCGACGTGTGCGCCCGCACGCGCTTCCGAAGCAGGATGGGTCCGGGTGTCGCTAGCCAGGTTGGAAGCGAGGTCCCGGAGGAGGACTTCCTGGGGAAGACAAGGAGATGTTCATGAGGTGTCTGATTGGTAGTTGTACAGAGCAGCGACCGGATGGCATGGAGGGCGTCCGGGAGGACTTCCTGCCAGCGGGAGATGGGGAGAGTCCTGGACCGTAGGGACAGTAGAATGGTCTTCCAGACAGTGCCGTTCTCCCTCTCTACCTGCCCGTTTCCCCGGGGGGGGTGGGGGGGGGTTGTGACTGGTCGTGCTGCTTGAGGCGATGCCCTTGCTGAGCAGGAATTGACGCAGTTCGTCGCTCATAAAAGGAGGCCCCCCTATCACTGTGTATGTACGCGGGGAACCCGAACAGTATAAAGATACCCTGGAGGGCCTTGATGACGTTGTTTGCGGTCATGTCGGGGCAGGGGATAGCGAATGGGAACCGGGAGTACTCGTCAATCACGTTCAGGAAATACGTGTTGCGGTCGGTGGAGGGGAGGGGGCCTTTGAAGTCCATGCTGAGGCGTTCAAAGGGAAGGGAAGCCTTTATCAGGTGCGCCCTCTCTGGCCGGTAGAAGTGCGGTTTGCACTCCGCGCAGATTTGGCAGTCCCTGGTGACTGTCCTGACCTCCTTGATGGAGTAGGGCAGGTTGCGGGTCTTAATGAAGTGGAAAAAATGAGTGACCCCCGGATGGCAGATGTCCTCGTGGAGGGCTAAGAGACGGTCCACTTGTGCGGTGGCACACGTGCCGCGGGACAGGGCATCGGAAGGCTCGTTTAGCTTCCCAGGACGGTACAAGATCTCATAGTTGTAGATGGAGGTGCGGGCCGGGCAGCGCATGCGGGGATGCTTCGCCTGCCCGCAGAAGAAACAGCGGGGCCCGACGGAGTTACCGGGCCGTCTTACAGCGCAGGCCTGCGGGGACACGGGGAAGGTCAGTGGGGCTGCCGCTGCGGTATGCCACGCAGCCCAGGGGCCGCCTCGCGGTCGGGCGCATAGGACTGCGCGTTTCTGGAGGCAACATCCATGGACCCTGCCAGGGCCCGTGCCTCTCTCAATCCCAGGGTGTCCTTTTCTAAGAGTCTTTGGCGGATCTCTGAGGAGCTCATACCTGCTACGAAGGCATCCCGGATTAGAGGTTCAGTGTGCTCACTGCCCGAAACTTGTGGGCAGCCAGTTTCTGCTCAGCACCAGTAGCGCACAGTACAAGTCCTCCAGCGATTCCCCAGGGCTTTGCCATCTAGTTGCGAGCAGGTGACGTGCGTAGATGTGGTTTGCAGGGTGGATATAATGTCCTTTTAACAGCTCGATCGCAGCATCGTAGTCCTCCGCCTCCTCGATGAGGGTGAAGATTCCAGGGCTTACTCTCAAGTGCAGGAGATGCAGTTTCTGTTCTCCTGAGGGGGTGCCTCCGGCCGTCTCGAGGTAGCCTTTAAAACACGCCAGCCAGTGCTTAATTTTCGCGGCCGAGTTCTCCGCGTGGGGGCTGAGTTGTAGACACTCCGGCTTGATTCGGAGATCCATTCTTCCAACTTAAGTCTAGTCGATTAAATTGATGCACGATCAATTAAACGCAAAGACGAGGTTGTAACATAACTGAAGGCTTTAATCGACTAGAACTGTTCCCCAGCAGCTTCGGTACAGAAAGTGTGGGCTGCTGGGACGGCAGCGGTTCTTATAGCCCGCCCGTCAAGGCGGAGCTACGTACCAACAGCCAATGGTAAATGCCTAGGTTAAACCAATGGTCTTCAGCCTCTTGGGTACTGTAATACCTGATAACACCACAACCTGCAAGCGCTAGAAAGTTGCTGATACCCCCTCCCGTAGGTGTTGGCTCTGCATCTGAATCTCTACCAGCGATAGGATCAATCTTTCCAGAAGCGCGATATCTGTCTGGACTACAGCTAGGCCTTCCAACTGCCCACTCACTCGGATGTCCCTTCCTCCACCTGATGTGCCATAGCATGTGTAACGTATGCACTAGAAAGTGCCCCAGGAGCCTGCTCAATAATAGAACTTTCCAAGGTGCTAGTCTCTGTTTTGGTAGAGGGTGCATCTGAATGCAGGGGCGAAAAGTCAGTGCTGTCCCCGGACAGGTCCTCCGGGGTTGTCCTAGGGTTGTGGCTGGGGGCAGAGTACCCCGGATGGGTGGGCTTCATTGGATGGTGATCTTGCAAGACAAAAGACAAGAAATATGTTGAGTTCCTGGGAAGAAGTGGTGTGGGGGAAGAGGGGCGACTTGCTTGCAATACGGACATCATTGTGCATTAAGGGCTCACTTGGTTGACCCATGCCGACCTCCCCATAAACTCCATCGCCCTCTGCTCAGCAGCAGTTAGAATACACAAGTCCAGGAGTCCTCCTCCGACTTTCTCACACTCCCGGCGGTTGTACGCCATCTTCTCCTGGGCGAGAGATAATGGACATTGTGAGACACAATTTAGATGAGGGTCTGTAGCTGGTGACCTGTGTGTGTAAGGCACTTGGCCAAAGTGGGCAGCACGGTAGCATTGTGGATAGCACAATTGCTTCACAGCTCCAGGGTCGCAGGTTCGATTCCGGCTTGAGTCACTGTCTGTGCGGAGTCTGCACGTCCTCCCCGTGTCTGCGTGGGTTTCCTCCGGGTGCTCCGGTTTCCTCCCACAGTCCAAAGATGTGCAGGTTAGGTGGATTGGCCATGATAAATTGCCCTTAGTGTCCAAAATTGCCCTTAGTGTTGGGTGGGGTTACTGGGTTATGGGGATAGGGTGGAGGTGTTGACCTTGGGTAGGGTGCTCTCTCCAGGAGCCGGTGTGGACTCGATGGGCCGAATGGCCTCCTTCTGCACTGTAAATTCTATGATAATCTATGATGAAAAGGAACAATGCAGGTCTTGGGGTTTGGTGCAGGGTGGGATGTAAGGGGGATACAGGCAGCTGGGCTTTGATTCCTCCGGGGGGGATAAGGGGGCAAACGAGAGTGATGCCAGGAGACAGAGGCGGTGACTCATCCAAGCTGACCGAAGGAAGTTGTTCATCTTTTTTCGACACTGCACACACATTCGCCTGGCGAGGCCCACGGCACTCACCCCCTCTGCCAGCTCGCCCAGACCCGCTTAACATCATCAGGCGGGAACCTCCTACCCACTGTAAGGAGAGGGTATCCCGCCTCTCCTCCACCACATCCATCATTCAATTGAGGTCCACATCATTGAATCACGGGGCAGCTCCCCTTGGGGTCATCTTCTTGGTTGGAATGAGAGTGTGGGGGTAGTGGCGTGCTTATAAGCAGCTCTGTCTTGTCAAGTTCTCCAGTGCCAATGCCGGCTCCAGCGAATCCGATGCCAGCGCTAATGAGAGTTGCACTAGTTTCATATAGGCGGAGTACTGGCCCATTAGGAATGTCCTGAATAGTGCTAGAACTAGCGCTCCCAATGGGAACGCAAAACTCACGCAATTCAATCTTGGTGTCAACACTTAAGTCTGTCAAAAGGAGAAGTCCGCATCTCATCTCACAATCCTGTTTCAGTAAATAATAGCCTCACTAAAAACGTATTAACAAGTTAACTTTAATCTGATTAACCTAACTCATTAACTATTAAAGATACACTTCTAGAAGTACCTTACTTAATGCAAACATTGGGCTGGATTTTCCGCCCCTCGGCGCTGGAATAGCGAGCCACAATCGGACGGAGAATTGGACATTCATCCGAAATCGAGGTTCGCTCTGAAACAACAATGTTTACATACATCAAGCACATCAAAGAGAGTTAAGTACTGTCAATGTCCGGCTCAGCACTTCAAAATCACTCATGTGTGAAGTGGTGTGATTGGAATGCACTTAACTCTTTGATGTGGTTGATGTTTGCAAAAATTGTGGTTTCAGCACCTAGACTTACTCATCCATGAAGATGATGAATGAAGCAAGGCTCACAACTGGTTTGTGAAAGCTGTCAATTACAGCTCATTAGGATAAATGAATGAATGGCTTGCAGCTAAATGATCGGAGGGATTTAAACACAGGTCACAGCTATTCCCTTTCCAGCAATGGACACGAGATGCTTCCAGGTGAGTGTTAGAACTGGGTTTTTTTTCCCCACTGCCCCAGTCTCGACTGCTCTCTAGCTTCCTGACAGGGCTCTCTATTCTGAGGGGATCGGGGGTGTTCCTCTAGTTAGGGGCACCCTGTGGTGGGTCCCTGGGAGTGGGGGGTGGGGGGAGGAGAAGAAAAAGAAGGGGGTGGCGGGTCATCCCCGTACTTGGGAGAAGGGACACACACCCAGAAATGGTGTCCCGTTAGTAGGATTCCCTTGGGAAACCCTCGCATAAATTTGCATGGCAAGATACTGAATTGCTTCCTGATCACGGAGACAAATCAGTAGCAATTCGCGTCCGGTGGGAGAATACGGACTCACAGACAGAGAATCACGCCAACTGTACACTAAAAACAATGCTTTACACACATATAAAGGCAGATCTTGTTTTCAAAAATTTTGAAAAGCTTGATAAAGTATAACAATTTCAAATTAGTGAAGCAACAGTACAAACCAGTGGACATTGTTATTTGTACACAACCTTGGATTATTTCTCAGCGAAATGTGATAAAGTTGTGATTTTTTTTGAAGTGGAATTTTTCAAAAGAATTTCTACGAGTAGGGAAGTTTTCAGATGCCTCACAGCATATATATTCCCAAATATTTCAAATTTATATTTACAAGGATGGTCAATGATATGGCAGATATCAGCAGAAGGGCAAATTCTGCTGGGGGCAAAGAGAGAGTTCTTCAAAACAGTTAATCCGCTTATTTTAAATCCTTACCTCAATATGTGTTGAACGTGCAAGGGCCGTTGGGAATTCACGTAGAAACTTCTCAATCCAAAGTAAACTGAGTCTCTTGTTTTCTTCATCATCTTCTCTTAATTGGTAGCGCAACCTAAAAGCTTTAGCCTTTTTGATAGCAGTTCCAATTTTGTTTAATTCAACTCCACCCAGTGTATTAGCAATAAAAGCACGATTAGCTAATGAGTAACTAATATTTGTTTTCTCAACCAGAGAAGCATCATAATTTAGCAAATCTAAGAGTGCATTTGAGGAGCAAGTGGCTCCAGTTTTTGCACAAAGATTAGAATAATTGTAGGCAGTGCCATGGTCATAAATTTGAAAGCCTTTGACATTTTTATCAACTATCAGAATCTCTTTGAATGCTGCTTCTGTAAGGATGTTGCCATCTTTTGAAACAGCAATGAAAGAAGCAAATGACCCTTCTGCATACAGCCTCAGCCAGGAGAAGAATTCCGAATCATTTGTTGGAAAATGTTCTTTAATGAACTTTCTCTCTAATTTTGCTGGTCCATTAATAGGTGTGAACTGATACTCTATGTCATTGCTTTCATTGTCAGCAAAGAAATGAAATCCTGTCCCTATCATTACGGAAACAACCAGAGGAACCAGCAAGAACAACCAGGGATTTTGACCAACACAAGTTCCCAGTTTCCTGAATGCTGCACAGAGAGGTTTTTCAATACAATCCGTCTGACACCAAGCCATAATAAAAATAGAACTGAAGCATTGGTTCCAAGATTTTCAATTCAGCAAACTCAATATCCTGAAAGAGAAACAGAAATAATGATTAAAAACTGATTTTCCTAACATAGAATGGGTCATGTAATGCATTGTACAGATTGACTAGTTTTCTAATTAAAATGTTTGGACTGAGAGATAATCCATCATTCTGGTTACCCATGACTGGGGTCAAATCAGTACCATGAAATGGGGAGTGATAAAATTTGGGCATTTAGGTGCATCAACAAAAACTTGCATTCATATTGTACCGTTTATGTCGGAAATACTCTTAAGGGACTTCACATGCCGATATTTAACACCGAGCTACATTTAGGCCAAAACTTGGTCAAAAAGGCAAGTTCAAAAAAATCATCTTGAGGAGGAGAGAGATAGTGAGGTAGACAGGTTCAACATAAGATCATAATAACACAAGAAATAGGTTCAGATGTAGCCAAAAGATCCCTTCAGTTTGCCCATTCAGTAAGATCATGGAAAGATGTCATCAGTTCCATGTTTCCATCTGATCCCCGATTCCCTAAGCTCCCAAGAATCTATCAATCTTAATTCTGAATATATTTTTTTAAATAAATGTTTTCATTCCGATATTTCATTTTATACAATACAAAACAAACACGTCTGTGTAGACCCAATACAATGTTTAGCTTTTGTAAATTGTAAATAACCCCCAAGACCCAACCCCCCCCCCCCCCCACCCCCACCCCCACCCCACCCCCCCCCCGACCCAGTGTCCTTTTTTAAAATTTCATATACGGAAAGGCCTATCAGGACACGCAACGTGCAGTCCTGGTACGTGAAGAAACAGAAAAGCAGGTAGAAGCATTACAGAGACAGTGCAGCGATCTAAAGGCAGCATTAAGAGCACTCCATGCTGCCACCACAGAGCAAAGACAAAGCACATTAGATCACGTAAAGTGCCGGAAGCAGATTGCAGAGCTGCAATCGCTGCTTTCAGTTCAGAAAGGTTTCCAGGAAACCTTTGGAGAAAAATTAGATCAGGAAGACAGCCCTGATTGGGAAGAATTGAACGAAACAGCGCAGAGATATGTTCAGGGAACACGTGTGCAGGGAAAGCCACGAAAAAGGAAAGCGCCCCAACGCCCCACACAGCAGATAGTTCAAACTCCAATGAACCCAGTAACCACCCACCGCACAGCCACATCGGACGATGCGGAATTTCTATACTCCACCCCCTTAACAGTGACCCAATTACGGGACGCGTGCGATAAGATCACACCGTTCCTCCCCACCTCAGACCCCCACCATTTCTTTGCCACAGTTAAGCATCAGGCGACCATGTACGGCCTGGATGAGCGAGAGCATGTAAAGCTCACCGTTTTAAGTTTAGACCCTTCAGTAGCAGCAGCCCTTCCCGATCCACAGAATGTAGGAGGAGGCACCCTTGCAGAAATGCATACCGCGGTCCTGGATGTGATCGGGTATAACCGGGGTGACCCCGTAGATGGCCTCAACAAATGTAGGCAAAAGAAATCGGCAAAAGAAATCCGAGCACCCCACAGCGTTCACTGGACGCCTGTGGGTCCACTTTGCAGCAGTCTTTGGAGACTTGGACCGTGCTCATTTGTCCCCAGACAACATGGCCAAATGGACCCGCACCCTTATCTCCCATGCCACAGAAACAGGACAGAAAGCTTCCGCGAGTTATGATCCCTCAGAGGAGGCCCATAACGAGAAGTGGGTAGTGAAAAGATTGTCCCGCGCTTGGGAGCAATCTATACAAAGCAAACCTGCAGTCAAGAATCCCGAGGAAAAGCAGGCCACCGCAGATATACAGGCAGATACAGCACACCACAATCCCGCATGGGTAAACGAAGGAAGGAATAGCCCCCCACAGAAACCACTGGAATGTTACAATTGCAGACAATTAGGACATTACGCACAAGAATGCCAAGCCCCCCGAAACAGCAACGGAATCCCACCAATGTCCCCCGAAGCAGCAAAGACACCAACAACCCCGACCCCCCACCCAGAGAACCATACCCAAGGGAACAATGCACCAGAGAGCCTGCTCCACCTTATGTGCCCCAGGGGTCATGTTACAACTGTGGGCAGTCAGGACACTTCGCCCAAGATTGCAGGAGACCCCCGCCAGCTAGACTAGTCCCCAGATATGAAGGAGACCACCACCCACAGCAGCTACAAGGTCCCAGCTGCCCCATGCAAACTGTGAGCGCTTACCCACCACTTCTCATGGCAGCATTACCTCAGCAAGGCCACTTCATTTTTGTTTCACTCCTCCTTCCTTTCTTCTTCGGACACGCTGCACTCCCTCCATATGCTAGATACACCCCAGCCCAAATGTGATTTACGATGTCCTTTCTGATGGAACCCGCAGCATGTTTTATGTTGTTTGCAAGTTTGTTAAATGTTGTTTGTCAGACCGGAAAAAATATTTTTACGGCCCCACGACTTTTCAGCAGAAACCTCTGAGGACTTGCCAACAGAGCCTCACTATTGCCAGACACTAGTTCAGCAGAACTAGCTTGTCTGCAGAGACTTGTTCAGACGCCCGTTCATAACTGCCCTTCTGGTTCGAAGGAACGAACCACTACGGCAGCCCCACCACGATGACTACATTTCTTGCCCGTTCTTGTCGGTTGCTCAGGCAGTGGAGAAACGGCTTGGGACCCGCCCTGCCTGGGAACCCCCCCTCTGGTCAGCTACGCTCAGGTAGGAGAGACACGGCATTGGTAGCCGTCCTACCCGGGGACTCCATCCAACTCTTACCCGTTCATTATTTGGAAAGTGTGTCTTGTCCTAAAATTTGGTTAAAAAAAAAAAATGAGGGAGTCACACATAGTGACCAATTATAAAGGGAATAATTGGCACTAAAGGACAGACACACTATCGTACGAGATGTTAAACCAAGATAGTTACAGACACTATGCTGGTTTCCACAGAACTCCAGAAGCTCCAGGAAAAGAAAAGAAAAGAGAAGAGCCATGAGGACTTCCTCCACATGGATCACCCTCATGATAATGGACATTTGGTCTTCCGGTTGCGGGTATGCCTAGGTAGGTCGCAGGTTCGGCAGCTCCCACCGGGAACGGACTTTTGGGCTCTCTAGAGGGGCTCCAATGGAAATTGTTCGACGGCTTCCAGTATGGGAAGGTGACAGCAAGGTCCCCCCGACATTATATTGATTGGACCAGGAGTGGAGCGGTGAAAAAAGTGATCTTGGAGCAGCGAAAAGTGAGAGGGAGAAAAAACAAGATGGCGGTGGGTGGAGACCAAGCAGCGTGGGCGCAGTGGTCGCAGGAGCAGCAGGGGTTTCTTAAACGCTGCTTTGAGAAGCTGAAAACCGAAATGCTGGCGCCAATTAAGGCGGCGATTGAGAAGCTAGTGGAGACCCAGAAGGCCCAAGGGGCGGCGATCCGGGAGGTGCGGCAAAAAGCCTCGGAGAACGAGGACAAGATCTTGGGCCTGGCGGTGAAGGTGGAGGCGCACGAGGCGCTGCACAAGAGGTGGGCGGAAAGATTTGAGGACCTGGAGAATAGGTCGAGGAAGAATCTTCAGATTCTGGGTCTCCCTGAAGGAATGGAGGGGCCCGATGCCGGGACATATGTGAGCACAATGCTCAATTCGCTGATGGGCGCGGGAGTCTTCCCGAGGCCTCTGGAGCTAGATGGGGCTCACCGAGTCCTAGCAAGGAGACCCAAGGCCAACGGGCCGCCAAGGGCTGTAGTGGTGAGGTTTCACCGCTTTATGGACAGAGTGTGTGTCCTGAGATGGGCCAAGAAAGAGCGGAGCAGCAGGTGGGAGAACACGGAGATCCGAATCTACCAGGACTGGAGTGCAGAGGTGGCTAAGAAGAGAGTTGGTTTCAATCGGGCTAAGGCGGTGCTCCATCGGAAGGGGGTGAAGTTCGGTATGCTGCAGCCAGCGCGATTGTGGATCACGTTCCAGGATCGGCACCACTATTTCGAAACGCCTGATGAGGCATGGAGCTTTATACGGACTGAAAAGTTGGACTCAAATTGAGGGTTTGTTGTGGGGGGATGTTTACTGTGTATATGGTGTTTATTACGTTTAGGGAATGTTTCTTTGGTTGGGTGCTGGATGGGGATGGGTGAAGGGATTTGATGGGGAGACGGTGGGCGAGTGTGGGCGTCGGTGTTGGAGGGGCAGACCCCCACGAAGGAAGAGGGGGAGTGGAGGCCCGGGGATGGGGAAATTGGGGTAAGGCCGCAAAAGGAGCTGCGCTATAGGGGGCGGGGCCAGCTCAGGAAAGCGCGGGCTTTTTCCCGCGCTCGGGAAGGACTGGGGTGGGGGCCGGGGGGGATGGGTGGTGCTGGAGAGGAGCGCACACTGACTGCCAGGGAGGGGGAGGGGGAATTCTCACACTGGGGGGGGGGGGGGGTCAATGCAATGGCGGGGGAGGCCGGGGTCAGCAGGAGTCAGCTGACTTACGGGAGTGTAATGGGGCGAGCAAAAGGGCTAGATGTGGATCTAGTGGGGGGGGGGGGGGAATAGGGTTGCTGCTGCATTGGCCAAAGGGGAGCTGGAAGTAGGAGAGGTGGTCGGGGCGGGGGTCCGCCGTCTGGGGGACTGGAGGGTGCAGGAGGCGCGGGCACGTGGCTGGCCTAGAAAAGGAGATGGCTAGTCGGCAGGGGGGGGGTGGGGGGGGGGGGGGTGGTGGGGGGGTGAGCAGCCCCCCAATCCGGCTGCTAACTTGGAATGTGAGGGGCCAGAACGGGTCGGTCAAGACGGCCCGGGTGATCGCGCACTTAAAGGGACTGAAGGCAGACGTGGTTATGCTCCAGGAGACACATTTGAAGGTGGCAGATCAGGTTAGGCTGAGAAAGGGATGGGTAGGACAGGTATTCCATTCAGGGCTGGATGCGAAGAACAGAGGGGTTGCAATACTGGTGGGGAAGCGGGTGTCGTTTGTGGCAATGATATTGTAGTGGATAATGGAGGTCGATATATGATGGTGAGCGGTAGGTTGCAGGGGATGGGGGTGGTACTGGTAAACGTATATGCCCCGAACTGGGATGATGCCGGATTTATGAAACGCATGCTGGTCGGATTTTGGGCCTGGAGGTAGGAAGCTTGATAATGGGGGGGGATTTCAACACGGTGCCGGACCCAGCACTGGATTGTTCTAGGTCCAAGACGGGTAAGAGGCCGGCTGCGGCCAAGGTGCTTCTGGGGTTTATGGACCAGATTGTGGGGGGAATCCATGGAGGTTTGTCAGGCCCCTGGCCAGGGAATTTTCATTCTTTTCCCACGTCCATAGAGCCTACTCCCGGATAGATTTTTTTATTTTGAGTAGGGCGCTAATCCCGAAAGTGGAGGGAACGGAGTATTCGGCCATAGCCATCTCAGACCACGCCCCGCACTGGGTGGAGCTGGAGTTAGGAGCGCCCGCTGTGGCGTCTTGATGTGGGATTATTGGCGGATGAGGTGGTGTGCGGGCAGGTGCGGGGGTGCACTGAAAGATATTTGGAGGCCAACGACAACGGGGAGGTGCAGGTGGGGGTAGTCTGGAAGGCGCTGAAGGCGGTGCTCAGGGGAGAGTTCATCTCCATCAGGGCCTACAGGGAGAAGAGAGAGGGCAGGGAGAGGGAGAGGTTCGTGGTGGAGATCTTAAGGGTGGACAGGAGGTATGCAGAGGCCCCCCCAAGGAGGGGCTACTTAGGGAGCGACGGAACCTCCAGACGGAATTCGATCTGTTGACCACAGGGAAAGCAGAGGCACGGTGGAGGAAAGCGCAGGGGGCGGTGTGTGAGTATGGGGAGAAGGCGAGTCGGATGCTGGCACACCAGCTTCGTAAGAGGGAGGCAGCGAGGGAGATAGGTGGAGTTAAGAATAGCGGGGGGAATACGGTGCAGAGTGCGGTGAGAATAAACAAGGTATTTCGGGACTTCTATGGGGATCTGTACAGATCTGAGCCCCCAGCAGGGGAAGAGGGGATGCGACGATTTTTGGATCAGCTGAGGTTCCCGAGGGTGGAGGAGCAGGAGGTGGCTGGTTTAGGGGCGCCAATTGGGATAGAGGAGCTGGTTAAAGGATTGGGGAACATGCAGGCGGGGGAAGGCCCCGGGGCCAGATGGGTTCCCGGTCGGGTTTTACAGGAAATATGTGGACTTGCTCGGCCCGTTGCTAGTGAGGACTTTCAATAAGGCAAGGGAGGGGGGGGGACCTTGCCCCCGTCAATGTCCGGGGCGCTGATCTCTCTGATCCTGAAGCGGGACAAGGACCCACTGCAATGTGGGTCGTAGAGACCGATCTCGCTCCTCAATGTGGATGCTAAGTTGCTGGCAAAAGTGCTGACTACGAGAATTGAGGACTGTGTCCCGGGGGTGATTGATGAGGACCAGACGGGATTTGTAAAGGGCAGGCAGCTAAACACCAATGTGCGGAGGCTCCTCAATGTGATTATGATGCCCTCGGTGGAGAGAGAAGCGGAGGTAGTGGCAGCTATGGACATGGAGAAGGCCTTTGACCGGTTGGAGTGGGAGTATCTTTGGGAAGTGCTGCGGAGGTTTGGGTTCGGGGAGGGGTTCATCAGCTGGGTCAGGTTGCTATATAGAGCCCCGGTGGCGAGTGTGGCTACGAATCGGCGGAGGTAGGAGTACGTTTGCCTGTACCGAGGGACGAGACAGGGGTGCCCCCTGTCCCCCTTGTTGTTTGCATTGGCAATTGAGTCTCTGGCCATGGTACTAAGGGAGTCCAGGAAATGGAGGGGACTGGTCCGAGGGGGAGAGGAACATCGGGTGTCGCTATATGCGGACGACCTGTTGCTGTATGTGGCAGATCCAGTGGAGGGGATGGCGGAGGTCATGCGGATCCTAAGGGAGTTTGGGGACTTCTCGGGCTATAAGCTCAATGTGGGAAAGAGTGAGCTCTTTGTGGTGCACCCAGGGGACCAGGGAAAGGGGATAGCCGACCTACCGTTGAAGAGGGCGGAAAGGAGCTTTCGGTACTTAGGGATCCAGGTGGCTGGGAGTTGGGGGGCCCTGCACAAGCTCAATTTGGCGCGGTTGGAGGATTTCAAAAGATGGGATGTGCTGCCACTCTCGCTAGCGGGCAGGGTGCAGTTGGTTAAAATGATGGTCCTCCCGTGGTTTCTCTTTGTGTTCCAGTGCCTTCCCATTAGGATTCCCAAGGCCTTTTTCAAACGAGTAGGTAGGAGCATCATGGGCTTCGTGTGGGCAAATAAGACCCAGAGGGTAAAGAGGGCGTTTCTGGAGCGCAGTAGGGACAGGGGAGGGCTGGTTCTGCCGAATTTGTGCGGCTATTATTGGGCTGCCAATGTGGCGATGATCCGTAAGTGGGTAATCGAGGGCGAGGGGGCGGCATGGAAGAGGTTGCAGATGGCATCCTGTGTGGGCACGGGCCTGAGGGCGCTGGCGACGGCACCGCTGCCGCTCTCACCGACAAGGTACACCACGAGTCCGGTGGTGGCGGCGACGTTGAAGATCTGGGGGCAGTGGAGACGACACAGGGGCGAGGTGGGAGCCTCGGTTTGATCCCCGATTCGGGAGAACCATCGGTTCGGCCCGGGAAGGATGGATGGGGGGTTTCGGAGCTGGCATCGGGCAGGGATTAGAAGAATGGGGGACCAGTTTATAGATGGGACGTTTGCGAGCCTAGGGGCTGGAGGAGAAGGTTGGGTTACCCCCGGGAAATGCTTTCAGGTATATGCAAGTGAGGGCGTTTGTGAGGCGGCAGGTGAGGGAATTCCCGCTGCTCCCGGCAAAGGGGACTCAGGACAGGGTGATTTTGGGTGTATGGGTCGGAGAAGGCAGGGTTTCGGCGATATACCAGGAGCTGAAAGAAGAGGAGGCGGCCTCGGTAGAGGAGTTAAAGGGCAAGTGGGAGGAGGAGCTTGGGGAGGAGATAGATGAGGGTCTGTGGGCTGATGCCCTGAGTAGGGTTAATTCTTCCTCCTCTTGCGCCAGGCTCAGCCTAATACAATTCAAGGTTACTCACAGAGTGCATATGACAGGGGCGAGGTTGAGTAAGTTCTTTGGGGTGGAGGACAGATGTGGGAGGTGCTCGGGAAGCCCGGCGAATCACGCCTATATGTTCTGGTCGTGCCCGGCACTGGATGGGTTCTGAGGGGTGTTGCGAGGACTATATCTAAGGTGGTGAAAGTCCAGGTCAAGCCGAGTTGGGGGTTGGCACTATTTGGGGTAACAGACGAGCCGGGAGTACAGGAGGCGAAAGAGGCCATTATCCTGGCCTTTGCATCCCTGGTAGCCCGGCGGAGGATCTTGATATTATGGAAGGACGTGAAGCCCCCCCAGTGTGGAAGCCTGGATAAATGACATGGCTGGGTTCACTAAGCTGGAGAGGATAAAGTTTGCCTTACGAGGGTCTGTGCAGGGGTTCTTCAGGCGGTGGCAACCGTTCCTAGACTATCTCGCGGAGCGTTAGGAGGAGGTCAGCAGCAGCAGCAACCCAAGGCTGGGAGGAGAGGGGGTCTCTTTCCGGAGGGGGGGGGGGGGGGATTCCCTATGGGTACCTTTGAATTTTATATGGGGGGGTTACTGTATATGGGGGAAACCCAATGTATAAGTTTTGTATAATTTTTGACTGTTGTGTTTGTGTTTCTTTTTTTTTGTTATGGGGGGGGCGCGGTTTGTTAAAAATTGTGTTGGAAAATTTGAATACACATTTTTTTTAAAAGATAATGGACATTTGGTTGCGAGTGAACACGAACTCCATGACTTCAAGCCCCCAGCCGTTAATGTTTCACTTCCCCGCAGTACCCAGACCCAGTCACCAGCGACACCACATCATCTTGGTGTGCCAGGTTTATAACCTGGTACTCCGTGTCCTATGTAATAGAAACCTTACTGGTATTGGCGATACTCTGCTGCATCGTGCAGACTATGCGTCTAAGGAAATGGAGAAGGAGAGCCTACCGCGCTCGAACCCCGGTATATAGGATCAGATCCCCTATTTTCGGATACGACCAGACCCCCGCGATCTATAATAAAGAGCATTCACTTGCGTTTTATTGTAAATAAAAAAATGTAAAGACCTGATCATGAGCAAATTGTACGATCCTGAGCTTGACTGCCAAGCCAGGAAAACTGTGTATAAACTGCTAGGATTTTGTTTGTATGGTTCAGGAAGGTAGAATGATGAAATGTTTAAGTGAGTGTAGTGTATTAAGAATAGTTAGAGGTTCCCAGTTTATTATTTTGTAATGCATGTCCCTTAGAATTGTCAGTTAAAAAAATGTTTGCATAGTTATGGTCAGTGCAGAGGCCATGAAGGAAGTGCCCCCCCCCCAGGTCAGGGAATGGAAAGCAACACAGTTATGTGATCCTTCACGCTTCGCATTAGGATCACAAGGAGGGTCTGTAGCCACTTAAAATGGCCAACTCCCGATTCAAAATGGCGAACGGCAAAGGCGGATGGGAAAGTCAGCCAACAAGACAAAAACCAGCAGCTGCAGGTTGGCTGCGGATTTACCTCTGGAAAGGCCAGACAATATCGATACCAGCAACCATCAGCATAACAAAACAACAGCCATCTGCATACTAATGAGCAATCCCCGGGAACATATATATGTTCATATATATATATGTTTTGGTCCTGTCCAAAGCTAGAGGATTACTGGAAGGAGGTTTTTAGGGTAATCTCTAAAGTGGTGCATGTGAAACTGGACCCGGGTCCTCGGGAGGCCATATTCGGAGTATCGGACCAGCCAAGGTTGGAAACGGGTGTGGAGGCAGATGTTGTAGCCTTCGCCTCGTTGATCGCCCGAAGGCGGATCCTAATGGGATGGAGAGCAGCCTCTCCACCCTGTGCCCTGGCGTGGCGGGGGGGACCTGTTGGAATTCTTGACTCTTGAGAAGGTTAAGTTTGAACTGAAGGGAAGGATGGAGGGGTTCTACAATTCATGGGCATTATTCATTATGCACTTTCAAGAACTGGATAACATCGAACATTAGTTGGAGGGGGTGGTTGGGAGGGTTGGGGGGAGGGGGCTGTGTGTATTAAGGGTGACTATGGGTGATTCCTGATTCCTTGTTGTCATTTGTTTATGTTAACATGCGGGCTAATGTTTGGGGTTTGGTGGGAGGATGGGATCATTGTTATTGATATGGGGATTGACATTATATTCGTTACTGATTATTGTTGGTGGGTGCAAATTTGGGAGAAAATGTGAAAAAGGAGAATAAAAATATATATATTTTTTTTAAGTTTGTACGCCACGTGGCAGCGACCCTGCACTCCTGGATTGATTGCAGCGCCACCTTGTTCCCTCAACCTTACCTGCTAAAGCCAATCAGAGACCCATCCCTCTCTTTTCCTTGTATTTCCCTAGTGTCCCCCCCCCCCCCCCTCACATTCCCATGCTCCCCCGATCCACCTCTCCCCCCACCGCCAGACATTTCCTCCCTGCCAGGTGCGTTGCGGGGCCCCTTGCTTTCATACATCCTACGCTAGCTTTCCCCACTAGTGTGGTGGCCTCCCCGCCAGGGCTGATTTTACCCCTTGATGCACCATCAATTACGACGAGTAGAGAGTATTCGAGGCTTTATTAAGCAGAGGTGTGTTGCCTCCTGCAGCTGCTACCAGAAATGGGGGCAGCTCGGTGTGCACACACATTTATACTCCGCCTACTGGACGGAGCCAGCAGGCAGGGATCTACCCCCATACCTGTACAGGGATCTACCCCCGTACCTGTACAGGGATCTACCCCCGTACCTGTACAGTACAAAGTCTTACAACACCAGGTTAAAATCCAACAGGTTTGTTTCGATGTCACTAGCTTTCGGAGTACTGCTCCTTCCTCGGGTGAATGAAGAGGTCTGTTCCAGAAACACATATATAGACAAATTCAAAGATGCCAAACAATGCTAGGAATGCGAGCATTAGCAGGTGATTAAATCTTTACAGATCCAGAGATGGGGTCACCCCAGGTTAAAGAGGTGTGAATTGTATCAAGCCAGGACAGTTGGTAGGATTTCGCAGGCCAGATGGTGGGGGGTGAATGTAATCCCAGCACCCGGTTGAGGCCGCACTCATGTGTGCGGAACTTGGCTATAAGTTTCTGCTCGGCGATTCTGCGTTGTCGCGGGTCCTGAAGGCCGCCTTGGAGAACACTTACCCGGAGATCAGAGGCTGAATGCCCTTGACTGCTGAAGTGTTCCCCGACTGGAAGGGAACATTCCTGCCTGGTGATTGTTGCGCGATGTCCGTTCATTCGTTGTCGCAGCGTCTGCATGGTCTCGCCAATGTACCACGCTTCGGGACATCCTTTCCTGCAGCGTATGAGGTAGACAACGTTGGCCGAGTCACACGAGTATGTACCGCGTACCTGGTGGGTGGTGTTCTCACGTGTAATAGTGGTACCCGTACCTGTAGTACAGGAGCCTTACCGTATTACCTCTAATACAAGTATCATACAAACAGTGGTGACTACCACATTCACCCCCTGTTAAAAGAGGTCCAGCTGGGGTGGTGGAAAAGCTATTTACAGGTATGTGAGAATTTAATGTTTACAGTCTGGTGAAAATTTACAAATTTTGACGGTCGGGTGCCTTGATCCTCCACTGTGAGCGCTGCAGTCTCGGTGGTGATGCAGGCGCTGGCTTGGTCGCCTGTGACTCCGGGAGCGTGTCGTCCTCATCTTCATCCCCCAATGGGACCAGTGGGAGGATGGATCGTCCTGGGGTGGGAGCTGTAGTGAGGTGCACTGGGGTGCGGGTGGGTGGCGCCAGGGCAATCAGAGGGGAGGTGTCGGGTGTTGTGGGGCCGTGGGTGGGGATCCAGCTGGTGCCAGGTCTCTGAGGGAGACTGTGTCCTGGCGGCCGTCGGGGTAGGCCACGTAGGGTTCGCATGCAGCAGCTGTACCCTGTCGACCAACGGGTCCACCTTGTAGAGCCACACGTGTTTGCGGAGGAGGACGGGTCCTGGATCTGCCAGCCACCTTGGGAACGAAACCCCGGAGGTGGACTTCCTAGGGAAGGAAGGAGACGTTCATTGGGGGGGGTTTCATTAGTCGCAGTGCAGAGTAGCGATCGGATGGAGTGGAGCGTGTCGGGAAGGACCTCCTGCCAGCGGGAGACCGGGAGATTTTTAGACCGCAGGGGCAGCAGGACGGCCTTCCAGACCGTCCCATTCTCCCTCGCCACCTGCCCGTTTCCCCGTGGGTTGCAGTTGGTCATCCTGTTCGAGGCAATGCCCTTGCTGAGCAGGAATTGACGCAGCTCATCACTCATGAAGGAGGATCCCCGGTCGCTGTGGACGTAAGCGGGGAAACCGAACAGGACGAAGATGCTGTTGAGTGCTTTAATGACTGTGGCAGACATCATATCAGGGCATGGGATGGTAAAGGGGAATCTGGAGTATTCATCGACCACGTTCAGGAAGTACGTATTTCGGTCAGTGGAGGGGAGGGGTCCTTTGAAATCCATGCTGAGGCGTTCAGCTCACTGGGCTAAATCGCTGGCTTTTAAAGCAGACCAAGGTAGGCCAGCAACACGGTTCAATTCCCGTACCAGCCTCCCCGAACAGGCGTCGGAATGTGGCGACTAGGGGCTTTTCACAGTAACTTCATTGAAGCCTACTCGTGACAATAAGCAATTTTCATTTTTCAAAGAGGCGGTAGGCCTTCACCAGGTGCGCTCGATCTGGCCGGTAGAAGTGTAGTTTGCAGTCCGCGCAGACCTGGCAGTCTCTGGTCATAGTCCGGACCTCTGCAATGGAGTAGGGCAGGTTGCGGGCCTTTATGAAGTGAAAGAACCGGGTGACCCCTGGGTGACAGAGACCATTGTGTAGGGCCCGGAGTTGGACAACTTGCGCTGGCACATGTACCTCGGGATAGGGCATCGGGGGCTCGTTGAGCTTACCGGGCCGATACAAAATCTTGTAATTGGAGGTGGAGAGCTCGATCCTCCACCTTAAGATGTTACCATTTTTGATCTTGCCCCGCTGTGTATTATTAAACATGAAGGCAACCGACCGTTGGTCAGTGAGGAGAGTGAATCTCCTGCCGGTCAGGTAATGCCTCCAATGCCGCACAACTTCTTTGATGGCTTGGGCCTCCTTTTTGACAGGAGTGATGAATTACGGAGGCATGGAGGGTGCGGGAAAAGAATGCCACGGGCCTGCCTGGTTGAGGGTTGTGGCCAGAGCAATGGCCGATGCATCGCTCTCGATCTGAAAGGGGAGGGTTTCGTCGACCGCGTGCATCGCGACCTTGGCGATGTCGGCCTTGATACGGTTGAAGGCCTAGCGGGCCTCAGCCGTCAGGGGGAAAACTGTGGAGTGGATGAGTGGGCGGGCCTTGTCCACATAGTCAGGGACCCACTGGGCATAATAGGAGAAGAACCCCAGGCATCGTTTGAGGGCCTTGGGGCAGTGGGGGAGGGGGGAGTTCCATGAGGGGGCACATGCGGTCGGGGTCGGGCCCTAGAATTCCATTTTCCACAACATAGCCAAGGATGGCTAAGCGGTTGGTGCGGAACACGCACTTCTCCTTATTGTACGCGAGGTTCAGGAGTTTGGCGGTGTGGAGAAATTTGAAAAGGTTAGCATCGTAGTCCTGCTGGTCGTGGCCGCAGATGGTGACGTTATCTAGGTACGGGAAGGTGGCCCGCAGTCCGTACCGGTCAACCATTCTCACATTGGAAGACAGAGATCCCGTTAGTGACGCTGAAAGGAACCCTAAGGAAATGGTAAAGGCGGCCGTCTGCTTCGAACGCAGTGTATTGTCGGTCCGCCTTGCAGATGGGGAGCTGGTGGTAGGCAGATTTCAGGTCATATCAGATATGTGTGGGAGGGGGTATGCGTCGAGCTGCGTGTACCGATTGATGGTCTGACTGTAGTCAATGTGTTTCTCCCCAGTTTTTACTACTACCACTTGGGCTCTCCAGGGGCTGTTGCTGGCCTCAATAATGCCTTCCCGCAGCAGCCGCTGGACCTCCGAACTGATGAAGGTCCTGTCCTGGGCACTGTACCGTCTTCTCCTGGTGGCATTGGGTTTGCAATCCGGGGTGAGGTTTGCAAACAGGGAAGGTGGGTCGACCTCAAGTGTCGCGAGGCCGCAAACGGTGAAGGGTGGTAGGGGTCCGCTGAATTTTAGAGTTAGGCTTTGGAGGTTGCACTGGAAGTCCAGGCCGAGTAACAGGGCAGCGCAGAGGTTGAGGACGACGTAGAGCCGGAAGTTGATGAACTCTACGCCCTGGACGGTGAGGGTGGCGATAATGTACCCCCTGATTTCAACAGAATGGGATCCGGAGGCCAGGGAGATTCTTTGGGTAACGGCATGTACCGCGAGGGAGCAGCGCCTTACCATAGAGGGGTGGATGAAGCTTTCCGTGCTCCCGGAGTCAAGAAGGCAGGATGTCTTGTGCCCATCCACTTTCACCGTCGTCATCGCGGTTGCGAGGTTGTGCGGCCGGGACTGGTCGAGCGTGATGGAGGCGAGCTGCGGCTGGTGTTGGTAGGCCCCGGGCTGGTCGGCGGCAGTGGCAGGCGATGAGCGGCCAGGTGAGGTGCCCAACGAGCAGGGGTCTGCATTGTTTCCTCCAGGTGCTCCGGTTTCCTCCCACAGTCCAAAGTTGTGCAGGTTAGGTGGTTTTGGTCATGCAAAATTGCCTCTTAGGGTGGGGTTGCAGGAATAAGATGGGGGATTGGGCAAAGGTAGAGTGGCATTTCAAAAGAGTCAGTGGGCTGAATGGCCTCCTTCTGCACTTGAGGGATTCTATGGTACCTAGTTTTTCACTATTTTCCTTCTTTTTTCCAATTAAGAGTCAGTTTTAGTGTGGCCAATCCACCACCCTGCACATCTTTGGGTTGTGGGGGTGAGACCCACGCAGACATGGGGAGAATATGCAAACTCCACATGTACAATGACTGGGGCCGGGATCGAACCTGGGTCCTCAGTGCCGTGAGGCAATTGTGCTAACCACTGCCCCATCATGCCGTCCCTCTATTTCCCTTCTTGAATAATGGTGCTACATTACCACTAATGTCCTTCACTACTGTGGCCAGAGAGGATTTGAAAATTAGCGCCAGAACCCCTTGCTTCACACTATCTAGTAAACAGCTCATCTGTGCCTGGGTATTTATCCACTTTTAAGCCGATTAAAACTGCTAGCACCTCCTTCTTCTCAATGCTAATCTGTTTAATTATATCACAGTTCCACCACCACCCCCATCTATACCTACATTGTCATTCTCCATAGCGAATGCATGCGCAAAATATTTATTCCATATCTCATCTACATCTTTCAGCTTCACACACATGGATGTCCACTTGGGTCTCCAATGGGCCCTACTCTTCCCGCTTTTGTTCTGTTTCTCTGGTTATAAATATGGCGGTCAATATAGTTGCCCTCCTTAATCCTAATTATGTTTGCTTTAGAGTCGCCAGGTATCTCTCAATACTGTCACAAGGTTCAAACCCGAATATTGATCAAAGAGCCGATACACCAGGTAGTTAGTTCAAAGTCAATACTATTTATTTACACACACAGCAAGATCTACTCATGCACAAAGTACTACAAACTAAACTATCGCTAACTCTAACGCCTATACTTAGCTTCAGGTGCCCACTCAGTCAGAGGAACAATGGCCGTTTTTCGGATCGGAGGTTGTTAGGTTCGAAGTGGTACAGGAGAGCAGCTAAGGTCGTCCGTCTGGTAGCGAGCGTTGACCTTGGGACTTACTTGCTTCTGGTGCAGCTGGCGGATGGGTCTCTCCGCTTGAGAGCCAAATCCAAGAGAGCGATTCTCTCGTGGGGGGTCCTTCTTATACCCGGAGGGTCTTCGCGCGCCTTCGGGCGGGCCTTAAACTTGGCCCCAATTAATTGGGCTGCTTCTCGATCATTGGCTATCGATCTTGCCCAATAAAGGGGTTTGTGCCCTGATGGCTGGGCAGGTCTTAGGTGGCTGTTGGCCTGGCTTTGTTTGTGCTTTCGGTTGGGGAACTGGCGCCGGGATGTCTGAAACAGTATCGGTTGCTGGAGTGTCTTTCCTTGGTTCCCGGAGGTGGGCCATCAATATGCTAATTGACCTACTAGTTTCAATTCCGTCTGGGACCTGTCTCCCCGATACACATTCAGGCTCTGTGCCTGCTTGTTTTCCTAACATTGTCCACAGTTCCCTACATTCTTTGCGAGCGTCAATTTTGTATTCTGGAAGTGGCCATCCCAGATGGCTACACTGGTTACCCTCGTGACCTTGATATATTTATAAAACACCTTGAGATTTTTCTTCATTTTGCCCGCCAATGTTTTTTCATCACCCTCTTTGCTCGCATTATTTATATTTTAAGTACCCCCTGACACTTTCTATATTCTTCCAGGACATCCACTATTTTGAACCCCTTGTAACTCAAAAGCCTCCTTTTTATCCTTCTCTAATCCTTTATATCCCTTGACAACTCGGGTTCTCTGGACTTTTTTGTCCCACCCTTTATTTTTACCGGAACACGTTAACCCTATATTCTCTCCATTTCCTTTTTGAATGACTCCCACTGCTCTGATGTAGAGTTTCCAACAAGTAGATGCTCCCAGTCCCCTTTGACCAGATCCTTTCTTATCATATTAAAAAATCACCCATCCCCCAATTCGGAACCTTTATTTACAGTCTATCTTTTGTCCTTTTCCATAACCACCTTAAATCTTACTGAGGCAGTGGCATAGTGGTATTGTCGCTCGACAGGTAATCCAGAATCCGGGTTCAAATCCCACCATGGCAGATGGAGAAATTTGAATTCAATAAAAATCTGGAATTTAAAGTCGAATGATAACCATTGTTGATTGTCATAAAAACTCCATTTAGTTCACTAATGTCCTTTAGGGAAGGAAATCTGTCGTCCTTACCTGGTGTGGTCTATATTGTGACTCCAGAACCACAGCCATGGGATTGACTCTTAAAAATGCCATTGCAGAGAACTCTCTGGCTATGACTGACTAGATAAGAAGGGCAACGACAGTCCCACCAGCTGGACATGGAGGAGAGGTGTTGGACGCAGATACTGTGACCAATCATGTCAAACGCTACCAAGGTGTCAAAAAGGTGAGGAAAAATTGTTTACCATAGTTACATAGGATGTTGGTTGGGACTTTTAAGGGCCATTTCAGTGCTATGGCATGGGTGGAGGGGTTCAGATGTAGAGTTGCAGTAAAGACAGGCTCAAGATTTGTGATGCAACAACATGTTCAAGAATTTTGAAAAGCAGAGGGAGATTGGGAATTGGAACAGCTGCTTTGAAGAGGAGGCAGACAGTACATTAGGAGAAAGAGCCATTAACCACATCAGGCAGCACAAGGTCCAGGATGGGGAGAGGGATGGTCAATAGTTTGGTGGGAATAGTGTTGAGGAAGCAGTTGAATGATGTCATGGACAAAGAATGAGAAGAGCTAGGAGATAGCTAAAAGAAAGATGCAAATTAAGAGTTAGGACAGGAGATAATTTGGAGGAAACTAGACCTAATGAACCAGAGAAAAGTGGGGAAGTGGCAGAGTTAGCTGAATGGATGGTCTCAATTTTAGTCACATTTGGAGGCTAGGCTGTAGGAGGCAAGTGAAAGATATTGTTATGGGCGAGGCGTTTTCAGAACCCCAAAATGTATCATGGAGTTCAACCAACCTCTCCCTTTAATGGATTTGTTGCTTTTCCGAACACGTGGCTTTTCCCCTAGGTGTGGGATTACAATCATGGACACGTGGGTTTTTAAACACAAAACACTGTTTATTCCATGAACTCAACTTAACATCTTAAATAAACGTTGGATCTCTTAACACCCCTTACTTCAAAGATAACTCAGAAAATATTGCAACAGTAAATAACTCCTTAAAATGTTCCATCAAACTTCCAAGAGACTTAACACCTTTAAACAGTATATCAGGTTAAAGGATATATATAGTTTCTGTAGAATGGCAGAGACATATTAACTTGGTTGACTTCAGCTCCAGCACCTTGCTTTCTTCTTGCAGCTCTCTGGAAAACACACAGCCACACACAAACTGCTTTTTCCAACTGGCTTGCTCTCTTCAAGCAACTCACAGCAAACCAGAACTTCTCAAGCTGCTGTCTCAAACTGGCTTTCTCCTTTTAATCAGCTCTCAGCAAAACCAGCCAGGTACTTTTTAAACTGCAAAACCCAACTGCAAAACCAAGCTGCAAAATGGCAGAACTGAGCTGAGCTCCACCCACTCTGACATCACTATTTTCTTAAAGGTATATTGCTTAAACATCCATGTCTTAAAGGTACCCTCACATGACAATATTTAAGACAATGCTTTGTAGTAGGGAAGAGAAGCCAAGGCTATTTTTGCATTCCAAAATTAATCCTAAAATAGTGACATTTTTTACAGTCGAGTGCAGGACCCAATGGTGCTTTTTGTGGCCAGCCAGTTTGATTAAAAGGAGAGGGGATGAGGGCCATAGGGGGAATAACAAAGGTGCAGCAAGAGACAAGAGCATCAAATGTATAGATGAAGGCGAAATTGAGCAGATTGGTTGCTGCAAAAATGTCTTTGTATCTGGAGTGCCAAATGCTCAAAATTTGAGAATTTTGAAGTATCATTGTAAGCGACTTGACAAAGAGTTGAATTTCAGAGATTATGCAAGAAAACTATTGTTGACATCAATATTCTTGAAGATATCAATGGGCCGATCAAGTGGGCTGAAAAGCCACAAATAAAATCCAACCGAGAGATGTATGAGGTGATGTATTTTCAGAGATCAAACAAGGCAAAGGATTACACAATAAGAACATAAGAACTAGAAGCAGGAGTAGGCCATCTGGCCCCTCGGGCCTGCTCCACCATTCAATGAGATCATGGCTGATCTTTTGTGGACTCAGCTCCACTTTCCGGCCCGAACACCATAACCCTTAATCCCTTTATTGTTCAAAAAACTATCTATCTTTACCTTAAAAACATTTAATGAAGGAGCCTCTACTGCTTCACTGGGCAAGGAATTCCATAGATTCACAACCCTTTGGGTGGAGAAGTTCCTCCTAAATGGGAATATTGAGAATTGTAGAGGAAGTGAGAGAGAAAATGGGATAAGGAGCGGAGGCAGACACAGAGCTAAATGTCAATGAAGTATTACGGAGTACCTGCCACTCAACGGCAGTCAATGACCCCTGACATCACTTTATTGATGATCGAAGTACTGGTGGGGTAGTAATTGGCTGGTTGGATTGTAGAATGAATTGATTTACCTGAAGACTGGCACCTGTGATCCTGGAGACCTTAGCAGGAGGTCAAGGTGGAATACCAACTTTACACGTCTGGCTCAAGGTGGTTGCAAATGCTGGAGTATTGTTTTTTTGCACTGATATCCTTAGCTTCAGTATCAATGAAGATGGGGATATTTGTGGAGCCTCCTATTTAGTTGCTTATTTGTCCACGACCATTCTTGAGCGTCAGTGAGCAGGTTATTGCTGAGTCAACGCTGCTTAGTAGAGTTTTTGTGACTGAAAGCCTGTGTAGAGAGTTATTCTGCTGGAATTTGTGCTGGGTCCCTTGCGGTTTATAGTGTACATTAATGATCTGGACGTGAATTTGGGAGATCAGTAAATTTGCAGATGACATAAAATGTAACCCTGCAAAAGTGTGAGGCAATGCATTTTGGGAGGACTAACAAGGCAAGGGAGTATACAAATAATGGTAGAACTCTAGGATGTTTATTATTATTCATTTACAGGATGTAGGCATCGCTGATTAGGCCAGCATGTATTTCCCATCCCTAGTTGCCCTTCAGAAGGTGCCGGTGAGTTGCCTTCTTGAACCTCTGCAATCCTGGAGCTGTAGGTACACCCACTCTGCTGTTGGGGAGGGATTCCAGGATGTTGCCCGAGCGACTGTGAAGGAACGGCAATATATTTCCAAGTCAGGATGGTGAGTGACTTGGTGGGGAACCTCTAGGTGGTGGGGTTCCCAGGTATCTGCTGCTCCTTGGCCTTCTAGATGGTAGTGGTCGTGGGTTTGGAAGGTGTTGTCTACAGAACCTTGGTGAGTCGCTGCAGTGCATCTTGTAGATGTACACACTGCTGCCACTGCTCGTCGGTGGTGGAGACTTTGAATGTTTGTGGAAGGGGGAGCAATTAAGCAGGCTGCTTTGTTGTGGATGATGTTGGGCATCTTGACTGTTGTTGGAGCTGCACTCATCCAGGCAAGTGGAGATATTCCATTACACTCCTGACTTGTGCCTTGTAGATGGTGTTCAGGCTTGGGGGAAGGGGGGGGCATGTCTGGAGATGAGTAACTCACCGTCGGACTCCTAGTCTTTGACCTGCCCTGGTAGCCACAGTATTGTTTTTTTAAATTTAGAGTACCCAATTAATTCTTTCCAATTAAGGGGCAATTTAGTGTGGCCAATCCACCTACCCTGCACATCTTTAGGTTGTGGGGGCGAAACCCATGCCAACACGGGGAGAATGTGCAAACTCCACACGGTCAGTGGTAGCCACAGTATTAATGTGTTGTTCGTGGGGGATTCAGCGATGGTAATGCTACCGAATGTCAAGGGGCAGTGGTTAGATTGGTAGCACGGTGGGCAGCATGGTAGCATATTGGGTAGCGCTGTTGCTTCACAGCTCCAGGGTCCCAAGTCCGATTCCCGGCTTGGGTCATTGACTGTGTGGAATCTGCACAGGTCTCCCCATGTCTGCGTGGGTTTCCTCTGGGTGCTCTGCCTTCCTCGCACAAGTCCCGAAAGACGTGCTGTTAGGTGAATTGGACATTCTGAATTCTCCCTGTGTACCCGAACAGGTGCCTGAATGTGACGACTAGGGGCTTTTCACAATAACTTAATTTCAGTGTTAATGTGTGCCTACCTGTGACAAAGATTATTAATATTAGATCCTCTCTTGTAGGAGATGGTCATTGCCTGGCACTTGCATGGGGCGAATGCAACTTAACCACTCGTCAGCCCAATGCTGGATATTGTCCCGGTCTTGCTGCATTTAGTCATGGAATGCTTAATTATCTGAAGAGTCACAAATGGTGCTGACCATTTGTGCAGTCATCCACAAACATCCCCACTTCTGACCTTTGATGGAAGGGAGGTCATTGATGAAGCAGCTGAAGATGGTTGGGCCTAGGAACTCCTGGAGTTGGGATGATTGACCTCCAACCATCACAACCATCTTCCTTTGTGCCAGGTATGACTCTAACCAGCAGAAGTTTTCTCCCCGATTCCCATTGATTCCAGTTTACCTGGGCTCCTTGATGCCATACTCAGTCAAATGCTGTCTTGATGACAAGGGCAGTCACTCTCGCCTCACCTCTTTTGTTCATGTTTGAACCAAGGCTGTAATGAGGTCATGAGTGAGTGAGTGATCCTGGCAGAATCCAAACTGAGCATAGTGAGCAGGTTATTGCTGAGTAAGTGCCACTTGATAGCACTGTTGATGACTCCTTCCACAAGTCTTCAGTACTACTGCTGGGATATTGTCAGGGCCTATAGCCTTTGCAGTATCCAGTGCCTTCAGCCGTTTCTTGAAATCACGTGGCGTGAATTGTATTAGCTGAAGACTGACATCTGTGATGCTGGGGACCTCTGGAGGAGACAGAGATGGATTATCCACTTGGCAATTCTGGCTAAAGATGTCGTGAATGCCTCATCCATGTCTTTTGCACATATGTGCTGGGCTCCTCCATCATTGAGGATGGGGATATTTGAGGAGCCTCCTCCTCCAGTGAGTTCATAGAATTTACAGTGCAGAAGGAGGCCATTCGACCCATCAGGTCTGCGCCGGCTCTTGGAAAGAGCACCCTACCCAAGGTCAACACCTCCACCCTATCCCCATAACCCAGTAACCCCACCCAACATTAAGCGCAATATTGGACACTAAGGGCAATCTATCATGGCCAGTCCACCTAGCCTGCACATCTTTGGACTGTGGGAGGAAACCGGAGCACCCGGAGGAAACCCACGCACACACGGGGAGTATGTGCAGACTCCGCACAGACAGTGACCCAAGCCGGAATCAAACCTGGGACCCTGGAGCTGTGAAGCAATTGTGCTATCCACAATGCAACCGTGCTGCCCACAAATTGTTGCTTAATTGTCCACCACCATTCATGGCTGGATGTGCAGGACTACATAGCTTAGATCTGATGCAAAAGAACAAAGAATACAGCACAGGAACAGGCCTTTCGGCCCTCCAAGCCCACGCAGACCATTGTACCTGCCTAAAAACCATATGTACTTATGGAGTCCGTATCCTTCCATTCATATTTGTTTAGAGGCCCCTTAAGTACCTACACCCACCACCTCCCCAGGCAGCACATTCCATATTTACCACCCTCTGTTTAAAACACTTGCCTCGCACATCTGTTCTAAACTTTTCCCCACACTTTAAACCTATGTCCCCTAGTACTTGACTCTCCTACCCTAGGAAAGAGCATCTGACTATCCACTCTGTCCATGCCACTCAATCTTGTAGACCTCTATCGGGTCTCCTCTCAACCTCCATCATTCCAATGAGAACAGACCAGAGTTTATCTAACCTCTCCTCATAGCTAATGCCCACCATACCAGGCAAGATCCTAGTAAACCGCTTCTGTATCCTCTCCAAAGCATCCACATCCTTATGGTAGTTTGGTGACCAGATTTGTACACAATATTCCAAACGAGGCCTAACTAAGGTCCTGTACAGCTGCAACATGACTTGCCAATTTTTATATTCAATGCCCCAACCGATAAAGGCCAGCATGCCGTATGCCTTCTTGCCTACCTTATCTACATGCGTTGCCACTTTGATCGGTGAACTCTCTGCCTGTCAGTACTCACAACAGTTCTACCATTTATTGTGCAATTCCTAAATGCGTTGGACCTTCCAAAGTGCATTACCGCACACTTGTCCGGATTAAACACCATCTGCCATTTCTCCGCCCAAGACTCCAACTAGTTTATATCCTGTTGTACCTCTGACAATCCTCTTCACTATCCGCAACTCCATCAATTTTTGTCTGCAAATTTACTAATCCGACCAGCTACATTTTCTTCCAAATCATTTATATACACCTCAAATAACAAAGGCCTCAGAACTGACCCGTGCAACGCCGCTAGTCGCAGTCTTCCATTCAGAAAATCATCCTTCTACTGCTACCCTCTGTCTTCTGTGCCCAAGCCAGTTTTTATCCAACTTGTCAGCCCTCTTCTGATCCCATGTGACTTCACCTTTTGTACCAGTCTACCATGAGGTACCTTGTCAAAGGTTTTACTGAAGTCCATGTATACAGCATCTACTGCCTTTCCCTCATCTGTCAACTTTGTCACTTCCTCGAAAAACTTGATCAAATTAGTGAGGCACGACCTCCCCTTCACAAAACCATGCTGTCCATCATTAATAGGTCCATTTGTTTCCAAATGTAAATCCTATCTCTAAGAATCTTTTCCAATAATTTCTCGACCACGGACATAAGGACCAGGGATCTGTTGATCTGCAGTCAAATGCTCTACCACTGAGCTATACCTCCAACTCTGATGCATTTGTTGGGAAATCGCTTAGCTCTGTCGCATAGCTGCTTATGCTGTTTGGGACACAAGTAGTCCTGTGTTGTAGCTTCACCAGGTCGACACCTCATTTTTCAGTATGCCTGATATTGCTCCTGGCATGCTCTCCTGCACTGTTCATTGAACCAGGATTGATCCCCTGGTTTGGTGGTAATGGGTAGAGTGGGGGATATGCCGGGCCGTGAGGTTACAGATTGTGGTTGAATACAATTCTGCTGCTGCTGATGGCCCACAGTGCCTCATGGCTGCCCCGTCCTGAGTTATTAGATCTGTTTGAAGTTTATCCCATTTAGCACAGCGGTAGTTGCCACACATGATGGAGGGTATCCTCAAATGTGAATATGGGGCTTTGTCTCCACAACGACCTGGGCGCTTCTACCGTTACTGTCATGGACAGATGCATCTGCAGCTGGCAGATTAGTGGGGATGAGGTATGTTTTTCCCTCTTGTTGGTTCCCTCACCACCTGCTGGAGCCCCAGTCTAGCAGCTATGTGCTTTAGGACCCGGCCAGTTTGGTCTGCGGTGGTACTAATAAGCCACTCTTGGGTGATGGACACTGAAGACCCCACCCAGAGCATATTCTCAGAGCTTCCTCCAAGTGGTGTTCAACATGGAAGAGTACAGATTCATCAGCTGACGGTGGCCAGTACTTGGTAATCAGCAGGAGGTTACCTTGCCCATGTTTAACAGTACAGAGACCACTAAGATGTCATGATCTGCTTAGTTAGGACCAGATACAACCCCTCATAAAATTATCTAATCACCAGGGAGCAATCATAACAATATCCCATTCTCCCTTTATCTGGCTCGAAGTGGTTGGAACAAATCATGAACTCACCTCTTACGACTTAATTACAACTTTAACAGAAACACAATCTGGATACCTTAACCGTTCTACTGCTACAAATAAATACCTTAACCCAGGCTTTTAATAACATTAATGCCACAAATATAAAATACAACATGACAATTCCTACAATCATTTACACTTGGAGCATAGAAGGCTGAGGGGGGACCTGATTGGGGTGTATAAGATTATGAGGGGTATAGATTCCTATTCATCCTGGCAGATGAGTCGATCACCAGAGGGGCTAGATTTAAGGTAATGGGCAGGAGGTTTACTCAGAGCTGCGAGGAAAAACATTTTTCACCCAGAGGGTGGTAGGAATGTGGAATTCACTGCCTGAAAGCACGGGACAGGGGGATCCTCACACATTTAAGTATTTAGATGAGCACTTGATAGCCATAACATACAAGACACGGGCCAAGTGTTGGAAAATAGGATGAGGTGTTTGTTGGTTGGCACGGACATGGCCTCTTTCCGTGCTGTAAAGACTCTATGGACAAAAGAGCCGAATGTCAGAGGCGAGTGATTGCCCTTGACGTCAAAGACACATTCGACCGAGTGTGGCATCAAAACCCCCAGCAAAATTGGAGTCAATGGGTGGAATTTTTCCAAAATTGCAGAGAGCTGGAACAGGTGTGAAAACAGCCGCCTTTTCTCGCCTGATTAACTGGCAGAGTGCGGTGAAGATTAGTGTCAGCTGCAGGGGTGGGGCCTAAACAGGCTGGCAAAGGGGAGATACTGAGTCACATCCCAATCTCAAAGTCACATTTAAACACCCCCCCCCCCCAAAAAAAAACACAATATTGCCAGGAATTTAATTCAAGTATAACAAACACCCAACCATGTTAAAAAATCTGCGCTCGTTTTTATACTCACTCATAAAAGTATTAAAAGTGTCTAAGGTGGGGCGGAGGGGAAGAAGCACTGAAAAAACTATAGAATGTATTATCTTATATTGTATGCACAAGTAGAATGGTTAGGATAATTATACTATAGAATGGTTAGGATAATTATACTATAGCTTGAATGTCTTTTTTGGAATTCTCTTCATTTGAATTTTGTACTCGTGATGTCTGAGTGAGCTACTGGTTTCCGCTTTGGTAATCGAGCGCTTTGTCAATTTAAAAATACGCCACAGTAGCAGAGACAGAAACACGGAACAGTTCAAAATGACTTACATTATTATTATCGCTATTTAATGACGGGAATACTTTTTTTTTTACAGGCAAAACAAAACCTCAACAAATTGAAGAAACATGGTCTAACTGTCCTGGTTTCAGTTTTGCAACACGTTCTACCATTTTATCAGGGGAAGTGGACAGATGAATATGATGTCGGCATTACATGTTGGTAAGGCATTTTATAAAAACTTACCCGATGATGCTGACATTTCCAACCATGGAAATATGCGGCTAAAATCAATTCCTGCTCCGTCCTTTTCTTGCTGTAAGTGAGAAAGTCTTTCATGAAGAGGCACAAACTGTTTCTGGTTTCACTTCGGTCAAATGCAGCATCAGTGACGTTCCAGCCCTCGGGGGGGAAGCAAACTCCGGGAAAGGGCGGTACTTGTGAGCTCTGGTACGATGAAGCTGCTTTATTTCTGTAATATTTACACAGAATTAAATCCATATGTTGAAAATCGGATCGTCCTTAAATAGGGCCCAATTTTATAAAGTTTTGATTTAGCGTGGAATAATTCAGAAGTAGATGGAACATTGCTGACAGGGTCATTTTCCCTCCAGCAATTTTTTTATTCATGGGATATGAACCTGGCTGGAGAGGTCAGCCCATTCCTAATTTCTGTTCCAGTCTTTGAGGAGTTGGTACACCGGCAGAGCTCTTGGGAAGGATTTTCAGGATTTTGACTGCAACAGTTAAAGAGCACCAATATAATTCCAAAGCATGATGGGGTGAAACTTGACGGGTTACTTGAAGATAGTCTTACCAAGGCTCCTCCTCCTCTCTCTCACCACCACCCCGCCCAAAATTTTGTTACTTTTCGTGTCAATATAGAAGGCGCGATTCTCCAGAAAAATTTCTAACTCTGGTAGCGAGCAGGGATTGCCGCAAGTTTCCCAGCACGCGGCCGGCAACTCAATTCAACGTTAATTGGTCCACTTGACGAGGCCTCACAGGCTTCTCGCTGCAAATGAAGGGTCGCCAGCTGATTCACCGGGACCGTGCTCGCCAGCCCCCCTAACAAGATCGAGCAGCACTTAAACTGCACTTGCTCAGCCAACCCCAGCCAGCTCGCAACAATGGCACCAAGGAGACCAGCCCCAAGATTCAAGGACGGAGATCTGGGGAGGCTGCGAGATGCCATGGAGGCCAGGAGGGTCAGCCGGAAGGCAGACATTGCAGCCTGGGATGACGTGGTGGCAGCTGTGAGCTCCCAACAACTCTCACCCCCTCCCAAGGGCCACTCCCCATGCAACCCCAAACTCTCCCTCCACCCCCTTCCCCATCAAACCTCACTCCACACCCCCTTCCCACCATTGTGAACCACACATGTGGCTAACGATGCCCCCTTTGTGTCTCCTCAGGAAAACCTCTCCCATAATTGTCGGGAGGGCCCAGACTGGCGGAGGGGTGCCGGACTTAAAGAATTCTCACCTCCTTCGAGGAGCATGCCCTTGAGGTGACTGGGGTGGCCAAGGATGCAGAGGCTGGCGGATGCAGCAGAGGGAGGAACCACTGGGCTCCATCCGGCGGACCTGACAAACGTGAGTTGTTATTTCCTTACTGACTGACCCATCCCACTGACCACATGTCCATTCTCCCGCAGGTCCTCCAGCCGACGGCACCGGCCCATCCCGGAGAGACCACCTTGGAGGTGAGCTCCGAGAATGCACCCATTATAGTCGTGGCACAGCTGTCATCCCCACCCTCCACCAGCGCAGATACACGCACCTCGGTGGGAAATGATAGTGGACAGGCTTCTGGGGCACAATCTGGTAAGATCACACTGCTGACGATGCACATCAGGTGAAGGTAGGAATCCCCAGGCGAGGCAGCAGTTAGTGGGCTGCTGGATCCCAGGATCCAGCTGGGTCCCCTAGCCTGATGCTGAGCCTGTGGTACAAAGGTACTCGGAGCTGATTGGGACGATAGGGTGCAGCCAAAACATTCAGGGGAGACGTCTACATCATTCCAGCAGATCCATAGACGCTTGGAGGAGTCCCAGAAGCTACAGGTGCAAGAGATGGCGCCGGCATGGTGCAGACATTGAGGAGCCACTAGGGTTGGCAGAGCCAGATGTTGCAGCGGCAGCCGGAGCTTGAACTAGCTGCCCCTCTGTTCCAAGGTGAACACCAGGGCTCTATGGGCACCGACCGGGAGGGGGTGCTGGGTGGCAAGCTGGAACCGTCCCACTGAGTGGCAATGGTGGGCAACAGTTCCCCCCTGTGCTCCACCCCTCTGATGAGGCCGCGTCTCAAAGTCAACACATGCGACAGAGCTGCACGGCTGTGCATGTGCCACCAACAAAGTGGTCCTCTGGCCTCAGAGCCCCCAGTGGACACCCGCCAGGGGCATCGAAGGCCACGGGACGTGCTAAGCAGCTGGCTGCCTCCACCTCAGATGTGCATCCTGGGGAGACACCTAGGTGTAGTGGTAGAGCTAGGAGTGCCAAGCACATTCAGGATCACTGAGGGCACCAGGGGAGAGGGGATGGTGGCAACATCGGGAGAGTGGGCGATTGTAACACACATTAAACAATAAACACCTTTGTGCACAACCATTATGATACCTCTGTCACTTTCTTCCACAATGCAGGCTGACTTCTGAACCCTTGGCCAGTCTCTCCGGGCGTCTCCCCCTCCCCGTGGCATTCACACACCCTCCGGCCGGGAAAATGTCCCTGGAGCTGTGTCCCATCCCCCGGGTGTTCGGATATTGGCTACCGCGTGTGTAGTGTTGCCTCCCGCAGTGTTCAGGTATGGTGTCCATGCATTAAGGTGTGATTGGGATTCTAGACAATGACTCCCACATGCTACAAGGCCCGCCCACCCACGGGAATCCACTTGGAATGTGTGAAGTACTCACTTAACCATGATTGCCAATTCCCTATCAACAATAGCCTTCAGCCGCACGGCCAGAGGCCTCGGCAATCCTTGGGGGTAATGGGTGGTCGGTGGGGAAGACAGGCAGGGATAAGGATTGCCCCCGGAATGGGTAAACAATCCAGGAATTGGCATGGTGGTGTCGTGAGCGGTTGCCCCCTGGTTCCCAGCAAGCGACCCACCCCCCTCCATTGACGGTCCAGTCCTGTGGAGGGTGCCCCACCCCCAGCTGAGGGACCTTCAGCCCACCAAGCACTGGGATGGCAAGCCAAGCACCCCCAGTGAGAAAAGATGACTACTTTCCTCCTCGGCTCCCCACAGAAGCCCTTCCGCCAGGTTCACATTTTTAAAAAGGAGTACTAATCGGCACCAGCGTGGGCATTTGCTGGCGATGCTGAATAACAGGAGGCCATTGGATATGGGGGGGCTCTCGTTAATTGTATGGAAATTGGGCTTAAGTGGTGATAATTGGTTTCTCGCCACGCTACAGCGAGATCCTGATTTCGCCAACAGGAGCAGGCCGGTTGCATCTCATTTTTGGTGTCTCCTGCTAATTACCGGCCTCGTTTTGCTTGAGCGCTGGCGTAACGAGGTCGGAAGATTGCGCCCAGAATCTCATGACATGCGACACAATGTCGGAGTGAGAGCGACCCACATCCTACAACTTCACCACAGATTGAATTGCTTAAAGAAGACCTGTTTTTAAAAAATCATGAAAAGACGCTGTTCAAAAGATGGTTGAAAAATTCCTATGTGGACTATATACCATCAGCCTTGTCCCAAGAGGACACGGGATTTAGCACCTGGGAAGGTGTGAAGGCTCAATTCAAATAGAGACGTTTGAAACTGGGGCATAAAAATGCAAAAGCTGAACTTTTAAATCACTGTGTTTCTGTGAAGATGATAGAAACTGCCCTCCTGCCAGCTATAACTGATCAGATATCCTAAAACCAGCTTCTGTTGATTTATATCTCAGAATGTGTAAAAAGGTTTCTCAGATCAAAATCAAATGGACTTTGAATGCAAGACATGCCTATTAGATTCCCTCCTTGGAATACACTGAGAAATGAGTAGAAAACTGGCCCTGAACACTAAAGAAGCGAGGACACCACTTTTTGTGAAGGGGCTGGTTAGCACAACAGGGGCTGTTTAACACAGGGCTAAATCACTGGCTTTGAAGGCAGGCCAGCAGCACGGTTCAATTCCCGTAACAGCCTCCCCGAACAGGCGCCGGAATGTGGCGACTAGGGGCTTTTCACAGCAACTTCATTTGAAGCCTACTTGTGACAATAAGCAATTTTCATTTCATTTCATTTTTTCATCTACCTAATTAGCCTAGATCTGGAGAAGGCCTTTGGCAGAGTATCGCATACCTGCATGGTAGATGTGCTCTCCAAGCTGGAGTTTGGGGAGGGAATCCATAATTGGATTGGATCAGTGGTGCAGTTTCAATCAACGGGTTGGAATCTGAAAGCTGTCCAATTAAATCTGGAGTCAGGCAAACCTGCCTTCTCTCCAGGGTCCTATTAGTGTATTAGAGCTGTTTGTTGAGTCCATCAGGAAGGATTCAGGCATAAGAGGGATAATCCAGGCAGTGGAGGTACTCCGATCAAAGCTTCCTTGAACATGAACAATGTCACCATCTTCTGCTCAAACCTGCTGTCAGTGCACAGACGATCAACATTGGTGACCAGTTAAAGGAGAGGCAGTAGAGCAGTGGCATTGTCCCTGGACTATTAATTCTGAGACACAGGGCAAGATCTGGGGATCCCGGTTCAAATCCCACCATGACAGATGGTGAAATTTGAATTCCACAAAAAGTCTGGAATTATAGTTGAACTATTGTCAATTGTTGTAAAAACGCTTCTGGTTCACTAATGTCCTTTAGGGAAGGAAATCTGCCATCATTATCTGGTCTGGCCTAAATGTGACTCCTGATCCACAACAATGTGGTTGACTGTCAAATGCCTTCTGAAATGGAGGACAGTGGGCAGTAAATGCTGGCCCAGTCAGCGATACCCACATCCTGTGAATGAAGTTGGAAATGGCCTCGCGAGTCAAGGTAAATTCACCAATACTTTGTCCCCTTCATTGTCGGATCAAACGGCCTGAAGGTGCCAGTATGGTTTGGAAGGACCAGGGCATGCATTAGAAACTGGAAGGAATGGGTTGCTATAGTCAAACTAAAAATGTGAGTGACGCTCCCTCTCCATTGCGGGTACGAACCTGGTCATTAAGTGTGAGGATCTCTCAGTATACCCTTGACGATCACCCAAGCCACCTTCTAGTTTAACTTGAGGTCAAAAATGAACTGTTCGCGGGACATGATGTACAAACCTCTAAAGAGAGATGGAACGCACCCAATATTGCCCACCTCCTGATGACCACTTTTGTGTGCAGCTACATCAATTTGTGCGTAGACCCTCAATACGCAAACACCAAGTGTCATACATGCTGAGGGTTTACCTACCCGAGGTGTGGGCAAGAATGGGTCTGGCCATGATGCGGCGGAATACTCCAAGCAATTGGACAGTACTGTACCTACATCCCTCGAGGAAAAATTTATGCAGAGAAATACCTTTAACCACAAGTCCACTAGACAACGTAAGAGAGGTCCTGCAGGAAAAGGAGATGTGGATACTGTTGGATGGTTCCCTAAGCAGACAGTCAAAGTCATTTGACAAAATCCCTCATTGCCAGAAATTTCAAACAAGCACCAAGATGTAGCTTTTCTGGTGATAAGCAAGACCCTCCCTATCAGATACGTCCTTCATGCTCTGAGTCTTTCTGACTCAATACGACGCCATCGAGATGGCTATGGTGGGAAAGGGACCGTTGTCCACCTCCTTGAAGAATGTGCCTTTGCAAAGAAGGTTTGGAGAGAGATGTAGTGGTTCTTGTCAAGGTTCATCCCAAGCAGTTCTATGACGAAGGACTCTGTGCTCTACAGGCTATTCCCAGAAACTCAGAGTGAGACAAACATCAACTGCAGCTGGTGGATCATCAGTTCAGTAAAAGATGCACTTTGATCTGCCTGAAAAATGTTGATCTTCCAGTGCAGCAAAGTGTTCCTGACTGGCACATTCCAATGTCCAGGACTATGTGCTGAGAGATGCACTAAAGCTGGGCAGCTGCTGCAGAGGTGCAATGGGAAAATGTCACTGTCTAAAACCTCCAGCCATTGTGCACCGAGGGACTGGAAATTGTGTGGAATCCCTCACATAGAATGTGTACAGCAAATATTGAAAATATCACAATTCCGTTGAAGCACTATGATTTGTAATGCAGCTGGGCCATATGGTCAAAGCAACTTCGTGGGGTGAGGGGGAGGGGTGTGAGTTGTTCCACTTGAGGATTAACAATCAAGTAGGTCAAGTGTGGAGGGATGACATCCATGAACTCTCTGAATTCTCCAGCCTGATGAAGCAGGGTGCCTATTGGCAATGCTTCTCCCTGAAGGAGAAACAAATTGTGCCTAGTTAGAATCCTGAGCTTCATCCAGGTGAGACAAATTGGCCCTCAGGAGTTAACCCTCAGCATTATCAGCTCCCCAACAGTTTCAGAGACGAGGCTGGGATTCAGATTGGTGGCTCGGGAATGAATGGCAGGGGGGTGGCATCTCTCCCGGCTCCCCAACGGCTGCAAGTCTGGCTCCTTTAGGTTCCAACCAACCCCCGCCCCCCCCATTTCCAGATGTCCATGGCCAGTCACGAAGTCCAAACACACCTCCCTCATGAGACAGACCTCCCAGTGGTCTCAAGTCTGAGGGAGAGATACCCAGACTGAAGGCCAGATGCGAGTCCGAGTGGCGAGGACAAATGCAGGGGGGAAGCCCTGTTCTGGAGATGGGACTGAGCTATGACTGTGCGATAGCTATCAGCGATGCTCTTGGACTGGCTCCTCCCAGATCAGGATGGCCAACGAGTCAGTGGATGTTAATGGTCTGTAGCTGCAACACCAACCTGTCTCTCTCTCTCTCTCTCTTATTCTTCGCAGGATACCAAACAAATTAGGAATGGAGCCAGTGGAGCTGGCAAGCATATTAATTGCAGCTCTTGATGAGGACAGATTCCTGCAGAAACGTGCAGCGGCACTCGAGAGAGAGCCTCCACATGAAGACCAGGGTGAAGCTGGCCAGGATCGGGCTGGAGGTCGCACCAGCCGTGGAGACTCAAGCTCATGAAGGAGACAGCGCGGCACCTCTGCTATGTCCTGGTGAATTTGGTGCCACATGATGTCAGAGGACACCCACTCCCTCTGGCTGTCAAGGTCATGGGAGCCCTGAACATCTTTGCCTCAGGGTCCTTCCAGGGCTCCAGCAGGGACCTCTGTGGAATCTTTCAGGCAGCCGCTCATAAGTGCATCTGAGAGGTCACGGATGCACTATATACAAGGGCGGGTGATACATTAACTTCGAACATGACCAAGCCACACAGGAAGAGAGTCAATAGGGATCGACAGATAGTGGGTGTGCCACAAGTGCAGGGAGAAATAGACTGCATCCACGTTGCTCTCCACACTCGGGAAGTTTCTTTCATAAACAGGAAGGGGTTCCAATCCTTAAATATCCAGCTGGTGTGCGACCACCAGATGTGTTCCACATATAAGTGTGTCAGTTTTCCAGGAAGCGGGCAGACAGCTTCCTATCTGGCCAGTCCCAGATCCCTGGACTCTGAGGGACATCCCAGGCTACAGGGATGGCTCCTTGGGTACAAGGGTTATTGCCTCAGGCAGTGGCTCATGACACCAGTGCAGAGGCTGGTGCAGACTGCAGCGGAGACCAGATATAATGAGGCACGCAGTGCGACTCACTCGGTCATCTAGCAGTGCATTGGACTCTTGAAGATGCAATTCCATTTCCTTGACAGACCTGGTGAAGCACTGCAGTAAAGCCTCCACAGGGTCTCCCGCATTGTTGTAATTTGCTGCATCCTCCACAACATTGCTCTGCAACGGGGTGAAGAGCTTTCAGATGATGGCGTGCAGGAGCGGCCCGTGTCCTCAGACGAGAAGGACATGCAGGAGGGCGCAGATTAAGAGACTGCTGAGGAGGCCGAAGGCCAGGCAGGAGTGAGAGTACACATGGACAGGAGGGCCAGAGACGCCCTTATCGCATACCGGTTAATGGAGGATGACGAGTTCAGTAGACATCCGGATGCCCCCAAGGACATTGTCTCCCCTCTGAGATCAGTATATGAAGGTGGCCGATCACTCATTAATCAGGGAGCTGGGGATGGGGAGTCCCAGACTGCCTGCTGCCCGGTCAATGCAAAAGGGTGACGATGGCTTGCAGTGAGGGACAGTCTGTGAAGCTCCTCAGCTGCTGCACATTGACTCCCTGACTCATATCTGAGTGAGGTTGAGCGTCCTTCTGTCCCTGTATCCTAAAGGGGGATTAGGGGCGAGGGTTTAGAGTTTCCTGCATTATGATAGAGCCATCTAACTGTGAATGAAACAGTCGCACTGAGAAGACCTAATCGTTTGGAGGGCAAAGAGACTCTGTGAGAATAACTGTGTCTCGATGCTGACATGTGCCACACCATTGGGAGGAAACATAAGATTCTGAGGTGTTGAAGTGATGAGCAACAATAGTATTTAATACAGTGAGATCTGAAATTTCACAAGTGACAGCGTTCCTGAGATGCTAGTGCCTAACTTCAGCTGTGCCCACACTGAGCACCTACACTTCCTTAACCATTTGTACTCTCCCACTATGTGTAAGTGTGTCCCCTGGATGCATATCTGAGATGCAGGTGGTCTCCTGACTTCCACATCCTGAAGCCTGAGAGGCCTTTGGTGGGAGTCAAGTGGAGGGCCGAGATCTAGAGGGCCGCAGCCTACTTTTGGGTGGTGCTGCTGTTTTAGTGACACCCTGCTCCGGCTGCTGTGCTTAAGGGTGTGCCAGTCTCTGGAAAGGGGGGGTGCATTATAGTGGCAGAGCATGCCCAGGATCTCCTAGGTGGAAGGCCCAGGGCTGTACACCAGCAGACCCTCCTGCTTCCAGGTGCTCGTGGGCCCTTGGGTCCCTCCATGGGCTAGAGGGGCACCTGGAGTGAGATCCAGAAGACCCACCATTCTCTGGTGCTGGCACTCATGGATGTCCACCAGTGTCTGAATCATGCAATTGAAGCCTTCAGCAATGGTTCTCAGCAACTGAGCCATGCTTCGGACATTTCCCATCATGGATCTGACTTGAAGCCCCAGGCTTTCTATTGCAGCCACCACCCTTTCAGTGTTCGTTTGGATGCCTGTCATTGGGGGCAGAATCTCCTGCGAGAGAAGCCCTTGCGATGCCTCCACCTGGCCTTTCAGTCACATGAGTGGCACAGATAACATTTTCTGGTATTTCTGGACATGACTTTGCATCTCAAGCAGCATGCGCAGAACGGTATTTTGCCGGTTTGCGTCTTTTCTGGATGTGCGCATGTGTGTACTGGCTTGAATGCGCTCATGTAAGATGGCTGCTGTCTGAAACGGCATCTTTTTAATTTCGACACTGCCTCTATCTCGTGGTGGATTTTTGCGCCTTTTTCACGGATATTATATTCCAGGTACTGATTCTTTGATTGTAGCTGAGCAAGGCATTTTTTTTACAGTGATTTCTAATGTTAAGTTCTGTTCTCTGAGTAATTTTTTTCTGAGGTGCTCATCATTTATTCCAAAAACAATTTGGTCACAAATCTTAAAATCATGCAGCGTTAGAAAATTGCAGGCTTGAGCTAGAAGTTTTAAGTCTGTCTCAAAGCTAGTAAACGATTCCCCTGTTTTCTGCAATCTCTTGTTGAAAATAACATGTTCAAATTTTTCATTTGTTTGTATCTTGCAGTGGTCATCAAATTTACTTAATATTACAACAAATTTAGCTTTGTCCTGACCAGCAGGATATTGAAAGGAATTATATATTTTGATTGCATGCTGTCCTGATGTTGATAAAAGCAATACAATTTTTCTAGCGTCAGTTGCAGTAGTTAAGCCTGTAGCTTCTAAATATATTTGAAATTGTTGTTTAAACAGTTTCCAATTAGAGTTCAAATTACTAGGGCAGCACGGTGGTGCACTGGTTAGTACTGGGGCTATGGCGCTGAGGACCTGGTTTCGAATCCTGGCCCTGGGTCACTGTCTGTGTGGAGTTTGCACATTCTCCCCGTGTCTGTGTGGGTTTCACCCCCACTACCCAAAGATGTGCTGGTTAGGTGGATTGGCCACACTAAATTGCCCCTTAATTGGAAAAAAAATAATTGGGTACTTTAAATTTACAACAAATAAGAGTTCAAATTACCAGTAATCTTGAGGTGACATGGATCTTGTGCGTGGTCCATTGAGACAGTTATCTTCGAAGGATTAGTTTGCTCGACACTTCCCCAGTTAAATAGCTGCTACGGATTTCTTCTGCAATGAAATGAAAATGAATGAAATGAAAATCGCTTATTGTCACAAGTAGGCTTCAAATGAAGTTACTGTGAAAAGCCCCTAGTTGCCACATTCCGGCGCCTGTTCGGGGAGGCTGATACGGGAATTGAACCCGTGCTGCTGATCTGCCTTGGTCTGCTTTCAAAGCCAGCTATTTAGCCCAGTGTGCTCAACCAGCCCCTTCTGATCAGTCTGTTTCTGATCTTTCTAAATCAACCTAGCTAGTTTTTCCAAAGCCACATCCTTGTACCATGTTATATTACGTGATTGAAATACATCGTTATTCTTTTGCTTACTTCCAGAATGGTCTGATAGTTTAGTTCAATTAAACTATCAGTTTTCAATTTAAGCAAATAACATTTCTGAAAAACTAATATAAATATTAATGAGTTTGTTCACTCTTCTACAGCTATAACTGATGATAAACTAGGTCAGAAGTATAAATAATGTTTAACTACAAGTGCCAACTAAGCTATATCTCTCTAACACTCTGCTATCTAGTCACTCCTGATACGAAGTGCTGCCATCTAGTGGTTAACTAATAGTATGGTACAGTTATTAACCCTTTACATACCAGCAGATATACAGATCACTACAGGGCCCCCTGGCCCGGGTGCCCATCCCTGCTGCCAGATGTACCATTGGCTGTTGCTACCCATGCCAGTGGTATGCTCCGTGGCCCCCATCCGGCGCCCTCCTGTAGGGACTACTGTGGCCACTACCCTTGGTGGACCACATGCTGCCCTCCGTCGGGTGGCAGCTGGTCGGGGGGTTGTGGAGGGGGGAGTTGTTGGGGTGGGGGCTGGGGTGCAGGGGTGGTGGGTTGGGGGCACAACCAGGGACTATACTGTCTCTTTCTTCATATTGATTTCTCAGGACTGACAAATGGTATTGCGTGGGCGAGGATGTGGTCACCTTTCCAGATGTAGAGGGACCTGCTTCTTCATTTCTTGGTAAGATGTTTTACCAAGATGGCGCCAGAGCGAGGCGACTCTCTGCGAGCTCTCCCAAACAGATCCACTTTTTACTTAACTTATACTCGGTCTAATCTTTTAAAAATTAATTCTAAAACTAACATTATTACTAACCTCTCTCTTTTATCCTCTCTACATTGTATATGTTGTGTTGCCCTATTATGTATTTTCTTTTATTCCCTTTTCTTCTCATGTACTTAATGATCTGTTGAGCTGCTCGCAGAAAAATACTTTTCACTGTACCTCGGTACACGTGACGATAAACAAATCCAATCTTCACCCTTCTATTTCCTGTTTTCCAGTTTTAGGATACAGAGAAACAGAAATTAGAAAAGGTGTTGGATACAGTAGAATTCCATTAAAGCACTTTTGTGAGGGCCACGAAGAATCCAGCACGTGTTTTAAGGATACAAAGTAATAACATTTATTTACAATAACATATATATATATATATATATATAACAGCAGCAGCAACTTCCCTTGCTGCACACTCCTTCCTGCTGGTTCCAAACTGGCCAGCTTTATTTATACATGGAGTTTACTAATGGTTTCTCTGCCCCCCTCATTGGGGAAGCTCATACTCCCACAGGATTGTGGGATTGTCATTAGTCCCTAGCCAATGGTAAGCACGCAGGTTACAACATCCCTCCCCCCCCCCCCAAAGTCCAAGGAATCCACCGAAGACCCTGGCGAAGGAGGGCGTCGGACTTGTTTTGCCGCAGGCCGGACACCATTCGCACGTGGCGCTGGATCAGGCGGCGTGTAACGAGACGGAGACCGGCGCTTCCGTGATGAACGGCGTAACGGTTGTACATCCACGGCCCGTGGGCCCGAGGATTCCCCCTCTGATGCGTCCTGTGTCTCCATCTCGGAGTCATAGTCTGCTGCCTCTGTCATCTCGGCGTCTCTATCTCCACGCGGTTCCGTAACGACCTGCGCAGGCTTTGAGTGAGGCACCAGAGGAAGATTGTGAGGACTACCTTCCATTGTCTCTGGTCTCTGTGACTGTAGCAATGAGCTCCGGGGGCGGGGAATCTTTGGAAGGGATAGTCTTCTGGACCGAACGTGGTCTACATGTTTGCGCTGGAGACGACCCTGGGCTTGCACCTGGTAAGATATAGGGCCCGTTTGGCGAAAGATTACGCCAGGAACCCACTGGGCACCACCAGCAAAATTCCGAACGAACACTGGGTCACCGGGCGCAAACTGCTGAATCGGCCGATGCCGAGAAAATCCCTGTCCCTGCCGCTCTTGTGTGCGGCGTACTTTTGCGCCAATGTCCGGGAAAACCATACTAAGGCTGGTGCGAAGTCTCCGGCCCATTAAGAATTCTGCGGGTGCTACCCCAGTCACCGCAATGGGGGTGGTCCTATACGAAAACAAAAAGCGAGCCAGTCTCGTGTCCATTCATCCGGAAGACTGCTTCTTTAGGCCTCGTTTGAATGTCTGCACTGCGCGTTCTGCCAACCCATTTGAAACCGGGTGGTAAGGGCCAGTGCGGATATAGCGTATGCCGTTCATCTTCATGAACCTCGCAAACTCCTCACTCGTGAATGGAGTGCCGTTATCCGTGACCAGCACCTCGGGGAGGCCATGCGTACTAAAAGACAAACGCATCTTCTCAATTGTTGCGCAGGACGTTGTGCCCAGCATCTTATGCACCTCTAGCCATTTAGACTGGGCGTCGATTAATAGAAGGAACATGGAACCTTGAAAAGGGCCTGCGAAATCCGCATGCATGCGCGCCCAAGGCCGCCCTGGCCATTCCCAGTGATGTAGGGGCACGGCCGGCGGAAGCTTCTGATGTTCCTGGCAAATGGAGCTGTTTTGGGCCACCTTCTCAATGTCGGTGTCGAGGCCTGGCCACCAGACTTAACTCTGGGCCAACATTTTCATTTTGGTCACACCTGGATGCCCATTGTGCAAGTCTCTTAGTGTCAGCTCCTGTCCTTTTTCCCGGGACAATCACACGCTTCCCCCACAAGAGGATGCCGTCTTCCATGCTGAATTCTGAAAGCTTGGAGGAAAATGCCCGCAACTCGCCTGGGAGCTGTCTATGCTGCCCACCATACAGAACTATGTGCCAAACCTTTGACAGGACTGGCTCCATCTGGGTCCACTCACGGATCTGTGATGCCGTGACAGGCAAGGTGTCCATACAATTTAGGGTTGCAACCACCTCACCGGTCGTGGGGGTCGACATGGGGCCGGTCGATAAAGGCAATCGGCTCAGTGCGTCGGCATTCGCTATCTGCATTCCTGGTTTGTGCTCCAGAGAATACTCGTATGCAGCAAGCAACAAAGCCCAACGCTGGATCTATGCGGAAGCAATGGGCGGTATTGGCTTATCCTCTCTGAAAAGTCCCAGCAGAGGCTTATGATCAGTCACGATAGTGAAATGGCGGCCATACACGTACTGGTGGAAGCGTTTCACCGCAAAAACCACTGTCCAGCCCTCCTTCTCGATCTGCGCATAATTTTCCTCCGCTGCAGTCAATGTGCGGGAGATGAAAGCTATCGGCCGCTCGGCCCCCTTCTCCATCTTGTGGGACAGGACGGCCCCAATACCATACGGGGATGCATCACATGTGACGAGCAAAGGCTTTCCAGGATCATAGTGGGTTAGTAACCCAGACGACGACAATTGTTGCTTTACCTGCCGGAAAGCGGTTTCTTGCAGCTGACCCCAAACCCAGGTGTGATTTTTCTTTCGCAGAAGGTGCAACAAGGCCGGTGTAGTTGCTAGATTGGGGAGGAATTTCCCGTAATAGTTCACGAGACCGAAAAAAGAACGAAGATGCGAAGTGTCAGTCGGGGCGGGGGCCTGTTGAATCGCACGCACCCTCTCTGCGACGGGGTGCAAACCTTCACGGTCCACCCGATAACCTAGGTAGACTACTTCCTTTGCCTGAAATACGCACTTTGTGCGACGTAAACGGACTCCAGCCTCCGAAAAGCGTCTAAGGACAGCCTCCAGATTTTCCAAATGTTCCTGCTCCGACGTCCCTGTAATCAAAATGTTATCTAAGTAGACAGCGACACGCGGTAAACCTCTCAAAATGCCCTCCATAACATGTTGAAAAATAGCGCAGGCAGAGGATACTCCAAAGGGCAACCGTGTATATTCATACAGGCCCCGGTGTGTATTAATCATTACATATGGTTGGGAGGCAGGGTCCAGCTCCAACTGTAGGTAGGCGTGACTCATACCTAATTTTGTGAACAAGAATCCGCCTGCAAGCTTCGCGTTGAGATCCTCTATGCAAGGCATTGGATATCGGTCGAGTCGGGAAGCCGTATTCACTAAGTTTATAGTCGCCACACAAGTGATCTGTGGCATCTGGCTTCATTACAGGTACAATTGGTGCTGCCCAGTCAGCGAAACGGACGGGCCTGATAATACCCAAACTCTCCAAACGAGTGAGCTCCCCTTCTACCTTCTTGAGCAAGGCGTACGGCACCGGGCGCGCCCAGAAACAGAGCGGCGTGGCTCCTGGTTCGGCTTGGATATGGGCTACGTGCCCTTTTATTTTCCCCAAACCGGCTGGAATACATCTGGGTATCGTCCTAGCACCTCAGTCAACCCTCCAGAAACTGTTTGGAGGATGTGCTGTCATTGCAACCGCAAATGGCACAACCAGTCCCAACCCAACAGGCTGGGCCCATGGTCGCGCACCACGATAAGTGGGAAATGCCCCTCCTGGCGTCCATAAACAACAGGTGTCATTGTAGTTCCTGCAATGTCCAGTGGTTCCCCCATGCAGGTGGTCAATCTGACCTGTGAGTCGGTTAATGTAAGGGTCTGTATACCCTGCTTGATGCGGTCGAATGTCCTCTGGGCGATCACTGAGACTGCTGCGCCAGTGTCCAACTCCATCTCAAGCGGGTGACCATTGATCCGTACTGTCACCTTAATGTGGGCCACACGGGGAGCTGCCACACAATGCAGCTGCAGGCAGTCGTCCTCCATCTCCATGTCCTCAGAGTAGTTGCCGAAGGTATGGCCCCTGGGCTGGTCCCAGTTTCGGTCGGAACAACAGCGCCTCTGGCACCCCCAGGACCGGCGTCCACGACGGGGCCGGCGCCTACAAGTCTGACACGGACATGGCTCCTCATCCATTGGTTCTGGAAAAGGCTCCCTTCGGGGAGGAATGTCCGACGGCCACTGGCGTCGATCCGGATGTCGCTTCGCTCAAGGTACCGCAGGAGTGCGGGGACACATTTTCGGACGGAAGGGGTTGCGCCCCAAGGCATGCACCTCCATTCCCTGTAGCTCCTGCACTCCTCATTCTGCGCTCTCTCGGGACAATACTATTTGAATGGCCTGTTGAAAAGTCAATGTTGGCTCAGCTAACAACTTTCTCTGGGTGGCCGCATTGTTAATACCGCAAACCAAACGGTCGCGTAACATTTCTGACAAGGTCTCACCATAGTCACAGTACTCCGCAATCCTGCGTAGCCTGGATAGAAAGTCGGCAAGGGATTGTCCTGGGGTCCTCTCAGCAGTATTAAACCGGTAACGCTGGACTATCGTGGACGGGGTTGGGTTAACATGTTGCCCCACTAAATTCACAAGTTCATCAAACGTTTTGGTGTCCGGCGCAGCTGGGTACGTAAGGCTCCTAATCACCCCAAACGTATGCGGGCCGCAGGCGGTGAGCAATATGACCGCCTGGCGCTCGTTTTCGGTGATATTATTTGCCCAGAAATAGTAATGCATCCGTTGTGTGTACTGGTTCCAGCTTTCCAGTGCAGCATCAAAAACATCCAAACGTCCGTACAGAGGCATGGTATAATAGAAAATAACTTCCAACCTGTATCCAACAAAAATCCAGGGAGATGGCTTCAGCAGTGTAGACAGCTATTCACTTTAACCCTCGTCGCCAGTTTTGTGAGGGCCACGAAGAATCCAGCACGAGTTCTAAGGATACAAAGTAATAACATTTATTTACAATAACACATATATATATATATATATTAGCAGCAGCAACTTCCCTTGCTGCACACTGCTTCCTGCTGGTTCCAAACTGGCCAGCTTTATTTATACATTGAGTTTACTAATGGTTTCTCCGCCCCCCTCTCATTGGGGAAGCTCATACACAGGATTGTGGGATTGTCATTAGTCCCCAGCCAATGGTAAGCAGGCAGGTTATAACAAGCACATTTAGGAATGATAAAAGAATCCATGCCACTTCCTGTTTAAAAACTTTGCTCCATGCAAGCTTCCCCAAATGTTGTATCTCATTTGCCATATCTGTCTTTATCGCATACCACGGTGGCACCACTGCCTAACAGCGCCAAGGACCCGGGTTTGATTCCAGCCTTGGGTGACTGTGTGGAGTTTGCAAGGAGTTTGCAACTTTTCCCTGTGTCTGCATGGGTTTCCGCCGGATACTCCGGATTCCTCCCACAGTCCAAACAGTATTTAACCTGGCATTCGTCCTGCCTGACAAAAATCTGCCAATTTCAGTTCGAAAAATTTCAATTCACCCAACCTTCTGAAACAAGAAACTTGCAGATTTCCACCACTGTCCATGTGAAAAAAAATACTTTCTAATTTCACTCCTACATGGCTTAGCTCTAATTTTAAGATTTGGCCACCAGAGGAAATTGTTTCTCAGTAATCTACCCCCATCAAATAATTTTACCATTCTAAACACCTCAAACAAAACTGTGCCCAGATACCAGAGGTTCAGTATTATGAAGAATCCATCCCCTTTAAGTTAATTCATACCTCGTACACTATGAATTATTTTGCCTTTCATGAGTTTTCTGGATACCATCTGATACAAATACACAATTACTAACAGGATCCACACCCTTATCCCACCCTACAAATTCCGATTCGAGAACCTCAGATTTCCTAACAGCGTCAATACCAGTTGTCTGAAACTGTAAGTCTTGTACTGTTACAGTCCTAATAATGAAGCAACACCCAACTTCTTCTTTCACTCACTGAGTTCTCATGCGTGAGCACACATGTCAGCCACCTGCACAAACTGATTCTTGAAAAATTCAGCCAGCATTTCAGAACTTCACAAAACACCATAGAAACAAGAATAATACAAGCGTAGAACATAGTTTCCATGGAATATATGCAGCAAAGCCATTTTGGCCTTGGCTCAACAGTACTATTCTGACTTCTGGTTTTGACAAAATGAGTTAAAGTCCAAGTTCTACACATAACCTAGATTGAAAGATCAGCATTGTAATAAGGGAAGGACACATTAGCAGGGGTGTTTCAATCAGACGGTGTATTAAATTTAGACTCTAATTTCTAGTTTACGTAGAAGCAAAAAGATGCTACAGCACACTCCTCTTGGTGGCTTGGCCAACGGTTCGACTCCAGCAATAGCTGCAAAGTAGGTTAACTGTCATTGCTTTAATTTCCTGTTTGTGGAACCTTTTACCCCATTTGCCCAAAGACTTTGTGAAAGTAATTCATCAGCTGCGAAATGCTTTACGAATTTGAGCACATTATGTGAAATGTGCTGAATACAAACATGAGAATTTGGAGAAGTAGGCTATTCGGCCCCTCACGCCTGCTCCACATTTCAATAAGATCATAGCTGATTGGATTGTGGCCTCAAACCCACTTTCCACCTACCACCGCTTTGACTCTGTTCTGTTATTGCGCATTTATCTCTGAATTTGTTAATGCAAGAATAAATGTTGCTGGAGACAGTGGTCTTTTGTTGAAGAAGTATTTATTTACAAAGGTTAAGCAAGAGCAAAATATAGCTGCAGCAACTCTCTAAGATGCCTCTCGCACATCTCAGGAAGCGATTGTTCCCTCCCCCTGTCAGTGACAGGCCGCATTTCCCAAATTTAAATGTCAGGAACCTCGTTATAATAAATTTGCATATAATTATCAGGCCCGTACTCCGGAATCATTCCCAACATCAAAAAATGCATCCATGGTGGCGTGATTTCAGAATAGAATGAAGCACAACTTGGCTCAGTAGACGTGCATCTGGCGAGCAGCACTAGCAGGTGATCTTGGAGGTGAGCGCACCGCTCGTGCGGGGGGAAAGAGGGTCATACCAGGGGTTGTCTGGGTAGTGCCAGGTTAATGCTAGGGTAATGCCAAGAGATGCCAGCTTCATTCCAGGGTAGTGCCGGTGTAGTGCCACGGTAATGCCTGTTAAGCTCTGATGGTAACTCTAGAATAAGAACAAGGAAGCAAGTCTTGACTCCTTCGATTCCAAATTTTATTGTGTTCAGTAATCACTTCTCCAACAAAACCCAGTGCCACCTATTTATCCCCTTTATATATTGGCGTAGCCGATTAAACAATAAGTACAATTTAGTAAACAATTAAAAGACCACTTTCAACTGAAGCACTAGACAATATTAACTCTTTCCTAACAACCTCTTAAAAAGGGAAAATAATCTTTAATTTTGACGTAAGTTACAATATACCATAATGTCAATGTACGCATATGATTTTTTTCTACATTTTTTTCACTCACATATCCCTTATGGGAAAAATGCCCCTCTTTAATAATTTCTAATAACTTCTTTGAACTAGTGTCTCTTTTCTTCAGTCAGATAATTGGAAACTGCTATGAACCTACTTGATCTTCTGAATCTCCCTGTTCTCTAGCATTTGTTTTAGATTTGGTATGTCAATCCGTAGTCTTTTTTCATTGATACATTTTGTGGGGTGGACATTCTCCCAAAGGTACTCCGTATTGTTTCTCAATACCCTGTTCCATTTAAAATTTCAGTCAGGATATAAAAAATGCCATATCTACCGCCTCCATGAGGGCAAATGTCTCTATGCCAATGTACTTTTTATCACTCTTCTTATCTTCTTAGTTTCCCATGCCAAAGGGCACCATTTATCTTTCTCCCCCAGTAGAAAATGTATAAATCATCCCACATTGGAAAAGCCATCACCGAGGTTGGAAGAAGGTGCATCACTATAAATATCAGTTTCAGTTGTTTAATATCACCTAAAGATGGGAATTTCAAAACCCAATTCTCCAATTTTAATTTCCCTAATGTTTTGTCTGCTCTAACAATTCCAGCAACCTGAGGATCATTCATTTTAGTGTTTAGTTCTAAAACATCAAAACTGGCATTCGGTCTTGTTTGTCTAGCTAACCAATTCAGCTGCCGAGATAAACTTCAGAATTCCTGTTTTTCCATTTTAGAAGCCGCCATATCCTTTTATGGGGTCCTACCACAAATAATTGCTATGGTGTTAATATTCCCAAAGTAAGGCTGATGACATAGAATGACATGTGAACCACTCTGCCTGATTTATAACCCAATGTGTTTGAATGCTCCAGAGTCCTGACTTCCAATCTTGAACTCGGTTCTAAGCCCATTAATAACAGTATTTTCAAATTCGCTACTACCACCTCACATCTACATGCATCATGAAGATGCCCGAGAGTTTCCCTCCATGGTGCCAATAAATAATTGTAGGATCTGCCGTCAACTGAAGACAGCCCAACTTTAACAAAACCGACCTCACTGAGAAATACCAAACTCTGGAGATAGAACCTGATAGAATATCTGAGATAGAACCTGCTGTACTCTATCTGTGACCTTCTTGAACATCCCAAATTGTTTCCAACTTTACAGTTCTTGCTGTTTTGCATCTTTTATTATTTTATCATCTAATTTGCTGGAAGCCACTCAGACCTCGATCATACGGGCGTCTGCTTCTTGTAGCAATCGTAGTCTGTACCATATCTCTTGACCTTGTTAAGCTGTGTCCTCTATCCTGCTTTATATCTTGTTATTATGAGATGTTATTTGAACAGTTCTTGATCTCTTCCGATGGACATGTTCACTGCCAAGTCTACGGCTGAATTGACACTTTGTTTCTGTGCTCTCCACTTTTGTACTTGATGCTCCCAATGCATGGGTCTATACCTCCTTCCCTTTATCTGTTTTTATATTTTCCAGTGGCATTACCTGCTCTACCAATGGTAGTTGCATCCTTCCACTGACTGTCCTCTTCTGGCAAGTATGTAATTTTAGTGCCAACATCTGGTAGTTGTCCTTTGGGACAAATGGCCTCATCCAATTCATCAGAATTACTATGTCCTTCTTAAGATAGTCTGATCTTATCCTCATAATTCTGTAACATGTGTATGAAAAGTACCTGGTTCCCCAATAACCCCTTTTGAATGTCCAAACTTATATACTGTGCCCACTAATCTTGACAAGTCTGGCTTCCTTTAGCAACTGTATACGGGGCAGAGGTGTCCACCATTAAGATGCTTGATTTGGACAGCATGCTCAAGAGTTTTCACCCAATAAGTTAAACAAACCTTGGACAGCTTAAATGAGAACACACGGCAGGTGAGGGGGATTTGTTTGGAAACAACCCTTATGGCTGCTGTGCTAGAAGGGCAGTACCAAACTGTCAATCAGATTGTGGTGAACCACTGTACACCTGTATTAGGGGATGTAAGGTAGGACCTGTACTACAGGTTCGTCGGTAGCCCCTGCCGGCTGTCTCCGCCCAGGAGGAGGAGTATAAATATGCGTGTCCTCCATTCAGCTGCCATTTCGCCAGCTGCTGTAGGAGGCCATGCATCTTACTGCAAAAAGGCCACAGTTGTACCCAATCTGAGTCTTTGTACAGTTGATCGTGCATCAATTTATTGCAGTAACATTTTCTACAAGATGGACATCTGAATCAAACCAGATTGCCTGCAGCTGGATCCGCAGTCAACCGACACCAGAAAAGACTTTAATCACTGGCTAGCTTGCTTCGAGGCTTACATAAACTCAGTGATGAGCAATCAATTACACTCAAGACAAAGTGATTTCATAACTGAAGGCTTTAATCTACTAGAACTTGTTCCTCAGCAGCTTCGATACAGAAAGTGAAGGCTGCTGGGACGGCACCGTTTCTTATACTCCGCCTGTCAGGGCAGAGCTACGTACAACAGCCAATGGTAGACTCCTGGGTCTAACCAATGGTCATCAGCCTCTTAGGTACCGCAATACATGGTACTACCACATTCACCCCCTGTTAAAAAAGAGTCCGGCGGGGGTGGTGGCCAGTGTAAAAAGTCGCCTTTAGCATGGTATGACCATGTATGGAGGTACCATGGTGTTGAGGATATTTACAAGGTGTTCACAGTGAAGCAATCAGTCAATCGAGTGCCCTGGTCGTCCTTCTGGAGCGTCTGGGCTTCGGTGGTGGTTCTGATGGGGGTCCCGGTGGTTGCGACTCCGGGAGCATGGTTTCGTCCTCCCTGGCGGCTTTGTCACCCCTAGGCGGCGCTGTTGGGGCAAAAGGTTGACGGGGGGGGGGGGGGGGGGGGGGGCGGTGGTCTGGCCTAGGCAGGAGCGGCGGGAGGACTGACCCTCCAGTGAGGTGAGGTGGGGGATGGGGGCAATGGTTCGGGTGCGCGTGGGGTTCCGGCGGGCGCCAGGTCCCGAAGGGAGACTGTGTCTTGCCGGCTGTCAGGGAACACCACGTAGGCATACTGGGGGTTAGCGTGCAGCAGGTGGACCCTCTCGACCAACGGGTCTGACTTGTGCGCCCGCACGTGCTCCCGAAGGATGATGGGTCCGGGTGTCGCTAGCCAGGTTGGGAGCGAGGTCCCGGAGGAGGACGTCCTGGGGAAACAAGGAGACTTTCATGAGGTGTCTGATTGGTCGTTGTACAGAGCAGAGACCGGATGGTGTGGAGGGCCATCGGGAGGACTTCTTGCCAGTGGGCGACTGGGAGATCCCTGGACTGTAGGGCCAGTAGAACAGTCTTCCAGACCGTTCCGTTCTCCCTCTCTACCTGCCCATTTCCCCGGGGGTTGTAACTGGTCGTCCTGCTCGAGGCGATGCCCTTGCTGAGCAGGAATTGACGCAGTTCGTCGCTCATAAAGGAGGACCCCCTATCACTGTGTATGTTCGCGGGGAAACCGAACAGTGTAAAGATACCCTGGAGGGCCTTGATGACGGTGGTTGTGGTCATTTCTGGGCAGGGGATGGCGAAAGGGAACCAGGAGTACTCGTCAATCACGTTCAGGAAATACGTGGAAGGGAGGGGGCCTTTGAAATCCATGCTGAGGCGTTCAAAGGGACGGGAAGCCTTTATCAGGTGCACCCTCTCTGGCCGGTAGAAGTGCGGTTTGCACTCTGCGCAGATTTGGCAGTCCCTGGTGACTGACATGACCTCCTCGATGGAGTAGGGCAGGTTGCGTGTGTTGACAAAATGGAAAAAGCGAGTGACCCCCGGGTGGCAGAGGTCCTCTTATGCAGTGGCACATGTTTTGTTATGTTTCCTTTGTAACATAAGCAGCTTCCTTGTGTTGCATTTGTCAAGGAAGGTCGAGATGTGTAAAGAACTTCAACTCATTTATTTACACTATGTACACTTTTATAACTTATGTTTGACACTACTGCTAATCCTATTGTAGCTACCTAAACTGACTAACCAGCTGCTGTCTTCCACGTGGTGGGTGTGATAATGAATTAACCCTGTGCCTCTCCTCACTGACTGTCTCCACGGGCCAAAGGGGCTGATCATGTGTGTGGTGTCCTTTATGTATGGGTTGGTGTAATGCCCCCCTGTGGTCGTGTCACCTCCTTGTGTATCGTGAATGTCCATTGGTCGCCTCCCATCTAACTTATCTATTGGTTGAGTGTGTGTGTGTGTGATGTTTCTGGGTCTCCCTCTAGTGTCTGTCTAGCTTACATGTATTTACAGTGATGCACATCACCACATCCTCCCCTTTTTATATGTTCATATTTTCTGTACACTTTAAGAAAAACTGAACAAAGAACAGGTAGAGAAGGTAAGGTATATACAAGTCATGGGAACGGTGATTAAACAATAAGTCCAAATCATTCATGTGAGTCCATAAACCATCAATCATCATGGTCAAATGTCTCTCTTGGTTATGAACGCCATCAAGCCTTGTGGATAGCACAATTGCTTCACAGCTCCAGGGTCCCAGGTTCGACTCTGGCTTGGGGCACTGTCTGTGCGGAGTCTGCACATCCTCCCCGTGTGTGCGTGAGTTTCCTCCGGGTGCTCCGGTTTCCTCCCACAGTCCAAAGATGTGCGGGTTAGGTGGATTGGCCATGATAAATTGCCCTTAGTGTCCAAAATCGCCCTTAGTGTTGGGTGGGGTTACTGGGTTATGGGGATAGGGTGGCGGTGTTGACCTTGGGTAGGGTGCTCTTTCCAAGAGCCGGTGCAGACTCGATGGGCTGAATGGCCTCCTTCTGCTCTGTAAATTCTATGAAGAACCAAGAAGTGGTCGAATCACTGCGCTGTCCGCTGTTTGTGGTGGTGCTGTCGGATGGCATCTTGTAGTTGATAGGTCGTTGACATTGAAGAGGTACCATCAACAGTATCATTCGAGGTCATGGATGTGGCAGATGTTGAAGTCGGATGAGGCTGTGCATACTGGTTCTGGCCACATGCTGTGCTGGAAGGGTGATTCTGCTGAGAAGCCTTGAAGCATGTCGATATGGAGACAGAATTGCTGCTCGCATCAATGTCTGGTGATGGTGTGAAACTAGAACCTTGCATCTGATAGGAATATGCTGTCTGGCCAGGCTGTGGTGCAGCAAATCCTGGGCAGTAACTAAGGCATCCAGTCTGTGGTGCAGATTGCGCTGGCAGTAGTCCTCCTTTGGTCTTGATTCCATTAGTGGGCAATCCGTAGTGCTGGCCTGTTTGAGAATATGCTGCATAGACTGCTGGCTGCTGCAGGCTTGAATACTGGGTTTGTCCAGCATGACCTGTCATTGGCCACACTGTCGGTGTGGAACAAATGTGTGGACATAGCTGTGGTGAAAATTGGTGTATTCCTCTTGGACTGTAGCTGCTGCTTGTTATTGCTGACCCAGTGTGATTGTCACGTGATCCATCTCCTGTCGTTGTGGCATCTGCTGTCACCCTGAGCGTGCCATCACTGAGGTTGCGACACTGCCTGTCTGGTGTAAAGTCTGGCTTACGTGAATCAGAGTCGGCGTTTGGTTGCTCCCCATCTGGAGTCTGGTCTGTTTTTTGTTGATGCTCCCCGTCCGGAGTCTTAGCAGGTTCACTGGAGTCAGCTGAGATTTCTTGAAGCTGCATGTCTGGAGTCGGAACATGCAGGAATGCATTGACTAGTGGAGAGGTTCGGGCAATTGAGGGTGGAAGTAGTGTGGTGTCACCGGAGTCACCAGTGGTCTCACAGTGATCATCGAGTGCCTCTGTACGCACTAGCTAATGTCTGTCACTTTGCACCTTTTGCATGGCAATTGGGATGCTGTTGCCACTCGTTTCACATACCGTGGGTAGATCCTCAGTAGCTGCTTGCTGTTCACTAGGGTTGGGTAAATTGTCAGAGTTTTCATCTGGTGGTGCAAACAATGTGGGTGGACTGTCATTGTCTTGCCGTTGTCCTTCATTTGGGCTTTTCTTCTTTGGAATTTTAAATCTTCCCCCAGACATTACAGAACCTTGTTCATTTCCCTCAATTTCTCCCATATGTAGGGCATCAAATGTTAGATCCAATGTTTCTTTCGTCATTGTACTAGTTTCCAAAGAACAGTCCATTTCAATTTCCTTCTCAGTTACTTCATATGCATCCTTTTCTAATGTACATGCCTTCATAGTCTCTGGCTCTGATTTTGCTGGGACTGGCACAGTCACAGTCTCTCTTTTACTGTTCTCAATTGCCCACATTCTACTCCCCAGACATAAATGCTTAATCTCTGGAGTTAATGTGGTATAATGGATAATCGGGTCGACCTTACTGGAAAGCACAATTGGTTCACTTGAAACTGCTGCGGGTTTTAAGTGCTTTATCTGGCTACTCGATGTCGGTGTCCTCAGGATTCTTGATCCAATGTTCTGCTCATTTATCAGTGGAGTGTGCAGAGGTTCAATGCGATTAATATTCCCATCAGGGGTTGAAGAGTCATTACTGACTAACTGCTGGTCTCTGTAGTTGGGACTTTGCGGTTTTGTGTTGAAGGGAAACAGTTGTCCCTGCTGTAGATATGATTCAGGTTGTGTTATTTCCATTAAATGAGGATCAATGTCTTGTCCATTTTTTCGATCCGTACTAAAGCAATGGCAATTTTCAGTCTGCTCCTTGCAAGTTAGACATACAAGCAATTTCTTTAGCAAGTCCTCCGCATCCTTCTGTGACTGTGCAGCATTATTAATATCTCTTCGGCTAGAATGATCCTGAAGGTCAGCGCATAATCCTTTTTTCTTCGGGCTTGGAAGAGGCGATTCCTTTGGCTTGTCTTCATTTGGGCTTGAACAGTCATCAGCACTGTGCCCTTCATTGTAGCATGATAGACCGTCATGGTCGTCCTGCTGTGCAGTGGAGCGTGGTAGACTGTTATAGCCTTCTTGCTGTTTACGTGAGCATGGCAGACTTGCATCGTCTGCCGCTAGTTGGTCAGAGGAGGTTGCTCGACCCTCATGGTCTTGTTCCTGCAAGGACTGCGCATCGGAGTCATGCGTTTCTGCAATTGTGGAGTCTGTCCACGAGCTTGCTGTGGAGTCTTGTGACACTGGAGTCACGTCTTGTTCCTGCAAGGACTGCGGTGTGGAACATAGAACATAGAAAATACAGCACAGAACAGGCCCTTCGGCCCACGATGTTGTGCCGAACCTTTGTCCTAGATTAATCATAGATTATCATCGAATTTTCAGTGCAGAAGGAGGCCACTCGGCCCCCCGAGCCTGCACCGGCCCCTGGAAAGAGCACCCTACCCAAACTCAACACCTCCACCCATCCCAAGGGCAATTTTGGACATTAAGGGCAATTTATCATTGGCCAATTCATCTAACCTGCACATCTTTGGACTGTGGGAGGAAACCGGAGCACCCGGAGGAAACCCACGCAGACACGGTGAGGACGTGCAGACTCCGCACAGACAGTGACCCAAGCCGGATCGAACCTGGGACCCTGGAGCTGTGAAGCAATTGTGCTATCCACAATGAATTACCGTGCTGCCCTTAAGAACAAATAAATCTACACTATATCATTTTACCGTAATCCATGTACCTATCCAATAACTGCTTGAAGGTTCCTAATGTTTCCGACTCAACTACTTCCACAGGCAGTGCATTCCATGCCCCCACTACTCTCTGGGTAAAGAACCAACCTCTGATATCCCTCCTATATCTTCCACCTTTCACCTTAAATTTATGTCCCCTTGTAATGGTTTGTTCCACCTGGGGTAAAAGTCTCTGACTGTCTACTCTATCTATTTCCCTGATCATCTTATAAACCTCTATCAAGTCGCCCCTCATCCTTCTCCGTTCTAATGAGAAAAGGCCTAGCACCCTCAACCTTTCCTCGTAAGACCTACTCTCCATTCCAGGCAACATCCTGGTAAATCTTCTTTGCACCTTTTCCAAAGCTTCCACATCCTTCCTAAAATGAGGCGACCAGAACTGTACACAGTACTCCAAATGTGGCCTTACCAAAGTTTTGTACAGCTGCATCATCACCTCACAGCTCTTAAATTCAATCCCTCTGTTAATGAACGCGAGCACACCATAGGCCTTCTTCACAGCTCTATCCACTTGAGTGGCAACTTTCAAAGATGTATGAACATAGACCCCAAGATCTCTCTGCTCCTCCACATTGCCAAGAACTCTACCGTTAACCCTGTATTCCGCATTCATATTTGTCCTTCCGAGGAGTCTTGCATGTCTTCTTTCGTAGAGTCGGGAACCCTGAGCGGGGCGTGGACCACACTCTGTGTGGCAGCAGGCCGCTCTCTGTGGGCTTGTACCGCTTTCTGTCTCTTAATTTCAGGCTGCAGCATCATCCTGCACTGATGAGTTGGGACGTCATATCTGCTGGGTTGAAGATCCTCAAAACCGAAAAATGAATCCGCATCTGCGTTGGATTCAATGCGGGGGTCGCCAATGTGCAACACGAAAGGTTCGTCCGAGTCGTAGTCGTATAGGACCACGGAGCTGTCATTGGGCTCGCGAGGTCCCGAAACACTGTAAAGATCGGTATCGAAGTATTCGAGGTCGGAATCATCGGCTTGTGCGTAGGTAACTTCTTGTTGCAGGGTTCTTCGGAGGTTAAATTCATTTCCTGGTTCAATTTGAGGCATTGTGCTGTCATTCCAGGTTAAGGAAGGTTGTTTTACAGATTTAAAAGATTTTTTCTTTGATTTGGGACGTTTCCCCTTTAAATTGGATTTGGGACGTTTCCCCTTTAAATTGGTGCGGTCTGGGGCCTCTGACGTCATGACGCGCGTGACGTGCGCGCATGCGCAGATCGCTGTTCCTTTACCGATGGCCGTTTTCTTGATTGCGTATGCACGGCGTCTCGCGCATGCGCAAACGAACCTTCCAGTTCTGCGCACTTCTCGCGCAACTGCACTAGTGCAGTCCCTTTAGCAAGATGGCCGCCGACCTCGACTCAAATCGCTCTCTGGTCCGGGATTTCGGACTCGAGGTGAGTACTGGCGCTTCTCTTACCTTTCCTCGCCGATTTGAGTGTGTTTTCCTCACAGTATTTGGCGAATTTGTCCAGGACTGCCTGGAAGTCGTACCTGTTTTGCCCCTTGGAGAACTTGAATTTTTAAAGACTTCTTCTGCTCTTGCACCGGCGATGGTGAGGAGAAGCTCTGTTTTTTCATCATCGGCCAGGTCTTTAAGTTCGGCTGCCACCAGGAAGAGTTCAAACGTTTGCCGGAATCGCTGCCAGTTTTCGCGGAGATCGCCGTGGCACTGGAGCGGCTGCGGAATCTGGAGCTCATACATCTTGCCTGGGTATTGCTGGTTGTCACTGTACGCTGAGGTATGGCTATCTGGATTTAAGCAGTTCACTACTGGTACCATTTTTTGTTATGTTTCCTTTGTAACATAAGCGGCTTCCTTGTGTTGCATTTGTCAAGGAAGATCGAGACGTGTAAATAACTTCAACTCATTTATTTACACTATGTACACTTTTATAAATTGAGTTCGACACTACTGCTGATCCTATTGTAGCTACCTAAACTGGCTAACCAGCTGCTGTCTTCCACGTGGTGGGTGTGATAATGAATCAACCCTGTGCCTCTCCTCACTGACTATCTCCACTGGCCAAAGGGGCTGATCATGTGTGTGGTGTCCTTTATGTATGGGTTGGTGTAATGCCCCCCTGTGGTCGTGTCACCTCCTTGTGTATCGTGAATGTCCATTGGTCGCCTCCCATCTAACTTATCTATTGGTTGAGTGTGTGTGTGTGATGTTTCTGGTGCTCCCTCTAGTGTCTGTCTAGCTTACATGTATTTACAGTGATGCACATCACCACAGCACAAGTACCGCGGGACAGGGCATCAGGAGGCTTGTGTAACTTCCCCGGACGGTACAAGATCTCGTAGTTGAAGGTGGAGGGTTCTATCCTCCACCGCAAGATCTTGTCGTTTTTAATCTTGCCCCGCTGTGCATTATCGAACATGAAGACAACCGACCGTTGGTCCGTGAGGAGAGTGAATCTCCTGCCGGCCAGGTAATGCCTCCAATGTCTCACAGCTTCTACTATGGCTTGTGCCTCTTTTTCGACCGAGGAATGGTGAATTTCGGAAGCATGGAGGGTACGGGAGAAGAAAGCCACGGGCCTGCCCGCTTGGTTGAGGATGGCCGCCAGAGCTACGTCGGACGCATCGCTCTCGACCTGGAAGGTGAGGGACTCGACGATGGCATGCATTGTGGCCTTTGCAATAGAACATAGAACATAGAACATAGAAAATACAGCACAGAACAGGCCCTTCGGCCCACTATGTTGTGCCGAACCTTTGTCCTAGATTAATCATAGATTATCATTGAATTTACAGTGCAGAAGGAGGCCATTCGGCCCTTTGAGTCTGCACCAGCTCTTGGAAAGAGCACCCTACCCAAACTCAACACCTCCACCCAACACCAAGGGCAATTTGGACATTAAGGGCAATTTATCATTGGCCAATTCACCTAACCCGCACATCTTTGGACTGTGGGAGGAAACCGGAGCACCCGGAGGAAACCCACGCAGACACGGGGAGGACGTGCAGACTCCGCACAGACAATGACCCAAGCCGGAATCGAACCTGGGACCATGGATCTGTGACGCAATTGTGCTATCCACAATGCTACCGTGCTGCCCTTAAGAACAAATAAATCTACACTATATCATTTTCCCGTAATCCATGTACCTATCCAACAGCTGCTTGAAGGTCCCTAATGTTTCCGACTCAACTACTTCCACAGGCAGTGCATTCCATGCCCCCACTACTCTCTGGGTAAAGAACCTACCTCTGATATCCCTCCTATATCTTCCACCTTTCACCTTAAATTTATGTCCCCTTGTAATGGTGTGTTCCACCTGGGGAAAAAGTCTCTGACTGTCTACTCTATCTATTCCCCTGATCATCTTATAAACCTCTATCAAGTCGCCCCTCATCCTTCTCCGCTCTAATGAGAAAAGGCCTAGCACCCTCAACCTTTCCTCGTAAGACCTACTCTCCATTCCAGGCAACATCCTGGTAAATCTTCTTTGCACCTTTTCCAGAGCTTCCACATCCTTCCTAAAATGAGGCGACCAGAACTGTACACAGTACTCCAAATGTGGCCTTACCAAAGTTTTGTACAGCTGCATCATCACCTCACAGCTCTTAAATTCAATCCCTCTGTTAATGAACGCGAGCACACCATAGGCCTTCTTCACAGCTCTATCCACTTGAGTGGCAACTTTCAAAGATGTATGAACATAGACCCCAAGATCTCTCTGCTCCTCCACATTGCCAAGAACTCTACCGTTAACCCTGTATTCCGCATTCATATTTGTCCTTCCAAAATGGACAACCTCACACTTTTCAGGGTTAAACTCCATCTGCCACTTCTCAGCCCAGCTCTGCATCCTATCTATGTCTCTTTGCAGCCGACAACAGCCCTCCTTACTTTCCACAACTCCACCAATCTTCGTATTGTCTGCAAATTTACTGACCCACCCTTCAACTCCCTCATCCAAGTCATTAATGAAAATCACAAACTGCAGAGGACCCAGAACTGATCCCTGCGGTACACCACTGGTAACTGGGATCCAGGCTGAATATTTGCCATCCACCACCACTCTCTGACTTCTATCGGTTAGCCAGTTCGTTATCCAACTGGCCAAATTTCCCACTATCCCATGCCTCCTTACTTTGTGCAGAAGCCTACCATGGGGAACTTTATCAAATGCCTTACTAAAATCCATGTACACTAAATCCACTGCTTTACCTTCATCCACATGCTTGGTCACCTCCTCAAAGAATTCAATAAGATTTGTAAGGCAAGACCTACCCCTCACAAATCCGTGCTGACTATCCCTAATCAAGCAGTGTCTTTCCAGATGCTCAGAAATCCTATCCTTCAGTACCCTTTCCATTACTTTGCCTACCACCGAAGTAAGACTAACTGGCCTTTAATTCCCAGGGTTATCCCTAGTTCCTTTTTTGAACAGGGGCACGACATTCGCCACTCTCCAATCCCCTGGTACCACCCCTGTTGACAGTGAGGACGAAAAGATAATTGCCAACGGCTCTGCAATTTCATCTCTTGCTTCCCATAGAATCCTTGGATATATCCCGTCAGGCCCGGGGGACTTGTCTATCCTCAAGTTTTTCAAAATGCCCAACACATCTTCCTTCCTAACAAGTATTTCCTCGAGCTTACCAATCTGTTTCACACTGTCCTCTCCAACAATATCGCCCCTCTCATCTGTAAATACAGAAGAAAAGTACTCATTCAAGACCTCTCCTATCTCTTCAGACTCAATACACAATCTCCCGCTACTGTCCTTGATCGGACCTACCCTCGCTCTGGTCATTCTCATATTTCTCACATATGTGTAAAAGGCCTTGGGGTTTTCCTTGATCCTACCCGCCAAAGATTGTTCATGCCCTCTCTTAGCTCTCCTAATCCCTTTCTTCAGTTCCCTCCTGGCTATCTTGTATCCCTCCAATGCCCTGTCTGAACCTTGTTTCCTCAGCCTTACATAAGTCACCTTTTTCCTCTTAACAAGACGTTCAACCTCTCTTGTCAACCATGGTTCCCTCACTCGACCATCTCTTCCCTGCCTGACAGGGACATACATAACAAGGACACGTAGCACCTGTTCCTTGAACAAGTTCCACATTTCACTTGTGTCCTTCCCTGCCAGCCTATGTTCCCAACTTATGCACTTCAATTCTTGTCTGACAACATCGTATTTACCCTTCCCCCAATTATAAACCTTGCCCTGTTGCACGTACCTATCCCTCTCCATTACTAAAGTGAAAGTCACAGAATTGTGGTCACTATATCTCCAAAATGCTCCCCCACTAACAAATCTATCACTTGCCCTGGTTCATTACCCAGTACTAAATCCAATATTGCCCCTCCTCTGGTTGGACAATCTACATACTGTGTTAGAAAAGCTTCCTGGACACACTGCACAAACACCACCCCATCCAAACTATTTGATCTAAAGAGTTTCCACTCAATATTTGGGAAGTTAAAGTCGCCCATGACTACTACCCTATGACTTCTGCACCTTTCCAAAATCTGTTTCCCAATCTGTTCCTCCACATCTCTGCTACTATTGGGGGGCCTATAGAAAACTCCTAACAAGGTGACTGCTCCTTTCCTATTTCTGACTTCAACCCATACTACCTCAATAGGGTGATACTCCTCGAACTGCCTTTCTGCAGCTGTTATACCATCTCTAATTAATAATGCCACCCCCCACCTCTTTTACCACCCTCCCTAATCTTATTGAAACATCTATAACCAGGGACCTCCAACAACCATTTCTGCCCCTCTTCTATCCAAGTTTCCGTGATGGCCACCACATCGTAGTCCCAAGTACCGATCCATGCCTTAAGTTCACCCAACTTGTTCCTGATGCTCCTTGCGTTGAAGTATACACACTTCAACCCATCTCCGTGCCTGCAAATACTCTCCTTTGTCAGTGTTCCCTTCCCCACTGCCTCATTACATGCTTTGGCGTCCTGAATATCTACCTTAGTTGCTGGACTACAAATCCGGTTCCCATTCCCCTGCCAAATTAGTTTAAACCCTCCCGAAGAGTACAGAAAACCTCCCTCCCAGGATATTGGTGCCCCTCTGGTTCAGATGCAACCCGTCCTGCTTGTACAGGTCCCACCTTCCCCAGAATGCGCTCCAATTATCCAAATACCTGAAGCCCTCCCTCCTACACCATTCCTGCAGCCACGTGTTCAACTGCACTCTCTCCCTATTCCTAGCCTCGCTATCACGTGGCACCGGCAACAAACCAGAGATGACAACTCTGTCTGTCCTGGCTTTCAACTTCCAGCCTAACTCCCTAAACTTGTTTATTGCCTCCACACCCCTTTTCCTACCTATGTCGTTGGTACCAATGTGCACCACGACTTCTGGCTGCTCCCCCTCCCCTTAAGGATCCTGAAGACACGATCCGAGACATCCCTGGCCCTGGCACCCGGGAAGCAACATACCTTCCGGGAGTCTCGCTCGCGACCACAGAATCTCCTATCTATTCCCCGAACCATTGAATCTCCTACAACTATTGCTTTTCTATTCTCCCCCCTTCCCTTCTGAGCCCCAGAGCCAGACTCAGTGCCAGAGACCTGGCCGCTAGGGCATTCCCCCGGTAGGTCATCCCCCCCAACAGCATCCAAAACGGTATACTTGTTTTGAAGGGGAACGGCCACGAGGGATCCCTGCACTGTCTGCCTGTTTGTTTTTTTCCCCCTGACTGTAACCCAGCTATTCTTGTCCTGTACCTTGGGTGTGGTTACCTCCCTGTAACTCTTCTCAATCACCCCCTCTGCCTCCCGGGTGATCCGAAGTTCATCCAGCTTCAGCTCCAGTTCCCTAACACGGTCTTTGAGGAGCTGAAGTTGGGTGCACTTCCCGCAGGTATAGTCAGTGGGGACACCGGTGGTATCCCTCACCACCCACATCCTACAGGAGGAGCATGTAACTGGCCTAGCCTCCATCCCCTCTTACCTTACAGAAGGTCTGCTTTGATGCGGCTGAAGGCCTGGCGGGCCTCCGTCGACAGGGGGAAGGTTGTGGACTGGATTAGGGGTCGGGCTTTGTCTGCGTAGTTGGGGACCCACTGCATAATAGCTGAAGAACCTGAGGCAGGGCTTAAGGGCCTTGGGGCAGTGAGGGAGGGGAACTCCATAAGGGGGCGCATGCGCTCAGGGTCGAGGCCTATAACTCCACTTCGCACTACGTAGCCTAGAATGGCTAGACGGTTGGTGCTAAACATGCATTTATCTTTATTGTATGTCAGATTAAGGGTTTTCGCGGTCTGGAGAAATTTGTGGAGGTTGATGTCGTGGTCCTGCTGGTCTTGGCCGCAGATGGTGATGTTATCCCGATACGGGAACGTTGCGCGTAAGCCATACCGGTCAACCATTCGGTCCATCTCTCGCTGGAAGACCGAGACCCCATTAGTGACACCAAAGGGAACTCTTAAAAATTGATAGAGACGCCCATCTGCTTCGAAGGCAGTGTACTTGCGGTCACTATTACGGAGGGGTAGCTGGTGTAGGCGGACTTAAGATCCACCGTGGGGAAGACCTTGTATTATGCGATCCTGTTCACCAGGTCAGCTATACGGGGGAGAGGGTACGCGTCCAGCTACGTAAACCTGTTGATGGTCTGGCTGCAGTCAATGACCATCCTATGCTTCTCCCCGGTCTTCACCACCGCTACTTGAGCTCTCCAGGGACTGTTGCTCGCTTCGATGACCCCTCCCCCCAGCAGCCTTTGGACCTCTGACCTGATGAAGGTCCGGTCCTGGGCACTGTACCGCCTGCTCCTGGTGGCGACGGGTTTGCAATCTGGGGTGAGCTTCGCAAACAGGGAAGGCGGGTCGACCTTAAAGGTCGCAAGGCCGCAGACAGTAAGGGGAGGTATAGGGCCGCCGAATTTAAAGTTCAGGCTTTGCAAATGGCATTGGAAGTCCAGCCCCAGGAGGGTAGCCGCGCAGAGGTGCGGCAGGACATACAGGCGGAAATTGTCGAATTTTCTGCCTTGGACAGTGAGGTCTCGCTAGGCAGAACCCCTTTATCTCCACCGAGTGTGACCCGGAGGACAGTGAGATCCTTTGATTTACAGGGTGGGTTACAAGTGAACAGCACCTTACCGTGTCGGGGTGAACAAAGCTTTCCGTGCTGCCAGAGTCAATCAGGCAAGACATCTCGTGGCCGTTGATGAAGACCGTTGTTGTAGCGGTTGCGAGTGTCCGGGGTCAACTTTGGTTCAGTGTCACCGAGGCCAGATGAAGCAATTGCAAGTTCTGATCGGGCAGCGTGTAGTCGGCTGTGCTGGGGGCCTGGGGCCCCATCCAAGATGGCGTCACCCATTGGTCGCACATGGTGTCCGGGGATGAACAAGATGGCGGCGCCTTCCCGTCCAGCGTGGTGTCCGGGGGGCAAGATGGCCGCTCCCGTGGGTAGCACGTGGCCCTAGGAAAGGGGGGGGCCGGTGAGCGCTGGCCGGTCGGGGCATAGTCGCTGGAGACCGCGGCCACGGCGCGAGCCTGGCAGACCCCCACAAAGTGGCCCTTCTTGCCGCACCCTTTGCAGGTGGCGGTGTGGGCCAAGCAACACGGGCGGGGATGATTCGCCTGCCCACAGAAGAAACAGCGGGGCCCAGCGGCGTTAGCGGGCCGTCTCGTAGTGCGGGCCAGGGGGAAGGTCTGTGGGGCTGCCGCTGCGGGGTGCCACGCAGCCCAGGGGGCTGCCGCGCGGTCGGGCGCATAGGACTGCGTGTTTTTGTAGGCAACGTCCATGGACCCTGCCAGGGGCCGTGCCTCTCTTAAGTCCCAGAGTGTCCCTTTCTAGCAGACTTCGGCGGATATCTGGGGAGCTCATACCTGTTTCGAAAGCTTCCCTGGTTAAAAGTTCCGTGTGCTCGCTCCCCGAAACTTGCGGGCAGCCACAGTTTCAGCCCAGCACCAGTAGCGCCCGGTAGAAATCTTCCAACGATTCCCCGGGGCTTTGCCGTCTAGCCGCAAGCAGGTGACGAGCGTAGACCTGATTTATAGGGCGGATATAATGTCCTTTTAGCAGTTCGATCGCGGCATCATAGTTCTCCGCCTCCTCGATAAAGGGGTAGATCGCAGGGCTGACCCTTGAGCGCAGGAGATGCATTTTCTGTCCTCTGTGGGGGTGCCTCCGGCCGTCTCGAGGTAGCCTTTAATGCACATCAGCCAGTGTTTAAAAATTGCAGCTGAGTTCTCCACATGGGGGCTGAGTTGAAGGCACTCCGGTTTGATTCGGAGATCCATCCTTCCAGCTTAAGTCTAGTAGATTAAATTGATGCGCAATCAATTACACTCAAGACAAAGTGATTTCATATCTGAAGGCTTTAACCTACTAGAACTCTTTCCCCAGCAGCTTCGATACAGAAAGTGAAGGCTGCTGGGACGGCACCGTTTCTTATACCCCGCCTGTCAGGGCGGAGCTATGTACAACAGCCAATGGTAGACTCCTGGGTCTAACCAATGGTCATCAGCCTCTTAGGTACCGCAATACCTGGTACTACCACACTCAGCGAACACCCCACCGATGGAGGCTCAGAAGATGCAGGTCCTGTACTCAAGGTTGAGCTCAAGCATGTTTCTGCTGATCCAGGACACCCCGACCTATGCGGAAGCCATGGCGCTCCTCAAAGAGAACTACTCACAGAAAGCGAACACACTCTTCGCCAGGCACGTACTCGCCACTCGCTCTCAACTCCCTGGTGAATCCATTGAAGACTTCTGGCGGGCCCTAATCCCACTCTTCCGGGACTGTGACTGTCAGGCCGTTACGGCCACCGAACTTTCTAATTTCCTCATGCGCAATGCTTTTGTAATGGGAATTGGGTCGGACCTCATCCGCCAAAGACTGCTTGAAGGGGCCACGCTCGACCTAGCGGAGACAAAAGAACTAGCGCTCTCCATGACGGTCGCCTCACGTAATGTTCAGGTCTACCCCTCCAGCTGCGCGGCCCACCCCTCCTATCCCTCCTGGACCCCGCAAACAGCCGCCCCAGCTGGGGCTTTACCCAGCCATTATGCCTGCGCCACACACCAATCCGTGCACCCCGGGGGTCCCACTTCTGCGGCCAGCAGAAGCACCCTCGCCAACGCTGCCCGGCCCGCGCTGCCATTTGCAAGGCTTGCAGCAAAAATGGCCACTTCGCCGCAGTGTGCCAAGCACGCGTAGTCGCCGCTATCACCCCCTCCCCCTGACACACACATAATGGGCGCTGTCATCTTTACCCCCCGGACCGCGCGCAGCCAATGGGCGCCGCCATCTTCACCTCCCAGGGCCACGCGCAGCCAGTGGGCACCTCCATCTTCACCCCCTCCCTCAGTCCACGTGCAGCCCAGGGCGCTGCCATCTTGTTCAACTCCAGCAACGTGCGGCCCATGGGCGCCGCCATTTTGGCCCCCACAGGATCTTTAGTCGCCGCCATCTTGTCTTCCCCACGGGGCATGGACGCCGACGACATTCCACAACCTGGGCTCCCCACACTCTCCATCTTCTGACGCCAGTGACGATCAACCGCAGCTCGCCTCGATGACGCTAGACCAGTCTCGTCCACACAACCTGGCCACCGCTTCGACTACGGTGAAAATCAACGGCCACATGACCTCTTGCCTGCTGGGAGCACCGAAAGCTTCATCCACCTGGATAGGGTAAGGCGCTGCTCCCTCGCGGTCCACCCCGCCAATCAAAGGATCTCCCTGGCCTCCGGATCCCATTCCCTCCTGATCCAAGGGTTCTGCACGGTCACTCTCACTGTCCAGGGCATAGAATTCAGCGGCTTCCGCCTCTACGTCCTCCCTAATCTCTGCGCTGCACTATTACTCGGCCTGGATTTCCAGTGCAATCTCCAAAGCCTCACTCTCAAATTCGGCGGGCCCCTACCACCCCTTATTGTGTGCGGCTTTGCAGCCCTAAAGGGCGACACCCCCTCCCTCTTTGCCAACCTAACTTCCGATTGCAAACCCGTTGCCACCAGGAGCAGATGGTACAGCACCCAGGACAAGGCCTTCATCGGGTCTGAAGTCCAGCGGCTGCTTCGGGAGGGTATCATCGAGGCCAGCAATAGCCCCTGGAGAGCTCAAGTGGTAGTCGTTAAAACTGGGGAGAAGCATAGAATGGTCGTGGACTATAGCCAGACCATCAATCGTTACATGCAGCTCGACGCGTACCCACTCCCACGCTTATCTTATATGGTCAATCAGATTGCGCAGTACTGGGTCTTCTCAATGATTGACCTCAAATCCGCCTACCACCAGCTCCCCATCCGTAAACCGGGCCGTCCATATACTGCCTTCGAGGCGGACGGTCGTCTCTATCACTTTCTTAGGGCTCCCTTTGGCGTCACTAACGGGGTCTCGGTCTTCCAAAGGGAGATGGATCGAATGGTCGACCGGTACGGTTTGCGGGCCACGTTTCCGTACCTAGACAATGTTACCATCTGCGGCCATCATCAGCAGGACCACGATGCCAACCTTGCTAAATTCCTCCGCACCGCCACTCTCCTCAACCTTACTTATAATAAGGAGAAGTGTGTGTTCAGCACAACCCGCTTAACCATCCTCGGCTATGTGGTCCAGAACGGAGTTCTGGGGCCCGATCCCGACCGCATGCGCCCCCTCATGGAGCTTCCCCTCCCCCACTTCCCCAAGGCCCTCAAACGCTGCCTGGGATTCTTTTCGTACTATGCTCAGTGGGTCCCAAACTACGCAAACAAGGCCCGCCCACTCATTCAGTCCACCCAGTTTCACCTTACGGCCGAGGCACAATAGGCCTTCGCCCATATCAGAGCAGACATAGCCAAGGCCGGGATGCACGCAGTAGACGAGACACTGCCCTTGCAAGTAGAAAGCGACGCATCAGACATCGCCCTTGCCGCCACCCTCAATCAGGCAGGCAGACCCGTGGCATTCTTTTCCTGCACCCTTCATGCCTCAGAAATTCGGCACTCGTCCGTCAAAAAAGAGGCCCAAGCTACCGTTGAAGCTGTGCGGCTTTGGAGGCAATTAACTGGCCGGCAAGAGATTCACTCTCCTCACTGACCAATGGTCGGTAGCCTTCATGTTCAACAACATGCAGCGGGAAGAAGAGCTAGGGGAGGAGATTGAGGAGGGGATGTGGGCAGATGCCCTAAACAGGGTAAACTCGTCGTCCTCGTGCGCCAGGCTAAGCCTGATTCAGTTTAAGGTATTACACAGGGCACATATGACTGGAACACGGCTCAGTAAATTTTTTGGGGTGGAGGATAGGTGTGCGAGGTGCTCGAGAAGCCCAGCGAATCATACCCATATGTTTTGGTCATGCCCGGCACTACAGGGGTTTTGGATGGGGGTGACAAAGGTGCTTTCGAAAGTAGTAGGAGTCCGGGTCGAACCAAGCTGGGGGTTGGCTATATTTGGGGTTGCACAAGAGCCGGGAGTGCAGGAGGCGAAAGAGGCCGATGTTTTGGCCTTTGCGTCCCTAGTAGCCCGGCGCAGAATATTGCTAATGTGGAAAGAAGCCAAGCCCCCGGGGGTGGAGACCTGGATAAATGATATGGCGGGGTTCATAAAGTTAGAGCGGATTAAGTTCGTCCTAAGGGGGTCGGCTCAAGGGTTTACAAGGCGGTGGCAACCGTTCGTCGAATATCTTGCGGAAAGATAGATAGGGGAGAACAAAGAAGGCAGCAGCAGCAGCCCAGAACTTGGGGGGTGGGGGGGGGGGGGTGTGTGGCCTGAGACAAGGCAGTTGCCAATTAGGGCTAGTTTTTATTTTTGTTATTTAATATTTATTTATTTGTTGTTGTTTTCTTTTGTTCTTGTTTAAATAAAAAAGGTCATTATTATCTGTATTGTTATAATGTTGTGTAAAGGATGCACAATGTACTGTGTTGGTTGACCAAAAATTTTCAATAAAATATTATTTTAAAAAAAAAAAAACAACATGCAGGGGGGCAAGATCAAAAATGATAAAATCTTGCAGTGGAGAATCGAGCTCTCCACCTATAATTATGAGATCTTGTATCGCCCCGGCAAACTCAACGAGCCCCCAGACACCCCATCCCGAGGTACATGTGCCAGCGCACAAGTGGACCAACTCCGGGCTCTACACGACAGCCTTTGTCACCCGGGGATCACACGATTGTACCATCTTGTCAAGGCTTGCAATCTGCCCGACTCCGTCGAGGAAGTAAGGACAATCACCAAGCACTGCCAGGTCTGTGTGGAGTGCAAGCCGCACTTCTACCGGCCAGACCGTGTGCACCTGGTGAAGGCCTCCCACCCCTTTGAACGCCTCAGCGTGGATTTCAAAGGGACCCACCCCTCCACTGACCGAAACACGTATATCCTCAGTGTGGTCGATGAGTACTCCAGGTTCCCCTTCGCCATCCCATGCCCCGATATGACGTCTGCCACCGTCATCAAGGCCCTCAACACAATCTTCGCTCTGTTTGGTTTCCCCGCCTACATCCACAGTGACAGGGAATCCTCATTCATGAGTGATGAGCTGCGTCAGTTCCTGCTTAGCAGGGGTATCGCCTCCAGCAGAACGACCAGCTACAACCCCCGGGGAAACGGGCAGGTAGAGAGTGATGTGTTGGGTAAGCTGGGTCTATGTGGACTGCGTTTGATGCAGTGTAAAGAGAGACTGGCTTCCAACACTTGAAAAGATGCAACACGATTTTATTGAACAACTAACTATAATACATGCTTAACTGTGGGTTGACACTATGCTGACTTGACTGGAGACCTGAGGCTAACCTGACCAGACTAACTGACTACCACGTGGTGCTTGTTCTAGCAGCTGCTCACGAGCTCTGACTGTCTCAGAGGCTGGATCCCGAGAGAGCGGGAAAACTGGTGCCCTCTGGCTTTATAGTGGCTCTGTCCTGTCTGGTGATTGGCTGCTGTGTTCTGTGTGCTCACTGGTCATCCTGTGTGTCAATCACTGCCTGTCTGCACTCCATCATACACCTGGATGTATATTATGACAGAGAGGGAGAACGGGACGGTTTGGAGGGCCGTCCAGCTGGCCCTACGGTCCAGGAACCTCCCAGCCTCGCGCTGGCACGAGGTCGTCCCTGATGCACTAGACTCCATCCGGTCCCTACTGTGCACCACTACAATTAACACACCCCATGAATGTCTCTTTACATTCTCCAGGAAGTCCACATCCAGGGTGTCGCTCCCGACTTGGCTCGCAGCTCCAGGACCGGTCCTGCTCCGTAGACACGTCTGACTCCACAAGGCGGACCCGTTGGGGATAGAGTACACTTGCTCCATGCCAACCCCCAGTATGCCTATGTGGCATACATCGACGGCCACCAAGATACTGTCTCCCTCAGGGACCTAGCACCAGCAGGTTCCACCCATACACACTTCCCCATCCAGGTGCCATCCTCCCCTTCCCCGGCGCTTCCAACATTAACCCCACCAGGTCCATCCCTCCTTCCCCTGCCCACGCAAGAGGATGAAGAAGATTTTGGCACGCTCCCGGAGTCATCCAACATCAGGCCGGCACTGACGTCGCCAGCATCGACATCGCCGCCGCCGTTACGTCTCTTCTACGTCTCTCCCAGCGGAACGTCAAGGCACCAGACCGGTTGCACCTCTAAATGGCACCGGACTTTCAAAAGGACATTTAGGGGATGTAAGGTAGGACCTGTACTACAGGTTTGCCGGTAGCCCCTGCCTGCTGGCTCCGCCCAGGAGGAGGAGTATAAATATGCGTGTCCTCCATTCAGCTGCCATTTCGTCAGCTGCTGTAGGAGGCCACGCATCTTACTGCAATAAAGCCACAGTTGTACCCAATCTGAGTCTTTGTACAATTGATCGTGCATCACAGATCATGACGGGGTGGGTGGAGGATGATGCCAGGCAACAGAATCAAATTCTGTGCAGTATCTATGGGCAATGAATGGTCGAGCAATTAAGAGAAAACCCTCAACCAGGTCAGCAGGGGGAAGATTCCATCCTGGATCAGGGATGAACAGGTCAAACACCTGTCCCAGGGAAAAAGGCACCCCAATGTCACTAACTGTCAATTACGACAACTGACCAGCGTCTGGTCTAACGATAGTTGTAGAGGAAATCCGGGGACAACACTAATGATAATGTTAAGGATCCCCGTAATCTTAAATGACAAAGCCGGGATTTGAGGCAGAAAATATAAGAGTCACGCAAGAGGAAATGTGAATGGGATACAATGGGACCTGACAGAATGTGGTTGAGAAAGAAGGGAGTTTGATAGGCATCAGTCTGGACAAATGCGAGCACACAGACGGAACAGTTGTGTGATGGGTTTGCACATTCTCCCCGTGTCTGCGTGGGTTTCACCCCCACTATCAAAAAAATGTGCAGGTTAGGCACATTGGTGACACTAAATTGCTCCTTAAATGGAAAAAAATAATTGGGTACTCTAAAAAAAATTTTTTTTTTTAAACAGTTGTGTGACTGAAGCTGGTATATTTAACTGAACATATCCTGTCTGGAGTCAGGACAAGTACTGATCTAAATTGTACCCTGGAAATTCGGAACCTGGAATGTGATGTCACCCGGGTAGCCTTTAAAGGGGAGGGAGAATACTGTATCACAACCTCGCGAGGGCAATACCAGTATAGGGCATCAACTTGCAACTTCACCAACATCACTTTCTGCATCAGGCCCCACATCCCCGCTAGGATAGGTTTAATTGAAATGTTAGATATGCACAGGAGAGAGAAAGTGGTGATGAACGCCAGAGAGGAACTCAGGCAGATTCTGGGAGAGTATTTTGAAAGATTTGCTACCGGAATAACACTTCTTCCTGAAAACTACACTATATTTGAACACAATTGGCCACAGCACACAAGACCTCCTTCAAAGTGGTGCCACAAATGGGGGAATCAAAAGAAATATCAGTGAGATTAGAGTCACTACATGGTGGGAGGATTTCTGGGATTGAGGATCCAACATTCAAATACGCCCATGGGTCCACCTCCTGTCACACCTAACCATTATAGACATCCTGCTTATGGCTGTCTACCTAACAACCCTCACACTAAAACTTGCCCTATTTTTCAAACTATCCCGAAATGTCTCTACTGTCAAGCATAATGTCAAGCAGTGTAATATCAACTCAATTTTTGCTAGACATGGAATTCTGCAATTTCTCGCCTGGGCACAGAAACCGCAATCCGACGCCATCTACAAGATGCACTGCAGCAACTCATCAAGGTTTCTTCGACAGCATCTTCCAAACCCATGACCAGAGGATTGGAAAATCGCTGTTGTAACCCCCCCCTGTTCAAGAAGGGAACAAGGAAAAAGATGGAAAATTATAGGCCAATTAGCCTAACCTCGGTTGTTGGCAAGATTCTACAATCCATTGTTAAAGATGAGATTTCTAAATTATTGGAAGTGCAGGGTGGGATTAGGACAAGTCAGCATGGATTTAGTAAGGGGAGGTCGTGCCTGACAAATCTGTTAGAGTTCTTTGAAGTGATAACAAATAGGTTAACCAAGGAGAGCCAATGGATGTTATCTATCTTGACTTCCAAAAGGCCTTTGATAAGGTGCCTCACGGGAGACTGCTGAGTAAAATAAGGGCCCATGGTATTCGAGGCAAGGTACTAACATGGATTGACAATTGGCTGCCAGGCAGAAGGCAGAGAGTTGGGATAAAAGGTTCTTTATCGGAATGGCAACCGGTGACGAGTGGTGTCCCGCAGGGTTCAGTGTTGGGGCCACAGTTGTTCTCTTTATATATTAACGATCTAGATGACGGGACTGGGGGCATTCTGGCTAAGTTTGCAGATGATACAAAGAAAGGTGGAGGGGCAGGTAGTATGGAGGAGGTGGGGAGGCTGCAGAAAGATTTAGACAGTTTAGGAGAGTGGTCCAAGAAATGGCTGATGAAATTCAACGTGGGCAAGTGCGAGGTCTTGCACTTTGGAAAAAAGAATAGAGGCATGGACTATTTTCTAAACGGTGACAAAATTCATAATGCTGAAGTGCAAAGGGACTTGGGAGTCCTTTTATAGATTCTCTAAAGGTAAACTTGCAGGTTGAGTCCGTAATTAAGAAAACAAATGCAATGTTGTCATTTATCTCAAGAGGCTTGGAATATAAAAGCAGGGATGTACTTCTGAAGCTTTATAAAGCATTAGTTAGGCCCCATTTAGAATACTGTGAGTAATTTTGGGCCCCACACCTCAGGAAGGACATACTGGCACTGGAACGGGTCCAGCAGAGATTCACACGGATGATCCCAGGAATGCTAGGCCTAACATACGATGAACTCCTGAGGATCCTGGGATTATATTCATTGGAGTTTAGGAGGTTGAGGGGAGATCTAATAGAAACTTACAAGATAATGAATGGCTTAGATAGGGTGGACGTAGGGAAGTTGTTTCCATTAGCAGGGGAGACTAGGACCCGGGGGCACAGCCTTAGAATAAAAGGGAGTCACTTTAGAACAGAGATGAGGAGAAATTTCTTCAGCCAGAGAGTGGTGGGTCTGTGGAATTCATTGCCACAGAGGGCGGTGGAGGCCGGGACATTGAGTGTCTTTAAGACAGAAGTTGATAAATTCTTGATTTCTCGAGGAATTAAGGGCTATGGAGAGAGAGTGGGTAAATGGAGTTGAAATCAGCCATGAGTGAATGGTGGAGTGGACTCGATGGGCCGAATGGCCTTACTTCCGCTCCTATGTCTTATGGTCTTATGGACCATTACCATCTAGAAGGACAGGAGCAGCAGATACCTGTGAACTCCACCACCCCTCCAAGTCACTCACCACTCTGACTTGGAAATATATCACCGTTCCTTCGCTGTACTGGGACAAAATCCTGAAACTCCCTCACTAACAGCACAGTGGGTGTACCTACACTAAAAGGACTGCAGCAGTTCAAGAAGGCAACTCACCAACACCGTCTTATGGGCAACTAGGGATGAGTAATAAATGCCTCACCAGCGAAGCCCACATCCCGTAAATTAAGTTTAAAAAAGGAACAGATGGAAAAATGGCTATGAACTGGGCTGGGGTCACCGGCAAAGTTCCTCATTGATAATGGAGTGGAGGGGGGATAGAGTGGGGTGATGTGAGGGAGTAGTTTGTTCACAATGAATTTCAGGATATGAGTCTATTGTCTGTATAACGTCAGACACGTCAATCGGTTTAGTAATCGAATGTTTTACCAGATGTCTTTATTGACGAGGTGAACAAAATATAACATAAGTATAAATTTCAATCAAATTTATTTAACAAACAGTAAAACCAGTTACCTTTAAATTGTCCCCAATCCTCCCGATCATTTCCACGCCGGGTCTTCGCTAGGGTGTGTCCAGGGAGTGCACCTATTTAGGAACATAGGAAAAGGAGTAGCCTATTCAGCCCCTTGAGCCTGTCCCGCCATTCAATGAGATTCAGTGGCTGATCTGTGACCTAACTCCATATTCCTGCCTTTGGCCTATGTCCCTTAATATCTTTGTTTAATAAAAATCTACCTATCTCGGATTTAAAATTAACAACTGATCTAGTTCCAAACTTCTCCCACCCTTTGAGTGAAGAAGGTCTTCCTAACATCTCTCCTGAACGGTTCAACCCTAAGTTTTAGACTATGCCCCCTAGTTTTAGAATCTCCAACCAATGGAAATAGTTTATCTTTATTGTCGTGGAAATTATAATAAAGACAAATTCTTTGAGGTTCGTTAAAAGATATTTATTTGACACAAATATATTTGCGGAGAGAGAGTGTTCTGGCTGTATAGCCAATCCACAGCACTCTGAGATTTGACCGAAGAAGGCATCTCTTTATAGTCTGAAATAACAGCTTGAAGTAAACATGATTATATTAAATAGACCTTGGAAAGTACGTAAGATGAAATACGTATTATGTATGTTCTTGCCCTTGGCTAAAAACAACTCGAGTACACATTTTGTTATCTTTTGGAGAACAATGTGTTCTCACAATAAGGCCGAGACCAAAATATTAAGCAGTATTTTGTTTACGTTACCTGACCTGTTTACGTTACCTGACCTACTTATTTTCGTTCAAAAGCAGTGTTAAACTATATAGTCAAACATTTCCCAGCATGCTTCTAAGTTGGCAACTCATTAATTTCCCTTCCACATTAATCTACCCTGTTAATATCTTGAATACTTCGTCAGATCATCCCTTAACCTTCTAAACTCATACTACAATCTCTTCTCAAGGATGTATTAAAGAGGATACATGAATGACATCTCGAGATTGAGAAGGGTAAACGGAGAGCTCGTGACTCTGTTTACTGGCCAGGTATAAACCAGAATATTGACAGGAAGGCCAGTTGTTATGACACACGCGAAACACATCGTTGCAAGCAAATAAGAGAACCTATGCAAATATCTGATTTACCTATGGCACCATGGCAGAAAGTAGCTAATGATCTCATTCAACTATGAGGGAAAGATTATGTAATGATCATTGACTACTTTTCAAACTATCCCAAAATGTCTCTACTGTCAAGAATAACGCCAAGCAGTGTAATATCACCTCAATTTTTGATAGACATGGAATTCTGCAAGTCGTCAAGAGTGACAACGGTCCTTGTTTTAGCTGTAAAAAGTGGCAACACTTTGCAGTCACGTATGATTTCAATCACGTCATGTTGAGTCCATTGTATCTTCAAACCAATGGAAAAGCCGAAAAAGGTATACATATTGTTCAGCAATTGTTGAAGAGCGCAATGGACAGACAATTTGATCCATATCTCGCACTATTGAGTTACAAGTGTCACCATTGTCACATGCTATATCGCCAGCAGAGTTACTCATAAATAGAAGGTTGCGTGTCACACTTCCATACTTGGCAAAGAAGGAGGAGAATGCAGTGGTACTGCAGGAAATGCAAAACATCATAGCAAAACAAAAGCAGTTCTATGATACAGCGTCCAGAACTTTATCATCTCTGAGTAGTAATGACATTGTGAGAGGAGAAGATTCAGGCAATTGGTTGAGAAAAGCCATTAGAGTCATAGAGGTTTCCAGCACGAAAACAGACCCTTCGGCCCAACTTGTCCATGCCGCGCAGTTTTTACCACTAAGCTAGACCCAATTGCCCGCATTTGGCCCATATCCCTCGATACCCAGCTTTCCCATATAATTGTCTAAATGCTTTTTCAAAGACAAAACTGTACTCATCTCTACCACTGCCTCTGGCAGCTCGTTCCAGACACTCACCACTCTCCCCCCCCCCCCCCCACCCTCAAACAAAAAAAACAAAAACATCCACCCCCCACCACACCTGCTTCCTGGCAACCCCCACTTCATTCCCGTTAACTAGCCTGTCCAATGAGCATGGTGGCATCCAGGACGTTCATCAATGGACTGAAACTTCTCATTACTAAGACAATGCCTTTTCTTCAGTGAATATCTTCCTCTTCTTCTTCCGAGTCTTCTGTCTGTTTCAAACACCCTGGGCGAAATTCTCCTACCCGCCCCGCCACATTTCTGCGCCGACCGGCCGGCGGGAGTCTCCGTAACACCGGCCGGTCAATGGGGTTTCCCATTGTGGGGCAGCCCCACGCCGTCGGGAAACCCCCGGGCGCCGGCAGAACGGAGACTCCCGCCGGCGGAGAATGGCGCCCCCTATTTTATTGCTTAGGACAGTTTATTATACAATGGGACTTTGAATCACATCTAAAACGCCAATTGACCACTCCCTGGGCATTTCTAGGGTTAATATTTCTGTTGCAATTTCCCAATTCATTCCTCCTGCCATAATTATTAAAGGTGTTTCTGTCCTCGTTATTTTATAATTGTAAATCTTCTTTTGTATTGACGCTTGCGGCCTATTTCTAGATCACCTCACCATCCTGTTATCATTTGGCTGGATTCTCCGCTGTCATAGAATTACAGAATTTACAGTGCAGAACAAGACCATTCAGCCTATTGAGTCTGCACCGACCCTTGGAAAGAGCACCCTACTCAAGCCCACATCTCCACCCTTTCCCTGTAACCCAGTAACCCCACCTAACCTTTTGGCCACAAAGGGGCAATTTAAAATGGCCAATCTACCTAACCTGCATATCTTTAGATTGTGAGAGGAAACCGGAGCATCCGGAGGAAACCCGCGCAGACACGGGAGAACGTGCAGATGCCGCACAGACAGTGACCCAAGCCGGGAATCAAACCTGGGAGCCTGGAGCTGTGAAGCAACATGCTAACCACTGTGCTGCTGTGCCGTCTACTTTTTTTTAAATCCCCGATCTCCCCGCAGCTCGAACATAATATGGGAGAGTCCCCAGCCCCGCCCGCACCCCCTCAACACTCATGCTGAGCAACCCTGGCCCGGTCGCGCTCATGCATAAAATGCCAGCCTGGCACCTTGGCAGTGCCAACCTGGCACCCTGGCAGTGCCCATGCCAGCTTCCAGTGCCACTTGAACATGCAGTTGGGGGCCTCCAATCCCCTGGGAGACACCCATGAATGCCATTCCGTCTGGTCCCCGTTTGTGGGGACCAGTGCTGAACGGTGCTTGCCCAAGGTCTCTGAGATTTCGGGATTCTCCGCTGCGCCGGGAGCCCAGGGATTTCCCGACGGCGTGGGACTCCCCACAATGGAAAACCCCATTGGCTGCTGGCAAGACGGAGAATCCCTTGGCCACCGGAACGGAGAACCCAACCCATTGTGTCATCCATAATCTATCTTATTGCCAATCGGCTTTTTTGTGTCATGAATGGTGCCGGAAAGGAAGATTTGCCCAGGAAACAGTTTAGAGTCATATGTTCTAGCAAGTTGTGCCTTTCTATAAATTTAGCTCCTGTCAAAACCAGAAGCCTATTCATATTTGTAACTTTGGCACCGTCCTTTGGATTGAGGAATGTCTAGACTTGATTTTTGCAGTCATCCTCTGACTTTCTAAATTTATGAAAATCTGGCCAAGCCTCATAAGCACTTAATAAATCATCCTTTTTGTAAATCTTATCCATGAAAGTTAATAATGTATCCAAACCTTCATCTGAGTTTAAATACTCTGGCTCCAATTCTGAAAACATCTTGCATCTTATTTTGCTTTCGTATGATAGCGAAAGTGCCAAGGCACTTGTTTTTTCTTGCACAAGTACTTAACTCATATCCACATGGTAACTTCATTCTTCCATTGGTCATTGGTCAAAGGATTGTTGCTCAGAAAACAATGGTGGATAGTCCATCCCAACACTCCACCCTTAGATTGAGCCATTTATTTTCCAAGTTACTTGAACTGAATGGCATTTCAGAGGGCATTTAAGAGTTAACCACATTGCCTTGGATCTGGAGTCACATGTAGGCCAAATCAGTTAAAGTGGCAGATATCCTTCCTTTAAGGTCACTAGAGAACCAGATGAGATTTTACAATAATCAACAATGGTTTATTATTGGACTTCGATTTCCAGATTTTGTTTTTAAGTTGAATTCAAATTCCACCAGGTCTCCAGAACACTACCCTGAGTCTCCGGATTACTGAGCCAGTAACAATACCACTGTGCCATTGTTATTAATTAGTACTGTTATTAATGCATAGCAGTACATCATTACGTATTAACGCTTACGACATTGAACAGATTAAACATTCATTCACTAGTCTGAGAAAGTCTTGAGGCATGCTATTGTATCAAACTCGATTGATATCTATTTACTACATTCAAAAATAGAAATTAAAACAAGATGAGAAATACATACAAAATATATTGGCATATTCAAAGTAAGCAATATAAACAATAGTCATTATTTTGCACTTACTCCTTTCCAGAAACCTGACTGGGTCCCTGAACAAGAACCCCAATGCCAAACATAAAATCACAATGTCCACAAAACAGAAGGCGGTCATTTGGCTCGTCAAGCCAGGGACAAACTCTGCAAAAGCAAGTTAGCTAGTTCAACTTCTCCCACTCTTTCCTGTGACCCTGCAATTTTTCTCTCTTCATGTGCTTCGCAAATTCCCTTTCGAAAGTCACAATTGTATCTGCCTTTACCACCCTGTCAGGCAGTGCAGACCATATTCACTGCATAAGATGGTTTTCCCACATGTCACCATTAGTTCTTTTATCAACACATCAAAATCTGTATACTTTGGTTCTTGACCCTTCTGCCAATAGGAACAGTTCCTCCCTATCTACTGCGTTCAGGTCCCTTGTGATTTTGAACAATTCTGGCAAATTATCTTTTCTTCTCGCAGGAGAACAACCTCAACTTTATCAATCTAGCTATACAGCTAATGCCCTTCATTCCTCAAACTATACTTGTAAACCTTTTGTGCACTCCTTATCATAGATTATCATAGAATTTACAGTGCAGAAGGAGGCCATTCGGCCCATCGAGTCTGCACCGGCTCTTGGAAAGAGCACCCTACCCAAGTTCAGCACCTCCACCCTATCCCCATAACCCAGTAACCCCACCCAACACTAAGGGCAATTTTGGACACTAAGGGCAATTTATCATGACCAATCCACCTAACCCGCACATCTTTTGGACTGTGGGAGGAAACCGGAGCACCCGGAGGAAACCCACGCACACACGGGGAGGATGTGCAGACTCCGCACAGACAGTGACCCAAGCTGGAATCGAACCTGGGACCCTGGAGCTGTGAAGCAATTGTGCTATCCACAATGCTACCGTGCTGCCCGTTATTCTGGCAAATTATCTTTTCTTCTCGAAGGAGAACAACCTCAACTTTATCAATCTAGCTATACAGGTATACTGGTAAAGGCAGATACAATTGTGACTTTCGAAAGGGAATTTGCGAAGCACATGAAGAGAGAAAAATCCTTCTAAAACATCTCCACATCCTTCCTAAAGCATGTGGATCAGAAACCAGAATTGTACACGGTACTACAGTTGAGGTCAAACTTGTGTTATATAAAGGTTCATCATAATTAAGTGATCCTGATGAAAAATAATCAACCTGAATTCTTAAGTCTGTTTATTTATCGAGAGAGGGGGCAGCATGGTGGCGCAGTGGTTAGCACTGCTGTCTCACGACGCCGCGGGCTCAGGTTCGGTCCCGGCCCCGGGTCACTGTCCATGTGGAGTTTGCACATTCTTCCCGTGTCTGCATGGGTCTCATCCCCACAACCCAAAGGTGTGCAGGGTAGGTGGACTGGCCTTGCGAAATTGCCCCTTAATTGAAAAAAAAAATGAATTGGGTACTCTAAATGTTTTTAATCTATCTAGAGATGTTTAGGGTTGGTTTAGCTCAGTGGGCTAGATAGCTGGCTTGTGATGCAGAACAAGGCCAGCAGCGCGGGTTCAATTCCCACACCAGCTTATCCGAACAGGGGCTTTTCACAGTAACTTCATACTTGTGACAATAAAAGATTATTATTATTAGAGACGTTGCATGGTCTGCTGGGTGCTTCCAGGATGTCCTGTTTTTGTTTCATTCTAACTTTCTTGATGTTGTTGCTGGAATTTCGCCTTCAGGTTGAGAAGTTTGAGTTAGAAAATTTATCGGCCAGGAGGACCCATCTCAATATAGATGCATCCCTCACCACGTCAGAGAGATGGGGATAGTTTTCAGTAAGGCCTATTCACCCCAAAAGTAGTTCAACATGGTCACAAATGTAGGCGAGTGCTGAGACAGGCTGGTTAGAAGGCTCGACTAGTTTCTCTGTCACATCAGCCCAATTATATTAAAGGCCGTAAGGCCCTTTAGCCCTCCCTCTTAACTCACACTTGTTCTTCATGGCACCTCCATTCCCCCTCCATGCTCACTCACCCCATATTGACTCTAAAACCAATGAACCATTTCACAATGGCAAGTCTCGAAGTGCATTGATTAAAAAATACCCACGCAAAATATCATTTGAGAAAAAACGCTGCTTTCACACCCGAAAGAAGTGTCAATCAGACACATCCAGTATAGTATCAACAACAGAAGCTTTCCCTCACTTAACACCTCTAAATATTGTCCAAATAAACTTTCAGATATTGAAAGAAACAGTTTAAAGAAAAAATAATTTCATATGACTTCATAAAGATGTCAATCAATCAAAGTAAACACTTCACTGCGACCAGTGTATGAAGACTCCTTGCTGAGCTAATTCATCAGTCATCTTGGAGCTCAGCCAAGCATTCATAATATGGTGATCTGGGTGAACATATATCTGGTCATCTGTTTCTGTTGATATAGTTCACAGATGGCTTCATTATAAATGCTTTTCTCATTAGTTTTATAGTGCACACTGAGTGAGTGGGCATGGAGTATGCTGGAGAGTCATAGAAGGAGCATAGAAGGTGACATGGATACGATTTTATAAATGCACCTTCAAAAGATTCCCAAATACAGAGTATGGTTGATGACTCCTAAGAGTCATCAAGACTCCTAAGACTCCTAAGGGCAGCACGGTAGCATGGTGGTTAGCACAATTGCTTCACAGCTCCAGGGCCCCAGATTCGATTCCCAGCTGGGTCACTGTCTTTGCGGAGTCTGTACGTTCTCCCCGTGTGTGCGTGGGTTTCCTCCGGGTGCTCCGGTTTCCTCCCACAGTCCAAAGACATGCAGGTTAGGTGGATTGGCCAAGCTAAATTGCCCTTAGTGTCCAAAATTGCCTTAGTGCTGGGTGAGGTTACTGGGTTATGGGGATAGGGTGGAGGTGTGGACTTGGGTAGGGTGCTCTTTCCAAGAGCCGGTGCAGACTCGATGGGCTGAATGGCCTCCTTCTGCACTGTAAATTCTGTGAAGAGGTCCAGCACAACAACATTACAGGGGATGCTTGAGATGCCTAACCTTGCAATGGCGAACGTCAGTAGTGCTTGATACCCAAACCCTTGTCTGACATTGATGAAATTTCACAGCACTGGGAATAGGAGTGAGAAGCCCACCTGCAATTTCTAAAGGCTCCAAATCAGTCCAATGCCTCAAGGATCTGGTCTTATGTCTCTATTTTTTATGAAGAGAAAAAGATTGGTGTAGACAAATGGAGATCCCTTACAGTCAGAAACAAGGGAATTTATAGTGTCGAGCAAAGAAATGGGTGACCAACTAAATATATACTTTAGTTCTGACTTCACAAAGGAGGATATAATTAACATACCAGAAGTGTTGGGGACCGTAGGGTTTAGTGAGAGGGAGGAACTGAATGAAATCAGTAGTAATAGAGAAATGGAAATTGATGGGGTTGAAGGCCAATAATTCCCCAGAGCCTGATAACCTAAATCCTAGATTACTTAAGGAACTGGTCCTAGAAATAATGAATGCATTGATGGTCACCTTCCAAGATTCTATAGACTCTGGAACAGTTCTGTCATAACCTGTATTTATATTATACTTACGGCATTAGGGACCTCGTATTCCCAGAATCCTTGGGGGAATACCCACTTCCCTGCTAAGGGGGTGGGGCAATGTGATCACTTCCGGTATAAAACTGACCGGACTCAATCATTTGGTTAACGCCGAGTGCCATGTATCCAGGACTTTTCGAACGAATCGTTATTGCTTCACTCAATCCAGTATGGACTCCCCCTTCTTGCATATACAAAATGTTCCTACAGATTGAAGGGTAGCTAATGTAACATCACTATTTAAAATAGTAGGTTGAAAGTAAACAAGGAAAGATAGACTAGTCAGCCTGAAGTCGGTAGTGGAGAAATGCTAAGGTTTCATAGCAGAGCACTTGGAAAGTCTTCTGAAAGTCCAAATAAACCACATCCATTGGCTCCCCCGAATCAACTCTGCTGGTTGCATCCATGAAAAATGCCAGTAGATTTGTCAAGCTTGATTTTCCTATCTTAAATCCATGCTGATCTGGCAGATCTGGCAGTATCAGACAGATCAGCATGGATTTAAGAAAGGAAAATCATGCTTGACAAATCTACTAGCATTTTTTGTGGATGCAACTAGCAGAGTTGCTTAGGGGGAGCCAATAGATGTGGTTTATTTGGACTTTCAGAAGGCTTTCAACAAGTTCCCGCACAAGAGATTAGCATGTAAAATTAAAGTGCATGGGATTGAGGGTAGTGAATTGAGATGGATGGAAAACTGGTTGGCAGCCAGGAAACAAAGAGTAGAATAAACGGTCTTTTTCCCAGAGGCAGGCAATGACTAATGGCATACTGCAGTGTTGAGCCCCTTGGTCTCTATACTCGAACAAGAGGTCAAACAGTTACATATCAACAAACACTACACTAAACGTATGATTTAACATGATTTATTCACTAAACCTGCATCAAATACACTATGTATTCAAATCTTATGCTATACAGACGATCACAATTTGCCTCAAAACTCAGCTTCAGACATGAGTAGCTATTACCCCTTTGAACTGAATTGGCCAAATTCTTCTCGGAGGTCTGTTCTGTTCACTGAGCCTTCACCCAGGACGTGGGGGTGGTTTAGCACACTGGGCTAAATAGCTGGCTTGTAATACAGAACAAGGCAGCAGCGCGGGTTCAATTCCCGTACCGGCCGCCCCAAACAGGAGCCGGAATGTGGTGACTAGGGGTTTTTCACAGTAACTTCATTGAAGCCTACTTGTGACAATAAGTGATTATTATTAATTATTATTATTATTCCTGGGCATAGTCAATCCTATAGCTCACTGTTTTTCAAACATTTTTGCCAAGGACCCATTTTTGCCAACTGGCCATCGTTCAGGACCCATGCTGACCGACCTTCACGGCCCACGCCAACCGACCGACCTTCGCAACCCACCATTTTCATTTACCTGTTGAACTTGCTTGGTCCTCATAATCTCACTTGCGTTGCTATTCAATGTTACATTTCTGCGAAGGACTTCAGCTGATGATTTAAGATCTGACTGCATCCGTTGAAAAAAATCAAGAGGTTTGTCCTTGAACTTGCCATGCTTCGTCTTCAAATGCCTTTGAAGTTTTGAGGGTTTTAATCTTTCATTTGCCAGTACTTCCCTGCATATAACATACATGGACTTGGCATCCTGATTTGCAGTGACACAATTAATAAACCCATTCGTCAAGAAATCATCCTTATCCTGTTTTGTTTCTGTTTTCAGCTTCTTTCTCATAGGTTGTTCACCAGAGGCCCTGGAGCTCAAAGTGGAGGAATCTCTCTCACGTCTTGAGCACATGGCATCAGTGAATGGGGAGCGTGACCTGCTCTCTGCTGACACTTCTAGAGAGAAGACTCCATTGATTTTTCAAAAGAACCTGCTCCTGGGTCAGCACACTGGCGTCAGGAGGAGGTGACCTGCCTTGCTGGGCTCCTAGCCTGTACACCGCTAAGGGGGCATGCACGCACGGGACAGCTAGCATTCTGAAAGCTAGTGGCGGCTGGCATTTTTAAAAGCCGGTCGCGGCCGTTGGGCACTGCTTCCCATGATCAGGAATGTGTGACTGATGGCCCCGCAACCTTCCCGACACCTGCCTGTGACCCACCTGTGGGTTGCAACCCTGACTTTGAAAATGACTGCTATAGGTCATCGTTGAAACAAAAGGTGTTTGTTGCCTGATTCCTGTACTCTTCTGACCTGTGTCGTAGTCAGGTCAAACTCGTGTTCAATCCAAACTGCCAAATGACGTCTTTCTTCTAACCACAGGTTCATATTCTAGACATAGTTCTTCAATATTCAGACATTGTGATCAGAGGTGCCAGGAGTTCCTGTTTCTGCATTTTGCAAACTTTCGATCTGTGTATTGCAAACTTTCAACAAATAGGCCAGGTTAAATAAAGGGCTGGCTTCTCCGATTTTGAGCCTATGTCCGGAGCATGTGTCTAGTCTTACGACTAAAAAGACGGCGCTGCCCTCACACCGATGCTCCGCCTGGTGGGGGGGGGGGGCTAGCAGCCAGGACACGTTACCTGCGGATACGGACGGTCCATGGCCATGCACATCGGCGCACATCGACGACTTGCGGCAGTCGTGCCGTACAACATTGCGCGGGCCACGCGCAGACCTGACCTGCCAAATAGTGCCCCCTGTAACCCCTCCTCACTACCCTACACCAGTCCCCCCAGCCCCTGCTGAAGCTCCCCCGGCCAGCGGAATGGCTCCCCCCCCTCCCACGCGGGGTTAACGAAACCTCAGACCGCAAGTGATCCACGCTGTGGGAAGTCGGCCCATCGGGGGCAGATCATCAGGGGACGGCCTTCAGGTGACATCCTGAGGCCGTCTCAACGGCGTGCGGCATATGTAGCGATGTCGCCGTTTTGGAGGGAGTGGAGCATCTGAAGAAAAGTGCACCCCTGATGTTGGTATCAAAACGGATTCTCCGGCCAATCGCCGAATGCAATTTTGGTGTCGACAATCAGAAAATCCAGTCCAGGGTCTTTGAATATGTCTTATTTCAAGTTGACCAGAAACTTCCAAACATGCCTGTAATCAGTCATTTTAGCTCAAACAGGGCCTTATTGCGACATTTCCCCACTTTGATCCATTAGTATTTTGGAACACAATTAAATGTCCAGATGTTCTTCAGCCAAGTTCATGTTTGAAAATGGGTATGTATCATACTTTTGTCCAAGCTATGTTAGACAGTTTAGTATTTTTAACGATTGATTGTTCATAAGCTTGGCAATTCTCACACAGATATATGGATAGCATTGATTATGCAACTTTTAGGATAAGTCCTTAAGCGATTATCTCTGAACTGATATTATTCACAGCATACATTACATTTATTCCCATAGCGAGCTTATACATCAAAATCTGAAATGGCGGACTTCCGGGTGCGGCGATGACCAGCTGAGTCGCACGTTTCGGCAGCTCCCTGTGAAACGGACTTTTGGGCTCTTGATAGGAGCCCCAACGGCAATTTTGACGGCTAAAAACACTGTGCGGTAAACCAGAAGGGAATCCCCCCTGGATACGGATGGAAAAAGGAGGAAAGAGTGGCCAGATTGCAGTGGATCCTTTAGAACAGCGGCAAGGAAGGCAAGCAAAAACCAAGATGGCGTCGGAAGGTGGCAGTTTAACATGGGGCCCTGAACAACAAGAGTTCTTGAAATGCTGTGTGGAAGAGATCAAAAAGGAAATGAAGAAAGAGCTGTTGGCCCCGATACTACAGGCGATCGAAGGGCTAAAGGAGGAACAAAAGACCCAGGAGCGGGAGTTTGGGTCGTGAAGGCAAAGGCAGCCGAGAATGAGGACGATATACAGCGCCTGGTGGTGAAGACGGAGACGCAGGAGGCACATCAGAAACGATGTGTGGAAAGGTTGGAGGCACTGGAAAACAACGCAAGGAGGAACAACCTGAGGATTCTTGGTCTTCCTGAAGGTGTGGAGGGAGCGGACGTCGGGGCATATGTGAGCACGATGCTGCACTCGTTAATGGGAGCGGAGGCCCCGGCGGGTCTGTTGGAGGTGGAGGGAGCATACCGAGTGATAGCGCAAGGACCGAGAGCAGGAGAAATTCCCAGAGCCATAGTGGTGAGATTCCTCCGTTTTAAGGATAGAGAAATGGTCCTTAGATGGGCGAAGAAAACTCGGAGCAGTAAATGGGAGAACGCGGTGATCCGCGTTTATCAAGACTGGAGTGCGGAGGTGGCGAGAAGGAGGGCGAGCTTTAATCGGGCCAAGGCGGTGCTTCATAAAAAGAAGATAAAATTTGGAATGCTGCAACCGGCAAGACTGTGGGTCACATATCGAGGGAGGCACCACTACTTTGAGACGGCGGATGAAGCGTGGACTTTTATTGTGGAAGAAAAACTGGAATGAGCGGGTTATTAAAAAGAACGTTCGAACAAAGTGGTGGGGCGAATGTGGGGGGCAAAGAGGGGTTTTATGTACTAATCCTGCGATGTGGTAACTTTTCTCTCTCCCACAGGTGGTGATGGGGGAAGGAGGGGAGGTGGAGGAGATGGGGCGTTGGCCATTGGGGGCGGGGCCAAGGGAGAAGCGCGGGCTTGGTTCCCGCGCTATGATAATCATGGCGGGAATAGAGAAGCAGGAAGGAGGGGGCGTCGCACGGTGCGAGCCGAGGTCACGGGGGGAAGCCGAGGTCAGCCAGAGTTTGCTGACTTCTGGGAGCAACATGGGGGGAGTAATTACGCTAGCGGGGGATCTAGCGGGGGGGGGTGGGGGGTGGGAGGGGGGAATTACTGGGTTGCTGCTGCTGGGGAGAGGGGGGAGCTGGTATGGGAGAGGATGGGCGGGGGGGCACCACCTGGGGGAGATACAGCTGCGTGGGAACCGGGTGAGGAGCTGGAAAAAGGTGATGGCTAATCGACAAGGGGGGGGGGGGGGGGGGGGGGGTAGGAAGCCCCCCAACTCGGCTGATCACGTGGAACGTGAGAGGGCTGAACGGGCCGATAAAGAGGGCACGGGTACTCGCACACCTTAAGAAACTTAAGGCAGATGTGGTTATGTTACAGGAAACGCACCTGAAACTGATAGACCAGGTTAGGGTACGCAAAGGATGGGTGGGGCAGGTGTTCCATTCGGGGCTAGATGCGAAAAACAGGGGGGTGGCTATATTAGTGGGGAAGCGGGTAATGTTCGAGGCAAATACCATAGTGGCGGATAACGGGGGCAGATACGTGATGGTGAGTGGCAAACTACAGGGGGAGACGGTGGTTTTGGTAAACGTATATGCCCCGAACTGGGATGATGCCAATTTTATGAGGCGGATGCTAGGACGCATTCCGGACCTAGAGATGGGAAAGCTGATAATGGGGGGAGATTTTAATACGGTGTTGGAACCAGGGCTGGATAGGTCGAAGTCCAGGACTGGAAGGAGGCCGGCAGCAGCCAAGGTACTTAAAGATTTTATGGAGCAGATGGGAGGTGTAGACCCGTGGAGATTTAGCAGACCTAGGAGTAAGGAGTTCTCGTTTTTCTCCTATGTCCATAAAGTCTACTCGCGAATAGACTTTTTTGTGCTGGGTAGGGCATTGATCCCGAAGGTGAGGGGAACGGAGTATACGGCTATAGCCATTTCGGATCACGCTCCACACTGGGTGGACTTGGAGATAGGGGAGGAAACAGGAGGGCGCCCACCCTGGAGAATGGACATGGGACTAATGGCAGATGAGGGGGTGTGTCTAAGGGTGAGGGGGTGCATTGAAAAGTACTTGGAACTCAATGATAATGGGGAGGTCCAGGTGGGAGTGGTCTGGGAGGCGTTGAAGGCGGTGGTTAGAGGGGAGCTGATATCAATAAGGGCACATAAAGGGAAGCAGGAGAGTAAGGAACGGGAGCGGTTGCTGCAAGAACTTTTGAGGGTGGACAGACAATATGCGGAAGCACCGGAGGAGGGACTGTACAGGGAAAGGCAAAGGCTACATGTAGAATTTGACTTGCTGACTACAGGCACTGCAGAGGCACAATGGAGGAAGGCACAGGGTGTACAGTACGAATATGGGGAGAAGGCGAGCAGGTTGCTGGCACACCAATTGAGGAAAAGGGGAGCAGCGAGGGAAATAGGGGGAGTGAGGGATGAGGAAGGAGAGATGGAGCGGGGAGCGGAGAGAGTGAATGGAGTGTTCAAGACATTTTATTAAAAATTATATGAAGCTCAACCCCCGGATGGGAGGGAAAGAATGATGGGCTTCTTGGATCGGCTGGAATTTCCCAAGGTGGAAGAGCAGGAAAGGGTGGGACTGGGAGCACAGATCGAGGTAGAAGAAGTGGTGAAAGGAATTAGCAGCATGCAGGCGGGAAAGGCCCCGGGACCGGATGGATTCCCAGTCGAATTCTATAGAAAATATGTGGACTTGCTCGCCCCGGTACTGACGAGGACCTTTAATGAGGCAAAGGAAAGGGGACAACTGCCCCCGACTATGTCTGAAGCAACGATATCGCTTCTCTTAAAGAAGGAAAAGGACCCGCTACAATGCGGGTCCTATAGACCTATTTCCCTCCTAAATGTAGATGCCAAGGTCCTGGCCAAGGTAATGGCAATGAGAATAGAGGAATGTGTCCCGGGGGTGGTCCATGAGGACCAAACTGGGTTTGTGAAGGGGAGACAGCTGAACACGAATATACGGAGGTTGTTAGGGGTAATGATGATAGCCCCACCAGAGGGAGAAACGGAGATAGTAGTGGCGATGGATGCCGAGAAAGCATTTCATAGAGTGGAGTGGGATTATTTGTGGGAGGTGTTGAGGAGATTTGGTTTTGGAGAGGGGTATGTTAGATGGGTGCAGCTGTTGTATAGGGCCCCAGTGGCGAGCGTGGTCACGAATGGACGGGGATCTGCATATTTTCGGCTCCATAGAGGGACAAGGCAGGGATGCCCTCTGTCCCCATTATTGTTTGCACTGGCGATTGAGCCCCTGGCGATAGCGTTGAGGGGTTCCAAGAAGTGGAGGGGAGTACTTAGGGGAGGAGAAGAGCACCGGGTATCTTTGTATGCGGACGATTTGCTACTATACGTGGCGGACCCGGCGGAGGGGATGCCAGAAATAATGCGGATACTTGGGGAGTTTGGGGATTTTTCAGGGTATAAATTGAACATGGGGAAAAGTGAGTTGTTTGTGGTGCATCCAGGGGAGCAGAGTAGAGAAATAGAGGACCTACCGTTGAGGAAGGTAACAAGAGACTTTCGTTACCTGGGGATCCAGATAGCTAAGAATTGGGGCACATTGCGTAGGTTAAATTTAATGCCGTTGGTGGAACAGATGGAGGAGGATTTCAAGAGATGGGATATGGTATCCCTGTCAATGGCAGGGAGGGTGCAGGCGGTTAAGATGGTGGTCCTCCCGAGATTCCTCTTTGTGTTTCAGTGCCTCCCGGTGGTGATCACGAAGGCTTTTTTTAAAAGGATTGAAAAGAGCATCATGGGTTTTGTGTGGGCTGGGAAGACCCCGAGAGTGAGGAAGGGATTCTTACAGCGTAGCAGGGATAGGGGGGGGCTGGCACTACCGAGCCTAAGTGAGTATTATTGGGCCGCTAATATTTCAATGGTGAGTAAGTGGATGGGAGAGGAGGAGGGAGCGGCGTGGAAGAGATTAGAGAGGGCGTCCTGTAGGGGGACTAGCCTACAGGCTATGGTGACAGCCCCATTGCCGTTCTCACCGAGGAACTACACCACAAGCCCGGTGGTGGTGGCTACACTGAAGATTTGGGGACAGTGGAGACGGCATAGGGGAAAGACTGGAGCCTTGGGGGGGTCCCCGATAAGAAACAACCATAGGTTTGCCCCGGGGGGAATGGATGGGGGATATGGAATGTGGCAAAGAGCAGGAATATCGCAACTGAAAGATCTGTTTGTGGATGGGAAGTTCGCGAGTCTGGGAGCGCTGACCGAGAAATATGGGTTGCCCCAAGGGAATGCATTCAGGTATATGCAACTGAGGGCTTTTGCGAGGCAACAGGTGAGGGAATTCCCGCAGCTCCCGACACAAGAGGTGCAGGACAGAGTGATCTCAAAGACATGGGTGGGGGATGGTAAGGTGTCAGATATATATAGGGAAATGAGGGACGAAGGGGAGACTATGGTAGATGAACTAAAAGGGAAATGGGAAGAAGAGCTGGGGGAGGAGATCGAGGAGGGGCTGTGGGCAGATGCCCTAAGCAGGGTAAACTCGTCGTCCTCGTGTGCCAGGCTAAGCCTGATTCAGTTTAAGGTATTACACAGGGCACATATGACTGGAGCACGGCTCAGTAAATTTTTTGGGGTGGAGGATAGGTGTGCGAGGTGCTCGAGAAGCCCAGCGAATCATACCCATATGTTTTGGTCATGCCCGGCACTACAGGGGTTTTTGGATGGGGGTGACAAAGGTGCTTTCAAAGTGGTAGGAGTCCGGGTCGAACCAAGCTGGGGGTTGGCTATATTTGGGGTTGCACAAGAGCCGGGAGTGCAGGAGGCGAGAGAGGCCGATGTTTTGGCCTTTGCGTCCCTAGTAGCCCGGCGCAGGATATTGCTAATGTGGAAAGAAGCCAAGCCCCCGGGGGTGGAGACCTGGATAAATGACATGGCGGGGTTTATAAAGCTAGAGCGGATTAAGTTCGTCCTAAGGGGGTCGGCTCAAGGGTTCACCAGGCGGGTGGCAACCGTTCGTCGAATACCTTGCAGAAAGATAGACGGAATGGGAAAAGAAGGCAGCAGCAGCAGCCCAGGATCGGGGGGGGGGGGGGGGGGGGGGGGGGTGGTGGAGGAGGAACCAGAAGGACTCTCAGGTTGTTAATATATACTGTATAGTATGTATAGGTCGTTGCTACAGATAATTATATATTGGACTGTTAAATTATATTTTTGGAGAGTGTTACTTGTGACAAAGCAGTTGCCAATTAGGGCTAGTTTTCATTTTTGTTATTTATTATTTATTCATTTTTTGTTTATAAAATAGGTCATTGTTATTTGTGTTGTTATAATATTGTGTAAAGGATGCACAATGTACTGTGTTGGTTGACCAAAAATTTTCAATAAAATATTTAATTAAAAAAAAAAATCTGAAATGGCAGGCCCTTCTAATTATCATCTGTGCCTAACATTCTCTCTCGTTTCTGCACAAACAATTCCATTTCCAATTTCTTTTCCTTCTTAATTCTCCAATGATTAAACATCATCAAAGGATATAGTTGCTGTACTAATATGAAAATCATTACAATGATAGTAACATGAGAAATAATCTTTAACAAGGGTGAATCTGCTTTTATACTCCAGTTCCAAATATCATCCCATCAACTCGTTTCTTTAATCGTCTTTATCTTTCGCTCGGTTTCTTTGGCGTGTTGGACAACTCTAATGAATGTTTGGTGGGTTCTCTGGTGGGTTCTCTCCAACTGTTCTTTAATCCAATGTAGCTCCTCAGGTAATAATTAGATATTGGTTTTGTATTTCTCAAAATACTATCCCAAATTCTCCTTAATTGGCGTTAATAGTAACTTTCAAATTGGATCAGAGGCGGAGACCAGCCACCCTATATACCAGCCTGAGGGGAGGCGGAGTCATCGGCAGTGGTTTACCACATTACACATAATACAGTGGCCATTTACCACATTACATGTATTATACATTACAGTGGTTTACCACATTCACACCCCTGTTAAAAAAAAAGAGTCCAGCGGGGGTGAAGTGGACTTAAAGATCAAATCTGTCGGGGGCCTTGACCTTCCGCCATGATCGCCTCAGTCCCGGCTGTGGTGTGGGCACCGGTGTTGAGACCTGCGCGTCCGGGAGCGTGTTGTCCTCTTCTTCAACCAGTTGTTGAGTCGGTGGAGGGGGGGGGGGGGGGGCTGGTGGGGGGGTGGGTGTATGGGCGGGGGTGGTGGTGATGGTCGCCAGTGGCCCTGCAGGTGCAAGTTCTTGAGGTAGGTGGGTAGAGGTGGGGGAAGACGGTGTAGGGTCGGGGGTGGTGGTGATGGTCGCTGGGGAACCTGCAGGTGCCAAATCCGGCAGGGAGACTGTGTCCTGCCACCCGTCCTGATGTGCCACGCAGGCATATTGTGGATTGGCATGGAGGAGCAGGACCTTCTCGATGAGGGGATCTGAATCATGGCTCCTCGCATGCTTCCGGAGGAGGACGGGCCCTGGGACTGTCAGCCAGGACGAGAGCGCGACCCCGGAGGTAGACTTCCTGGGGAAGGCAAAACATACACTTGTGAGGAGTCTCGTTGGTGGCTGTACACAGGAGCGACCTGATGGAGTGGAGCGCATGGCAGAGGTCATGTCAGGGCATGGGATGGCAAAGGGGAATCTTGAGTATTCGTCAACAATGTGAGGAAGTGCACGTTACGATCACTGGAGGGGAGGGGCCCCTTGAAATCGAAGGCACTCAAAGGGGCGAGATGCCTTTACCAGGTGCGCTCTGTCTGACCGATAGAAGTGCAGTTTGCACTCCGCGCAGACCTGGCAGTCCCTGGTCACGGTCCTGATCTCCTCGATGGAGTAAGGCAGGTTGCAGGCCTTGATAAAGTGAAAAAAATGGGTGACCCCCGGGTGACAGAGGTCATTGTGGGGGCCCGGAGTCGGTCTACTTGTGCGTTGGCACATGTACCGTGGGATAGGGCATCTGGGGGCTCATTGAGCTTCCCAGGTCGCTACAAAGATATTGTAGTTGTAGGTGAAGAGCTCGATCCTCCACCTCAGAATCGTGTCATTCTTGATCTTGCCCCGCTGTGTGTTATTGAACATGAAGGCAATCGACCGTTGGTCAGTGAGGAGAGTGAATCGCCTGCCGGCCAGGTAATGCCACCAATGTCGCACAGCTTCCACAATGCCTTGGGCTTCCTTTTTGACAGAGGAGTATTGAATTTCGGAGGGAGGGTACGGGAGAAGAAAGGCCAATGGCATGCCCGTCTGGTTGAGGGTCGCGGCCAGAGCAAAGTCCGACGCATCGCTCTCCACTTGGAACGGAATGGACTCGTCCACAGCGTGCATCGCGGCTTTGGCAATATCTGCCTTGATGCGGTTGAAGGCCAGGCGGGCCTCAGCCGTCAGGGGAAAAACGGTGGATGTAATAAGTGGACGGACCATGTCCGCATAATTGGGGACACACTGGGCATAGTAAGAGAAGAAACCCCAGGCATCTCTTCAGGGCCTTGGGGCAGTGGGGGAGGGGGGAGTTCCAGGAGGGGGCGCATGTGGTCGGGGTCGGGCCCTGGACTCTGTTTTCCACAACGTAGCCAAGGATGGCTAGACGGGTTGTGCGGAAAACGCATTTTTCCTTATTATAGGTGAGGTTCAGGAGTTTAGCGGTGTGGAGGAAGTGCCAGAGGTTTTCGTCATGGTCCTGCTGGTCATGACCGCAGATGGTGACAGTATCTAAGTACGGGAACATGGCCCGCAGCCCGTACTGCTCATCCATTCAGTCCATTTCATGCTGGAAGACCAAAACCCCATTGGTGACGCCGAAGGGAACCCTGAGGGAGTGGTAGAGGCGACCATCTGCCTCGAAGGCAGTGTATTGGCGGTCATCCGGGCGGATAGGGAGCTGGTGGTACGCGGGACTTCAAGTCAACTGTGGAGAAGACTCGATTCTGCGCAATCTGATTGACCATGTCAGATATGCGGGGGGAGGGGTACGCATCGAGCTGCGCGTACCGGTTGATGGTCTGACTGTAGTCGATGACCATCCGGAGCTTCTCCCCAGTCTTCATGACCACCACTTAGGCTCTCCAGGGGCTGTTACTAGCCTCAAGGCTCTCCAGGGGCTGTTACTAGCCTCAAGGCTCTCCAGGGGCTGTTACTAGCCTCAAGGCTCTCCAGGGGCTGTTACTAGCCTCAATGATTCCCTCTCATAGGAGTCGCTGGATCTCCGACCTGATAAAGGTCCTATCCCGGGCACTGTATCGTCTGCTCCTAGTAGCGACGGGCTTACAGTCCGGGGTGAGGTTAGCGAAGAGCGAGGGTGGGGCGACCTTAAGACTCGCAAGGCTACAGACGGTAAGGGGGGGGCAGGGGTCCGCCGAACTTTAAAGTAAGACTTTGGAGGTGGCACTGGAAGTCGAGCCCCAGTAATAGTGCAGAGCAGAGATGGGGAAGGACGTAGAGTTTGAAGTTAGTGTACTCTATGCCTTGTACAGTAAGGGTCGCAACACAGTACCCCCGGATTTCTACTGCATGTGATCCGGAAGCCAGGGAGATTTTCTGGGTCGCGGGTAAGATTGCGAGGGAGCAGTGCCTTACCGTATCTGGGTGGATGAAGCTGTCTGTGCTCCCGGATTCGAAAAGGCAGGCCGTCTCGTGGCCGTTGATCCAGACAGTCATCGTAGATTTTGTGAGGTGATGAGGCCGGGACTGGTCGAGCGTGATGGAGGCGTGTCTCGGAAGGTGATGGGTAGGCCGGTCGGAGGTAGCGGCAGCCGGCGTACGACTGGGTGAGCAGGGCTCCCGGGAAGCTGCAGAGTGGTCCCAAGATGGAGGCCCCCGTGGGTCGCGCGTGGCGAGTGGCATCAGGGATGGCGTCAAAGATGGCGGCCACCATGGGTCGCACGTGGCGGGTAGAGTACAAGATGGCGTCAAAGGTGGCGGCCCCCATGGGTCGCACATGGTGGGTAGAGTACGAGATAGCGTTAAAGATGGAGGCCCCCATTGGTCGCACGTGGCGGCCAAAATCGAAGATGGCGGCGAAGATAGCGGCGCCCGCGGGTCGCACATGGCGGGTGGCACGGCAGCTGGGGGCGGCCCTGACAGGCAGCAGGCAGCGCTGCTGGGCCTAGAAGCTTTAGGGAGAGATCGGGCCTATCAGGCTTTCGCAAAGTGGCCCTTCCTCCCACACCCGTTGCAAGTCGCGTTCCGTGCAAGGCAGCATTGTCTGGGATGATTACTCTGGCCGCAAAAGTAGCACTTTGGGCTACCGGCGTTGGTGGGCTGCTGCACGGCACAGGCTTTCACCGCAGCCGGGTCAGATGATGGCGGCGCCCACGAGGTCCACCAGAGTGCCGCGCGGTCGGAGGTGTAGGCCTCCATGTTCTGGATGGCCACCTCCAGCGAGTTTGAGAGCTGCACTGTCTCTGGGAGGCTGAGTGTACCCCCTTCTAGCAATCGCTGGCGTATGTAGTTTGATTTCATGCCTGCGACATAAACGTCCCTGATCAACAGCTCCGTGTGTTGGGTAGCCGATACCGCCTGGCAGTCATAGTTTATGCAGAGTACCCGCAAGGCACGCAGGAATTCTGCTAGTGATTCCCCAGGGCGTTGTCGTCTCGTGGCAAGAAGGTGCCTAGCATACACCTCATTCACAGACTTAACATAGTGTCCCTTCAGCAGCATTATCGCCTCCGTATACGAGGGGGCATCCCTGATGAGAAGAAAGACTTGCGGGCTCACCCGTGCGTGGAGGATCTGCTTCTTTTGGAGGTCGGTGAAGTGTTCGGTGAAGGATCCGAGGTACACTTCGAAGCAGCTTAGCCAGTGCTCGAAAGTTGCAGTGACGTTGGCTGCCTGTGGGTCCAGCTCCAGGCGATGAGGCTTGAGTAATGAGTTCATATTAGTTGTTTAGTGTATTAAATTGATATGCCATCAAAGAACACACGACGAGTGGTGGAGGTAACTGAGGCTTTAATAACTAAACAGAAAGCCTCCTGGCCTCTGATTCCGAACTGGATCAGAGGCGGAGATCAGCCACCTTTACACCAGCCCGAGGGGAGGCGGAGCCATCGGCAGTGGTTTACCGCATTACACATAATACAGTGGCCATTTACCACATTACGCCAAGGGCAGCACCGTAGCCTTGTGGATAGCACAATTGCTTCACAGCTCCAGGGTCCCAGGTTCGATTCCGGCTTGGGTCACTGTCTGTGCGGAGTCTGCACATCCTTCCCGTGTGTGCGTGGGTTTCCTCCGGGTGCTCCGGTTTCCTCCCACAGTCCAGAGATGTGCGGGTTAGGTGGATTGGCCATGATAAATTGCCCTTAGTGTCCAAAATTGCCCTTAGTGTTGGGTGGGGTTACTGGGTTATGGGGATAGGGTGGCGGTGTTGACCTTGGTTCGGGTGCTCTTTCCAAGAGCCGGTGCAGACTGGATGGGCTGAATGGCCTCCTTCTGCTCTGTAAATTCTATGATAATTACACATATTATACATTACAGTGGTTTACCACTTTGGGAAGGGCCAAAATCAAAGCATAAATCAACACAATGAGGGGCGTGGTGCAAGATGATAATCGCCCAATATTCGACTGCCACCACTGAAGGGAGAAGGGCCTTATCAACAATTTATAAAGCGATTCAGAAATTTTCGGAAATGGGAGGAGAAGGGGATTAAGACACTAAAAGATTTGTTTCTTAAGGGTCGGTTTGCCGGTCTGAAGGAGCTGGAAGCAAAGAATGGGCTGGAGCAGGGGGAAATGTTTAGATACATACAGGTTCGAGATTTTGCCAGAAAGGACATACAGAGCTTCCCGGTGGAGCCGGCATCCACATTGCTGGAGGAGGTGCTGACGACAGGGGGACTGGAGAAGGGGGTAGAGTCAGCGGTTTACAGAGCTATTTTGGAAGAGGATAAGGCACCACTGGAAGGGATCAAAGCAAAATGGGAGGAAGAATTGGGAGAGGGTATGGGGGAGGGGTTCTGGTGTGAGGTGCTCCGGAGAGTGAATGCCTCCACCTCGTGTGCGTGGTTGGGGCTGATACAGCTGAAGGTGGTATACAGAGCACATCTCGCGAGGATGAGCCGATTCTTTGAAGGAGTAGAAGATGTGTGTGAACATTGCGGGTGGGGGGGTGGGCTCATCACATTCATATGTTTTGGTCCTGTCCAAAGCTAGAGGATTACTGGAAGGAGGTTTTTAGGGTAATTTCTAAAGTGGTGCACGTGAAACTGGACCCAGGCCCCCGGGAGGCCATATTCGGGGTATCGGACCAGCCAGGGTTGGAAACGGGTGCGGAGGCAGATGTTGTAGCCTTCGCCTCGTTGATCGCTCGAAGGTGGATCCTGATGTGATGGAGAGCAATCTCTCCACCCTGTGCCTGGCGTGGCGGGGGGATCTGTTGGAATTCTTGACTCTTGAGAAGATTAAGTTTGAACTGAGGGGAAGGATGGAGGGGTTCTACAATTCATGGGCATTATTCATTATGCACTTTCAAGAATTGGATAACATCGAACATTAGTTGAGGGGGGTGGATGGGAGGGTTGGGGGAGGGGGGGCGGTGTGTGTTAATGGTGACTATGGGTGATTCCTGATTCCTTGTTGTCATTTGTTTATGTGAACATGCGGGCTAATTTTTTTTTTTAAGCGATTCAGGAATGAGCACGGTGAAGACTTGTAAAAAAAGAAAATTCTTTATCATTTGGATGCAGAAAATTACATGAATCCACCCCACCCAGCTGCTCAGCAATTGAGGACCATAGGGTCCAAGACACAGTTCACATCACATCCCAGTATCATCCTGAGTGAATCCAGGTCAGGGGGGGAATTCAGCAGTGAATTTATAAAATTTGGGTCATCCCAGTTGGGAGCATAGATGTTTACTAGGTTTACCAATGAACCACAGACAGTAATATAGTGACCATTTGGGTCATCTATAACCCAAGAGGAGGAAATTGTATTATTTTATGTATTCAAATTATCATGCCTCGAGCCTTACTGTTAAAACATTCAGGAGAATAAAAGAAACAATCCTTCTCCCCAATGGTAGATCATACCAAACCTACTTCCTTATTGATATAGGATGGAGTTGATGCCGTTAAAGGCTGCACTTCTCTTCACCAGGTCCGCACACAGATCATCATGGAATCGAATGGAATGGCCCTCCCACTTTATCTCCCGGTGCTCCCTGGCCCAGCGAAGGACATGCATTTTCTTTATGGAACCGGATGATGACCGCACATGGTGGTTTTCCCAGCTTGAGGCCTGTTGTTGAAAACTCACCACTATTCTTAGAAGTCCCCCTATACCAAAAAGGGCCGACATTCTAAATGGTGAACAGGGATTCTCACTCCCTGACTCCGATGCAGGCTTCAGTGGGTGCTATTCAGGTCAAACTATGTTTTCAAGTTATCCCCCAGTATAACCCATACCTTCACCGAAGATTTCATCTACTTATCACTTAGTAGCATCAATCCTGGGTCCCGCATTGCTAAGTAAGTAAAGTAGACTTTGGAATAACCACTGTTTCAGGTTAAATTAAGTTATTTTATTATTATATTTTTTCTTTTGAAAGCTGCAATTACTTTCTTTACAGAAAGGAAAAAGATCTTGCTTCTGGATCCTTCTGGTTGGTTGAAGGGATCTTCAGGCCCAACTTGACAATCAATCTTCTTTTTAAAATCTGGTCTTCTTTAGATGTATTCGCTGATGAGCTCGGTTGCTGTGTCCTATCTTTCCCATGTGCCGAGCTGAGGAGAGCTGGCTCTGCTGGCTATCTCTGAGCTGACTCTCACTCCTCTTTAAATTCTAGTCTTCCTTAGATGTATTAGCTATTTTAGCTCGGCTGCTCTGCCCTGTCCCTTTCCCATGGCCGAGCTGACTGTAATCTGACTCTGAGCTGCTTGTTCCTTCTCTGCTTCTCTCCCTCTCCCTCTGAGTTCTGGTTCTGGTAGCTGTCCTCTTTCTTCGGGTTTATATATTTTTCTAACAGTTATCTAGTTTTTATGACTTTATTGTAAAGTAACTCTTATTTTCTTTGATTGTAAAAAGTATCTTTGATCTAAACATTCTAATACAACATAGATCTGATTACATTGTGTCCTTTGTGATGTTCAAAATGCTTTGACTTCAAGAGGTGTTACTTTTAATTCCTGTCATTTCTATAGTTTTATTTTCCAATTGTGTCCTCAGCTCATAATTTTCACTTTGATTTTGGCTTTGAATTATGTTTCTCGTAGACTGATAGTCTCCAGTTTTCTTTAATTTACCTGGTATTCGCAAAAGTTCATACCTAGAATTCTCACCAAATTCAACTGAACCTCATCCTTTCCTTTCCAGATCCTTACTAAGATAGTTACTTTCAATGAAGGTGTGAGCCATTGTTTTTGGCTTCAAACAAAAATCCTGTTTGTCTTGTTTGCTAAGCCTGCTTGACCAAGGATATCTGCATTTTACAATCCTGCTCTTTGCAGCTGCTGTTAACCCTTTGTGGGATCTTTCCCTGTATTCTCTCATGTTTCTCTCAGACCAGATATTGCCAGACCTCCGTGTTTCAAATGACACATCTTTCCATATTTTCAATAACAGGCCTCAGTTGTAGACAGCGATGAGCCCGGTCTAGCTCCAGGGGGACGACGCAAACACCCCCTCACCCACCATTTAATGTAACATACCTGATGCGACCATCAATTCACTTGAGACAAGAGTAGAAATAAACTGTGGCTTTAATCAACTAGAACAGTGCCTGCCTGCAACTGATCTAACACTGAGAGCCTCCTACAGGTCGACTGCTCTTTATACCTCCCTTCAAGGGGAGGAGCCATGGGCGGAGCCCATACAGGCCCCAACATGTTACCTTATGGATAATGCCATACAATGGCCCATAGGTGGAGCCTCAAGGGCAACACCATAGCACAGATACAAATACAAGGGCAACAGCACAGATACAAATACAAGGGCAACAGCATAGCACAGATACAATGGTGGATTATTAATATAATACATTCGCCACAATACCCGTAAAGTATTTAATAGGGGTGTTGCCATAAATCCCCTCCAGTAAACCCACAACACCGGAGAATAGCCAATGTTGTTGGGCTTTGACAAAGGGCCATCTGGACTCGAAACGTTAGCTCTTTCCTCTCCCGACAGATGCTGCCAGACCTGCTGAGATTTTCCAGCATTTTCTCTTTGGAGCCATTGTTGTTCCCTTATTTAAAAAAGGGATAATTCAGCAAATTATAAACTGGTGAGCCAGACGTCAGTGGTGGGGAAGATATTGGAAAAGATACTGAGGGACAGGATATATACATGTTTGGAGGAAAATGGACTAATTAGTGACAGGCAGCATGGTTTTGTACGGGGAAGGTCATGTCTCACCAACTTGATTGAGTTTTTTGAAGAGGTGACAAAGAAAATTGATGAGGGAATGGTTGTGAATGTAGTTTATATGGACTTTAGTAAGGCCTTTGACAAGGTCCCACGTGGCAGACTAGTACAAAAACTAAAATCTCATGGGATTTGGGATGGGCTGGCTAGATGGATACAGAACTGACTTGGTTATAGAAGACAGAGAGTAGAGGTGGAAGGGTGTTTTTCAGAATGGAGATCTGTAGCTAGTGGTGTTCCGCAGGGATCAGTGCTGGGACCTCTGTTGTTTGTAGTATATATAAATGATCTGGAGGACTGTGGGCGGTCTGATTGGTAAGTTTGCAGATGCCATGAAGATTGGTGGAATTGCTGATAGTGCCAAGGATTGTTAGAGGATACAACAGAGTGTAGATAGATTGGAGACTTGGGCACAGAAATGGCTGATGGAGTTTAATCCGGACAAATCGAGGTGATGCATTTTGGAGGATTAAATCTAGGTATGAATTATACTGCAGAACCCTAAGGAACAGGGCTAGACAGCTGGTTTGTGATGCAGAACAAGGCCAGCAGTGCGGGTTCAATTCCTGTACCGGCTGAGAATTCTGAATTCTCCCTCTGTCTCCCTGAACAGGCGTCGGAATGTGGCAACTAGGGGCTTTTCAAAGTATCTTTTTTAAAATATTTTATTGAAAATTTTTGGTCAACCATCACAGTGCATTGTGTATCCTTTACACAATAATATAACAGTATAAATAACAATGACCTGTTTTATAAACAAAGAATAAATAATATATAACAAAAACGAAAACGAAAACTAAATGGCAACTGCCTTGTCTCAGATAAACACTCTCCAAAAATATGATTTAACAGTCCAATATACAATTATTTATAGCAACGACCTATACATATTATACATATATATTAACAACCCTGAGAGTCCTTCTGGTTCCCCCCCCCCCCACTCTTCCCCCCCCCCCCCCCCCCCCCCTCCCCCCCCCCCGGGCTGCTGCTGCTACCTTCTTCTTTTCCATTCCCTCTATCTTTCTGTAAGGTATTCGACGAACGGTTGCCACCGTCTGGTGAACCCTTCAGCCGATCCCCTTAGGACGAACTTAATCCGTTCCAGCTTTATAAGCCCTGCCATGTCATTTATCCAGGTCTCCACCCCCGGGGGCTTGGCTTCCTTCCACATCAACAGTATCCTGCGCCGGGCTACTAGGGACGCAAAGGCCAAAACATCGGCCTCTCTCGCCTCCTGTACTCCCGGCTCTTGTGCAACCCCAAATATAGCCAACCCCCAGCTTGGTTCGACCTGGACCCCCACTACTTTCGAAAGCACCTTTGTCACCCCCATCCAGAACCCCTGTAGTGCCGGACATGACCAGAACATGTGGGAGTGATTCGCTGGGCTTCTCGAGCATCTCGCACACCTATCCTCTACCCCAAAAAATTTACTGAGCCGTGCTCCAGTCATATGCGCCCTGTGTAACACCTTAAATTGAATCAGGCTTAGCCTGGCACACGAGGACAATGAGTTTACCCTACTTAGGGCATCCGCCCACAGCCCCTCCTCAATCTCCTCCCCCAGCTCTTCTTCCCATTTCCCTTTCAGCTCATCTACCATAATCTCCCCCTCGTCCCTCATTTCCCTATATATATCTGACACCTTACCGTCCCCCACCCATGTCTTTGAGATCACTCTGTCCTGCACCTCATGCGTCGGGAGCTGCGGGAATTTCCTCACCTGTTGCCTCGCAAAAGCCTTCAGTTGCATATACCGGAATGCATTCCCTTGGGGCAACCCATATTTCTCGGTCAGCGCTCCCAGACTTGCGAACTTCCCATCCACAAACAGATCTTTCAGTTGCGTTACTCCTGCTCTTTGCCATATTCGAAATCCTCCATCCATTCTCCCCGGGGCAAACCTATGGTTATTTCCTATCGGGGACCCCACCAAGGCTCCCGTCTTTCCCCTATGCCGTCTCCACTGTCCCCAAATTTTCAAAGTCGCCACCACCACCGGGCTTGTGATGTATTTCTTCGGTGAGAACGGCAATGGGGCCGTCACCATAGCTTGTAGGCTAGTCCCCCTACAGGACGCCCTCTCCAATCTCTTCCACGCCGCTCCCCTCCTCTTCTCCCATCCACTTACTCACCATTGAGATATTGGCGGCCCAGTTGTACTCACTTAGGCCCGGTAATGCCAGCACCCCCCCCTATCCCTACTACGCTGTAAGAATCCCTTCCTCACTCTCGGGGTCTTCCCGGCCCACACAAAACTCATGATACTCTTTTCGATCCTTTTGAAGAAAGCCTTCGTGATCACCACCGGGAGGCACTGAAACACAAAGAGGAATCTCGGGAGGACTACCATTTTAACCGCCTGCACCCTCCCTGCCAGTGACAGGGATACCATGTCCCATCTCTTGAAGTCCTCCTCCATTTGTTCCACCAATCGCGTTAAATTTAACCTATGCAATGTACCCCAATTCTTGGCTATCTGGATCCCCAAGTAACGAAAGTCCCTTGTTACCTTCCTCAGCGGAAAGTCCTCTATTTCTCTGCTCTGCTCCCCTGGATGCACCACAAACAACTCACTTTTCCCCATGTTCAGTTTATATCCTGAGAATTCTCCAAACTCCCGAAGTGTCCGCATTATCTCTGGCATCCCCTCCGCCGGGTCCGCTACATATAACAACAAATCATCCGCATATAGAGATACCCGGTGTTATTCTCCTCCTCTAAGTACTCCCCTCCACTTCTTGGAACCCCTCAATGCTATTGCCAGGGGCTCAATCGCCAGTGCAAACAATAATGGGGGACAGAGGGCATCCCTGCCTTGTCCCTCTATGGAGCCGAAAGTATGCAGATCCCCGTCCATTCGTGACCACACTCGCCACTGGGGCCCTATACAACAGCTGCACCCATCCAACATACTCATCTCCAAAACCAAATCTCCTCAGCACCTCCCACAGATAATCCCACTCCACTCTAAATAATGCTTTCTCGGCATCCATCGCCACCACTATCTCCGCTTCCCCCTCTGGTGGGGGCATCATCATTACCCCTAGCAGCCTCCATATATTCGTATTCAGCTGTCTCCCCTTCACAAACCCAGTTTGGTCCTCATGGACCACCCTCGGGACACAATCCTCTATCCTCATTGCCATTACCTTGGCCAGAATCTTAGCGTCTACATTTAGGAGGGAAATAGGTCTATAGGACCCGCATTGCAGCGGGTCCTTTTCCTTCTTTAGGAGAAGCGATATCGTTGCCTCTGACATAGTCGGGGGCAGCTGTCCCCTTTCCTTTGCCTCATTAAAGGTCCTCATCAATAGCGCGGCGAGCAAGTCCACATATTTCCTGTAAAATTCAACTGGGAATCCATCCGGTCCCGGAGCCTTCCCCGCCTGCATGCTCCTAATTCCTTTCACTACTTCCTCTATTTCAATCTGTGCTCCCAGTCCCACCCTTTCCTGCTCCTCCACCTTGGGAAATTCCAGCCGGTCCAGAAAGTCCATCATTCTCTCCCTCCCATCCGGGGGTTGAGCTTCGTATAATTTTTTATAAAATGCCTTGAACACTCCATTCACTCTCTCCGCTCCCCGCTCCATCTCTCCTTCATCAACCCCCACTCCCCCTATTTCCCTCGCTGCTCCCCTTTTCCTCAATTGGTGGGCCAGCAACCTGCTCGCCTTCTCCCCATATTCGTACTGTACACCCTGTGCCTTCCTCCACTGTGCCTCTGCAGTACCCGTTGTCAGCAAGTCAAATTCTACGTGTAGCCTTTGCCTTTCCCTGTACAGTCCCTCCTCCGGTGCTTCCGCATATTGCCTGTCCACCCTCAGAAGTTCTTGCAGCAACCGCTCCCGTTCCCTACTCTCCTGCTTTCCTTTATGTGCCCTTATTGATATCAGCTCCCCTCTAACCACTGCCTTCAGCGCCTCCCAGACCACTCCCACCTGGACCTCCCCATTATCATTGAGTTCCAAGTACTTTTCAATGCACCCCCTCACCCTTAGACACACCCCCTCATCTGCCATTAGTCCCATGTCCATTCTCCAGGGTGGGCGCCCTTCTGTTTCCTCCCCTATCTCCAAGTCCACCCAATGTGGAGCGTGATCCGAAATGGCTATAGCCGTATACTCCGTTCCCCTCACCTTCGGGATCAACGCCCTTCCCAAAACAAAAAAGTCTATTCGCGAATAGACTTTGTGGACATAGGAGAAAAACGAAAACTCCTTACTCCTGAAAACTCCTTACTCCTAGGTATGCTAAATCTCCACGGCTCCATAAAATCTTTAAGCACCTTGGCTGCTGCCGGCCTCCTTCCAGTCCTGGACCTCGACCTGTCCAGCCCTGGATCCAACACCGTATTGAAATCTCCCCCCATTACCAACTTTCCCACCTCTAGGTCCGGGATGCGTCCTAGCATACGCCTCATAAAATTGGCATCATCCCAGTTCGGGGCATATGCGTTTACCAAAACCACCGTCTCCCCCTGTAGTTTGCCACTCACCATCACGTATCTGCCCCCGCTATCCGCCACTATAGTCTTTGCCTCAAACATTACCCGCTTCCCCACTAATATAGCCACCCCCCTGTTTTTCGCATCTAGCCCCGAATGGAACACCTGCCCCACCCAACCTTTGCGTAGTCTCACCTGGTCTATCAGTTTCAAGTGCGTTTCCTGTAACATAACCATGTCTGCCTTAAATTTCTTAAGGTGTGCGAGTACCCGTGCCCTCTTTATCGGCCCGTTCAGCCCTCTCACGTTCCACGTGATCAGCCGGGTTGGGGGGCTTTTTACCCCCCCCTTGTCGATTAGCCATCCCCTTTTTCCAGCTCCTCACCCGGTTCCCACGCAGCTGTGTCCCCCCCCAGGCGGTGCCCCCCCGCCCACCCCACCCCATGCCAGCTCCCCCCTCTCCCCAGCAGCAGCAGCCCAATAATTCCCCCCTCCCACCCCCCCCCCGCTAGATCCCCCACTAGCGTAGTTACACCCCCCATGTTGCTCCCAGAAGTCAGCAAACTCTGGCCGACCTCGGCTTCCCCCCGTGACCTCGGCTCGCACCGTGCGACGCCCCCTCCTTCCTGCTTCCCTATTCCCGCCATGATTATCATAGCGCGGGAACCAAGCCCGCGCTTCTCCCTTGGCCCCGCCCCCAATGGCCAACGCCCCATCTCCTCCACCTCTTTTCCTCCCCCCACCACCTCCTGTGGAAGAAAGAAAAGTTACCACATCGCAGGATTAGTACATAAAACTCCTCTTTCCCCCGTTTTTACCCCCCTCTTCGCCCCCCATACTCGCCCCACCACTTTGTTTCAAACGTTCTTTTTTTAATAACCCGCTCATTCCAATTTTTCTTCCACGATAAAAGTCCACGCCTCATCCGCCGTCTCAAAGTAGTGGTGCCTCCCTTGATATGTGAACCACAGTCTTGCCGGTTGCAGCATTCCGAATTTTATCTTCTTTTTGTGAAGCACCGCCTTGGCCCAATTAAAGCTCGCCCTCCTTCTCGCCACCTCCGCACTCCAGTCTTGGTATACGCGGATCACCGCGTTCTCCCACTTACTGCTCCGGGTTTTCTTTGCCCATCTAAGGACCATCTCTCTATCCTTAAAACGGAGGAATCTCACCACTATGGCTCTAGGAATTTCTCCTGCTCTCGGTCCTCGCGCCATCACTCGGAATGCTCCCTCCACCTCCAGCGGACCCGCCGGGGCCTCCGCTCCCATTAACGAGTGCAGCATCGTGCTCACATATGCCCCGACGTCCGCTCCTCCGCACCTTCAGGAAGACCAAGAATCCTTAGGTTGTTCCTCCTCGCGTTGTTCTCCAGCGCCTCCAGCCTTTCCACACATCGTTTATGGTGTGCCTCGTGCATCTCCGTCTTCACCACCAGGCCCTGTATGTCGTCCTCATTCTCAGCAGCCTTTGCCTTCACGACCCGAAGCTCCCGCTCCTGGGTCTTTTGCTCCTCCTTTAGCCCTTCGATCGCCTGTAATATCGGGGCCAACAGCTCCTTCTTCATTTCCTTTTTGAGTTCTTCCACGCAGCGTTTCAAAAACTCGTGTTGTTCAGGGCCCCATATTAAACAGCCACCTTCCGACGCCATCTTGGTTTTTGCTTGCCTTCCTTGCCGCTGCTCTAAAGGATCCACCGCAATCCGGCCACCTTCCTCTCCTTTTTCCATCCGTATCCAGGGGGGATTCCCTTCTGGTTCACCGCACAGTACTTTTAGCCGTTAGAATTGCCGTTGGGGCTCTTATTAAGAGCCCAAAAGTCCGTTCCACCGGGAGCTGCCGAAACGTGTGACTCAGCTGGTCATCGCCGCACCCGGAAGTCCTTTTCAAAGTATCTTAATTGCACTACTAATGTAAGCCTACTTGTGACGATAAAAAAATTATTGTTAAAGAGGGGTCTGGGCATTAGATCTCGTGAGGCGTTGCAAGCCATGTCGATCCCAAGAGCAGGGTCTCCTGGCTTTTATCGGCCACGCTGAGCCATGCTAACTGCTTTTTCTGGCATAGTGTGGTCATTGGATCGTGCCCCGAGTGTCATTTGATAGCGGTGGGGAATTCACTGGCAGAGTCGGCGGGAAACTCCCTGAAAAACCCGCCACAAATGAACTGAGGAATTTTTCCAGTAAATTCCACCCCAAGTCTCTGAATATCAACACTGCGCCACCATCATCTTTAAACAAATTCGGCATTGCCTTCTGTGCTTTGTGATTGTCCTCCTGTTCTAGAAGATAAGTATTGGAACAGAACTAGAAGAAGAGGTCCTCATAATAATGATGTTTTGACGTCTTCAGAATATACTACTAAGAGGGGCACAGAAGACCAGTTTCATCTGAAGCTTAGCCAATATTCTCTTTAAATTAAAGGAGCTGAAATGTGCAAGATCAGAAAAGGCAACTGCAAGTCAATTTGACATTGGTTTCTTCTATGTTTGTCTCTGTTGTGATAAAAACAATATACCATATATAAGGGTTGGAGGAATGCCAGAAAACCTCAATGTATTTCATGCTCCCTACATGTTTGAATGCAAGATACATACTGATTAAGACTTACAGGGTGTTTTCCAAATTCTAAATAAAAATTACAGTCAATATGTACAACCAAAATTTCCAAACAAATTAAATGAAAAATCTTTATATTCTGTACAAAGCATCGCTCCTCTAACAATTTCTTTGTACAAGCATATATTTTCATTGGAACAATCAAGTCAGTTGATGACTTGCATTCACCTATTTAATTTTAGAGAGATTTCCTTTTTCTCTCGCATTTGTTTCAAGCCAACAAGGTCAATTCGTAATCTTTTCTTACACTTTCTGTAGACTATACATTATCCCTCTAATGAAACAAAACAAGGAAAAGAAGAGAAACAAAATGGAACACAGATTATGGTCTGAATTTGTTGAACGCAGTGTTGAGTCTGAGAGGCTGTTAAGTGCCTAAAGGAAAGATGGGGTGCTGCTCCTCAAACTTATCTTGAGCCTCAGTGGAACAGTGCAGTTGGGACAATTATTTACTTAACATTTAACAGATATATTATTTTCAATACCACCCTTAACACCCTTAACAATTCTTTTCTATTTTCTTAGCTGGCAAAGATAAAAGCATTTCCTATTTACATCCATAAGGAATAGTATGAAACCAGATGTACGAGAATACCAATCAGGAAGGTTAAGCATATGGAGAATTACAAGGTTCATGGATCACCTAAGGATGGGAATTTAAGTGTACATTTCTCCAGGTCATATTGAGGTTGGTATGGTAGCACAGTGGTTAGCACCGTCGCTTCACAGTGCCAGGGACCCGGTTCAATTCCCGGCTTGGGTCACTGTCTGTGCAGAGTCTGCACATTCTCACTGTCTCCATGGGTTTCCTCCTGGTGCTCCGGTTTCCTCCCACAAGTCCCGAAAGACATGCTTGTTAGGTGAATTGGACATTCTGAATTCTCCCTCAGTATGTTCGAATAAGCACCAGAGTGTGGCAACTAGGGATTTTCACAGTGACTTCATTGCAGTGTTAATGTAAGCCTTCTTGTGACATTAATAAAGATTATATTATACTTATTAATGTTTTATTTTCCTTCAAAATACTGGGCAAAATTCTCCGTTTGGTAGACTAAGGGGGCTGATATAATGGGAGAAGCACTAAGTACAGTAGCGAGCGGGAATTGCCGGGTGCTTCCCGATGGCCGACCCAGTGAGACCGCGATTGGTATCTAATGTCAATTAGGGATGGGTAATGATGCTCCATGGGCTTCACGGCAGAAATGGCTGCCCCGCCATTTGCCCGGACCGCGCCCAAAGTGCTCCACACTAAAAAGGAGAGGAGCTCTTAAACCGCTCCCTCTGAGCAAACCACAGACAACACATAGCCATGCCACCAAGGAGACCTGCACCATGATTCGGAGATAATAATAATAATCTTTATTAGTGTCACAAATAGACTTACGTTAACGCTGCAATGAAGTTACTGTGAAAAGCCCCTCGTCCCAATATTCTGGCGCCTGTTCGGGTACACAGAGGGAGAATTCAGAATGTTCAATTTACCTAACAAGCACGTCTTTTGGGACTTGTGGGAGGAAACCGGAGCACCCAGAGGAAAACCACACAGACACAGATGCCAACATGGCCAGGTTCCAGCAAGCAGTGGGGGCACGACAGGACACCCTGTTGCCCCTGAGCCCGGTGTTCCAGGACCCAAGCATCCTCGAAACAATTGTCCTTCTTTTCGGCTACAGAAAAGGAAGAAAACAGCAACAGCAGCCTCCAGGCATCTGCAGCCACCAGCAGCAGCAAGCAACAAACACAACCTGCAGCTGTGAAGTGTTCATGGAACTAACAATGCCAATCCCTTAGTTGCAGTAGTCTTTAGCTGTGCAGCCAGAGGCCGCCATGGTGGGTGGGGTTAAAGTGACCGTCACCATATTACCACGGACAGGACTCTGTCCTGGGGGTATTCGGTGGGATCGACGGGCAGAAGCTGGAGTTGGGCCCTGATATGGGTATACACAATCCAGGGGGGTGGCCTGTTGGACCCATAGGCACCAAAGCCCTCACCGCCCAGCCCCAGGGACAACTCCCCGACCGATGGCGCCCGGTCCCCCCAGCCAGGCCTATTCCCCACCAACCCCTCCCCGCCCCCCCCCCCCCCCACCCCCAGCACTGGGGCAGCAGCTCCAGACCTCCGGGCTGATTGCCCGATTTCAAGTTGGCTACTCACCTTCTCCGCTCCCCACAGTAGCCATTTTGCGCGACCATTCGCTGGGATCCGGTGAGATCACAGGAGGCTATTCAATAGGGGGTCCGCCCCATTAGTGATATGGGGATTGGCTTTATTTGGTGATTATTGGTTTCTTGCCACTCCTAGGCAGGATCCGGAACCCATGAACAGCATTGGGCTGGTTAGATCGGAAACCAATCGCCGCCCAACGCGGATCCCGATTTCAGTCTCTCCCGCGATCTAACCGGCTCGCAAGGACCCACGCCTAATGTAACACGACTGTTAGATCACGTCCTAAGTGTTGATTCCAGACCAAATTGCGTCCGGTTTGTGTTCCCAGTGGCGGCGCTCGAGCAACTCAGGACATGTTAATGGGCCAGCACTCTGCTGGCGCGAATCCCGTGCAATTCCCGGCACAGCGGGCATTCTAAGAGCGCCCTGGCAGCTGGAACTGGTATTCAGCACTCCACTTACCACACCACACTGCAGCCACCAAGATGGCTCACAGAAGTCCTGCTTCCCAAAGTCTGGAGTGCGAGGTGGATACACAGCTCCATACCAGTGAGGAGCAGAGGAACACCCCTCTTCCCCAGTGTGGGCCTCAGACTCAAGCCTGCCCTCCTGAACAATGCCTGGGAGATGTGGGCCAAGACGGTCGGCGCTGCCAGTCTCACCAGGAGGAGACAGCTGGTGATCCGAGCGTGTGGGGGTCACTGGTGAGTCCTCTGCCCTGTGAGAGGCAGAGAACTAGGGAGGGTTCTAAAGGCTGCGGTGGAGGTGTCTTCTTGTTGGGGTGAGCTCTGCCAATCCCCTGCTTCCTCTGCAAAGGGGCAGTGCTGCTGAGGAGTGCCAACACTGGTGGACCCCTGATTGAGCTTGGCCCTTAATAATACTGCTGAGGAGAGGAGGGGGGGGGGAGGGAAGCAAAGAGAGGAGGGGGGGGGAGGGAAGCAAAGAGAGGAGGGGGGAGGGAAGCAAAGAGGGGGGGAGGGAAGCAAAGAGGGGAGGGAAGCAAAGGGAGGAGGGGGGAGAGAAGCAAAGAGAGGAGGGGGGAGAGAAGCAAAGAGAGGAGGGGGAGGGAAGCAAAGGGAGGAGGGGGAGGGAAGCAAAGGGGGGGAGGGAAGCAAAGGGGGGAGGAAGCAAAGAGAGGGGGGGGAGAGAAGCAAAGAGAGGGGGAGGGAAGCAAAGAGGAGGGGGGAAAAAAAAAAAGAAAAAAAAAGATAATACTGCTGAAGTATGAGGATGTCCAGAGGGACGGCCTGGGTGGGCTCTCACATGATCAGAGGCCTTCTGAGCATTCAAAGGACACAGGCAGCACTCAGCAGCAGGGGCGGATCTACTGTGAAACTAATGAAGCTTAAGCTTCAGGGCCCCTACTCCCGGAGGGGCCCCAGAAGCGACTTTACAAGGCAGTCATAAATTAATTGGCAGGACTTCACTGACAGCAGCTAAGTCAGTGCAGGGTCCCAGGTGAAAAGGAAAGTGATTAGTCTGCTGCAAAAATGCGATCAGGAAATGCTTAGAATCAAAATTTGCCTCCTCTTCCTAATGTAGATATGTCTCGATGAAGAGTGTCACCGCCCGTAAGTGTTTGTGTTAATGCCAGCGTGTGTGTGATTGGGTATTCAAAGAATGCTGATGTGGCCTGGCTCACGGGACTGCTCTCCTCTCACGCACTGTTCCTTGGTCAGTTTCACTAGGGTCACATATTTTGCAGTTGTGTATCGGAGGAATGAGAAAGAGCTGGCTCCAAACCTCAGCACAAACACTAGCGCCCTGCTTTGCTAGTTTTGTCTTTAGCCATAGTGTTGATACATTCTGTCCCAAGGCCCTTTCTCTGCCTTCTTGAAACGCAAAGCTCACTCAGCCTGGGAACTTGCGGTGTGAATTCAGTGAACCCCCTTTGCCGGTTTGCTATTTCACTATCCCAGCCTTCATCTCAGTTTTTACAAGTAGAATTCTATCTGTTGCTGTGTAATTCGTACACAAGTGTACGTGTCCTGTGCTGTCAGCTCCAATATGCCTAGATATGTTTTCCAATGCACATATTTCATTTTCTTCTCCGACACTTGGGATGTTGTGTGTGTGTACGGTGGCCCATGCAACCTCTGCTTTTGTTTCATGAGTTCTCAGGTTTGCCGTAATATGTTGTGATTGCTGCACTTGACAATCAATGATAAACAGACAAAAGAAAAAAACCCTTTGCAGTCCTGTGCGTCAGACCAAACCACAATGTATCCAGTGAAACATTACACAGACAGGTCATTATAGAGTCAGAGATACAGGTCTCACTGTGCCAGAGTTCATTATAGAGTCAGAGATTCAGGTCTCACTGTATCAGTGTTTATAATATAGTCAAACATACAGGTCTCACTGTGCCAGTGCTCATTATAGAGTCAAACATACAGGTCTCACTGTGCCAGTGCTCATTATCGAGTCAGAGATACAGGTCTCAGTGTACCAGTGCTCATTATAGAGTCAAAGATACAGTTCTCACAGCACCAATGTTCATTATAGAGTCAAAGATACAGGTCTCACTGTACCAGTGCTCATTATGCAGAGAGAGATACAGGTGTTACTGTATCAGTGTTTATAATACAGTCAGACATATAGGTCTCACTGTACCAATGTTCATTATAGAGTCAGAGATACAGGTCTCATTGTACCAATGTTCATTATAGAGACAGTGATACAGGTCTCATTGTACCAATGTTCATTATAGACATGTATTTGAAGGTTATCTTCTGCTATCATCTTTACTTTCGTTTGTTAAAGAACTCAGAGAAAATTCAGGATTGCACACTATGAATCAGAAGCAAAAGGTTTGTGTGAAGATATCACCTCAGGTTATTCTGATGCTTCCAAACGCATTGTTACAAGGAAATTTTCAGATGGAACAAGCGGTATTGCTTCTTTGAGAGGAGCTGACAAATTTAGGATAGAAGTTCTATATCAACTCTATGACTGCTTGATAATCCAGTTACGCAAGAGGATTGACCCATATGAGCAGATTGCGAAAAGGTTCAAGTTCCTCTCAGAATTGGTGAACAATTCTGAAATTGATGAGGACAGTATTAAACTTATAATAGTGTATTACAAAGATGATATTGACCACAAATTAGTAAAAGAGTGTTATCAGTTCAAAGAATATTTGCACCTTAGGAAATCCCAGGACACAGAAGAAAACGCACCATCTAAAATGCAATGCGCAGAAGTTCTTCAGCTTATTTGTGAGCAACATCTAATTGAAGTGTTCCCCGATATTACTACTGCGTTTAAGCTGTACTTGACAATGCCTATCACGAGCTGTGAAGCAGAAAGGAATTTTTCAAAGCTATCCTTTATAAAGAACAAATTTCGGTCTACCATGACTGAAGAGCGCTTAAATTCTTTATGCATCTTGTCTCTAGAAAATGACATTGCAAGGAAGCTCTCATATGACAAAACTGTACGTGAATATGTTGCTAGAAAAAACAGAAAAAAGAGTATTTTGTAAAATACATACATGTAGTATGTATTCTCATAGGTGTCTAAAATAAAAGATTATATTGACTGTGGTCTTTTCTATGTTTTATTTCATCATTCTATGATGCATCATGCATGTATATAACATTTCCCTAATTTTCATCCCCCATAACTCGAAAACTATAAGGCATAGGAAATGTTTATTCACACCAGTGACTTTGACATCTGAGATAACCCAGTACAGCAATTTTAATCAAAATCTGAGATGTAGTGGTTAAAATTTTTAAAAATTTGTGGTGATCTGTCGTGGAACAACCCCATTGAAGAAGATAACAGTGGTTACCCAGACCTCGTTGCAGGTTGCAAAGGGGCCCCCATAACAGTTCAAGCTTCAGGGCCCCAAAAATGTAGGTCCGCCACTGCTCAGCAGTGTGAGTAGCCAGGAGCCTGTAAGTAGCACCAAAGGGGTTCATTTAAAAGACAGACTGCAGCAATGGCGGTCTGAGCCAGGACACCCCAATCCCGAGAGGGATAATCCAAGCCAATGAACTTGGCACAAAGTCACTACCTGCTACTGCCCCGGCCTGGGCAGCCACCCCCAGCAGCCCAACAGTTTTCAACGGTTTTTCAGTGTCTTTTACCCTCCCACTCCCCCTCCGCAGCCATAGCACCCAGTCCACGTTTGTAAATACTTGTAATAATTCATGGCAGTGAGACATCTGTTTGGGAGGGGCGCAGCATCACGGCAGGTCAGAGCACACTGTGTCCAACCAATGCCAGTTCTGCATGCCGCAGCCGGCACGGGCACAAACTTCGTTATCGCCACCAGCAAGGGACCGGTGCATGGCACCCAAATTGACGCTGGCCGCAGACCTCGGGTTTGACCAGACGCACAATCTCCGCCCAATCATGGTTCGGGTTTACGGCATCGTGAGGCAGAGAATTCCGCCCATTATCAACTTTAAATGTGTTTTGTTGTTGTACTTAACTCCATGAGACCAAAACTAAACAGGACAGTTGATTTAAAATTATTGCACATCTATTCTGCTTAATCTCTAAACCAATATATTTAAAAGGCTCAGAAACCTGACTCCCAACTCTAAGCTTTTTTTTTAAAGCATTTTTATTGAGCTTTTAACATTTTATGCATAAGTAATGGTCAAGTAACGGTCAAACAATAAAGCATATATCAACAACCTCAACAAACCATCCTAGCCAAAAACACCCCCCCCCCCCAAAAAAAATTAGAACCTCCCCACTCCCCAACATAACCCACCCCAGCAGCTAACAGTGACTAGATCCTGGAATTGCAATATATACGGAAGCCATCTGAGATAGAACCAGTCAACCGTTCCCCTTGAGATGCAAAAAACCCATCAAGCACCCAGCCTTGCTGCTGCAATGGGCGCTGCCGCTTACCTCTAATTCAGCAGGGTCCGTCACCCAGCCAGCAAGGAGGCAAAAGCCAATGCATCTGTCATGACACTCGTCCTCAATTCCGGCTGGTCCGGCACCCAGAATATTCCACCAATGGCTACAAATCCACATTTAAAATTGCCGATATGGTGTTTAAAAAGGCCCCCAAAAACCCACCAACTTGGGAGAGAACCAGAACATGTGCACATGGTTCATAGGACATCTCGAGCACCGCTCACACCCGTCCTCAACACCATCGAAAAGACAACTCATTTGGGCCTTGGTAAGACGTGCCCTGAACACCACCTTGAGTTGCATCAAACTTAACCTTGTTCAGGATGACGTAGCATTCACCTGACGGAGAGCCTCACTCCACACCTTCTCATCCAAAATGGGACCCAGCTCCTCCTCCCACCTCACCTTCACCTGCTCCACCGAGACCTGCTCCTCCTCCATGATCCGTCCGTATATCCCGAACATGCTGCCCTCCTCCTCCGACCCCGAACAAGAAACAATCCTTTCCAGCAAAAAGAACGCTCGCCGAACCCAATCACGCAGCTGAAATTACCTGAACATATCCACCCCACCAAGGCCCGCCCTCTCCCTCAGCTCCTCCCAGTCAGCAAACTATTCCCCAAAACCAAATCCTTTACCCGTTCCAGCCCCTTACCTTTCCAACATCCAAGTTTCCCCAGCTGAAACAATTGATTCCCACAGATAGAGGACCACCTTGACACCCCCCCACCCGCCTGAAATTTTGGCAGAGCCACCGCCATATTTTTAACCACCGGATTTGACAAATGCTTCCTTGGAGCAAATGGCAGACTAGCCTTTGTTTATCGGAGCAAATGGCAGACTAGCCTTTGCCAACGCCTCCAGGCACAACCCCTTATCTGACCTCAACTCCATCCTTGTCCTGGCATCATCCTGGTCCCAGAAACAACCCAACACCTTCTCCGCATTGGCCACCCAGCAGTAAAACAAAACAACAGGTTCAGCAGCATCAACATCCCCCCCCCCCCCCCCCCCCCACCCCCAACTGTCATGATATGCATACATGCAGATAATGATATACAGACAGGCACAGACAGGCAGCTAATGAACACAGAGAACAGGACATGACCAATGAGCAGGCAGGACACTCAGGGGTGGTATCTCACTATAAAAGGCACAAGGCACTCACACTCCACCTCTTTCCACTGATGAACATCTACAGAGTGAGTCAGGGTGTATGTACAGTATTACACCTCCAGCACGTGGCTAAGAGCGAGTCTGGTTCAGTCAGACCGAGTAATCACACTTAGGTTAGCAGAGAGTCGAACTCATAGAGAACTGTGCTAACCGTGCTACTGGTTCAATAAATCAGATTGAACTAACTTCAAGGTCTGGAGTATCTTTTGGTTAAAGCTGCATCCAGTTGCAGCCTGTGTTATCATAGAATTTACAGTCATAGAATTTACAGTGCAGAAGGAGGCCATTCGGCCCATCGAGTCTGCACCGGCTCTTGGAAAGAGCACCCTACCCAAGGTCCACACCTCCACCCTATCCCCATAACCCAGTAACCCCACCCAACACTAAGGGCAATTTTGGACACTATGGGCAATTTAGCATGGCCAATCCACCTAACCAGCACATCTTTGGACTGTGGGAGGAAACCGGAGGAAACCCACGCACACATGGGGAGGATGTGCAGACTTTGCACAGACAGTGACCCAAGCCGGAATCGCACCTGGGACCCTGGAGCTGTGAAGCATTTGTGCTATCCACAATGCTACCGTGCTGCCCTCTGGTTATCCCAGAGTACATAACACAACATGCTACCGGGAGACTGCTTAATCTAGGTGGTTTACCTCAGTCCATTCCGTGATGACCAGCGAATGTATCCCGGCACCATGGAGAAGATTCAGGCCCCATACCAGCTGAGGACCTCCGGCAATCTCAGTGCCAACTGGCGGACATTCAAGCAAAGGTTTCTGCTGTACATCGAAGGGTGCGTCTTATGCAAGGAATATCGCGCTTCTCCTCTCAACAGCGGTTGATCAAGCCATCGAACTCTTCAACTCTTTTCACTTTACAAAGGCCAGGACAAGACAAAGTTTCAGACCATCTTGGACAAGTTTGACAGTCACTGTGAAGTGGACACGAATGAAATCTTCGAGCGCTACATATTCACACAGCGTCTACAAGGTAAAGATGAATCTTTCAACTCCTTCTTAACTAACCTCCGCCTGCTAGCGCTGTCCTGCACCTTTGGTGATATTGCTGACTCCATGATCAGAGACCAAATCGTTTTTGGAGTTCACTCTGATCCTCTGAGAGAGCAACTACTGAAAATCAAGCTGATGCGACCATCAATTCACTCGGGACATGAGTAGAAGTAAACCTTGGCTTTAATCAACTTAGAACAGTGCCTGCCTGCGACTGATCCAATACTGAGAACCGCCTACAGGTTGACTGCTCTTTATACCTCCCTTCAAGGGGAGGAACCATGGGCGGAGCCCATACATGCCCCATCATGTTCCTCTATGGATAATGCCATACAATGGCCCATAGGAGAAGCCCACAAGGGCAACCGCATAGCTCAGATACAAATACAAGGGCAACAGCACAGATACAAATACAATGGTGGATTATTGGTATAATACATTCACCACGTTCACCCCCTGTTATAAAAATGAAGTCCGGCGGGGGTGACGGGTTCATAAGTTCAGCCGGTCCGGCGCATGGATTGTGCGCTGTGATCGCCGAAGCTCTGGCATGGTTGCTGGCCCGGTTGTCAAACTCGTCCATGTTGGCATCGGTAGTGAGGGCGCCGGTGTGGGAGACGTGGACTCCGGGAGCGTCTCTTCTGGAGCTTCATTCCTGTGGATCGGTGAAGGGGGGCTGGCGGGCGGGAGGGAGCGTGGGAGCCATGTAGGGGCGGGAGCGCTGGTCATGGTAGGTTGGGCGGGATATGGTGGAGGGGCGGTGGTGGTGGTGGTGGTGGAACCGGCGGGCGCCAGGTTCTGGAGGGGGACCGTATTCTGTCGGCCATCGGGGTGTTCGATATAAGCGTACTGGGGGTTGGAGTGTAGGAGCTGGACCCTCTCTACCAGAGGATTGTACTTCTGGCTCCTAACGTGCTTTCTGAGTAGGACTGGCCCCAGTGTCTTGAGCCAGGACGGAAGCGAGGCCCCTGAGTTGGATCTCCTCGGGAAAACAAATAGGTGGTCATGAGGGGTCTCGTTTGTGGCCGTGCAAAGTAGGAACCTAATAGAGTGGAGCGCATCAGGGAGGACCTCCTGCCAATGAGAAACTGGGAGATTCCTGGACCGCAGGGTCAGTAGGACGGTCTTCCAGACCGTCGCGTTCTCCCTCCCCACCTGCCTGTTATTGGAGGGGAGGGGCCCTTTGAAATCGATACTGAGGCGCTCAAAGGGCAGGGATGCCTTTACCAGGTGGGCCTTATCTGGTCGATAGACGTGCGGTTTACACTCCGCACAGATCTGGCAGTCCCTGGTCATGGCTCTGACCTCCTCGGTGGAGATGGGCAGGTTACGGGCCTTGATATAGTGGATAAGCCGGGTGACCCCCGGGTGGCAGAGGTCATTGTGGATAGCCCATAGTCGGTCATCTTGCGCGCTGGCGCATGTGCCGCATGACAGGGCATCTGGGAGCTCTTTGAGCTTCCCAGGACGATATACTATATCGTAATTATAGGTGGAGAGTTCGATCCGCCACCTCAAGATCTTATCGTTCTTGATTTTGCCCCGCTGCGTATTGTCGAACACGAAGGCGACCGATCGTTGGTCGTTGACGAGGATAATCCTCCTACCTGCGAGGCAGTGCCTCCAGTGCCATACGGCTTCCACGATGGCTTGGGCCTCCTTCTCGAATTTCGGCGGTGGTGAGGGTGCGCGAAAAAAACGCTACCGGTCTGCTTGCTTGATTGAGGGTAGCGGCGAGAGCGACCTCTGATGCATCCACCTGGAAGGGGACAGACTCGTCCACCGTGTGCATCGCGGCTTTGGCGATGTCCGCCTTGATGCAGCTGAAGGCCTGGCGGGCCTCAGTTGCTAGTGGGAAGATGGTGGCCTTGATTAGTGGGCGGGCTTTGTCTGCATAGTTGGGGACCCACTGGGCATAATATGAAAAGAGCCCGAGGCACCTCTTCAGGGCCTTTGGGCAGTGGGGGAGGGGAAGTTGCAGGAGGGGGCGCATGCAGTCGGGTCCTAGAACCCCGTTTTCCAAGACGTAGCCAAGTCTGGTTGTGCGGAAAATGCATTTCTCCTTGTTGTACGTGAGGTTTAGGGTTTGGGAGGTTTGGAGAAATCTGTGGATGTTGGCGTCGTGGTCTTGCTGATCATGACCGCAGGTGGTGGCATTGTCCAAGTACGGAAATGTGGCCCGCAGCCCGTACCGGTCCACCATTCGGTCCATTGTTCTTTGGAACACCAAAACCCTGTTCGTGACGCCAAAGGGGATCCGGAGGAAGTGGAAAAGGCGGCCGTCTGCCTCAAAAGCTGTGGAGTGGCGATCCTCTGGGAGGATTGGGAGCTGGTGGTATGCAGACTTCAGATACACCGTGGAGATTACCCGGTAATGTGCGATCTGGTTTACCATGTCTGCAATCCAGGGAAGGGGGTACGCATCGGGTTGCGTGTACCGGTTTATGGTTTGGCTGTAAATTACAACCATCCGGTTCTTTTCCCTGGTCTTGACGACCACCACCTGAGCTGCTCCAGGGGCTATTGCTGGCCTTGATGGCTCCCTCCCGCAAGAGTCGCTGGACCTCGGACCTGATAAAAGTCCTGTCCTGTATGCTATAGCGCCTGCTTCTGGTAGCGACTGGTTTGCAGTCAGCGGTGAGGTTTGCAAAGAGTGGGGGAGGGTCGACTTTTAGGGTCGCAAGGCTGCATATGGTGAGTGGGGGTAGTGGCCCCCCGAACTTCAGGGTAAGGCTCCTGAGGTTGCATTGGAAATCTAGTCCCAATGGGAGAGGAGCGCAGAGGTCTGGGAGCACATATAATTTAAAATTGGCGTACTCGGCGCCCTGTATTGCTAGGGTTGCGGTAGTGCACCCTTACATTTGCACCGAGTGCAACCCAGAGGCGAGGGTGATGGTTTGGTGCGCTGGGAAAATTGTGAGTGAGCAGCGTCTTACCATGTCCGGGTGAATGAAGCTCTCTGTGCTCCCAGAGTCGGAGCGGCAAGGCGTCTCGTGCCCGTTTACCCGGACGGTCATCATAGAACTCCGGAGGTGTTTGGGTCGTGACTGTTCCAGGGTGACCGCGCTGAGTTGCGGGTAGTCGGCGTGGTCGGAGGTGCTGGGGCGGCTCCGCGATGGTTGCCCTTGTTGATCGTACGCGTCGAGCAGCGTAGCAGATGGCGGCCCCCGTTGGTCGAGCGTGGCGGGTAATGAGGAAGATGGCGTCCAAGATGGCGCCCCCATGGATCGCACGCGGCCGGCCGCGTGGGGAGGATGGCCAAGTTGGCGGCCCCCATGAGTCGCACGTGCTGTGAGGGCTGGAAGATGGCTGCCCCCACGGGTAGCACAAGGCTGATGACATGTCTGCAGGGGGCAGAGTCGTCAGACACGCTGCCACACTGTGGGGTCTGCGGGCCTGTGAGTCTGAGGATCGGGCCTGTGAGTTAGAGTTCTTGGACCTGGCCTGGCAAACTTTGGCGAAGTGTCCTTTTCTCCCGCAGCTGCTGCAGTTCGCGTTGCGGGCCGGGTAGTGCTGCCGGGGGTGTTGGGACTGGCCGCAGAAATAGCAGGTAGCCCCCCAATGGTGGGCGGGCAGCCGTGCGGCACAAGCCTGGGGTATTCTCTGGTAGGGGGTCCACGAGGGGGTCGCGTGGTCGGACGGGAACGTGTTAAGGCTCTGGAACGCAACTTCCAGAGAGGAGGCTAACTTTACCATCTGATCCAGGTCCAGGGCCCCCTTTCCGAGTAGGCGCTGTCTCACGTAGTTGGACCGGACTCCCGCCACGTAGACGTCTCGGACGGCGAGTTTCATATGTTGAGTGGCCGTAACGGCCTGGTCGTTGCAGCAGCGTGCGAGGACTTTGAGGTCGCGTAGGTAGTCTTCTAGCGATTCCCCGGGGCTCTGGCGCTGAGTGGCGAGGATGTGTCGTGCATAGACCTCGTTCACGGGCCGTACATTGAGGTGTTTGAGCATCGCAAGGGCGTCTGCGTAGGAGGAGGCCCCGTCGAGTTGAACAGAGATTCGATGGCTCACCCGTGCGTGGAGGAGGCTCAGCCTCTGTTAGTCGGTGACAGAAGGCGTGGAGGAGGCTGCGAGATAGGCCTTGAAGCAGCGGAGCCAGTGCGAAAAAATTTATTTCGCCTCCGCGGCCTGCGGATCGTGTTCCAGTCGGTTAGGTTTGCGAACCGATTCCATAGTTGCGTTTAAGTTGATTAAATTGATGCGACCATCAATTCACTCGAGACGGGAGTAGAAGTAAACTGTGGCTTTAATCAACTTAGAACAATGCCTGCCTGCGATTGATCGAATACTGAGAACTGCCTACAGGTTGACTGCTCTTTATACCTCCCTTCAAGGGGAGGAGCCATGGGCAGATTCCGTACATGCCCCAACATGTTCCCCTACGGATAATGCCATACAATGGCCCATAGGAGAAGCCCACAGGGGCAACAGCATAGCACAGATACAAATACAAGGGCAACAGCACAGATACAAATACAATGGTGGATTATTGGTATAATACATTCACCGCACAAGCATATGACCCTGCCAGGTGCGATTGAAACATGTACAGTGCATGTGCACGCCAAAAATCGCTATGCCCAGTACAAATCGGCTGAAAATTAAAAACTTGCCTCCCACGAGGCAGAGAGTGTGCAGGCCATCTCCCGGATGCAGAGCCTCAGCATTGATGAAAGTGGCCATTTTGCACGCTTTTCCCGGGGTCCCACGCATGCGCGATGCGAACGGGATAACGAAGCGGCCGACACCTGCACTGCGCATGTGCGACGACGCGCGGAGCGTCAGGACACCGATGTCATGACGTGCTCGAACTGCGGCAACGCCCACTTAAAGAAACACTGCCCTGCAAGAGGCAGCCGATGTTTAAACTGCGGGAAGCCTGGACACTATGCAGCCTTGTGCAGGCCTGCACCACCAGTCAGGGGGCAGCGTTCCCAATTTTGACAACGGCGCGTTCAGAGTGTGCAACAACGATTACAGGATTCTGATCCTGGTAGCACAACGGATCCAGAGGAAGAATGCCTGGCCTCTGCCTACTGTGTCGGCATCATTACTAAATGTGAATATGCCACATCCAACTCATCACAAATTCAATCCATCCTCGCTGTGGATTCTGCGGACGAATGGCGTGCGGTGATGCAGGTCAACCACTGCTCCATCCAGTTTAAGCTGGACACAGGTGCTTCTGCCAACCTCCTCTCACAGGCAGATTTCAAACGCATCAAGAAGCCCCCCAAGGTCCTTCCAGCAGCCTGCAGGCTCCTGGGCTACAATGGAAATGCCATCACGGCACTGGGATCCTGCCATCTACTCATCTCCAACCGGAGCTCCCTGTCATGGTATCCACATCAGCATATCATGGTGCAATCACACACACATTGATGGACAGGCAGTTGGACCAACCAACACACACACAACATCGCAGCCAATCACCAGTGAGAGCACACGCACTACAAAACAGGGAACACCACAGTTCCCTCTCATTCTACCAGGAGATAGCTCAGAGCACAGAGCTCACAGCGCGCCACTCAGACATAGACCATGTGCTGAGTGCCTCACTAAGATAGTGATTGGGCTGGGTCCACAGGTTAGCTGGTGAAGCACATACCCAAGCCAGCAGTTAGTTGTTACCGTTGTTTAGACAATAAAACAGAGTTGTACCATCGACAGCCGTGTTGGATCATTTGTGCATCAGAACACCCAACATGACATGATACCAGTAGTGGAAACTAACCAGCGACTGTGAGACCTACCTGCACCCTTTCAGAAATCCGCCATCCTGCTCCATGGAAACCATCAGCCCGCCGCAGCCGCTCCGAATCGCTGGTAATCTTGCCGTCAACTGGAAGCTGTTTAAACAGCGCTTCCAGCTCTTCCTAGAAGCCACAGACAGGGAGAATGCATTGGATACCAAGAAGATCGCCCTCCTCCTCTCCATGGCGGGGCAACACGCCATCCACATCTATAACTCGCTGGCATTCGCGGAAGGCGAGGACAAAACAAAATATAAGACAGTGCTTCTAAAATTCGAGGAACACTTCAGCGTGGAAGTCAATGAGAGCTTCGAGAGGTACCTCTTCCAGCAGCGCCTGCAGGGTAAAGATGAGCCTTTCCAATCTTACTTGACACACCTCCGTATCCTCGCGCAGTCCGGCGGCTATGAGGCCACCTCCGACTCCATGATACGGGATCGGATGGTTTTTGGGGTTATCTCGGACACCCTACGCCAGCAGCTGCTTAAAATAAAGCTCCACACCCTAGCGACTGCCATCGAGACCTGCGTCCTCCAAGAGTACGCGACCAGCCAGTACTCCCAAATCCAGGGGCCGAAACGGCACGGCACGGGTCCTACGAGGCGGAGCGGGTCCAGTCGATCGAGTTCCTCCCGGCCCGCGGCCCAGTCGAGGGCGGCCATTTCGCGTGCTTTCCGAGGCCCCCCGTGCTTGTACATGCCAAAAGAGCAGACGTTGACGCAGAGGGACGTGAGGCGCAGGCGCGCTCTACGCAGGACAGCACTGCGCATGCGTGGTGGCGCAACGAACACCATGACGTCACGACGTGCGGCAACTGTGGCTCCACCCACTTAAAGCGGCAAGGTCCGGCCAAAGCGCGTCAATGCCTCCGCTGTGGCAGGATGGGCCACTACGCTGCCTGCTGTCGAGCAGCTCAACCTGTCAACTCCCAACAATTCCGCCAGCCTCGCAGGGACGTGCGGGCGATTCAGCCCCCCTACACTGAGACATATCCAGATAGTATGCAGACCAGCGATACCGAAGACAGGGAGCCCTTCCGCGTTGCGGTAATCCACAAGAACCGGATGTCCCCAAGTCGGAACCACCAGCCGCTGCCAGTGCACAGCATTGGTCCGGGCGATGAGTGGTGTGCCACCCTAACGGTCAACCCAAATTCGGGGCCCACCTGAGAGACTTGACTTATGAGCCTGTTTGCATATTGGACTCACTGAATTGTTTTACAGTACTGTTAACGAGTTTCTTTTCTTGTCGTTTATTGTTCCAGAAGTTTTTTCTCGTCGTTTGTTGATTGCATTTGTTCTGTTATTGGTACAACCTCGTTGTTCTGTTGCACCTGACACCTTCCTCTGTATATAGTTCAGCCTCATGTACATGTTGTAAATATTGCACACACATACTCAGATACACTCAGTACACACTTCTATTCATTATCATGTAGGCACATATCCTTTGTGAAAGGGGGGGGTGTCATGATATCCACATCAGCATATCATGGTGCAATCACACACACATTGATGGACAGGCAGTTGGACCAACCAGCACACACATAACATCGCAGCCAATCACCAGTGAGAGCACACGCACTACAAAACAGGGAACACCACAGTTCCCGCGCATTCTACCAGGAGCTAGCTCAGAGCACAGAGCTCACAGCGTGCCACTCAGACATAGTCCATGTGCTGAGTGCCTCACTAAGATAGTGATAGGGCTGGGTCCACAGGTTAGCTGGTGAAGCACGTAACCAAACCAGCAGTTAGTTGTAACCATTGTTAAGATAATAAAACAGAGTTGTACCATCTACAGCCGTGTTGGATCATTTGTGCAGCAGAACACCCAACACGACACACCCATGCATGGTTACGTTTTGAAATTGTCAAGCCAGACAGGGCATCCCTACTTGGCGCGCATGCCTGCAAGCAGCTGAACCTCGTGCAGCGGGTTTACACAACGACATCCTCCAATGTGGATCTTCAGGCCGGCATTGACAACATCCTCGCTCAGTATCCGGATGTGTTCGACGGGATGGGCACGCTGCCATATCGATACAAGATTCTGCTACAACCTGATGCCAAGCCAGTGGTCCACGCACCACGCTGGGTCACGGCTCCGCTGAGGGAGCGCCTGAAGGCACAGCTCAAAGATCTTCAGCAACAGGGCATAATTTCCAAGGTAACCGAACCGACTGACTGGGGTCAGCTCGATGGTCTGTGTTAGAAAGCCTTCGGGAGACCTGCGCATCTGCATTGATCCCAAGGATTTCAATAACAATATAATGTGTGAACACTACCCCATCCCGAAGCGGGAGGAACTCACCAGTGAGATGGCTCACGCACGTTTTTTCACCAAGTTAGATGCGTCACGTGGAATTTGGCAAATACAGCTGGATGAGTCCAGCAGAAGGCTCTGCACCTTCAACACACCGTTTGGCAGATACTGCTATAATCGCATGCGTTTGGCATTGTCTCAGCATTGGAGATCTTCCATCGCATCATGGAGCAGATGATGGAGGGCATTGAAGGGGTTTGTGTGTACATGGACGACATCACCATATGGTCCACGACCCCTGAAGAGCACGTTCCCCGTCTCCAGCAGATCTTCCGCTGCGTCCAGGCCAATGGCCTGAAGCTGAACAGGTCCAAATGTTGCTTTGGCATGTCGACAATCAAGTTCCTACGTGACCAGATCTCTCAGCAGGGCGTGCGCCTGGACACAGACAAGGTCAAGGCCATCAAAGCCATGAAGGTCCCTGAAGACAAGAAGGTGGTGTTGTGCTTCCTGGGCATGGTCAATTTTCTGAGCAAGTTCATCCCAAACCTGGCCACACACACCACAGCCCTACGAAACCTGGTGAAAAAGTCCACTGCCTTTGAGTGGAAGGCAGCACATCAGGCAGAGTGGTTGGAGCTGAAAGCCAAGCTCACCACTGCGCCCGTCTTGGCATTTTTCGACCCAGACAGGGAGGCGAAGGTCTCGATAGATGCGAGCCAGGATGGCATCGGTGCGGTGCTGCTTCAACGCGATGACACTTCATCCTGGGCACCGGTAGCCTACGCATCGAGGGCCATGACACCCACTGAAACAAGGTATGTGCAAATAGAGAAGGAAAATGCCTGGGTCTTCTCATTGGCATTCTCAAGTTTCACGACTATGTCTACGGCCTGCCGATATTCACTGTCGAGACGGATCACAGGCCCCTGGTCCACATTATCCACAAGGACCTGAACAACATGACGCCTCAATTGCAGCGCATCCTCCTCAAACTCAGAAGGTACGACTTTGACTTAGCGTACAGCCTAGCAAGGAGCTCATCATCACTGATGCATTGTCCCGCTCCATCACATTGCCTAGTGAACCGCTGGAACTCATCCGGCAGATTGAATCACAGGTGCAGCTGTGTGCTAGCACCCTCCCGGTGTCTGATGAGAAGGTGGTTCGTATCCGCGAGAAGACAGCCAAATACCCCCTCTTGCAGCGTGTCATGCACCACCTTGCGCTGCTTGCGTACAGGGCGACCCCACTGTCCACTGGCATGTCGCCGGCTCAGCTCCTGATGAACAGGGACCTGCGGACGACACTTCCAGCCATACACTTGCCCAACCTGGATCACCTCCCGGTGCTGCAGAAGGTGCAGCAGCTCCGAAACCAGCAAAAGCAGGGCTATGATGCTCATGCCACCGATTTGCCCGTGTTATCCCCGGCAGACACTGTCAGAATCAAGATACCGGATGGTGGCTGGTCTGCTCCAGCTGTCGTTGTTCGACAGGCTGCGCCCCGCTCGTATGTTGTACGTTTGGCTGATGTTTCTGTTGTGCGATGAAGCAGACGGGCACTGCGCAAAGTTGCCTGCCCGCAACAACTTTCTTCTCCGTTTCCGTCCATTGTTTTGCCACGTCCTGATACCTCGAACTACGAGGCCACAAGTCAGGCTTCCATCCCGCCTGTCAAGTCGCCGTCATCCCCATCACCACCTCTCCGGCGGTCGACAAGTACCAGACGCAAGCCCCAGAGACTGGACTTATGAACATTTGTTTTGTTTGCTATGTTCTATTTTCTCACATTAGACAGCTGTCTTCACATGTAAATACGTTCACATATGCCACTGCTTGTAAATATGTTAATATATGCCACCACATGTAAGTATGTTCCCAAGTGCCAACAAAACATTTTTTTAAAAGGGGAGATGTCATGATATGCAGATAATGATATACAGACAGGCACAGACAGGCAGCTAATGAACACAGAGAACAGGACATGACCAATGAGCAGGCAGGACACTCTGGGGCGGTATCTCACTATAAAAGGCACGAGGCACTCACATGCCACCTCTTTCCATTGATGAACATCTATAGATTGAGTCAGGGTGTATGTACAGTATCACACCTCCAGCACTTGGCAAGATCTAGTCTGGTTCAGTCAGACAGAGTAATCACACTTAGGTTAGTGGAGAGTCGAACTCATAGAGAACTGTGCTAACTGGTTCAATAAATCAGATTGAACTAACTTCAAGGTCTGGAATATCTTTTGGTTAAAGTTGCATCCAGTTGCAGCCTGTGTTATCCCAGAGTACATAATACATCACCCACCTGCCTCTCTCTCTGTAAGACCCCCTTCTGTATCCGAGGCGTCACACCACCCCCCCCCCCCCCCCCCCGCCCCCCCATACCCCTGTTATAAGCCTCTCCAGCACCCAGGAAAAGCTTTAGGCAGGTAGACCGGAAGGCACTGAAACAACACCAAGAATCCTGGCAAGATATTCATCTTAATCACCTGCACCCGGCTCGCCAGAGACAATGGAAGGCTGTCCCGCCTCTGCAAATCTGCCTTCACCCTATTCGCCAAACTAGTGTAGTTCAGCTTGTGAGGCCACGCCGAGTCCTGCACCACCTGGACCCCCAGATAGCGAAAGCTAGTCCCAACACAGTGAAAAGGCAACCCCTTCACCTCAGCTCCCCCCTCAAGTGACCAACTACAAAATACTCACTCTTCCCAACATTCAACTTTTACCCCGAAAAAGAACTGAACCTCTCCAATATCCCCATAATATCCCCCATCACTGTTGCCAGGTCCCTTATACACAAGAGACCGTTGGCATACAAAGACACCCTGTGCTCTATTCCCCCCTCACAATCCCACTCCAGTTGTCTGAGGTCCCTCAATGTAATTGCCAATAGCGCAATACCAACACGAACACCAACGGGGACATAGGACAACTCTGCCTCGTCCCTCTCTACAACCTAAAGGGCCCCAAACTCGTGATGTTAGTTCGCACACTAACCAACAGTGCTGCATACAACAGCCGCAACCACGACACAAACCCAGGGCCCAACCCAAACGTTCCCAGAACCGTAAACAAGTAGCCCCATTCAACCCTATCAAAGGCCTATTCTGTGTCCAACGACACAATTATCTCTGGCTCTGGCCCCACCACTGGTGCCAGAACCATGTTGAGTGGCCGCCTCAAATTAGACGACAGCTTCCTTCCCTTTCCAAAGCCCGTCTGGTCCTCGCCTACAATCTTTGGCAGAGACAGCTCCAATGTTAACGCCAAACCTTCACGAGGAGTTTTGCATGCACATTAAGCAGAGAAATTAGACGATGCGGCCTGCACTCCATGGGAACCCTGGGGGGAATTCTCCCCCCCCCCCACGCCGGGTGGGGGAATCGCCCGGGCGCCGCGTGAGTCCCGCCACGCCGCCCCGACGCCCGCACGCGATTCACCCACCCCCCCGCCCAAACCGGCGCGAATTGCGGCTGGCCGCTGGGAGAATCGCCGCTTGCCGTTGGTAATGGGCCTGGATGGGTTCATGACAGGTTCCCGCCGGCGCCATCCACACCTGGTCGCTGCCGACGGGAACAGCGTGGGAACGCTGGGGGGCCGGCCTGTGGGCGGGCGAGGGGGTTTCCTGCACCGGGGGGGAGCTCAAAAGGCACCGATCGTCGGGCCGGCCTCTCAGAAGGATGACCTCCTTTCCTCCGCTGGCCCGCAAGATCCATCTGCCATCTTCTTGCGGGGCAGCCACGGGGAGGACGGCAACCGCGCATGCGCGGGTGACGTCATTTACGCGGCGGCGGTCGCATCATTTACGCGGCGCCACTTTTACGCAGCGCCAAGGCCCGGCACGCGTAAATGACGCGGCGCCGCTCCTAGCCCCCCCCCCCCGGGGGCGGGAGAATAGGGGGCTGGTAATGGCCTCCGACGCCGGAGTGAAACACTCCGGATTTCATTCCGGCGTCGGGACTTAGTCTCCCGATGGGAGAATTGCACCCCTTATCCTTCTTTAGAAGGAGGGAGATAGAAGCCTGGCCCAATGTCTCCAGAAGGGAACCCCATACCAGTGAATCATTAACAACATTGATGCTCGATCAATAACTCCTGAGACGAGATTGGAGACAATTGAAGGCTTTATTGCACTAGATGTTTCCCCCAGCAGCGCATGAACAGAATGCAGCTGCTGGGGAGACTCAGGCTCTTATACTCCACCTTACTGGGCGGAACCAGCAGGCAGGTTTCACCAATGAAAATAGCAGTCTCAGGTACCTCCCACACCAATGGCCTTACAGCATTATTCAGGGTACCATAATACCCCTAATACCGACTACCACATTCACCCCCTGTTAAAAAAAGAGTCCGGCGGGGGTGGTGGTCTCGCGTTATACAGTAGTAGAGGTTGAGGTTATGGTGGTACCCGGTATACATTAGCACAGTGGAAGGGCCGATCCAACTGGGAAGGGGGCGGCTGTGGGGTGCGCCGGTGGGAGGGAGGATGGGGTCGGTAGTGGAGGTGTGGGCGGCGATCCAGCAGGCGCCTGGTCCCGTAGGGAGACAGTATCCTGTCGGCCGTCGGGGTACGCAACGTAGGCATATTGAGGGTTAGCGTGCAGGAGGTGGACCCTCTCGACCAATGGGTCCGACTTGTGTGCCCGCACGTGTTTGTGGAGCAGGATGGGTCCAGGTGCTGCCAGCCAGGTTGGGAGTGAGGTCCCGGAGGAGGACTTCCTAGGGAAGACAAAGAGACGTTCGTGAGGGGTTTGATTGGTCGTGGTACACAGCAGTGATCGTATGGAGTGGAGAGCATTCGGGAGGACCTCCTGCCAGCGGGAGACTGGGAGATTCCTGGACCATGGGGCCAGTAGGATGGTCTTCCAGACCATTCCGTTCTCCCTCTCCACCTGCCCGTTTCCCCGGGGGTTGTAACTGGTTGTCCTGTTCGAGGCAATGCCCTTGCTGAGCAGGAATTGACGCAGTTCGTCGCTCATGAAGGAGGACCCCCTATCGCTGTGTATGTAGGCGGGGAAACCAAACAGCGTGAAGATACTGTGGAGGGCTTTTATGACGGTGGCTGCGGTCATGTCGGGGCAGGGGATGGCGAATGGGAACCGGGAGTACTTGTCAATCACGTTCAGGAAGTACGTGTTGCAGTCGGTGGAGGGGAGGGGCCCTTTGAAGTCCATACTGAGACGTTCAAAGGGACGGGAAGCCTTTACCAGGTGCGCTTTCTCTGGCCTGTAGAAGTGTGACTTGCACTCCGTGCAGATTTGGCAATTCCTGGTGGCGGTCCTGACCTCTTCGATGGAGTAGGCGGTCCACTTGTGCGTCGGCACATGTGCCGCGGGATAGGGCATCAGGAGGCTCGTTTTGCTTCCCGGGACGATACACGATCTCATAGTTGTAGGTGGAGAGCTCGATCCTCCACCGTAAGATCTTATCGTTCTTTATCTTGCCCCGCTGTGCATTATCGAACAATGGGCGCCCATTGGTAGCACATTGCTGGGTCGGGAAAAAATGGCGGTGCGCACGTGGCCGAAGGGGGTCAAGATGGCGGCGCCCATTGGTAGCACATGGACCCGTGAGGAGAAGATGGCGGCTCCCAATGTGCGTCTGGCATGGGGGAGGGGGCGATAACGGGCAGGATTACAGCGACTGCGCGGGCCTGGCACACCGCCGCGAAGTGGCACTTTTTACTGCAGGCTTTACAAACTGCAGTGCGGGCCGGGCAGTGTTGGCGGGGGTGCTTCTGCTGACCGCAGAAGTAGCAGCGAGGACCCCCGGGGTGCGCGGATCGGCGTGCGGCGCAGGCGTTTTGGGAAGGCAGTGCCCTGGCTGAGGAGGTCGTCGGCGGGGTCCAGGAGGGGTAGGAAGGAGTAGAAGGGTGGGCAGCGCGGCGGGAGGGGTACGATTGTACGTTACGGGATGCGACCATCATGGAGAGCACCAAGGTTTTCGTCTTGCCAGTTCGAGCGTGGCCCCTTCCAGTAATCGTTCTCGGATGCGGTCCGACGCAATCCCCGTCACGGAGGCATCGCGCATGAGGAGATTCGCGTGTTCGGCGGCCGTGTCGGCCTGACAGTCACAGTCCCGGACGAGTGGAATTAGGGCCCGCCAGAAGTCTTCGATGGATTTACCAAGTAGTTGCGAGCGGGTGGCGAGCACATGCCTGGTGAAGAGCGTGTTCGCCTTCTGCGCGTAGTGTTCCTTAAGGAGTTCCATTACTTTTGTGTAATTCGTGGTGTCTTGGATCAACGGGAACACGCTGGAGCTCAGTCTGGAGTACAGGACGTTTATCTTCTGAGCCTCCGTTGGTGCGGGGTCCGCCGCGTTGATGTAGGCCTCAAAACATGCTAGCCAGTGAGCAAAGTCTTTCCTGGCGTCGGGCGAGTGCGGATCCAGCTGCAGGTGATCGGGCTTAATTCTGATATCCATTCTGTGGAAAATCTGACTGTAATAAATTGATGCATGATCAATTGCACAAAGACTAAAGTTGGGTACAACTGTGGCTTTATTACAGTCAGATGCGAGGCCTCCTGCTGCAGCTGGCGAAATGGCAGGGCACTGGAGGTCATGCATATTTATACAGTTCTCCCTGTGCGGAGCCAGTCGGCAGGAGCTACCGGAAAACCTGGAGTGCAGGTCCTACCTTACATCTCCAATTACAGTGGATCACCACAGGGTTCTTCTCTATTACGCGCAGTGGGTCCCAAACTATGCAGACAAGGCCTGCCCACTCATACAGTCCACTCATTTCCCCCTGACGGCCAAGGCCCAACAGGCTTTCGCCCGGATCAGAGCTGATATTGCCAAAGCTGTAGACGAAACACTTCCTTTCCAAGTAGAAAGCGACGCAACGGACTTCGCCCTTGCCACCACCCTCAACCAGGCAGGCAGGCCCGTGGCATTCTTTTCCTGCACCCTCCATGCCTCTGACATTCGGCACTCATCCGTCGAAAAAGAGGCCCAGGCTATCGTTGAGGCTGTGCGACATTGGAGGCATTACCTGGCCAGCAGGAGATTCACTCTTCTCACTGACCAACGGTCGGTAGCCTTCATGTTCAACAACACACAGCGGGACAAAATCAAAAATGATAAAATCTTGCGATGGAGAATCGAGCTCTCCACCTATAATTATGAAATTAAGTATCGCCCCGGCAAACTCAACGAGCCTCCAGACGCCCTATCCCGAGGTACATGTGTCAGCGCACAGGTAGACCGACTCCGGGCCCTGCACGACAGCCTTTGTTACCCAGGGGTCACTCGGTTATACCATTTCATTAAGGCGCAAAATTTGCCCTACTCCGTCGAGGAAGTAAGGACAATCACCAAGGACTGCCAGGTCTGTGTGGAATGCAAGCCGCACTTCTACCGACCGGACCGCGTGCCTGGTGAAGGCCTCCCGCCCCTTTGAACGCCTCAGCGTGGATTTCAAAGGCCCCCTCCCCTCCTCCGATCGACACACATATTTCCTCAGTGTGATCGATGAATACTCCCGGTTTCCCTTCGCCATCCCATGCCCCGACATGACGTCTGCCACCATCATTAAAGCCCTTAATTCTATCTTCATTCTGTTCGGCTTCCCCGCCTACATCCACAGTGACAGGGGATCCTCATTCATGAGTGATGAGCTACGTCAGTTCCTGCTCAGCAGGGGTATCGCCTCCAGCAGAACAACGAGCTACAACCCCCGGGGAAACGGACAGGTAGAAAGGGAGAATGGGACGGTATGGAGGGCCGTCCAGCTGGCCCTACGGTCCAGAAATCTCCCAGCCTCCCACTGGCAAGAGGTCCTCCCTGATGCACTGCATTCCATTCGTTCATTACTCTGCACTGCTACTAACAGTACACCACATAAACGCCTTTTTGCCTTCCCCAGGAAGTCCACATCCGGGGTATCGCTCCCAACTTGGCTCACAGCTCCGGGAACCGTGCTTCTCCGTAAACATGTGCGGCTCCACAAGGCGGATCCGTTGGTGGAAAGGGTGCACCTGCTCCACGCAAACCCACAGTACGCCTATGTGGCGTTCCCCGACGGCCGCCAGGATACCGTCTCCCTCAGGGACCTGGCACCAGCAGGTTCCACCCCCACACCACCCCCGGCGCCACCCTCCCCTCCCCCGCCGCCCCCATCACCCCCCCCCCCAGGACAATCCGTCCTCCCCCTGCCCACCCCCATTGATGAAGAGGATTTCGGCATGCTCCCGGAGTCAACTTCGACACGACAGCGCCGACACCGCCATCACCACTTCGTCGATCTCAAAGGACCATCAAGGCGCCGGACCGGCTGAACCTCTGACCGGCCCACCAGATGACCAGATACATTTTTTTTACTGCTCTGTAAATATAAAAAATTGCGAATTGTATATAGTTATCCATCATCCCTGCTGGACTCTATTTTAACGGGGGGTGAATGTGGTAAACCACTGTGTTCTGATATTAGAGGTTGTACGATAGAACCTGCAGTACAGGTTCACCTGTGGCCCTTGCACGCTAGCTCCGCCCAGGAGCTGGGTTATAAATATGCGTGGCCTCCAGCTCGCAGCCATTTCGTCAGCTGCTGTGGGAGGCCACACATCTGATACTAATAAAGCCTCAGTTTGGATTCAACTTCGTCTCCAGTCAAATTGATCGTGCCTCAGAGGGGGAGGGATTCGTCGATTGCGTGCATCGTGGCCTTTGCGATGTCCGCTTTGATGCGGCTGAAGGCCTGGCGAGTCTCTGCTGACAGGGGAAAAACTGTGGATTGAATTAGTGGGCAGGCCTTGTCCGCATAGTTGGGGACCCACTGGGCATAATACGAAAAAAATCCCAGGCAGCGTTTCAGGGCCTTGGAGCAGTGTGGGAGGGGGAACGCCATTAGGGGCGCATGCGTTCGGGATCTGGGCCTATAACTCCATCATGCACTACGTAGCCGAGGATGGCTAGACGGTCGGTGCTGAACATGCATTTGTCCTTGTTATTTGTTAGATTAATGATTTTTGCGGTATGGAGGAATTTCCGGAGATTGGTGTCGTGGTCCTGCTGGTCGTGGCCGCAGATGGTGACGTTATCGAGGTACGGAAACGTGGCCCGCAAACCGTACCGGTCAACTATTCGGTCCATCTCCTGTTGGAAGACCGAGACTCCATTTGTGACACCGAAGGGAATCCTTAGGAAGTGATAGAGCCGCCCATCTGCTTCGAATGCAGTGTATTTGCAGTCGCTAGGGCGGATGGGAAGCTGGTGGTAGGTGGATTTTAGATCCATCGTGGAAAAGGCCTTGTATTATGCAACCTGGTTGACCAGATCAGATATGCAGGGGAGAGGGTATGCATCGAGCTGCGTCTACCTGTTGATGGTCTGACTATAATCGATGACCATCCTATGCTTTTCCCCGGTCTTTACAACCACTACTTGAGCTCTCCAGGGACTGTTGCTAACCTCAATAATATCTTCCTTCAGGAACCGCTGGACTTCCGACCTAATGAAGGTCCGTTACTGGGCACTGTATCGTCTGCTCCTGGTGGCGACGGGTTTGCAATCCGGGGTGAGGTTCGCAAACAGGGAAGGCGGATCGACTTTGAGGGTCGCGAGGCTGCAGACAATAAGGGGTGGTACAGGGCAGCCAAATTTAAAAGTTAAGCTCTGGACGTTACATTGGAACTCTAACCCTAGGAGTGTGGCAGTGCAGAGATGAGGAAGGACGTAGAGCCGGTAATTTTTAACTCCCTTCCCTGGACCGTGAAGTTCGCTATGCAGAACCCTTTGATCTCTACCGAATGAGACCCGGAGGCCAGGGAGATTTTTTGGTTGACTGGGTGGATAGGAAGAGAACATCGCCTTACCGTATTGGGGTGTATGAAGCTCTCTGTGCTCCCGGAGTCGATCAGGCAGGATGTTTTATGCCCGTTGATGAGCACGGTCATCGTCGCAGTCGAGAGTGTTCGGGGCCGAGACTGGTCCAGGGTCACCGAGGCAAGTCGTAGCAAAATTTGGATGTTTTCCTCGGGCAGTGTTTGGTCATCCGAGTCGGGGTCCTGAGAGTCCAGCGAAGATGGCGACGCCCACTGGTCGCACATGGCTGGAGGTGTACAAGATGGCGGCGCCCATCCGTCGCACATTGTCCCCGGGGGACTAGATGGCAGCACTCGGAGGCCGCACGTGGCCCTGGAGAAGGAAGATGGCGGCGCCCGCTGGCCGCACGCAGTTCGTGGAGAGAATTGTGGTGGTGGTCCCGGTTCACCCCCGGAGACCGCGGCGATCGCCCGGGCCTGGCATACTGCCACGAAATGGCCCTTTTTGCCACACCCTTTGCAGATGGATGAGCGGGCCGGGCAGCGCTGCCGGGGGTGCTTGGCTTGCCCGTAAAAATAGCAGCGGGGGCCCCCGGGGTTGCCTGACAGTCTCGCAGCGCAAGCTTGTGGGGGGATGGGGGATGCATCAGAGTCGGCCGCGGGGGGGTTCCACGCTGCCCAAAGGGCTGCCGCGCGGTCAGGGACATAAGCACGAGCGTTTCGGGAGGTCACATCCAGGGAGCTAGCAAGGGCCCGTGCCTCCTTGAGGTCTAGTGTCTCTTTCTCCAGCAATCGCTGGCGGATTTGGGAGGACAGCATACCTGCAACAAAAGCGTCCCGGATCAAATGTTCTGTGTGGTCGCTGGCCGAAACTTGCGGGCAGTCACAGTTCCTCCCTAACACCAGGAGCGCACGGAAGAACTCCATGCAATTCCCCCGGGATTTGTTGCCTCGTCGCTAGCAGATGTCGGGAGTAGACCTGGTTTACTGGGCGAATATAGTGTCCTTTCATCAGGGTCACTGCGGACTCAAAATCGTCCGCATCCTCGATGAGGGTGTAGATCTCTGGGCTCATCCTCGAGTACAGAACTTGCAGTTTCTGGTCCTCCGTAGGTTCAGTCGTGGCCGTCCTGAGGTACCCTTTGAAGCACGCCAGCCAGTGTTTGAAGGTTGCCGCTGAGTTTGCCACGTGGGGGCTGAGTTGCAGACACTCCGGCTTGATTCGGAGCTCCATTCTTTAAAACCTAGTGCAATAAATTGATGCTCGATCAATAACTCCTGAGACGAAATTGGAGACAATTGAAGGCTTTATTGCACTAGATGTTTCCCCCAGCAGCGCAGGTACAGAATGCAGCTGCTGGGAGACACAGGCTCTTATACTCCACCTTACTGGGCGGAACCAGCAGGCAGGCTTCACCAATGAAAATAGCAGTCTCAGGTACCTCCCACACCAATGGTCTTACAGCATTATTCAGGGTGCCGTAATACCCCTAATACCGACTACCACAAACATGCATCATGCAAATGCCTGGAAGTATACCTTTCTGATACAAATAAAATATTACAGGGTAAAGGCAAAAAATGCAGGAAATTTTAGCAGGTCTAGAGGCAACTATGAAGCGAGAAACAGAATTAACATCTCAAGCCGGGATTTTCTGCTCCCATTCTTCTTGGGCGGGTTTGGTGATATGTTTACATTGGTAGGAAGCTTCGTCGCGATTGTCCCCATCCCCCACCAACATTCAATGTGGGAACCCCATTATAATAAATTAGCATGTTTCCCCCCCCATAGATAATCCATTGACGTTGGCATGAGGGCACGCTAGTGTGAATTACAACTGGTCTCCCATGACGTGCACCTGGTGGGCAGACCCACCAGAGGTGCTCAGGTGAGTGCATAAATCAGGGTAAATACCCGGTCACGACCTCCTGCTCCCTGAGTGATGCACTCACCTGAAGCCCTCCGGCAGGTCTGCCTGCCAGGTGCACGGGGCAGTGCACAAGCACTTCCTGAGTACTTCCTGGTCATGACCGTCTGCCCCTTGGGACGGCCCAGGCAGTGCCCAGTCAGTGCCCAGGCACTACCCCCTGGCACTTTTGTGTATTGGGCCAACCATTAAAAAATGATATCCCAATTTTCAAAAAAAGAAGTTGCTGGTGAGGTGGTTTAGTAAGAGCTCGCCCCATCAGCAAGATGTCGTGGGACCCACCCCTTCATGTTTTTTTAACTAAGCTCCGAGCAAAACAGCAGCGCAAGCCGCCCTTGGGGCTGGCGGCTTCAAAACCACATTTCCTGCCCGCTGCCACATTCTGCATGCAAAAGGGAAAATTCCTCCCAATAACCTTGCATCAGAAACATTGCAGAAACTACTCTCAGTTTAACACAACAGATTTTCAGCAAAATACATGTCACAAAAAACTACACCCTGAAAGCATTGATCAAGTCATAGATGCATTTGTTTCATTTCTCTATATTTCTTTCTACGTCTGCTGTACCTGTGGGTAGTTTCAGAAAGCACTTTTCTGCAGTGGGTTAAAAAGGTGGCTCACTACCAGCTTCTCAAGAGCAATTAGTGATGAGCAATAAACGCTGCTTTGCCAGATATGTTCACATCCTGTAAATTAAAAAATATCTTGAAAACAAATGAATCACAGAATCACATAATAATACAGCACAGAAAAGACACATGAAAAGCACCTAACCTGTCTACCTAATCTCATTTGCCAGGACCTGGCCCGTTGCCTTGAACGCTATGATGTACCAAGCCTTCATCCAGGTACTTTTAAAGGATGTGAGGCAGCCCACCTCTACCACCCTCCCAGGCAGTGCATTGCAAACCATCACCACCCTCTGGGTAAAACGTTTTTCCTCAAATCCCCCCTAAACCTCCTGCCCCTCACCTTGAACGTGAGTCCCCTCATGACTGACCCCTCAACAAAAGGGAACAGCTGCTTCCTATTCACCCTGTCCATGTCCCTCATTATCTTGTCACCTCGATCAGGTTGCCCCTCAGTCTTTTCTGCTCCAGCGAAAACAACCCAAGCCTATCCAACCTCTCTTCATATCTTAAATGTTTCATCCCAGACAACATTCTGCTGAATATCCACTACTCCCCCTCCAGCGCAATCACATCCTTCCTATAATGTGGCGATTAGAACCGCACACAGTATTCCATGCAGCCTCACCAAAGTTCTATACATCTTCAACATGACCTCCCTACTTTTTTAATCTATGCCTCGATTGATAAAGGCAAGTGTCCCATATTCCTTTTTCACCACCCTATTAACCTGCCCTCCCGCCTTCAAAGATCCATAGACAAATACGCCAAGGTCCCTTTCTTCCTCGGAACTTCCCAGTGTCATGCCGTAAATTGAATACTCCCTTATCAAATTACTCCTTCCAAAGTGTATCACCTCACACTTTTCAGGGTTAAATTCCATCTGCACTTATCTGCCCATTTGACCATCCCGTCTATATGTTCCTGTAAACCAAGACACTCAATCTATGCAAAAGTGAGACCCTACATTTTCTATGGGGGGATTTTCAGTTTGTCTCTGACCAGAGTTAAGCCAAGAGACCAGTGGAACCCTCGAGGAACTTCACAAACATTGTCTGAAGCCAAAAATTGCAAAAGTAAAACTAATTTAATTTTGCCAAAATCTTTTAAGAGCTCTCCAATCACAGAATTAACATCAGCTCAGTCTACTAGTTAATAAAACTGAACCAGCAAACAATTTAAAACCATTTGAACAATAAAACAGGTGAAAATCTGCTGTACTAATTACTAAACAGTCTTAAAAACAAAGAATGGAGAAAATTCCTGTAATAACCTGCACTGGACAAATCCAGCTGGGGTTGATTGTTCCCCATGCTCAATTGGACTGAATTAACCCAGCACTAGTATCGAAGGGCGGCAGCTGTAGAGCCAGCTAAAAAGGAACAAGGACCCAGTGAAAGGTAATCAGACCCTGTGCATGTATAATGCTGTTGCTGAAATAAAGGACTTTTAAGAAGCTCGTTGGACTCCCCTGGCTTTATCACATTGGCGACGATGATAAATTGGAGCTGTTGGCGTGCTGCTTGTTCGGCAGAGCTACCTCCCCGGAATAGTTTTTTAACATGTGGACCACGGTACAGAGTTTTTTTGTTGTGGCTTTTTTCGGAGCCTGTAATGTCATGGAAGGCGAGCACCAGATCGAGTTTTTGCTGCTGGCTTGTGAAGTGTGTCCGCTGGGAATGATCTGGAGTCTGACGTGTCCCGCAGTACCGAATGCGGTATCTTCTGAGCGACTTCTGGTATTGGTCACGTAGCGTTTCCTCCGTCGCTGTCTTCCGTTGTTTCGCGATGCTGGCAGAGTGGTCCACTGGGGAACCCATTCTCGAGTTGCTGCCGCCCTTTTGGAACGTCATTCTGGCCGTGAGTGCGGAGTTGTGTTTGAAAGACTGTTCTGTGGCTGCTCGGACTGTGGGATTTGCAACAGTGATGTTTTTCCTGCGAGCTGACAATTTTGTATGACTGCAGGTTTTGTGCCTAGAGACTGTTGATGTTGAATTGACTTAGCATTCCATATGTGACTTCTGGTCCTTTGGCAGCTTGCGCGGAGCCCTGCTGTTATTTTTTATTTGTGCTGTGGGTTTATTTGCCTGTGTCGAGGTACTGTAAGAATGTCGGGGCGACAGTTCCCTGGGTATTTTGATAAGTGCTTTAATTTTACGTAGACTTTAGAGTGCCTGATTTTTTTTTAAATTAAGGTGTGTTACGGGACGTTGTCCAATGCCCCCCCCCCCCCCCCCCCCCCCCCCCCCCCACCAGCTCTCTCTGTGGCTGGAAGGCATGCCATGCCGATTGGGCCTTGGGTTGATGGGTCTGATGCCGTGGCGCGCGCCGTGCCTGGGTTCGGCTGTTGGCAGCTTCGCCCCGTGTGACTGGTGAGGGTGTCGGGCCAGACAGCTGGCGATGTGATGCAACCATCAATTCAAACGAGATGATTAGTAGAAGTGAACAGTGGTTTTAATAAGCTAGATCTGTGCCTGCCTGCGACTGCTCTGTACTGAGTGCCGCCTACAGGCTGCAGATCTCTATACCACCCCCGAGGGGGCAGAGCCACAGGCGGAGTACACAAGGGCATCAACATAATACAATCCAATACAGTGGTGAATTGTAGCAGCAATACGTTCACCACATTCACCCCCTGTTAAAAAATTGAAGTCCAGCGGGGGTGATGTGCGCTCACAGATCCAGTCTGTCCGGTGCCTTAATTGTTCTCTGTGATCGCCTCAGCTCCTGCTTCGCTGCGGGCACGGGTGTTGGGCTTGTTTTCTCCAGGAGCGTGTCGTCTGGAGCTTCATCACGGTGGGTCGGCAATGGGGGGAGGGGGGGTGTAGGCCGTGTAGGGGTGAGGACGGTGTTCGGTGTAGGGGGGTGTAGGTGATGATCGCTGGGGAACCGGCAGGTCCCGGAGGGAGACTGTATCTTGTCCGCCGTCACGGTGCGCCACGTAGGTATACTGAGGGTTGGCATGTAGGAGCTGGGCCCTCTCAACCAGGGGGTCGGACTTATATCCTCTGCTTCCTGATTTGTTATGTTCCAGGTGTAACATAAGCGGCTTCCTTGTGGTGCACTTGACAAAGGAAGGTTCAGACGTGGAGATAACTTCAACACGTTTATTAAACTATTTACACTTCTATTACTGGGGTTCGACACTACTGCTAATCCTACTATAGCTACCCAGACTGACTAACCAGTTTGCTACAATCCACATGGTACTTCCGGAGGAGGACAGGCCCCGGTGTTGTCAGCCAGGATGGAAGCGAGACCCCGGAGGTGGATTTTCTGGGGAAGACAAATAGACGGTCGTGAGGGATCTCGTTCATGGCTGTGCAGAGGAGCGACCAAATGGAGTGGAGCGCGTCGGGGAGGACCTCCTGTCAGCGGGAAACCGGGAGACTTCTAGACTGTAAGGCCAGAAGGACGGCCTTCCATACCGTCGCGTTCTCCCTCTCCACCTGTCCGTTTCCCAGGGGGTTGTAACTGGTAATCCTGCTCGAGGCGATGCCCGTACCGAGCAGATACTGACGCAGCTCATCGCTCATAAACGAGGCGACCCGGTCACTGTGGATGTAAGTGGGGAAACTGAACAGGGTGAAGATGCTGTGTAGGGCCTTAATGACAGTGGCCGCGGTCATGTCAGGGCATGGGATGGCAAAGGGGAAACGGGAGTACTCGTCAATGACGTTGAGAAAATACACGTTGCGGTCAGTGAAGGGGAGGGGCCCTTTGAAATCGACGCTGAGGCGCTCAAAGGGGCGGGATGCTTTCACCAGGTGGGCCTTGTCTGGCCGATAGAAGTGCGGCTTGCACTCCGCGCAGACTTGGCAGTCCCTGGTTGAGGCACGATCAATTGGACAAAGACGATAGTTGAATCCAACTGAGGCTTTATTTCTATCAGATGTGTGGCCTCCCACAGCAGCTGGCGAAATGGCTGCTGGCTGGAGGACACGCATATTTATACCCCGCCTCCTGGGCGGAGCCAGCAGGCAGGGACTACTGGCGAACCTGTAGTACAGGTCCTACCGTACATCACCTAATACAGGTGCAACAGTGGTTTACCACATTCACTCCCTGTTAAAAATTGAGTCCGGCGGGGGTGGTGGAAAACTATATACAACAATGAGTTAATATTTACATGATTTGAGCAAACAAGTGTCCTTTGATGTCCGGTGGACCGGTCGGAGGTTTAGCCGGTCCGTGGCCTTAATGTTCCTCTGGTGGTTCCAGTGGTGTCGGCGATGTTGGTGCTGATCTGGTCGATGGTGACTCCGGGAGGGTGCCAAAATCCTCTTCATCGTCGGGCGTGGGCAGGGGGAGGATGGATGGTCCTGAGGGGTGTGCTGTTGGGAGCGATGGGGGAGGGAGGGTGGCGCCGGGGGGGGGGGGGGGGGGGGGGAGGGAACCTGCTGGTGCCAGGTCCCCGAGGGAGACAGTATCCTGGCGGCCGTCGGGGAACGCCACGCAAGCGTACTGGGGGTTTGCGTGGAGCAAGTGCACCCTCTTCACCAACGGGTCCGCCTTGTGGAGTCGGACGTGCTTACGGAGAAGCACTGTTCCCAGAGCTGCGAGCCAGGTCGGGAGCGACACCCCGAATGTGGACTTCCTGGGGAAGGCAAAAAGACGTTCATGGGGTGTTTTGTTAATGGCAGTGCAGAGTAATGAGCGAATGGAGTGGAGTGCATCAGGGAGGACCTCCTGCCAGCGGGAGGCCGAGAGGTTCCTGGACCATAGGGCCAGCTGGACGGCCCACCATACCGTCCCATTCTCCCTTTCTACCTGTCCGTTTCCCCGGGGGTTACAGCTTGTCGTTCTGCTGGAGGCGATACCCCTGCTGAGCAGGAACTGACGCAGCTCATCACTCATGAATGAGGATCCCCTGTCACTGTGGATGTAGGCAGGAAACCGAACAGAGCGAAGATTGTGTTGAGGGCTTTAATGACGATGGCAGACGTCATGTCGGGGCATGGGATGGCAAAGGGGAATCTGGAGTATTCGTCGATCACACTGAGAAAATATGTGTGACGGTCGGTGGAGGGGAGGGGGCCTTTGAAGTCCACGCTGAAACGTTCAAAGGGGCGGGAGGCCTTCACCAGGCGCGCGCGGTCCGGCCGGTAGAAGGGCGGCTTGCACTCCGCACAGACCTGGCAGTCCCTGGTGATTCTCCTTACTTCCTCGACGGAGTAGTGCAGATTTCGTGCCTTAATGAAGTGGTACAACCGTGTGACTCCTGGTCGTGCAGGGCCCGGAGTCGGTCTACCTGTGCGCTGGCACATGTACCTCGTGGTAGGGCGTCTGGGGGCTCGTTGAGTTTGCTGGGGCGATACATAATCTCGTAATTGTAGGTGGAGAGCTCGATCCTCCACCTCAAGATTTTATCGTTCTTGATCTCGCCCCGCTGTGTGTTGTTGAACATGAAGGCTACCGACCATTGGTCAGTGAGGAGAGTGAATCTCCTGCCGGCCAGGTAATGCCTCCAATGCCGCACAGCGATAGCTTGGGCCTCCTTTTCGACGGAATTTCTGAGGCATGGAGGGTGCGGGAAAAGAATGCCACGGGTCTGCCTGCCTGGTTGAGGGTTGCGGCAAGGGCGACGTCTGATGCGTCGCTTTCTACTTGGAAGGGCAGTGTTTCATCTACGGCGTGCATTGTGGCCTTGGCAATATCAGCTCTGATCCGGGTGAAGGCCTGTTGGGCCTCGGCCATCAGGGGAAACTGGGTGGACTGTATGAGTGGGCAGGCCTTGTCCGCATAGTTTGGGACCCACTGAGCGTAGTACAAAAAGAACCCCAGGCAGCGTTTGAGGGCCTTGGGACAGTGGGGGAGGTGGAGCTCCATGAGGGGGCGCATGCGGTCGGGTTCAGGCCCCAGAACTCCGTTCTGGACACATAGCCGAGGTTGGCTAAGCGGTTCATGCGGAACACGCACTTCTCCTTGTTGTAAGTGATGTTTAGGAGAGTAGCGGTGTGGAGAAATTTAGCAAGGTTGGCGTCGTGGTCCTGTTGATCATGGCCGCAGATGGTGACGCTGTCTAGGTACAGAAAGGTGGCCCGCAACCCGTACCGGTCAACCATTCGGTCCATCTCCCTTTGGAAGACCGAGATGGCGTTTGTGACGCCGAAGGGGATCCTAAGGAAGTAGTATAGACGGCCATCTGCCTCAAAGGCGGTGTATGGACGGTCTGATTTACGAATGGCGAGCTGGTGGTAGGCTGATTTCAGGTCGACCATTGAGAAGACCCGGTACTGCACAATCTGGTTAACCATGTCAGATATGCGTGGGGGGGGCGAGGGGGGGTATGCGTCGAGCTGCGTATACCGGTTGATGGTCTGGCTGTAGTCCACGACCATCCTGTGTTTCTCCCCAGTTTTAACTACTACCACTTGGGCTCTCCAGGGGCTGTTGCTGGCCTCGATGATGCCTTCCCGAAGCAGCCGCTGGACTTCGGACCTGATAAAGGTCTTGTCCTGGGTGCTGTACCGTCTGCCCCTGATGGCGATGGGTTTGCAATCTGGAGTTAGATTGGCAAAGAGGGAAGGTGGGTCAACCTTTAGGGTCGCGAGGCCGCACGCAGTAAGGGGTGGTAAGGGCCCGCCGAATTTCAGAGTTAGGCTCTGGAGGTTGCACTGGAAGTCCAGGCCGAGGATTAGTGCAGTGCAGAGGTTAGGGAGGAAGTAGAGGCGGAAGCCGCTGAATTCTACGCTCTGGACCGTGAGTGTGACCGTACAATACCCCCGGATCGCTACGCAATGGGATCCAGAGGCCAGGGAGATTTTTTGGTTGGCGGGGTGTATCGTGAGGGAGCAGCGCCTTACCGTATCCGGGTTTATGAAGCTTTCGGTGCTCCCAGAGTCCAGCAGGCTGGAGGTTACATGTCCGTCGACTTTCACGCTGGTGGATGCGTTGGTCAGGTTATGCGGACGAGACAGGTCGATTGACATGGAGGCGAGTCTTGGTTGGTCGTCGGATAATGGGGCGGCTAGTGAGCCTGGGTCCTGGAACGCTGGTGGTGCCCATGTGCTGAGGGGTAGACAGGATGGCGGCACCCGAAGATCTTGCGGGTTACAAAATGGCAGCGCCCATGGAACGCACGTTGCGGGGGTGGAACAAGATGGCGGCGCCCATGGAACGCACGTGTTGCATGGAGGGGAAGATGGCGTCGCCCACTGGCCGCACGTGGTCTGGGGGGTGGGGGGGCGGCGCCCATTGTCCGTGACCGAGGGGGGTGGGGGCGATAGTGGCCACTGAGTGGGCCTGGCACACCGCGGCGAAGTGGCCCTTCTTCCCCCAGGCTTTATGAAGGGCAGTGCGGGCCGGGCAGCGTTGGCGGGGGTGCTTCTGTTGGCCGCAAAAATGACATCGGGGGCCTCCGGGGTTCGCTGGCTGGCGTGCAACGCAGGCGTATTGGGTGGGCAGCGCCCCCGCTGGGGCAGCTGTCTGTGGGGTCCATGAAGTGTAGAAGGGGTGGGCCGTGTGGCTGGGGGTGTAGGACTGGACGTTGCGCAGGGCGACCGTCATGGAGAGCGCTAGCGTTTTAGTCTCTGCGAGGTCGCGCGTAGCCCTTTCTAGGAGTCGCTGGGGTATGAGATCTGACCCAATTCCAGTCACAAAAGCGTCCCGCATAAGGAGGTCTGAGTGTTCCGTGGCCGTAACGGCCTGACAGTCACAGTCCTGGACTAGTGGGATTAGGGCCCGCCAGAAGTCTTCTATGGACTCCCAGGGAGTTGAGAGCGAGTGGCGAGTGCGTGCCTGGTGAAGAGCCTGTTCACCTTGGTGCGTAGTTGTCCTTGAGTAGACTCATGGCTTCGGCGTAGTTCGGCGCGTCCTGGATTAACGGAAAGACTTTGGAGCTCAACCTGGAATATAAAATCTGAATCTTCTGAGCCTCTGGAACAGGGGTCGGCGCCGCATTGATATACGCCTCGAAGCAAGCTAGCCAGTGCTGGAAGTCCTTTCTGGTGTCGCTTGATTGCGGATCCAGCTGCAGGTGATCCAGTTTGATACGGAGGTCCATTCTTAGAAACTGATAGCAATAAATTGAGGCACGATCAATTGGACAAAGACGATAGTTGAATCCAACTGAGGCTTTATTGCTATCAGATGTGTGGCCTCCCACAGCAGCTGTCAAAATGGCTGCTGGCTGGAGGACATGCATATTTATACCCCACCTCCTGGGTGGAGCTAACAGGCAGGGACTACCGGCGAACCTGTATTACAGGTCCTACCATGCATCACCTAATACAGGTGCAACAGTGGTTTACCACATTGGTCATGGCCCTGACCTCCTCGGTTGTGTAGGGCAGGTTGCGGGCCTTGATGAAGTGGAGAAGCCGGGTGATCCCCAGGTGACAGAGGTCATTGTGGATGGCCCGATGTCGGTCATCTCGCGCCAGCGCGCACGTGCCACGGGACAGGGCATCTGGGGGCTCATTGAGCTTCCCAGGACAATACACAATATCGTTATTATAGGTGGAGAGTTTGATTCTCCACCTCAAGATTTTATGATTCTTGATCTTGCTCCGCTGTGTGTTGTTGAACATAAAGGCTTACCGACCGTTGGTCGGTGACGGGGGTGAATCTCCTACTTACCAGGTAGTGCCTCCAATGCCGCACAGCTTCCACAGTGGCTTGAGCTTCCTTTTCGACAGAGTAGTATCGAATCTCCGAGGCGTTGAGGGTCCGGGAAAAAAAGGCCACGGGCCTGCCTGCCTGGTTAAGGGTAGTGGCCAGGGCGACATCTGACACGTCGCTCTCCACCTGGAAGGGGATGAATTCATCCACCGCGTGCATCGCGGCCTTGGTAATGTCTGCCTTGATGCGGCTGAAGGCCAGGCGGGCCTCACTCGTCAGGGGGAAGATGGTGGCTATGATAAGTGGGCGGGCTTTGTCCGCATAGTTGGGAACCCACTGGGCATAATATGGGAAGAGCCCGAGGCATCTTTTCAGGGCCTTGGAGCAGTGGGGAAGGGGGAGTTGCAGGAGGGGGCGCATGCGGTTGGGGTCGGGCCCTAGGACTCTGTTTTCCACGACATAGCTGGGTTGTGTGGAAAACGCATTTCTCCTTGGTGTAGGTGAGATTGAGGGCTTGGGTTTGGTTTGAAGGGTGGTTTTGAGGAACTTCTGACGGTTAGCGTCGTGGTCCTGCTGATTGTGGCCGCAGATGGTGATGTTATTCAAGTACAGGAACGTGGCCCGCAGCCCGTACTGGTCAACCATTCGGTCCATCGTTCTTTGGAATACCGAGACCCCATTGGTGACGCCGAAGGGGACCCTGAGGAAGTAGAAGAGGTGGCCGTCTGCCTCAAAGGCAGTGTAGTGGCGGTCTTCCGGGCGGATCGGAAGCTGGTGGTATGCGGACTTCAGTTCTACCGTGGAGAAAACCCGGTAGTGTGCAATCTGATTCACCATGTCCGCTATCCGGGGAAGGGAGTTGCGTGTACCGATTTATGGTCTGGCTGTCGTCTACAACCATCCGGTTCTTTTCCCCGGTCCTGGCGACCACCACTTGGGCTCTCCAGGGGCTGTTACTGGCCTCGATGACGTTCGACTTGATAAAAGTCTTGTCCTGGGCAGTGTACCGCCTGCTCCTGGTGGCAACGGATTTACAGTTGGAGATGAGGTTCGCGAAGAGCGAGGGAGGGGCGACCTTAAGTGTCGCTAGGCTACATACGGTGAGAGGGGGTAGGGGTCCGCCGAACTTCAGGGTCAGGCTCCTGAGGTTGCACTGGAAATCCAGTCCTAACAAGAGAGGAGCGCAGAGATGGGGGAGGACATAGAGTTTAAAATCAGCATACTTGGCGCCCTGTATTGCGAGGTTTGTGACAGTGTACTGAATCTGCACTGAATGTGATCCAGAAGCAAGGGCGATTTTTGAAGTGGGGGAAATCTGGAGGGAACGTGTTGGGCGGTGTTGAAGATGGCGGCCAAGATGGCAGCCCCCGTCGGTCGCACGTGTCGGGTGGCGTTGAAGATGGCGGCCAAGATGGCGGCGCACATGAGTCGCCGTGGCCCCCACAGATAGCACGAGGCAGATGACGCATCAGAATGGGGCGTTACCGGCAGGCACGCAGCCACGCTGCGGGGTCTGCGGGCCTGAGTCTGTGAGTCGGGCCTGCGATTTTGGAACTTTGGGTCGGGCCAAGCAGAGTTTGGCAAAATGTCCTTTCTTGCCGCAGTCGCTGAAGGTCGCGTTCCGAGCTGGGCATCGCAGCCTGAGGTGCTGGTTCTGACCGCAGAAATAGCAAGGCGGCCCCCCGGGTTGGGCGGGCAGCCGCGCAGCACAGGCCTGGGACACCCTCGGGTCGGGTGATGGTCGCGCCTCCGCCGCCCACGAGGAAATTGCGTGGTCGGACGGGAAAGCATTTAGGCTCTGTAAGGCTACCTCTAATGAGGTGGATAGTTTTACCGTCTCTTCTAGGTCGAGGGCGCCCTTTTCGAGCAGGCGCTGTCTGGCATAGTTGGACCCGACCCCAGCCACATGGGTGTCCCGGATGGCGAGTTCCATGTGCTGCGAGGCCGTGACGTCCTTGTAATTGCAGTTTCGAGCGAGTATCCTCAGGTCGCGTAGATATTCCTCCAGCGATTACCCGGGGCATTGACGATGTGTGGTGAGGAGATGCCGCGCGAACACTTCGTTCACCGGCCTCACGTAATGTCTTTTCAGGATCGCAACCGCGTCTGCGTACGTGGTCCCGTCTTCGATTAGTACAGAGATTCTGTGGCTCACCCGGCCGTGGAGGAGACTCAGCTTCTGTGCCTCGGTGGAGGCGGGCGAGGTAGGCCTCAAAGCAGTGGAACCAGTGTGGAAAGATTCCTTTTGCTTCAACTGTCTGTGGGTCGAGTTCCAGTCGATCAGGTTTAAGGGCGGCTTCCATTGCGATATCTTAGCTGATTAAATTGATGCGACCATCAATTCACACGAGACGATTAGTAGATGTGAACAGTGGTTTTAATAAGCTAGATCTGTGTCTGCCTGCGACTGCTCTGCACTGAGTGCCGCCTACAGGCTGCAGATTTATATACCACCCCCGAGGGGGCAAAGCCACAGGCGGAGCCCACAAGGGCATCAACATAATACAATACAATACAGTGGTGAATTGTAGCAGCAATACATTCACCACAGGATGATTGTTCCCCTGCTCTATTGGACTGAGTTAACCCAGCAATAGCATAAAAGGCTGGCAGCTGTAGAGCCAGCTAAAAAGGAATGCGGACCCGGTGAAAGGTAACCAGGCCCTATGCTTGTGTGATGCTGTTGCTGAAATAAAGGACTTTTAAGAAGCTCGTTGGACTCCCCTGGCTTTATCACAGTTCGGTTAAATAGCATCTGAAAAGCACATGCTAAACAATCCAAACTCTAACATTTATTCTTCGGCAAATATTAATGAATTCAGAATTTGGACAGAACAAATTGAATCAGGGAATACTGTTACTAATCTTGTTCTGCCATCGTGTGGCCAGACAGGATAACAACAGAGCAAAATCAGAAAAGGCTGGAAATAAAAATCAGTGCGACTCTCTACTTTTGCGTGTTGTTCTCCCCCATTTGTTTGTTTAACCTATAAAGGGGTCACTTACCTTTTGGTTCTGACGACGTGCCGGGGCTTGCCCCCAGGTGTCCACCTCTGGTGATGTTGCTTGCACATAACCTGTTGCCATATAAGGTAACAGCGGGAACTCTGGGTGCCTGAGAGTCTAGCTCGATCTGGGCTACTGACAATAGAGCGGTGCACATTAATCGGGTGCGATGATCTCCTGATGGGTGATTGATGAGGTAAGTCCATGCAGGTTCTGACAGTTTGTCTGTTGGTTGTGTATTTGACTTTGGTCAAGACTGAATTCCCAACCGCTTGCCTGAGGCTTGACAGCAGTTTGATTTAATGTGCTCAATTCTTTAATTTAAAATATTCAATTTAATCGGGCTCAAAACTAGGCTCTGCCAAGTTACCACAGAGTCTGCACCCTCCCTCCAAAACGGCACCCTACCTCAGCCCACTCACCCTCCCTATCCCAGTAACCGCACCTACCATTTGAACACTGAGGAGCAATTTAGCATAGCCATTCCACCTCACTGCGGGAGGAAACCGAGCACCCGGAGGAAACCCACACAGACACAGGGAGAATGTGCAAACTTCACACAGACAGTCGCTGAAGGTCGGAATTGAACCCGGGTCCCTGGAGCTGTGAGGCAGCAGTGCTAAGTACTGTGCCACCCTAAGTATGTAAATAATCTTTATTGTCTCAAGTAGGCTTACATTAACACTGCAATGAAGTTACTGTGAAAAGCCCCTAGTCGCCACATTCCGGCGCCTGTTCAGGTACACAGAGGGAGAATTCAGAATTCTCAGCTGGAACGGGAATTGAACCCGCGCTGCTGGACTTGTTCTGCATTACAAACCAGCTGTCTAGCCCACTGAGCTAAACCAGCATCAAACTCCACACGGACAGTGACCCAGGGCCAGTATGTCCTGAAGACTGGCAGATCATATCAAACAGCATGTTCCAGCCACTGTTCGCAACCGACAAGATACAGACTATACCCAACCTGCCAGTGCTGTCCAACAATTTGATGTGATTCGCAGCATGCTAAGAATTATACTCACAACCGATTTAAGACTGTCACATGGGGTGGCATGGTGGCACAGTGGTTGGCACTGCTGCCACATCAGGCTGTGATGCAGCCAGATAGGATGCTTTCTATGGTGCATCTGTAAAAATTGGTGAGAGCCAGTGAGGACATGCCGAATTTCCTCAGTTTACTGAGGAAGTATAGGCGCTGTTGTGCTTTCTCAGTCGTGATGCGCACTCCTAGGAATTTGAAGCTCTCAACCATCTCCATCTCGGCCCCGTTGATGCTGACAGAGGTGTGTACAGTACTATACTCCCTGAAGTCAATGACCAGCTCTTTAGTTTTGCTGACATTGTGGGAGAGATTGTTATTGTTACATCACTCCGCTAGGTTCTCTATCTCCTTCCTCTATTCTGACTCATCATTGTTTGAGATCTGACCCACTACATTTGTGTCATCAGCAAACTTGTAGATGGAGTTGGAGCCAAATTTTGCCACACAGTCGTGTTTGTATAGGGAGTATAGTAGGGGACTAAGTACACAGCCTTGCAGGGCCCCAGTATTGAGGACTATCGTGAATTTGGATTTTGTTTATTGTCACATGTACTGAGGTGCAGTGAAAAGTATTTTTCTGCGAGCAGGTCATTAAGTACATGAAAAGAAAAGAAAATACATAATAGGGCAACACAAGATAACACAATGTAACTACATAAACACAGGACCCAACCCTGGGCAGCACGGTGGCACAGTGGTTAGCACTGCTGCCTCACCGCTTCAGGTACCTGGGTTCAACTCCAGCCTCGGGTGACTATTTGTGTGGAGTTTGCACTTTCTCTCCGTGTCTGCGTAGGTTCAGGTGCTCTGGTTTCCTCCCACCGTCGAAAGATGTGCGGGTTAGGTAGCCCCTTAGTGTCCAAAGGTGAGTGAGGTTACTGGGTTTATGGAGATAGGGTGGAGGCATGGGCGTGCTCTTTCAAGGGCCGGTGCAGACTCGATGGGCTAAATGGCCTCCTTATGCACTGTAAATTTTATGATTCTATGAACCCCGGTTCCATGGTTCCCTGGTGCACACCGAGATCCCCATGCAACAAAGAAGCAAATCCCAGCCTTTCAGATTGTCCCTAATATGTGCCTTCGAGAAGGGACATCACAAGCCCCCAGGGGCAACAGGATACCAGCCACAGCACTGGACCTGGCCTAGCCCAACACCAGAATCAATACCCCCAGGATCTCCAGCAGACCCAATAAACCTACACCCCTGCTGAACCTACACCTCTCCAACCATACCCAGAACATTGCACTTATACGAAGAAGGAAAAAGGATGATTACACCAACCCCACCCGGAGAGACTCCATCACCAAAGAGAAGAAGAATCGTCAAGACACCCACAATTGGACACCAAAGGGGGGGGGGGGCCGATTCCCTCCTCCGCGATACAATCAACTCCCCTCAGTGGCACCTTTATTCAAATCCTCTCATTCTAACAGCTACATAGAGATAAGAGGCCCAACGGAAAAACTACAACCTCAAGGGATAGTCAGAAGGAACCCAGTCATCTCCAGGATACATAATCTGCCGAGGCCATTGAAAGAAAAAGGCACAGATCTTTAAATTCAAATAGAAAAATAAACAAAATAAAAACCAGATATGGATAGCTCAATCTCAGTGAGGACTGAATTATAATAATAATTTTTATTGTCACAAGTAGGCTTACACGGCAATGAAGTTACTGTGAAAATCCCCTAGTCGCCACATTCCGGCGCCTGTTCGGGTACACCGAGGGAGAATTCAGAATGTCCAATTCACCGAACAAGCGGGTCTTTCGGGACTTTGTAGGAAGAAACTGGAGCACCCGGAGGAAACCCACGCAGACACTCGAAGAATGTGCAAACTCCGCACAGGCAGTGGCCCAAGCCGGGAATCAGACCCTGGTCCCTGGCGCTGTGAAGCAACAATGCTAACTCTACCATCCACCATCACCCGAACCATCCATCCTTTACCCCATCCTGACTCCACTCATCGTCATTACGAACAAGATAAGGCGTGAAAAAAGCACTCCCCTCCCCTAACCACAAGGATTATTACACATGATGTCAAAAAATGGTGGCACGGTGGTTAGCACTGCTGCCTCACAGCACCAAGGACAGGTTCAATTCTGACCTTGGGTGACTATGTGGAGTTTGCACATTCTCCCCGTCTGTGTATGGGCTTCCTCCGGGTGCTCCGTTTTCCTCCCGCAGTCCAAAAATGTGCAGGTTAAGGGGATTGGCCATGCTAAATTGCCCAAATGTTAGGTGGGATTATGGGGATAGGACAGGGGAGTGGGCCCAGGAAGGGTGCTCTTTCAGAGGGTCGGCAATGGGCCGAATGACTTCCTTCTCTACAATAAGGATTCTATGATTCTATAAAAAGGAGTAAAACTGCACAGATCACACTTCAAAGAATAAAGAACAATACAGCACAGGAACAGGCACTTCAGCCCTCCAAGCCTGTACCAGTCATGATACTAACCTTGCCAAAACACTCAGCACTTCCTTGTGCCGTATCCCTCTATACCCATCCGATCCATATATTTGTCAAGATGCCTTTTGAACGCCATTAATGTATCTGCTTCCATAACCTTTCCTGGCAACGCATTCCAGGCACTCACCACCCTCTGTGTAAAAAAGCCTGCCTCACACGTCTCCTCTAAACTTTGCCCCACAGACCTTAAACCTTCGCCCCCTGGTGACTGACCCCTCCACCCTGGGAAAAAGTGCCTGCCCATTCACTCTATCCATGCCCCTCATAATCTTGTAGACCTCTATCAGGTCACCTCTCAACCTCAGTCGTTCTAATGAAAACAGTCAGAGTCTATTCAGCCTCGCCGCATAGCTAAAACCCTCCAGACCAGGCAACATCCTGGTAAACCTCCTCTGTGCCCTCTCCAAAGCCTCCACATCCTTCTGGTAGTGTGGCGACCAGAATTGTGCACAATATTCCAAGTGCAGCCTTACCAAGGTTCTATACAACTGTAGCATGACTTGCCAGTTTTTATGCTCAATGCCCCATCCAATGAAGGCAAGCAATCCATATGCGTTCTTGACTACCTGGTCCACTTGTGTTGCCACCTTCAAAGGTTTGTGGACCTGCACACCCAGAACTCTCTGACTTTCTATATTCCTAAGAGTTTTGCCATTTACAGTATATTTCCCCTCTATGTTAGACCTCCCAAAATGCACTGCCTCACATTTGTCTGGAGCAAACTCCATTTGCCATTTCTCTGCCCGTCTCCAACCTATCTATGTCCTGCTGTATCCTCTGACAATCCTCAACACTATCTGCCACTCCACCAACCTTGGTGTCATCCGCAAACTTACTAATCAGACCAGCTACGTTTTCCTCCAAATTGTTTGGATACTACAAACAACAGAGGCCCCAGCACAGATCCGTGTGGAACAGCACTAGTCACAACCTTCCATTCAGAAAGACACCCTTCTACTGCTACCCTCTGCCTTCTGTGACCGAGTCAGTTCTGTATCCAGCTTACCACCTAACCTCTGATCCCGTGTGACTTCACCTTTTGTACCAGTCTGCCATGAGGCACCTTGTCAAAGTCTTTACTGAAGTCCATGTAAACAACATCCACCTCCTCGCCTCATCAATCACCTTTGTCACCTCCTCAAAAAATTCAATCAAGTTAGTGAGGCACGACCTCCCCTTCACAAAACCATGCTGTCTATCGCTAATGAGTCCATTTGTTTCCAAATGGGTATAAATCCTATCCCTGAGAATTCTCACCAATAATTTACCTACTACCGATGTGAGCCTCACTGGCCTATAGTTTCCAGGATTATCCCTGCTACCATTCTTAAGCAGCGGTACCACATTAGCTATTCTCCAGTCCTCTGGGATCCCACCTGTAGCCAATGAGGATACAAAGATGTCAATCAAGGTCCCAGCAATTTCTTCCCTTGCTGCCCTCAGTATTCTGGGATATATCCCACCTGGCCCAGGAGACTTATCCACCTTAATATATTTTAAAAGACCCAATACCTCCTCCTTTTCGATGTCAACATGATCCAGACTGTTTACACAACCTACCCAAGAATTATCTTCCACAAAAGTTATTTTCTTTGGTGAACACTGATGCAAAGTACTCATTTAGTACCTCACCCATTTCCTCTAGCTCAACTTAAAGATTACCCCACTGTCCTTAAGTGGTCCAATCCTGACAGACTTCCGGTGACAGCGGGCGGGAGGCGGCCGCACAATGGAGAGCCCCCGCTCGGGAACGGCAATTTCGGGCTTTAAGCCCGGTCCCAGGGTCCGCAGAGGCAGCAGAATAAGGGAGAAGGCACGGAGGAGGCACTGAGAAGACACAGGAGGGAAAATATACCCAAAGAAAAATGTCGAAGGTGAGCAGAAAAACGGCCGAAAAAAACCCAGCTGGAGGTCCGTTGAGGAGTGGAAAGGTCACCGCGGGGTCACCAGGAAAAATGGAGGCTGGAGCACCAGGGAAGGCTGCACTGCTTACGGCTGAAGAAATAACCAAGGTGATGGCTGCGGAATTTGAAAAGCAGTTGGCGCAGATTGCGAAATGCATGGAGACGGTGAGGAAGGAGATGAAGGAGGCTTTGTGTGTGCTGGTGGAGGAGGCGGTTTCCCCGGTGAGGACGGAGGTGGCGAGCGCAGTGGCGGAGGTGCGAGAGCAAGGGGAGGCGCTGAAGGAAGTGGAGGAGACGTTATTGCAGCACGGTGATCAACTTGCCTCGATGGGGAAAGAGATGCGGAAGGTGATGGATACTAACAAGGATCTGCGAGGAAAAATGGAAGACCTGGAAAATAGATCCAGGCGACAGAACTTGAGGATTGTGGGGCTGCCCGAAGGAGTTGAAGGACCGAAGCCAACTGAGTATTTTGCCGCGATGCTGGCAAAACTACTGGGGGAGGGGGAGGACCCCTCCCGATATGAACTGGATCGGGCTCATCGGTCGTGGAGGCCTGTACAAAAGGCGAGTGAGCCGCCAAGGGCAGTGACTCTGTGCTTCCGTAGGTACAGGGCGAAGGAGAGGGTCCTGAGCTGGGCCAAGCAGAAGCGGGTGGTGCAGTGGGCTGGAGCTGGTATACGTGTATACCAGGACTTTACGCTGGAGCTGGCAAGGAGGCGGGCTGCCTTCAACCGGGTGAAGAGGGCACTGTACATTAGCAAGGTGCGGTGCGGCATTGTATATCCAGCGAAGCTGAGGGTGACTTACAAGCTCAGGGACTTTTATTTTGGAACGGCGGAAGCAGCGGAGGAGTTTGCGAAAGCAGAAGGACTGTAGCAGAACTGACAAGCCGATGTGACTTCATGACTGTATTTTCTTCTTTTTTGTATCACTGCACGCGGGTGTAGAGATTAAAGGAGCCAAGGTGGCATATATTTGGACGAGGGAAGGGACGGGACTTTCACTCGAAATGAGAGTTCTTTGGGGTGTAGGTGGATAGGCGGGGATTGTGTGCTAAAAGGGGATCTTTGGGCTTTCCTGGGGCCGGGCAAGTGGGATAGGGACCTGGGCAGGGGCCTCCACGCTGGCCGGTGTCTGCCGGCCAGTGAACGGGAGTGACGTGTGGGGGGGGGGGGGGGGGGGGGGGGGGGGGGGGGGGAGGGGCTGCGGCCTTCGGAGCCTGGCAGAACAGGGTCCGAGTGGTCTAGCCGGGGTGGAAAGTTGGGGGGGGGAAGGAACCGAGGGTAGGGGGAGGAGTTTTACAAGAGGCAGTGGATGGGAGGAGCTGGAGACCTGGGGTGGGGGGGTGGGAACATGTTTAAGATTAAGGGTGACTACGGGTAATCCGATTTATTTTTGTCATTTGTTTATGTAAACATGCGGGTTGAGGTTTGGGGGTTGGTAGGTAGATGGGATCGTTGTTGTTAGTATGGGGACTGACATATCTTGCTGATTATTGTTTAGCGTTGATGGATGTAAATGTGGGAGAAAATGTGAAAATGGAGGAGAATTTTTAAAAATATTTCAAAGTGGTCCAATCCTTTCCCCGGTCACCCTCTTGCTTTTTACATATTAATAAAAAGCTTTGGGATTCACTTTAATCCTCCTTGCCAAGGACTTTTCATGACCCCTCCTAATTTCCCACTTAAATACTTTCCTTTCTTTATACTCCTCAAGGGTTTTAACTGCTCCCACCCTTCTAGACCATACAAAAGCCTCCTTTTTCTTTTTCACAAGGTTCACAATATCCCTCGTTATTCAATGCTCCCTAAACTTCCCATACTTATCCTTTGTTCTCTCAGGAACGTGATGTTCCTGAATCCTAATTAACTGTCCCACATGTCTGATGTTGATTTACCCTCCAACAGCCGCACCCAATACAAATTCTTCAATTCCTGTCTAATGTTATCGTAATTTGCCTTTTCTCAGTTTAACACCTTAACACGAGGATTACCCTCATCCCTATCCAAAAGTACCCCAAAACGTACGGAATTGTGGTCACTACTCCCAGCACGGTAGCATAGTGGATAGCACAATTGCTTCACAGCTCCAGGGTCCCAGGTTCGATTCCGGCTTGGGTCACTGTCTGTGCGGAGTCTGCACGTCCTCCCCGTGTGTGCGTGGGTTTCCTCCGGGTGCTCCGGTTTCCTCCCACAGTCCAAAGACGTGCAGGTTAGGTGGATTGGCCATGATAAATTGCCCGTAATGTCCAAAATTGCCCTTAGTGTTGGGTGAGGTTGCTGGGTTATGGGGATAGGGTGTGGAGGTGTTGACCTTGGGTAGGGTGCTCTTCTCCAAGAGCCGGTGCAGACTCGATGGGCCGAATGGCCTCCTTCTGCACTGTAAATTCTATGATACTATGATACTCCCAAAATGTTCCCCTACTGAAACCTCAACCACCTGTTCAGGCCCAATCCCCAATACCAGGTCCAGTACTGCCCCTTCCCTAGTTGGACTATCTACATATTGCATCAAGAAACCTTCCTAGATACACCTTATAAACTCTGCCCCCTGTTACTTATGCATCTATCTGAAATCTCTCTACCTATCTACTCCTCTATCTCTTGCTGTCAATATGATTTTTGCTGGGACAGGATAACAAATTACACTTGCCCTTGTATCTCGCACGCTGTTACAGGAGAAAAGACAACAATAAATAATCAACTACACAATCACAGGGGAGTAACTTCAGGATTATCGAAGAACTGTAGGATAGTAACACCATCTATGCTGTTTGAGAAGGCAGAGGCTAAGACAGGATCAGCGAACACTCCTCAGGATCTCTCAAGGATTGCAATGAACGAAGCACCATCACCGTGCTGTCGCTCCGATGCCCAGATGACCCATAACCTAGGCCCCAGCAGGGCGGTTTGACTCAACCTGCTCTAACCCCTCACACCGAGCATCAAGAATAGGATAATTTAGAGCCAGTGATCGGGGGACCTAACCGACCCTCGGCCTCGAAGACTAGATACATTGTGTTCCATCAAACTTGATGTACCCAGCCTCCAGATCAATACTACTAAAGCCAATCTTCAAACTCAATCAGGAACTTGCCACCCACTTCTTGCCAGGGACCGGTTTCATGATCACACCCTGCTCAACCGCTACCTCCCAAACCCATCCGGATAGATGGCACAACATGCAGCAGGATATCAATGACTCAAAGACAGACCCTTACCAGTAAAAGTTCTCTTTCGAATGCAAGAACTCTCTCATGCACCTCCACCATTCTCCTAAGGATACCTCACAAATCTTGAAAGAGAATTCTAAAGACCTGAACCGCATAGCCGAGATCCTCATACAAAACAACATTTTTAATGGTGGTGTCATCTGGATGCACACAGCACGCAGTCAAATTAAGAATTTTACGATTTATCTTGGCTCTTCTTTGCAAAACACCAATTGGGATCCTCCAGGGATATAGCACAAGCTATGTATCCCAAGAAAAGACAAATATGAAATGTGGACCCGAATAAAAGAAAGGATTAAAAGATGAGCAGAGCGAGAACTCGCAAAAACAAAACTGCTGCCGCATTCACATCACACAACCCCCATAAATACATTTTTTGTCAGGTCATCTGATTATTTTACCAATCACCTCAAATCTGTGCCCTTGATACTCAGTAATTTACTTTGTACAATGCTTGCCAGTTCAAATTTAATGACATTAATAAAACCAGTATTTATATAATTAAGAACATAAAAATAGATCAAGCATCTGGGCCAAGATATCTATCTTTTAAAAAGAAATTCCAATTAAGGGGTAATTTAGCACGGCCAATGCACCTACCTTGCACATCTTTAGGTTGTGAGGGTGAGACCCATGCAGACATTGGGAGAACGTGCAAACTCCACACGGACAGTGACCCGGGGTCGGGATCAAACCTGGATCCGCAGCACCATGAGGCAGCAGTGCTAACCAGTGCAGCACCAAGCCACACAACAATATCTATCGGAGGATTCTCAGGTAAATGGGACACATGCTGGGAAAGCCCTTTTTGTCTGTTTTTAATTGCTCATTGTACTCTGGGACAATTTGCATGAACTGGAAGGTTAACGTAGGTCTTATCATTTAGAGACAAAATAGATCCACGTAATTATGGGACTATTAATTTTACATCTGTACTGGGAAAGATATTTGAGGAAATCATTAGGTATACAATAAGTTATTACTTAAGCAGAATCATAGAATTCCTACAGTGCAGGAGACCATTCGGCCCATTGAGTCTGCATTGATCTCCGAAAGGGCACCCTACACAGGCCCAACCCCTCCGCAACCCCACCTAGGGACGATTTAGCATAGCCAATCCACCTAACCTGCACATCTTTGGACTGTGGGAAGAAACCCACAAAGACACGGGAAGAAAGTGTAAACTCCATACAGTCACTCGAGGTCATAATTGAACCAGTTTCTCTGGCGCTTTGAAGCACAATGCTAACCACTGTGCCACCCAGTAGAGGGACATGGGAGGGATAGAGTCATAGGGTGTTACAGCACAGAAAGAGGCCCTCCAGCCCATCATGCCTGTACCAGCCATCAAGCACCTATCTATTCTTATCCCTCTGGGCAGCACGGTAGCATTGTGGTTAGCACAATTGCTTCACAGCTCCATGGTCCCAGATTAGATTCCTGGCTTGGGTCTGTGCGGAGTCTGCACATTCTCCCCGTGTGCGCGTGGGTTTCCTCCGGGTGCTCCGATTTCCTCCCACAGTCCAAAGATGTGCAGGTTAGGCGGATTGGCCAAGCTAAATTGCCCTTAGTGTCCAAAAAATTGCCCTTAGTGTTGGGTGGGGTTACTGGTTATGGGGATAGGGTGGAAGTGTGGACCTTGGGTAGGGTGCTCTTTCCAAGTGCCGGTGCAGTCTCGATGGGCCGAAAGGCCTTCTTCTGCACTGTAAATTCTATGATTCAATAGCCTTATATGCTACTCTCACAGAACAGAATTTAGTGCAGGCGGCCATTCGAGTCTGCACCGGCCCTTGGAAAGAGCACCCTACTTAAACCCACACCTCCACCCTATCCCCGTAACCCCACCTTTCCTTACCTTTTTTGGACACTAAGGGCAATTTAGCATAGCCAATCCACCTACCCCTGCACATCTTTGGACTGTGGGAGGAAACCGGAGAACCCGGAGGAAATCCACGCAAACACGGAGAGAACGTGCAGACTCCGCAGTGACCCAAGCCGGGAATCGAACCTGGGACCCTGGTGCTGTGAAGCCATTGTGCTAACCACTATGCTACCGTGCTGCCCGTACTGCATTTCAAGTGTTCATCTAAATGTTTCTTAAATGCTGTGACGGTCTCTGTATCTACCACTCTTTCAGGCAGAGCGTTCCAGATTCCCACCACCCCATGGATGAAAAGGTTTTTCCTCAAAACCCTCTAAAACTTCTACCCCTTAAGTCTATGGCCTCTGGTTAATAGCTCCTCTTCTAAAGGGAAATGTTTCTTCCTATCTATCCAATATGTCCCTCATTATTTTGTACACCTCAATCTGGTCCCCTCTCAGCCTTCTCTGTTCTAAGGAAAAGAAGCCCAGCCTAACCAGCCTCTCTTCGTAGCTGAAAAGCTCCTGCCCAGTGAATCTCCTCTGCATCCTTTCTAGCAGTGGTTAGCATTGTTGCTTCACACCGCCAGGGTCCCAGGTTCGTATTCCGCTTGGGTCACTGTCTGCGCAGTCTGCACGTTCTCCCCATGTCTGCGTGGGTTTCCTCCGGATGCTCCCGTTTCATCCCACATCCCGAAAGCTGGTTAGGTGAATTAGACATTTTGAATTCTCCCTCGGTGTACCCAAACAGGCACCTAAATGTGGCGACTAGGGGCTTTTCACAGCAACTTCATTGCAGTGTTAATGTAAGCCTACTTAAAGATTATTATTAGTGCAATCACTTCCTTCCTATAATTTAGAGGCCAGGACTGCTCACAGTACTTGGGAGTTGTATAAAACGTTTGTTACGCCACAGTTCATCACAACCTCCCTGTTCTTATATTCTATGCCTCAGCTAATAAAGGCAAGTATCCCATATACCTTCTTAACCACCTCATCTGCCTGCCCTCAGGGACCTATGGACATGACTACCGTTCATTGTGTATTCCCTTGCCTGGTTAGTCCTTCCAAAATGCATTACCTTACACCCTTTTCAGCGTTAAATTCCATTTGTCACTGTTCTGTCCAGCCAGTCTATATTGTCCTGTAATCTCCTTGCTATTTACACCACCAATTTTCATGTCATCTGCAAACATAATGATTATGCCTCTACATTCATATCTAGATCATTAACATACACTACAAACAGCAAGGGACACAGCACCGATTCCTGGCACTGGACACAGGCTTCCAGTCACAAAAACAACTTTGGATCATCACCCTCTGCCTCCAAGCCAATTTTGGATCCAAATTGTCCTGGATCTCTTCTTGACCTATTTCCCATGCGGGACTTTGTCAAAAGCCTTACCGAAGTTCACGTGGACTACATCAACTGAGCTGCCTTCATCTACACTCCTAGTCATCTATTTAAAAAATTCCAATTTGTTTAACATGATCGCCCCCTGACAAAACCATACTATCCTGGATTAATCCTTACCTCAAGTGGACATTATTGAAAAAACGATTTGAGGGGCAGAATTAATTTCCCACCACTGATGTTGGACTCAATGGCTTGTAATTATGTTTTTTTCCCCTACTTCCCTTCTTGAATAATAGTACCACATTTACTGTCCTCCAGTCTTCTGGCACCTCTCCTGTAGCGAGAGGATTTAAAAATTAGCACCAGAGCCCCTGAAATCTCTCTCCTTGCCACCCGCAGCAGTCTAGGATACATCTCATCTGGACCTGGGGATTTATCCACTTAGAATGCTGAAACCTCCTCCCACTCAATGCAAATCTGTTCAGTCGCCTTCTTCAGCCATAACATAGATTATAAGAGTAGGGAGGTTATGTTGGAGCTGTGCAGGACTCTAGTTAGGTTACAGCTGGTGTACTGTGTGCAGTTCTGGTTGCCTCACACTGTAGGATGTGATTGCACTAGAAAGGGTGCAGAGGAGGTTCACCAGGATGTTTCCTGGGATGGAGCATTTTAGCTATGAAGAGAGGTTGGATAAGCCCAGGGTTTCTTTGGAGCACAGAAGGCGGAGGGGGGACCTGATTGAGGTGTATAAGATTGAGGGGCATGGACAGGGTGGATAAGAAACAGCTGATCCCCTTAGTTGAAGGGTCAATAACAAGGGGGCATCATTTTTAAGATGATAGGTAGGAGGTTTAGAAGGGATTGGAGAAAATGTTTTTCACTCAGAGGGTGGTGGGAATCTGGAATGCACCGCCTGAGAGGGTAGTCGAGGTGGGAAACTTCACAACCTTTAAAAGTACATGGATGAACGCTTGAAATGTCATAACAGTCAAGGCTATGGGCCAAGTGCTAGAAAGTGGGATTAGTTCTATCGGTGCAGACTTGATGGGCGGAAGGGCCTCTTCTGTACTGTATAACTTTATAACAATGTGCCACTATCAGCATCCTTCTTAGTCACTATGCCACCATTCACATTTCCCTGATCTTTTTGTCCACAAAATCTTTGTCAATCTCTCCCTAACCTCCACCTATCGCTGACCCTCTATCCAGCCCTTGTTCTCTCTCCACAGATGCTGGTTAAACCAGAGGTTGTCCTGCATTTTTCTGTTTTTGTTTCAGATGCCAGCATCCACCGTAATTTGCTTTTATTATAGATAGCGAAGTGATAGCTCTTGAAACATGAATTACACCAGAGTGACCCTGGGCAATACATCAGTCAAGACCATCTGCCTTCTTCCAGGAAAACCACAGTAGCAGGTAAAATGTATTTATTTTACATTCTTGACTTCAATAGATCAAATACAATGTAGAGTAAAAGAAATTCAGATACGATCTCTTTATTTTAGGTGTCAATAGAAATCTCAATCTGAGGTACTTTACTGCTAATATTCAAAATAAAAAGTACAACTTTAATAAACTTTCTATACATTCGCTGTTTTCCAATTCCTACAATACACTGTTTATTCTACATAACAGCAAAAAGTATGAGGAAATATTTTGCATACTGTGCAATTATGCCCTCATAGCTACTTAAGGCAAAGCTAGTGGTGACTTAATGAATAACTATTTTTGCAGCTTGTACACTTCAGCATCAGAAGGACTCTTGCTTTACAAGCTCCAGAAACATGGAGTACAGAAAAGATAATGAAAGGTTGGAATGCCTAGTAGCAGTCTAGGGATAAATAGACAAATGAACAAATACCTGAATGACTCAATGATGAAAGCAACCATGCAACATTTCATCAGATTTTAATTTACTGGGAAGCATTCCCCAGAATCTCAAATGTGTACATAAATAGACTTAAAATACAAAGAGGGGAAAAAGAAAACAGTTGAAGGCAACAATGCTCACCTTTAGATCTTACACTACACAAGAGCAAAATGTTCATAAAACTGATCCATTTATTCAATGGGCATGGTTGAGCAGGGATTTAAAATAGCTCCAGAGCACAGAGTTTAGGTAATTTCAGAGTGAATTACCATTTTCCGTGGCTATGAAAATACTAACAATGCCCTCCAGAGTTAAAACTGCCTATAGTATACATTCTGTGGGCTACTGCTCTTCCTCATATATACATCGGAGTAAATAACATGGACCAAGTCTCTATTCCAATGGGAAGTTATTTCAGCTCGAGTCTCTTTCCCTCAAGAACCATTTGTATCTCTTTGGCATCCAGGGTCTCATACTGCAATAACGCTTCTGCAAGAGTTTTGTGTTCCTTTGCACGAGTCTTCAAGATGTGCTTTGCTCGTTCATACGAATCCTGCGTTTAAAAAAAAAAGATTTTAGCCCAACCTCAAAGGAACATAACTGATACATTGCATGCATTTAACACTAGCTCACTAATTTTTTGTCTTATTAACAGTTTAAACAACACATGGAACAATACTAAACCAAACTAAGTGTTTGGGGGGGGGGGAGGGGGGAAATGAGAGAAGAGCCGCTGGGGTAAGGGGGGGAAAGAGACACAGAGTGGGTCAGGGCGCACGAGCACCAAATGTGCAAAACATGTTAAAGTCTTGCAGTCCCTCAGCAACTTTAAGGATATCCGAAAACATCTTAATTTTTAATAATCTTTATTGTCACAAGTAGGCTTACATTAACACTGCAATGAAGTTACTGTGAAAAGCCCCTAGTCACCACATTCTGGCACCTGTTCAGGTACACTGAGGGGGAATTCAGAATGTCCAAATTACCCATGTCTTTCGGGACTTGTGGGAGGAAACCCACGCAAACACGGGAGAACGTCCGGGAATCAAACCTGGGACCCCGGAGCTGTGAAGCAACAGTGCTAACCACTGTGCTACCATGCTGCCCATTTACAGACAATTAAATACTTTTAATCTGTGGTCACTGCTGTCATGCAGGAAAAGCAACACCTAATTTTCACGCATGCTCCCACAACTGCAAGGGGGAGACGGTGGCTTATCATAGAATCCCTATTGTGCAGGAGGCCCATCAAGGCTACATCATCTCATCCGAAAGAGCGCCCTATCTGTGCCCACTCCCTCGCCCTATCCCCGTAACCCCACCTAACCTGCACATCTTTGAACACCAAGGGGCAATTTAGTATGGCAAATCCACCTAATCTGCACATCTTTGGACAGTGAGGAAACTCACTCAGTCACAGGGAGAATGTGCAAACTCCACACAGACAATGGCCAAAATTGAACCTGGGGTCCCTGGTTCTGAGGCAGCAGGGCTAACCACTGTTCCACCATGGTATCGACATTAGTGCTGTAATCCAGAGACCCAGGGTAATGGCTTGGCGACTCAAGTTTGAATCCAGCATAGCAGATGGTGGAATTTGAATTCAATATTAAAGTATCTGGAATGAAAAGTGTAACGATGGCCATCAAACCGTTGTCGATTGTTGTAAAAAAAACAATCTGCCCTTTAGGCAAGGAAATCTCTCCGCCTTTCCTCTTCTGGCCTACATGCGACTCCAGACCCACAGCATCTTAAATTACCTCACAACCTCCGAGCAAGCTGCTTAGTTCAAGGGCAATTAGGGATGGGCAATAAATGCTGGCCCAGTCAGTGACGACCACGTCCCATAAATGAAGTTTAAAAAGTTGATTGACTGTGAACAGATCATTTAGTTTTATTCATGCTGACTATATTAACTAATATTCAATATTGATAACATCTCAACCCCTGGATCCACAATGTGAGAGCAGGCAGAAAGCACGTAGTTCCAGTGACGTATTCCCTCAGTACTGCACTGTCAAACTAGGTCATTTTGCTCAAGACTCTGGAGCTATTACGTTTAGAGTTTTGACTAAATCTAGACATGAGAAATGTCTATCATAAATATGCTCAAATGTTTCAGTATTGCATTAATTAACATGTCTAAAATAAATAATCTTACTCTCAATAATATCCTGACTTCTTGTTCAATAGCAGATTGAGTGTCTGGGCTTGCTCTCTCTGGATCCGAATAAGTCATGACTCCAAGCTACAGGCAAAAACAAAATAGGAACGTGATCACAACATTGCATGACATTTTTCTTCAAGGAGATGTGACCCAACAAGAAACTGTAACCTTCAGGTTAACAGCAAACATGACAACAAAAAAAAGATGGGGAATAGGGTAATGTTAGATGTCAGTCACCCACTTAACCTTGTTAATGAGGTGTTCTATTAAAGTACAACTAGAGGTGTACACAAGAGTTGAAGATGGATTGCAGATGAGGTTGAGGTTAGCTGAATTGTATCTCAAAACTCAGATTGAAGTTATTGGATTCCAAGTGCCAGATTTTCCTGTTGCAAAGCAGATGAACAGAACGGCAACAAAGTAAAATAGCCATCGAGCTGCGCACCGGGGGTGGTGGTAATGATTGGGAAGTTTGCAGATGACACAACAATCGGTCTTATAGTTGATAGTGAAGAGGATAGCAATGGACTCCAGAATGTTTTCAATGGTTCGGTTGAGGGGGCGGAAAGTGGCAAATGGAATTCAATATTGAAAGTGTGAGGTAATGCATTTGGGGCGGGCGAACAAAGCAAGGGAATACTCAATAGACTGGGGATATTGAGAGGGATTGAGAAAGTTAGAGACCTTTGAGTTTCTGTCCACAGGTCCCTGAAAGTTGTAGGACTTTGAGTATGGCAGTAAGGAAAGCATATGGAATATTTTTCTTTATTGCACAAGATATAGAATATTAAAGCAGAAATGCAATGCTGGAACTGTATAAAACACTGGTTGGGCCATGAGTTCTGAGTTCAGCTCTGGTCACCATATTACAGAAGGACATAATTATTCTGGAAAGAGCAGTGAAGAGATTCATAAGAATGTTGCCAGGGCTGGATAATTGCAGCTATAAAGAAAGATTAGTTCGGCTGGAGTTGATTCCTGTAGAAGAGGTAGATGAGAGGTGACTTGATTAAGATGTACAGAATTATTAGGGGCCTAAAGAAGATTGTTTCCCCTAGCAGAGAGGTCAGTTACCAGAGGGCACAGATTTAAGACGATTGTTAGAAGGATTAGAGGGCATAGTAGGAAAACCTTTTCACACAGAAGGTGGTAGGTGTCTGAAATTTGCTGCCCAGATTTGTGGTTGAGGCAGACAACCCCAACTCCTTTAAAAGGCACCTGGACCTACAGTTCAAATACTTAACCCAAAAGGCTGCAGGAAGGTGACAATAGAATAGGTGGCTAGATTTATACCCCAGTTGGCAAAAACATGGGCTGATGGCCTCTTTCTGTGCTGTAACGCTTCTATGGTTCTAACTGTACATGGTAATGAATGGCTGACAAAATGGTTTGAAAGCAGCAATTTGATGGTGTTAGATACAAGACACTTACAGAAGTTTTAAAGATGCCTTTTTCTCCTGCCTCCTCTGGAGGCATTCCACCCACCTGCCTCCTCTCACATATCCTGGCAGCCTAATTATACCATACTCCTATAATAAAGGCACTGACCCAGGGAAAATTGCTGACAGTTCTGGTTTTGCGACAGGTACACGACCCACAATCAAACCCACCTTTTTTTTTTTTTGTTTTGTTCATGGGATGTGGGCATTGCTAACATTTATCCTTAACTGTCCTAGAGAAGGTGGTGGTGAGCTACCTCCAACCAGAAAATCCAACCCCAAGCGTTACCAATCTGGAGTCAAGCGTTAGAAATGGGGTTAGAAACTGGTGAATTGAGTCAAGTCAGGAACTTTTTCTCTATGGTAATGAAACAAGTAACGGCAAATAGGGTCATCAAAGCAAAAGCCAATTCTTTTGGATCAGAAAGCATAAAGGAATGAATGCAACAAAACAAATATTTGAAGAGAAAGGGCAAAATAAATGTGAATTGGTTGTGGTTGACTGGCAAATCTTTGAATTGGGTTGGTATTTTGTTCATAATGTTGGAAGAGAATAAAAAGGGAAGTTAGCAAACAACGCAAACTGGCACACAGTTTAACTGGGAAAGGGTAATGACAAATCACTGCTGAGGTGTGGAGAAGTCAGTCCAGAAGCAACATTGGTAGATATTGGTAGATACTTTGAGCAGATCCAAGCAACTTTTACACTGCAGTTAACTTAAAACATCGGTATGAAAAATGGGACTAGATAAGAATGCAACTCTTTACCTTATCACTCATTCCAAATTTTGTGACCATCAGCTTGGCTATTTTGGTTGCATTATCAAAGTCACTTGAAGCACCTAAGTTTAAAAATTACAGTATTTCGGTTACAAAAAACAGACCAGTGTTTCTATTCTACTTTTACTCTAACAAAAGGGAGTTAAGAGCTACAAAAAGGGAGAATGAAAAGAAATGTGCAAGGGATAAAGAAATAAATATATTTTTTTTTACAATTATTTGGGGAAAAAAAGAGGGCGCTTAGAAGCACTGCAGTCCTCTATAAATCTTCAATGGTGATAAGTCAATACAAAAAAAAGAAATGGCTTACATAATGAATAATTGATGGTAATATTTACTGCCGAGCAAGGAAATGGTATTCTAGACATCCCAGAAAAAAACTAACATTAAACAGGGACATGGCCTCAGCCAAACTGACATGAGCAAAATAACAGTGAATGAAGAAAATCGCAGCACCGAAGAACAACATGTGCCAAGGATCAGATGATTTTCATCCTAGGCTTTGGAAGGAAGTATGTGAGAACATTGCAGATGGTCAAACATTGACCTTCGAAAGAATAGCTGATATTATTCCTATATTTTAAAGAAGGGAGAAAGAACATGCCGAGGCATCTATAGACTATTCTGCTTAACATCAGTGGGAGGAAAAATAATAGAATTCTCACGATGTTAGAGAATTGAAAAACATCTAGAAATTAGAAATATAACAATGAATACTCAGCATAGATTTCAAAACAGCCAATCTTGCTTGACCAACCTATTGGATTTTTTGAGGGGCTAACAGGGTAGACAATGGTAATGCAATAGATATAATTTATCTGAATTTCAAAAGGCCTTCAATAAAGGTGCCCTAATAGACTAAATTTATAACGGTGAGATAATGCTTGTTTCAAGACTGAATGCAAACGGTAGTTATTTGGAGTGGCAGAGGTGGGAAGCGGTGTTCCAACCACTGTTCACAATTTACATTAAGGATTTAAAATCAAAAACAAAATTTTGGGGTTGAGAAAGAGTTAAGTGAATACTGAGCGGTCTGCCACGAATTACTGGAGGACATTCATAAATTTACTGAATGGTTAAATAATTGGCAAAATGAAGTTCAACACAGATAAATAGGAAGTTGCATATTTTGGGAGGAAGACTAAGGAGGTCACTTATTATTTGGAAATGCAAGTCTAAGTAGTGTTGAGGAACAAAGGAATCATGAATACAGATGCGCCAGAGATTAGCAATGCCATGAAGAAAAAGCAAACCAGGTTTTGAGTGTGGAAACGTTTCCACTTTTGAGGAAGGTCTTCAATATAACAGTCACCAAAAATTCCAAGAGGGAATTCAGAGGAAACATCTTTAACCAGAGAGTGCGGAGAATGTGCAACACGTTACCACAGGAGCACTGAAGGGATTCTTTTTTCATTGAATGTGGGCATTGCAGGCAATGTCACCATTTGTTGCCCATCCCTAACTGCCCTTGGGAAGGTGGTGGTGAGCCACCTCTTGAACTGCTGCAGTCCATGTGATGTAGGGAGGGAGTTCCAGTATTTTCTTTATTGGATGGGACGTGGGTGTCACTGACACGGCCAGCATTTGTTGCCCATCCCTAATTTCCCTGAACAGAGTGGCTTGCTGGGCCATTTCAGAGGAGTTAAGAGCCACTTTGTGGGTCCAGAGCCACGTGCAGGACAGACCAGGTACAGTTTGGCAGATTTTATACCCTAACCAGTTGGGTTTTTACGACAATTGAGGATATCTTCATGGTCACCATTATTGAACATAGCTTTGAATGTCAGATTAATTAATTGAATTTAAATTTCACCAGCTGCCTGAATCGGAATTGAACCCATGTCCTCAGGCCATTCTCCCCAGGGATGCTGCCAGATCGGAGGGGTTTTCCAGCATTTGCGGTTTTTATTTCAGAATTCCAGCATCCACAATATTTTGCTTCTATTTAAGCATTTGAGGGAGAAAGGAATAAATTATTAGAATTGTAAATTGAGATAATAAAAGATGGGAGAAAGCTCGAGTGGAGCATAAATACCAACCAAGGACTGATTGAGCCAAATGGCCTGCTTCTGTGCTGTATATTCTAGGTAAAGTTCACAATTCAAAAGCTGTTTCTTTAGGTTGGAAAAGTACACATGTCCTGTTACTTAAAGAAGATGAGGAGGAAACCTGGGAATTACAGTCCAGTTAGCCTAACTGTTGCAAAGAAATTAGGGAGACTGAAATTTTTCAGCTAATCAGAAAGAGCCAGTATGGATTTTTATGGAGGTTATGTCTGGTAAACCGGACTGAATTGACTGAGCGGCAAGAGAGCAAGAGTAGGGATAATGGGCAGATACTCTAATTAACAAAACGCAACTAAGTGGTGTCCCATAAGGAACTATGTGAGGCCTACAACCAATCACTGTATTTATCCCATCACTGAAGTTGCTCATAAAAAAGACACATATCTGAATTGGCCAATGACAAGGTTGGGTAGAATTGTAAGCACTGTAGATGGAAGCGTAAAATTACTAAAAGATATTAACAGGTCAAGTGAAACTACAATAAGCTGATTTCAATGCAGGAATATTTGAGGTTGGCATGGTAGCACAGTGGTTAGCACTGCTGCTTCACAGCTCCAGGGACCTGGGTTTGATTCCCGGCTTGGGTCACTGTCTGTGCAGAGTCTGCATGGGTTTCCTCCGGTGCTCCGGTTTCCTCCCACGGTCCAAAGATGTGCAGGTTAGGTGGACTGGCGATGCTAAATTGCCCCATAGGGTCCAATGGTTAGGCGGGGTTATATGAGTTACAGGGATAGGATGGAGGTGTGGGCTTAAGTAGGGTGCTCTTTCAAGGATCGGTTAAGACTCGATGGACTCGATAGGGGCTGGTTTAGCTCACTGGGCTAAATCGCTGGCTTTTAAAGCAGACCAAGGCAGGCCAGCAGCACGGTTCAATTCCTGTACCAGCCTCCCTGAACAGGCGCCGGAATGTGGCGACTAGGGGCTTTTCACTGTAACTTCATTGAAGCCTACTCGTAACAATAAACGATTTTCATTTTCATTTCATTTCAAATGGCTTCCTTCATAACTGTAAAATCTAGGATTCTATGAATCACCCACACTGGGCCTAAAAGGAGCAGAGTAGAATACTTCCTAAATGAATAAAAGCGAGAAACATTGGAGACCCAAAGTGACTTGGTGGTGTCAAGGGACATAGATTAATAAACCAATACAGAAAATAATCAAAAAGGCTAACTGAAGGCTGGGCTTCCATAGCTAGATTATAAGGATGTGGAGATGCCGGCGTTGGACTGGGGTGAGCACAGTACGAAGTCTTACAACACCAGGTTAAAGTCCAACAGGTTTGTTTCGATGTCACTAGCTTTCAGAGCGCTGCTCCTTACTCAGGTGAATGAAGAGGTATGTTCCAGAAACACATCTATAGAAAATTCAAAGATGCCAAACAATGCTTGGAATGCGACCATTAGCAGGTGATTAAATCTTTACAGATCCAGAGATGGGGTAACCCCAGGTTAAAGAGGTGTGAATTGTATCAAGCCAGGACAGTTGGTAGGATTTCGCAGGCCAGATGGTGGGGGGTGAATGTAATCCCAGCACCCGGTTGAGGCCGCACTCACGTGTGCGGAACTTGGCTATAAGTTTCTGCTCGGCGATTCTGCGTTGTCACGCGTCCTGAAGGCCGCCTTGGAGAACACTTACCCGGAGATCAGAGGCTGAATGCCCTTGACTGCTGAAGTGTTCCCCGACTGGAAGGGAACATTCCTGCCTGGTGATTGTTGCGCGATGTCCGTTCATTCGTTGTTGCAGCGTCTGCACGGTCTCGCCAATGTACCACGCTTCGGGACATCCTTTCCTGCAGCGTATGAGGTAGACAACATTGGCTGAGTCGCACGAGTATGTACCGCGTACCTGGTGGTTGGTGTTCTCATGTGTAATAGTGGTATCCATGTCGATGATCTGGCACGTCTTGCAGAGATTGCCATGGCAGGGTTGTGTAGTGTCGTGGTCACTGTTCTGAAGACTGGGTAGTTTGCTGCAAACAATGGTTTGAGGTTGCGCGGTTGTTTGAAGGCAAGTAGTGGGGGTGTGGGGATGACCTTGGCAAGATGTTCATCGTCATCAATGACGTGTTGAAGGCTGTGAAGAAGATGACGTAGTTTCTCCTCTCCGGGGAAGTACTGGACGACGAAGGGTATTCTGTCGGTTGTGTCCCATGTTTGTCTTCTGAGGAGGTCGGTGCGGTTTTTCGCTGTGGCACCTGAGGAAGGAGCAGCGCTCCGAAAGCTAGTGACATTGAAACAAACCTGTTGGACTTTAACCTGGTGTAGTAAGACTTCGTACTGAAGTAAGAAATCAAAGTCCTCAGCAGAGGGCTCAATTTCTGCACCACCACCAAAATGGACCCCATCAGTCTCGTGGCAGACACGGAGGAATTCATCAGGCGAATGAGGCTCTGGGAATTCTTCCACAGACCCCAAGAGGCCAACAGCGAACCCCAGCAGACTATCAATGAACCGGAACAGCAGACCGAGAGATCTGCGGTGCGGCAACTGAAGAGGAAAGAGTCGAATTGGACCCCTCCGGAAGGCCGCTGCCTTAGACTCGACATGTATGCTCAAGCCGTCAGGAGTCGCGTCAATGCCAGATTCATCAGTCGCATTCACAAGACAGCCCGAACGTCACCCAAGCACAACGCAATGCCATCCGCGCTCTCAAGACCAACCGCAGCATCGTCATCAAACCAGCAGACAAAGGAGGGGCCACTGTCGTACTGAACAGAACGGACTACCGCAAAGAAGTATACCGACAACTGAACAACCAAGAACACTACAGACAGTTACCCGCAGATCCGACCAAGGAACACATCCGCCAACTTAACAGACTGATCAAGACCTTGGATCCAGATCTTCAGAGCACCCTACGTGCTCTCATCCCACGTACTCCCCGCATTGGAGATCTCTACTGCCTCCCGAAAATACACAAGGCCAACACACCAGGCCGCCCTATCGTTTCAGGCAATGGGATCTTGTGTGAGAACCTCTCTGGCTACATCGAGGGCATCTTGAAACCCATCGTACAAGGTATGCCCAGCTTCTGTCGCGACACGACGGACTTCCTACAGAAACTCAGCACCCATGGACCAGTTGAACCAGGAACATTCCTCGTCACAATGGACGTCTCGGCACTCTACACCAGCATCCCCCATGACGACGGCATTGCTGCAACAGCCTCAGTACTCAACACCGACAACTGCCAATCTCCAGACGCAATTCTGCAACTCATCCGCTTCATTCTGGATCACAACGTCTTCACCTTCAACAACAAGTTCTTCAACCAGACGCACGGAACAGCCATGGGGACCAAATTCGCACCCCAATACGCCAACATCTTCATGCACAAGTTTGAACAGGACCTACTCACCGCACAGGACCTTCAACCGACGTTATACACCAGATACATCGATGACATTTTTTTCCTTTGGACCCACGGCGAAGAATCAATGAAACGACTACACGATGACATTAATAAGTTCCATCCAACCATCAGACTCACCATGGACTACTCTCCAAAATCAGTTGCATTCTTGGACATACTCGTCTCCATCAAGGACGGTCACCTCAGCACTTCGCTTTACCGCAAACCCACAGATAACCTCACGATGCTCCACTTCTCCAGCTTCCACCCTAAACATATTAAAGAAGCCATCCCCTATGGACAAGCGCTCTGTATACACAGGATCTGCTCAGACGAGGAGGAGCGTAACAGACATCTACAGACGTTGAAAGATGCCCTCGTACGATCGGGATATGGCACTCGACTCATCGATCGACAGTCCCAACGCGCCACAGCAAAAAACCGCACCGACCTCCTCAGAAGACAAACATGGGACACAACCGACAGAATACCCTTCGTCGTCCAGTACTTCCCCGGAGCGGAGAAACTACGTCATCTTCTTCACAGCCTTCAACACGTCATTGATGACGGTGAACATCTTGCCAAGGTCATCCCCACACCCCCACTACTTACCTTCAAACAACCGCGCAACCGCAAACAAACCATTGTTTGCAGCAAACTACCCAGTCTTCAGAACAGTGACCACGACACCACACAACCCTGCCATGGCAATCTCTGCAAGACGTACCAGTGATACCACTATTACACGTGAGAACACCACCCACCAGGTACGCGGTACATACTCGTGCGACTCGGCCAACGTTGTCTACCTCATACGCTGCAGGAAAGGATGTCCCGAAGCGTGGTACATTGGCGAGACCATGCAGACGCTGCAACAACGAATGAACGGACATCGCGCAACAATCACCAGGCAGGAATGTTCCCTTCCAGTCGGGGAACACTTCAGCAGTCAAGGGAATTCAGCCTCTGATCTCCGGTTAAGCGTTCTCCAAGGCGGCCTTCAGGACGCGCGACAACGCAGAATCGCCGAGCAGAAACCTATAGCCAAGTTCCGCACACATGAGTGCGGCCTCAACCGGGACCTGGGATTCATGTCGCATTATATTCATCCCCCACCATCTGGCCTGCAAAATCCTACCAACTGTCCTGACTTGATACAATTCACACCTCTTTAACCTGGGGTTACCCCATCTTTGGATCTGTAAAGATTTAATCACCTGCTAATGGTCACATTCCAAGCATTGTTTGGCATCTTTGAATTTGTCTATATATGTGTTTCTGGAACATACCTCTTCATTCACCTAAGGAGCAGCGCTCCGAAAGCTAGTGACATCGAAACAAACCTGTTGGACTTTAACCTGGTGTTGTAAGACTTCGTACTGTAGATTATAAGGGGTTAGAAGTCATTCTTCAGCTAAATGAAGTCATGCACCCGGAGTAGTATGAGCAGTTCTGGATACCACACCATATAATGGAAGCATAGACTTTGGAAAGAAAGCAGCATGGATTCAAGAGTTAATTACAATGAGAGATTATACAAACTAGGTCTGTATTTTTTGTAATTTAGAAGATTAAGGGAGAATTTGATAGAAATTGTCAACACATGAAGGGTAACTGATTGGAGATGAACTATTTGAAGTTTATGACAAATCTAAAAATGAGAAACACACCTTTTAGGAATGAAATCAGAAAACATTTCTGCACACAAAAGGTATAAGTTTAGAACTCTTCTGCAAATGGCAATTGATGCTTGATCAATTGCGAAGTTTAAATTGGAGATTGATAGATCTTTGTTAACCAAGGATATTAAGACATATGGGCCAAAGGTAGTTCACCGATCGGTTGCGATTTAACTGAATGACACAATAGGTTTGAGTCGCTAAATGGCGTACTCTTATTCTGGTGTTCCTTAATACAAACCTGTTGTAATCTGTTCTGTTCCAAAGATGAGTTCTTCGGCTACTCTGCCACCCATGCTGACATCCATTTGAGCAAGCAACTGAGCTCGGGTTTCACTCCATCTGTCACTTTCTGGTAACAAAGACACCTGAGAGAGAATTTTGTTGCACAGAAAGCTTAATATAAGCTACTTGGTAAGCCCCTGCAAGGTTTTGTAAAGCACGCAAATACCTGCATTGTATTTTAGAAGCACAATTTACAGTTTATTGTATAGTACGGATTTGAACTTTAGATATATTTTACCTCATGGAATAAAAGAGACAGAAGCAACACGGACACAAAATTGGCTGAGTGACAGCAAACAGTACTGGTTAATGGTTATTTTTCAGACTGGATGAAAGGTTTACAGCAAAGCTCTGAAGGGATCGGTTTTGGGACCCTACTCTCCTGATATATTAATGACCTAGATCTTGGTGAACAGGGAACAATTAAAAAAATTTGTGGACTGACAAAATTTGAAAGCTTGGGTGGCACAGTGGTTAGCACTACTGCTTTACAGTGCCAGGGACCCGGGTTTAATTACAATCTCAGGTGACTGTCTGGGTGAAGTTTGTACATTGCTAAATTGCTCCTTAGTGTCCAAAGGTTAGGTGAGGTTATAGGGATAGGGTGAACGTCGTAATATAACGACCAAGGGATTTTCACAGTAACTTCATTGCAGTGTTAATGTAAGCCCACTTGTAACACTAATAAAGATTATTAAGTAGTAGTTTTGGTAACAAGAAGGCAGAGAAGCAATGTAAAATAATGGGTACAATTGTAAAGATGCTGCAGGAGCAGAGGAATCTGGGGTATGTATATGTGCATACATCATTGAAGTCGCAGACAGGTTTAAAGTGCAGTCATAGAGGTATTCAAAATGACAGGGCTGCAGTAGATGGGGAGAAATTGTTCCCACTCGTGAAAGGGTCAAGAACAAGAGGACACATATTTTAACTATCTGGCAAAAGAAACAAAAAAGCGATCATGAGGAAAAATATTTCCATACAGTAAGTGGTTAAGATTTGGAATGTACATTAGTTGACTTGGTTATTTGCATCCCTGTTGGCTTGTTTTGTGATTGTGTTTGATGTGTAAACATATAGATGCCTCAGTAAAATGTTTTAGAAAAGATTTGGAATGCACTGCATGGGTGTGTGACAGGGGCAGGTTCAATAAAGCATTCAAAGGGAAATTAGATTGCTACCTGAAAAGGAAGAATGTACAGGATTACAGGAAGAAAGCAAGAGAATGGCACTAAGTGAACTGTCATTTGGAGAGCCAGTGCAGAAATGAAGAGCTGAATGGGCTCCTTCTGCGCATAGTGTGTTGTGATTCTGATATTGGCATTTACTTAGTAATTTTTCAGTCAGGTAAGGCACGGAGGTTTTGCACTGAGTGCTGAATTTGGTGCATTTGAGTGCTAAAGTGAGAGTTTGGTGACTGAGGGAGTATAAGGGTTCATTTTTATCTAAAGTCCAGTCTTTCTTTATTTAGTTAATTAACTTAAAAGTTGCTGTTTGGTTCAGAAGAAGGTGAATTTTCAATCAGCTTTAAACAAAGGTTCTACGTGTAGGTACTTGCAGCTGGAGTGGGTTAATTAGTTAATTGGATTAGGCCAGTTTTCAGAGGCTAGATTCACAGTATAAAAGTGATCCACCTACAGTGCAGTCTTTGTTTGCACCGAGTGCTGAATTTGGGTGCATTTGAGTGCTATGGTGAGAGTTTGGTGACTGAGGGAGTTAGGTGACGAGGGAGTAAGGTGCTCCTTTCATTTCATTTCCTACATTTCCACAAAGAGCGTGAAGGGAGCCAGGAGTTTACAGAGAGTGAAACTGACTGGGAGCAGAGTCGGAGGGCGCAGGTCAGTTGGTCCACAGGGCAGTTATATTCTGTAAGGTAAGAGGGGATGGAGGCTAGGCCAGTTGCATGCTCCCCTTGTAGGATGTGGGTGGTGAGGGATACCACCGGTGTCCCCGCTGACTATACCTGCGGGAAGTGCACCCAACTCCAGCTCCTCAGAGACCGTGTTAGGGAACTGGAGCTGAAGCTGGATGAACTTGGGATCATCCGGGAGGCAGAGGGGGTGATAGAGAGGAGTTACAGGGAGGTAACCACACCCAAGGTACAGGACAAGAGTAGCTGGGTTACAGTCAGGGGAAAGAAAACAAACAGGCAGACAGTGCAGGGATCCCTCGTTGCCGTTCCCCTTCAAAACAAGTATACCATTTTGGATGCTGTTGCGGGGGGGGGGGGATGACCTACTGGGGGAAGGACTTGCGGCCAGGTCTCTGGCACTGAGTCTGGCTCTGGGGCTCAGAAGGGAAGGGGGGGGGAGAATATAAAAGCAATAGTAGTAGGAGATTCAATGGTTAGGGGAATAGAAAGGAGATTCTGTGGTCGCGAACGAGACTCCCGGAACGTATGTTGCCTCCCGGGTGCCAGGGATGTCTCGGATCGTGTCTTCAGGATCCTTAAGGGGGAGCAGCCAGAAGTCGTGGTGCACATTGGTACCAACGAGGTAGGTAGGAAAAGGGGTGTGGATGTAATAAACGAGTTTAGGGAGTTAGGGTGGAAGTTAAAAGCCAGGACAGAGTTGTCACCTCTGGTTTCTTGCCGGTGCCACGTGATAGCGAGGCTAGGAATAGGGAGAGAGTGCAGTTGAACACGTGGCTGCAGGAATAGTGTAGGAGGGAGGGCTTCAGGTATTTGGATAATTGGAGCGCATTCTGGAGAAGGTAGGACCTGTACAAGCAGGACGGGTTGCATCTGAACCAGAGAGGCGTTTCCCTGGGAGGGAGGTTTTCTAGGCACGGAGATGGGTTGAAGCGTGTATACTTGAACGCAAGAAGCATCAGGAATAAGGTGGGTGAACTTAAGGCATGGATCGGTACTTGCGACTACAATGTGGTGGCTATCACGGAAACTTGGATAGAAGAGGGGCAGAAATGGTTGTTGGAGGTCCCTGGTTATAGATGTTTCAATAAGATTAGGGAGGGTGGTAAAAGAGGTGGGGGGGGGGGGGGGGTGGCATTGTTAATTAGAGATAGTACAGCAGCTGCAGAAAGGCAGTTCGAGGAGTATCTGCCTACTGAGGTAGTATGGGTTGAAGTCAGAAATAGGAAAGGAGCAGTCACCTTGTTAGGAGTTTTCTATAGGCCCCCCAATAGTAGCAGAGATGTGGAGGAACAGATTGGGAAACAGATTTTGGAAAGGTGCAGAAGTCATAGGGTAGTAGTCATGGTTGACTTCAACTTCCCAAACATTGAGTGGAAACTCTTTAGATCAAATAGTTTGCATGGGGTGGTGTTTGTGCAGTGTGTCCAGGAAGCTTTTCTAACACAGTATGTAGATTGTCCGACCAGAGGGGAGGCCATATTGGATTTGGTAATGAACCAGGGCAAGTGATAGATTTGTTAGTGGGGAAGCATTTTGGAGATAGTGACCACAATTCTGTGACTTTCACTTTAATAATGGAGAGGGATAGGTGCGTGCAACAGGCCAAGGTTTACAATTGGGGGAAGGGTAAATACGATGTCAGACAAGAATTGAAGTGCATAAGTTGGTAACATAGGCTGTCAGGGAAGGACACAAGTGAAATGTGGAACTTGTTCAAGGAACAGGTACTACGTGTCCTTGATATGTATGTCCCTGTCAGGCTGGGAAGAGATGGTCGAGTGAGGGAACTATGGTTGACAAGAGAGGTTGAATGTCTTGTTAAGAGGAAGAAGGAGACTTATGTAAGGCTGAGGACACAAGGTTCAGACAGGGCGCTGGAGGGATACAAGATAGCCAGGAGGGAACTGAAGAAAGGGATTAGGAGAGCTAAGAGGGAGCACGGACAATCTTTGGCGGGTAGGATCAAGAAAAACCCCAAGGCCTTTTACACATGTGAGAATGACTAGAGCGAGGGTAGGTCCGATCAAGGACAGTAGCGGGAGATTGTGTATTGAGTCTGAAGAGATAGGAGAGGTCCTGAATGAGTACTTTTCTTCTGTATTTACAAATGAGAGGGGCCATATTGTTGGAGAGGACATTGTGAAACAGACTGGTAAGCTCGAGGAAATGCTTCTTAGGAAGGAAGATGTGTTGGGCATTTTGAAAAACTTGAGGATAGACAAGTTCCCCGGGCCTAACGGGATATATCCAAGGATTCTATGGGAAGCAAGAGAAGAAATTGCAGAGCCGTTGGCAATGATCTTTTCGTCTTTTTGGGGCTGGTTTAGCACAGGGCTAAATCGCTGACTTTGAAAGCAGACCAAGGCAGGCCAGCAGCACGGTTCGATTCCCGTACCAGCCTCCCCGAACAGGCGCCGGAATGTGGCGACTAGGGGCTTTTCACAGTAACTTCATTTGAAGCCTACTTGTGACAATAAACGATTTTCATTTCATTTCATTTTTCCTCACTGTCAACAGGGGTGGTTCCAGGGGATTGGAGAGTGGCGAATGTCGTGCCCCTGTTCAAAAAAGGGACTAGGGATAACCCTGGGAATTACAGGCCAGTTAGTCTTACTTCGGTGGTAGGCAAAGTAATGGAAAAGATACTGAAGGATAGGATTTCTGAGCATCTGGAAAGACACTGCTTGATTAGGGATAGTCAGCACGGATTTGTGAGGGGTAGGTCTTGCCTTACAAGTCTTATTGAATTCTTTGAGGAGGTGACGAAGCATGTGGATGAAGGTAAAGCAGTGGATTGTAGTGTACATGGATTTTAGTAAGGCATTTGATAAGGTTCCCCATGGTAGGCTTCTGCAGAAAGCAAGGAGGCATGGGATAGTGGGAAATTTGGCCAGTTGGATAACGAACTGGCTAACCGATAGAAGTCAGAGAGTGGTGGTGGATGGCAAATATTCAGCCTGGAGCCCAGTTACCAGTGGCGTACCGCAGGGATCAGTTCTGGGTCCTCTGCTGTTTGTGATTTTCATTAATGACTTGGATGAGGGAGTTGAAGGGTGGGTCAGTAAATTTGCAGACGATACGAAGATTGGTGGAGTTGTGAATAGTGAGGAGGGCAGTTGTCGGCTGCAAAGAGACATAGATAGGATGCAGAGCTGGGCTGAGAAGTGGCAGATGGAGTTTAACCCTGAAAAGTGTGAGGTTGTCCATTTTGGAAGGACAAATATGAATGCGGAATACAGGGTTAACGGTAGAGTTCTTGGCAATGTGGAGGAGCAGAGAGATCTTGGGGTCTATGTTCATACATCTTTGAAAGTTGCCACTCAAATGGATAGAGCTGTGAAGAAGGCCTATGGTGTGCTCGCGTTCATTAACAGAGGGACTGAATTTAAGGGCCATGAGGTGATGATGCAGCTGTACAAAACTTTGGTAAGGCCACATTTGGAGTACTGTGTACAGTTCTGGTCGCCTCATTTTAGGAAGGATGTGGAAGCTTTGGAAAAGGTGCAAAGGAGATTTACCAGGATGTTGCCTGGAATGGAGAGTAAGTCTTACGAGGAAAGGTTGAGGGTGCTAGGCGTTTTCTCATTAGAACGGAGAAGGATGAGGGGCGACTTGACAGAGGTTCAGGGAAATAGATAGAGTAGACAGTCAGAGACTTTTTTCCCCGGTTGGAACAAACTATTACAAGGGGACATGAATTTAAGGTGAATGGTGGAAGATATAGGGGGGGGGGGATGTCAGAGGTAGGTTCTTTACCCAGAGCGTAGTAGGGGCATGGAATGCACTGCCTGTGGAAGTAGTTGAGTCGGAAACATTAGGGACCTTCAAGCAGCTATTGGATAGGTACATGGATTACGGTGGAATGATATAGTGTAGATTTATTTGTTCTAAAGGGCAGCACAGTAGCATTGTGGATAGCACAATTGCTTCACAGCTCCAGGGTCCCAGGTTCGATTCCGGCTTGGGTCACCATCTGTGCGGAGTCTGCACATCCTCCCCATGTGCGCGTGGGTTTCCTCCGGGTGCTCCGGTTTCCTCCCACAGTCCAAAGATGTGCAGGTTAGGTGGACTGGCCGTGATAAATTGCCCTTAGTGTCCAAAATTGCCCTTAGTGTTGGGTGGGGTTGCCGGGTTGTGGGGATAGGGTGGAGGTGTTGACCTTGGGTAGGGTGCTCTTTCCACGAGCCGGTGCAGACTCGATGGGCCGGGTGGCCTCCTTCTGCACTGTAAATTCTATGATAATCTATGATTAATCTAGGACAAAGGTTCGGCACAAATTTGTGGGCTGAAGGGCCTGTTCTGTGCTGTATTTTTCTATGTTCTATGTTAGCAAATGTCATGAATATCTTATTTTATAATTCATGTTTCTGGAAATAGCTTTTGTAGTTTTGGAATTTCGAAAAGCAGATAAATGGAAGCACTTGGATGAGAAACTGGTTAACATAACTGGAGAAATAACAGTTCAAAAGAATAATGTATGTTTATTTTATAAGGTCATATCTTGAACTGAGAAAACTTAAACAATAGAGCACTGTGGCACAGTGGTTAGCATTGCTGCCTCACAGCTCCAGGGCCCTGGGTTCAATTCCGGCCTCGGGTGAGTGTGGAGTAAGATGAGTTTCCTCCGGGTCCTCTCACTGTCCAAAGATGTGGTTAGGTAAATTGGCCATGCTCAATTGCCGCTTAGTGTCCAAAAGATTAGGTGGGTTACGGGGATAGGGTGGAGGCATGGGCTTAAGTCGGGTGTTCTTTCCAAGTGCCGGTGCCGACTTGATGGGTCAAATGACCTCCTTCTGCGTTGTAAATTCTATGATCCACAGGTATTTCAATAAGGGATTTAAATTATTAACGTACTGCCCGGGTCAGAGAAGCTTAAAGCACCTTTGTAAACAAGAGGGTTTCTTGGTGGAACCAGTAAGTCTGGAAAGTATGACGTTAATGCCATTCAAGGTTAATTAATCATGCAAGTCATAGAATCAATCGGTTGTCCGGAAGGTCAAAGATAATTAATTTCCATTTTTCTTTGAAACATTACAAATTATGCCACATTGCCATTGGGGCACAGGGTTCAGAAAAATTCCTTAATTTTATTTATCCATTTCTAATTGCTCACAGAAACAGGTGACCAGCAGTCAGCTTGTTGGTGCTTCGAGAAGGCAGGGGTAGAATCTGCCAGGAGCTGTATAGGGACTGTGGGAGGAGACTGGAAGAAAGCTCTCCGTAAGGGGTGACACTGTGGCTAGCACTACTGCCTCACAGCGCTGAGGACCCAGGTTCGATCACTATCTGTGTGGAGTTTGCACATTCTCTCGTGCCTGCATGGATCCCACCCCCACAACCCAAAGATGTAGGTGGACTGGCCACGTTAAATTGACACTTAATTGGAAAAAAATAATTGGGTATTTTAAATTTTTTTTAAAAAGAAAAAGAAAATCAAAGCTCTGTGCAAATCCAGGACAAGGAACGTAGAAGTCATTAGGATCCATGAGTGTTCCTGATTTTTGAATCACTAAGCAGGAATGCAGTAAGGCCTAAGCTAGAGCTGAGAAGTCCACAATTGTGTGAATTTGACGGAAAGTCGGAGAGTTGCTTAGTCAAAAGCTAATGGAAGGATCCAAATGAAATCTCATTCTTTAGCAATTAGCCAGAACACAGAGAACGAAACAAAGTGAATTCTGAAGCAGCTGGTATATATGGTTTAATCCCAGAAGGAGAAAAGAATTAACCTTCAAGATCTTGCAATGTACGGGGAACTGGATTTATTTCAAGTCTTGACCAATTATATAGTGTTAATTTTGCTTGCTGTATTTTACTTTTTATTCAAAATCTTGTGACATAGTTCTTTCAGTTAGTCACGGGGTGCTCAAATTTCTCTTCAAATGTTAATGGTCTCTACAGAGATCATAACAGATTTTATCTGTAACATAAGCCAAATGACCTTTTAGATGATGTTACATTAATAAAGAAAAAAAATTAGTGGTAGTTCCTCCTGTCAAGTAATGATAATCTATAAAACTAGGGCGGCACAGCGGTTGGTACTGCTGCCTACGGCGCTGAGGACCTGGATTCGAATCCCGGCCCTGGGTCACTGTCAGTGTGGAATTTGCACATTCTCCGTGTCTGCGTGGGTTTTACCCCCACAACCCAAAGGTGTGCAGTGTTGGTGGGTTGACCACGCTAAATTGCCCCTTAATTGGAAGAAGAAAATTGGGTGCTCCAAATTTTTTTTTTTTTTCATCTATAAAAGCAACCACTCTTTTGTCAAATTGCAATACTGCATCAAGCTGCCAGTTAAACTGCATTTAAAAATTCAACATTCCTGGCAATATTTACATTGGTTTTAAAATGGAACTGATCCAAACAAAATGAATGATTAAACTTTTGTCTTGCAAGAAGTGTGATTTTACACTTACATGTCCGAGCGTAGGTCCTCTTGGCATTATTGTAGCTTTGTTAATAGGCATAGCATGTTTTGAAAAATGTGCGACTATCGCATGTCCTGATTCATGGTATGCTGTGATTTTTTTGTTTTTAGCATCAATCTCAATACTCCTGCGTTCTGGACCTGAGGGCAGCAGACAACAGTCATAAGTAAATGAAACCTTAGATTCCGTTTGAACAAATGCCGAACAATATCAGACTTTTTTTTTTTTTTTAAATCAGTATTCAAACCTCTTAATCCATACAAATAATCAGAATACGCAGTTTCACCATTATTACTATTGAATTTAGTGTTACAAATTCACTGTGCAGTTTTTGTTGAAATATATTAAAAGAAACAACTTTAGTGGCTTTTCATTTACTGATTCAGCCTAGAAAAGAAACAGTGAACTTCTGCAAATCACAAATTTTATGATAAAGATTTCCTAACTCTAATTAAAGTCAAACCCCTTTGCTTCACAGCTGCAGCATATAGTCTTGTTTCCAAATATTCCCATATGCTTCAAAAACTACCAAAAAGACTCAGCACAATACAAAGATCAAGATGCAAGCTGACTGCCTACAGGGCGAGTCCTCACACTAAGGATTGCATTTTGCATATTGTCAAGTGTACCGAGGTACAGTGAAAAGTATTTTTCTGCAAGCAGCTCAACAGATCATTAAGTACATAAAAATAAAATCAGAAAAAAAAACATAATAGGGCAACACAAGGTACACAATGTAACGACATAAACACCGGCATCGGGTGAAGCATACAGGGGTGTAGTGTTAATCAGGATAGTCCATAAGTGGGTTGTTTCGGAGTCTGGCAACAGTGGGGAGAATCTGTTTTTGAGTCTGATCGTACATATTCTCAGACTTTTGTATCTCCTACCCGATGGAAGAGTGAGTAAGCTGGGTTGGAGGGGTCTTTGATTATGCTGCCGGCTTTCCCCAGGCAGCGGGAGGTGTAGATGGTGTCAATGTACGGGAGGAAGATTTGTGTGATGGACTGGGCTGTGTTCACGACTCTCTGAAGTTTCTTGCGGTCTTGGGCCGAGCAGTTGCCATACCAGGCTGAGATGCAGCCAGATAGAATGCTTTTTATGGTGCATCTGTAAAAGTTAGAAGAGTTTATGCGGACATGCCAAATTTCCTTTAGTTTCCTGAAGAAGTATAGGTAGGCACTGTTGTGCTTTCTTGGTGATAGCGTTGACGTGGGTGGACCAGGACAAATTTTTGGAGATGTGTACCCCATGGAATTTGAAGCTGCTAACCATCTCCACCTCGGCCCCATTGATGCTGACAGGGATGTGTACAGTACTTTGCTTCCTGAAGACAATGACCAGCTCTTTAGTTTTGCCGGCATTGAGGGAGAGATTGTTGTCGCTGCATCACTCCACTAGGTTCTCTATCACCCTCCTGTATTCTAACTTGTCGCTATTCGAGATCAAGCCCACTATGGTTGTATCGTCAGCAAACTTGTAGATGGACTTGGAACCAAATTTTGCCACGCAGTTGTGGGTGCACAGGGACTATAGTAGGGGGCTACGTAAGCAGCCTTATGGGGCCCCGGCATTTAAGACTATTGTGGAGTAGGTGTTGTTTATTCTTACTGATTGTGGTCTGTGGGTCAGAAAGTCGAGGATCTAGTTGCAGAGTGAGGAGCCAAGTCCTAGATTTTGGAGCTTTGATACGAGTTTGGTTGGGATTATGGTGTTGGAGGCGGAGCTGAAAATAGAAATCTGATGTAGGAGTCCTTGTTTTTTTTTTCCCTAATTTTTATTAAAGGTTTTCATAAAATATCAATAACAAAATGAAAAAGAAAAAAGAACCCAACAGGGTTAAGTACAACACACAATCTAAAAAAGCAACCCCCCAAACCCCTCCCCCCGTACATAAATAATAAATTAACATTAACACCCCGACTTAACACAACAGGTGTATACACCCCCTCAGACCCTCCAGTGTAAATAACATAAACAAAAATAAAGTAACCCCCCCCCCCCCCCACCCCCCACCCCCCGAGCTGCTGCTGCCATTGACCAATGTCTATCGTTCTGCCAGAAAGTCTAAGAACGGTTGCCATCGCCGAAAGAACCCTTGTACCGACCCTCTCAAGGCGAATTTCACCCTCTCCAATTTAATGAACCCTGCCATATCGCTGATCCAGGATTCCACTCTTGGGGGCCTCGCATCTTTTCACTGAAGGAGAATCCTTCGCCGGGCTACCAGGGACGCAAAGGCCAGAATTCCGGCCTCTTTCACCTCCTGCACTCCCGGCTCCTCTGCCACCCCAAATATTGTGAGCCCCCAGCCCGCTCTGACCCTGGATCCTACCACCCTCGACACCGTCCTCGCTACGCCCTTTCAAAATTCCTCCAGCGCTGGGCATGCCCAGAACATATGGGTGTGATTTGCTGGGCTCCCTGAGCACCTAACACACCTGTCCTCACCCCCAAAGAACCGACTCATCCTTGTCCTGGTCATGTGTGCCCTGTGCAGCACCTTAAACTGTACGAGGCTGAGCCTCGCGCACGAAGAGGAAGAACTCACCCTCCCTAGGGCATCTGCCCACGTCCCCTCTTCGATCTCCTCTCCCAACTCCTCCTCCCACTTACCTTTCAACTCCACCAGAGGCCTCCTCCTCCTCCTGCATTTCCGGCAAACGCCCTTACCTGTAAGTACCTGAAGGTGTTCCCCGGGGGGAGCCCGTACTTCTCCTCCAGCTCACCCAAGCTCGCGAACTTCCCGTCCACAAACTGGTCCCCCAACTTTCGTATCCCTGCTCTGTGCCACCCCGAAAACCCTCCACCTGTTCTTTCTGGGGCGAACCGGTGGTTCCCCCGTAATGGGGTCCACGCCGAGGCCCCAACTTCCCCCCCAATGCCGCCTCCACTGCCCCCACATTTTGAGGGCCGCCACCACCGGGCTCGCGGTATACCTCCTTGGAGGGAGCGGCAGCGGCGCCGTTGCCAGCGCCCCCAGATTCGTACCCACACAGGACGCTGTCTCCAGCCTCCTCCCCTTCCATCACCCACTTGCGCACCATCGTCGCATTGGCGGCCCAGTAGTACCCACAGAGGTTGGGCAGGGCCAGCCCCCCCACTATCTCTACTCCGCTCCAGGAACACCCTTCTCACCCTCGGAGTCCCTCGCGCCCACACAAACCCCATTATACTCCTGTTAACCCGCCTGAAAAAAGCCTTCGGGATAAACACGGGGGGGCACTGGAACAGGAACAAAAACCTTGGGAGCACCGTCATTTTGATTGACTGCACCCTACCTGCCAAGGACAGCGGCAACGCGTCCCACCTCTTGAACTCCTCCTCCATTTGCTCCACCAGCCTTGTAAAGTTAAGCCTATGCAGGGACCCCCAGCTCCTGGCCTCCTGGACCCCCAAATATCTGAAGCTCCTCTCCGCCCTTTTTAGTGGGAGCTCGCCAATCCCCCACTCCTGGTCCCCTATCTGAACTACGAACAGCTCGCTCTTCCCCATATTGAGCTTGTACCCCGAAAAGTCCTCGAATTCCCTAAGGATCCTCATTACCTCTGGCATTCCTCCCACCGGGTCCGCCACATACAGCAGCAGGTTGTCCGCATAAAGCGACACCCTATGCTCCTCCCCACCCCGCACCAACCCCCTCCAGTTCCTCGACTCTCTCAGTGCCATAGCCAGGGGTTCAATCACCAGTGCGAAGAGCAGGGGGGACAGGGGACACCCCTCTCGTTCCTCGGTGCAACCAAAAGTACTCGGACCTCCTATTTGTGGCCACACTCTCCATCGGGACCTCATACAACAGCCTAACCCACCTGACAAACCCCTCCCCAAACCCAAACCTCTTCAACACCTCCCACAGGTACCCCACACTCTACCCTATCGAAGGCCTTCTCGGCGTCCATCGCCACCACTATCTCCGCCTCCCCCTCGCTTGCCGGCATCATGATAACGTTCATAAGCCTCCGCACATTCGCGTTCAACTGTCTCCCCTTCACAAACCCCGTCTGGTCTTCATGGATGATCTGCGGCACACAATCCTCAAGGCTAAGACCTTCGCCAGCACCTTGGCATCTACATTTAGCAAGGAAATCGGTCTGTAAGACCCACATTGCAGGGGATCCTTGTCCCGCTTCAGGATCAAGGAGATCAGTGTCCGGGACATCGTCGGGGGTAAAGCCCCCCACTCCCTTGCCTCATTAAAGGTCCTAACTAACAGCGGGCCCAACAGGTCCATATATTTTTTATAGAACTCGACCAGGAAACCGTCTGGCCCCGGTGCCTTCCCCGCCTGCATGCTTCCTATCCCTTTGATCAGCTCCTCCAGCCCAATCGGGGCCCCCAGTCCCGCCACCAGTCCCTCTTCCACATTTGGAAACCTCAATTGGTCCAGGAAACGGCCCATCCCTCCCTCCTCCCGTGGGGGCTCGGATCGGTACAATTCCTCGTAGAAGTCCCTGAAGACCCCATTGATGCCAACCCCACTCCGCACCACGCTCCCTCCCCTGTTCTTAACTCCCCCGATCTCCCTAGCTGCGTCCCACCTCCGAAGCTGATGCGCCAGCATCCGGCTTGCCTTTTCCCCATACTCGTAGACCGCCCCCTAGGCCTTCCTCCACTGCACCTCCGCCTTCCTGGTGGTCACCAGGTCTAATTCGGCCTGGAGGCTGTGCCTCTTCCTCAACAATCCTTCCTCAGGCTCTTCCGCATACCTCCTGTCTACCCTCACCATCTCCCCCACCAGCCTCTCCCTCTCCCCCCGCTCCCTGTGGGCCCTAATGGAGATCAGCTCTCCCCTCACCACCGCCTTCAGTGCCTCCCATACCATCCCCACTCGGACCTCCCCGTTGTCGTTGGTCTCCAATAACCTCTCTATACTTCCTCGGACCCGCTCACTCACCTCCTCGTCCGCCAAGAGCCCCACCTCCAAGCGCCACAGCGGGCGCCGGTCCCTCTCCTCCCCCATCTCCAAGTCCACCCAATGCGGGGCGTGGTCCGAAATGGCTATTGCCGAATACTCGGTATCCTCTACTCTTGCTATCAGTGCCCTACTCAAAATGAAAAAGTCGATTCGACAATAAGCCTTATGGACATGTGAGAAGAATGAAAATGCCCTAGCCCCCGGCCTTGCAAATCTCCAAGGGTCCACCCCTCCCATTTGGTCCATAAATCTCCTCAACACTCCAGCCGCCGCCGGCTTCCTACCCGTCCTAGACCTGGAGCGATCCAGTGCCGGATCCAACACCGCGTTAAAGTCTCCCCCCATTATCAGGCCCCCCACTTCCAAGTCTGGGAACCGACCCAACATACGCCGCATAAAACCTGCATCGTCCCAGTTCGGAGCATACACATCGACCAGTACCACCCTCTCTCCCTGCAACTTACCACTTACCATTATGTACCTACCGCCATTATCTGCCACAATGCTCAACGCCTCGAATGACACCTTCTTTCCCACCAAGATTGCCACCCCTCGATTTTTGGCATCTAGCCCCGAATGAAACACCTGACCTACCCACCCTTTCCTCAGTCTTACCTGGTCTGCCACCTTCAGGTGTGTCTCCTGGAGCATAACCACATCCGCCTCGAGTCCCTTCAGGTGCGCGAACACAGGGGCCCGCTTAACCGGCCCATTCAGTCCCCTTACATTCCAGGTTATCAGCCGGATTAGGGGGCTACCCCCCCCCCCCCCCACCGACTAGCAATGACCCCTCCTCGGCCAGCGACGCGCCCGACACACCCGGCCCGTTCCCCACAGCGGCATACCCCCGTCTCGACCCCCCCCCCCCCCCCCCCCCCCCCCCCCCCCAGACTCGCTCCAGCTCCTCCTTGACCTTAGCAGCAGCAACTCGATTCTTCCTTCCCAACCCACCTAGGACCCATCCTAGCTGGTTTACTCCCCCCCCCCCCCCCCCCCCCCCCCCATTGCACTTCTGCAAGTCAGCTGACTCCTGCTGACCCCGGCCACTCCAGCCTACCCTTCGACTCCTCCCATTTTGTGGCACACCCTCCTCTCCCGCTCTCCATCCACAGGCTCTCCCCCTCCCCCCTCCGTTCTAAGCGCGGGAAACAAATCCTCGCTTCCCCCGCAACCAAAACAGTGCCCAACCCGCCCCATCCACCCTCCCCAACCCGAAAGAGAAAAACACAGAGAAAAAGAAACCCAAAACAATGCAACCCCCCCCCCCCCCCCCCCACCCAAACCAAAAATAGGCATAACATATCCACCGCAGTCCCCAATCGCCCATCCCGACCCTCAGTCTGCGTCCAGCTTCTCAGCCTGAACAAAGGCCCATGCCTCCTCCAGAGACTCAAAATAATGGTGCCGGTCCTTGTAGGTAACCCACAGTCGCGCCGGCTGCAACATGCCAAACTTCACCCCTTTCCTGTGCAGCACCGCCTTCGCTAGATTGTACTCGGCCCTCCTCTTCGCCACCTCCGCACTCCAGTCCTGATATATCCGAACCTCCGCGTTCTCCCACCTGCTGCTCTTCTCCTTCTTGGCCCACCCGAGCACACACTCCCAATCGACGAACCGATGGAACCGCACCAGCACCGCCAGTTAGCCTTGGGCCTCCTCGCCAACACTCTATGGGCCCCTTCCAGCTCCAGGGGCCCCTGGAAGGACCCCGCTCCCATCAGCGACTTCAACATGGTGACCACATAGGCCCCCACGTCCGGCCCCTCCAGGGCCTCCTGGAGGCCCAGAATCCGCAGATTCTTCCGCCTCGACCGATTCTCCATCTCCTCGAAACGCTCCTGCCATTTCTTGTGGAGCGCCTCATGCACCTCCACCTTTACCGCCAGGCCTAAGATCTCGTCCTCATTGTCAGAGATCTTTTGTCAAGCCTCTCGGATCGCCACCCCCTGGGCCGTCTGGGTCTCCAGTGGCTTATCAATAGAAGCCTTCATCAGCTCTAGCAGGTCCGTTTTAATCTCTGAGGCAGCACTGAATACCCTCCTGTTGATCCTCCGCCCACTGCCTGGTCTCCGCCCGCCGCCATTTTGCCCTTCTTCCCTCTCTTCTTCTGGTCCACCACCACCTTTTTTGTCGCCCCGCTCCTAGTTAAAGCCATATACTGATGGGGAGCTTTAATTAACTCCTTCCTACACCAGGAAACGTCGGAAAAGTGCTCATGGGGGCCCTGAAAAGAGCCCAAAAGTCCGTTTTTGCGGGAGCCGCTGAATGTGCGACTTAGCTCCGCGTAGCCACAACCGGAAGTCTCGAGAGGGAATCCTTTTGGCAGTGTTCGCTTCACCAATCTGCCCCAAAAAGTCTGTGGAAACTCCTGAAAAAGGTCCGAGAATCCGTTCCAGACGGGAGCTGCCGAATGCGCGACCTACTCCTCCATGGCCGCCACCGGAAGCCTCGTCCCCGCTTCTTCAATGGCCTTGGTGAGATCTTTACAGTTGTTCCCTCTGCTGCTTGAATTCACCTTTCATAAAGGCCCTCAAGTCAGCTTGCAGCTTTAAGCTTGCCCTTCCCCCGCCTGCATGCTGGAAGAGGCCCCTCTCTCTCCTGCAGTTACAGCCAAATCTTTTACTGTTTCTGCCGGGTCTGGTAACCAATAGACATACCATTCCTGGGGGACACTCAGGGGAATGTTGCAGTCTTCTTCCCATACCGGGAAATGTCAAACAAATGTCGTGGGGGCTCTGTAAAGAGCCCAAAAGTCCGTTCCAAGCGGGACCTAGCTCTGCATAACCGCACCCGGAAGTCCCTTGGAGTCCTTGTTGTTGAGATGCTCTCGGGATTGAGTGTAGGGCCAGGGAGATGGCGTCTGCCATGGACTGGTTGCGGCAGTATGTGAATTGCAGTGGATCAAGGCATTCTGGGAGTATGGAGGTGATGCGTTTCATGACCAACCTCTCGAAGCACTTCATTACGACTGAAGTCAGGGCCATCGGACGGTAGTCATTGAGGCACGTTGCCTGGTTCTTCTTTGGCACCAGTATGATTGGTGGTCATCTTGAAGCAGGTGGGGACCTCTGAGCGGAGTATGGTCAGGTTAAATATGTCCGCGAACACATCTGCCAACTGGTCCGCGCAGGCTCTGAGTGCACGACCAGAGATCCGGTCTGGATCCGTCGCCTTCCGAGGGTTCAATTTCAGGAAGTCCGACCTGACTTCAGAAGCTGCGATGGTGGGTATGGGTGTGTTATGGGCTGCTGGCGCACTCGACAACGGATCGTTGGTTTCCTGCTCGAACGGAGCATAGAATGCATAGGGAGCAGAAGCAAAAGAGCTAAAGAAAATATGATTGACAATAGTTGATGTCTTTAAAGGAATATTCCTATTTTAAAGTATCTGAATAATTTCCTAAAAACGGTGTACAAATGTACATGTCTGACAATTTTTTGGGAGGTACCTCAGAGTGGCTTTTCACTTCAGCACCTAATTAGGAGGAATTTGCTGGAACCTCCAGTTTGTGCTGAAAGCTCCAATATAAATGGGTGACAATGATGATGCATCTCATTGCCTGTACATCTTAAAACATTTCACTAGATAAATGACAATGCATGCATTAAGTGGCTAAGATTATATTACGAACGCTCTTTTATTTTGTTTAAGTGGTTTCTCAAAGAAGCATTATTCTACATAATATTAGGAATTTATGTAAACTGAATTTTTCTATTAATATTCATGAGGAAAAAAACCAGAAGAGTTGCTGGAAATGTAAGTTTGTGCACCTAGTTAAACAAAAAGACACTTATTTGAGCTAATTTTATGAAGCAAAAAGCAGCTCTTAAAGAGATGCAGCCAATTAGCATGAGCTGAAAATTTAAACTATTTCCAAACCTTCACCTTGGATTTTCTTTCCTCTAAAGCAGTAGCTTGGAAGTTCAAAACACAGGAACTTTATAGGAAGAGCTACTAAAGCTTTAAAAAGTCAAAACTCGTACAGCTGGTTAAAACATACCCATAAGGATTTTGTCCTTGGCAAATTCCAAGTCTTTCATTGTAACTTGATCTTTTTCATCCACTGCTGCTTTTAGAGCAGCCTGGTTAACCAAATTCTCCAATTCTGCCCCCGAGAAACCCACTGTGCCTCTGGCTATTATTTCTGCATCAATTGCTATAACAACAACAAAAAAAAGAGAGTCAAATCACACAGAAAATAGGCTTGCAATAGTCATCTTTGTTAAGTAGTAGCTGCAGCTTACCCGGATCAACTTTAACTTTGCCAAGATACCACTTAAGAATTTCTATTCGCCCTCTTATATCCGGTCTTGGAACTGTAACTTGCATGTCAAATCTACCTGGACGGATAAGAGCACTATGGAGGAATAATTCACAAGAAACCAGACATTAACTTAAATGTGTCCAAACTTGGGAGATTTTCCTTACTTCACAACTATTGTACTCATCAATGCTGCTAAACTGCATTACAGTTCAGTTTGTCAAAATCACTGAGTGTTCGATTCAACTGATGAACAATTAAATTGTTGAGGTAGATTTATAAACAGATCACATAAAAAAAGACATGTTGAAGCTTCTCATTTTGCACTTATCAGGACACTTTGCAAGAATTCTAGTATAAGGGGAAAACAACAATTTATATTGCATAAGAGAATGCTGATTTGGTGCCAAGTTGACTCTGCAGATAACATTATCAAACCAAAAAGATCTTCTGCCTATTACAAGTGAATACGGTGATAATTTCATTGCTAGTGTAATACTAGGTTTGTAGGCCGTACGTCCCAGAGATTGGCAGATCGTATCAACCAGCATGTCCCAGCCTCTGCTTGCAACAGGCAAGGTACAGATTGTTCCCTACCAGCTGTGCTTGCAAAATTCAAAACACAGTGCCCAACATTACGTGAATCCTCATTGTGCTAAGAATTACGCTGACAAACAAGTTAAGCCTTGCAATATGGCCCATTTTTGTGTACTCAAAACTACATATATTAATACACAGGGTTCTGTTCTTGGCAGATGAAAGTATATGTATAGTCATCGTGCCTGTCTCAGCAAAAAAATAAGTGACAGCCATTCTCCGGGACAATGCCTTGACCACTCAGGGGCAAGTTGCCTGGTTTATATTTCAAACAATGCTTGGCAGTTATCGGTCAGTAACCATCAACTGGGTCATTATCCATGGCAATGCCTCTACCAACTATAGTCCATTTGTCAACCAATCAGTATTCACTTTTCATACAATACAAATTGTTTTATCACCTTATACTGGTATTCTTGCAAAGTGTTCTGATGTGTGCAAGATGAAAAGTGAAAAGTTCTGACATATCTACTTTTCTTCAGCAATACTCAAGCTCTGTACTACGATGTGACAATTTGCAAACATTTACTGGAAGTGAAGACTGTGTTACTGCAGGATTATTTTGACACTCTTTTGCTGAATATATTAAAAAAGTGAATTAAAAAGGGTCATACGTAAAATGGTGTTACTCCTTTTGCAAGTGAGCTTAACTCAAATAAAATCCTTTTCAAACAATAGTGATGCCCATATTCTAAGATTTTCTTTTAAATGAATCTGCACTAAAGTTATTTTCCTTTTTCCTAGAAACACCTTACAATTTAAATTTAGAAACAACAGATATAAATCAGCGTTCAATTTACACTTACTTGTCCAATGCTTCGGGAAAGTTTGTAGCCCCTATTATAATGACACCCTCATTGGGCTTGAACCTGAAGAGAAAAATAAAGCTTTATACCACTAGCTATTAAATGCTATATTGTAACAAAAAATTACCACCACATTGGTTGAGTAAATTGCTTCAAATTCTTAAAATGCACAAGTTATTTAAGGCTACAAAATGGAGTATCAGGTACCCAATTGCTCAAATGTTGTTGCTTTAAAAAGAATACACTTAAAACAACTTTAGAGAAGCACATTCTATCATCCAGTGGTTGTAAATTTTCCCAAGATTGATATAGTTTATAGTTTACTAACCCAGCCAAGGAATGCTCTACAACATGTCTCTCTGGACTTTCGATACATCATAGAATCCTTACAGTGCAGAAGTAGGCCATTCTGCCCATCAGGTCTACACCGACCCTCCGAAAGAGCACTCTGCCCAGATCCACTCCTCCACCTTATCGCTTTAACCCCAACTAATGTTTTGGACATGAAGGGGCAATTTAGCAAGCATAGTCAATCCACTTAACCTGCACATCTTTGCACTGAGGGGGGAAACCGGAGCACCCGGAGGAAATCCAAGCAGACACGGGATGACTCCACAGTCACCCAAGGTTGGAATCGAATTTGGGTCTTGGCGCTGTGAGGCAGCAGTGCTAACCACTGTGCCACCATGCAGTCCTGTAAAGTGGGAGGAAATAAAACCAAATTTGTTTTTCTAAGATTGTCCATAGTGGTCCCTGCTGGACATAATAATAATCACTTATTGTCACAAGTAGGCTTCAATGAAGTTAGTGAAAAGCCCCTGTGCGCAAGGTCAGGCAAGAATAGGATTTAACTTTGCTGCGATGACCCTAAAAAAGTTGCAAAGCTTGTCCAAATTCATGTGAACAATGGTCACATTGGGTATTCTTTACAGCTACTAATGCCCATTTAAGCACACCATTGCACCTCAAACTTTACTCTTGGTAGTGTGTTGGTCTCTTTTCTTACCCATCCATCTCTGCCAGTAGTTGATTTATAGTCTGTCTAGAATAAGGATGCATGGGTGATTCAATTCTCTTTCCACCAACAGAATCCAGCTCATCAATAAAAATGACACAGGGTGCATTTGCTTTTGCCTCCCCTAAAACACAGACACAAGAGAGTAAATTAAAACAAAAGGGAAATAGAAAAGTATGGCAATTCTGCAACATTTTCACTGTATAGACTGGGAAACATACTAAATAGATTCCTTATCCTACTTGCTCCAACACCAACAAACATTTCGTCAAACTCTGATCCTGATGCATAATAGAATGGTACGTCTGCTTCGCCTGCGACAGCTCTTGCAAGGAGAGTTTTCCCATTTCCAGGGGGACCAACCAAAAGAATGCCTGAAATTAAACAGAATTGGACATTTCAGATTAAATTAAACAGTATATTATACATTAACAGCAAAATCAAACCTTTAAGCATATTGTTCTTGAGCTCACTAGATGATTTAGAATTTTAAAAAACCCTCAAGGACAAACAGCCCAAGGTGCTTATGATCATTAATGAGTAATGAACTATTTGCCTGCAACTCTTATTAAAGTCTTAGCCCAAATACGGAAAAATAGAAGTTTAATTCCAGAAGGTGAGAGTGACTTGATACCATGGCAGCGTTCAATGGCGTGTGGAATTAACCCCTCTAGAAAAGCAGAAGTCAACGGGAATTAGGGGGACGTTTTCACTGAATGGAGCCAGATCCAGCACAAACCAATCATCTCAGCTGCACAAGTTCCTCAGGACAGTATCTCCGCACAACCATCTTCAGCAATGCCCGTTTCCCCACCAATCGGGCCAGAAGTAGAGATGTTCACTACATTGCTCAGTTCCATTCTCAATTCAGATACTGAAGCAGTCAGTGTACACAGCATTCAGGCTTGGTTAACAAATAGCAAGTAACATTCACGCAAGACAAGTGCAAGGGAATAACCATCTCCAACCAAAGAAAATCTACCCCCCCCCCCCTCCTCCCCAATGATATTTAATACCAGAGAATGGCCCCACCAACATCTTAGGGGTCACCATTCACCAGAAATTTTAACCGGACCAGTCACACAAATATCATGGCTACAAGAGACCAGAGGCTCGATATTTTGTGGTAAATGACTGCCCAGGCATGTCCACCATCTACTAAGCACAAGTCAGAGTGTGATGGAATACTCTCCACTTGCCTGGTGCAAATCCAACAACATTCAAGAAACCTGACAAAACAGCCTGCTTGATTAGCACCCCCATCCACCACATGAATCATTAATTCCCTTAATCACTGGTACACCATGTCTGCAGTGTGTGCCAGATACAAAATGCACGGACTTCTGGTTGCGGCTATGCGGAGCTAAGTCGCACGTTTAGCAGCTCACGCTAAAAACGGACTTTTGGGCTCTTTTTAGGGCCCGTAACGGCACATGTGCGACGTTTCCCGGTGTGGGAAGGGGACAGCAACATTCCCCCGATAGTGTATGGATTGGACCAGGAGTGGGGCGATTAAAAGAGTGGCATTGAAGCAAAGAAAGGTGAGAGGGAGGAGGACCAAGATGGCGGCGGGCGGAGACCCGGCAGCGTGGAGGCCTAGATCAACGATATGGCGGGGTTTATTAAATTGGAGAGGGTGAAATTTGCCTTAAGGGGATCGGTGCAAGGGTTCTTCAGGCGGTGGCAACCGTTCATAGACTTCCTGGCAGAACATTAGAAGATGGTCGGGGGGCTCGGTTCGTTTTTCTTGAGTGGGTGTGTATATTTGCCTTTGTGGTGATGAAGGCTGTTAATTTATTATTTATGTATATGTGGGGGGGGGGGGGGGGTTGGTCTTTTCCTTCTGTATTTTGTTGTTGATATTTTGTGTAAATTTGAATACAAATTTTTTATTATTTTTTTTAAAGATACAAAATGCACTTCAACAACTCATCGAGGCTTCTTCAAAGCACCTTCCAATCCCATAATATCCATGCTAAGGGCAGGAGTCACAGGAAACACCAGTATTTGCAAGCTACTCTTCAAACACACCATCCTGACTTGGAAATATATCACCATTCTTTCATGGACACCATCAAAATCCTGGATTTCCCTTCCTACAGCACCGTGGCAATTGTTGCAACATACTGACTGCAGTAGTTCAAAAGGGTGCCTCATGCTATATTCTAAAGGGTTATTAGGGGTGGGTAATAAACCTTGGCCATACCAGTATGATCTACATCCCATGAATTGATTTTTTTTTTAAATTCCAGTAGAAATTTCACAAAGCAGAATTTTTTGGAATCATTATAAAGGAAGTGTTAAAATGCATTAATTAAGTTATAATTCCAAGCTCCATACCTTTAGGCAGTTTGCCTCCTAATACAGTGAACTTCTGAGGATTTTTCAAAAATTCCACCACTTCCTGTAACTCGTGTTTTGCTTCCTCCACCTGAGATGAAGTTATAAAAGCAATATTTGCAAATGAATCTTTTAAAATTCAATGCACTTACAGAGGGCAAGGTAAATGTTACATACCCCTTTCACGTGCTCAAAGGTCACATTTTTCATCTGAATTGGGTCCACCGCTGCATCCAGTCCTGAGGTAGTACGAAATCGCACTGTTGGAAAGGTAGATGTACACTGAAATAATTGATTTCTATAAGCTTTCCACTACTGAACCGAAAGAGTGGTGCTTGAAGTCTAACCACGTGGTTGTTTTACCCATCACTCACAAAAATGAACTGAACTGTGCAAATGCAATTACATGTTTTGTGTCAAATACAAAGCTAACTCTACACAGTAAATAGCTTTACAATACATCATTGATACAAATGCACACGTTGATATGATAGAAAGGATTACAGTGGGGTCACTATGAGACTAAGCCTTCTAATATAGAAATTAAAGTCCATTCTAATTACAAATGACAGCCTAACTGACTTGCACATGATTTCATTGAACAAAATACTGCACCAATTTGAAGTTTTCAACAGAAAAGATTTACGGGTCAACATGCTTGGAGTTGGCTTTTAATCTCTCAGAGAAATTCTGCAAAGATTTAATTAACTTAACTAAGTTTATTCACTTAAGGAGAAATTTCTTCACCCAGAGTGTGGTGAGCCTGTGGAATTTATTACAACAGGAAGTAGCTGAGGCCAAAACATTGTATGTTTTCAAGAAGCAGTTAGATTATAGTACCGCGGGTGAAGGGGATCAAAGGAAAAGGGAGGGGAAAGTGGGATTAGGCTATTGAGTTAGACGATCAGCCATGATCATAATGAATAGTGGATCAGGCTCAAAATTCCGAATGGCCTCCTCCTGCTCCTATTTTCCAAATTCCTATGTTTACTGATGAACGCTGTAGTTCAAACATAGAAATTATTTAGTTTAGATTTTTTTCCTGAATTTTTGATTGCAATATTTATTTTCAAATCCAACAAATGATAAAGTTCTTCAATTGCATACTTGATGCTGAGAGAGAAGTGATTCACTTTAAACGGCCAAACAGATTTTTGAAGTACACAGGAAATTTGAGTTCCTCCTGATGCAATGAATTAAATATTAAATACCAACACTATGTTTTCACCAAGAAAGTAGGCAGGGCATTTGAAGATAGAGGCAATACCATGCAAACCATACTAAGAATATTTTCACCTTACAAAAGCACAAAAAATATGCATCCACACATCTAAATGCAGACATTAACTTGAAATGTTTAAAATGTTTTACAGTAAGTGGTCAGTTACAATAAGTGGCCAGTCAGTTGAAATGATGGGGTGAGTAACATAGAAATTGTTGGTCCTTTCAACTGCATATGGTTCAAAATTACAAGAGCAAAAATGTGAGTCACAGAAAATTTACCAGATAAGAACGGGGTTCTAGATAGGCCATAAATCCCAAGTAAGAGGAGGAACAGAAGAACTAGTCTTGTTCTTCTTAAAGAGTCTGGAGAAACAAAAGAGTGGTGTTAATCATTCAATAGGAGATTTTCCTTAAAAGTACTAGACAGTAAGACAGCACAGAGCATTTGAGAACACCATCATACATTTATGCCATAATGTTTTACGCCTGCCGTTACCAACATAAACTCTTTAATCCTCGGTTTTATCCACTGTATAGGTTTCTGCCATTCATTTTCTTTTAAAAAGAGCTACCAATCTGAATGCAAGTTGCAAAATCTTATTTTAATTTATTCCACCTTTTAAATCAGCTTAACGTTTTCTTTGTTGGCTTTTTTTCTGTTTTTACTATGCTTATTTTGGTAAATCCATTTTTTCAGTTTACTGTTCAAATTTACTCCATTTTTATTTCCCAGTCCTGGTTTCACTACTCCATTCAAAAGGAAGTGGAGATACGAGTAAAGTCAGGTTTAGCAGTGAAGAGCTTACGTGGTCATGAACTTGGCGCCAAATTGTGCTTAGAAGCAATTGTGCTTAGAGAAAATGTTCATCAAGTGCAAAAAGCTCATGGACTTAGCACAAAGATTTCCTATCTGTTCAGCTGCTTCTGTTACTTTCCACTTTTCTTCTAACCTGCTGAACCAAATGTTTCCCAAGAATCACTCCCACTGCTGCCTTAACATCTTTCTCGCATTGCAAGAGCCTTGGGTTAGGCCACATTTGGGATATTGCGTACAATTCTGGTTGCCACAATACCAGAAGTCTCCAGGGGGCAGTCTCGGGGCTTCGCGGCCTAATCTCCAGGGGGTAGTAGTCTCGGGGATTCGCGGCCTAATCTGCAGGGAGCAGTCTCGGGGATTCGCGGCCTAGTCTTCCAGTGGGCAGTCTCGGGGTCTAGACTCCAGGGGGCACTCTCGGGGATTCGCGGCCTAGTCTTCCAGTGGACAATTTCAGGGATTCGCGGCCTAGTCTTCCAGTGGGCAATTTCAGGGATTCTCGGCCTAGTCTTCCAGTGGGCAATCTCAGGGATTTGGGGCCTAGACTCCAGGGGGCAGTGTCAGGAATTTGGGGCCTAGACTCCAGGGGGCAGTGTCAGAGATTCGGGGCCTAGTCTCCAGGGGGCAGTCTCGGGAATTCGGGGCCTAGTCTCCAGTGGGCAATCTCGGGGATTCGGGGCCTAGACTCCATGGGGCAGTGTCAGGGATTCGGGGCCTAGTCTCCTGGGGGCAGTCTCAAGGATTCGGGGCCTAGTCTCCAGGGGGCAGTCTCGGGACATAGTCTCCAGGGGGCAGTCTCAAGAGGGCGGAGCATCGGAACGGTGTGTCTGGGGTTCCACTGAAACTGAAAATCTGATGTCACAGGAAAACTGTCACCTGATTGGCTGGTAGGGAACCCGTGTTAAAATTGAAACAAAAACTGCAAAACTAATTAATTAGCTAAGTGGAGATGGTTGGGCAGGCAATGTGCTATAGCTGCATGATGTGGGAGCTGCCACATCCCACTACGAGCTGCAGTGACCACATCTGCAGCAAGTGTTAGTTGCTCGAGGAATGCCAGCACAAAATTGATGAGCTGGAGTCTGAGCTCCATGCCAGCCCGTGGACAACCAGGTGCCCTTTCTAATCCCACCTTCCTGCCCCGGTCCCTAGCCCTGTGGATTTGAGCACTTCCGGTGCAGATCCAGGTACCTTTCAAGAGAGTTCAAAGTCTCTGCCTCCACCACAAACTTGGGCAGTGAATTCGACTCCCACCCTTTGGGTAAAAATATTTAATGTCTTCCCTCTGCCATTTACCTTGAATCTATATCCCCTGGTTCTAGAATTCCCCACCAACGGAAACAATTTTATTCTGTCTACTCTATCTCTTCCCCTCATAATTTTGTACACCTCAACTAAGTCACTCCTCAGCCTTCTTCATTCCAAGGAAAATAACCACAACCTATCCAATCTCCCCTCATAGCCATACTTTTCTAGCCCTGGCAACATTCTTGTAAACCTCCTCCGCACACTCTCCAGAACAATAATCCAATTGTAATCCAATATTCCAGTTCTGGCCTCAATTCTAACATTATATCCTTCTTTTTATATTCTATAACTCTGCCAATGAAGAAGAGCATTCCGTATGCTTTCTTAACCTCGTCTACTCGAATTCTGCCTTTAGGGACTGTGTATCTGTACACAAAGATCTGTCACTTCATCTACTCCTTACTAAATTTCCATTTATTGTGCACTCCCTACAGCTGTTTGACCTCCCTAAATGCATGACCTCACACTTCTCCATGTTAAATTCCATCGGCCACGTTCTCTCCCACTCCACTGACCCATCTGGATCGTTTTGGAGATTATAGCTATCCTCTACACTGTCCATCACTTGGTCAATCTTTGTGTCATCTGCAAATTTCCCAATCATGCTTCCCACGTTCACGTCCAAATCGTTAATATATAACCAAACAGTAAGGTTCCCAACACAGAGCCCTGTGGAACACCCCACTTGAAACAACTTTCCAATTGCAAGGGCAGCCACCGACAATTACCCTTTGCTTCCTGTTACTTATCCAGTTTGACACATTGCCCTGAATTCCATGGGCTTTCACTTTCTTGACCAATCTGCCATGTGGACTTTGTCAAACGCCATGCTAAAATCCATGTGCACCACATTCACTGCACTACCTTCATCAACCCTTCTTGTCACTTCCTCAAAGAATCCAATCAAATTTGCGAGGCAAGATTTTCCTTTAACAAATCCAAGCTGACGATTGCTGACTAGTCCATGCCTTTCTATGTGACAATTAATCCCATCTCCCAGGATTGATGCTACTAATTTGTCCACCACTGACCTAAGACAACTGGCCAGGAATTCCCATGCCTGCCCGGCCCACTTCACATTTTGCATAAGTTTGAGCTCATCCAAAGTTCTGCCTCCTGTATTCTAACTCACCATATTCCTTTCGCCCAATTGCTCCACTACTGGCAGCTTCAACTGCCTAGGTCCAAAGCTTTGGAAATTCCTTCCTCAATAGGACCACATGTTTAACTAAATTCTTTAAAAAAAGACTGCTGCCCTAATATTTTCATACATGTCTCCATGTCAACCTTTGTTTAATAATATTACTATGCGCATATTGGGACATTTTACTACCTTAACCGGGCATGGCAAAACCGGTGACAAGTATGAGAAGGGAGGTGGTCAATGCAGGACTGAGGGCGTTGTACTTAAATACATGCAGCAAACGGAACACGGTAAACAAGCTTCTTGCACACATTGAAACTGGCCGCTACGATGTTGTCGGCATCACATAGGCATGGCTGCAAGGGGATCAGGGCTGGGATCTGAAGGGTATGTCCTATCGAAAGGACAGGCAGATGGGCAAATGGAGCAGGGGTTCATTGTTAGTAAGGAATTAAATTAAATCGATAGCAAGATGCGATATAGGATCAGAAGGCATTGAATCTCTGTGGGTAGAGTTGAGGAATCACAAAGGTAAAAAGACCCTGATGGGACAGAAAATAAATCAGGAGATAAAAAAGGCATATAAAATGGCAATATTAAAATAATCATGGGGGACTTGAATATGTGGGTGGACTGGGAAAATCAGGTTGGTAGTGGATGCCAAGAAAAGGAATTTGTGGAATGACTAAGAGATGATTTTTTGGAGCAGCTTGTGATCGGAGCCAACTTGGGAACAGGCAATTCTGGATTTGGTGAATGAGGCAGACTTGCTTAGGAAACTTCCAGTCAAGGAACCCCTAGGGGGCAGTGACCACAATACGATAGAATTTACCCTGCAGTTTGAGGAAGAAGCTGGAATCAGATATAACGGTATTACAATTAAATAAAGGTAACTACAAAGACATGAGGGAGGAGCTGGTCAGAGTTGATTGGGAAGGGAAGCCTAGCAGGGAAGACTGTGGAACAGCAATGGCAGGGGTTTTTGAGGGGTTATTTGGGAAGCACAGCAAAAATTCATCCCAAGGAGGAAACATCCATCAACATCCATGGCTGATGAGGGGAGTCAAGGACAGCATAAAAGCCAAAGAAAAAGCATACAAAGTGGCAAGAATTAGTGGGAAGCCAGAGGATTGGGAAGCCTTCAAAGGCGAGCAGAGGACAACTAAAAAAGCGATAAGGGGGGAGAAGACGAAATAGGAGTGTAAGCGAGCTAGTAATATAAAAGAAGATAGGGAGGTTGGAGAAGAAGTAACAGGAAACAAAGAAATGGCAGAGGAACTGAATTGTTACTTTGCATCAGTCTTCACGGTGAAAGACACCAGTGGGATACCAGAGCTCCAGGAGAATCTGGGAGCAGAGATGAGTGTAGTGGCCATCATGAAGGAGAAGGTTCTGGAGAAACTGAAAGGTCTGAAGGTGGATAAATCACGAAACCCAGGGTTCTAAAGGAGGTAGCTGAGGAGATTGTGGAGGCATTGGTGGTGATCTTTCAGAATTCACTGGAGGCAGGGAGGGTCTCAGAGGACTGGAAAATGGCTAATGTAACACCCCTGTTTAAGATGGGAGGGGGGGGCAGAAGACGGGAAATGATAGGCCTGTTAGCCTGACTTCGGTCATTGGTAAGATTTCAGAGTCCATTATTAAAGATGAGATTGCGGAGTACTTGGAAGTGCATAATAAAATAGGACTGAGTGAGCACGGCTTCATCAAGGGGAGGTCATGTCTGTTAGAATTCTTTGAGAAGTCTGCCTCACAGCATCAAGGTCCCAGGTTCAATTACAGCTCTGGGTCACTGTCCGTGTGGAGTTTGCACATTTTCCTCGTGTCTGCATGGGTCTCACTCCCACAACCCAAAAGATGTGCAAGTTAGGTGGATTGGCCACACTAAACTGCCCCTTAATTGGAAAAAAGAAATAATTGGATACTTTAAATTTTAAAGAACAAGAATTCTTTGAGGAGGTAACAAGGAAATTAGACAAAGGAGAACCAGTGGACATGATTTATTTTGATTTCCAGAAGGCCTTTGACAAGGTGCCACATAGGAGACTGTTAAATAAGTTAAGAGCCCATGGTGTTAAGGGTCAGATCCTGGTATGGATAGAGAATTGGCTGACTGGCAGAAGGCAGAGGATGGGGATAAAGGACCTTTTTCAGGATGGCAGCTGATGACTAGGGCTTGAATACAAGAGCAGAGATGTACTTCTGAGGCTGTAGATGGCTCTGGTCAGACCCCATTTGGAGTATTGAGAACAGTTTTGGACCCCATATCTAAGGAAGGAAATGCTGGCCTTGGACAGAGCCCGGAGGATGATCCCTGAAATGAAGAGCTTGTCATACAAGGAGTGGTTGAGGACTCTGGGTCTGTACTCGTTGGGAGTATAGAAGGATGAGGGTGTTATTATTGAAACTTGTAGAATACCGCGAGGTCTGGATAGAGTAGACGTGGAGCGAATGTTTTCACTGGTAGGAAAAAATAGAACCAGAGGGCACAACCTTAGACTAAAGGAACGATCCTTTAAAACAGAGATGGAGGAGGAATTTCTTCAGCCAGAGGGTGGTGAATCTGTGGAACTCTTTGCCGCAGAAGGCTGTGGAGGCCAAATCACAGAGTGTCTTCAAGACAGAGATAGATAGGTTCTTGATTAATAAGGGGATCAGGGGTTATGGGGAGAAGGCAGAAAAATGGCGACGAGAAAAATGTCAGCCATAAATGAATGGCGGAGCAGACTTGATGGGCCGAGTGGCCTAATTCTGCTCCTATGTCTTATGGTCTTAACGGTGCTATATAAAGGCAAAAATAAGCAAAATATTGAAATCTGAAACAGTGCATATACTGAACATTAGTGGAAAACTCAACTTGTCTGGTAGACGCTTGATTTTCCTGTCTTCTCTGTCTATATAATTGCAAGCATGGTTGCTTGGATAGCAGTGGTCTCTAGTATTACCACATGGCTAGCATGATCCAACCAGTAATGGTTAGAATAAACCAGACAGTAACAATATGAAAACTCTTGTACCTCAGCAGATTTATGGTCTATTGTTCTCAAGATAACATTTTTAATGGTAAATAAAGTTTTTCTTAAGCATAGAGATACATTTGAAAAGCTGCAGTAACATTCAATATATACAAATTCAAAATGTACATTAAACATGCACAAATTAATGTTATCCTCGTTTTCTTCCTATACCCAGTCATTCCTCATCTGTATGCGACTCCTAATACCTTTTGTTATCAATGAATTCAGATTCTGGGCTCTCAACTGACAACTTTTCACCAGGCACATTCAGTTGCTCGGCAACTTTATCTCACTAAAATGCTCAGCAAAGGAATCTCCATCCGCCCTTTTTCATCTGGTTAAACCTGTTCTTACCTTGAATAATTTTTCGCAATTCCATTTACATTCTCAAAATAATTAGTACCACAATGGGAACCTGCATGGCTTCACATCATATCTTTCAGTAAGATATAAACATCTTTGTTCCGGTAATACTCAGGCTCTCAGTCTCCTCGTCCATACATTGATGGCTGTGAACCCTATGCTATGTGCTCCAATCCTGAAAATGTTATTAATTATGCTTCCACAATTCAGCCACTCCTCACCTACAGAGTCCATTTCACATTCCTCACTCCCATCCTGGAGTTTTCCCTCTAGTAATAGACTTTTCATGAACATCTCTAACAAGCTCACCACCAGGACAGGCAGTGGCATAGTGGTGCTGTCACTAGACTAGTAATCAGAGACCTAGGGTATTGCTCTGGAGAGCCAGGGTAATGCCCTGGAGATCCGGGTTCAGATTCCATTGTGACAGGTGATGAAATTTGAAATGAATGATGACCATTAAACTACTGCCAATTGTTGTAAAAACCCATCTGGTTCACTAATGTCCTTTTGGGAAGGAAATCTGCCATCCTTACCCAGTCTGGCCTACATGTGACTCCATCCACAGTAATGGGACAAAGAGTCATCCAGACTCAAAACGATAGCTCCTTTCTCTCTCCACAGATCATAGATGCTGTCAGACCTGGTGAGATTGTTCAGTATTTTTTGTTTTGTTTCAGATTCCAGCATCCGCAGTAATTTGCTTTCACCCACAGTAATGTGGTTGACCCTTAAATGCCCCCTCAAAGACAATTAGGGACAAGCAAGCAAACACCCCTTTAAAGAATTTTTAAAACTCCCATGATTACAAATGGAACTCTAAAGACTTCATCCTGATCTCAATTTCTTGGTCAGATTCACCCTGATGACTATTTCAATCACCAGAGCTTCCGAAATGTAATTTTTCTCAGCCAAGAATTTTACTTTGTTGCGATCAACAGGTTCTTGATCACATTTGGCTTGGGCATGGGGAGGTCATGGTCAAATAACATGCACTACACTCACACATGAAGAATGTCAACTAAATGTCTTTTAAAAAATATAGCCTCAGCCAACATCCAACAGTACCAAGGATGAGATATTAGCATGAAAGCAGGAGTGAGAGAAATCGTTGCAAGCAGTGAAAAAAAAAGAAACCCTTATTGCAACATGATAAAAACTATCTCGTTTTGTGCTGACTTACCATTGGTCCTTTGTGTAAGAGCTTGTGCTTTTAGGAAGCCCTCTGCAAAACCAGTTTTAAATGCATCTTGATGCGCCTCAGGAATATTTTTTGTTTTGATCAAGCTGTCCAAATTTTCAACCTCTCGGCCTCGGTCCCTCAACAGAAGCCCCTACAAGAAAAAAAGTCAACTGTACTAAAGCTTTTTCTAAGAGGAGGTTATGCTAAAATTGACAGATTAATATCATTGCTTACCTTAATAAATGAAGGAGGAGCAATATTTTCTGATTCAACTAAATGCTCAGATGCTGCTAGTCTCCTTGCTCTTGACCTCAGCGTTTTAAATCCACGTATTTGTTCTTGGACTTAAAAAGATTAGCATTTCTTAATACTACTTCACGTGTCATTGATCATTTGAATGCAAGAATTAACAGTTAATATCTCAAATACATACTTGGGGACAGATGGAGATTGGAACAGAGAGTCTGTAGTGGCCTGGCATGCTGTCGAGAAAGCGGAGACGCACGTAGCACATTGAAGAAATTACTTGAAAACCCTAGAAACAGAACTGATGCTTAAATGTCCATAGTGGTAAACTAACAACACATTTATATTAAAACCTTGTTGTTAGAAGTCAGAGCACAGTTGATCATTACAATTTTTTGAGGATAAAAGATTTGTCCAACATGTCATTCTGTAACCAAGTTGTAATGTTTAGGAGCAGTTTCTATGTGACCCATTTCTTTCATTCTGCAAACAGAGATTAGCTACTGCAGCAGCTCTGCCTAAAGAAAATAATTCTGCAAATACCCACATGAATCTATTCTCTCATTTGTTCTTCAACCTCATCCCTCTGATCGCCTCTTGTGCAAGCCGTCCTACCTTTACTCCATTAATGTTGACTGTGCCTGCAGTCACCTGGACCCAACTCTCCAGATCATTTACCTGTTTTCCTTGGTTAAGGACCTTGCTAAAAATCCACCCATGACAAAGTTTTCAATTGCTTTCCTCGTACCATTTTTTGGGCTCAGCATCCATTTCTTTTAATCATTTTCTGTGAAGTGCTTTGGGATGTTTACCTACATTAATTGGACTAGTTAAATCAAAGTGATTGCAATGCAAAAATGTGAGGCTATTAACACAAAATATGGAGTATATGAAATCTGTAAATAAAAACACGGTAATAAAATTTCAGAGTCAAAGATTTTGGTCAAAATCTCCACCCGGACAGTGACCCAGAGCCGGGATCGAACCTGGGACCTCGGCGCCGGGAGACAGCAGGGCTAACGACTGCGCCACCGTGCTGCCCGGTCAAAATTGGACTTGATGGTATTTTCAACTTTCTTTTCGAGCAAGGCTAGAAAACAATTATACCCACACTGAATTCCTTATCTCATACCTTCACTTAAAATATAGATTTCCAAGCATCATATACAAAACAAAATTTATTACATTCACATAATAGCCATTAAGTTGGCGAGAAACATAAAACTTAAAGTAAAACTATTAAAGAATAATAACATGTAAATATTCTTGAATGCAAAGCTCGTCAAAAGTGAATGTTTGTTTTTGCTGATCATACAGTCAGAGGCTACTGTCATCCTGCTGCTAAGTGGGTGAATCAAATTCAATGATGCTTTGACCCAAGTTTACCGATGGCCTGAACACAGATATACTAGTATGTACTTCATAGAATCATAGATTCCCTGCATTGCAGGAGGCTATTTGGCCCATTAAGTCTGCACCAACCAAAAAGCAACCTACCCAGTCCCACTACCCTGTAATCCCACCTAACCGTTGGACACTAAGGGATAATTTAGAACATAGAACATACAGTGCAGAAGGAGGCCATTCGGCCCATCGAGTCTGCACCGATCCACTTAAGCCCTCACTTCCACCCAACCCCGTACCCAATAACCCCTCCTAAACTTTTTGGACACTAAGGGCAATTTAGCATGGCCAATCCACCTAATCTGCACGTGTTTGGACTGTGGGAGGGAACCGGAGCACCCGGAGGAAACTCACGCAGGCACGGGGAGAACGTGCAGACTCCGCACAGTGACCAAGCAGGGAATTGAACCTGGGACCCTGGCGCTGTGAAGCCACAGTGATAACCACTTGTGCTACCATACTGCCCTTACTTGGCCAATCCACCTAACCTGCATATCTTTGGACTGTGGGAGGAAACTGGAGCACCCGGAAGAAACCCAAGCAGACAGGGGGAGAATGTGCAAACTCAAGGTTGCAATCGAGCCTCGGTGCGTGGCGCTGTGGGGCAGCAGTGCTAATCATTGCACTATCTTGGCTTATATAGGGCGGCACGGTAGCACAGTGGTTAGCACCGTTGCTTCACAGCGCCCGGGTCCCAAGTTCGATATCCGGCTTGGGTCACTGTCTGTGCGGAGTCTGCACTTTCTCCCGGTGTCTGCTTGGGTTTCCTCTGGGTGCTCCGGTTTCCTCCCACAAGTCCGAAAGACTTGCTTGTTAGGTGATTTGGACATTCTGAATTCTTCCTCAGCGTACCCGAACAGGCGCTGTAATGTGGCGACTAGGAGATTTTCACAGTAACTTCAGTGCAGTGTTAGCCTACTTGTGATAGTAATAAAGATCATCAAACCTACAAAATGGCATGGGAAATTGGTGGAATGGGCAACAGATGGCAGGTGAATCACAATGTGCAGAAATGTAAAGTCATTCATTTTGGTAGAAAGACCATGGGTACAAAAGGGTACAAATCGGAAGGAGGTGCAGGAACAGAGAGACCGAGGTGCATATGTGTATAAGTCACTGCAGGTAGCAGGACAGTCTGAGAGTGGTGAATAAAGCATACAGTACTCCAGAATTCATTAATAGGGTAATTGGGTTCAAGAGCAAGGAGGTTATATTGAACTTGTGCAAGACACTAGCTCGGCCTCAGATGTAGCATTGAGTCCAATTATGAGAACTTTACTTCAAGAAGAATGGGAAGGCATTGAAGAGAGTGAAGAATAGATTTAAGAGAATGGTTCCAGGGATGAGGAACTTCAGTTATGAAGAGAAAAGGTGGCTGAGAGGAGATTTGATAAAGGTATTCGAAATCATGAGGCGCCTGAGAGTAGATAGGGAGAAACTGTACCCCTTCATAAAAGAATCAAGAACAAGAAGGTACTTAAGTAATTGGGAAAAGAAGCATCAGCAATATTTTTAAAAAATGTTTTCACAAAGCGAGTGATTAAGGTCTGGAATGCATTGCCTCAGAATGTGATGAAGGCAGATTCAATCAAAACATTCAAAAGGAATTAGATAGTTATCTGAAAAGGAACAACGTGCAGGGTTACAGGGAGAAGGCAGGAAAATGGCACTGAATTGCTCATTCGGACAGCCGGTGCAGGCATGGTGGGCTAAATGACCCCCTTCGGGTTGTAACAATTTTGTGATTCTATGTTAACTGAATAGTTATTACAGAACAACAACGGGGCGGCACGGTAGCACAGTGGTTTGATTCCCAGCTTGGGTCACTGTCTGTGCAGAGTCTGCACCTTCTCCCAGTGTCTGCGTGGGTTTCCTCCGGGGGCTCCAGTTTCCCTCCACATTCTGAATTCTCCCTCAGCGTACCCGAACAGGATATGGAATGTGGCAACTAGGGGCTTTTCACAGTAACTTCATTGCGGTGTTAATGTAAGCCAACTTGTGATACTAATAAAGATTATTATTACTACAAGATTCTTTCACGTGCTGATGACGACCTTTACAGAGGATACAAGCTCTTTTACGCTTCTCTAGCATTTCTAGTTTTTGTTTCCAGCATTTTTTAAAAAAATCTTTAAACCCCTTTCCTGCTGTCCAAACTGTGCTGACAATAAAAAAACCTGGAAAGCAGTTAGTGCATTGAATTTACCCTGTAATCTTACAAAGTTGTTGCCCTGGTGATTTCTCACCCAATGGTAATTTAGGTTGGTGAACTCAGCCAGCTGTTTTGTCCATTAGTTTTAATGGATAGAAAAGCTATTGAGCCCAGACCACTGCCACCAACTTCCCAATGTGAGTTCTCAATGAGGTGGAGCTCCAAGCTATTTCATGATGTTTAGCTTTCATTATCCATTGTGTTCTAGCTGATCCTATAAAAACGACTACCTCATCCAGCTCCCCCAATTTCAATCTGAACACAGTCCCATTCAAGATTAAGCTAGTATTTTTTCAGATGCTTGTTCAACTGTTAACAGCACTTCTTAAAAATCTAGATCACCAACTCTTTTAAAAAAACGTTTACAATAAAATTTAACTTGAATAATTGAGGCACTCATTCACAAACAAGGAGCCAAGTTAACACAATATTCGATACACAAATAATATGTAAAATGCATGGGGGCATTACTTATTCATGCTGTGACCCATATTCAGTTTTCAGTTAATTAACACAGGAAACAAAGCTGCATGTTTTTGGTGTCAATAGCATAATCCATCTGCTGGCAAGTTTAACTTGCCCTGTGGTAGCTGATAAATGGATTTACTGGCTATCAGCAGACCAGTCTCTGTTTGCACCCTTCTTAAAAGGGAATGTTGCTTTCTTGTGGCCTGTTTCCAGGGTGACACATTCCCAACTGCTACACAGCTGTGCACTTTAGAAAGAACATGGGGTATCACCTACTGAAGTTACAGATATTAAAGGCTCTGGAAATAGTGTGGGAAGATGGGAGTGGAGGTAGAGGGTTTGCTGTAATGGTCACCCCATTATAAGAAGGATATCTGGTCACCGTATTATAGGAAGGATATTGTTAAACTAGAAAGAATGCAGAAGAGAATTACGAAGATGCTACCAGGACTTAATCGTCTGAGCTACAAGGAGAGGCTGGAACATTTTTCTCTGGAGCGTAGGAGGATTAGGGATGATCTTATAGAGGTTTATAAAATAATGAGGGGCATAGATCAGGTAGATAGTCAACATCAACATCTTTTCCCAAAGGTAGAGAAGTCTAGAACTAGAGGACATAGGTTTAAGGTGAGGGATACATAAGGGACCAGAAGGGAAATTTCTTCAAACAGAGGGTAGTGAGCATCTGGAATCAGCTGCCAGAGGCAGTGGAAGAGGTGGGTACAATCTTTTCATTTAAAAAACAGTTAGATAGTTACATGGGCAGGGTGGACATAGAGGGATATGGGCCAAATGCAGACAAGTGGGACTAGCTTAGTGATAGAAATGGGCGGCATGGACAAGCTGGGCCGAAGGGCCTGTTTCCATGCTGTAAACATCTATGACTTGAATCTTGTTGGGTGGTGGAGCAAGCAGAAAGGACCGACTGGCTCTGCCAGCTCTTTTATATGTCAGAGTCAGAAGCTTACAATAATTCAGAGATTCTATTATCTCTTATTTCTATTTTCCTTTAGGGCAACCGTCTCTATTATGAAGGATAGCCAAGGTCCACTGTATTTTGTTAGAACGTGATTAAGATTTAAAATTTTATACTAAATGGAAACGGCATCAATACAGATGTTTGACCCAACTTCAATACTAAGAATCAGCAAGACATTACTTTGCACTACAAAGCTACTGCTGACTTCTGAATATTTCCCATCACTAGTCACACGTACATGGTGTGAAATACAGCGCCTGCCTCATATGAACACCACTCCCAATCCCATGCCTAATGAAACCTATGCACTATCTCTAGTAGGAATCCACTCCAACAGAGGGTCTGTTTTTTTTTACGCCCCAGTTATTGCACAGCCAAGATTGACTCGGGACACATTGACAATCAAATCTAGCTGCAGAGTCTCCAAGTCGGTCAATTGTCACCCGTTTTCCAGTGATCAGTAAAAGAAATGCTCGTTCTCATGTCTAGGCTTCAAGATTACTGGTAAGATGAAAGGTGGCTCTAAAGTAAGGTGCTCTGCATTTAAAGGGTAGAATTTGAACAAGACTACAAAAGGAAAAAAAATTGTTCCTCACCATGTTTATTTTCAAAGAAGGACTGTGATGAAACATGGGACATTTGCCACTGTGATGGCTGTTCAGCATTTGAGTCACTTGGAGATAAACATGGGAGTAATCTGTCTGCCAATTCAGCGAGCTGGCTGGTTTTCAAATCAGAAAGTCCAAATTCCCTTAGGTTAAGCACAGGCTGCAAAAAAAATGTTCAAAGAAATTAATAAATGTAAATGCTAAATACATTTCATATTGCTTAATAAATATATATATATTGTAACATCAACATCACTGTTAAAACTGCTGCCAAATTATCTTTTAAACCATTCCTCCTTAATATTCAACCAACTTCCAAAAACTCAACATTTAAAATATTAAGACAAATTTTAGTAAACAAGACTACTTTGGCTTTACACAATCATAAAACAGATCTGGGTAGCTAGAATGGACCACATTGTGATTAGTTTGGAGTGCTGAGTTCAAAGCCAAGAAACCAATGGAGACGGGTGAAAAGAGAAAATATTTGTGGGAATGGGTTAAAGGCTTACTGTGAATAGAAACTTTAAGGTTGCATCTTGCTGAATGGAAGGGCAAGAAGCCGCGCACTCCTGGAGAATAAATGGTGCCGTAGAACAGAGAGATCTGGGGGTGCAAATACACAAACCACAAGTACCAACACAGGTTAATAAGACAATGTAAAAAAAAAAACAAGAGTGTGGTTCATTTCTAGAGAGAAATAGAATAAAAAGCAGATATGTTATGCTAAACTAGTCTAAAATGTTGGTTAAACAACATTCATGAGCACACTGAACAGGATAGAGACATTGAAGAACGAGCAAAACAATACTACCATAATAATAAAAATCAGATTGTGCCCACTAGGAAAGATTGAACAGATTGGTGTTCTTTAAAAATAAATCCGATAAAGGTCTTTTACACCACGGTTGCACAGTGGTTAGTACTGCTGCCTCACAACGCCAGAGACCCGGGTTTAGCCTTGGGTCATCATCTATGTGGAATTTGTACGTTCTCCCAGTGTCTGCGTGGATTTCCACCAGGTGCTCCGGTTTCCTCCCATAGCCCAAAGATATGCAGGCTAGGTGGATTGCCCATGTTAAAATGCCCCTTAGGTGTCCAGGGGTGTGCAGGTTGGGTTATGGGTTTAAAAGGATAGGGCAGAGTGGACATGGGTAGACTACTCTTTCGAAGGGTCGATGTAGACTCAATGGGTCGAATGGCCGCCTTCTGCGCCGTAGGGATTCTATGATTCGACAAGGATTTGATAGGGTAGAGATCAAAATTATGTTTACACTTGCAAGAGAGATGAGAACTGTGTCCATAAATATAAAATAAGACATATGAGCAGGCTACGCCAACTGACAGCAAGTCTGGATACCTTTTTTAATAATCTAATTTAATAATCTTAATTGTCACAAGTAGGCTTACATTAACACTGCAATGAAGTTACTATGAAAAGTCCCTAGTCGCCACATTCCGGTGCCTGTCCGGGTACACTGAGGGGGAATTCAGAATGTCCAAATTACCTAACAGCACTTGGGACTTGTGGGAGGAAACCGGAGCACCGGGAGGAAACCCACGCAGACACAGGGAGAACATGCAGACTTCGCACAGATAGTGACCCAAGCCGGGAATCGACCTGGATCCCTGCCACCGTGAAGCAACAGTGCTAACCACTGTGGTACCATGCCGTCCATATGCCACCGTGCCACGCTTCAGGCCCAGGCCAAGTGGCAAATCACATTCACACCACATAAGTGTCAGACAATGACTGTAGCATAACGGGTTAGTCGCTATCATGATAAAAAGTAACAAATAGCATTGGCGATGTCAGATCACTGTGTTCTGGAAGGAGTTTTGTGTTGATGTATCCGTCTGCATAGTTGATGAGTGTTTAGAAGTTCTTTGAGACCTTGTTTCCAGTAGTCTATGTTAAATGCACCTTGGGACCATTTATGATACTTCGATGACCATCTCCAACAAAAGAGACTCGAAGCATCTCCCTCTCGGCATTCAATGGCAATATCATTGCCGAATCTTCCTCTAATAATATCCTGGGAGTGACCATTGATCACCGATCATAAACTCAGCTGGACCAGCCATATAAATATTGTCACTACAAGCGCAGTACAGACAGTGTGAATTCTGCAGCGTGTAACCCATCTCCAAAAGCCTGCCCACCATCTACAAGCTCAAGCCAGGAACGTGATAGAATACTACCCATTAGTGTTCAATTCTGGTCGCTAGTGTTCAATTCTGGTCGCCACACTATCAGAAGGATGTGGAGGCTTTAGAGAGGGTGCAGAAGAGATTTACCAGAATGTTGCCTGGTATGGAGGGCATTAGCTATGAGGAGCGGTTGAATAAACTCGGTTTGTTCTCACTGGAACGAAGGAGGTTGAGGGGCGACCTGATAGAGGTCTACAAAATTATGAGGGGCATAGGCAGAGTGGATAGTCAGAGGTTTTTCCCCAAGGTAGAGAGGTCAATTACTAGGGGGCATAGGTTTCAGGTGCGAGGGGCAAGGTTCAGAGTAGATGTACGAAGCAAGTTTTTTACACCGAGGGTAGTGGGTGCGTGGAACTCGCTACCGGAGGAGGTGGTGGAAGCAGGGACGATAGTGACATTTAAGGGGCATCTTGACAATACATGAATAGGATGGGAATAAAGGGATACGGACCCAGGAAGTGTAGAAGATTGTAGTTTAGTCGGGCAGCATGGTCGGCACGGGCTTGGAGGGCCGAAGGGCCTGTTCCTGTGCTGTACATTTCTTTGTTCTTCGTTCTTTATTTGCCAGGGTGAGTGCAGCTCCAACAACACTCAAGGACCAATTAAGAAAAAGCAGCCACTATCATCCACTACCTTAAACATTCACTCACTCCACCAGTAATGCACACGGTGTACAAGATGCACTGCTGAAACTCACCAAGGCTTCTTTGCCAGCGCCTTCCTAACCTGCAACTTCTACCACCGAGAAGGTCAAGACAGCAGATGCATGGGAACACTGTCTTCAAGTTCTCCTCCAAGTCACTCACCATCCTGACTTGGAAATACATTTCGATTTCTTCACTGTCACTGGTGAACTCCCTTCCTAACAGCACACGAAGTGCGGCTACATTACATGGTCTGCAACAGTTCATGTAGGCAGCCCACCACCACCATCTCAAGGACAAGTAGGGATGAACATTAAATGATTCCCTTGCCCTCTTTTTTTTTTTAAAGTAATCTGTAGCCAGTTTCAAATATTTTCCCAATCTTCTGGCCTACCAATCTTTGCAGCATTGTACATCTCTTTCAATTTGACACCAATCTCAATGTCCTTCAGCATGGATGGTGCATAATCTTCGTCGAGTCTCTGGGCAGCTCGGTGGCACAGTGGTTAGCACTGCTGCCTCACAGCACCAATGTCCTAGGTTCGATCCCGGCAGTGGATCACTGTCCATGTGGAGTTTGCACATTCTCCCCGTGTTTGCTTGGGTTTCACCCCCACAACCCAAAGATGTGCGCATTAGGTGGATTGGCCACACTAAATTGCCTCTTAATTGGAAAAAAAATGAATTGGGTACCCTAAATTTATTTATTTTTTAAAATCTTTGCTTCACAGCTCCAGGGTCCCAGGTTCGATTCCCCGCTGGGTCACTGTCTGTGCGGAGCCTGCACGTTTTCCCCGTGTCTGCGTGGGTTTCCTCCGGGTGCTCCGGTTTCCTCCCACAGTCCAAAGATGTGCATGTTAGGTGGATTGGCCAAGCTAAATTGCCCTTAGTGTCCAAAATTGCCCTTAGTGCTGGGTGGGGTTACTGGGTTATGGGGATAGGGTGGAGGGGTGGACTTGGATAGGATGCTCTTCCCAAGAGCCGGTGCAGACTCGATGGGCCGAATGGCCTCCTTCTGCACTGTAAATTCTATGTAATTCTTTGTAGAGTCTCTCTTTCTCAATGGAATAGATCTTTGTTGAGAGTTATGAAATATCTTAAATGTCTGCCACTGCTTCTCGACTGTTTTACTTTATACGCTATTTTCTCAGTTCACTTTAACCATCTCCATCTTCATATCTTTGCAATTACCTTTATTTAATTTTAAGATGCTAATTTCAGACACAAATTTATCACGCTCAAACTGAATGTGAAATTCCAGCACGTTATGATCACTCTTTCCAAGAGGACCCTTTAGAGTACTATAGCTCAAGATTAAAACCACCTACAATCATTGCAATCTCTTTCTTACAAGCCCCCATTATTTCTTGATTTATACTCCCTGCAGTGTAGCAACTGTCAGCGGACCTCTTTGCTATTTCTTATCTCCACCCGAATAATTCTGCATTTTGATATTCCAAACCAAGGCAATTTCTCACCACTCTACTGATCTCTGATCCTTAACAGACATACCACATCTCCTTTTCCTTTCTTCCTTCCCTTCCAAAATGTCAAATACCCTTCAATATTCAGATCCCAGTTGGTCACCTTGCTATCATGTTCTGTAACAGTTACCATATCACTAATTTATTTAAATTTGTTCTATCAATTCAACCATGGTGCTATGAATGTTGCATTCATTTGGAAGAAGAGCTTTTAATTTGGTCTTTTGGCTATTTTTCACTACTCTGAGCTTACTTGCCAATGCACTCTTATGTTTGTATGCTCTGTCCCTTCCTGTCACACTCTGGCTATTACCGTAACGTTATCCTGCATTATTGCCTTGTTTTCTTTCTCTAACTTTCCCAATCTTCAATCACGTGAACCCTCCCCCTACTATTTAGCTCAAAGCCATCTCTGCAGCCCTAATTATATGATTCACCTGTACAACGATGAAGTGAGATTCAAGTGAAGGCTTCCCAATGGTATAACCCCACTTTCACCAGTACAGTGACAGTGTCCCGAAAGTGAAACAAAACTCATTTCTCTCACACCAATCTTTGAGCGAGGTATTCAAGCCATTTACACTCTGCAAATTTGTTCATGGCATTGTTAATAATCTAAACATTTGTGACTTTTTTAAATTTAGTTCCTGACAGAACCGTTTTCCTCATCCTACCTATGCCATTGTACCCAGGTGCACTGGGACAACTGGATCCTTCCTCTCCCACTCCAAGTTTCTCTCTCAACACTAAGGGATATTCTTAACCCTGGCAGACAACGCAGAGAACAACTCTATATCTCTCGAAATACATTTCCCCCAACTACAACTAGATTCCTTGTTGCTCCCCCCAACTGAATGGCTTCCTGCACCATGGTCAGTTTGTTCATCCTCCCCACAGTCCCTGCTCTCATGCACATAGGCTGTACAAACTCAAAGCTGTTCAACAATTGCAGCAGCTAAGGCTCCTCCGTTGTTATCTTCTGGATCCCCACAGCTGCCAGAGTCATAACCTCCTGTCCCTGACCACAGTCCAAATCTAAAATACGTAGCCTAAGGGATGGTCTGCCTCCTTAAACAAGGTTTTTTAAAATGTTATTCTTGGGGGTCAGTGATCGGAGCATGGGGGCAGCTGCATTTATGAGAACTCCTGCTCTGCTTGACTTTTAACCCGTTTTGATTGTCCGTTTACACATTTCTTTTCTGTCTTTTCTTTGTTTTCTTGGCATAGATAGTTTGTACTGTGTCCCGAGATTTGTTGGTCAATATTTCAGCACCATTTGAGTCGCGACAAAATGCTTATATCCTTGCTGATTCATGTGGCTAGGAGTGGGGTGGAGACTTCTCATTGGTGGCGCACCTGCATTTGGGAGGCTACCTATGCTGATAGTGCAGCGTGTTCCGACGGATAATGTCTGCTAGTGATGATGTTGATACGTCCGAATGTCTTAGCTCTGCGGTGCAGGTTGTCATGCCCAATTTCAAGAGATGCGAGGCTTTGGAAGTGCATGAGGAGATTCGAGTAATGGAGAGAGCACTGCCCTTGGTGGATCAAAGGAGCACATTTAATTCTGTTTCCGAGACCTGGGACTGGGTGGGCTTTCCTACCCCTGCTCCTATGCTGTCCTGTTGCTGATGTCAGTCGGTCGGGGTCCGGGATGGCCGAGACTGCCGGGTCACTCTCTCTCCCTCTCTTTCTTCCCCCCCCCCCCCCCCCCCCCCCCCACACGCACACACACACCCACCCCCACCCCCCACCCCCGAGCCTGGGTTGATGGCCACAGGTTCAAGTGACACAGCATGTTGGAAGCAATGAGGTATCATTGGTGAGCAATTTTGGGCCCCACACCTCAGGAAGGACATACTGGCACTGGAGCAGGTCCAGCGGAGATTCACACGGATGATCCCAGGAATGGTAGGCCTAACATACGATGAACGTCTGAGGATCCTGGGATTATATTCATTGGAGTTTAGGAGGTTGAGGGGAGATCATATAGAAACTTACAAGATAATGAATGGTTTAGATAGGGTGGATGTAGGGAAGTTGTTTCCATTAACAGGGGAGACTAGGACCCGGGGGCACAGCCTTAGAATAAAAGGGAGTCACTTTAGAACAGAGATGAGGAGAAATTTCTTCAGCCAGAGAGTGGTGGGTCTGTGGAATTCATTGCCACAGAGGGCGGTGGAGGCCGGGACGTTGAGTGTCTTTAAGACAGAAGTTGATAAATTCTTGATTTCTCGAGGAATTAAGGGCTATGGAGAGAGAGCGGGTAAATGGAGTTGAAATCAGCCATGATTGAATGGTGGAGTGGACTCGATGGGCCGAATGGCCTTACTTCCACTCCTATGTCTTATGGTCTTATCATGCTTCGATTGTTAGAACTCACCAATTACCTACCTGTACCCCTAATGAATGCCTCCAGGCCTCAGCTCTCTAGTCTTGTCATCTCCAGGTCTTTTTCTTGGACCGCTCCTTTTTGTAAAAAGCCACAACGGCACCTTCTCCCACCTCACCAAATTTACAAATTTAAGCACTCGGTCTCCAGCTGCACCTTCATCTGACTTACTTGGTGCATGTCACTAATAAATCTAATAGGGAATTCAAAAGAAATGCCTGTTCTTAGAGTGTGGTTAGAATATGAAATCTGCTACCAGTAGGAATAGCTACTCCCAATTTGGTCTCCTCTACATTGGGGAGACCAAACGCAGACTGGGTGACTGTTCTGCAGAACACCTTCATTCAGTCCGCAAGCATGACCCCAAGCTTCTAGTCGTTTGTCATTTCAACATGGTATCTTGCTCTCAAGCCCACATATCTGGCCTCGGACTGCTCCAATGAAGCCCAATGCAAACACAACAACGCCTTATCTTCCAATTAGGCACATCACAGCCTTCTGGATTCGGAATTCAACAAAGTTAGACTGTAAGCCTTCCTTTCCATCTTGACTCGACTCTTCTCTTTCTCTACCCCCCCCCCCCCCCTGTTTTTGTTATTCAATTCACTTGGCTTGCCCTACACAATACCACCCTTCCCCCAAATGACCACTGCCGCTTGTTGTTCAGTTTTGCTCTCACGGAGCACTAACCTGTTCTCCAATTAACACATTCTGCTATCCTACCTTTGCCACTACTAAAATTCTTGGTCCCGAATGTTACCATTAACAACCCCATTGTCTCATGGTCACAACATCTTTGTCAATCCCTCTTTAACTGACTTTCCATTCTGCTCCACCCCTCTCTCCAAGAATATAATTCATCACATTTCTATCTCTTTCCAATTTAAAAGGGTCATATAGGAATTGAAACATTAACTTCACTTCTCTCTCCACTGATACTGCCAGACGTAGAGTTGATCCAGCATTTTCTTTTTATTTCAGATTTTCAGAATCTGCAGTATTTTCCTTTTATCTGGTTTATTTCTACCCTGCCCAACATTTAAGTTCTCTGTTTAGACTGTTTCTCTTCTCCTTCACATGCCACAAAGTAATACCTTTTATCCTTAGATCGCCATGCTTTTGGCATTCATCAAACATAAGGTAATGTTGTTTATTTCTCTGGAAACATGTGAAATACAGTTGCCCTACAGCACTAATTGTCCATTGCGGTCCCTTGGCGGCACGGTAGCACAGTGGATGGCACTGTTATTTCACAGCACCAGGGATCCGGATTCGATTCCCAGCTTAGGTCACTGCCTTCTGTGGAGTCTACCCGTGCTCCCCGTGTCTATGTGGGTTTCTTCCGGGTGCCCCAGTTTCCTCCCACAAGTCCTGAAAGACGTGCTTGATTGGTGAATTGGACATTCTGAATTCTCCCTCAGTGTACCCGAGTAGGCGCCGTAGTGTGGCGACTACGGGATTTTCACAGTAACTTCATTGCAGTGTTAACGTAAGCCTACTTGTGACACTGATAAAAATTATTATTGATGCACTGGACCGCTCTACAAAAGTTTGGACAACTAGTTGCAAAGAACCACACCTCCAGATTTGCTGAAGGCACAAAGATTGGCCGTATTGTAAGCAATCTAGATGAAGAATTACATTTTGAAGAGGTATTGAAAGCTTAAGAGAATGGGAAAATGCATTTCAATGTAGACACTGCAGATTGACCAGACAGGTATCTGGACTCCAAGGCTTAAATTGCAACAAAATAACTCACAAATTAGGGTTATATTATCTGGAATTTAGATAGTTACGGAATGATTTGATCCAAGTTTTCAAGATATTAGGGCTAGTTGAAACGATTGCTGTTGGCTGGGGATTGGAGGACATGGGATCATTCAAGATCATATTTAAAATTGAGAGCAGTAGATCTTTGTCAATCAAAGATATTTGGATATGGCCAAAGCCAGGTATAGAGATTTGGGTCACAATGACAGAATAGGGCTACTCCTGTCATTTCACAGATTTCATAGAATTTACAGTGCAGAAGGAGGCCATTCGGCCCATCGAGTCTGCACCGGCTCTTGGAAAGAGCACCCTACCGGGGCCCACACCTCCACCCTATCCCCATAACCCCTTAACCCAGTAACCACACACAACACTAAGCGCAATTTTGGACACTAAGGACAATTTAACATGGCCAATCCACCTAACCTGCACATCTTTGGACTGTGGGAGGAAACCGGAGCACCCGGAGGAAACCCACGCACACACGGGGAGGACGTGCAGACTCCACACAGACAGTGACCCAAGCCAGGAATCGAACCTGGGACCCTGGAGCTGTGAAGCAATTGTGCTATCCACAATGCTACCGTGCTGCCCTTATGTTCCGAAGAACCAAAGCAATGCAGTTAGCCCAGCGACTTGCATGAATTTGAAGGGTAGGCAGCTTGCCATGACTCATCTTAAATATTGCCATTTAAGAACAGATAATATTTACTTACTGGACATGGTGCAATTTTTTTTGTTACAAGCAACTACAAAACCTTTTGGCATATAAAGTTATTCTGCACCTAATGCCCATACCTCATGTATAAGATTAGACAGATGGTTATTACAAAAGCTTTACAGGCAGAAGGAGGCCATTTGGCCCATCGAGTTTGCACCAGATCTCTGAAAGAGCATTCTACCAAGCCCCACTCCCGTAACCTTGCAGATTTCTTTCAGGTGTCAATTAAATTAATTCCCTTTTGAATACCTTGATTGAACCTGTGTCCACCACCCTCTCGGGAAATTCGCTCCAGACTCCAATCAGCCTCTGGGTGAAAACTTATTACCTTTAAGTTTGCCCTGCACTATTGCCAGACATCATTTTTACATCTTTATCCCATTATGTTGAATCTATGTCCTCCAGTTCTTGATGCTCTCAAGTGGGAACAGCTTCCCACTGTCTGGTCTGTCTATACCCCTTAGGATCTTGGCTACCTCTATCAAGTCTCCTCTTACACATCTTTCCTGCAAGGAAAACAGCCCCAACCTCTCCAAAGTATCCTCATAGTTACAGCTCTTCATTCCTGGAATCATTCTTGTGAATCTCCTCTGTATTCTTTCCAATACCTTCACATCCTTCAAGTATTGCTCCCAGCTGGATGCAATACTCCAGACGAGACCTAACTAGTGTCTTGTACAAGTTCAACATGACCTCTTTATTCTTGTACTCAATGCCACTATTGACAAGGGCTAAAATACTATGCATTTTGGGCAGCACGGTAGCACAGTCGATAGCACTGTTGCTTTACAGCTCCAATGTCCCAGGTTCGATTCCCGGCTTGGGTCATTGTCTGCGTGGAGTCTGCACGTTCTCCACATGTCTGCGTGGGTTTCCTCCGGGTGCTCTGGTTTCCTCCCACAAGTTCCGAAAGACGGGCTGTTAGGTAATTTGGACATTCTGAATTCTCCCTGTGTACCCGAACATGTGGGGACTAGGGGATTTTCACAGTAGCTTCACTGCAGTGTTAATGCAAGCCTACATGTGACAATAATTATTGTATTTTAATGACTTATGTACAAATACACCAAGGTCCCTCTGTTCCTGCACCTCCTTTAGAGTTTCTCCCTTCATTAAATTCTGTCCCTCCATATACTTCCTGCCAAAATGAATCACCTCACACTTGTCTGTAGTGAACTTCATCTGCCATTTGTCTGCCCAATCCAATACATGTCTACGGGTCTGGTTTGGCCATTTGTCTGCCCAATCCAATACATGTCTACAGGGCTAAATAACTGGCTTTGAAAGCAGACCAAGGCAGGCCAGCAGCACAGTTCAATTCCTGTACCAGCCTCCCCGAACAGGCGCCAGAATGTTGCGACTAGGGGCTTTTCACAGTAACTTCATTTGAAGCCTACTTGTGACAATAAGCGATTTTCATTTCATTTCATGTCCTTTGGAAGTTCAGGACTATCATCATCGCAGATGACAACAATTTTTTTTAAAGCGGAAAGAAATTGATTCCCTTGCCTAACAAGAATCTATGGTTTTCAGGGGTAGATGGGAGTGTAGAACATTGAATGTGAAACAAAACAGATCAGCCAAGATCTTATCGAATGACAGAGCAGACTTGAGGGGCTGAATGCCTACTTCTGCTCTGATTTCATACGTTCCTACGTATGTTATTAATCTTCATGTCATCTACAAATATTGAAATCATGCCCGGAACACCATAGTGCAGCATTAGGAAGAGCAACACTTCCAACACTGACCTACTAGGGATCTTCACTGCAAATCTTTCTCATCTGAAAAACATCCACTAACCACTATTCTCTGTTTCCTGCCACTCAAGACTTTTTCTTAGCCAAGTGCCTATTTTCCCTTTCATCCCATGTGCTAGATCTTTGCTCGCAAGTCTGTTGTGTTGCACTGTATCAAATGCCTTTTGAAAATTCATATGCACCACATCAGCAGAGTTGCCCTTCTCTTGTTCTTGCATCAAAATACTCCAGCAAGTTAGTTAAACATTATTTTCCTTTAATGAATCCATGTTGGCTTTACTTATTTATCCTACACTTGTCTGACTATTGATTGTATCCCTTCCACTGAAGTCAAACTGACTGCTCTGCAGTTGCCAGCTTTATTTTTTCACCCCTTTTTGAAGAAGGGTGTAACATTCTCAATCCTCCGGCTGTGTGAAAGGAAAGCTGGCAGATTATCACCAGTGCCTCTGCAATTTCCACTCTCACTTCCCTCAGTATCCTTGGCTACATCTTTTCCAGTCCTGGTACTTTATCAATTTTCAGTAAAAATAGCCGAACACCTTCCAGTTCGCGGTCCCTAACCGCATTCTATTCACCATGGATGTGCAATCTCTCTACACCTCCATCCCACACCAGGATGGCCTGAGAGCTCTTCACTTCTTTCTCGGAAAGAGGCCCGGACAATTCCCATCCACCACCACTCTCCTCCGCCTGGCTGAACGTGTTATATCTCTCAACAACTTCTCCTTTAACTCATCCTACTTTCTCCAAATCAAAGGTGTAGCAATGGGAACCCGCTAGGGTCCTAGCTACGCTTGCCTTTTTATGGGGTATGTGGAATATTCCTTGTTCCAGGCCTATCCGATCCCCCTCCCACAACTCCTTTACCAATACATTGATGACTATTTTGGTGCAACGTCATGCTCTCGTCCGGACCTGGACAAATTCATCAACTTCACTTCCAGTTTCCACCCCTCCATCACTTTCACCTGGTCCATCTCAGACACTTCCCTTCCCTTCCTTGATCTTTCTGTCTCCATTTCCAGCAATAGGCTATCCACTAATATACACTACAAGCCCACTGACTCCCACAGCTATCTGGACTACAGCTCTTCGCACCCTACACCCTGTAAGGACTCCATCCCTTTCTCTCAACTAGTTTGCCTCCGTCGCATTTGTTCCGATGATGCCAAATTCGAAAAGGTGTTACTTCTTCCTCAACCGTTATTTCCCACCTGCAGTTGTTGACAGGGCCCTGAACAGTGTGCAGTCCATCTCCCGCGCCACTACTCTCGCCCCCTCCACTCCCTCCCAGAACAAGTAAAGAGTCCCCCTTGTTCTCACATTTCACCCCACCAGCCTCAGTATGCAAAACATAATCCTCTGCCATTTTCACAAACTCCAGCGTGATACCACCACCAAACACATCTTCCCTTCAGTAGATGTTGAGTCTGGAGAAGGGTGTGTAGATATCCTGGGTCACATTGAGATCCAAAAAGACGAGGTGTTGGGCGTCTTCAAAAATATTAAGATAGATAAGTCCCCAGGGCCTGATGGGATCTACCCCAGAATACTGAAGGAGGCTGGAGAGGAAATTGCTGAGGCCTTGACAGAAATCTTTGGATCCTCACTGTCTTCAGGTGATGTCCCGGAGGACTGGAAAATAGCCAATGTTGTTCCTCTATTTAAGAAGGGTAGCAAGGATAATCCAGGGAACTACAGGCCGGTGAGCCTTACTTCAGTGGTAGGGAAATTACTGGAGAGAATTCTTCGAGACAGGATCTACTCCCATTTGGAAGCAAATGGACGCATTAGTGAGAGGCAGCATGGTTTTGTGAAGGGGAGGTCATGTCTCACTAACTTGATAGAGTTTTTCGAGGAGGTCACAAAGATGATTGATGCAGGTAGGGCAGTGGATGTTGTCTCTTTGGACTTCAGTAAGGCCTTTGACAAGGTCCGTCATGGTAGACTAGTACAAAAGGTGAAGTCACACGGGATCAGGGGTGAGCTGGCAAGGTGGATACAGAACTGGCTAGGTCATAGAAGGCAGAGAGTAGCAATGGAAGGATGCTTTTCTAATTGGATGGCTGTGACCAGTGGTGTTCCGCAGGGATCATTGCTGGGACCTTTGCTGTTTGTAGTATATATAAATGATTTGGAGGAAAATGTAACTGGTCTGATTAGTAAATTTGCAGATGACACAAAGGTTGGTGGAATTGCGGATAGCGATGAGGACTGTCAGAGGATACAGCAGGATTTAGATTGTTTGGAGACTTGGGCGGAGAGATGGCAGATGGAGTTTAATCCGGACAAATGTGAGGTAATGCATTTTGGAAGGTCTAATACAGGTAGGGGATATACAGTGAATGGTAGAACCCTCAAGAGTATTGAAAGTCAGAGAGATCGAGGTGTACAGGTCCACAGGTCACCGAAAGGGGCATCACAGGTGGAGAAGGTAGTCAAGAAGGCATATGGCATGCTTGGCTTCATTGGTCGGGGCATTGAGTATACGAATTAGCAAGTCATGTTGCAGCTGTATAGAACCTTAGTTAGGCCACACTTGGAGTATTGTGTTAAATTCTGGTCGCCACACTACCAGAAGGATGTGGAGGCTTTAGAGAGGGTGCAGAAGAGATTTACCAGAATGTGGCCTGGTATGGAGGGCATCAGCGGTGGAATAAACTCAGTTTGTTCTCACTGGAACGACGGAGGTTGAGGGGCGACCTGATAGAGGTCTACAAAATTATGAGGGGCATAGACAGAGTGGATAGTCAGAGGCTTTTCCCCAGGGTAGAGGGGTCAATTACTAGGTGGCATAGGTTTAAGGTGAGTGGGGCAAGGTTTAGAGTAGATATACGAGGCAGGTTTTTTTTACACAGAGGGTAGTGGGTGCCTGGAACCCGCTACCGGAAGAGGTGGTGGAAGCAGGGACGATAGTGACATTTAAGGGGCATCTTGACAAATACATGAATATGATGGGAATAGAGGGATACGGACCCAGGAAGTGTGGAAGATTGTAGTTTAGTCGGGCAGCATGGTTGGCATGGGCTTGGAGGGCCGAAGGGCCTGTTCCTGAGCTGTACATTTCTTTGTTCTTGTCACCATACCCAGTACCTCTCCCATCACCCATGGCACCTTCCCATTCAATCGCAGAAGGTGTAACACCTGCTCCTTTACCTCTTCCATGCTCAACATCCCAGGTCTAAAACACTCATTCCAGGTTAAGCAGCGTTTCACTTGCACCTCTTCCAATTTGGTCTACTGCATTCACTGCTCCCAATGTGGTCTCCCTATATCGGAGAGACCAATCGCAGACTGGATGATCGCTTTGCTGAGCATCTTCGCTCTGTGCGCATTCAGGACCCTGACCTTCCCGTTGCTTGCCATTTTAACAAAAGACCCTGCTCCCATGCCCACATGTCTGTTCTTCGCCTGCTGAAATGTTCCAGTGAAGCGTAACGCAAACTGGAGGAACAACATCTCATCTTCCGGTTAGACATGCGACAGCCTTCCGGTCTCAACATCGAATTCAGCAACTTCAGGTGATCAGCTCTACCCCACCTCGACCCATTTGTTTTCATCCCATTTAATTTAAACTGTCTTTTATCATTTCTTTCTTAATATATATTTCACCACCCCCCCCCTCCCCCAATCTTATCCACCTTTCCTTAACCTTTCTCCTCTTTGCTTCCCCCTTCCCCTACATCTACAGTTCATCCTCTGATGCTAGTTTCTCTGCTGTTGGCCTTTCACATCTTTTGTCCTCTCTGGGGACTGCCATTAGCACTCTTTCCCCTTGGTTTCTGTGGCCATTAGCACCCGGTTTCCCTGGGTTTCTGTGGCTATGACTCATCTTTCATTCTCACTCCACAGTATGAATATTTTCCACTTTCTCTGTTAGCTTTGACGAAGAGTCATCAGACTCGAAACGTTAGCTCTTTTCTCTCCCTACAGATGCTGCCAGACCTGCTGCGAGTTCCCAGCATTTACTCTTTCGTTTCAGATTCCAGCATCTGCAGTAATTTGCTTTTAGCCTAACACCTTCTCCCGTTTGGTTGCGAATTCCTCCTGTGTACCAATTACCTCCTCTCAGACCTCAACCTGGGTCGCAAAAGTACTTGTTTGATACTTCCGCTATTTCTTCTGCCTTCACATCCCTTTTCTAACGCCTAAACGGCCCTACTCTTTCTTTTACCACCATTTTATTATTTAAATGCTTATAAAAGAACTTGGAATTCCTTTTTATATTAGCTGCCAATTTAATGTATTGCTTCCCTTATGAGTTTTTTAATTCCCCCTTGCTTCTATTATCAGTTTTTTTAACTCCCCCCTCAGGTCCTTCAATATTCAGCCAGATTTACAAGATATTGGGGAGTTTCACAGCAAAGTTGAATCCTGGCCTTTTCCAACATTCATGTATTCATTATTTCAATTTGTCTGTATGGAAATTTATTTTAGGTATATTGCATGTTCTTTAAAAAAATATAGAAATGAATAATAACAAGAAGCAAGAAAATTAGCCAATCCCACAAGTCTAACTAACTAAAATGTATATTAAAACTATTCCACTGCATAAACATAATCAGTGAGCCCCCAATATTTTTTTTATTTAGAGTACACAATTTTTTTTTTTTCCAATTAAGAGGCAATTTTGCGTGGCCAATTCACCTAACCTGTACATCTTTGGGTCGAGGGGGTGAAACCCACGCAGACACGGGGAGAACGTGCAAACTCCACACGGACAGTGACCCAGGGCCGGGATTCGAACCCGGGTCCTCAGCGCCGTAGGCAGCAATGCGAACCACTGGGCCACGTGCCACATCTCAGTGAGCCCCAATATGAGCGCATATAGTCATCAATTCATCAAACTCCTGTTAAAAGCTCCATTAGAAAAGGCTACAAACATGATCAAGAACTGATTTGTCCTACACATAAGGGATTGTAGCCTTTTCCCTGAACGCATCCAGCAATAACGCTGAGATAAAGGGTGGTTCCCACTGTTCGAAACACTTTACTTCAATCAGGATTCTTCAAGAACAGATTTTGTCAAGAAAATTCTGCTCATCTGGTACCCATCCTGCCTTCAAGTCTCTACTTTCCCAAGGCAACAAACAGGAGAGAAATCCAAAATGGAGAGCACTCTGAACTACAGCTATATAGAAGAGTTTCATGATTCTGGGATCTACTCAAAACGGTTTTAACTTTGAGGTAACATAATCGTGTACATCTCTTGGCCACCACATTGTGCCCAATTCAGCTCATCATCTACTGTGATACCTAGAATCTGGTAGCTGGTAACTATTTCCAGCACAGTGTTGGAAATTATTAACAACAGGAATCCTTCACTGACTATGGAGGAAATAGAAGAATTATATAACATTTGAATATTTTTATATTGCATCTTATTTTGAATTAGATTTTCTTCTTGTGGAATCATTTTACCTACAACTGTTCAAAAACTAGTTTGATCTCTAGTTAACAGAGCAAACTATAACATCTTCATGTACAATAAAGACTATTTTATCCAATGCTTGATATGGTATTAAAATCTCAAGTTCAAATCATTCCGATATTCTTGTTGCTATAGGGCACCCTCAAACAAATACACCATTATTTTTAAAAGAGCAGCAATATTTTTTTTAAATTATAGAAAGCTTGGTATTTTAGATCTTAGTTTACCAATTCCTCTTTCAAGAATGATAATTTAACCAAAAATTACCTCATTAACTTGATCGCGTTCTTGGTGTGTTTCTCGTTGCAGACACTGTATAGATGCAGAACTGACTGAGCTTGCAGAATTTTTAAGCGAATGGAAAGTGCTGATCAGCTGACTTAGAGGGACAGTTACCTACAAAAGTCATACAATAATTGTTAAAATCAACATTTAAAATAGCTTTCATTTTTCTTAAAGTTTGGTTAAAAACATTAAAACAGCTAAACATGAATAACAATGCAAAGATTGGGGTTTACCTATAAAATTAATAAAATGTTACTTTAAGACATTTAATATTGATTTCATGGTCATTATACAACTGCTCATGTACTTAACCGATACCAATTCATGCTGGAAACAGTAGTATCTCCCATCAGAAACTGACGTTTTCAGAAGGCAGAAGCAAACACGTTCAAATTTCACTGGAAAGTATCTGCATGTCTACTTCAGACACAAAGATACCCAGCCTGCATCAATCTGTCACCCAGCACCTTGAAGCTCGAATCAGCCCGACAACAAATTGGTAATTTTTCCAAACTGAGTATCCACAACATCAAAAAATCTTATATTTATAATAGCTCCTTCCTGACGTCAAGACATCCCAAAGCACTTTACACCCACTCAAGTACTTTTGGTATAGTCACTGCCTTAAATGCAAGAATCAAAGTTGTAATGGAGGAAATTAAGACAAAGTGGAGGAGTTCCCGAAATCTGCTATGAAAGTGTGCTCGAATTTCTAATGACCAACAAATGATGGGTACCATCTGGGGGAGCAGAGTAGGGAGGGGTGCAAATGTTAAGATATGGGGAAGTAAACAGTACTATTTGAAACTGCATTATGCAGTTTATATTACATTTTCTATTCATGTATTACAAATAAGTGTAACATGGCTTGGCCAATAAACCTCAATGTTAGCACCTAACCAAAACCAGTGGGCAGCATATCCAGTGATTCCGTGAAGATGTACTAAAGCTAAACAATGTCCTTTTGATCAAAGAGAATACAAGATGATTTTTACCTGCCATTAATTACTGAACTGTTCAGCACACTAAACGCATTGAAGTTAGAAGTACAAAGTTGTGATAAACACCACATTGAACAAGACTAGGCAAACCATTCTTGTAGCAAAATTATTAAGGGCTATGGTAGTTGTGTATAAACAGTTTTCAATCAGCTGGATGTCTGAAATGCTCATTATACCAAAATGAACTGCAGATGAATTTATACAAATAGACCTGGTTTGTCTGATATGCAATGCACACGATTACTCCATAGGGATCAAATGCATGCATGCCACGACAGCTTAGCAGCAGATCGAAAACAACAAAGGCTGAAGATGGTGTCCCCCAACCAAGTGTGCAAATACTACGAGAGAATAACCAGCTAAAATTGTAATTACTGGAGTTAAACAAGAATACATATCTATAGCTAACCCAGCTGGACAAGTGTAATCATTAATTTGCAAGGTTACTGGAGTTAAATGAGAATAGTACTAGCCCTTGTCATATATCTAATCTAGGTTTTTAATCAGAATCCCTACAGTGCAGAAGGAGGCCATTCAACCCATTGAGTCTGCACCAATCCATATCCCATTCTAACCATGCAACCCCATAACCTAACCTTCACATCCCTGGACACTATTTAGCATGGCCCTGGAGAACATTTAGCATGGCCAATCCACCTACCCGTATACCTTTGGACTGTGGAAGGAAACCATAGCTCCCGGAGGAAACCCAGACAGACACGGGGAGAATGTACAAACTCCACACAGACAGTGACCCAAGCCCAGAATTGAACCCGGGTCCCTGGTGCTGTGATGCAGCAGTGCAAACCATTGTGCTACCGTCCCGTCCTATGGAATTAAGGAATAGAAGAAAGAAACGTACAGCACAGGAACAGGCCCTCCAACCCTGTGCTAATCATGATGCCCCAACTAAAAACCGTCTGCCCGTACTCGGTCCATATCTCTCTATTCATGTACCCATCCAGATGCCCCTCAAATGTTGCTAATGTACCTGCTTCTACCACACCCTGGCAGCACATTCCAGGCACCCACCACTCTCTGCATGAAAACCTACCCACACATCTCCCTTAAACTTTCCCCCTCTCACCTTGAACCTGTACCCCCTTGTAATTGACACTTCCACCATTGGAAAAAGCCTCTGACTATCCGCCCTGTCTATGCCTCTCAATTTTGTAGGCTTCTATCAGTTCTCCCCTCAGCCTCCGTCTTTCCAGTGGAAATAATCCTAGTTTATTCAACCTCTCACCATAGCCAACACCCTCGAGACCAGGTAACACCTGGTGAACCTTCTTTGCACTCTCTCCAAAACTTCCACGTCCTTCTGATAATGTGGTGACCAGAATTGCACGCAATACTCCCAAATGCTGCCTAACCAAGATTGTATATAGCTGCAACATGCCCAACTGTACTCAATGCCCCGGCTGATGAAGCCAAGCATGCCATATGCCTTGTTAATCACCTTGGCCACCTGTCTCCCCACTTTTAGGGAACTGTGGACATGCATGCCCAGATCCCTCTGTTTGTTAATGTTCTTAAAGGTTCTGCCATTTGCAGTATAATTCATAGCTAGATTTGATCCTCCAAAATGCATCACCTCACATTTATCCAGATTAAACTCCATCTGCCATTTCTGTGCCCAAATCTCCAATCTTTCTATATCCTGTTGCATCCTCTGACAATCTTCGGCACTATCAGCAACTCCACCAATCTTCATGTCATCCGCAACTTTACTCATCAGACCATCCACATTTTCCTCCAGATCATTTATATATACTACCGAGGTCCCAACGCTGATCCCTGCAGAACACCACTAGCTACAGATCTCCATTCTGAAAAACACCCTTTCACTGTTACTCTGTCTTCTATAACTAAGCCAGTTTTGTATCCATCTAGCCAGCCCACCCCAAGTCCCATGAGATTTTAGTTTTTATACCACTCTGCCATGTGGGACCTTGTCAAAGGCCTTACTAAGGCCATATAAACTATATCCACAGCCCTTCTTCCCTCATTAATTTTCTTTGTCACGTCTTCAAAAAACTCAATCAAGTTGGTGAGACATGACCTCCCCGTACAAAACAATGCTGCCTGTCACTAACTAGTCCATTTTCCTCCAAATGTGAATATATCCTGTCCCTCAGTATCTTTTCCAAAATCTTCCCCAACACTGACGTCAGGCTCACCAGCCTATAATTTGCTGGACTATCCCTGCTTTCTTTCTTAAGCAAGGGAACAATATTGGCTACTCTCCACTGCTTTGGAACCTCGCCTGTGGTCAAAGAGGATGTGAAGATATCTGTTAAGGTCTCAGCTATTTCTCCCCTCGCCTAAAAGCAGTAACCTGGGATATATCCCATCTGGCCCCAGGAACTTGTCTACCTTAATGCAATTTTGGATACTCAACAGTTCCTCCTTTGATATATTGACATTTTTCAAGAGCGTTCACACACCTATATTATTATTATGCCTGACCCCAACATCCGTCATCTGGATTAGTTGTTCAGCAAAAGTATTCTGGACCATCCATGCACAGGTTTTGGGTTATTGAAAAGTCAAGTTTTAGAGGCACAATCTTATATCACCACATTTCAATGTTAAAACTAATGTTTCATTTTAAAATCACAATCTGAGTACATACATGTAAACTTTATGATTAAAAATATAATAATGTGTAACAAAACTTAGAAAAATCAGCAAAATGAGCACACCAAAAACTTTCAGGTATTTCCCAGAAATGCCATCTTTGTTCTGCTGGGACATTTTCTTCTGTATTAACAGTTAAGTCTTGTCTTACTCAAAGAAACCATAAATAGCTACAGTAACAAAGCTCTGCAAATACCCATTAATTGATGGTGCAAGCAAAAACCTTCACCTGATTAATTATTAAAAGCCATTGCAGAGTTCTGGAACCACAAGTGACCCTTCAGTGGCTTTGATGCAGTCACAATCCAGTTGTGGACCGTTAACGTTTAAAGGGAAATGCAAACACCTGGTTTTAAGGAATAGAACTATGCCACAAGATTTCAAGTTTTTTTCCTTAACAGAATCTTGATTGTATATAAAATATTTGAGATCCAACGTAGATTTCCCCACTAGCTTCAAACTAGGCAATCTTCCAGCTTCTCGCACAAGACTGCGATTAAGCCTCATCCACATGGTCAATGAAGTTAAGGTTTCATTCGGCTTCTGGTGCAGGTCTATCTAACTGTCATTTATTTTGGCCATCTTCTCTCAATGAGCTGCAAACCACACAAGGTCCAACCTGCAACTAAAAATCTCTCCTAAACACACAGATAAATTGAAACCAGATAACCACTGTCCCTCACTCCCACTCCAAAGCTCTACCCACCTCCATCATTGGCATCATGCTCTGGGCTGCCTTCAAACTGATCCTTAGATTAATTATCCCTCAATTACAATTTCTTCTTTGATCTAATTAAATAAATGGGTTTTACAACCCTTTAGGTTTACTGAATGCTTGTAAAGTAATTTCAGTTCCAACTCCACAAACAAAACATCTCTCTCGACTGCCAGTGTTTGCAGCATGGCAAACATTATGTCTCAGAGCTAAACCACATGCTGCTTTGTAACTCTCTCTCTTCTACAGGGGGTATTGTGACTTTATTAAACAAACATGCGTCACTTTTTGAACTGCCATTTCTTGAGATATTCTGGCACTGTCTGCAGCCCAGCATTTTAATTATCTTATCTTTCTAGCTTTTAAGCTAAAAATAAAAATGGCCCCAACCTTTTAAATGTCATCGACTCCAAGCTTGCTTTAATTGCTTTTATCCTATTTTCTACAGTTAGACTTTAATTCCTAACACCAAATGCTATATTCTAACACACATGAACCATGAACTAGATATTTGCAATAACGCTTCCCACCCAGCCTTTTCTATTATATGTTTATCTGTCCAAAACGGAAACAGATGTAAACTTATAATTCTGCAATTACTCTGTTGCCACTGATAGCATTGCAATACCCTGCTTTTACCTCTCCTGGGTATTGCTGTTTAGCAAAGAAGTCCCTTTACACCCGTCAACTCTACTTAATTTCCAAAATACCATTAGTTACTCCATATCAACTGCAGCAAATTCTGTTCTTTCAAATGGGGATTTGATTCTATTCTGACACTTCACTGATGTGTAATTAAAAAAAAAATGGTGTCAAACTAAAGAAGGAGGTATTGGGAGGAATGGCCAAAGCTTTGGTCAAACACGAGTTTAAGGAGGGTGTTAAAGTGGACAAAAAAGAGCTGCCGAAGTTTAAGGATCGATACAAGTTTGTACACCAAGATACAAAAGTGTAATTTTAAGACTTCCAGCTATTGGTATTGTCATTTCCCTGAGTATTTTCCTATAATCTTCCAAGTATTTATAAAGTACAAGCTTATGGCCACATAACCACTTGATTTATGGACAAAGATGCAAACATTGGAAATCGGAAATGCAAACAGAAAAGATCAGTCATTACCTGTAAAGACAAAAGTTATACATTTTTCAGTGTAACCCTTCTTGTATATTTCATGTTCTCATTATTTGCCCTCGATAAAATTTGTACTCTGGACATTTGACCTTGATTGATTAAATTTAACTAAGTGATATCCCTCAGTCAGAGTCTGAAATAAATGACTCCTGTCCTGAATATTTTGCCAGAACATCAGCAATGTTACTTAATCAGAGCTCCTAGAATCCCAAATTGATTTTAACTCTATCTGCACAGAAAGAAATTAGACATCGTTGGCCTTAAATCACATTGCAACACATTCCTCCCCATTCTCACTCCAATCCTGTCTGCTGCTATTTTAACCATTTTGAACGATATTTCCAAGAGCAGGCCAAGTGCCCACTTAAAGCATGCTGACACAAGGAAACCTTGATGCAATTTTGAGGGAGAAGTGGGAAGAAATTTGCTGTGCATCAAACAGTGAAGCAGGAGGACCCAAAACACAAAATTGGAATTCATTTGTGTAGCCACAAAGAATGAGAATGTTCAAGCATACTGCGGGTAGGTACAAACCCAAGTTCCACCCATTACAAATAGTTTCTCCTTCCAGGCTAGGTGCCTACTGTTATTCAGGCACCATTTCCCTGGCCCTACACTCATCCCTAGAGCATCTTGAAAACAAGGACTCCTACATTAGACTCCTATTTATTGACTACAGCTCCGCCTTCAACACCATAATCCCAGCCAAGCTCATATCAAAGCTCCAAAACCTACGACTTGGCTCCCCACTCTGCAACTGGATCCTCGATTTTCTGACCAACAGACCACAATCAGTAAGAATGAACAACAACACCTCCTCCACAATAGTCCTCAACACCGGCGCCCCGCAAGGCTGCGTACTTAGCCCCCTACTCTACTCCCTGTACACACACGACTGCGTGGCAAAACTTGGTTCCAACTCCACCTACAAGTTTGCTGACGGTACGACCATAGTGGGCCAGATCTCGAATAACGATGAGTCCGAATACAGGAGGGAGATAGAGAACCTAGTGGAGTGGTGTAGCGACAACAATCTCTCCCTCAATGCCAGCAAAACTAAAGAGCTGGTAATTGACTTCAGGAAGCAAAGTACTGTACACACCCCTGTCAGCATCAACTGGGCCGAGGTGGAGATGGTTAGCAGTTTCAAATTCCTAGGTGTGCACATCTCCAAACATCTGTCCTGGTCCACCCACGTCGACGCTACCACCAAGAAAGCACAACAGCACCTATACTTCCTCAGGAAACTAAGGAAATTCAGCATGTCCACATTGACTCTTACCAGCTTTTACAGATGCACCATAGAAAGCATCCCATCAGGCTGCATCACAGCCTGGTATGGCAACTGCTCGGCCCAGGACCGCAAGAAACTTCAGAGAGTCGTGAACACCGCCCAGTCCATCACACAAACCTGCCTCCCATCCATTGACTCCATCTACACCTCCCGCTGCCTGGGGAAAGCGGGCAGCATAATCAAAGATCCCTCCCACCCGGCTTACTCACTCTTCCAACTTCTTCCATCGGGCAGGAGATACAGAAGCCTGAGAACACGCACTAACAGACTCAAAAACAGCTTCTTCCCCACTGTCACCAGACTCCTAAATGATCCTCTTATGGACTGATTTCATTAACACTACACCCTGTATGCTTCATCCGATGCCAGTGCTTTTGTAGTTACATTGTATATGTTGTGTTGCCCTATTATGTATTTTCTTTTATTCCCATGTACTTAATGATCTGTTGAGCTGCTCGCAGAAAAATACTTTTCACTGTACCTCGGTACACGTGACAATAAACTAAACAAATCCAATCCAATCCAAGACCATTATGGTATACCACAACTTCAGAGTTGGAAAATCTGCAGTGAGACAATCGTTCATGGCATTCAGCTCACTGGTAACATTGAACCAAGACCTGGTCCTCACAATGAATCAGGCCTCTCACTGACAGAAGCATTACTCTTGTAAAATTCTGTGGCCATGCGCAGTTTTCTTTCATTGCACCATGCCATTAAATGTTTCTTGCTTGGCATTAATGCAGAACAAAGTCTGCATGATGCTATGCCACCTGGCCTACCACAAGAACAATTTGAACAAATTTAGGATATTGTAATATATGAACCCAGAGTTTTGTAAATTGAGTCAAATAAAGCCATTTATTACTGTAGTTGTAATGGAGTCGCGATTCAATGGAGCCTCCTGATGAAGTCTTTGATAAACCGTAATGCAATAGTTGGGCCAGATAGGACGCATGGACCAATTCACTTTGAGACAAAGCATATTATTTTGTTCTTGTACTAAAACTTGGAATAGCGTGTCTAGTTTTGGTCTCCCCACATGAAGGACAATATTGAAGTAATCAGAAGGGTACAGAAGACAGCCAGAAGTTTAAGTCTCAGTTTGAATCATTTTAGCTCCCAAGATAGGCGCAAAGTGCATGGATTTTACTCTTTAGAGAAACATGAATCGAGGGGCTACTTGAAGGGGGTTCAAATATGGTGACAGGAATAGATTGGGTTTGAATCAATAGATTGTACATGAATCATATAAAGTTAGAATGCAGGTACAGCAAGTATTTAGAAGTGCAAATGAAATGTTAGCTTTTATTGCAAGGGGGATGGAGTATAAAAGTAGGAAATCTTGCTAGAACCGTAAAAGGCATTAGTGAGACTGTACATGGGGTATTGTGCGCAGTTCTGGTCATCTTATGCAAGGAGGGACATACTTGCATTGGAAGCAGTTCAAAGAGGGCCCAACTATTGGCTGATTATTGGGATGAGGGGTATGTCTCATAAGGAAAGGTTGGGCCTGAAAGGTCCATATTGAAACATACAAGATTCTCAGGGGACTGACAGGATTGATGTTGAGATGTTGAGAATGGGCAAAATTGTGACAGATGGAATTCAATTGGTGACAGTGGTCAGCACTGCTGCCTCACAGCACCAGGGAGCCGGGTTCGATTCCGACCTCGGGTGTTTGTCTATGTAGAGTTTGCGCATTCTCTCAGTGTCCGCGTGGGTTTCCAGATTACCGTTATCTGCTTTCCCCTTTAAGGGGGGGGGGAAGAAAGAGAGAGCGAGAGAGAGAGAGAGAGCGAGAGAGAGAGAAAGAGAGAGCGAGAGCGAGAGCGAGAGCGAGAGAGCGAGAGCGAGAGCGAGAGCGAGAGAGCGAGAGCGAGAGCGAGAGAGCGAGAGCGAGAGCGAGAGAGCGAGCGAGAGAGAGAGAGAGAGAGCGAGAGAGAGAGAGAGAGAGAGAGAGAGAGAGAGAGAGAGAGAGAGCGAGAGAGAGAAAGAGAGAGCGCGAGAGAGAGCGCGAGAGAGAGAGCGCGAGAGAGAGAGCGCGAGAGAGAGAGCGCGAGAGAGAGCGCGAGAGAGAGCGAGAGAGAGAGCGAGAGAGAGAGAAAGAGAGAGCGCGAGAGAGAGCGCGAGAGAGAGAGCGCGAGAGAGAGAGCGCGAGAGAGAGAGCGCGAGAGAGAGAGCGCGAGAGAGAGCGAGAGAGAGAGCGAGAGAGAGAGCGAGAGAGAGAGCGAGAGAGAGAGCGAGAGAGAGAGCGAGAGAGAGAGCGAGAGAGAGAGCGAGAGAGAGAGCGAGAGAGAGAGCGAGAGAGAGAGCGAGAGAGAGAGCGAGAGAGAGAGCGAGAGAGAGAGCGAGAGAGAGAGCGAGAGAGAGAGCGAGAGAGAGAGCGAGAGAGCGAGAGAGAGAGCGAGAGAGAGAGAGAGCGAGAGAGAGAGCGAGAGAGAGAGAGAGAGAGAGAGCGAGAGAGAGAGCGAGAGAGAGAGCGAGAGAGAGAGCGAGAGAGAGAGCGAGAGAGAGAGCGAGAGAGAGAGCGAGAGAGAGCTGACTGGTTGTGATTTAACCTGAGGGGCAAGGTTGAGAAGGCTGGTCATGAATAACCTCAGCTGGTATAGGAATTGAACCTGCGCTGTTGGCCTTGCTGTTCATCACGAACAAGCTTTCTAGCCAAGTGACCTAAACCAGCTCCCAAATGTTAGGAAGCACTTCTTCACTCAAAAGGTGGTAAAGGTTTGGAACTTTCTCCCACAAACAGCAGTCGAAGCCACAAAATTGTTCATTTTAAACCTGAAATAGATAAGATTTTTGTTAAGCAAATATATTAAGGGCCAAAAGCAGGTATATGGAGTTAGGCCACAAATCAGCCATGATCTCATTAAATAGTTAAGACAGGCTTGAGGGGCTGAATGGCCTACTCATGTTCCCATGATGTTTCCCCTTGTGGGGGAATCTAGAACCAATCTATGACAGCCAACATGTGCCTTAGACCTTCAGAGTCTCCTTTGTTTGGATTTAAGACCCTAGTTTCAGATTAATGCACCCTGATGGAGAGTGTATTCTTTTTTTCATCCCAATAGGCAGTCTTACCAAAAAACACACATTAAATTATCTGCATAGGCAGACAACTGAACAAATGTCTTCAAGAAAGGAGCCACTGGGGATGCAGCTAATATTTATACACCTTAATACACTAATATAATCGCTGGGTCGGCCATGTGCCTGGATACCAGAGTCCTGATTGCCAAAGCAAATCTTCTTCGCCCAGCTCAAGAAAGGCACCGAACAAGAGGAGAACGAAAGAAGATCTTCAAAAACACGCGTGGCTTATCACAAAAAGTGCAACAGACATCAATGCCTGAGAGACCTTTCTCAGAACACAATTCTTCAAGGACACCCATCGGCAAGAGACCCAGAAAAGGAGTCAGAGGACCGATCCCGTAACACCACAAGATACAGGAGCAGAATTAGGCCATTCGGCCCATCGGGTCTGCTCCTCCGTTTAATCATGGCTGATATGCTCCTCACCCCTATTCTGCTGCCTTCTCCCCATAGCACCTGATCCCCTTATTAATTAAGAGATCCCACTATTAATCAAGGACACCAGATTTGTGCTTGAGGTGCTGTTACCTACAGGGCTCCAGACCAAGATCTGGAAGGTGGAATTAGATAGAATAGTTCTTTCTTAGAACTCAAGAACTAGGAAAAGGAGGCAATTTAGCCTCTTGAGCCTGTTCCGCCGTTCAATAGGATCATGGCTGATCTCATCATGGCCTCATCTCCACCATCCTGCCCGTTCTCTGTAACCCTTCACCCCGTTACCAATTAAAAACTTGTTTAATTCCTCCTTAAATTTACTCACTGTCACAGCATCCACTGCACTCTGGGATAGCGAGTTCCACAGATTCACGACCCTGTGGGAGAAGTAGTTTCTCCTCATCTGTTTTAAATTTGCTACCCCTTATCCTGAGGCTATGACCTCTCATTCTAGAATGTCCCACAAGAGGAAGCATCCGCTCCACATCTACTTTATCCATACTATTTTAACATCTTATATTTTCAATTTGATCGCCTCATTCTTCTAAGCTCTAGCGAGTATAGACCTAAACTGCTCAATCTCTCTTCATAAGACAAACCCTCATCTCTGGAATCAATCTAGTGAACCTCCTCTGAACTGCCTCCAATACCACTACATCTTTCCTCAAAACAATGGACCAAAACAGTGCACAATACTCAAGCTGCGGTCTCACCATTACAACAACGCTTCCTTACCTTTATATTTTACTCCTTTAGCTATAAATGGCAACCATTCCATTCGCTTTCTTTATTACCTGCTGGACCTGTATGCTAGTTTTCTGCAACTCATGCACAAGGACAACTGGATCCCTCTGCACCGGGACTCTCCCCATTTAGATAGTAAGTTGCCTTTCCACTTTTCTGACCAAAGTGGATTACCTCACACTTATCCACGTTGAACTCCATCTGCCACATTTTGGCCCATTCACCTAACCCATCTATAGCTATTTGTAACTTACTGTCCCACCTATTTTAGGGTCATCTGCGAATTTGGCAACAGAACCTTCCATCCGTGTGTCCAAGTCTTTAATATGGATTGTAAATAGTTGGGGCCCCAAGGACCGAGAACCCTGTGGCACCCCACTAGTTATATTTTGCCATCCAGAAAAATACCCATTTATCCCGACTCTTTGTCTTCTGTCCGTCAGCCAGTCTTCTAGCCAAGCTGATAAATTACCCCTAATCCCATGTGATCTAATCTTGTGCATTAACCTTCTGTGCGGCACCTTGTCAGAAATCCAGATATACTACATCTACAGGATGCCCATTATCCACTTGGCTTGTACATCTTCGAAGAACTCTAACAAATTAGACAAACGTGATTTACCCTTCATAATACCATGCTGACTTTGATGAATTACGTTTTGACTTTCTAAATGTCCTGACATTACTTCCTTAATAATGGATTCTAAAAATTTCCCAACAACACATGTTAAACTAACTGGTCTGTAAATTCCTCCCTTTTCCAATCCACCGGAACCTTTCCCGTGTGCAGGAAATTTTGCAATATTATAACCCATGGATCCACTATCTCCACTGCCACTTCTTTTAACATGCTAGGATGTAGGCCATCAGGCCCTGGGGATTTGTCTGCCTTCAATCCCAATAGTTTGTTGAATACGGTTTCCCCATTGATACTGTTTGTTCTAAGTTCCACCCTCCACTGTGGAAACTGAGGCAAAATATTGATTTAACATCTCCGCTATTTCTGTGTTCCCCATTATCAACTCTCCGGTTTCATCTTCCAACGGACCAACATTGACTTTAGCGACTCTTTTCCCTTTTATGCACTTGTAGAAGCTTTCGCTATCCTTTTTGATATTTTGCGTTAGCTTTCTTTTGTAATTTACCTTAGCTCTTTTTATTAGTTTTTTAGTGACCCTTTGCTTATGTTTGAAAGTTTCCCAATCTTCCAATCTGCCACTCGCCTTTGCAACACGGTATACCTAAGTTTTGTCTTTATATTGTCCTCTGGAATTTGCACATTCTCCCAGTGTTTGCGTAGGTCTCACACCCATAACCCAAAGATGCGCAGGCTTGGTGGATTGGCCACACTAAATTGCCCCTTCATTGAAAAAAAGAATCAGGTACTCTAAATTTATTTTGAATTTTATCATACTATGATCACTATTCCCGAGAGGATCCTTAACTATGAAGTCATCAATTAATACCTCATCATTACACAATACCAAATCGAGAGTAGTCTACTCCCTGATTGGTGTCACAACATATTGTTCCAAGAAACAATCTCGAAAACATTCAATGAACTCTCCCTCGAGGTTACCCTTGCCAATTTGATTAATCCAGTTTATATGCATTTTAAAATCACCCATAATTATTGCCTTATCATTCTTACAAGCCCCAAGTATTTTTTGGTTTATACTGTGCCCCACTGCGCAATTACTGTTTCGGGACCTATAGATTACACCTACCAGGGGACTTCTGCCCGTTGCAATTTCTTATTTCTACCCAGACTGATTCCCCATCTTGATCATCAGTGCTTATTTCATTTCTCATTACGAACTGATCGCTTTCTCCACCAGCAAAGTTATACCACTTCCTTTTCCTTTCAGTCTATTTTTCCGAAATACTGAGTACCCTTGGATATTCAATTCCCAAACTTGGTCTCCTTGTAACCATGCCTCAATAACCATGCCTCAATAATCGCCAATAAATCAAACCCTTTTGTCTCTATTTGCACTGTTAACTCATTGATTTTGCTCTGACTGTTTTGTGCATTCAGATACAAAGTTTTTAAATTTATTCTATTACCACATCCATGTACAGACAAACAATGCGAGTGAGGAGGGGGATGAACACAAAATGAACACAAAAGAAATAAGGTGGGTGAACTTAAGGCATGGATCGGTACTTGGGACTACGATGTGGTGGCCATCACAGAAACTTGGATAGAAGAGGGGCAGAAATGGTTGTTGGAGGTCCCTGGTTATAGATGTTTCAATAAGATTAGGGAGGGTGGTAAAAGAGGTGGGGGGGTGGCATTGTTAATTAGAGATAGTATAACAGCTGCAGAAAGGCAGTTCGAGGAGTATCAGCCTACTTAGGTAGTATGGGTTGAAGTCAGAAATAGGAAAGGAGCAGTCACCTTGTTAGGAGTTTTCTATAGGCCCCCCAATAATAGCAGAGATGTGGAGGAACAGATTGGGAAACAGATTTTGGAAAGGTGCAGAAGTCATAGGGTAGTAGTCATGGGCGACTTTAACTTCCCAAATATTGAGTGGAAACTCTTTAGATCAAATAGTTTGGATGGGGTGGTGTTTGTGCAGTGTGTCCAGGAAGCTTTTCTAACACCGTATGGAGATTGTCCAACCAGAGGAGGGGCAATATTGGATTTAGTACATGGTAATGAACCAGGGCAAGTGATAGATTTGTCAGTGGGGGAGCATTTTGGAGATAGTGACCACAATTCTGTGACTTTCACTTTAGTAATGGAGAGGGATAGGTGCGTGCAACAGGGCAAGGTTTACAATTGGGGGAAGGGTAAATACGATGTTGTCAGACAAGAATTTAAGTGCATAAGTTGGGAACATAGGCTGTCAGGGAAGGACACAAGTGAAATGTGGAACTTATTCAAGGAACAGGTACTACGGGCCCTTGATATGTAAGGCCCTGTCAGGCAGGGGGAAAATGGTCGAGTGAGGGAACCATGGTTGACAAGAGAGGTTGAATGTCTCCTTAAGAGGAAAAAGGAGACTTATGTTAGGTTGAGGAAACAAGGTTCAGACAGGGCATTGGAGGAATACAAGATAGTCAGGAGGGAACTGAAGAAAGGGATTAGGAGAGGTAAGAGAGGGCATGAACAATCTTTGGCGGGTAGGATCAAGGAAAACCCCAAGGCCTTTTACACATATGTGAGAAATATGAGAATGACTAGAGCGAGGGTAGGTCCGATCAAGGACAGTAGCGGGAGATTGTGTATTGAGTCTGAAGAGATAGGAGAGGTCTTGAACGAGTACTTTTCTTCTGTATTTACAAATGAGAGGGGCCATATTGTTGGAGAGGACAGTGTGAAACAGACTGGTAAGCTCGAGGAAATGCTCGTTAGGAAGGAAGATGTGTTGGGCATTTTGAAAAACTTGAGGATAGACAAGTCCCCCGGGCCTGACGGGATATATCCAAGGATTCTATGGGAAGCAAGAGATGAAATTGCAGTGCCGTTGGCAATGATCTTTTAGTCCTCACTGTCAACAGGGGTGGTACCAGGGGATTGGAGAGTGGCGAATGTCGTGCCCCTGTTCAAAAAAGGGACTAGGGATAACCCTGGGAATTACAAGCCAGTTAGTCTTACTTCGGTGGTAGGCAAAGTCATAGAAAGGGTACTGAAGGATAGGATTTCTGAGCATCTGGAAAGACACTGCTTGATTAGGGATAGTCAGCTTGGATGTGTGAGGGATAGGTCTTGCCTTCCAAGTCTTACTGAATTCTTTGAGGAGATCACCAAGCATGTGGGTGAAGGTAAAGCAGTGGATGTAGTGTACATGGATTTTAGTAAGGCATTTGATAAGGTTCCCCATGGTAGGCTTCTGCAGAAAGTAAGGAGGCATGGGATAGTGGGAAATTTGGCCAGTTGGATAACGAACTGGCTAACCGATAGAAGTCAGAGTGGTGGTGGATGGCAAATATTCAGCCTGGATCCCAGTTACCAGTGGCGTACCGCAGGGATCAGTTCTGGGTCCTCTGCTGTTTGTGATTTTCATTAATGACTTGGATGAGGGAGTTGAAGGGTGGGTCAGTAAATTTGCAGACGATACGAAGATTGGTGGAGTTGTTGATAGTGAGGAGGGCTGTTGTCGGCTGCAAAGAGACATAGATAGGATGCACAGCTGGGCTGAGAATTGGCAGATGGAGTTTAACCCTGAAAAGTGTGAGGTTGTCCATTTTGGAAGGACAAATATGAATGCGGAATACAGGGTTAACGGTAGAGTTCTTGGCAATGTGAAGGAGCAGAGAGATCTTGGGGTCTATGTTCATACATCTTTGAAAGTTGCCACTCAAGTGGATAGAGCTGTGAAGAAGGCCTATGGTGTGCTAGCGTTCATTAACAGAGGGATTGAATTTAAGAGCCGTGAGGTGATGATGCAGCTGTACAAAACTTTGGTAAGGCCACATTTGGAGTACTGTGTACAGTTCTGGTTGCCTCATTTTAGGAAGGATGTGGAAGCTTTGGAAAAGGTGCAAAGGAGATTTACCAGGATGTTGCCTGGAATGGAGAGTAGGTCTTACGAGGAAAGGTTGAGGGTGCTAGGCCTTTTCGCATTAGAACGGAGAAGGATGAGGGGCCACTTGATAGACGTTTATAAGATGATCAGGGGAATAGATAGAGTAGACAGAGACTTTTTCCCCAGGTGGAACAAACCATTACAAGGGGACATAAATTTAAGGTGAATGGTGGAAGATATAGGGGGGAATGTCAGAGGTAGGTTCTTTACCCAGAGAGTAGTGGGGGCATGGAATGCACTGCCTGTGGAAGTAGTTGAGACGGAAACATTAGGGACCTTCAAGCAGCTATTGGATAGGTACATGGATTACGGTAAAATGATATAGTGTAGATTTATTTGTTCTTAAGAGCAGCACGGTAGCATTGTGGATAGCACAATTGCTTCACAGCTCCAGGGTCCCAGGTTCGATTCCTGGCTTGGGTCTCTGTCTGTGCGGAGTCTGCACATCCTCCCCGTGTGTGCGTGGGTTTCCTCCGGGTGATCCGGTTTCCTCCCACAGTCCAAAGATGTGCAGGTTAGGTGGATTGGCCATGATAAATTGCCCTTAGTGTCCAAAATTGCTCTTAGTGTTGGGTGGTGGTGTTGACTTTGGGTAGGGTGCTCTTTCCAAGAGCCGGTGCAGACTCAATGGGCCGAATGGCCTCCTTCTGCACTGTAAATGCAATGATAATCTATGGTTAATCTAGGACAAAGGTTTGGCACAACATCATGGGCCGAAAGGACTGTTCTGTGCTGTATTTTTCTATGTTCTAAAATGCGAGTGAGGAGGGGGTTGAACCCAAACAATGCGAGTGAGGAGGGGGTTGAACCCAAACAATGCGAGTGAGGAGGGGGTTGAACCCAAACAATGCGAGTGAGGAGGGGGTTGAACCCAAACAATGCGAGTGAGGAGGGCGTTGAACCCAAACAATGCAAGTGAGGAGGGGGTTGAACACATACAATGCAAGTCAGGAGGGGGTTAAACAAACAATCCGAACAAGCAGAGGGTTAAACAAAAAAAAAATGCGAGTCAGGAGGGGGTGAAACACTGAAAATTTAAGTATGAAGGGGGTGAAATACAAACAATCCGAGTAATTAGAGGGTTAGACACAAACAATCCGAGTAATTAGGGGGTTAAACACAAACAATGCGAGTCAGGAGAGAGTTAAATACAAATCATGTGAGACAGGAGAGGATTAACACAAACAAACCAAGCAAGGAGGGGCTTAAACACAAACAATGCGAGTCAGGAGGAGCTTAAACACAAACAATGCGAGTGAGGGGAGAGTTAAATACAAATAATGCGAATCAGGAGGAGCTTAAACACTAATAATCTGAGCAAGGAGGGGGTGAAATACAAACAATCCGAGTAATTAGAGGGTTAAACACAAACAATCCGAGTAAGGAGTGGCTTAAACATAAAATGTGAGTAACGGGAGGGGCTTAAACACAAATAATGCGAGTAAGGAGGGTGCGGATCATGGACGTGGCATAGGCCATTTAAGGAAACGAGAGGAAGTTCTAACTGGCTGAAACAAGCCATTTAATCAGTGTCTAACTAAGCAGACAGCAGTATGATCGGTACCCGGCTGTAACAATGTCCCAGTGATCGCCTTGGATTTTCGCCTGGGCCCCAACTTCAAACACTCAACATGTCGGCCTATCAGACACACGCACCAAGCCCTATGGCCGGCTCCTTACCTGAGGCTGAAACGTGGACAGGGAAAACATTTCACCCGCCGGCTTGGCCTGGATGGACCGAGAAGCGGTGTAAAGTCCGGAAGCTCGGCTCTATCCACACCGACAGGATCCAGGCAGGCAACCGCTGACTGTCCGGAAAATGGCTTCCTCTCTGTGACGTTTCCGGATCACAAGAATGACTACTTCCGGGTTACGTTTTGCTGTCGTCTGTTCGCTGGAGTGGGGATCTGGCAGTACAATAACTCACTGAGCAAACAACAGTCACTCCATCCATAATTAATAAGGCACCAGAGGGACTGCAACGGGTTGTTAATACAGATATTATCTTCTGATTAATTCAATAACTGTCCGTTGCTTTAGTTATAATTTGTTCATCAAACGATTATTATGGCACAGAGAGGCCATTTGGCCCATCGTGTCTGCACTGGCTCTCCAGACGAGTGTCATGACTTAATGCCATTCCTCTGTACATTTTTTTCTATTCAAGTAATCATTAAATGTCCTTTTGAGTGCCTCATTTGAACCTGCCTCCACCAAGCTTTTAGATTGGGCATTCTGTAACCGAACCACTCATGTGAAAATGTTTTTTCTCACATTTGCGTCTTTTGCGAAACTCTTTGAATTTATGTCGTCTCCTTTTGCGAGAAGGAGCAGTTTCTCTTCATCTACTCTAGCCCTTCCTCATGATGTGAATATCTCTATCAAATCTTATCTCTCCGAGAAGAACAGTCCCGAGTTTTATAAAAGGTTGTGTAGGTCGGAGCCTCCAGGGGATGAGTCGGATATGAGGGAGTTCTTGGAGGAGCTGGAGTGTCCTAAAGTAGGAGAAGGCAGAGTTAGAAGTGTGGGCGGCATGATAGCACAGTGGTTGGCACTGTTGCTTCACAGCACCAGGGTCCCAGGTTCAATTCTCGGCTTGGGTCACTGTGTGAAGTCTGCATTTTCTCCCCATGTCTGCGTGGATTTCCTCCGAGTGCTCCGGTTTCCTCCCACAGGTCCCGAAAGACGCGCTGTTAGGTAATTTGGACGTTCTGAATTCTCCCTCTGTACCCATAAAGGCGCCAGAATGTGGCGTCTAGAGGCTTTTCACAGTAACTTCATAAAAAAATGAAATTAAATGAAAATCGTTCATTGTCACAAGTAGGCTTCAAATGAAGTTACTGTGAAAAGCCCCTAGTCGCCACATTCCGGCACCTGTTCGGGGAGGCTGGTACGGGAATTGAACCATGCTGCTGGCCTGCCTTGGTCTGCTTTCAAAGCCAGCGATTTAGCCCTGTGCTAAACTAGCCCCTTCGTTACAGTGTTAATGTAAGCCTATTTGTGACAACTAAGATTATTAAAAGAGTCTGTGGGGATTGAGGACATTTGGACCACGATCGGAAAGATGAAACGGTTAACGCACCAGGGCCGGATGGGTTCCTGGTGGAATTCTATAAGAAGTTTTTAGATAGGCTGACACTGATGTTGGTGGAGATGTTTGAGGACGCGGTGGCTAAAGGGGCGCTCCCGGAGATGATGGGACAGGCATCCATTTCACTGTTGTTAAAAAAGGATAAGGACCCAGTAGAGTATGGGTCGTATGGCCAATATTTCTGTTAAATGTGGATGCCAAGTTTCTTGCCGATGTGTTGGCGCTGAGGTTGGAGGAGAGCTTCCCACAGGTGATTGCGGAGGTTCAGACAGGGTTTGTAAAGGGTGGGCAGTTGTCCTCGAATGTGCGGCACTTGTAAAATGTGGTGCTCTCCCCATCAGAAGGTGGGAACTGGAGGTGGTGGTGGCACTGGTTGCGGAGAAGGGGTTTGATTGAGTAGACTGGAATTATTTGTGGTGTTGAGCGGTTTGGGATTGGGCCTAAATTTGTAGCGTGGGTCAAATTGTTATTACAAATGAGGTGAACTCAGGATGTTTTGAGCTGCATAGGGGAACGAGACAGGGGTGTCCCATGTCCCTCCTTTTGAATGGAGCATAATGTGTCTCTGTATGCTGACGAATGTTTGTTGTTTATTTCTAAGCTGGGTCCCATGTTGGGGGATATAATGGGGCTGCTCAAGTGATTTGGGGCTTTTTCGCTATGTGAATTGAATTTGGAAAAGAACAAGTGCTTTTTGGTTTCCTCTCCGGTGGGGAGCTAGTTTGGGGGGATTGCCATTTCGTAGAGCGACTACTCACTTCAGATACCTGGGATGCAGGTGGTTCAGGACGGGCTCAGCTCCGTAAATTGAATTTTACGAGCCTGGTAGGGAGGGTTAAGGCAGATTTGTTGAGGTGGGACAACCTATCGTTGGCAGGCCGGGTGCATACGGTAAAGATGAATATCTTGCCGTGGTTTTTATTTTTAATCCAGTCTTTTTGCCAAAGGCATTTTTTATGGGGGTGGAATGGTTGATTTTGTCATTTGTATGGTTGGGTAAGGTGGCGAAGATTCAGAAGACTGTGCTTCAGAGAGGACGACAGTTGGGGTGTTTGGCTCTTCTATATCTGATTGGGCAGCAAACACCGAGAAGATAGCGGGGCTGGGGTAGGGAGCCGCAGGCGATGCGGGTGAGGGTGGTGGCAGGCTCTTGTAGGGGGTCAAGGTTGCGGGCACTGGCTATCATTGATCATAGAATTTACAGTGCAGAAGGAGGCCGCTCCCGTTTGCCCCAGGGGAATAATCGGCTAGTCCAGTGGTGGTAGCCACGCTGAAGATATGGAGGCAATTCCGGCAGCATTTTAAGTTAGAGGTGGGGTCAAAGCTGATGCCTTGATGAGAATCATGTTTTTGAGCCCCCTCGTAGTCGGAGGGGGTGTTGGCGGTGATGGGGATGGAAGGGCGGTTATCTTGGTGATTTTGGAAGAGGATATGGTGTCGTTGGATGGGGTTAATGAACCTGATGCAGTTTAAGGTGGTGCACAGGGTGCATATGACTTGGATGAGAATGAGTGGGTTCTTTCAGGGGGTAACAGATGAGTGTGAGAGATGTGGGCTGCCTACCCCAGCCCTGTACCTTCTAGAATTCTCCACCAAGGGAAACAATTTTACCCTCTCCACCCTATCTCTTCCCCTCATAATTTTGTACACCTCAATAAAGTCACCTCAGCCTTCTTTGTTCTAAGGGCCAGCGAAACACGCACACATGTTTTGGGGTTGTGAAAAATTGGGACGATTCTGGGCAGGCATGCTCGCGGTCTTAGCCAGGATAGTGGTGGAGGAGGTGGACCCGGACCCTTTGGTGGCGATATTTGGGGTTTCATGGAGCTCATGGAGAGGAGGAAGGCCAATGTCATGGCCTTCGCCTCTCTGATTGTATGGTGGCGAATTTTACTGGAGTGGTGGTCGGCATCGTCACCAGGGGTAGCGGCTTGGCTGGTTGACCTGTACGACTACCTGTGATTGGAGAAGATAAAGTATGATTTAAGGGTCTTTGCAGGGCGATTTGAAAAAGGTGGGGGATCTGCGTGACTGTGTTTGAGGAGCTGTTCTTTGCAGGGGGAGGGGAGGAGGGGGGGGGGGGGGGGTTAAGAAAGGGAAACAATCTGTACAGACTGTATAGTTGATTGCTGGGAACTATGTTTCCCGGGGTGTTTATTTGTTGTAACCTGTTTTGATACATGTTTGTAATTAAAATACATTTTAAAAATGTTAATAGAATCATAAAAAAGTGACAGCACAGAAGGAGGCCATTCAGCCCATCGTGTCCTTGCCAGTTCGAGGACACTCTGGTGCCCTTTCAAATCCTACCCTCCTGCACTCGGTCCATAGCCCTGTAGCTTTGAGCACTTACGGTGCAGATCTAAGTACCTTTTAAAAGAGTTCAGGGTCTCTGCCTCCACCACCAACTTGGGCAGCGAATTCCAGACTCCCACTAGCCTCTGCGTAAAAACGTTTTCCTCATGCTCCCTCTATCTATACCTTCTGCCACCTATCTTGCATCTATGTCCCCTGATTCTAGAATTCTCCACGAAGGGAAACAATTTTACCTCGTGTCTTCAGCCAGGACAGAAGCGAGACCCCGGAGGTGGATTTCCTGGGGAAGACAAACAGGCGGTCATGAGGGGTCTCGTTCGTGGCCGTGCAAAGGAGGGACCTAATGGAGTGGAGCGCGTCGAGGAGGACCTCATGCCAGTGGGAAACTGTGAGATTCCTAGACTGTAGGGCCAGGAGGATGGCCTTCCAGACCGTCGCGTTCTCACTCTCCACCTATCCGTTTCTCCAGGGGTTGTAACTGGTAGTCCTGCTCGAGGCGATGCCCTTACCCAGCAGGTACTGATGCAGAACGTCGCTCATAAACGAGGAGCCTCGTTCACTGTGGACGTAAGTGGGGAAACCGAACAAGGTGAAGACACTATGTAGGGCCTTAAAGACAGTGGCCGCGGTCATGTCGGGGCAGGGGATTGCAATGGGGAAGCGGGAGAACTCGTCAACGACTTTTAGGAAATGTTGCGGTTGGTAGAGGGAAGGGTGTGGAGGTATGTATTAGGGGTATTAAGGTACCCTGTGATGCCGAGAGGCTATTGGTGGATAGACACTGGGTCCCGATTAGATCAGCCACCTGCTGGCTCCACCCAGTAATGCGGAGTATAAGAGCTCGGGTTCTCCCAGCAGCCACATTCTGTAACTGTGCTGCTGGGGAACAAGTCTGCGTAATAAAGCCATCGTTTGACTCCTTCTCATCTCATCTCATGATTGATTGATTGTGCTACAATTTATTACGCAAACTTTTAAGGACTTGGAGCTCCGAATCATTCCGGAGTGTCTGCGAATCAGCCGCCACGCGGCAAACTCAGCGGCCACTTTTAAACATTGGTAAGCGTGTTTTCAGGGATACCTCCGAATGGCCCCCGGCATACCTACAGAAGAACAGAAAATGCAGGTCCTGCATGCCAGGGTGAGCCCTGAAATCTACACGCTCATAGAGGATGCAGACGATTTCCCGGCGGCGATCGCCATGCTGATAGGAATCTACGTTCGGCCCGTCAACCAGGTCTACCCACGCCACCAGCTCGCGACGAGACGGCAAATCCCCGGAGAATTGCAGGACGAATTCTACAGTGCGCTGTTAATACTGGGGAGAAACTGCAACTGCAGATCACCCGGGGGGGCACGCTGCTACTTTTGTGGGCAGGGGAAACACCCCAGAATGCGCTGCCCGGCCCGTTCAGCCCTCTGTAAAGGGTGCGGCAAAAAGGGGCACTTTTTAGCAGTGTGCCAGGCCCGGGGGGTAGCTGCAATCTCCGGGGGAGAACCCCAAACTCAACCCACCCCAGCGATCCATGTGCGGCCAACGGGCGCCGCCATCTTGTGTAGGACTCCATGCGGGAGGGATGGGCGCCGCCATTTTGTGTTCCCCCAGCAACGTGCGATCCATGGGCGGCGCCATCTTGTCCATCCCTGACCGTGTGCGACCCGTGGACGCCGCCATCTTGGCTGACGGCTAAGGACCCCGGGATGGTTGGCCCCACGGGGCCTGAAGAAAACGCCCCGATGCAGCACCTACGACTGGCTTCTGTGACCCTTGACCAGTCGCGGCCCTGAAACCTCCAAACAGCAACAACGACAGTATTTATAAACGGGTACGAGACTCCCTGCCTGATCGACTCTGGGAGCACGGAGAGTTTTATACACCCCGATACAGTAAGACGCTGTTCCCTTCCGATCCACCCGAGTAATAAAAAAAAAAAATTCTGGCAGCAGGGTCCCATTCGGTAGAGATAAAAGGGTTCTGCATCGCAAACCTCACGGTGCAGGGGAGGGAGTTCAAGAACTACCGGCTTTCCGTCCTTCCCCACCTCTGCGCTGCAACACTCCTGGGATTGGATTTTCAGTGTAATCTCCAGAGCTTAACGTTTAAATTCGGCGGCCCTATACCCCCACTCACTATCTGCAGCCTCGCGACCCTCAAGGTCAATCCGCCTTCCCTGTTCGCGAACCTCACCCCGGATTGCAAACCAGTTGCCACTAGGAGTAGACGGTACACCGCCCAGGACCGATCTTTTATCCGGTCAGAAGTCCAGTGGCTGCTGAGGGAAGGCATAATTCAGGCCAGCAATAGTCCCTGTAGAGCCCAGGTGGTAGTTGTAAAGACCGGGGAGAAGCAGAGGATGGTCATAGACTATAGTCAAACCATCAATAGGTACATACAGCTGGATGCGTACCCTCTCCCCCATATCCGACATGGTCAATCGGATTGCACAGTACAAGGTCTTTTCCACAGTGGATCTTAAGTCCGCCTACCACCAGCTCCCCATCCGCCCGAGCGACCATGATGCGCAATCAATTACTCTCAAGAAAAGGTGAGCCGTAACTAATAGGCTTGAGAGTAATTGATTGCGCATCAATTTAATCTGCTACAACTTCAGTGAAGGGATGGATCTCCGTATCAAACCGGAGTGCCTTCAGCTCAGCCCCCACGCGGACAACTCTGCTGCTATCTTCAAACATTGGCTGGCGTGCTTTAAGGGCTACCTCGACACGGCCGCCGACACCCCCACGGAAAGACCCGGTAGTGTGCGATCTGATTGACAATGTCTGCTGTCCGGGGAAGGCGGTACGCATCGGGGTGCATGTACCGGTTTATGGTTTGGCTGTAGTCTACAACCATCCGGTTCTTTTCCCCGGCCCTGATGACCACCACCTGAGCTCTCCAGGGGCTATTACTGACCTCTCTGATCCCTTCCCCCAAGAGTCGCTGGATCTCAGACCTGATAAAAGTCCTGTCCTGGATGCTGTACCGCCTGCTTCTGGTGGCAACTGGCTTACAGTTGGCGGTGAGATTTGCGAAGAGCGGGGGAGGGTCGACCTTCAGGGTCACGAGGCTACATACGGTGAGTGGGGGTAGGGGCCCGCCGAACTTCAGGGTTAGGCTCCTGAGGTTGCACTGGAAATCCAGTCCCTACAGGAGAGGAATGCAGAGATCGGGGAGTACATATAGTTTAAAATTAGCGTACTCGACACCCTGTATCGCGAGGTTTGCAACAGTGTACCCCCAGATCTGCACTGAATGCGATCCAGAAGCGAGGGAGATTGTTTGAAGTGTGGGGAGGATTTGAAGCGAGCAGTGCCTTACTGCGTCTGGGTGAATGAAGCTCTCCATGCTTCCGGAGTCAAACAGGCAAGGCGTTTCGTGTCCATTGACACAGACGGTCATCATGGAGTTCCGGAGGTGTTTTGGTCGTGAGGGTGACCGTGCCGAGTTGCGGGTAGCCGGCTTGGTCGGAGGGGATGGGATGGTCCCAAGATGGATGCCCCCGTCGGTCGCACGTGTCGAGCGGCGTTGCAGATGGCGGCCAAGATGGCGGCCCCCGTCGGTCGCACGTGTCACGCGGCGAGGAAGATGGTGTCCAAGTTGGCGGCCACCATGAGTCGCACGTGGCGGGCCACGTGGGAGACGGTGGCCAAGATGGCGGCCCCCGTAAGTCACATATGGTGTGCATGGTTGAAGATGGCTGCCCCCACGGACAACACAAGGCAGATGACCCGTCTGGAGGGGGCGGAGCCGGCAGGCACGCAGCCACACTGCGGGGTCTGCGGGCCTGTGAGTCTGAGAGTCGGGCCTGTGACTTGGAGGATTTGGACCTGGCCAGGCAAACTTTTGTGAAGTGTCCCTTTTTGCCACAGTCGCTGCAGTTTGCGTTCCAAGCCGGGCAGCGCTGCCAGGGGTGCTGGTGCTGGCCGTAGAAATAGCAGGGTAGCCCCCCGGGTTGGGCAGGCAGCCGTGCGGCACAGGGCTGGGGTACTCTCTGGTCGGGGGTCCACGAGGGGGGTCGCGTGTTCAGACGGGAACGCGTTGAGGCTTTGGAACGCTACTTTTAGGGAGGTGGCTAGTTTTACCGTCTCTTCTAGGTTGAGGGCGCCTTTCTCGAGCAGGCACTGTCTGACATAGTTGGACCTGACTCCAGCCACGTAGGCGTCACGGACGGCGAGTTCCATATGTTGAGAGACTGTGACGGCCTGGTAGTTGCAGCTTTGAGGTCGCGTAGGTACTCCCCCAGCGATTCCCTGGGGCTTTGGCGGTGAGTGTGTGATGAACGGTTACTGTAACACTGTACCCTTGTCATCATGTAAGGTGATGTCCCCTTTAAGACCGGGCTTGGAACCCAGGGGAACTCCGCCTCCGGCTCCGCCCATCTGGGAGCCGTATATACGGGGTCGCCTTGTGGGCGGCGTAGCTGTTAGCACACGACTCGGCATCAGCCCAGTTCTTAGTTTATTGAAGCCTTCTTTACCGTTTATACTCTAAGCGTCGTTATTGAGGGTACCACAATTTAATAAACTAAACTACATCAGGATGGACGCAGGCCTAAAACCAGAGAAGCTCAATCTGGAAGCACGGACACCGGAGGCAAAGGAAATTTTTTAATACTGGCTCCGATGCTTCGAGGCTTACCTGGACTCCTCAGAGACTCCCATCCTGGGGCCGCGCAAGCTGCATCTACTCCATGCCCGGGTGAGTCACAGAATCTCCGCCACGCTCAAAAAGGCGACGACTTATGAAGAGGCGGTCGAGGTGCACGCCAGGCATCTGCTCTCTACCTGCCGGCAGCGCTCGGGGGAATCGCTAGACGAATTAGTCGAAAAACTCGCCGCGCTTGCCAGGGACTGTGACCACCAGGATGTGACAGGGGAAGTCCATATGAACCTGCACATCAGAGACGCTTTCGTGTCCAGCATCCGCTCGACCTACATCCGGCAGCGGCTGCTCGAAAATGGGGCAAAAGACCTCCAGGACACGCGAACGCTCGCCTCTTCGCTAGAGGTGGCCTGACATAACAAGGATATGCACCCCGCGGATTCTGCGAGCCCCCCCGGACTTCCTCAGACTCAGCCATATTACAGGTGACCCGCTCATCATGGGGGCACACCGTGCTACTTCTGTGGGCAGGGCCAGCACCCACGCTCACGTTGCCCAGCCCGCTCAGCGATCTGCAGCGACTGCGGGAAGAAGTGGCATTTTGCGAGGGTCTGCCTGGCCAGGCCCAGGGGCCAGAAGAACAAAGAACAGCCGGCCCGAAAATCAGGCTTTCAGGCCCGTAGGCCTCGCAGTGCGGCTGTGCACCGACCCGACACGCCCCCTTCTGACGCGTCATCAGCCTTGTGCGAATCATGTGAGCGGCCATCTTGTCGGTGGCCATCTTCTCAACCCGACACGCGCAGCCGACGGCGGCAGCCATTTTACGAGTCCGACTCGGCTGAGGACTACCCGCGAGTGGGAGCGATCACCCTCAACCAAACTCGGCCAAAACACCTGCAGAACGCTATGACGCAGGTCCAGGTCAACGGTCGCGACACTGCATGCCTCATCGACTCCGGGAGCACGGAGAGCTTTATCCATCCTGAAACGGTAAGGCGCTGCTCCCTGCGCACCCATCCTGCGTCCCAAATCATAGCCCTCGCATCCGGGTCCCAGTTGGTACAAATCAAGGGGTACTGTATCACGGATCTCTCGATCCAGGGCGCCAAGTACACCCGTTTCAAATTTTATATCCTTCCCCACCTCTGTGCCCCCCTGCTGCTCCGACTGGATTTCCAGTGCAGCCACCGAAGCCTGACACTGAAGTTCGGCGGACCCTTGCCCCCCCTCAAGGTATGTAGCCTTGCGTCACTGAAAGTCGCTCCCCCCTCGCTATTCGTGAACCTCACCCCCGACTGTAAGCCCTTCGCCACCAGGAGCCGGTGGTACAGTGCCCAAGATATGACTTTTATCAAGTCAGAGGTCCAGCGTTTACTGGGAGAGGGGGTCATCGAGGCTAGCAACAGCCCTTGGAGAGCACAAGTGGTGGTAGTCCGTGTCGTGGATTATAGCCAGACCATAAACCGATTCACGCAGCTTGATGCGTACTCCCTTCCTCGCATCGCGGAAATGGTCAATCGGATTGCCCAATACCGAGTATTTTCCACGGTCGACCTCAGATCCGCCTACCACCAGCGCCCCATCCGACCAAAAGACCGCCCCTATACTGCCTTTGAAGCAGACGGCCGGCTCTTCCACTTCCTCAGGGTCCCCTTCGACGTCACAAATGGGGTCTCTGTCTTTCAAAGGGCGATGGATCAAATGGTGGACCAGTACGGTTTGCGAGCTACAGACCCGTACTTGGACAATGCCACCGCCTGCGGCCATGACCAGCAGGACCATGACGCAAACCTCAAAGTTCCTCCAGACCGCCCGAGCCCTTAACCTGACCTATAATGAGGAAAAATGCATTTTCCACACAACCCGGCTAGCCATCCTTGGCTATGTCGTGGAAAACGGGGTCCTAGGTCCCGACCCCGACCGCATGCGCCCCCTCAAGGAACTCCCCCTCCCCCGCAGCCTCAAGGCCCTCAAACGGTGCTTGGGGCTCTTCTCCTACTACGCCCAGTGGGTCCCCAAGTATGCGGACAAAGCCCGCCCACTCATAAAGACCACCACTTTTCCCCTCTCGGCTGAGGCTCGATTGGCCTTCAACCGCATCAAGGCCGATATCGTCAAGGCCGCTATGCTCGCGGTGGATGAAACTATCCTCTTCCAGGTAGACAGCGATGCATGAGACATCGCCCTGGCTGCTACCCTCAATCAGGCAGGCAGACCAGTAGTGTTCTTCTCCCGGACCCTCACCGCCTCCGAGGTTCTACACTCTGCAGTCGAGAAGGAGGCACAAGCCATTGTGGAGGCAGTGCGGCTCTGGAGGCACTACCTAGCTGGTAGGAGGTTCACCTATATGTTCGATAACACGCAACGGGGCAAAATAAAAAACGATAAAATTTTGAGGTGGAGGATCGAACTCTCCACCTACACGTACGATATCAAGTACCGTCCAGGGGAGCTCAACGAGCCCCCAGATACCCTGTCCAGCAGCACATGCGCCAACGCGCAGGACGACCGCCTGCAAGCCATCCACAATTACCTCTGCCACCCGGGGGTTACCCGGCTCGTCCATTTTATCACGTCCCGCGACCTACCTTACACAACCAAGGAGGTCAAGGCCATGATCAGGGCCTGCCATATCTGTGCGGAGTGCAAACCGCACTTCTACCGCCAGACAAGGTTCGGCTCGTGAAGACCTCGGGGCTCTTTAAGCGACCGAGCGTGGACTTCAAGGGGCCCCTCCCGTCCACCAATCGTAATGCCTATTTCCTCACCGTTATCGAGGTGAGGAAATACCTCGATATTCTCTCGCTTCCCATTCTCTCGCTTCCCATTCGCCATTTCCTGCCCCGACATGACCTCAGCCACCGTGATTAAGGTACTGCACAGCATCTTCACTCTGTTCGGTTTCCCCGCTTGTATCCACAGCGACCGGGGTACATCGTTCATGTGCGATGAACTGCGTCAGTATCTGCTCAGCAAAGGCATCGCCTCGAGCAGAACGACCAGTTATAACCCGCGGGGAAACGGGCAAGTGGAGAGGGAAACCGTGAGTGTGGAAGACTGTCCTTCTGGCCCTACGGTCGAGAAGTCTCCCAACTACCCGCTAGCAGGAGGTCCTGCCCGATGCCCTACACTCCATTAGGTCGCTCCTCTGCACGGCCATGAATGAGATCCCTCACAACCGATTGTTTGTCTTCCCCAGGAGGTCTACCTCCGGGGTCTCGCTTCCACATTGGCTGATGGCTCCGGGACCTGTTCTTCTCTGGAGGCACACGAGGAGCCATAAAACGGACCCCCTGGTCGAAAAGGTCCGATTACTCCACGGCAACCCCAGTTACGCCGACGTCGAGTACCCCGACGGCAGGCAAGATACGGTTTCCCTCCGGGATCTGGCACCCGCTGGATCCCCCACTACAGATGCCCCTTCCCGCGCCGCCCCACCTGCGGGACCCGGCATCCCCTACAACACACCCCCTCCCGGCCCCAATCCCCGTTGGTGAGCACCTACCGCACACGCCCCCTAGCGCTCCCCCTTTACACACCCCATCGGTGCCGGCACCGCTACCCCCGGCCCCGTCTATTCTCCCTGCACCGCGTTCCCCTGCCCCGACCCGGACCGAAGCTCCGACCGCCGTGCTCCCGGATGTACCCTCAACCAAGACATCCGTGTCCGCCGCACCACTGCCCGAACAGAGGATGTCGATGAGGACGATCTGGCCACCGAGACGGATGGACTTATGATGGCACTTCACCCCCGCCGGACTCTTTTTTAAACAGGGGGTGAATGTGATGAACGGTTACTGTAACACTGTACCCTTGTCATCATGTAAGGTGATGTCCCCTTTAAGACCGGGCTTGGAACCCTGGGGAACTCCGCCTCCGGCTCCGCCCATCTTGGAGCCGTATATAAGGGGCCACCTTGTGGGCGGCGTCACTGTTAGCACACGGCTCGGCATCAGTCTAATTCTTAGTTTATTAAAGCCTTCTTTACCGTTTACACTCTAAGTGTCATTACTGGGGGTACCACAGAGTGGTAAGGAGATGCCGCGCGCACCCCTCGTTCACCAGCCTTACGTATAGGCGTTTCAGCATTGCAAGGGCGTCCTCGTATGTGGAAGCTTCCTCGAATTGTACAGAGATTCGACGGCTCACCCGGGTGCGGAGGAGGCTCAGCTTCTGATCATCGGTGACAGAAGGCGAGGAGGAGGCGGCGAGGTAGGCCTCGAAACATCGGAGCCAGTGTGAAAAAATCCCTTTGGCTTCCGTGGCTTGTGGGTCGAGTTCCAGTCGGTCAGGTCTGAGGGCCGATTCCATTGTGGGATTGTAGTCGATTAAATTGATGCAACCATCAATTCACGCGAGACAGAGAGTTGAAGTGGACAGTGGCTTTAATCGACTTGAACAGTGCCTGCCTGTGACTGCTCTGCTAGTGAGGGCCACCTACAGGGCAGCTGCTCGTTATACTTCCCTTCAAGGGGGCGGAGTTGGGGTGGAGTCCACAAGGGCACCAACATGATACATTCCGTGTAATATTGTACAATGGTCCATAGGTGGAGCCCACATGGGCAACAGCATGATACAGTGTAATACAGTGGTAAATGGTTAGTACAATACGTTCACCACAGTCGCCACCCTATCTCTTCCCCTCATAAATTTGTACACCTCAATAAAGCCACCCTTCAGCCTTCTTTGTTTCAAGGAAAATAACCCCAGTCTATCTAATCTCTCCTCATAACCATACTTTTCTAGCCCTGGCAACATTCTTATAAACCTCCTCCGCAGTCTCTCCAGAGCAATAACATCCTTCCTGTAATGTGGCAACCAGAACTGCACGCAATATTCCAGTTGTGACATCACTGGTGCTTTATACAATTCTAACATTATATCCTTAGTTTTATATTCTATACCTCTGCCAGTGAAGGAGGGTATTTCATTTGCCTTCTTAACAGCTTGTCTACCTGAACTGCTACCTCTATGGACCTGTGTACTTGTATGCCAAGATCTCTCACTTCATCTACCCTTAGTATGTTCCCATTTATTGTGTACGCCCTACAACTATTTGGCCTCCGTGAATGCTGGTCCGAGGCAACAGAAGCGCTCCTACGCGGCTGCTTGGAGTCAGTGGATTGGTCCATATTCAAGAACTCAGCGGCCAACCTAAACGGATATGCCACCACTGTCACTGACTTCAACAGCAAGTGTGCAGAAGAAGGTTGTACATATGTTCCCCAACCGGAAACCATGGCTTAATCGGAAGCTTCACTCCTTACTGAAGGCCAGGTGTGAGGTGTTCAAGACAGGTGACCTGGCCTGTACAAGAAATCCAGGTATGACCTCTGCAAACTCATCAGGGATGCCAAGAGACAATACCAGACTAAACTAGAGTCACAGGCTAACGACACAGAATCTCATCGATTGTGGCAAGGTTTAAACAACAAAACGGGCTACAAAGCAAAGCCGAGTAGAACCTCCGGCAGGAGCACACCCTTCCCCAATGAACTCAATGCATTCACTCAGAGTTGTTGAGGTTTGGAATGCACTGCCTGGGAGAGTGGTGGAGGTGGATTCCATAGGAGGTTTCAAAAGAGAGCTGGATATATTTTTGAAAATGACGAATTTAGAGGGCTACGGAGATAGGACTGGGGAATGCGACTAGCTAGGTTGCTCATTTGAGAGCCGGCGCAGACACAATGGGCCGAATGGCCTCCTTCTGTGCTGTAAGTAACAAACAAACATCTACTGGTTACCCTCTATCCACTCTGAGACTTTCTAGAAAAATTCTAATCAATTAGTCAGAAACAATTTACTTCTAATGAAACCATGCTGACTCTGCTTGATTAGATTATGATTTTCAAAATATGCTGTTATTACTTCCTTAATAATTGATTCCAACATTTTTCCAACAATTGATGTTAGGCTAATCGGCCTATAGTTGCCTGCTTTTTGAATAGGTGTGCCACATTGACAGTTTTCTAATCCTCATGGCGGTCACATAATCAAGGGTTAATCAAGTTGGAAAAGGTAGCTATGACAACAAATTCATAGAGTGCATTAAGGATTGTTTTGTCGAGCAATATGTCAGGGAGCCAACCGGGGAACATGCTATCATGGATCTGGTAATGGGTAATTAGGCAGATTTAATAAATTACCTCAGAGTAAAAGAACCCTTAGGACGTAGTGATCAAAATATGATGGAAATTAATATTCAGTTTGAGGGTGAGAAACCTGGGTCATAATTTTAAGGTGATTGGAGGAAGGTATAGGGGAGATGTCAGAGGTAGGTTCTTTACACAGAGAGTGGTGGGTGTGTGGAATGCACTGCCAGCAAAGGTGGTGTAGTCAGAGTCATTAGGGACATTTAAGCGACTCTTAGACAGGCACATGAACAGCAGTAAATTGAAGGGTTGGAGGTTAGGTTGATCTTAGATTAGGATAAATGGTCGGCACAACATTGTGGGCTGAATGGCTGTACTGTTCTATGTTCTCCAGATTCCAAGAATTTTTGGAAAATTACAACCAATGCTTGCACTACCTCTGTAGCTACTTCATTTAGGATCCTAGGATCGAAGCCTTCAGAGCCAGGGGACCTTTCCGCCTTCAGCCCCATCCATTTGTCTAATACCACTTCTCTAGTGATAGTGATGATATTTAATTCCTTCCCTGGTATTCTTTAGTATAATCGGATGTTCGAAGTATCTTCCATAGTAAAGACTGGTGCAAAATATCTGTTTAACTCCTCTGCGATGTCCTTGGTCCCCATAACTATCTCCCCAGATTCACTTTCTAAGGGGCCTATGTTCACTTTCACCTCTCTCTTCCTTTTTATATATTTAAAGAAGCTCTTATTATCAGTTTATATATTCCTTGCTCGTGTACTCTTATATATTATTTTATCTCTCTTTATTATCTTTTTAGTCCTCCTTTGCTGGATACTGAATTTATCCAAATCTTCGGGGCTACCATTGACCTTTGTCTCCCCATATGCTTTTTCTTTCAACTTATACCCTCCTTAACTTCCTTGGTGAGCCATGGTTGCCTTATGCCTCTTAGAATCTTTCCTCCTTGCTGGGATATATTTTTGCTGACAGTCTTGAATTACCTCCTTAACTGCCTGCCACCGTTTGCTTCCTGTCTTCCCTGCTAATCTATCTGCCCAGTCCACTTCAGCTAACTCTATCCTCATTTCATTGTAATTGCCTTTATTTAAGTAAAACACAGTTGTTTCTAACCCAGGTTTCTCACCCTCAAACTGAATATTAATGTCCATCATATTTTGATCACTACGTCCTAAAGGTTCTTTTACTCTGAGGTCATTTATTAAATCTGCCTAATTACCCATCACCAGATCCATGATAGCCTGTTCCCGGTTGGCTCCATGACATATTGCTCGACAAAACAATCCTTAATGCACTAGATGAATTTGCTGTCATAGCTACCTTTTCCAACTTGATTAACCCATGTAGCCACCTAAAATGGCTGATTCCCTATTAATTTGGCCAAAACCCGATATAAAATGGCTAACCGAAAAGGCTGATGGGAAAATCAGCCAACAGGACACAAACGGACAGCTGCATACAGAATAGCGTATTCGGCTCTGGGGAAGTCGGCCCTACGACTATTAGCAGCACATCAACACATACATCTGCAGTTTAATTGGCTATGCCCGGGAACAATTGCAACATATTAGCAATTGAATGCCGGGCCAGACCTCTCGCACCTGCAGTGGCCAAAACAAAGACAGGTGAACGACCACCCCCCGATCGAGGAATCGCCCCAATATTGGAGCATATCGAACCCAGTGATTGGGAAGGGCTGCCCCGAGAGATGGGAAGCCCCTGGGCCCTATAAATTGAGGAGCCAAGTTCAGATCGCTCTCTCGCTCCCTTCTTCTCCTGCTCGCAACCTTCGCAAGAACATCGACCAGAAACCGTTCTTGTCGGTTGCTCAGCCAGTGGAGAAACGGCGTGAGACCCGCCCTGCATGGGAACCTCCCGCTGGTCAAAAACGCTCGGGTAGGGGACATACGGTATTGGTAGCCGTCCTACCCGGGGACTCCATCCAAATCTTACCCGTCGCAGCCCATACGTACCTCATTCGACCTCTTCCTTTCAAAACAGTTTATTTATTTAGGCGACCCTTGGGTTGCTGCCTCATGCTATTTACATCCAGGAACATTTGGATGATAAACATAGCACTGGTCCACCATTGGGAAGTGTGCCGTGTCCTAACATTTGTTTTGAAAAAAAAAAAAAATGGGGGAGTCACATATAGTGATCAATTATAAGGGTTTAATTGACCCCAAGAAGGACAGACACACTAACATACTGGATATTATACCAAGGTAGTTACAGATACTATGCTTGTTTTACAGAACTCCAGAACCGGAGGAAAACAGAACACGAGGAAAGAAAAAGAAAGAGGACAGCCATGAGGACTTCTTTCATCGTGATCAAAATTTTCATGATGAACATTTGGTTGCGCGGGAACGCAGACCCCATTACTCCAAACCCCCCTGCCGTTAATGTTTCACTGCCCCACAGTACCGAGGGCCCAGTCACCAGCCACGCTGCATTATCCTGGTGTGCCAAGTTCATAACTTGGTACTCCCTGTTGTACATAATTGAAGCACTATTAGCGTTGGCCATACTCTGCTGTGCAGTGCAGACTATGCGCCTCCGCAAATGGAGGAGAGCGTACCACGCTTGAACCCCGGTATATCGGATCCAATCCCCTATATTCGGGTATGACCAGACCGCAGACCCCCGCGACCTATGAAACCAGAATAATAAAACATGCACTTGCGTTTTTCTGTAAATAAAAGATGTACAAAACGTGTCATGAACAAAACAAAAAGTATGATCCTGAGCTTGACTGCCAAGCCAGGAAAGAGTATATGGAATGTTATGATTGTTGTTGTATGTTTTAGAGAGATAGGATGATGCAATGCTTGATGAGTGTATTTAGGTAAAATTAGAGGTTCCAAGTTTTTATTTTTTAGATGCATGCCCCTGCCTGACATAGCGCCCTCAAGAATTGTTTAGGTAATTTTTTGTGCATAGCTAGGGTCAGAGTAGTGGCCATGTAGGAGGTGTGTCCCCCCCCCCCCCCACCCCGGTCAGGGAACGGAAAGGACAAAATTTATGTGATCCATCACGCTTCGCGTTAGGATCACAAGGAGGGTCTGTAGCCACCTAAATTGGCCAAAACCCAATATAAAATGGCTAACCGAAAAGGCTGATGGGAAAAGCAGCCAACAGGACACAAACGGACAGCTGCAGACAGAATAGCGTATTCGGCTCTGGGGAAGTCGGCCCAGATCGGTACCTACGACTATTAGCAGCACATCAACACAGACATCTGCAGTTTAATCGGCTATCCCCGGGAACAATTGCAACATATTAGCAATTGAATGCCGGGCCAGACCTCTCGGCGCCTGCAGTGGCCAAAACAAAGACATGTGAACGACCACCCACCGATCGAGGAATCGCCCCATTATTGGAGCATATCGAACCCAGTGATTGGGAAGGGCCGCCCCGAGAGGTGGGAAGCCAAGTTCAGATCGCTCTCTCTCTCCCTTCTTCTCCTGCTCGCAACCTTCGCAAGAACAGCGACCAGAAACAGTAAGTCTGACTCCAGCGATCGCTACCCGATAGAGATTCCTAGCCATCGACCCGTATCAGCCTTTTGAATCCCGCAGGCCAGATCCAATTCGATAAACCATTCGTTTCACAGACCTGGTGGGCCATCCCCAAAAGTTAAGTATTGGCCAGTAGTGGTAGGTTTTGATATAGATAGTAGGATTATTGTGTAAGTATTGATTGCTGTACATAATAAATGGCCGTTGATTTCAATCTTACTAAGCGGTGTGCTGACTTATTAATCATAACCCGAGCTTGAACCACGTGGCGGTATCAGAAAGATACCTGGCGACTCGTGAGCAAAGGTGACATAATCAGAGGTAATAAATCGAAGGCTAATAAGAGCAACACCCAATCAACATGAAGATTAAAGACACCCATAATTATTGCTCTATTCTGTTAACATCATTATTTGTTGATTTATTCGCTTCCCTACAGTGTGGCTCGTGTTTGGTGGTCTATACACTACTCCTACTAATGTCCTCTTTCCCTTGCTTTTTTTTAAACCTCTACCCAAATGAACTCTACATCATCCAAGTCTAGATGATCTCTCATAGCTTTCCTCATTTCATATCTATCCACCCCCTCTGTCTTTCTGAAAGGTCAAATATCCCTGAAATTCCCAACTTTGATCTCCTTGTAACCATGTCTACCGTAATGACTATGACATCATATCCATTTATCTCAATTTGCGCTGTCAGTTCGTCTACCTTATTCCAAATGTTTCATGCATTAAGATATAATAAAGCCTTTAGACTTGTCTCTTTGCCATTTTTAATCATCCTAACTTTTCTTTTTACTGTGGTCCTAATTGCCTCTCACCTTTGATTATTATGTCTACTGTTTTTCCATCTTACTGTTCTTTCTTTTATTACTGTCCTTGTTTCTATTTCCCTTGTCACCATGCTTAGATTCCCATCCCCTTGTCATTCTAGTTTAAACCCTCCTCAACCACACAAGCAAATACACCCCCAATGACATCAGTCAGGTTCCTGCCCAGGTGTAACCCATCCAGTTTGTACTGGTCCCATCTCCCCAGAACGGGTCCCAATGCCCCAGGAATTTGAAACCCTTCCCTTTGCATCATCATTCCAGCCACATATTCATCTGATATACCCTGCTATTTCTACCCTGACTAGCAGGTGGCACTCGTAGTAATCCTGAGATCACTACCTTTGAGGTCCTACTTATTATTTTACTTCCTAACTCTCTATATTCGGGTTTTAGGCCCTCATCCATTGTTTGACCTATGTCATTGGTACTGATGTGTACCATGACCATTGGTTGTTCACCTTCCCTCTACAGAATTTTCTGCAGCTGCTCCAAGACATCCTTGACCCTAGCACCAGGGAGGCAACATCATAGACCCTAGCACCAGGGAGGCAACGCCTACAGTGCAGAAAGAGGCCATTCAGGCCATCGAATCTGCACCAACCCTCTGAAAGATCACTCTACCTAGGCACACGCCTCACCGCATCCCCATAACCCAGTAACCCCACCTAACCTTTTGGGCACTGAGGGGCAATTTAACATGGCCAATTCATCTAACCTGCACATCTTTGAACGTACCATCCTGGAGTCTCATTGGGGGGTCTCAGAAACGCCTATCTGTTCCCCTTACAATTAAATCCCCAATAACTATTGCATTCCCACACTTTCTCCTCCTCTCCCGTGCAGCAGAGCTACCATGGTGCAACACATTTGGATGTTACTTCTTCCTCCTGAGGCCATTCCTCCCAGCAGTATCCAAAGTGGTTTGTGTTTTGCAGGGGAATGGCTACAGGGGATGGGGTGCCAAATAAGAGGACTGCTTTGTCCTGCATGGTCTCAAGCTTCTTGAATGTTATTAGAGCTGCACGCATTCAGACAAATGCAGAATGTTCCATCCTGGCTTCTGCTTCGTAGATGGTGGATTCTCGATGGGAAGTCAAGAGAATGTTAATTCACATAACAACACCCAGTCTCTGAGCACAATATTCTTGGAACTGGTCCAATTAGGTTCCTGGTCAATGTTAACACCAGGATGTTGACAGTAAGGGATTCACAATGTTAATGTCGTTGAATATCAAGAGGTTGTGAGACTCTCATGTTGGAGATGATCATGGCCTGGCACCTGTGTGGAGTGAATGTTACTTGACACTTACCAGCCCAAGTTTGAATGTTTAGCTCTAGTTACAAACAGGCATGGACTGTTTTACCATCTGAAAAGTTCTAACTGAAATTGAACACCGTGATAATTAGCAAACATCTCCAATTCTAATCTGATTGTGGAGGAAATGTCATTAATGAAGCAGCTGAAGATGGTGAGCCTAGCACACTCCCTCAGGAATTCCAGCAGCGATACCCTGGGATGATGGTCGAATTCCAAAACACCACCATCGGCCTGTGTGCTATGACTCCAACTTGTGGAATGTTTCCCTTTATTGCCATCTGCTGAAATTTCACAAGAGCTTCCCGATGCAACACTCAGTCAAATGTTATCTTGATATCAAGGTCAGTCAATCCCACGTTATCTCTGAAGTACAAATGTTTTGTCTATATTGGCGCTATGGCTGCATTGAGATTTGGAGCAAAGTTTCTGCTGACCTGTGTGGGTGAATGGCCACACAACTATCTGAAGGTTACAGCACCAAACTTGTTCCATGATAAAAATTCAGGAGCGTGTTTGCACAAAAAAAATTACAGCGACCGCACACTAAAAAATGGGCCACTCACAACCATTACATTTTAAAGGGAATATTGCTCTGGAGTCATGTGATTCTGGCAGAACACAAACCAAACTGTGATGAGCAGGATATTAATGAAAAGAAGTGCTTGACAGCACTGTGAATGACACATTGCTGATGATTGGGAGTAGATGGGCCAATAATTGACTGGAATTGATTTATTCTGCTTTTTGTGTACAGGACCTGGCCATTTTCCATTTTATTGGCTGGATCTCAGTTTGAAAGCTGTACTGGAACACCTTAGTTAGTAGTGCTCCTGGTTCTGGAAATTAAGCAAAACAGCCATTATTAATCCCCATACCCTTTGTTGAAATCTGCATGCTCAGTTGTTTCTTGATATCAAATGAAATTAATTGATGAGTTTCCTCACGCAGTCTTAAGATGTGCAGGTTAGGCAGATTGGCCATAATAAAATTGCCCTTTGTGTCCAGGGATGTATAGGTTAGGTGGGGTTAGGATGGAGAAGTGAGCCTAGGTAGGGTGCTGTTTCAGAGGGTTGGTGCAGACGCGATGGGCCAAATGGCCTCCTTCTGCACTGTAATGATTCTATGAAGACTGGCATCTGTGACAGTGGGAACCTCAGCAGGATTCATGATACAGCATCCACTCCACACATGGCTGAAGAATGTTGCAATTGCTTTAGTCTTGGCACAAGGTCGACAAAAGAGAGCAAGGTCATGAGATATTGCATCAGGTCGGCACAGTGACGCAGTGGTTAACACTGTTGCCTCACGGCGCCGAGAACCTAGGTTCGATCCTGGCCCTGGGTCACTATCCATGTGGAGTTTGCACATTCTCCCCATTTCTCTGTGGATCTCACCCCCACAGCACAAAGATGTACAGGGTAATATGATATGATTCTATGATAATAATCTTTATTGTCACAAGTAGGCTTACATTGCAATGAAGTTACTGTGAAAAGCACATGGATGCCCATATTTGAACTGCCAGATGTTTTAAATGTATCCTATTTAGCATGAGGGTCATGGCATACATGATGGAGGGTGTCATGATATACATCAGCATATCATGGTGCAATCACATACACACTGACACACTGATGGACATACAGTAGGACCAACCAGCATACACAACATCGCAGCCAATCACCAGTGAGCACACGCACCATAAAGACAGGGGTCACCAGAGGTCCCGCTCATTCTAGCAGCAGCCAGCACAGAGCTCACAGCCTGCCTCTCAGCCATTCACCATGTGCTGAGTGCCTCACCTAGATAGTGATAGGACAGGGTCCACAGATAAGCTGGTAATGCACGTACCCAAGCTTACAGTTATTACAGTATGTTATTACAGTTGAGTTGTTAATACAATAGAGTTACACCATCTCCAGCCGTGTTGACCTGTTTGTAGACCAGAACACCCAACACAAAATGGTTCCAGGAGTGGACGCATACTAGCCCCTGTGAGACCTACCTGCAACTTATCAGCAATCTGCCATCCTGCAGCATGGAGAACATCAACCCGCCGCCACCGCTACGCATCGCTGGCAATCTCGGGGTGAATTGGAAGCTTTTTAAACAGCGCTTCCAGCTCTTCCTAGAGGCCACAGAGAGGGAGAATGCATCGGACACCAGGAAGATTGCCCTTCTTCTCTCCACAGCAGGGCAACACGCCATCCACATCTTTAACTCCCTTACATTCGCGGACGGCGAGGACAAAACCAAATACAAGACGGTGCTCCTAAAATTTACTGAACACTTCAGCGTTGAAGTTAACGAAAGCTTCGAAAGGTACCTGTTCCAGCAGCGCCTGCAGGGTAAGGACGAGCCTTTCCAATCTTATTTAACACACCTCCGCATCCTCGCGCAGTCCTGCGGCTATGGACCCACCTCTGACTCCATGATACGCGACCAGATAGTTTTCAGGGTCATGTCGGACACCCTGCGCCAGCAGCTCCTTAAAATCAAGCAACTCACCCTAGCGATGGCCATCGAAACCTGCGTCCTGCATGAGAACGCCACCAGCCAGTACTCACACATCCAGGCGGCTGAAACGGCGCGGCAGGGGCCCCACGAGGCAGAGCGGGTCCAGACGATCGAGTACCTCCCAGCCCGTGGCCCGGAGGAGGGCGGCCATTTTGCGCACTTTCCGAGGCCTCCCGCGTTTGTACGCGCCAAAAGAGGGGATGTTGAGGCGGAGGAACGCGATGCGCAGTACGCAAGACTGCACCGCGCATGCGCAGTGGCGCAACAAACGCATTGACGTCATGACGTGCGGCAACTGTGGCTCCGCCCATTTAAAGCGGCAATGTCCGGCCAAAGTGCGACAATGCCTAAGCTGTGGCAGGCCTGGCCACTATGCTGCCTGCTGTCGAGCACCTCAGCCTGCCAACTCGCAACAGTTTAACCAGCCTCGCAGAAATGTTCGGGCAATTCCAACCACGTTCACCGAGTCCGATCCTGACATCACACAGACCAGTGACACTGAGGACAGGGAGCCTTTCCACATTGCTGTCATCAACAAATTTAAGAAAAAATGAGTCTTTGCATCATTTCCTGTGATTATGTATACTGTCTCATTAGCATATCACAATTAAAATTACCCTCTTATATTATGCTAATGACTGACAGCATTTCATGGATGCCCAGATTTGAACTGCCAGATGTTTTAAATGTATCCCATTTAGCATGAGGGTCATGGCACACATGATGGAGTGTGCAAATATAGAACTTCACAAAGGTGCATTTTATGGTCATTCCTTACTCGGCTGACATGACTATTCATGCATGTGGCAGGTTGATGGGTGGTGACGAGATCAAATGGGTTTTACACTCATGTTCGTTCTCTCACCACCTGCCATTGGCCCAGTTTGGCAGATATGTCTTTCAGATCTTATCCAGTGGTGGTGCTATGAGTCACTCCTGCTGATGAACATTGAAGTCCTCCACAGAGTATACCCTGTGCCCTTTCTACCCTCAATGTTTTTTTTTGTTTTCTGTGGTATTCAACATGAATTGGCATTTATTCATCAGCTGAGGAGGGGAGCAGTTGGTAATCAGCAGGAGGTTCCTTTATTTTTGTTTGATCTGATGCCATGCGGTCTTTATGAAACTCCATGGGGACTAGAGGAACTGTTTAGGAATTGTGCCCCTCCATGCTGACTCTATATTACTGTGCCACCATCAGTCTGTTCTGCTGGAGGGAAAGGTATCCCGAGGGATGATGATAGAGGTGTCGAGGCAGTTAAAAAAATTTTTTAGAGTACCCAATTCATTTTTCCAATTAAGGGGCAATTTAGCATGGCCAATCCACCTATCCTGTACATCCTCGGGTTGTGGGAGCGAAACCCATGCAAACACGGGGAGAATGTGCAAACTCCACACGGACAGTGACCCAGAGCCGGGATCGAACCTGGGACCTCAGCACCATGAAGCAGCAGCACTAACCACTGTGCCACCGTGCTGCCCCCTTCTAGGAAGTTAACAGACGACTGAGTATGACCATGTTAGGCTTTTGTTTGACTAGTCTCGGGGACAGCTCTCCCAATTTTGGTATCTCTTGATGCTGAATGAACTGTCTGATTTTATATTTATTATGTTATATTATTCTGATTATCATAGTGATGTTTGGTACAGCTCAGTGGCTTGCTACCCTATTTCATGGAATAATTTGGAGCAAATGACATTGTTGTAAGTCTGAGTCACATATATGCCAGACCGGGTGAAGATCGTAAGTTGTCTTTCATAAAGAATATCAGTGAACCAGGTAGGTTTTAATCTGACAGTTTTACACTACTCTTACTGACCTATGATGTGGAGATGCCGCCGTTGGACTGGGGTGAGCACAGTAAGAAGTCTTACAACACCAGGTTAAAGTCCAACAGGTTTGTTTCAAATCACTAGCTTTCGGAGCACTGCTCCTTCCTCACTTGAGGAAGCCACAGTACTTGTGAGGTGCTCCAGTTAAATTTCTAGTCACTCCACAAAAGTGCCAGGCAATAATGACCTCTAACAAAGGTGATTATCTCACCTTGATATTTAAAGGCATTACCATCACTAATTCCCCACCAACACCCTGGGGTCACCATTGACTAGAAATTTAACTGGAGCACCTCACAAGTACAGTGGCTTCAAAATCAGGTCATAGGCTGGGTATACTTTGGACTGATTAATCTGCAATGCACCTGAGGAAGGAGCAGTGCTCCGAAAGCTAGTGTTTGAAACAAACCTGTTGGACTTTAACCTGGTGTTGTAAGACTTCTTACTGACCTACTCATAAACCAATGCTCAGTTTGGTTCTGCCAGGACCACTCAGCCCCACACCTCATTTCAGTCTTGGTTGAAACATGGACAAAAGAGATGAACTCCAGAGTTGAGGTGAGATTGATTACTCTTGGTATCAAAGCAATGTTTGACCAAGTGTGCTATTAAGGAGCTTGAGTTAGGGACTTCCGGGTGCGGCGATGACCAGTTGAGTCGCACGTTTCGGCAGCTCCCGGTGAAACGGACCTTTGGGCTCTTGATAGGAGCCCCAACTGCAATTTTGACGGCTAAAAACACTGCGGTAAACCAGAAGGGAATCCCCCCTGGATACGGATGAAAAAAGGAGGAGAAAGTGGCCGGATTGCAGTGGATCCTTTAGAACAGCGGCAAGGAAGGCAAGCAAAAACCAAGATGGCGTCGGAAGGTGGCAGTTTAACATGGGGCCCTGAACAACAAGAGTTCTTGAAATGCTGTGTGGAAGAGCTCAAAAAGGAAATGAAGAAAGAGCTGTTGGCCCCGATACTACAGGCGATCGAAGGGCTAAAGGAGGAACAAAAGACCCAGGAGCGGGAGCTTCGGGTCGTGAAGGCAAAGGCAGCCGAGAATGAGGACGACATACAGGGCCTGGTGGTGAAGACGGAGACGCATGAGGCACATCAGAAACGATGTGTGGAAAGGTTGGAGGCACTGGAGAACAACGCAAGGAGGAACAACCTGAGGATTCTTGGTTTTCCTGAAGGTGTGGAGGGAGCGGACGTCGGGGCATATGTGAGCACGATGCTGCACTCGTTAATGGGAGCGGAGGCCCCGGCGGGTCCGTTGGAGGTGGAGGGAGCATACCGAGTGATGGCGCGAGGACCGAGAGCAGGAGAAATTCCCAGAGCCATAGTGGTGAGATTCCTCCGTTTTAAGGATAGAGAAATGGTCCTTAGATGGGCAAAGAAAACTCGGAGCAGTAAATGGGAGAACGCGGTGATCCGCGTTTATCAAGACTGGAGTGCGGAGGTGGCGAGAAGGAGGGCGAGCTTTAATCGGGCCAAGGCGGTGCTTCATAAAAAGAAGATAAAATTTGGAATGCTGCAACCGGCAAGACTGTGGGTCACATATCGAGGGAGGCACCACTACTTTGAGACGGCGGATGAAGCGTGGACTTTTATTGTGGAAGAAAAACTGGAATGAGCGGGTTATTAAAAAGAACGTTTGAACAAAGTGGTGGGGCGAATGTGGGGGGCAAAGAGGGGGGTTAAAAAGGGGGGAAAGAGGAGTTTTATGTACTAATCCTGCGATGTGGTAACTTTTCTCTCTCCCACAGGTGGTGATGGGGGGAGGAGGGGAGGTGGAGGAGATGGGGCGTTGGCCATTGGGGGCGGGGCCAAGGGAGAAGCGCGGGCTTGGTTCCCGCGCTATGATAATCATGGCGGGAATAGAGAAGCAGGAAGGAGGGGGCGTCGCACGGTGCGAGCCGAGGTCACGGGGGGAAGCCGAGGTCGGCCAGAGTTTGCTGACTTCTGGGAGCAACATGGGGGGAGTAATTACGCTAGCGGGGGATCTAGCGGGGGGGGGGGGGGGTGGGAGGGGGGAATTACTGGGTTGCTGCTGCTGGGGAGAGGGGGGAGCTGTTATGGGAGAGGATGGGCGGGGGGGCACAGCCTGGGGGAGATACAGCTGCGTGGGAACCGGGTGAGGAGCTGGAAAAAGGTGATGGCTAATCGACAAGAGGGGGGGTGGGAAGCCCCCCAACCCGGCTGATCACGTGGAACGTGAGAGGGCTGAACGGGCCGATAAAGAGGGCACGGGTACTCGCACACCTTAAGAAACTTAAGGCAGATGTGGTTATGTTACAGGAAACGCACCTGAAACTGATAGACCAGGTTAGGCTACGCAAAGGATGGGTGGGGCAGGTGTTCCATTCGGGGCTAGATGCGAAAAACAGGGGGGTGGCTATATTAGTGGGGAAGCGGGTAATGTTCGAGGCAAAGACTATAGTGGCGGATAACGGGGGCAGATACGTGATGGTGAGTGGCAAACTACAGGGGGAGACGGTGGTTTTGGTAAACGTATATGCCCCGAACTGGGATGATGCCAATTTTATGAGGCGGATGCTAGGACGCATTCCGGACCTAGAGATGGGAAAGCTGATAATGGGGGGAGATTTTAATACGGTGTTGGAACCAGGGCTGGATAGGTCGAAGTCCAGGACTGGAAGGAGGCCGGCAGCAGCCAAGGTACTTAAAGATTTTATGGAGCAGATGGGAGGTGTAGACCCGTGGAGATTTAGCAGACCTAGGAGTAAGGAGTTCTCGTTTTTCTCCTATGTCCATAAAGTCTTCTCGCGAATAGACTTTTTTGTGCTGGGAAGGGCATTGATCCCGAAGGTGAGGGGAACGGAGTATACGGCTATAGCCATTTCGGATCACACTCCACACTGGGTAGACTTGGAGATAGGGGAGGAAACAGGAGGGCGCCCACCCTGGAGAATGGACATGGGACTAATGGCAGATGAGGGGGTGTGTCTAAGGGTGAGGGGGTGCATTGAAAAGTACTTGGAACTCAATGATAATGGGGAGGTCCAGGTGGGAGTGGTCTGGGAGGCGTTGAAGGCGGTGGTTAGAGGGGAGCTGATATCAATAAGGGCACATAAAGGGAAGCAGGAGAGTAAGGAACGGGAGCGGTTGCTGCAAGAACTTTTTTTTTTTTTTTTTTTTAGAACAATACAGCGCAGTACAGGCCCTTCGGCCCACGATGTTGCACCGAAACAAAAGCCATCTAACCTACACTATGCCATTATCATCCATATGTTTATCCAATAAACTTTTAAATGCCCTCAATGTTGGCGAGTTCACTACTGTAGCAGGTAGGGCATTCCACGGCCTCACTACTCTTTGCGTAAAGAACCTACCTCTGACCTCTGTCCTATATCTATTACCCCTCAGTTTAAAGTTATGTCCCCTCGTGCCAGCCATATCCATCCGCGGGAGAAGGCTCTCACTGTCCACCCTATCCAACCCCCTGATCATTTTGTATGCCTCTATTAAGTCTCCTCTTAGCCTTCTTCTCTCCAACGAAAACAACCTCAAGTCCGTCAGCCTTTCCTCATAAGATTTTCCCTCCATACCAGGCAACATCCTGGTAAATCTCCTCTGCACCCGCTCCAAAGCCTCCACGTCCTTCCTATAATGCGGTGACCAGAACTGTACGCAATACTCCAAATGCGGCCGGACCAGAGTTCTGTACAGCTGCAACATGACCTCTCGACTCCGGAACTCAATCCCTCTACCAATAAAGGCCAACACTCCATAGGCCTTCTTCACAACCCTATCAACCTGGGTGGCAACTTTCAGGGATCTATGTACATGGACACCTAGATCCCTCTGCTCAGCCACACTTTCAAGAACTTTACCATTAGCCAAATATTCCGCATTCCTGTTATTCCTTCCAAAGTGAATCACCTCACACTTCTCTACATTAAACTCCATTTGCCACCTCTCAGCCCAGCTCTGCAGCTTATCTATATCCCTCTGTAACCTGCTACATCCTTCCACACTATCGACAACACCACCGACTTTAGTATCATCTGCAAATTTACTCACCCACCCTTCTGTGCCTTCCTCTAGGTCATTGATAAAAATGACAAACAGCAACGGCCCCAGAACAGATCCTTGTGGTACTCCACTTGTGACTGTACTCCATTCTGAACATTTCCCATCAACCACCACCCTCTGTCTTCTTTCAGCTAGCCAATTTCTGATCCACATCTCTAAATCACCCTCAATCCCCAGCCTCCGTATTTTTTGCAATAGCCTACCGTGGGGAACCTTATCAAACGCTTTGCTGAAATCCATATACACCACATCAACTGCTCTACCCTCGTCTACCTGTTCAGTCACCTTCTCAAAGAACTCAATAAGGTTTGTGAGGCATGACCTACCCTTCACAAAGCCATGCTGACTATCCCTGATCATATCATTCCTATCTAGATGATTATAAATCTTGTCCCTTATAATCCCCTCCAAGACTTTACCCACTACAGACGTGAGGCTCACCGGTCTATAGTTGCCGGGGTTGTCTCTGCTCCCCTTTTTGAACAAAGGGACCACATTTGCTGTCCTCCAGTCCTCTGGCACTATTCCTGTAGCCAATGATGACATAAAAATCAAAGCCAAAGGTCCAGCAATCTCTTCCCTGGCCTCCCATAGAATCCTAGGATAAATCCCATCAGGTCCCGGGGACTTATCTATTTTCAGCCTGTCCAGAATTGCCAACACCTCTTCCCTACGTACCTCAATGCCATCTATTCTATTAGCCTGGGACTCAGCATTCTCCTCCACAACATTATCTTTTTCCTGAGTGAATACTGACGAAAAATATTCATTTAGTATCTCGCCTATCTCTTCAGACTCCACACACAATTTCCCATCCCTGTCCTTGACTGGTCCTACTCTTTCCCTAGTCATTCGCTTATTCCTGACATACCTATAGAAAGCTTTTGGGTTTTCCTTGATCCTTCCTGCCAAATACTTCTCATGTCCCCTCCTTGCTCGTCTTAGCTCTCTCTTTAGATCCTTCCTCGCTACCTTGTAACTATCCATCGCCCCAACCGAAACTTCACACTTCATCTTCACATAGGCCTCCTTCTTCCTCTTAACAAGAGATTCCACTTCCCTGGTAAACCACGGTTCCCTCGCTCGACGCCTTCCTCCCTGTCTGACCGGTACATACTTATCAAGAACACGCAGTAGCTGATCCTTGAACAAGCCCCACTTATCCAGTGTGCCCAACACTTGCAGCCTACTTCTCCACCTTATCCCCCCCCAAGTCACGTCTAATGGCATCATAATTGCCCTTCCCCCAGCTATAACTCTTGCCCTGCGGTGTATACTTATCCCTTTCCATCATTAACGTAAACGTCACCGAATTGTGGTCACTGTCCCCAAAGTGCTCTCCTACCTCCAAATCCAACACCTGGCCTGGTTCATTACCCAAAACCAAATCCAACGTGGCCTCGCCTCTTGTTGGCCTGTCAACATATTGTTTCAGGAAACCCTCCTGCACACACTGTACAAAAAACGACCCATCTATTGTACTCGAACTATATCTTTTCCAGTCAATATTTGGAAAGTTAAAGTCTCCCATAATAACTACCCTGTTACTTTCGCTCATATCCAGAATCATCTTCGCCATCCTTTCCTCTACATCCCTAGAACTATTAGGAGGCCTATAAAAAACTCCCAACAGGGTGACCTCTCCTTTCCTGTTTCTAACTTCAGCCAATACTACCTCGGAAGAAGAGTCCCCATCTAGCATCCTCTCCGCCACCGTAATACTGCTCTTGACTAGCAGCGCCACACCTCCCCCCCTTTTGCCTCCTTCTCTGAGCTTACTAAAACACCTAAACCCCGGAACCTGCAACATCCATTCCTGTCCCTGCTCTATCCATGTCTCCGAAATGGCCACAACATCGAAGTCCCAGGTACCAACCCACGCTGCCAGTTCCCCTACCTTGTTTCGTATACTCCTGGCATTGAAGTAGACACACTTCAAACCACCTACCTGAACGCTGGCCCCCTCCTGCGACGTCAAATCTGTGCTCCTGACCTCTATACTCTCATTCTCCCTTACCCTAAAACTACAATCCAGGTTCCCATGCCCCTGCTGCATTAGTTTAAACCCCCCCAAAGAGCACTAACAAATCTCCCCCCCAGGATATTTGTGCCCCTCAGGTTCAGATGTAGACCATCCTGTCTGTAGAGGTCCCACCTTCCCCAGAAAGAGCCCCAGTTATCCAAAAATCTGAAACCCTCCCGCCTGCACCATCCCTGTAGCCACGTGTTTAAATGCTCTCTCTCCCTATTCCTCATCTCACTATCACGTGGCACGGGCAACAACCCAGAGATAACAACTCTGTTTGTTCTAGTTCTGAGCTTCCATCCTAGCTCCCTGAAAGCCTGCCTGACATCCTTGTCCCCTTTCCTACCTATGTCGTTGGTGCCAATGTGGACCACGACTTGGGGCTGCTCCCCCTCCCCCCTAAGGACCCGGAAAACACGATCCGAGACATCACGTATCCTTGCACCTGGGAGGCAACATACCAAACGTGAGTCTCTCACGCTCCCACAAAATCTCCTAACTGTGCCCCTGACTATAGAGTCCCCAATTACTAATGCTCTGCTCCTCTCCCCCCTTCCCTTCTGAGCAACAGGGACAGACTCCGTGCCAGAGGCCCGTACCCCATGGCTTACCCCTGGTAAGTCGTCCCCCCCACAAGTATCCAAAGCGGTATACTTGTTTCTCAGGGGAACGACCGCAGGGGATCCCTGCACTGACTGTTTTTTCCCAGTCCCTCTTACAGTTACCCACCTATCTCCAATCTTTGGTGTAACTAATTCCCTGAAGCTGCTATCTATGACCCCTTCTGCCTCCCGAATGATCCGAAGTTCTTCCAACTCCAGCTCCAGTTCCCTAACTCGGTCTTGGAGGAGCTGGAGATGGCAGCACTTCCTGCAGGTAAAATCAGCAGGGACACTAACTGCATCCCTCACCTCAAACATCCTGCAGGAGGAACATTGTACTCCCTTCCCTGCCATTCCTCCAACTTTCTACCAAGATCTGGCTAACAACTAAATTAAATTTTTATAAAAAATAATAATAATATAATAAAAATATGGTACTTACCTCAGACCAATGGGTTTTATTATTAGGTTAGAGGAGGAGGGCGGGTGGGAGACACTACACGTGTAGTGTCTCGGGTTTCCTCTCCACCAGAATTTATTGGTGAGGGTCTTCCCAGACGTCCGCGGGTCGACTTCCTGATCCCGCCTAAAAAACTAATTTAAAGAAAAGAGAAAAAGTCTCAGCTCCTGCTGAAACTGACTCACCACTCACCAGCTGCTCTCACGCCGCCGAAATCGACTGGCCTGCCCCTGCAAAGAGAAGTGCTTTTAAAGGTTGACTTACCTCCCAGCACCCTCCTTCCGCAATGCTCCCGCTGAAACTGACTAACCAGCTGCTCTCACGCCACCGAAATCGACTGGCCTGCCCCTGCAAAGAGAAGTGCTTTTAAAGGTTGACTTACCTCCCAGCACCCTCCTTCCGCAATGCTCCCGCTGAAACTGACTAACCAGCTGCTCTCACGCCACCGAAATCGACTGGCCTGCCCCTGCAAAGAGAAGTGCTTTTAAAGGTTGACTTACCTCCCAGCACCCTCCTTCCGCAATGCTCCCGCTGAAACTGACTAACCAGCTGCTCTCACGCCACCGAAATCGACTGGCCTGCCCCTGCAAAGAGAAGTGCTTTTAAAGGTTGACTTACCTCCCAGCACCCTCCTTCCGCAATGCTCCCGCTGAAACTGACTAACCAGCTGCTCTCACGCCACCGAAATCGACTGGCCTGCCCCTGCAAAGAGAAGTGCTTTTAAAGGTTGACTTACCTCCCAGCACCCTCCTTCCGCAATGCTCCCGCTGAAACTGACTAACCAGCTGCTCTCACGCCACCGAAATCGACTGGCCTGCCCCTGCAAAGAGAAGTACTTTTAAAGGTTGACTTACCTCCCAGCACCCTCCTTCCGCAATGCTCCCGCTGAAACTGACTAACCAGCTGCTCTCACGCCACCGAAATCGACTGGCCTGCCCCTGCAAAGAGAAGTGCTTTTAAAGGTTGACTTACCTCCCAGCACCCTCCTTCCGCAATGCTCCCGCTGAAACTGACTAACCAGCTGCTCTCACGCCACCGAAATCGACTGGCCTGCCCCTGCAAAGAGAAGTGCTTTTAAAGGTTGACTTACCTCCCAGCACCCTCCTTCCGCAATGCTCCCGCTGAAACTGACTAACCAGCTGCTCTCACGCCGCCGAAATCGACTGGCCTGCCCCTGCAAAGAGAAGTACTTTTAAAGGTTGACTTACCTCCCAGCACCCTCCTTCCGCAATGCTCCCGCTGAAACTGACTAACCAGCTGCTCTCACGCCACCGAAATCGACTGGCCTGCCCCTGCAAAGAGAAGTACTTTTAAAGGTTGACTTACCTCCCAGCACCCTCCTTCCGCAATGCTCCCGCTGAAACTGACTAACCAGCTGCTCTCACGCCGCCGAAATCGACTGGCCTGCCCCTGCAAAGAGAAGTGCTTTTAAAGGTTGACTTACCTCCCAGCACCCTCCTTCCGCAATGCTCCCGCTGAAACTGACTAACCAGCTGCTCTCACGCCACCGAAATCGACTGGCCTGCCCCTGCAAAGAGAAGTACTTTTAAAGGTTGACTTACCTCCCAGCACCCTCCTTCCGCAATGCTCCCGCTGAAACTGACTAACCAGCTGCTCTCACGCCACCGAAATCGACTGGCCTGCCCCTGCAAAGAGAAGTGCTTTTAAAGGTTGACTTACCTCCCAGCACCCTCCTTCCGCAATGCTCCCGCTGAAACTGACTAACCAGCTGCTCTCACGCCACCGAAATCGACTGGCCTGCCCCTGCAAAGAGAAGTGCTTTTAAAGGTTGACTTACCTCCCAGCACCCTCCTTCCGCAATGCTCCCGCTGAAACTGACTAACCAGCTGCTCTCACGCCACCGAAATCGACTGGCCTGCCCCTGCAAAGAGAAGTGCTTTTAAAGGTTGACTTACCTCCCAGCACCCTCCTTCCGCAATGCTCCCGCTGAAACTGACTAACCAGCTGCTCTCACGCCACTGAAATCGACTGGCCTGCCCCTGCAAAGAGAAGTACTTTTAAAGGTTGACTTACCTCCCAGCACCCTCCTTCCGCAATGCTCCCGCTGAAACTGACTAACCAGCTGCTCTCACGCCACCGAAATCGACTGGCCTGCCCCTGCAAAGAGAAGTGCTTTTAAAGGTTGACTTACCTCCCAGCACCCTCCTTCCGCAATGCTCCCGCTGAAACTGACTAACCAGCTGCTCTCACGCCGCCGAAATCGACTGGCCTGCCCCTGCAAAGAGAAGTACTTTTAAAGGTTGACTTACCTCCCAGCACCCTCCTTCCGCAATGCTCCCGCTGAAACTGACTAACCAGCTGCTCTCACGCCACCGAAATCGACTGGATTTTTGAGGGTGGACAGACAATATGCGGAAGCACCGGAGGAGGGACTGTACAGGGAAAGGCAAAGGCTACATGTAGAATTTCACTTGCTGACTACGGGCACTGCAGAGGCACAATGGAGGAAGGCACAGGGTGTACAGTACGAATATGGGGAGAAGGCGAGCAGGTTGCTGGCACACCAATTGAGGAAAAGGGGAGCAGCGAGGGAAATAGGGGGAGTGAGGGATGAGGAAGGAGAGATGGAGCGGGGAGCGGAGAGAGTGAATGGAGTGTTCAAGACATTTTATAAAAAATTATATGAAGCTCAACCCCCGGATGGGAGGGAGAGAATGATGGGCTTCTTGGATCGGCTGGAATTTCCCAAGGTGGAAGAGCAGGAAAGGGTGGGACTGGGAGCACAGATCGAGGTAGAAGAAGTGGTGAAAGGAATTAGGAGCATGCAGGCGGGAAAGGCCCCGGGACCGGATGGATTCCCAGTCGAATTCTATAGAAAATATGTGGACTTGCTCGCCCCGGTACTGACGAGGACCTTTAATGAGGCAAAGGAAAGGGGACAACTGCCCCCGACTATGTCTGAAGCAACGATATCGCTTCTCTTAAAGAAGGAAAAGGACCCGCTACAATGCGGGTCCTATAGACCTATTTCCCTCCTAAATGTAGATGCCAAGATCCTGGCCAAGGTAATGGCAATGAGAATAGAGGAATGTGTCCCGGGAGTAATGATGATGGCCCCACCAGAGGGGGAAACGGAGATAGTAGTGGCGATGGATGCCGAGAAAGCATTTGATAGAGTGGAGTGGGATTATTTGTGGGAGGTGTTGAGGAGATTTGGTTTTGGAGAGGGGTATGTTAGATGGGTGCAGCTGTTGTATAGGGCCCCAATGGCGAGCGTGGTCACGAATGGACGGGGATCTGCATATTTTCGGCTCCATAGAGGGACAAGGCAGGGATGCCCTCTGTCCCCATTATTGTTTGCACTGGCGATTGAGCCCCTGGCGATAGCATTGAGGGGTTCCAAGAAGTGGAGGGGAGTACTTAGAGGAGGAGAAGAACACCGGGTATCTTTGTATGCGGACGATTTGCTACTATACGTGGCAGACCCGGCGGAGGGGATGCCAGAAATAATGCGGATACTTGGGGAGTTTGGGGATTTTTCAGGGTATAAATTGAACATGGAGAAAAGTGAGTTGTTTGTGGTGCATCCAGGGGAGCAGAGTAGAGAAATAGAGGACCTACCGTTGAGGAAGGTAACAAGGGACTTTCGTTACCTGGGGATCCAGGTAGCCAAGAATTGGGGCACATTGCATAGGCTAAATTTAACGCGGTTGGTGGAACAAATGGAGGAGGATTTCAAGAGATGGGATATGGTATCCCTGTCACTGGCAGGGAGGGTGCAGGCGGTTAAGATGGTGGTCCTCCCGAGATTCCTCTTTGTGTTTCAGTGCCTCCCGGTGGTGATCACGAAGGCTTTTTTTAAAAGGATTGAAAAGAGCATCATGGGTTTTGTGTGGGCCGGGAAGACCCCGAGAGTGAGGAAGGGATTCTTACAGCGTAGCAGGGATAGAGGGGGGCTGGCACTACCGAGCCTAAGTGAGTATTATTGGGCCGCTAATATTTCAATGGTGAGTAAGTGGATGGGAGAGGAGGAGGGAGCGGCGTGGAAGAGATTAGAGAGGGCGTCCTGTAGGGGGACTAGCCTACAGGCTATGGTGACAGCCCCATTGCCGTTCTCACCGAGGAACTACACCACAAGCCCGGTGGTGGTGGCTACACTGAAGATTTGGGGACAGTGGAGACGGCATAGGGGAAAGACTGGAGCCTTGGGGGGGTCCCCGTTAAGAAACAACAATAGGTTTGCCCCGGGGGGAATGGATGGGGGATATGGAATGTGGCAAAGAGCAGGAATAACGCAACTGAAAGATCTGTTTGTGGATGGGAAGTTCGCGAGTCTGGGAGCGCTGACCGAGAAATATGGGTTGCCCCAAGGGAATGCATTCAGGTATATGCAACTGAGGGCTTTTGCGAGGCAACAGGTGAGGGAATTCCCGCAGCTCCCGACACAAGAGGTGCAGGACAGAGTGATCTCAAAGACATGGGTGGGGGATGGTAAGGTGTCAGATATATATAGGGAAATGAGGGATGAAGGGGAGACTATGGTAGATGAACTAAAAGGGAAATGGGAAGAAGAGCTGGGGGAGGAGATCGAGGAGGGGCTGTGGGCAGATGCCCTAAGCAGGGTAAACTCGTCGTCCTCATGTGCCAGGCTAAGCCTGATTCAGTTTAAGGTATTACACAGGGCGCATATGACTGGAGCACGGCTCAGTAAATTTTTTGGGGTGGAGGATAGGTGTGCGAGGTGCTCGAGAAGCCCAGCGAATCATACCCATATGTTTTGGTCATGCCCGGCACTACAGGGGTTTTGGATGGGGGTGACAAAGGTGCTTTCAAAAGTAGTAGGGGTCCGGGTCGAACCAAGCTGGGGGTTGGCTATATTTGGGGTTGCACAAGAGCCGGGAGTGCAGGAGGCGAGAGAGGCCGATGTTTTGGCCTTTGCGTCCCTAGTAGTCCGGCGCAGGATATTGCTAATGTGGAAAGAAGCCAAGCCCCCGGGGGTGGAGACCTGGATAAATGACATGTCGGGGTTTATAAAGCGAGAGCGGATTAAGTTCGTCCTAAGGGGGTCGGCTCAAGAGTTCACCAGGCGGTGGCAACCGTTCGTCGAATACCTCGCAGAAAGATAGACGGAATGGAAAAAAGAAGGCAGCAGCAGCGGCCCAGGATCGGGGGGGGGGGGGGGGGGGGGGGGGGGGGGAGGAACCAGAAGGACTCTCAGGGTTGTTAATATATACTGTATAATATGTATAGGTCGTTGCTACAGATAATTATATATTGGACTGTTAAATTATATTTTTGGAGTGTTACTTGTGACAAGGCAGTTGCCAATTAGGGCTAGTTTTCATTTTTGTTATTTATTATTTATTCATTTTTTTGTTTATAAAATAGGTCATTGTTATTTGTGTTGTTATAATATTGTGTAAAGGATGCACAATGTACTGTGTTGGTTGACCAAAAATTTTCAATAAAATATTTATTAAAAAAAAAAAGGAGCTTGAGTTAAATGGAACTCAATGGAATATTGAGGAACGTTTACGCTGGCTGAATCCATATTTAGCAAAAAGGAAGATGGTTGTGGTTGTTAGAGGCAAATTATCTCAGCCCAGGACATCACTGGAAGACTTTTCATATCAGTGGCTTAGGCCTGTTACATCAAAGACCTCTCCTCCATAAAGTCAAAAGTGGGATGATTCTGACAATTTTATTGTCTTCAGTTCTATTCACAACTACTCAAATATTGAAGCAGCCCCTGTAGTCATGCAGCAGGCCCTGCACAATATTCAGGCTTGGGCTAATAAGTGGCAAGATACATTCACTCCACAAAAGTGCCAGGCAATAATGACCTCTAACAAGAGTGATTATCTCACCTTGATATTTAAAGGTATTACCATCACTAATTCCCCACCAACACCCTGGGGTCACCATTGACTAGAAATGTAACTGGAGCACCTCACAAGTACTGTGGCTTCAAAATCAGGTCATAGGCTGGGTATACTTTGGACTGATTCATCTGCAATGCAGAAATCAGGGGCGAGATTCTCCACTCCCGCGCCAGTTGGGAGAATCGCCTGGGCCGCCAAAACTTCCCGGGACGCCGGTCCGACGCCCTCCCGCGATTCTCCCAAGCGGCGGGAACGGCCCCGTCGAGTTCCGCGGGCCGCAGAATTGCCGGAGACACCCAAAATGGCGATTCTCCGGCACCCCCGCTATTCTCAGGCCCGGATGGGCTGAGCGGCCAGGCCAAAACGGCAGGTTCCCCCCGGCGCCGTCCACACCTGGTCACTGTGTCGGGAACAGCGCGGGAACGCTGCGGGGGGGGGGGGGGGGGGGGAGATCCTGCACCGGGGGGTACCTCAAATGTGCCCACCGATCGTCGGGCCGTCCTCTCTGAAGGAGGACCTCCTTCCTTCCGCGGCCCCGCAAGATCCGTCCACCATCTTCTTGCGGGGCGGACTCAGAGAGGACGGCAACCACGCATGCGCAGGTTTGCACCAGTTATGCGGCACCGGCTGCGTCATCTATGCGGCGCCGCCTTTACGCGGCGACAAGGCCTGGCGCGTGTAGATGACGCGGCCCCGATCCTAGCCCATTGTCGGGGCCTGAATCGGTCGGGATAGGGGCCGTTTCGCGCCGTCGTGAACCTCAACGGCGTTCACGACGGCATGGGCACTTTGGCGTGGGAGTGGTGAATCCCGCCCCAGGAGTGTGATGGGATATTTGCCACTTGCACAACATCCAAGACAAAGCAGCTCATTTGATTGGCACCCCAGTCACCACCTCAAACATTCACTTCATCCACCACAGGACTACAATAGCCAGAGTTTGTATTAACTAAAAGATGCACTGCAGCAACTTGCCAAGGCTTCTTCGGCAAATAAATGGCATTACAATGGATGGCTCCAGTTGAAAAACTGTCACCAGCACAGGGGCAATGCACCAATGTTCTGTGCTATTAGTTTTGATTTTGCTGAAATGCTTTCTTTGTTTCCCTGCTTTCAGTAACCGAATTTTAATGTTAAAGCCAAGACCAAAAAAATGGACAGATTTTACAAATAATTGCCCCAAATCAATTTTTGAAACAATCATTCTTTATTGGTCCAGTAATTGACCAGGTAGCTATATTTTGGTCCATTTTTGACAGATTCAAGTGCAAGAGTCCTACCATTTAACATGTTACCGCATTAGCTGCCGCATAGACTACATATACCTTAATAAATATGAAAATAGTCAAATTTTATCTTTAGTAACATGAAGTACATTATGCAATCTGTGTTGTGTGACTTATTTTCTAATAGTTAATTTAAGCTGCATCTGCGTCATTCTTCTCCAGTTACATGAGGGTCAAAGTTATGTGAACACAACTGAAGGGCATTTTTATTTGAAGAACAAAAGGTTTACAAATAATTTTACTGCAATTAAAGAGTTTGTTGGTTTTGGACAAATGTTCTTGGACCAGACAAAATTTGACAGACAAGGCTATTCAAAACAGATAGATGATCTGAGAAGCAAATGATAACACTTAATAAACAAGCAGCAGTTGATGGACTGCCCTGCAGTCTTTAGTTCCCGATGCAGCCTGGGCACATTTAGGCAGGCACTCCTCCCTGGACGCCCTTCTTATCCTTCACTAACTCTCATAGCCAAGATACCCCGGCCATATTTGGTAAAGGTAGCCAACTGAATGAAATGAAATAAAATGAAAATTGCTTATTGTCACAAGTAGGCTCCAATTAAGTTTCTGTGAAAAGCCCCTAGTCGCCACATTCCGGCGCCTGTTCAGGGAGGCTGGTACGGGAATTGAACCGTCCTGCTGGTCTGCTTTCAAAGCCAGCGATTTAGCCCAGTGTGCTAAACCAGCCCCTGCAACTCCCAACATTCATATGATTAATGTAATCAATAGCCTATGAACAGTTCGGTCAGCAGACCATTAAACATAATTGAGGCCATCTTCTGGATTACATTAGACAAAGTTAGCAAGCAGATACCTTAATCGGCTTACGTTGTTCTTCACAGTTGGGATATTTTAACAATACTATCAAGAGATATGCAGCGAGCATAACCATGTAAGAGTTTTCTTACCGTCTCTTATTGTGAAACTATACATTCTACAGACAGACTTAATAATTTTCAACTGTTTTCATCTTCCTGAACTATTCTAACAACTCGCCATTGTTTCTACAAATGTCTTGATTCATACAACCTGCTCCTCACAATTATTGCTGAGCGCCAGGGACCCAGGTTCGATTTGCGGCTTGGGTCACTGTCGGCACATTCTCCTCACGTCTGCATGGGTTTCCTCTGGGTGCTCTAGTTTCCTCCCACAAGTCCTGAAAGACATGCTTGTAAGGTGAATTGGACATTCTGAATTCTCCCTCAGTGTACCCGAACAGGTGCCGGAGTGTGGCGACCAGGGGATTTTCACAGTAACCTAATTGCAGTGTTAATGTAAGCCTACTTGTGACACTAATAAACATTATTATTATTACGTTCTTTTTGTGGGGGTGGGATGATGTGCCCGTGCCCCTGGCAAGTTCCAACCACCCCCCTCCCCCCCCCCCCCCCCCCCCCAAGTCGGTGAACCTGGAGGCGATCAAAGCGTCCCATATGCATTGGCCCAGATGCACACATCGTGCAGCTTCCCGTGCCTGCCTGGGCCCCGTGTCCAACCCATTCTCTCCCGCATCCCCCTCGTTGGAGGAGGCCTGGTGTTCATCCTCCTCCTCCAGCATATTGCCCCTCTGCTGCGTGATATTGTGAAGGACGCAGATGGCCGCTAAAATGCGAGCAACCCTCTCAGCATCATCCTGGAGGGCTCCTCCAGAGCGGTCCGGGCACCTCAACTGCATCTTCAGGCCAAAGTACCGCACAATCACACTCCTGGTGGCTGCATGTGCTTCGTTGTAGCGGGTCTCGGCGTGGGTCTGTGGGATCCAGATAAGCGCCATCAGCCACGAATGCCATGGCTAACCCACCGCCCAGGAGCCAAACCTCAGCCGAGGGGGCCGACTCGAATATGTCAGGAATCGTCAAGTGTGCCAGGATGAAGGTGTTGTACACACTGCCTGGATATTGGGCACAGACGTGCATGCTGCACAGCTGATGGTCACATATCAGCTGCATGTTCCTCGAGTGGAACCCCTTTCTGTTTGTGTAGAGTGATCTGTTATCCGCAGGTGCTCCTAGGGGGACATGCATTCTTTCGATCACCCTCTGGACCCGGGGCATCCCATCGATGGCGGCAAACCTCACTGCCTGGGCATCCTGGTGGGCTCGATCCACATTGAAATGGATGTATTGAGCTGACTGGTCATATAGGGCATACTGTGCACCGAGGTCAGTGAGATCACCACTCAGCACCTGTAAGGACCCCGTCACGTAAAGGTTCAGTGCAACCGCACGATGACGGCCACCGGGAGTGGGTGCCCTCTCCCATATCCCCCGTGGTGCCAGGTGTGCCACGATCTGACAGATATGTCGCACTGCTTAGTTGGAGTCTTCAACAGCATGCCTAGTCCGGTACGTCCTCGAATGACAGGCGCTGTCGGTGCAGGCAAGGTCTCATGCGTCACCTTCTCCTCGACCTGTTGGGCGACTGGCTCTCCATCCTGGGCGGCTGTCCCCTGTTCCTCTGGGGCAGGCTCCGCTGCTGCACGCTTCGCTGCTGCATGCCCCACTGCTGCAGCTTCCTCCTCCACGAGCAGCTCCAGCTTGTACAGCCCCAGGGCATCCCACAGGAAGGCCCCCATTGCTGGTTGAATTCCAATATCCATTGTCTGCAGGGGTGAAAGGCCGACATGTTAGCATGGTGCTTAACCCCGTGCCCAACCAAATCCACATGGTGGCCCCCGGTTGGCACTGCGGACTCTTCGCCTGCATGTCACCCTCCCTTCCAGCATCCCTGGCCCCATTGTTGCCCAGCACTGTGGGGACTCTGGCCCTGGTGTCCATTCTGATGCTGGGGTGCCATTGCCCATGTTACAGTGGGCATTGCGCTGGGTTGGCCACCTGATACTCTGCCGGCAGGGGCCAGCCAGGTGGGGGGTGGTCTGGCAGGGGTGGGGGCACCCATACATGTCACTCTGCAGAACCAAGGGTCACGGTCAGTGCTCAGTGGGGTGCGCAGCAAGACTTACGGTGGTCCAAGCCTGGGCGCCACCCCAGTCCCGTGGGGACTCATGCTCGCCTTTTGTGCTGATTAATCATTCTCCCTACGACTTCTGGTTGCGGCGGGGATGAGCTAGCCGCACGTTTCGGCGGCTCCAGCTCCGACGGAACTTCGGGCTCTTTTGAGAGCCCCAACGGGGACTTTGCCGGCCGAAAAACCAGGTGCGAGGTGCGTGGGAAGGGTGTCCCCCCCGAACGACGGAGGGAAAAACCGGCGGCGGCGGCTGCAGCCCGAAGAATCTTCAACCACAAGGTCAGAGGGAGTGGAGAACAAAATGGTGGCGGAGAAATCGCAGGCGACATGGGGGCCTGAGCAGGACGAGGTTGTGAGACGGTGCGTGGATCTGCTGAAGAAGGAGGTAATGACCCCGATGTTACAGGCAATTGAGGGGCTTAAGGAGACTTTAAAGACCCAGGAGACTGAGCTTTGCGTGGTGGAGCAGAAGGTGTCAGGTATTGAGGACGAGGTCCTGGGCCTGGCGGTTAAGACTCAGACGCATGAGGCACTTCATAAAAAGTGTGCTGACAGGATTGAGGCCCTTGAAAATGGAGCGCGAAGGAAGAACCTTAGGATACTAGGTCTCCCGGAGGGTGTGGAAGGAGTGGACTGTGGAGCGTACGCAAGTAAGATGCTGAGCTCACTGATGGGTGCTGAGGCCCCTGCGGGCCCCATGGAGGTGGAGTGGGCAAATCGGATCCCGGCGAGAAGACCAAAAGCGGGAGAACCATTGAGGGCGATAATCGTGCGATTCTACCGCCTTAAGGACAGAGAAGAGGTCCTGAGATGGGCTAAAAAGGTGCGGAGTAGCAGATGGGAGAATGCTGTGGTAAGGATCTACCAGGATTGGAGTGCGGAGGTGGCGAGAAGGAGGGCGAGCTTCAACCGAGCCAAAGAGGTTTTGCACAAAAGGAAGGTGAAGTTCGGGATGCTGCAGCCGGCAAGACTATGGGTCACGCATCAGGAGAGACACTATTATTTCGAGACGGCGGAGGAAGCATGGTCCTTCATCAATAAAGAGAAACTGGACCGGAACTGAGGGACTGATGCTGCAGGGAACTGTTATTGCTGTTATTGTTATTGTTTTTGTTAATGTGATGGTGAAAATTAATCGAGAAGTAAACAGGGAAGGGGGGGGGGACACTGGGGAAATGTGGGCGCCGGTGAGGGGGGAAAAGGCGGGACATAGTCGGAGAATGGGGAAGGAGAGGGGGAGGGGAAAGGGAGCTGCGCCATAAGAGGCGGGTCAGGTAAAGGGATGTTCCCGTGCCAGAAAGAATAAGGCGGGAAAACAGGCGCAAGGCGGATGGGAGTTCCCTCACACCGGGGGGGGGTCGAGGAGCGAGCAGGAGTAGCCGGGATCAGTTGAAGTCAGCTGACTTACGGAAGTGATATGGGGGGAGCAATCAAGCTAGATAGGGATCTAGCGGGGGGGGGGACGACAACTGGGTTGCTGCTGCGGAAATCCAAAAGGAAATGGCTAAAGAGTGGGTGGTCGGGGGCGGAATGCGACGCTGGGGGAGCGAGCGGGAGCGCGGAGGCGGGATATGGGACTGGGCTAGAGAAGGTAATGGCTAGTCGACACGGGAGGGGGGCAGGTAGCCCCCCAGTGAGGCTGATCACGTGGAACGTGAGAGGCCTGAATGGACCGATGAAAATGGCCCGAGCGCTCGCGCATTTGAAAGGACTAAGGGCAGACGTGGTTGTGCTCCAAGAGACGCACCTAAAGGTGGCGGACCAAGTTAGGCTAAGGAAAGGATGGGTGGGACAGGTGTTCCACTCAGGACTAGACGCAAAGAACAGAGGGGTGGCCATTTTGGTGGGGAAACGGGTAGCATTTGAAGCAAAGAACATCGTAGCAGATAGTGGAGGTAGATATGTAATGGTGAGTGGTAGGCTGGAGGGAATGGAGGTCGTGTTGGTTAATGTGTATGCCCCAAATTGGGACGATGCGGGGTTCATGAGACGGATGCTGGGGCGTATTCCGGACCTGGAGGCAGGAAATTTGATTTTAGGAGGGGACTTCAATACGGTGCTGGACCCGGGGCTAGATAGATCCAGCTCAAGGACTGGAAGAAGGCCAGCAGCGGCCAAGGTACTTAAGGGGTTTATGGACCAAATGGGGGGAGTGGATCCATGGCGATTTCTTAGACCCAGGGCTAGGGAGTATTCCTTCTTCTCCCACGTCCATAAAGTGTACTCCCGGATAGATTTTTTTGTTTTAGGAAGGTCGTTGATCTCTAGGGTGGAAGAAGCTGAATCCTCAGCCTTAGCGGTTTCGGACCATGCCCCTCATTGGGTGGACCTGGAAGTAGGAGAGGACAGGGAGCAGAGAACACTCTGGCGATTAGATGTGGGACTGATGGCGGATGAGGGAGTGTGTGCAAGAGTGAGGGGGTGTATTGAGAGATACCTGGAGGTCAATGACGACGGCGAGGTCCCTGTGGGAGTGGTCTGGGAAGCACTAAAAGCGGTGGTCAGAGGAGAGCTGATTTCTATTGGGGCCCACAAAAGGAAAACAGAGGCCAAGGAGAGGGATAGATTACTGGGGGAGATTTTAAGGGTGGACAGGGAATTTGCAGAGACCCCGGAGGAGGAGCTGTACAGGGAGAGGAGACGACTCCAGACCGAGTTTGACCTTCTGACCACCAGAAAGGCGGAGGTACTGTGGAGGAAGGCACAGGAGAGGAGGTATGAATATGGGGAAAAGGCTAGTCGCCTGTTGGCGCACCAACTGCGAAAGAGGGCAGCAGCGAGGGAGATGGGAGGAATTAGGGATGAAAGGGGAGACACTGTGCGAAGGGCAGGAAAGATAAATGAGGTGTTTAAGACCTTTTATGAGGAACTGTATAGGTCTCAGCCCCCAGAGGGAGAGGAGGGGATGCGGCAGTTCCTGGACCAATTGAGGTTCCCGAAAGTGGAGGAGCAGGCGGTGGCAGGCCTGGGGGGGCCGATTGAGGTGGACGAGGTTATTAAGGGACTGGGAAGCATACAAGCAGGGAAGGCCCCGGGGCCGGACGGGTTCCCGGTGGAATTCTACAGAAAATATGTGGACTTGTTGGCCCCGTTGTTGGCGAGGACGTTCAATGAGGCCTAGGAAGGGGGGACTCTACCCCCGACGATGTCGGAGGCGACGATATAGCTAATTTTGAAGAGGGACAAAGATCCGTTGCAGTGTGGGTCCTATAGACCTATTTCACTACTGAACGTGGACGCCAAATTGCTGGCAAAGGTGCTGGCATCGAGGATAGAGGACTGTGTCCCGGGGGTGGTGCACGAAGACCAGACAGGGTTCGTAAAAGGGAGACAATTGAATGTTAACGTGCGACGACTATTAGGGGTAATAATGATGCCCTCAGTGGAGGGGGAGGCAGAGATAGTGGCGGCAATGGACGCAGAGAAGGCATTTGATAGGGTGGAGTGGGAGTATTTATGGGAAGTGTTAAGGAGGTTTGGGATTGGGAACGGGTTTATTCGCTGGGTTAGACTACTTTATGGGGCACCAACGGCAAGCGTAGTTACAGGTCGACATAGATCGGAGTATTTCCGATTATATAGGGGAACAAGACAGGGATGCCCGCTGTCTCCATTGTTGTTTGCATTGGCAATTGAACCTCTGGCCATGGCGTTGAGAGACTCCAGGAAATGGAGAGGGGTGACTAGAGGGGGAGAAGAACACCGAGTCTCGTTATATGCGGATGACCTATTGTTATACATGTCGGACCCAGCGGGGGGGATGATAGAGGTTATGCGAATTTTGAGGAGGTTCGCGGAATTTTCGGGGTATAGGTTAAACATGGGGAAGAGTGAATTATATGTGATACATCCAGGGGACCAGAGTAGAGAGATAGAAGGCTGACCGCTAAGGAAAGTGGAAAGAAACTTCCGATACTTGGGGATTCAGATCGCTAGGAGCTGGGGAACCTTGCACAGACTTAAGCTGACACGGCTGGTAGAACAAATGGAGGAGGACTTTAAGAGGTGGGACATGCAGCCTTTATCGCTGGCGGGCAGGGTGCAAGCAATTAAGATGATGGTCCGCCCGAGGTTCTTATTTGTATTTCAATGTCTCCCTATTTTAATCACCAGGACCTTTTTTAATAAAATAGATAGGAACATTACGAGCTTTGTGTGGGCAGGGAAAGTTCCGAGAGTAAGGAGGGGGTTCCTTCAGCGCAGTAAGGACAGAGGAGGACTGGCACTACCGAACTTGGGAGATTATTATTGGGCCGCCAATGTGGCAATGATACATAGATGGATGATGGAGGGTGAGGGAGCGGCGTGGAAAAGGCTGGAGAGAAGGTCCTGTAAAGGGACGAGTCTAGAGGCGCTGGTGACGGCACCGCTACCGCTCTCACCTAAAAAGTACACCACGAACCCGGTGGTGGCGGCAACACTGAACATATGGGGACAGTGGAGGCGACTGAGTGGGGTGCGGGGAGCCCTGGTGGGGTCCCCTATCAGGAACAACCATAGGTTCGCCCCAGGAAGAATGGATGGAGGATTTCAGAGCTGGTACCAGTTGGGAATAAGGAAGGTGGGAGATTTATTCATAGATGGGACTTTTGCGAGCTTGGGAGCACTGGAGGAAAAGTATAAGTTACCCCGGGGAAATTTCTTGAGATATATGCAGGTGAGGGCGTTTACTAGACAACAGGTGAGGGAATTTCCGCGGCTCCCGACACAGGGGATACAGGACAGGGTGCTTTCAGGGGTGTGGGTCGGAGAGGGCAAGGTGTCAGAGATTTACAGAGAGATGAGGGAAGAGGGGGAGGAGTCGGTGGGCGAACTAAAAGGAAAGTGGGAAGAAGAACTAGGAGAGGAGATAGAGGAGGGTGTGTGGGCTGATGCCCCAAGCAGGGTAAACTCCTCTTCCTCATGCGCCAGGCTTAGTCTGATTCAATTTAAGGTGCTACATAGAGCACACATAACGGGGGCAAGATTGAGCAGGTTCTTTGGAGTGGAGAACAGATGTGGGAGGTGTGGCGGGAGCCCGGCAAACCACGCACATATGTTTTGGGCGTGCCCAGCACTGGTAGGATATTGGGAGTGACGGGAGTGATCTCGCAGGTGGTGAATGCCCGGGTCAAACCAAGCTGGGGGTTAGCTCTATTTGGAGTTGCGGAAGAGCCGGAAGTGCAGGAGGCGAAAGAGGCCGATGTCGTGGCCTTTGCGTCCCTCGTAGCCCGGCGCAGGATCCTACTCATGTGGAAGGAGGCGAAACCCCCCGGACTGGAGGCCTGGGTAAACGATATGGCGGGGTTTATTAAACTGGAGCAGATAAAGTTTGCCCTGAGAGGATCGGCTCAAGGGTTCACCAGGCGGTGGCAGCCATTTCTCGACTACCTAGGGGAACGTTAGAGGGAAGACAGATGACCAGCAGCAGCAACCCAGGGGGGAGGGGGGGAGGAGGTTTAGTTGAGTATAGGTCAATAGAGTATGAGGTTTTGTTACTTGTGTATTATTATTATTATTGTTAAAAATTTCTGTTTTGTTATTGTTATCGTTTCGTTTGTTTTGTAAGCGGGAAAAATGTTGCTCAGGGAAAAAAAAATTTCAATAAAATATATTTTTTTAAAAAAATAATTCTCCCTACTGACCCATCTTCAAAATTCTCCAACGCTGACTGATGTGTTTCCAGCAATTTAGTTTCCACTTTCACACATATCCTGGTTAAAATTAACACATTCCCCCATAATTGTAAACAGGCTAGCAACTTGTCCCACTTACAGTGAGACTCTATTTTCAAACAAAAACAGAAAGTGCTGGAAAAACTCAGCAGTTATACGAACATTTCAAATGTCAGCTCTATTTTCTCTTTCCACAGAGGCTGCTGGGTTTTGTTTTCATCATTTTCAATTTCAGATTCCAGCATGGGCCGTATTTTGTTTTAATTTTAGGCACTCTGGTTTGGTTGTCAAGGGCTGGGCTTGTTTGTGACAACTCCCAAGACCATGTTCTGAAGGAGGAACACGCCACCCCAAAGAGCGAGCTAGTAAATTAATCAATTAATCGATCAGATCAACAAATAAATCACTCATTACAAACTGCGTCACAGCACTGGCTCTCCAGGACCCATCAATGCAGCTTCCTCAGTGCCTGCTTACACAAGGATTAAAGAGAGAATTTAAGAATAAAGTCAGTTCGAAAGCTGGTATAAAATCTACAAAAACAACAAATGGAATCACTCCCGAAACGAATGATTCAATCAAAGTTGGAAATGATTCCAGTTTCGTGCCATATTTTCAAGACACCTATTGAGATCGAACCGTTTGGCGAAAGACCTGAGCGGGACTTTGAAAACAGAGGAGTGCGCGCGGTATGGGCGTGCGGGCGGCGCAGGCTCTGAGGGTATCGGCGCGCGGGCGGCGCAGCCTCTGAGGGTATTGGCCATCTCCATTGGAATCGGGAGGAATGGTCGCTTGGTTCCAGTTGGAGGATGGAGGTTCCGAGTCTCGCCGGCTTGTATAGGGATGTGAAGGTGATCAAGGTGCCGGCAGCCCCCAGTATCGAGGATTTCGCCATCATCAAGCCCATCAGTCGCGGGGCTTTTGGCAAAGTGTACCTCGCTCGGAAGAAACATGACGAAAAAAAGCTGTACGCTGTCAAGGTAAGTATTGGACTAGATGGGGCCAGTTAAAAGGGGGCAAAAACACAATACTCAAAAGAGCGGCTGTGATCTTTAATCAGATCTAAACGAGACATCTTCACTAGCACAATGTTCGTGGTTAAACGTATTCAGGCATATTTTTCTCTTTACATTTGATCATGCCTAGACTTGTTTCCTGAGACTGGAGCGCAATCTGGTTTGGATGGGTTCAGGTTTAACTGGGACCCTGCCATATGTTACAAACTGCCATATATTACAAGCTCCCCAGTGTGGAAGGGATCGTCAACAATGCTTTTGAGCAGCACTTACTCAGGAATAATCTGCTCACTGATGTTCTGTTGAGTTCCTCTAGTACCAGATAGTCCAGACCTCATTACAGCCTTAATAATAATCTTCATTATGGGCTTACATTAACACTGCAATGAAGTTACTGTGAAAATCCCCATGTCGCCACACTCCAGAGCCTGTTCGGGTACACTGACGGAGGATTCACAATGTCCAATTTGCCTAACAAACATGTCTTTTGGGACTTGTGGGAAGAAACCGGAGCACACTGGAAGAACGGGCAGACTGCACAGACATTGACCCAAGCTGAAAATTGAACCAACATTGCTAACCACTGTGCTATTGTGCTACCTTGGTTGGAACATGGACAAAAGAGCTGAACATCGAATGTTACAGCGCAGTACAGGCCCTTCGGCCCTCTGTTGTGCCAACCTGTGCAACCACTGTAAAGTCCATCTACACTATTCCCTTAAGGTCCATATGTCTATCCAATGACCATTTGAACACCCTTAGTGTTGGCGAGTCCAGTACTGTTGCAGGCAGGGCATTCCACGCCCTTACTACTCTGAGTAAAGAACCTACCTCTGACATCTGTCTTATATCTATCTCCCCTCAATTTAAAGCTATGTTCCCTCGCGCTAGACATCACCATCCAAGGAAAAAGGCTCTCACTGTCCACCCTATCTAATCCTCTGATCATCTTTATGTCTCAATTAAGTCCCCTCTTAACCTCTCTAACTAAAACAGCCTCAAGTCCCTCAGCCTTCCCTCATAAGATCTTCCCTCCGTACCAGGCAACATTCTGGTAAATCTCCTCTGCACCCTTTCCAATGCTTCCACATCCTTCCTATAATGCGGCGACCAGAATTGCACGCAATACTCCAAATGCGGCCGCACCAGAGTTTTGTACAGCTGCAACATGACCTCATGGTTCCGAAACTCAATCCCTCTACCAATAAAAGCTAACACACCGTATGCCTTCTTAACAACCCTCTCAACCTGGGTGGCAACTTTCAGGGATCTATGGACATGGACACCGATATCTCTCTGCTCATCCACACTATCAAGAATCTTACCATTAGTGCAGTACCCTGTTTTTCCTTCCAAAGTGAATCACCTCACTTTTCTGCATTAAACTCCATTTGCCACCTCTCGGCCCAGTGTTGCAGCTAATCTATGTCCCTCTGTAACTTGTAACATCCTTCCCCACTGTCCACAATTCCACCGACTTTAGTGTCATCTACAAACTTACTCACCCATCCTTCTACGCCCTCCTCCAGGTCATTTATAAAAATGACAAACAGCAGTGGTACATCACTAGTAACTGGACTCCAGTCTGAACATTTCCCATCAACCACCACCCTTTGTCTTCTTCCAGCTAGCCAATTTCTGATCCAAACTGCTAAATCACCCTGAATCGCATGCCTCCGTATTTTCTGCATTAGCCTACCGTGGGGTACCTTATCAAATGCTTTACTGAAATCCATATACACCACATCAACTGCTTTACCCTCATCCACCTGTTTGGTCACCTTCTCAAAGAACTCAATAAGATTTGTGAGGCATGACCTACCCTTCACAAAACTGTGTTGACTATCTCTAATCAAATTATTCCTTTCCAGATGATTATACATCCTATCTTTTGCCCACAACAGAAGTAAGGCTCACGGGTCTATAGTTACCGGGGTTGTCTCTACTCCCCTTCTTGAACAAGGGGACAACATTTGCTATCCTCCAGTCTTCTGGCACTATTCCTGTAGACAAAGATGACTTAAAGATCAAGCCAAAGGCTCAGCAATCTCCTCCCTAGCTTCCCAGAGAATCCTAGGATAAATCGCATCTGGCCCAGGGGACTTATCTATTTTCACACTTTCCAGAATTGCTAACACCTCCTCCTTATGCCAGTCCTTCTAGTCTAGTAGCCTGAATCTCCGTATTCTCCTCGACAACATTGTCTTTTTCCTGTGTGAATACTGACAAAAAATATTCATTTCGCACCTCTCCTATCTCCTCTGACTCCACGCACAACTTCCCACTACTGTCCTTGACTGGCCCTACTCTTGCCCTAGTCATTCTTTTATTCCTGACATATCTATAGAACCCTTTAGGGCTATCCTTGATCCTACCTGCCAAAGACTTCTCGTGTCCCCTCCTGGCTCTTCTTAGGTTCTTCCTAGCTAACTTGTAACTCTCGAGCGCCCTACTGAACCTTCATGTCTCATCTTTACATAAGCAAAGAACTTGTGGTGAGAGGTACTTCTCTTGGTATCAAGGAAGCATTTGGCCAAGTGTGGTTTCAAGGAGCCCTGCACTCAGCAGAGCCCTGCAAAACTGAAATCAAGGGGATATAGGAGGGACTTGGGAGTGCCTAGGACAAAAGAAGATTGTTGTTGGAAATCAATTGTCTCAGTCTCAGGACATTGCTGCAGGAGTTTCTCGATAGTACGAAGCCTGACCATCTTCAGTGGTTTACCTCAATTAACTCCCCTCCGTCATAGGTCAGAACTGAAGTGGGAACGTTTGCTGATGTTCAGCTCTGTTTTCAACTCTTCTTGATACTGAAGCTGTCTGTGTCCATATGCAGCAAGATCTAGACCGCATTTGTACCAGGCAATGACCATCTCCAAAAAGGGGCTTGAGAGGAAACCGGAGCACCCAGAGGAAGCCCACGCAGACACGGTGAACGTGCAGACTCTGCACAGACAGTGACCCAAACCAGGAATCTAACCTGGGACCCTGGAGCTGTGTTTCCTGACAGAGTTGAGGTGTTCACTCCCCACATCTATCTCCAATTGCAAACAAACTCGGCTAAAACTAAATTCAAGGGGCCCCCTGCTTGCTAAGCAATGACTTCTTCCTCTCTAAGCTTTTATATATTCTTCACTCTGTAACTCCTCCAAGCACAATAGAACCACAGCTTTGTTTGAAACCAAAACAGGGGCTGGTTTACACTGGGCTAAATCGCTGGCTTTTAAAAGCAGACCAAGGCAGGCCAGCAGCACGGTTCAATTCCCGTACCAGCCTCCACGAACAGGCGCCGGAATGTGGCGACTAGGGTTTTTTCACAGTAACTTCATTTGAAGCCTACTTGTGACAATAAGCGATTTTCATTTCATTTTTCATCTACAAACACCTTTTTGATCACCGGAATCTAATTTTAGGTATAGCCTTCCTTACACAGAAACACTAAATTAAACCCACTTAAAACTGTGGGTTCAATTAAGTGGCCTTGTTGCGCTCGAGCAAGAGCGCAATGGGGCCGGTGAATAGCGGGGAGCCGGAAAAAAACAACACCGGGCGGCAAACTGTTTGCGATGCAACTGACCCGTCCCCGTAGGCTCCGCAGCGCTTCATCCAGGTCTGCCTGGTACTAGGTCACAACTCCCATCGAGTCGGCCAGTCTACTAAGGCCCTAAGCGATGGCCGTCACTGACTGCGCAACACCATGGACACCTCCACTCATGCTGCCAATGGCATGCATCAGGCTCTCCACTGCGGTCACCACTCTAACAGCGTTGGCCTTGGTGCCATGCATTGCCAGCACTATCTCCTGCGCCCATAGTCTCTGAGATTCCTCAATCGGCTATGGACCTGCTGTGTAGCTGACACCCCCCTCTAAATATCATGGCCACACTCTAAACGTCTGCATCAGTTCCGTGTAAACCAATTCCAGAGGCTCTGCATCTGACTCGGACCCAGCTGGGTCAGGGAATCCAGCAGACCTCCGACTGCTGTCTCGCATGGGGGTTGCTGCCTCCACCTGATGTGCATCAGTGGCTGTGTGGTGCTCACCAGATTGTGCCCTAGAAGCCTGACCATTAACATTTCCCACTGAGGTGTGTGTATCTGTGCTGCTGGAGGGTGGGGATAACAGCTGTGACACGTCAATCATGTCTTCCTCCGAGGTGTTCTCCTGGGAGGCTAGAGAAGGGGCAACCCAGAATGGACCTGCACTGTTGGCTGCAGAACCTGTGGGAGAATGGGCATGTGGTCAGGGGAGGGATGGATCAGTCAATATGACATTAACAACTTGTGTTTGATAAGTCCTCTTGAGTGGGGCCCAGTAATTCTTCACCTCTGTGGCTTCGGCCAATCTTCGCGTTGGTGACCGCTCTCTCCTTGGCCATTCCAAAGCCCGTTCCTCGAAGGTGATGACTATTCAAGTCCAGCACTCCAGTCTGGACCTTCTGGCGATTGTGTAACAGCTTTTCCTGCGGAGACAAAGGGCATTGTTTGCTGCACGTGTAGTTCACAGTGGTGTGGGGTGGTGGAGGACTGCTGTGAAGGAAGGATTGGAGGGGTTGAATAGTGAGGTGGGGGTGAAGGGAGGGTTGGGGGCGGCATCAAAATTTGGCGCAAGGGGTGGATGCTGGGGGAGGGGGGAGAAGCAGGACATCCCTCCCGACCTCAACTGCATCTAAGAGCCTCGCCAGGTCCGCATCGCTGAATCTTAGAGCTGGTCTCGGTGCCGTGGCTGCAAGAGCTGAATGGGGATGGCTGTGCAAGTGCTGCTCGACCTTGTTGGCGGAGGGCTGGCGAGCATGGTCCCGGCAAATCGGCTGCTGAGCCTTCATTTGCGGCGAGAAGCCCGTGGGGCCTCGTTAAATGGACCAATTAACATTGAATAGCATAGACAGCCAAGCACCAAGAAGCTCGTGGCAGTTCGCTTGTTATCATATTTGGAAATCTTTCCATGTGTCTTCACACATGCCTGCTCTGTTGAGAATTTCCAGCCTTTTCTGTTTTTTATTGCTAAAGTCAAGTGTTCAGACCAGATGGCTGCGAAGTGCCCAACAGCAAGATGAAATGCTGTTTTTGAAACTTCATTCAGCTTCACTGGAGCATTTCAAGAGACCGATCCGAATTGGAATAAAAAGGAAAATTTAAGGTGGAGAATCTGGAGATCAGAGCCACAGTTGCAGTAAGAATGAACATTGAAAGTATGTGGTATGGGAGGGACTGAGTGAACCTGTGTCATATCAGTTGAAGGACAGAGGTAATGGGGATGAATACACGTTCTTCTCTAATGTTGACCGGAAAAGGCAATGCAAATGTGCTTGGTGTTTTTCCACTAACTACTAAATTTAATTTTGAGCTGGGAGAAGAAAATGTTGAGGGGAAATTGCCTGAATGCCCCAATTTTTCTATTAACCTGTTAAATAGTTGAATATCAATTTTAAATTGAAAAAAACTGACTTTAGGTGCTGTCAAGTGTAGACAATGAAAATTCTAAACTTAATATTTGCATGCAGAAATATTTAAATATCTAAATTGGAATGTTTTCATATTTTTGACCTATCTCTTCCTCTCCTCTCACCCAAGGTTGTCAAGAAAGCTGATCTGATACATAAAAACATGGTCCACCAATTGCAAGCAGAGAGAGCTGCACTAGCTCTTAGTAAAAGCCCATTCATTGTGCACTTGTACTATTCACTGCAGTCTGCCAACAATGTTTACCTTGTAAGTATATGCTATATTTTTGTTCAGGTGCAGATCATTGCAGGACATGGTTAATAAAAAATAAGTGCTTAAAGGAGGGTTTTCCTTTATAAATGCAAGCAGATATGGCAGCACGGTGGCACAGTGGTTAGCACTGTGGCCTCACAGTGCTGAGATCCCAGGTTCAATGTCGGTTCTGGGTCACTGTCTGTGGAGTTTGCACATTTTCCCTGAGTTTGCGTAGGTTTCGCCCCCACAACCCAAAAGATGTGCAGCGCAGGTTGATTGGCCACGCTAAATTGCCCCTTAAGTGGAAAAAAATTAATTGAGTATTAATATGCAAGCATTTGTTAGAATGCCGTTAACTTCACTAAATGGCCCAATTTGCTTCATGTGAAGTTAAAATGGACGGCAGCTAAAGGAGGAACGATTAGACGGGGTGACTTGATGCTCAAAATGTTGATTTTGTTTTCAGAATGAGAGTCCTTAAAGGAAATGAAGAGGTCTGTTAAGGGACTTCCGGAGAGTTGGGACTTAGGTTGTTAAAACTTGGCTGCTGATGGGGCGAAGGGATTGTAGGGATTCACAAGAGGCTGGATTCAGAGAGTCGGGATGATTCATTATTGACTTGCTCATAGCTGGAGAGCAATCCTTGGAATTTGTTGCAGGCATACATCTGAGCTTTGAGAGAACAGACGATTGAGTCGAACATACTGGCTGATTTAATGATCTGCATGATTGCTAGACCATATACTGGCTTTACCTTGTACTTCTAAAGCTAAATGCAAGATACTGGCTTCCTAGGCAAAGAGAAAAGAGACAAATCTTTTTCTTTCCCTCAGGTGATGGAATATCTTATTGGTGGGGATGTGAAGTCCCTGCTTCACATTTATGGCTATTTTGATGAAGACATGGCTGTAAAGTACATCTCTGAGGTTGCTGTTGCTTTGGATTATTTGCACAGACATGGTATTATTCATAGGTACAGTAAGATTGAACTAACACTTGTAAAGTGTGTGCATGTTCATTTTTTAAAAAATCAATTCTTTTTTCCTCCACTGTTATGACACTGTTGTGATGGGAAATGATTTTGGTGTCTTCTGGCATTTTGTCCAATTGGGTTTTCTTCAAACCTGAGCCTAAATGAGTGCTGTTAGAGTAAATGATCATGAAGGTCAGCACAGCCATGTCTGGTTCTTGGTTCCAGATTCCCACTCAGGACTTGAGCAATTATAAACTGGCTGACATGCCAGTACAAACTATGGGAGTGCTGCATTGTTGGAGGTGTCATCTTTTGAATGAGACGTTAAACAGCAGCCCCATCTATCCTGTCAGATGGATGTAAAGTATACTATGGTACTATATTGAGGAAGAGTAAGGGAGTTCTCCCTGGTTTCCTGGGGCCAATGTTTATCCCTCCATCAACATCATAAAATTCTATCTGCCAGGATTGAACATAGTTGTCGCATTCAACTTCTCTTGCAGTTTTATGTTTAATCATACAGTAAAGTCTCAAAGGGCTAAATAATCTTCTATTCCCATACTCCCAAATGTATATTTCTCTAATTTTAGCATAGGCCACTTGGGAAGAAACCTGAAGGTTTTATTGAATGGCTTTTAACTGGAATGAAGGTGTGAAGAGAAAAGTAAAGATGATTAGAAACAAATCCTGACCAGTAATTTCTGGACCCTCCTGCACCTCCACTTCAGACTTCAGACAAAGAGCCCCCAAAACCAGATATGATATCTCCGTTTAGGTCAACTAAGATGAGTGATCAAACTTTGGAAGTTTTATGGCTATCATCACACAGAAAGGATAAGGAAGATTGTAAAGAGGTATATACTGTCTGTTCTCTTGTATTGTAATATGACTTTCTGGTCTCTCATAGGGATCTGAAGCCGGACAACATGCTGATTTCTAACCTGGGCCACATCAAATTGACTGACTTTGGTCTCTCCAGAGTTACTCTAAAAAGAGGTAGTAACAAAATGAACTGCTGTGAATTTCACATAATTTTAAATCCAGATACTTTGTTGAGGAACAAGTAGGATTATCCTGTTTTACTGCATTGCTGAAATTCCTGACTATGTTTTGTTAAAGAACCAAATTCCTTATTCCAGTTTGATCACTAAACATTTGTAACTCTGCATTTTTGTCTCAAGAGATAAATATAATGGATATTCTGAACACCCCATCCATGATTAATCCAAAACTGGATTACTATCGTACTCCAGGTCAGATCCTGTCTCTCATCAGCTCTCTGAGCTTTGTAAGTACTAATTCTACTGTCATTTACTGTTTTGTTGAATCTTATTTCAATTGTGGTATTCCAATGGATTTTCTTTTTATAAAAGTTCACAGACCTAATTTCCAATCTTAGTTCTTCTTGCTAATGGGTGATATTTTAATAGTTTAAATGAAAACAAAAAAACACCTGGGAATACATAGCTAATATCTGGGTTGAGATTTGTGTATTTAAACAGCTTGAGAACTTTTGAAAACATATTATTCCTTTCTAGTCACTTGGTGACCCTGTGGAACAAAACACCTTCATTAATGTTGTTAACTCTTTTCACAATTAAAGAGATTAAAGTTTACCCCCCTCAGCTTTTTAAAAAAAATATATGTTTATTAAGAATTTTTAAACAAAATTTTCAACCATACAAATAACCCCCCCCCCCCCCCCCCCCAATAACAAAAAAGAAAGAAAGCTCGCATGGCAAGTCAATATGGTACAGAACTTTGTACGTTGGAATCCTCCCATACATGTCAGTTTTCCGGATCATTCATGTGTTTTCTTGCTCAAATGCCCCCCAGAAACCCCCCCCCCCGGGTTGCTGTTGCTGCTGTCTGACCTTCATCTAACGCTCAGCGAGATAGTCTAGGAACGGTTGCCACCGCCTGTAGAACCCCTGTGCAGACCCTCTCCAGGCAAACTTTATCCTCTCCAACTTGATTATCCCTGCCATATAATTTATCCAGGCCTCCACGCTGGGGGGGCTTCGCCTCTTTCCACATTAACAAGATCCTTCGCCGGGCTACTAGGGAGGCGAAGGCCAGAATGCCGGCCTCTTTCACCTCCTGCACTCCCGGCTCGTCCACTACTCCAAATAGTGCTAGTCCCCAGCTTGGCTTGACCCGGGCTTTCACCACCTGAGATACTGTTCCTGCAACTCCCCTCCAGTGCCGGGCATGACCAAAACATATGAACGTGGTTCGCCGGACTTCCTGAGCACCTCCCACATCTGTCCTCCATCCCAAAGAACCTACTCAGCCTCGCCCCTGTCATATGTGCTCTGTGAACTACCTTAAACTATATCAGGCTAAGCCTGGCACACGAGGAAGATGAATTAACCCTACTTAGGGCATCAGCCCACAGCCCCTTCTCAATCTCCTCCCCCAGCTCCTCTTCCCATTTACCTTTCAGCTCCTCTACCAAAGCCTCCCCCTCTTCTTTCATCTCCTGGTATATCGCCGACACCTTGCCCTCCCCGACCCCCTCAGCTTTTATAATAGTGCAGCACTGAGAGGGTGCTGGACTTTCAGAAACCTTTTCTTTCAGATGAGACATTAAACTAAGCTGCATTCTTCTTTCTCAAATGGACTTTTAAAAAGTTTTGTCCCTGTTTGCAAAAGAACAGTGGAGGTGTTCTGGCCAATGTTTATGAAATGAAATTAAAATCGCTTATTGTCACAAGTAGGCTTCAAATGAAGTTACTGTGAAAAGCCCCTAGTCGCCACATTCCGGCGCCTGTTCGGGGAGGCTGGTACGGGAATTGAACCGTGCTGCTGGCCTGCCTTGGTCTGCTTTAAAAGCCATCTCTTTAGCCCTGTGCTAAACCAGCCCCTTTATCCAGGAACCAACATCAACAATAATAATCTAATTGCTATTTCTATCGCTCTGTTTCCTGGGATGAGGCAAAATAAATTTTAACTCCAATTCTGGAAGCCCCAGGCGCTCCGGAGGATTGCCGTGCACCAACACGTGGAACTGACTTTTTTAAATATGGGAAACTGGAGGCCTTCCACGCAGGCCCGTAAGATTGTGCGTTGTTCACCGAGCGGATTACGCAATTTCTCCAGGCCAATGGCATTAATTAGAGAGGACCAACAGAAGGTAATCATCCTGACTGCCTGCAGGGCTCCACCTTCAGCATTATTAAAAACCTTACCTATCTAGCTGCTCTGGATTCAAAATCATTTGATGAATTGGTAGAGCTGGTGTCCAACCATTACAACCCAAAACCATCAGTAATCACACAATAGTACAGGTTCAACGCTGCTGTGCCAATTCCAGGAGAGTCAGTTATGGGTTTTCCAAGATCCTGAGGGATCGGTTGGGGTGCGGAATTAATAACATAGCCACACAGGCTCTGCCAACAGCTTCCTCTATGCTGGATTTAAATAGATCCATTGAGCTAGCACTGTCCCGCGCAAATGCCAAAAAAAGGTGGTCCGGAACTCTCAAGGTTCCATGGACTACAATGTCCATAGTGTTGCTTGACCTCCATATTGGACTCTAGTGACGTCCCAGGGCAGTGCTCAAATGCTCAGGTCCCATCCAAAATGACTACCAAGGATACAAAGATGTCCGGCTCAATGTGCACGGATCGTCGTGGACCAGAGGGCCACCTCCTCTGAGGACGAAGCTGAGTTCTGGCAACATTGCCAGGCCTGTGGGCATAGAACACCTGGCATCCAAGGACACCAGAATCGGCTGAGAGCATGCTACCCTGGACAGTGGATTAGGTCGCCTCAAGCCACAGCCTTGCTCGTGGCCCCACCTGAGGTGGACAAAGTTGTAGCAACTTTTAAACTTCATAAAATCTCTGCCGACAACAGCCAGGTCGCAGAGCGATCCCGCATTGGGACCTCCCCTCCCCAGCAATGCTCCATCCTGAAACAGCAGAAACTGAGTGTCGAAAGCAGCATCCTTCTGTGGGGAGCCTGATTAGTCATCCCGCAGCCAGGCTAGGAATTGGATCCTGGCTTCGAAGGTGAAAATGCTGCGGCAAAGAGTTGCGTCTGGTGCCCAGGAATCAATATGGTGGCATCGAGCTGGTTGTGAAAAGATGCCCGCCTTGTCAAGAGGACCAGAAATTACTTCCTTTGGCCTTGGGCGCCGCTGGATAAGGCTACATGCGGACATCGCTGGATCTTTCATGGGGCCCATGTGTCTAATCCTCGTGTACGTCAATTCCAAGTGGCTAGTCGTACGTGGATGACCTCCGCCACATTGAAAGCCACCATTGAAAAATTAAGGTAGTTTTTGACACCCCTGGGATTCCTGAGCTGCTAGTCACTGATAATGGGACCCTGTTCACAAGTGGAGTTTTCCATATTTGCACATATAAACGGGATATGGCACACTGACTGCCCTGTACCACCTGTTCTAAAATGGCTTGGCCAAACGGGTGGTACAAACATTCAAGTGGGGCATGTGGATACAAAGGCTCCCTGGAAACTACTATCAAGATTGCTTTTTCACTGAGACCATGCTGCATGTCACGACAGGGGTGGCACTGGTGGAGCTGCTGATTGGCTGGTGCCTCAGAACCCAATTTGAACCCTGATTTTTGTGCCAAGTTTGAACAGGAGCGTTGACCTGCAGTGGACGTATCAGAACCACAGGACGCCAACCGCTGTTGTTGCTCTTATTAGCCTTAGTTTTATTAGCTCTAATTCTGTCACCTTTGCTCACGAGTCGCCAGGTATCTTTCTGATACCTGTGGTTCAAGCTCAAGTAATGATTAATAATGCAGCACACCGCTTAGTAAATGTTAAACCAACGATCATTTATTATATACAGCAATAAATACTTATACAATAATCCTACTTCTAGACTATTACCTACCACTAAAGGCCAATACTTAACTTTGGTGATGGCCCACCAGGTCAAGGAAACGAATGGTCTATCGAATTGGGTCTGGCCTGCGCGATTCAAAAAGGCTGGTACGGGTCGATAGTCTGGAACACCTATTCTGGTAGCGATCGCTGGAGTAAGACTTACTTGTTCTTTCGTCGAAGGGTCTCGAAGGTTGCGAGTAGGAGAAGAAGGGTCAATCTGAACTTGGCCCCTATCTTTATAGTTCCCAGGGGCTTCCCTCCTCTTGGGACGGACCTTGACCCTGGTCCCAAGTGATTGGACTAGGTCCCAATCACTGGGTTCGATATGCTCCAATAATGGGGCGATTCCTTGATCGGGTGGTGGGCATCCACCTTTCTTTGTCTCAGCCACTGCTGGCGCCGAGAGGTCTGGATCGGCTTTCAATTGCTAATTTGTAGCAATTGTTCCCAGGGATGGCCGATTTAAAGTGCAGATGGTTGGGTTGATGTGCTGTTAATGGTTGCAGGTATCGGTCTGGGCCGACTTCCCCAGAGCCGAATACACTGTTCTGCCTGCAGCTGTCCGTTTTGAGTCCTGTTGGCTGATTCCCCATCAGCCTTTTTAGTTCGCCATTTTAGATCGGGGTTTGGCCAAATACTTGGGAATCAGCCATTTTAGGTGGCTACACTGTTTACATCCCGAACTTCAGAGCTATGCTCTTTGGCTCCCAGGGATTGTGCTGGAGAAAACCGGGCCCATATTTTACAAGATCAAGACCCAAGAGAAGACCTTGCACAAACATGTTGACCACCTGAAGAGACGAGAGCCCACCTCCAGAGGATGCCCAGTCAGAGACATTGGTATCACCACCTTTCCAGGAATCACTTGTTAGCCAAGGTGTACAACCTGTGGCCCAAAACCCAGACCATCAAGACCATGGCTGCTCCAGATGAGAGATTAAAAACCAATGCCACGTTGTGTTTGGGGCTGAACTCTCAGCAATAGCCCTCCTGGAGATCATCTCGGAAAAAACATTCTGCAAACTGTTAAACGCCACCAGATCCAGACCCACCGCTAGGATGCAAAAGGCCTCCTCGCTTTTTAGCAGAGAAGGAGCTTTTGGACTTTGAAGAGGGAGTAATGACCCCCACGAGGTCCATGGGGATACCCTGACAATCTCGTGGAATATTGGGCTTCCCTGCTCGTGGGCGGAAGCCCGCCCAGCTAGAGCTCCTAAGAATCCAGTATAAAGGCTGGCCCGGATCGAGACTGGCATGTTGGTTGTCCCAAAGGGTTTGCACTGTAAATAGTATGCTACCGTAGGCAGACTTTTTGTAACCCTGATTAACCAAAGTTCACCATACCGCTCCGCTTCCTGGGTCTTAATATCACCCTTAATCATAATTGAATGTGTAAATACTTCACCCCAAATCTTTTTTATAAAAAAAAAAAAAAAATTTTTTTTTTTTTTTGCGTCCAATTTTAAAACATGGACACGTTACTTGATATCTCTGACCCCCATAGACTCCAGCACACAAGGATACATTTACTGGTTCTGAGTTAATCAGATACATGGAAATTGTGTTGGCACAATATTTTACACACTCTCTGATATCCTACCAATTTCCCATTCATCTTATACTTTTGCCCTCTCCAAAGCCAAAGCGACTTGTCCTAGCTTCTCTTGAGCACCTACTGCCTGTTGCCTTAAGCTTTGTTTTTCCTCTGTAAGCAAATGGAGTGTAAAATTAAGATTACAATATACTAAGTTAATCTGGCTCCTATCACATTGACAGGAACGTGATGGGGCATTATTTTCTTGGAGTAGGAAGTTTTGCTGAAGTCACCACTGCTTCGTAGGAACTAAAGGGCTTTCTGAAGGTTGGCCCGCATTACTGTTGGGTCCTCCATTACAACAAGATCATCGCCAATCCTTCTCTCTCTCCAATTTGAATGCGGATTGCAGGGTTCTGAAGAATGTGGAGGAGCAGAGAGATCTCGGAATTCATGTCCATAGATCTCTGAAATTTGCCACCCAAGTGGATAGAGCCGTGAAGAAAGCCTATAGTGTGTTGGCATTTATTAACAGGAGGATTGAGTTTAAGAGCTGTGAGGTTATGCTGCAAATGTACAAGACCTTGGTTAGACCACATTTGGAGTATTGTGTGCAGTTCTGGTCACCTCATTATAGGAAGGATTTGGAAGCATTGGAAAGGGTGCAAAGGAGATTTACCAGGATGCTGCCTGGATTGGTGGGTAGGTCTTATGAGGAAAGGTTGAGGGAGCTAGGGCTTTTCTCATTGGAGTGAAGGAGGATGAGGGGTGACTTAATTGAGGTGTATAAGATGATGAGAGGGATAGATAGAGTGGACGTTCAGCTATTTTTCCTCGGGTGGATGTAGCTGTTACAAGGGGGCATAACTAGAAGGTTCATCGTGGAAGATGTAGGAGGGATGTCAGAGGTAGGTTCTTTACTCGGAAAGTGGTTGGGCATGGAACGCACTCGCAACTATGGTACTGGAGTCGGACACTTTAGGAACTTTTCAAGCGGTTATTGGATAGGCATATGGAGTGCACTAGAATGATTGGGAGTCGGTTGATTTGATCTTAGTTTCAGACTAGTTTAACACAACATCGCGGGCCGAAGAGCCTGTACTGTGCTGTGCTGTACAGTTCTATGTTCCAGTAGGTGCAGAATCTAAAACTCTGTTCCCCAACATATTGATCCCTCAATCATACTTCCACTCTGAAGTTATTACCACCAAGAATTCTCCCCCTAAACCGCAAAGGATCGAGAAATCCCAAAGAAATCTCCCCCTACACCAAAAAGGGTCGGGAAATTCTATATGGTGCACCTTGTCCCTGACTCCTGGACAGACTTGGGTGGGTGCTATTCGGATCAAACTAATTTTTCAAGTTAATCACCTATATAACCCATAGCTTCCTGGAAGATTTCATTTACTTATCACCTTAATAGCTCGACACACGGGTCAGGCTTTTTTAGTAGAAAAAGTAAACTTTACAATTGGAATTAATAGCAATTCTTGCTATTAACTTAAATAAAGTTTATTTTCAAAATTAAAAGATTAAAACTATTTTTTTTAAAAAAGGATATAACAGATCTTTTTCTTTAGATGTATTGGGTCAATAGTAAGACCTTCAGGTTGTTTTGGTTTTTCTTCTTTCTTCCTCATGCTCTTTATTTCTTTATGACCTTGTTCTTTATAGCCGCTGGCACTTTATTCGCTTTGAGGAGCCGTTCGCCCAGCCTCCGCATGCCGTTTGCTTTTTTTCTTCCGCTCCGGTTGTCGGCTGCCTTCCTCTCCGGCTGCCTTTGTTAAACTGACTGCTGTCAACAGCCCCAACTGCTCTTAACTGCCGTTATTTTTAAAAACAACGGCTGCCACGACCGCCAGCGTGTGCCTCCCACATGCACTGCCAACTGCCGCCTTTCTTAAACAGCAACGACTCCCGCGAATCCCAGCACGGTCCCCTTTCCAATAATTAAAAAAAAAAATTTAACAACAAAAGCTCCCACTGGGGTCGGTTCTACACGCACCCGCAGATAAAAATAGTGGCCAACCATCTTTTCTCTCTCTCCCGCAACATGGTCAAAGATTTGACATGATTTTTAATTGAATGCCAGGCAGATGAGCTTCAAGGCACTGACTGGCGACGTCCCGTTCCTCCAAAGACACCAGCTCAAGTTGGTCATCCATTCCCTTCGTCCAACACCCACAGCTCAAATGCCACATTTTTCTATTTTTTAAATTACAACTCCCAGGCTCTGCTTCCGTTTACAGATTCTCAGTTCTACTACATTTTGACAACCTTTTCTTGCGGTTTCCAATTCCTGTAACTCTCCACTTCAGTGCTTGTATTCTTCCACTGCTACTTTTAGTTCCTTTTCTCCTGAGCATTTATCTTCCCCCTCAACCATATCTCCTTATTACAAACCCTTTTGATGATCATCACTAATATGTTTGCACCCCCTCCCAGCTTCTCTCTCTGCCAAACTTTCACAACTCCATTGTTCAATCAAAGCTCCCACATAACTTTAGTTTAGTACAATTTATCAGCATGGCTCAGTTGGTAGCACTGTCGCCTCTTCAAGTCACCAGTGTTTTGGTCCAGGTTCCAATCCACGATTTGATGACCCAAAGTGAGGCTTGCACTCCCAATGCAGCACTGGGGGACTGTCCTTTGGATGTAAGAAAGTGATCAAACTATTTGCAGATTGGGACCAAAACTTGAATAGGTTGGGGAACTGGCAGCCATTTAAATCTGAGATTGGAGGTGATGTGAGAGTGGGGCTTAATTGCAGGACTGGTTATTGAAGACACTGAGGGATTTGTGGGTAACGGCAATACTGTACATAATTTTTTTTTTTGATAAATTAGAGTACCCAATTAATCTTTTCCAATTAAGGGGCAATTTAGCGTGGCCAATCCACCTAGCCGGCACATCTTTTTGGGTTGTGGGGGTGAAACTCATGCAAACACTGGGAGAATGTGCAAACTCCACACGGACAGTGACCCAGAGCCGGGATCGAACCTGGGACCGTGGCGCCGTGAGGCAGCAGCGCTATCCACTGCACCACCGTGCTACCCTAATACTGTATATAATTGAGAGTTTTTAATGCTAATGAAATGGGTTTATAGAATACAAAAGAATAATAATCTTTATTGTCACAAGTAGGCTTACATTAACACTGCAATGAAGTTACTGTGAAAAGCACCAAGTCGCCACATTCCGGCGCCTGTTCGGGTACACAGGGAGAATTTAGAATGTCCAAAGTAAGTACCTAAACAGCACGTCTTTCAGCATTTGTGGGACGAAACCGGACCACCCGGAGCAAACCCCCGCAGACACTGGGAGAACGTGCAGACTCCGCACAGACTGACCCAAGCTGGGAATTGAACCTGGGACCCTGGTGCTGTGAAGCAACAGTGCTAACCACTGTGCTACCGTGCTGCCCATAATAAACCTATAAAACATTTACAATTGAGTAGTCTGTGCAGTATTGGCCTCCACACTACAGGAAGAATATGGGGGCTTTGGAGAGGATACTGCTACCTTAAAATACATCAAAACATGAGAATTGGCCGGAGTATGCCATTTGGCCCCTTGAGCCTGCTGCGCCAGTTGCTAAGATCATGGCCAATCTGATTGTGGCCTCAACTTTCATACTCCCTTCTCTTGACTACCCCTGTACTCTTCGGCTCCCTTGACAATCAATCCTTTCAACTCAACCTTAAAAATATTCAATGATCGGCAGCACGGTGGCACAGTGGGCTATCCCTGCTGCCTCATGGCGCTGTGGTCCCAGGTTCGATCCCGGCTCTGTGTCACTGTCTGTGTGGAGTTTGCACATTTTCCCTGTGTTTGCGTGGGTCTCACTCCCACAACCCAAAAGATGTCCAAGTTAGGTGGATTGGCCACGCTAAATTGCCGCTTAATTGGAAAAAATGAATTGGGTAGTCTAAATTTTAAATAAAATATTCAATGATCCTGCCTCCACTGTTCTCCTGGGAAGAGTTCCACAGATCAGCAATCATCTGCGAGAAAAACCATCTACGAGGAAAACATTCTCCTTGCTCTGCCTTAAATGGGAGACCCCTGATTCCCTTAGCTCCTGTCGCCATAAGGGGAAACATCCTCGCCACATCCACCTTATCAAAGCCCCTCTGGATCTTGCATGTCCAATAAAACCACCTCTCATTCTTCTAAACTCCAACGGCTATCGGTCCAATCTTTCCTGATAAGATGACCCTTTCCAAGTGGGCCTTCTCTGAACTATCTCTAATGCTGTTGTATCCTTTCTCAAGTTAGGAGACCAGAACAGTACACAGTACATCCAGATGTGGTCTAGCAAAACTTCCATTCGTGGAATAAATGACAACATTCCATTTGCCTTCCTAATCATTTACTGTGCATACCTACATACTAATTTTTGTGACTCGGGTGTCAGAACACAGAGATCCCTCTGCATTGCGTTGCAGAGTTTTCTTTTTAAGAATCTTTCTCTATTTTAAGTAATATACTGCTTTCCTGTTCTTCCTGCCAAAGTGGGCTTCCACATTATCCTCCATCTGCCAATTTCTGCCCACTCATTAACCAGCCTATCTAAATCCCTTTGTAGCCTTTTTTTATTCTGTTCACAATTTTCTTTGCTACTTCTCTTTGTGTCATCACCAAATTTAGCAGTCATATATTTGACTCCTTTATCCAAATCATTTACAGAGGTTGTAATTGATTGAGGCCCCAATACTGAGCCCTGTGTCACTCCATTTGTCATGACCTGAAAATTACCCATTTTATGCCTACTCCTGCTACTGGTTAGCCAAACCAATCCTCTGTCCATGATATGTTTCCCCCTATACCATTTAATCTTATCTTGTCTAGTAATCTTTCTGGCACCTTATCAAATTCCATTTGGGAAATCCAAGTACTCTACACTATTGGTTTCACCTTTATCCACCTTATGTTGACTCTGCCTGATTTGCACTGAGATTTTCTAAGTGCCCTGCTATAAGTTCCTTAATAGATGCTAACATTTTCCCTATGATAGATAAGCTAACCAGCTTGTAGTTAACTGCTTTCTGTCTCCTTCCTTTCTTGAATAGAGAGTTGCATTTGCTATTTCCCCCCCAACCCCAATCTGATGGGGCCTTCCCAGAATCAACGGATGATGGAACATTAAAACCATTGCATCGATTATCTTTTGGGTCCCGAGGATGAATTCTATCAGGTCCTGGGGATGTGCCATTCTTTAGTTCTTCAGTACTTTATACCCTGGTGAAGTACCCTGGTGATTGTCATTTGTTTTAGGTTCTTCCCTCCCTGCAGCTCTTGATTTACAGACTTTCATGTCTTGGTTTACAGGTATTTCTGGGATAGAAATTATCTCCGTGGAGACAACTAGATCTCAAAATATCTGTTCCAAGTCCTGCTATTTCCTGATTTCTCAGACACGCTCTCGAGGACCCATATTCACTTTGAGTACTCTATTTTCTTTTCCTTTTTTAAATACTTGTGGAAACTCTTGCTATTTTATATTTCTTTCCTGTTCTTTCATACTCTTGACTAATAGGTCCTCCTGACCTTTTAGTCATTCTTACGCTGGTTTTATAATTCTGACTAATCCCTGCAGAATTTTACATTTTTTTTCTTTCAATCTGATGTTATTTTTAACTTCCTAGTTCGCCACAGATGATGCATTTGTCTCCTAGAGTCATTCTTTCTCACCAGAATGTTTCTTTGACCATTCTGAAATATTTCTTTGAATGTCTGCCACTGCATCTCTACAGACTTGTCTTTAATCTTTTCCTAGTTTCCAGCTCTGTATTTACTTTGTAATTGTCGTTAATTAAGTCTTAAAAACACTAATCTTGACACACTCTTCTTTCACCTGACTGAATTTCACATTTCTTCCAGTCTCATCCCTTTCCACAGCATCATCATTGTTAGGAGGCCGATAACAATATTGTCTGGTATGAGAAAATTCAGAAAGGAAGATGAGTTTGAAATGTTGGAACTTTTTTCTTTGAATAGCACAGATTACAGGATGAAAAGATTAGATAGAATTTTTTCTTCCAATGAATTAATTTCACTAAGAGTAAGTGATTTATAAAAAAAAAAAGTTTTAAATGTGAATTGCATCTACTGCTTTAGCATTTGGTTGCAAGAATTTGTGAACTCCCATTGTCAATTAACCATAAATTCTTGCTGATTTGTAGACCTCCGAGCTGCTGCAAAATGTAACCACTTAAAATGATTTTTATCATTTTTAAAAATTGTCTATTGATATAAGTTCATGTAGAAATTAAGAATTTAAGGCCAAATACATAATACGTTTTCCTTTTGTCGAGTTAAGTGCTCATGAATTTTGACTTTCTATTTAGAACACTCCAGTGGGAGGGAAGATTAAAGATACATCGCCAATATTGAGCCCCATGATATATAACAACGCCAATCTCTCCCTTGGATCACTTTGTTCTCCTCTGCCTCAGAGTGCCAAAGCATGTGACAAGGAGCTTAAGACAAAAGGTTTGACAAACATAAATGCATTGCCAACAAATGTAAATATACTGGATCCCTGACCCCAGAAAACTGCTTGCTTTTGATATTTTGTAGTCCGCAGGTTTGTCAGATGACAACTATACTTTTCTGGCTCCACGGAGTAGACTTTGTACTTGGCCATAAGTCGATCTTGAAGCCGATTGTTAACAAATTATAACCGTGTTGAAATGCGAAAGCTGGCATTTAAAAAAAAAAACAATTGGAAAAGTAATTAATCAAATACATTAATTTGCATTTAATATAAATCAAAAGTAAAGTTTATTTACTCTTTGCAAAAGCAATATTTGTCTACTTCTCATCCCATTATGGTTGTAAACCACTTTTGAATGTTTTTAACTTTGCTTGAATGCATATATCTTATTTTGCAGTTAATATTGCTGTTGATTGTCCTGATGATAAACAGTGAACTGTACATTTTCCTCCATCAGGTACTGGCGGCTCATCTTGCAGTCCCTGTATGCCAGTTCGGTATCTGGCTCCGGACTTTATCCAGTCAAATAAATTTGAAACATCAAGTGCCAGCAGTCAATCGCATCTGTTGCCTTCCAGCAGAGAGTCAGGGTGTATAAATAGCCCACCGTGGGAAAAAGAGGTTAGCTTTATTAACTTTATTATGTTACCTATTGTTAATTACATTTTCAATATTATCTTTCAGAACATGCAAAAATGCGGTTTTCAAATGAGGTTAAGCACCATTTTGCCCATTTGTGATCAATTGTTTTGATAGATCATCTTGTGTTTTTAATTTTGTAATTGAGGGTAATTTGTAGTGCTGACAGTTTAGAACATTTAGAACAGTTTAGAACGCTTCTCGAGCCTGCACCACCATTCACTCAGATGATAGTTGATCTGCAATGTAATTCCATACACTAGTCGTTGATCCATATCCCTGGATGCATTTTTGATAGGTAAAGATCTTGGTCTAAGTCTTGAAAACTTAGTTGGCTCAGTATCCATACCCTTCCATAACAGTTTGGACCAGCATGATTTTTATGAAGTGAGATACAAGCAGCATTACATTAAAGTTGTATCTCTAAATGCCTGTGATCATTTTTGTTGCTTGTGGAGCTCTTTGGCGGAGCTGGTTTCTCAACAGTGCTTTATCTTGTCTACTTTCCTGTTGTTGGCTACCATCAGCACTTCACCTGAAATGACATCTCACCCTGTGCCCATATGGTCAACTCCAGTGTGCTTCAACTTTCCATCTGTGTCCCACTCCCTTTTTTTTTTTGAAATGTAGGAGTAGGCCATTTGGCCCCTCTAGTTGCTCCACCATTCAACTAAATTATGGCTGATCTATCACAATGCCATATTCCTGCAATAACCCTAAATGTCATTGAAATCTATAAATCAATTTACCTCTGCGTTGAACATACTCAATGACTGAGACTCCACAGCCCTCCCCTGGGTAGAGAATTCCAAACATTCAACACCCTCTAACTGAAGAAATTCGTCCTCATCCCGGTCTTAAATTGCCTACCTCTTATTCTGAGACTGTCCTCTGGTTCTAGACCCTTCCTCAGCCAGGAGAAACATCCTTCCTGCATCTACCCCGTTGAACACTAAGAATTGTGTGCACTTCAACTAAGTCACTTCTCATTCATTTTTTTTTTTTTTAAATGTATTTTATTACAAACATGTATCAAAACCGGTTACAGCGAACAAACACCCCGGGAAACATGCTTCCCAACAATCAACTATACAGTCCGTAGACATTTTTCGTCTTTTTCACCCCCCCCCCCCCCCTCTCTCTTCCACTGCGACAGTCAGCCCCTCAAACACGGTCACAAATATGCCCCACCTTTCCTCACGCCCCCTTGAAGAGCCCCTTAACTCACTTTCTCTTTTTTAAAAAAAATATATTTTATTCAAATTTGAGATAGTCAATGAACGGTTGCCACCGCCTGGTGAACCCTTGAGCCGAACCTCCTTAGTGCGAACTTTATCCGTTCCAGTTTTATAAACCCTGCCATGTCGTTTATCCAGGCCTCCACGCCCGGGGGTTTAGCTTCCTTCCACATTAACAATATCCTTCGCCGGGCTACTAGGGACGCAAAGGCCAAAACATCAGCCTCTCTCGCCTCCTGCACTCCCGGCTCTTCTGCAACCCCGAATATAGCCAACCCCCAGCTTGGCTCGACCCGGACCCCCACCACCTTCGAAAGCACATTTGCCACCCCCACCCAGAACCCATGCAGTGCCGAGCATGACCAAAACATGTGGGTGTGGTTCGCTGGGCTTCTCGCGCATCTCCCGCACCTATCCTCTACCCCAAAAAATTTACTGAGCCTTGCTCCGGTCATGTGCGCCCTGTGCAAGACCTTGAATTGTATCAGGCTAAGCCTGGCACACGAGGACGAAGAGTTTACCCTGCGTAGGGCATCTGCCCACCGCCCCTCTTCGATCTCTTCCCCCAGCTCCTCTTCTCATTTTCCCTTCAGCTCATCCACCATGATCTCCCCCTCGTCTCTCATTTCCCTGTATATATCTGACACCCTACCATCCCCCACCCATGTCCCCGAAATCACACTATCCTGAATCTCCTGCGTCGGGAGCTGCGGAAATTCCCTCACCTGTTGCCTCACAAAAGCCCTCAATTGCATATACTGAAATACATTCCCCTGGGGCAACCCGTATTTTTCCGTCAGCGCTCCCAGACTCGCAAACGTCCCGTCTAGGAACAGATCCCTCAGTTGCACAATCCCTGCTCTCTGCCATGTTCTAAATCCCCCATCTATTCTCCCCGGGACAAACCTATTATTATTCCTTATCGGGGACCGCACCGAGGCACCCGTCAATCCCTTATGCCGTCTCCACTGCCCCCAAACTTTCAGCGTTGCCACCACCACTGGACTTGTGTATTTCTTCGGGGAGAACGGCAACGGCGCCGTCGCCAATGCTTGTAGGCTGGTTCCTTTACAGGACGCCATTTCCAGTCTCTTCAACGCCGCTCCCTCCCCTTCTCCCATCCACTTACACACCATTGAGATATTGGCGGCCCAATAATAATCACTTCAGCTCGGCAGTGCCAGTCCCCCCTATCCCTGCTACGCTGCAAAAAAACCCTCCTCACTCTCTGGGTCTTCCCAGCCCACACAAAGCTCATAACACTCTTCTCAATTTTTTTGAAAAAAGCCCTCGTAACCATCACCGGGAGGCACTGGAACACAAAAAGAAATCTCGGGAGGACTACCATTTTGACCGCCTGCACCCTACCCACCAGTGACAGGGACACCATGTCCCATCTCTTAAAATCCTTCTCCATCTGTTCCACCAATCGTGTTAAATTAAGCCTATGTAGGGTTCCCCAGCTCCTGGCTATCTGGATCCCTAAGTACGGAAATCTCTTATTACCCTCCTCAGCGGTAAATCATCTATTCCCCTGCTCTGCTCCCCCGGATGCACCACGAACAACTCACTCTTCCCCATATTCAATTTGTACCCCGAAAATTCCCCAAACTCCCTGAGTGTCTGCATTATCTCAGGCATCCCCTCCACTGGGTCCGCAACATACAGCAATAGATCATCTGCATGCAATGATACCCGGTGTTCTTCTCCTCCCCTGAGTACTCCCCTCCACTTCCTAGAGCCCCTCAGTGCTATGGCCAGCGGCTCAATTGCCAATGCAAACAGTAACGGGGACAGGGGACACCCCTGTCTTGTCCCTCTATAAAGACGGAAGTAGTCGGACCTCTGCCTGTTCGTGATCACATTTGCCACCGGGGCCCTATATAGCAGCTGTACCCATCCAATAAACCCCTCTCCAAAGCCAAATCTCCTCAACACTTCCCATAGGTAGTCCCACTCCACTCTGTCAAATGCTTTCTCAGCGTCCATCGCCACCACTATCTCCACCTCCCCCTCCGGCGGGGGCATCATCATCACCCCTAGCAGCCTCTGTATATTGGTGTTCAGCTGCCTCCCCTTAACGAACCCAGTTTGATCCTCGTGGACCACCCCCGGGACACAATCCTCTATCCTTGTCGCCATCACCTTGGCCAGGAGCTTAGCATCCACGTTCAGGAGGGAAATAGGCCTGTAAGACCCGCACTGCAGCGGGTCTTTTTCCTTCTTTAAGAGTAACGATATCGTCGCCTCCGACATAGTCGGGGGCAACTTCCCCCTTTCCCTGGCCTCATTAAAGGTTCTCGTCAAAAGCGGGGCCAGTAGGTCCATGTATTTCCTATAAAATTCCACCGGGAACCCATCCGGTCCCGGGGCCTTCCCCGTCTGCATGCTCCCGATCCCCTTTACCACCTCCTCCACCTCAATCCGTGCTCCCAGTCCTGCCCTCTCCTGCTCCTCCACCTTCGGGAATTCCAGCCGATCTAGGAAATGCATCATTCCCTCCTTCCCTTCCGGGGGCTGAGCCTTATACAGCCTCTCGTAGAATGCCTTAAACACACCGCTAAACTCTCCGCTCCCCGTTCCATCTCACCTTCCTCATTCCTCACCCCACCTATCTCCCTCGCCGCTCCCCTCTTCCTCAGTTGTTGGGCCAGTAACCGGCTCGCCTTCTCTCCATACTCCTACTGTACTCCCTGTGCCCTCCTCCACTGTGCTCCTGCCTTGCCCGTGGTCAGCAGGTCAAATTCCATATGTAGCCTTTGTCTTTCCCTGTACAGTCCCTCCTCCGGAGCCTCTGCATATTGCCTGTCTACCCTCAGAAGTTCTCTCAACAGTCGCTCCCTTTCTTTGCTCTCTTGCTTCCCTTTATGGGCCCTTATGGATATCAGTTCCCCTCTGACCACTGCCTTCAGCGCCTCCCAGACCACTCCCGCCTGGACCTCTCCGTTATCATTAAGCTCCAGGTACCTTTTGATACACTCCCTCACCCTTAGACATACCCCTCATCCGCCAACAACCCCATATCCAATCTCCAGAGTGGGTGCTGCTCCTTTTCCCCTCATATCTCCAGATCTACCCAATGTGGAGCGTGGTCTGAAATGGCTATGGCCATGTACTCCGTCCCTGTCACCTTCGGAATCAGGACAAAAAAATCTATCCGTGAATACACCTTGTGAACATGGGGAAAAAAATGAAAACTCCTTACTCCTAGGCCTAATAAATCTCCAGGGGTCTACTCCTCCCATCTGCTCCATGAAGTCCTTAAGCACCTTGGCCGCTGCCGGCCTCCTCCCGGTCTTAGACCTAGACCGGTCCAGCCCTGGATCAAGCACCGTATTGAAGTCTCCCCCCATTACCAGCTTTCCCGCCTCCAGGTCCGGGATACGCCCCAGCATACGCTTCATGAAGTTTGCATCATCCCAGTTCGGGGCGTATACGTTCACCAGAGCCACCGCCTCCCCTTGCAATCTGCCACTCACCATCACGTATCTACCCCCACTGTCCGCCACTATGGTCTTTGCCTCAAACTGTACCCGTTTCCCCACTAAGATAGCCACCCCCCTATTCTTCGCATCTAAGCCCGAATGGAACACCTGCCCCACCCATCCTTTACGTAGTCTGACCTGATCTACCAGTTTCAAGTGCGTCTCCTGCAACATGACCACATCTGCCTTTAAGTTCTTTAGGTGTGCGAGTACCCGTGCCCTTTTAATCGGCCCATTCAGCCCTCTCGCGTTCCACGTGATCAGCCGGGTTGGGGGGCTCTTTACCCCCCCCCCATATCGACTAGCCATCCCCTTTTCTAACCCAGCTCCTCACCCGGTTCCCACGTACCCGTATATCCCACCGACGGTGCTCTCCCGTCCTGACCACCCCACCCTATAACAGCTCCCCTTCTCCTTAGCAGCAGCAACCCAGTTAACTCTTTCCCCCCCCCCCCCCCCCCCCCCCCCCCCCCCCCCCCCCCCCCTCTGCTAGATCCCTTTCTAGCGTAGTTGCACCCCCCCCCCCCCCATGTTGCTCCCAGAAGTCAGCAAACTCTGGCTGACCTCGGCATCCCCCGTTTGTCCTCGGCCCCTCATTGTGCGAGGCCCTCTCCTTCCTGCGTCCCCGTTCCCGCCACAATTACCATTAGCGCGGGAGCAAAGCCCACGTTTCCCACTCGGCCCCACCCCTGATGGCGCAGTTCCCTTCCCCTTTCCTTCCCACCGGCGCCCACAGTTCCCCATACTCTCTCTTTCTCCGCCCCCCCCCCCCCCCCCCCCCCCAACGAGGGGAAAAGAGAAAAGTTGCAAAATTCTCCCCCCCCTTCCCCTTCCTCGTCCCACATAATCACCCCACCACTTTATTACAGAAGCTTTTTCTCTCGCCAACTATTCCAGCTTCTCGTCCACAATGAATGTCCACGCCTTTTCTGCCGTCTCAAAGTAGTGGTGCTTCCCTTGGTGTGTGACCCACAGTCTCGCCGGCTGCAACATTCCAAATTTAACCTTTTTGTGGAGCACCGCCTTGGCCCGGTTGAAACTTGCCCTCCTTCTCGCCACCTCCGCACTCCAATCCTGGTACACTTGGATCACCGCGTTCTCCCACCTGCAGCTCCGAGTTTTCTTCGCCCATCATAGAACCATCTCTCTGTCATTGTAGCAGTGAAACCTCACCACTATGGCTCGAGGTATTTCTCCTGCCTTTGGTCTTCGCGCCAGAACTCGGTAAGCTCCCTCCACCTCCAAAGGGCCCGTCGGGGCCTCCGATCCCATTAGCGAGTGAAGCATCGTGCTCACATATGCCCCGACGTCCGCCCCCTCTGTGCCTTCGGGAAGACCCAAGTCTCTTCAATTCTTCCTCTAGTTATTCTCCAGGGCTTCCAACCTCTCCACACACCTTTTGTGCTGTGCCTCGTGCGTCTCTGTCTTTACCACCAGGCCCTGTATTTCATCCTCATTCTCCGCAGCCTTTGCCTTCACGACCCGAAGCTCCAACTCCTGGGTCCTCTGCGCCTCCTTTAGCCCTTCAATCGCCTGTAGCATCGGGGCCAACACCTCCTTCTTCAGCTCTTCCACACAGCGCCGCAGGAACTCTTGTTGCTCTGGGCCCCATACCGAACAGCCACCTTCCAACGCCACCTTGCTTCGAGCTTCCCTTCCTTGCCGCTGCTCCAGTGGATCCACTGCATCCGGCCGCTATCCTCTCCTTTATCCATATTTATCCGGGGGGATTCCCTCCTATTTCACCGCACAATGATTTTGGCCGTTAAAAATTGCTGTTGGGGCTCTTAATAAGAGCCCAAAAGTCCGTTTCAACGGGAGGTGCCGAAACGTGCGACTTAGCTGGTCATCGCCGCACCCGGAAGCTCATACTTTATCTTTAATCGCAGGAAGTCGTGCAGGTCACACAGCCAAGCCGCTATCCCCGGTGGCGATGCCAACTGCCATTCCAGCAAAATGCGCTGCTGTGCAATCAAAGAAGGCCAAGACATCGGCCTTCCTCCTCTCCATGAGTCCGGCTTCTCTGAGACCCCAGATATCGCCACCAAAGGGTCCACCTCCTCCACTATTCTGGCTAAGACTGCAAACATTCCCGCCCAGAATCTTCCCAAATTTTTTGCAACCCCAAAACATGTGCGCATGATTCATTGCGCCCCCCCCCCCCCCCCCCCCCCCCCCCCCCCACCCACACCTCTCTCACTCATCTGCTACCCCCTGAAAGAACCCACTCATTCTTGCCCGAGTCATATGCATCCTGTGCACCACCTTAAACTGTATCAGGCTCATCCTTGCACATGAGGAGGTCATGTTTACCCTACGCAGTGCCTCACTCCGTGCTCCCCAATTGATCTCCCCTCCCAACTCTGCTTCCCATTTCTCCTTGATCTTCACTACCTGCTCGCCTCAGTGCTCCCCCAGCCACTTGTATATATCCCCAATTCTTCCCTTCCCTTCCACACTCATTCTTTTAAATTCTGGAGAATACAGGCCAAATCTCCTCAATCATTCCTCATGGGACTATTCTCCCATCCCAAGGATTAATCTGGTGAACCTTCATTGCACTCCTCCTATCCCCAGTATATCTTTCCTTGCTTGGGGAGACCAAAGCTGCTCACAATACTCCAGGTGTGGTCTCTCCAAGGTTCTATATCTGCTCCTAATTCTATGTTCCTATGCAACTCCAGCAGGACTTCCTTAATTCTGTACTCCAATCCCCTTGCAATAAAGGCTAACATTCCAGTTGCCTTCCTAATTGTTTGTTGCATCTGCATGTTAGCTTTCAGTGACTTGTGAACAAGAACATCCAGGTCCCTTTGGGCATCAATATTTCCCAATCTCTCCCCATTTGAGAAATACTCTGCATTCCTACTTTTCCTACCAAGTGGATAACTTCACATTTTTCCATAGCATATTCCATCTGCTGTGCTCATGCTCACTTTCCGTCTGAATCTCCTTGAAGCCTCTTTGCACCCTCCTCACAACTCCCATCCTCACCAGGTTTTTTGCCATTAGCAAATTTTAAAATATTACATCTAATCCCCACATCCAAATTATTGTTTTTGATTGTCAATAGCTGGGACTCTACCACTGATCCTTGTGGTACCCCACTAGTCTCAGCCTGCTAACCAGAGAATGATACCGTTTACCTATCCGTCTTGTACCCAATCCTCAATCCATGTCAGTTTATTTACCTCCAATTCCGTGTGCTATAATTTTGCTTGCTAACCTTGTGTGGGTCCTTGAAAAGCCTTCTGAAAATCCAAATGGATCACATCCACTGGTCCTGGTAACCGCTCGTAACCTTAAAAAAAAAAAATCTACCAACAGCTTGTCAAACATAATTTCCCTGTCATAAATATACATTGACGCAATCCCACCATTATTTTCTAGGTGTCTAGTTATATCTATAATGGATACTAACATTTTCCCTACTGCGAACAATCTGTAGCTCTCTGTTTTTTCTCTTTCCCCCCCCCCCCCCCTTCATCTTTCTTAAATAGTACAGTTACATTTGCTACCATCTTTTCTGTAGGCACCATTCCAGAATCTATTGAACTTTGATAACTGATTGCCAATGCATCCACCACTATCTCTACAGTCATCTCTTTCATCACTTGGGATGTAGATCGTCGGGTCGAGGTCAGCTTTCAATCCCTTGTAATTTCTCCAGTTTTTTTACTAGTTCTAATTTCTTTACTAGTTCTAATTTCTTTCGGGTCCTTAATCTAGCTATAGATAGAGTATTTTTTATTCCTAAATCCAAAAGGTGCATTTATTTTTTGTACCTCTTCAAACTAGCGTGGGAAGTCTAGTTGTCTGCACTGTTTATTGTGCGATTTTTGTGCTGAGCATGTCAAAATGAAACTTAGCACAGGTACTCTATTTATTATTCAGTGTTACATCTTCATTTTCTAGCTATTTTATTTACTTAGACTATAGCTTGCCCATCTTTGGGCTATTTTAAGTTTGTTTGTGGTATCCAAAAAGCCAAATTATCTAAAATTCAATCATCCCCAAGGATTATGGATAAAGAATACTCAACCTGTGATTCCTTAGCTCCCTGTCTGTTTTTATGCTCCTCATTAGTTTACTTCCATTCTGTTATCTCTTTCTTTAAATTAATTTCTTGTTTCTCCTTTTACTGAATTTTAAAATGCTCCCAATCCTCAGGTTTAATTTTTTTGGCATCATCCTTTGATCTGATACAATTTTTAACTTTGTTTCTTAGTTTTGGTTGAATAACTTGTTTTGCTGCTTTTTGTCCCTAAAGCAATGCAAATTTATTGCAAACCATGTATCAATTGTTTAAATGCTAGCCATTGTGCCTGTCTATCATCAGACTTTTTAAATGTAGTTCCCAATCCCAAAGTGAGAGCAGAGATGCTGAAGATGGGTTGGACACGGTTGAGAGCCCTGCCGACCATAGTGGGTGGGGAACCATGATTAAGGAAGAATGAAGACATGCCTTTGGTTGACAGGGCATCTCAACTGTGTCCGTCCCATCTGCCGCATCTCTGCTCTCACCCCCTCTCTCCCAGACCAGGCTAGGGTCTCCCTTGTCCTCACTTTCATCCCCCCAGCCTCCGCATTCAAAGAATCATCCTCCGTCAGTTCCGCCACTCCAGCATGATTCCACCGCCCCAAACCTAATTCCCCTGTCAGCATTTCTCGGGCCCCATTCCCTCTGGCATACCCTGGTTCACCCCTCCATCACTCCAACACCTCCAGTCCATCTGCAAGCAGGACTCCGACCTTCCTGTTGCTTGCCATTTCAACTCACCGTCCTGCTGTCACATCCACATGTCTTTCTATCCATTACATCTTTGTCAATCTGCACCTATCGCTGCCCCCTATCCAGCCCCACCTCTCCACGCCCCCCCCCCCCCCCCCCCCCCGCCACAATGGTATAAATCTGACCCTATTTCCAGTTCTCTCTAGCTTTGACAAAGTCTCCTCCAGACTCGACGTTCGCTCCCTTCTCTCCACAGATGCTGCCAGACCTGCTGTGATTATCCAGCAATATTTTGTTTGCAAAAGTAGTACCATTTATTTTTTTTAAAAAAACATTTTATTAAGACATTTATGATTTTATAACAATAAACAATACAAATATAAATGTACACCGTTCAGTGTGAACACTTAAGTAATACCATCTTTAACCACTGATACGCCCTGTTCCTTCCTGCTGTGCTTTTTAAAAATTGTAATAGTTTTACTTTTCAACACACAACATTACAAAACAAAATAAACCCAACACCACCCCTTCCCACCCAGCAGTTGACGGTAATCAGTTCCCTGAAATGCAGTATAAACAAACCCCATATTTTATGGAAGCTCCCTTTAAAGCAAATTTCACTTTTTCTAAGTGCAAGAAATCCATTAAATCCCCCAGCCACACTGAGGCACAGGGTGGGGAAGCTGACCTTCACCCCAACAGAACCTGCCTGCGAGCGATCAACGAGGTAAAGGCTAAAACATTTTTATATAACGGGCCCCTGTTCCCGTCAGCAAGTCTGACACCCCGGATATGGCCCCCAGGGAACTGGGCCCTAAATCCACATGCAAAATCGCCGACATGATGCTGAAGAATGGCCCCCAAAATTTCTCCAATTTCGGGCAGGACCAGAATATGTACGTGATTGGCTGGGCCCCTCTCACATCGCTCACAAATATCCTGCATCTCCTCCAGCTGGCTCATCCTCAACTATGTCAGGTGCACTCTGTGTACTATGTTTAGTTGTTGTGTACTATGTTTAGCTGTATCAACTCCAGCCTTGCACATGAAGTTGAGGCATTCAGCCTCCGCAGCACCTCGCACCATAACCCCTCCTCCAGTGCCAAAGAACCTTAGTTAGGCCACACTTGGAGTATAGTGTTCAATTCTGGTCGCCACACTACCAGAAGGATGTGGAGGCTTTAGAGAGGGTGCAGAAGAGATTTACCAGAATGTTGCCTGGTATGGAGGGCGTTAGCTATGAGGAGCGGTTGAATAAACTCAGTTTGTTCTCACTGGAACGAAGGAGGTTGAGGGGCGACCTGATGGAGGTCTACAAAATTATGAGGGGCATAGGCAGAGTGGATAGTCAGGTTTTTCCCCAGGGTAGAGAGGTCAATTACTAGGGGGCATAGGTTTCAGGTGCGAGGGGCAAGGTTCAGAGTAGATGTACGAAGCAAGTTTTTTACACCAAGGGTAGTGGGTGCGTGGAACTCGCTACCGGAGGAGGTGGTGGAAGCAGGGACGATAGTGACATTTAAGGGGCATCTTGACAAATACATGAATAGGATGGGAATAAAGGGATACGGACCCAGGAAGTGTAGAAGATTGTAGTTTAGTCGGGGAGCATGATCGGCTCGGGCTTGGAGGGCCGAAGGGCATGTTCCTGTGCTGTACTTTTCTTTGTTCTTTGTTGCCATCTCCAACTCCACCTCCATTTAGTATTCACCCCCTCCAGAGATGCCTTATACTCAAATCCTCCCATAGATCAACAAGATGACCCCTTCCCTCCAGCAACGACGAGGGCGGTGCCACCGGATTGGTTGGAAAAAATGTTTTTACAAAATGGTGTACCTGAAACCCTCCCCACTTCTCCCCAACTCCTCCAAACTAGCAAACAAACCTTCCAAGAACAACTCCTTGAACTCCATCATCCCTTGCTCCTCCTATCCCCGAAATCTAGCATCCATCTTCCTTGGCTCAAACCCGTGGTTCCCTGGGATTGGCATCAACTTCAGTATCACAGTGGTTAGCACTGTTGTTTCACAGCGCCAAGGACCCAGGTTCGATTCCCGGCTTGGGTCACTGACGTCTGCACGTTCTCGCCGTGTGCAGGATACTGTACAATGTGCTGAGGAAGATGAGACAAAATGGTAAAGGCTTTAGCCAATCTAATAAAACGGAGTACAGAAATATTTTTGAATTTAAGCAAATTAATGTAGAACAAGATTGCTGGTTGATTGTGCTTGGGATGCCATTAGAAGTAACTTACATTTGGGCAGCAGAGTGGCATAGTGGTTAGCACTGCTGCCTCACGGTGCCGAGGTCCCACGTTCGATCCCAGCCCTGGGTCTCTGTCCATGTGGAGTTTGCACATTCTCCCCGTGTTTGCATGGGTTTCACCCCCACAACCCACAGCTGTGGAGGGTAGGTGGATTGGCAACACTGAATTTAAAAAAAAAAAAAAAAATATTTTATTAAAGTTTTTCGATCAAACAAAAATTTCCCATTTTACAACTTTGTAATAATATATACATTGATCGTTTTTTAAATAAATAATATGCTGACTAACGGCAACTGCCAACAACAAAATAAGAAATAACAGAAATAATAACTAAAATAGTAACTTTGTGAAATCAAATATAAATAACTAATATATAAACACACACATAAAACCCCTGAAGACCCAAATACCTGTCCCACCCATCCTCTTCTTAATCTGATCTGATCCGCCAGTGTGCCTTTAGCTTCTTTAGGTGCGCAAATACCCTTGCCCTCTTAATCGGCCCATTCAACCCTCTCACGTTCCACGTGACCAACCGGGTTGGGGGGCTCTTTACCTACCCCCCCCCGTCCCCCCCCCCCCCGTCGACTAGCCATCCCCTTTTTTAGACAGCTCCTCACCCGGTTCCCACGCACCCGCTTATCCCCCAGACGGTGCCCTCCCCTCCTGACCATCCCATCCCGTAACAGCTCCCCCTTCCCCTTAGCAGCAGCAACCCAGTTAAAACCCCCCCCCCCCCCCCCCCCCCCGCCCGCCCGCTAGATCCCTCTCTAGCTTAGTTGCTCCCCCCATATTGCTTCCGGAAGTCAGCAAACTCTGGCTAACCTCGGCTTCCCCCGTTTATCCTTAGCCTCCCATTATGTGAGGCCCCCTCCTTCCTGCGCTCCCTTTTCCCGCCACAATTTCCATAGCACGGGAACAAAGCCCGTGCTTCCCTCTCGGCCCCGCCCCTGATGGCGCAGCTCCCTCTCTCCTTCCCCCTCCCCTTCCCCACCGGCGCCCACATTTCTTCGTGTCCCCCCCCCCCCCCCCTTCGAGGGGAAAGAAAATTTCCCCCCATCTGATTCACAGTCCCTTGCCACCACCTCGCTACTTCATTTCAAACACTCTTTCTCAAATCTAGTCCAACTTCTCCTCTTCAATAAATGTCCACGCCTCCTCTGCCGTCTCGAAGTAGTGGTGTTTACCCTGGTGTGTAACCCACAGTCTTGCCGGCTGCAACATTCCGAATTTCACTTTCCTCTTGTGGAGCACCGCTTTGGCCCGATTGAAACTCGCCCTCCTTCTCGCCACCTCCGCACTCCAATCCTGATACACGCGGATCACCGCGTTCTCCCACCTGCTGCTCAGTGTCTTTTTTGCCCATCTCAGGACCATCTCCCTGTCGTTGTAGCGGTGGAACCTCACCACTATTGCTCGAGGTATTTCTCCTGCCTTTGGTCTTCTCACGAGGACTTGGTACGCTCCCTCCACTTCCAGGGGGCTCGTCGGGGCCTCAGCTCCCATTAAGGTATGGAGCATCGTGCTTGCATACGCCCCAACGTCCGCTCCCTCTGCCCCTTCGGGAAGACCCAAGATTCTAAGTTCTTCCTCCTCGAGCTATTTTCCAGGGCTTCCAGTCTCTCCATACACCTCTTCTGCAGTGCCTCGTGCGTCTTCGTCTTCACCACCAAGCCCTGTATCTCGTCCTCGTTTTCGGCAGCTTTTGCCTTCACTCCACGGAGCTCCATCTCTTGGGTCTTCTGCGCCTCCTTTAACCCCTCAATCGCCTGCAGCATCGGCGCCAGCACCTCCTTCTTGAGCTCCTCCACACATCGCCGGAGGAACTCCTGCTGTTCCAGGCCCCATACCAACTGGCCGCCCTCCGCCGCCATCTTGCTTCTCACTTCCCTTCTTTGCCGCTGCTCCAGAGGATCCTCCACTATTATCTCTTCTATCCATTCACACCCGGGGGGACTCCCTTCTATGTCGCCTCACAGTGGGTTTAGCCTTCGAAAATTGCCGTTGGGGCTCCCGATAAGAGCCCAAAAGTCCGTTAAAACGGGAGGTGCCGAAACGTGCGACTTAGCTGGTCATCGCCGCACCCGGAAACGGCAACACTAAATTGACCCTTAATTGGAAAAAATGAATTGGGTATTCTAAATTTTTTTTTTTTTTTTAAAAGGAAGTAACTTGCATTTTCACCTGGTAATGCCTAGATAGAAAACTAGGAGTGGAAATCATTGTACCCCTGACTGATGGCAACTAAAACATGATTCAAATGTGACAGGTCAGAGATAAATGAACAGTACAAACTAATATTCCATACACGACTTTAAAAAGGTCCGAGCTTACATTGCTTAAAATTAAGGAGAGAAACCCTCAACTGAGTAATGGAATACATCTAAGATATGGGACGGCATGGTAGTACAGTAATTCGTGCTGTTGTTTCACAGCGCCAAAGACCCGGGTTCAATTCCCGGCTTGGTTCACTGTCTCTGCAGAGTCTGCATGTTCTCCCCTCATCTGCGTGGGTTTCATTTGGGTGCTCCGGTTTCCTCCCACAAGTCCTGAATGACGTGCTTGTTAGGTGAATCGGATATTCTGGACATTCTGAATTCTCCCTCTGTGTACCCAAGCAGGCGCCGTAGTGTGACGACCAGGGGATTTTCACAGTAACTTCATTGCAGTGTTAATGTAAGCCTACTTGTGACACTAAAAAAGATTACTAGAACTTCAACCCAGTCTCCAACCTAGAAGTGCTGCTGAAAATGGCTCCATATCTTCAGCATGGCCACCACCACAGAACACCCCGAGAACCTCCCTGGGGCAAATGGGAGCGGCGCCGTTGCCAGCACTCGCAACCCCTTAGAAGGGCCTGCCTCCATTCTCGCCCAAAAAGCCACCACCTCCCTGCAACATCTCTGCATTCGCCCAATAATAGTATAACAGGTTCGAAAGGACCAAGCCTCCTGACTATCGCCCTCCCTGAAGTACCAACCTCCTAATCCTTGCCACCATACCTGCCGACAACAACAAAACCAACATATCCACCCTCATAAAAAACAATTTCGGCAAAAAAGACCAGTGAACATTGAAATAAAAATCACAGCAAAATGTTCATCTTAACCGCTAGCACCTGACCTGCCAACGATAGGGAAAGACTGTCCCACCTCGATAGATCCTCCTTGACCCTGCCCACCAGACTCGTGAAGTTCAACCTATGGAGCCTGACCCAGTCCCAAGCCACCTGAACTCCCAAATACCTAAAGTAAGTTGTTGCCACCCAGACTGGCAACCCACCCCCAACGCAAACCCGGACGACACCACAAAACATTCACTTTTTTCCAAATTTAACTTCTAGCCTGAACAAAACCAAATCTCCTTAGCAGTCTCATTATATCCACCACTGAAGAGCCTGAGTTAAAGAAATATACAGCAGCAATTCATCAGCATATAGGGACACCCCATGCTCCACATACACACAAAACGTGTGCGCACACACACACCCCTCCACCCATTATCCCGCCCATTTATTTGAGCAGTTCAATGCTATGGCTAAGGACTCTATAATGATAATCGCTTATTGTCACAAGTAGGCTTCAATGAAGTTACTGTGAAAAGCCCCTAGTCGCCACATTCCGGCACCTGTTTGGGGAGGCCGGTATGGGAATTGAACCCGCACTGCTGCCTTGTTCTGCATTACAATCCAGCTGTTTAGCCCACTGTGCTGTACCAGCCCCTAGCCTGTGCAAACAGCAGGGGAGTATCCCTGCCTCATTGCCCAATGCAACGGAAAGTACTCTGAACTCATCTCATTTGTGCGCACAAGCTACGGATCCTTATACATCAACTTCACCCATGCCACAAACTTACGCCCAATCTCCAACCTCTCCAACACCACAAACAACTCCACTCTAAGGATCAAACACCTCCTCATCCAGCGCCACTCCAACACCCTCCCTTCAACAGATGCCGACATTTGACGACAACTATCTGCACTTTACAATCCTGTCTGATCCTCCCCAATCACCTTTGGAAGGCACTCACTCCTCCAACCTAAGTGCCAGCACCTTCACCAATATCTTGGCACCCACATTCAACAAAGATATCTGCCTATACGATCCACACTCCACCTGGTCCTTGTCCTTCTTAAGCAACAATGAAATTGATGCCTCTCCCATTGACTCTGGCAGTGCCCCCTTAGCCATCACATCTTCAAACTCTCCATCAGCAGTGGCGCCAACCTATCCATTAACTTTTTCTAAAATATTGGGAAACCATCAGGCCCTGGAGCATTACCCGTCTGCATTGTCCATATCGCTACCAGCACTTATTCCACACACACTGGCACCTCCAACCCTTTCCTCTCCTACTGTGGGACACTCCAAGCAACCCCCCCCCCCCCCCCCCAAAATAAAAACTCCCTCATGTCTGACTCATCCTCCGGAGGCTCTGACATACAAATTCTTATAGAACTACTCAAATGTCTCGTTCACTTGCTCCGGTGCCACCACCAGCTCCCCTGTCCCATCCTGAACCAAACAATCTCTCGCAGCTGCCTACCGGCAGAGCTGGCCCCGAAGCTGTCTCCCCATACTTGTACATGGCTTCCCTTACCTGCCTCAATTGCCAAACCGCCTTTTCTGTGTACACAAGGTCAAACCCCGCCTGTAGCTCCTTCCTCCACACCAGAAGATCCGAAGTCAAATCCTCTGCACACCTTACATCCACATTCACAATCTCCTACCAACCGCTGCCGCTTCTCTCTTATCTCTCTGTTCACCTGAGCCTTAAACGAGGTGACCTCGCCCCTCACTACTGCTTCCAACACTTTCCATACACTGAAGGTAAAACCTCCCCATTCTATAGAATCCTACATAATCCTCAATCACTGTTCCCATTTTGGTGCAGAAATTTGGGTCTGCCAACAACCCCACATCCAACCTCCTGAGCTAGCCCCTTCTCCAGTGCCACATCCACCCAATTGGAGCATGATCAAAGATAACAATCGTAGAATATTCTGCCTTCCTCACCCTGGCCAACTGTGCCTTTCCCATAACAAAAAAAAAATCAATCCTTGACTACACATTGTGTACTGGCAAAATGAATGAGTACTTCCTATCCCGCAGGTGCAGAAACCTCCATGAGTCCCTCTCGCCCATCTCCCTCATAAGCGCAACCAACACCTCTTCTCCCCTAATATGTGGATATGTATCCAAATTCGGTATGACATCCAACATCTACAAAACTCTACGTCGTTCCAATTCAGAAGGTATACAACATCAACCTTCCCTCCAATGCACCTGTTGCTATAACGGACTTACCCCTCTGATGTGCCACCTCCTCTTACCCACCAGAATCCCAATCCTCGCATATTCCACGTCACCACCTGGATCGGGGGTCTCTCACCACCCCCCTCACTTCCTATCAGTCATAACTGCTACCCCTGGCCCTGCCACAAATAATAAATTCCCTTATTGCTATACTGCTGTATGTCTCTCTCTTTCGTTCATCACATCTTCCCTTGCCCCAACTATTTAGTTTAAAGCTCACTCGAATGCCCTAGTTATACGACTCAAAGTTTCTATTATCCATTAGCATAGGGTCATGATTCCCAGCTTTACCTCTCCACTAATACCATGGACTCATTTATGCTGCCTGATTCCCTGTCTGACATCAAATCATGAATGAAAGGGTGTTTTCTGCAGTTCAAGATTTGGGAAGATTTTAAGTCATATCATACTGTGTGACCACTGGATAGTTAGCACTTTGATGAAGGTTATAATTTACATTGCCAAAATATTTAATGACACTGGCTCACACCAAATGGGATTAATACCCTGAAAAGGGATCTTTGAATTTTGGTATGCAAATACATGACGCTTTAGTGTGAAACTTGTAAATTTTAAAAAACTATTTTAAATGAGTCATTGCAATCTGTTAAGTTAACACACTGACTTTCATACAAGTAGGTTAAATGCTTTCAAGGTGTTCACCGTTAAACTTCATAGAGAATTCCACTCTACAAACACGTTTGAGTGTTCCAACTGAAGTAAACATGAGGTGAACACAATCCAGATCCTCAAAATACTGAAAGATGTGGACGTGGAAAATGAAAGTGGAATAATGAGCAATTCCAATAGTAAGACATCTTGTGAAACAGTGTAGTCAGTGACTGATTTAAATAATTGCAGCTTGAGAGTGTATTTTGGGGTATTAATGCGATACTGTAACATGTGCTTAGAATATCTGGGAATGAGGTGGGAGTCTGCAGATTGATTAATGCTTACACTGAAGCACATTTTGAATTGAACTCCTGAAATTACATAGATTCTGGGTCAATCCAAAACTTGCCTTATGTTTGTAGTTGTCAAAGGTAGCTAAATTGCTTACTGGATGCACCTAGGTTAATCAGTTTGCAGAACAAGTGTTTTTGTTCTGCACAGGATTAAAATTTTTCTGTGATCTCTGTAGGGCACAGAGGCCATACAGCCTACTGTTGGGACAGCTATCACTGGAAACTCCATAAGGAAGAATGAAGACACTTTGGGGGTCGCTGTTTCTCCAGCTGAGAATAAAAGCATGTTCAATGGAATGAATGGACATCAGATTCGGGCCACTCCTCTTAACAATGTGGCAGCAAAGGGCCTCATCAAAAAATGCCTTTACAAAAACGTGAGAAGGGAAGATGAGAAACGTACTTCACCTACAGCTGAGGGGACCAAAGACGACGTGCACAGAATGTGTGTCCCTAGCCCTTCACCTCCTTGGGGAGCTAAAGGAATGGAAAGCTCTGTGAATTTTAGCCAAGATGTATTTCACACGATACCAAGAGGTACGGTTCTGTCTGAAAATTTACATCTCCCAGGCTATCGAAAGGGTTCTTCACCTAATGCTGCCCAAAAATATAAAAATGGATTTCAAGAGGAAAGTCGAAATCAGCAAAACAAGTCAAAGAGAACCTTTGATCAGATAGATCACAGTCCATTTTCAGCCAGCTCCCGCAGGAAGAAGTCTAATTTTGAGTATAAACGTGGATGTGAAATACCAGAATTCCAGCCAGTTGCCAACACTGGTTTAACCAGGGAAATACAGGCACTGGAATTGAGTTCGGCAATAATTAACTGCAAATGTTCTGATGTAATTCGTGGGGACTTGGAGGAGAACACCAGTATTTCTGAAAGAATATCTGAGATTACACCTGCCACTTCCTTAGCCAAAAACCTGTTGAGTGAACTGGATGAGCAATGTGAAAAGGAGGACTGTATTAATTACAGTTTTCAGACTGCTGGGTATGACCGAAGTCTGAAGAGAAGCTTGAGCATGTATTCTATGTCTTCAACTCAGGATACATCTTTCATAGAGTATCATTTTGAGAAAGCATTAGATGCAAGTACCAAAGACGCTTCACTTGAGGAGTTCACCGCTAAAGGCAAAGTAACCCCACCGTCTTCTCTTCTACATAAAACGCTTACTTTTCCTCACCGTACGTCTCTAAAGCATCAGAAGGCAAGTGGTGCTAGTAATCAGTGCTTCACCCACTCAGCAGAAACCAGCTATGACCAGCCATCACTCCCAATCAATCCTTTGACGTCACACCAAAACAAGCCTATTGTAGGATTCCGAAGTTATTGCAGTCCAATATATGAATCTGATTTGTCTGTACAGTCCAGGATAAGTATAGATTCTGTAGAGAAAATGGATACATCTCTTTGCAATGGGAGCTATCCACAAGCTATGACACCTCTACCAAGAGTCCAACCATGTAGGGTAACAGGATCATTTCAGGTAAGTTATCTTTTGATATTGTACAAATAACTGCAACATGAATTCTGAAAACTTTGTTTGAAAAGGTTATGTTTAAACAAATCGGATGTAAAACAACAAAATGGAACAAACAACAAAGTTCTTTAAAATGGTTTCAAAATTTCCCCCATACTCCATCATGCTGATATGGAGAAAAACTAACCTGGAATTCTGATACACGGGCTAAACAGCTGGCTTGTAATGCAGAACAATGCCAGCAGTGCGGTTTCAATTCCCGTACCGGCCTTCCCGAACAGGTGCCAGAATGTGGCGACTAGGGGCTTTTCACAGTAACTTCATTGAAGCCTACTAGTGACAATAAGTGATTATTATTATTATTGTTACATAGCATTCGATCAAGTGCCTCTTGAGATGGAGGTAAAATCATCCGTGAGCAGTGTTTTTGAGTTTGGAGCCCAGCTTGCCTGTTTTCCCAATTCTAAATACAGTGGTGCTAGGAATAAATAAAAGACACTCCACCCCCTGCACCACCATCCAGCAAAAATATTAATAGATTTCTTCCAATTAACAGATGCATGCACACCACTACTTGCACTCAATTACTCATTTGTGTATAGGCCATGCTACATAATAACAGGAGTGGGACAGCTAGCTTCACATATTGCTCAGATTTTTGAGGTACCTTAGCATTGGAGGGTAATCTGAGACTAGATATAATGTAATGCCAAAATGTTCTTCATTAACGTTGCAGTTTCAGTAATTGTCTAGATGGGAGCTATAAAATATGTAAAGCACGCAGATGAGGCAGAATCTTCCTTGCACTGGTAATGGTGGTGGGCGGGAGCACATGATTTGACCTGAGACAAAAAATCAGTTTCCCAAAGGCGGAATAAGCTGTTGGAATTTTGTTCTCCTGACTTTGAGGTAAGTTAAAAGCAGGTTGAGCATTCGGGAAACCCTGTTTCCTTGTACAAGCATGTTGTGAATGCTCCTTAAAAGGCCACCTCGATGGAATTGCTTTTTTTCCCCCACCTCTAAATTTAAGTTCCCTGCCAGTGGGTAATTAGAACGTTCAGTTTGTGGTGCCCCCCCCCCCCCCCCTGTCGAGCTTCACTTCACTTCATCCGTGGCTTTGAGGTCAGCAGATTCTGCTCACTCTTTTCATATTGAGTGCCAGTAGTACATGTTGCACTGTGGCTCGGCACTGGAGGCACCTTACCTATTAACAAGGTTCTCTGCCACAAGCCTAACTTCACTGGCCAATATACACATTGGGGTTCCTGCAGTTCCACATGCTACAAGATTGACCGTGTCGGCAATCTCACTGAGCAAGCTTGATTCTGAAATAGGGTACAAATCGAAGCCATCCTGCAGGATAATGGCCACTGTGATGAGATCATTGCTTTTTAAAAATAAATTTAGAGTACCCAATTCATTTTTTCCAATTAAGTGGCAAATTAGTGTGTCCAATCCACCTACCCTGCATATCTTTTGGGTTGTGGGGGCGAAACCCACACAAACACGGGGAGAATGTGCAAACTCCACAGGGACAGTGACCCGGAGCCGGGATCAAACCTGGGACCTCGGTGCCTTGATGCAGTAGTGCTAACCACTGCACCACTGTGCTGCCCCTGATGAGATCATTGCTAACTGTATATTGTGCAATTCTTGAATGGGCTTAAGGCCGCCCCTTTAGGCTCTGAAAAAGTGCCCAGCTGACCGCCGAGTACTCTAATGCTAACGTACCTCAAAAATCTGAGCAATATGTGAAGCTAGCTGTCCCACTCCTGTTATGTAGCATGGCCTATACACAAATGAGTAATTTTGTATGTGAATTTCAGTGCCAGTGTAATGCCAGCTATGTAGGCCATACATGCCAACAACTGGTGGCGGACTGTAACAATCAGCACAGCCCTCCACCTGGCGATACATGGCCGCTGCAGAACCTAAGCACGATCTCTTCTCTCATGACCGTAGCAACTTAAACTAGACTAAATCACCCATAGCCTCATCATGTCAGTGTGCATAGCACCTTATCAGCGGTCTGAACTCATTTTTAGCCAGAGACACCTGCTCCCAAAAGGACTGAACCAGACAGTTCAGTCTTTGAGGCATAGGTCAGCATGGAGCAGTAGCATGAGAGTGCCATATGCCCCTTGCAGTCACTTCTGAATGCAGACTAATGAAGCATGATCTTGTACTTGTCCCCGATTGTAAATTCATAACCATTGACATCTTTATCATGCAGTGAAGTTTCCAGGTTTCTTTTGTAACCACTCGGGACCCTGAAATTGTCAAAACCCTTTCTCCTAGATGGCCTTTGCATTAGGGTGAAACCCTGAGCTGTCATTTTGAACACTAGTGTTTCCTGCATAGACTCTTCAGAGTCCTGAGAGAGCCCATTCTAGCATCTCTCAAATCACTGAAAGCCTTGTCATGCAATGATTTCCAAGTCCATTTAAGTGCTATCACTTTAGGGATTATTGGCACTCTTGATAAGGAGGTGAACAGGCCCAAACTCACTCTGAGGCATGGAAATGGCCAGAAATCCAACACTCCAACCCCTTTTGCAGTTGAGGCTAATTTGTCTTGTTCAATTGCTTTGTTGCTGAAATTGACATCACCAAGGAAGGACATTCAACAGATGTGGTCACCACATCTTCCTCCAGACAGTGGGGTAGTCTCTGGGTTTCAACTGTTAAAGATTACAGTGTCCAACCGCAGTCATTCATGCCTGAAATTTTTTTCACTATGAACCTTGGGGCACAAGTGGCTGATTTAATCCCCAGAAGTAATCAAACCATTCACACACAACTGGCATGAGTGCAATGACAATAGGAAATGTAGTGAGCTACTACATCTCCCAAATCCATAGCATGGTTATCAGCAAGAATTGGCTGAGAGGACATTAGCGAACCAAATGGATTATCATGGCAGTCGACAATGGCTTCATGGTCATCATTGATCGCATACGTTCACCCACTGTCCAGTAAGAATTACTTGGGACTTCAAAGCTGAATATTCCGCTCATGAAATCCATGTCACCTTCCACTGTTGTATCGGTGGTGTTTATTTACTTGCTAGTGTATTGTACGTGTTATGATGACAAATTTTACCTTTGTGTTGGGAACTGCTATTTGAGAAAATTGTTCATATGCGGCACTCTTTCTAAAAGGAAACTTGGTCACATTTTCACTTTGTGGAGGGTCATTTCATTACAGTATCTCGCTCTTTCACATGCACCTGCTAATATTTAAAATAGAGCCTTTTGCCAGAAGATGCAGTATTAAATGGGCTGCCACATCACTCTGGTATGGTTTTAAAATTTGTTAATCACCTAACACTTAAGACTATAAGGCAGTGTTTTTCAAACAATTTTTCCCGGGGCCATCTTTTGCCGACCGGTGAGCTTCATGACCCGCACTGGTCAAGCTTCACGACACACCATTTTCGCTTACCTTTCATGTGACAGGTGCGCCGGCTTGGTTCTCATAATCTCATTTTCTTTGTCATTCAATGTTACATTTTGGCACAATTAATAAAGCCATACCTCAGGAAATCATCTTCATCCTGCTTTGTTTCCAATTTCCGCTTCTTCATGGGTTGTTCACCTGATGCACTGGCGCTCACACCAGCATTGCTTTGTCCTGCCGTGGACTTTTCTGAGCAGCGCTCTCCGGCAGATTTAGTTGTGAGATCCTGACCTGTTTATGTCTCTGGCCCTCTTGCTTGCTGGCAGTTACAAAATGGAGGAATCTCTCCTCCGTGATTTTGGCCAAAGCCACGGATGTATAGGGCATGCAAAGTTGGTGTTTGGGCCGGGGCGCGTGACCTGCTCTCTGTCACTGCTTCTGGCACGAAGACTCCATTGTTTTCAAAGGAGGAGGCGGTGCTGGGACAACATGCTGTCGTCAGAAGAAGATGGTCTGTCCTGCTGGGATCCAGGCCCGTGCACTGCCGGATTTGCCTGAGGGCCCACGCATGTATGGACGGCCTGTGGATCATGACCCTGACTTTGAAAAACCCTGCCATAATTTACAGAAACAGAAGCAGGCTACTCGACCCATCGAGTCTGCACCACTATTCAATGCGATCCATGGCTGATCTGATATAATCCTCAACTCCACTTTCCATACTTATTCTCATAACTCTTGATTCCCTCACTGATTAAAAATTGACCTATCTCAATCTTGAACATACTTAAAAACCCAGCCTTCAAAGCTATCTGCAGTGATGAATTCAACCGAATCACTACCTCCTAGACTCCCACATAAGGAAACATCCTCTCCGCATCTACCCTGGCAAGCTGCCTGAGAATCGTATATGTCTAAATAAGGTTGCTTCTCATTTTTCTAAACGCCAATGAAACCCGTTCATCAACCTCTGCTCATAAGAAATTCCCTCCATAACCGGGATCAACCTAGTGAACCTTCTCCAGTTCTGCCAATATATCTTCCCTCAGATAAGAGGATATCTATGTCTTCCTCACGATCCGCCTGATCTGGGGTGGGTATCAGCCAAGTACAGCTCGTTGTCACATTTGTAGATGGCGTTGAGGTTGTAGTGTTGTAACTTAGCATTATGCACTGCAGACACAGTGTGACGAGGCTTCTTTAAAATAGTTGAGTAGTTGGTGATCAGTTTCAAAAGCTGCAGAACGACCATATGGGATGTCATGAAATTTCTCTCTGGTTTAAAAACTACAGCAAAAATGTCCTTTTTGATTTGTGCACGAGTGCAGGCCCTTGAAGCAAAGGCTATTGGCCTGCCATTCTGGATGCAGTCTGCACCAAGTCTGTGCTGGGAGGAGTCTGCTGATGTAATACCAGTGGGCCTGCAAGTGCTTGTTTAAGTGTTGAAAAATGAAAATCGCTTATTGTCACAAGTAGGCTTCAAATGAATTTACTGTGAAAAGCCCCAAAGTCTGTGAAGCCCCGACTGTGAAGTCGCCACATTCCGACGCCTGTTCGGGGAGGCTGTTACGGGAAGACCATTGTGTGGTGCTCTTGCCAGCAGCTTTCGACATCCTGGTGGAGAAGTTGACAGAGGTCCAGGGACTTCACGATTAACACGGATAAACTCAGAAAGATAATTTGTCATACTATGAAAATTCTGTAAAGTTTGCTTGTCCACTGGAATGGTCACCTGTCGCATAGCCCTGGTCTTGTCTGGATGGGGCTTTACACCATCGTCTGCAGTAAACGCTCCATGTAAGGAGCCTGGTTGACCCTGAACCTGCATTTTGCATGGTTCAGCTCTAGTTCGATGGTCCTGATTGTGTCAAGGACAAGACAAAGATGTGCATCGTGTTCTTGCACAGTATGACCCCCAAACAAGGATGTCATCAGCAATGATCTCTCAACGTTGACCTGCAAAGAGTTGCTCCATGCACTGCTGGAAGAGCTCGCTGCCAGTGGAGATTCCATAAGGTGTACAATGAAACCGATATCTACCTATCTGAGATATGGCTGAACAAAGAAAAGTACAGCACAGGAACAGGCCCTTCGGCCCTCCAAGCCTGTGCCGACCTTGCTGCCCGTTTAAACTAAAATCTTCTGCACTTCTGGGGTCCGTATCCCTCTATTTGGAGGAAAATGTAACTGGTCTGAAAAGTTTGCAGACGACACAAAGGTTGGTGGATATAGCGATGAGGACTGTCAGAGGATACGGCAGGATTTAGATCGTTTGAAGTCTTGGGCGGAGAGATGGCAGATGGAGTTTAATCCGGCTGTGGTTAGTTTAGAGGATTCTTGATCTGCCAGAACCCCATTTTACATTGAGAGTGATGAACACCTTGGCATTTGGCATGTCTGCAATAGCCTGTTCCACTGTCTTCATAGTGATGTGGTCTGAGCAGTACGTTGTTCAAGTGCACTGGGTCAGTACATATCCTGACCGTGCCATCTTTTTTTTTTACTGCAGTCACTATTGCTGAAATGTATTCCATGGCCTCTTCTATCGGAGTAATGACACCTAGTGCTGTCATCTGATATCGCTCATCAATGACGTTTTGCTTCATGGCTACTTGTACTCTTCTCTGAGCACGGACTGTTGGTGGTACAGAATTATCTAGTCTCAATATGGTGTACAATGGTAGCTTACCAATGATCTGTCAGTTGAAGAGTTCTTTATATGTTGTCATCTCTGGGCTTGGCGTTGTACAGCATGCACTTCAGGGCCAAAATTAGCCCCAATGCAACGCTGTCCTGAAGCCCTAGTAGAGGCGTTACATTCTGGTCAACTATTTGGAACTTGAAATTTCCCTATGTGCATGGAGGGTTGCTGTGCCTTCAGTGTGGATTGCCTAACCGCCATAGGACTGTTCATTATCCTTCGCTCCAGTATAAATCTTGACTTTGAGTCTGGCGTTACTGTTGATTTATGTTGAGAGTGATGAAGATCACACCGCAAGGTTGTCAGCACTTGCAATAGTGTTGGTGGCACTGTAGCTCTATGGTTTCGTTGAACTCCAACTCACCTTACTGATGCTCCTACCCCTGGAGAAGCAAGCTGCTGTCATGCTGCCGACAGCAGAGGAGGGATGCTATGGTTCCATTTGCCGCAATTCTTGCATTTTTAACTATATGCAAAACAAGCTGTCCTGTTCGCAGGGTGCTGGCTACTGCAGTTGGAGCTGTGTATCCCCTAGATTCAAATACCTATTTCCCACCTAAAATCTCTGCTTCATTTTCAGATTGTTGTTTAACATACAGATATTGATGGCTGCTTGTAATATTGGGTCTTTTTTTCACAGCAGTTGCTTGCGGCCTAAATGGTTATATATTCCGCAAACTACTCGATCCCTGATTAGGTCCTCCAGTGAGAGTTCCGAACACACATTTCTTTGCCAATATTTTTAGAATGGGCATGTAGAATTGTATTGACTCATCTGCTTTTTAGTTCATGGAATTAAATGCATGTCTATCAAGGATTGGGGTTTTTAACCAGGAGCCGAACATTCTCATTGTTTCAAGATTTTCTCGGGGTCCTCTTTTTACTTCCTCTGGAAAATAAACAACGTAAATTTTTCAACAGCTTCTGGGCTCGTGAGGTTTAACAGGCTAAATGTACCCTTTTTCCACTTGATGGAAAGTGCAGCACTAGTAAAAACACCACTCCTTCTGGAACTTTTCAAAACTATGCTAGCTGCAAAACTTTCTTCAAAGACAAATGGGTTGATGTGGCAAAGTTCTTGTGCCATACTGCCAATCCCTGATTCCATGGTGCAATGTTGTGGGTTCCTTAAATCACCGACCCGACATCAAGTACATGCAATAAAGGTAGATTATTGCTCGGCTCAACAGCTACATAACGGTACCAAATCCCAGGGATAACTCCTGCGTTTGCACAACATGACCGTTTTAGTCTCAATATTGGGTCACCACATCCGCTCTTCGGCCTTAATCGTAGCAACTAACTAAATGAAAATAGGTTTGTTTTGGTCTTCCACTGTCATTCCAAGTTTTGCGAAGGACTTATTGACATCAGTTCTGTTTGACCTTAAATTGAATCCATGCATGCACTTTGACCTTGTCATAGAATTCCTACAGTGCAGAAGGAGGCCATTCAGGCCATCAAATTTGCACCGGCCCTCTGAAAGAGTACCCTACCTGGGCCCACTGCTCCGCCCTATCCACGTAACCCAACTTAACCTGCGCATCTCTGGATGTGGGAGGAAAGTGGAGCACCCGGAGGAAACCCACACAGGCACTGGAAGAATGTGCAAACTCCACACAGTCACCGAAGGGTGGAATTGAACCAGAGTCCCTGGTTCTGCAAGGCAGCGGTGCTAACCACTGTGTCAACTTGCCAACTTCAAAGATAATGTTGCAGATCCAGCAACAATGTTTTAATCTTGTAATTGAAATGTGCAGATTTATTTAATGTAGCAATGGCTTTCTTTTCAAATATTGTGATTCTTGTGTGCAACTGACCTGTTAACATGGTGGATGTGCATCATTCTTATTTTGAATGGTTTTACACATTCAGACATCACTGCTGGCTACTGTGCAAACTCCTTATAGAACTCCGAAAAGTGTGCGGAGAGGTCCGGCTCCAACTGAAGGGGATAGAATTTTGGGAACACCGGATTACTTGGCCCCTGAGTTACTCTTGAGAATGCCACATGGTAAGAGAAATCACCATTGTAGAAGCTTCATGGATTTAATTCATAAATAAAATGCTGAAAATACCACGCAGGTCAGTCCGTATTTGTAGGAAAACGGTGAGTAAAAGTTTCAGGCATACACCTTTCCTCTAAACTGAGAGGTAATCAAATTCTTCAGTTGGGTGAAAAAGGAGTAAGAGACAAATTTCTAGAACTAATGTTCCTTCCCAATGGCATCATCACTTCATAGTTGATGAATCACTGATGTCCTTCGCTTGATCTGCTACCGCTGCAGGCTCCCTAACCTGACATAAACATCTTTCAAGTTTTTTTCTTTTCTTTGTTTTTCATGGGATGTGGGTATTCACATTGCTGTGGCTCTGGAGTCACATGTAGGCCAGAGCAGGTAAGGATGGCAGATTTGCTTTCCTAAACGTCTTCGTGAACCAGATGGATTTTTATGTCAATCAATGACAACTTCATGGTCACCATTCCTGAGACTAACTTTCAATTCCAGATTTTACTAATTGAATTTAAATTCCACTTGATGCCGTAGTAGGGCCATGTCTTCAGAGCATTACCTTGGGCCTCTGGATTACTAGCCCCATGACATTACCACTAAGCTTTCATCTCCCCCCAGTGTAAAAACATAAACTTGCATTTATCCACACTGAAAGATGTGTGTCACATTTAAGCCAATCTCCTAACCTATCTAAATTATCCTGAAAACAATTGATTTAGTCTAAATTCCTCACCCCTGTGCAATGGCATCTCGCTTCCTGCAGACTTGTGTATGGTTTATTGTAATAAGTCTATTTACCATTGATGACTGCTTGCTGTGTATAAAATATAACCAGTTAGTACAAAATCTCTCATTTACATTGTCTTGTTTCTTTTACATAAGGTATGTGTTGGGATATTACTTAAGTGTAAGGAAAACTGACGACAAGTGAGGAAGGGAGACCAAAAATTTGTGTGACTAAATTGTTTTTTCAGGAGAATTTAAAGGGAGAAAAAATCTTAAAGGGCAGCCAGTATAGGACCTAGGCAGTTGAAAGATTTACCACTAACAGCGGGCCAAAGGATTGGGATGTATAGACAAGACCAGAATTAGCGGACTGGTGTTTTCAGGGCAGAGTTATGGGTCTGGAAGGGGCCCGGTTTAGCTCAATTGGCTGGACAACTGGTTTGTGATGCACAGCAAGGCCAACCGCCTAGGTTCAAGTCTCGTACTGGTTATTCATTAAGGTCCGCCTTCTCAACCTTGCCCCTTGTATGAGGTGGTGGTCCTCGGGTTAAGTCACCATCAGTCCCCTCAAAGGGGAAAGTAGCCTATGATCATCTGGGACTATGGCGACTTTACTTTATGGGGCTGGATGCAACTGAAAAAGTAGGTTAGGATTAATAATAATCTTTATTATAATCTATATTGTCACAAGTAGGCTTACATTAACACTGCAATGAAGTTACTGTGAAAGTCCCTAGTCACCACATTCCGGCATCTGTTGGGGTACACCGAGGGAGAATTCAGAATGTTCAAATTACCGAATAGCACGACTTGTGGGAGGAAACCGGAGGAAACCCACGGAGACACATGAGAACGTGCAGACTCAGCACAGACAGTGACTCAAGCCGGGAATCGAACCTGGGACCCGGGTGCTGTGAAGCCGGACTGCTAACCATTATGCCATTGTGCTATCACAAGTGGGGTTACATTAAGACTGCAATGAAGTTACTGTGAAACTCCCCTAGTCGCCACAGTCTTTCGGGACTTGTGGGAGGAAACCGGGGCGCCCGGAGGAAACCCACGCAGACAGGAAGAACGTGCAGACTCTGGACACCGACAGTGACCCAAGCAATTATGGAGGGAGTTGGATATAGAATAAGGATTTTAAATTTGATTTGTGAGTGTATGGGTGCCACTTTAGGTCAATGAGGACAAGAATGATGGGAAAGAGTAGGAAAGGATATATTTTGGGACGGTAGGATTTACATTCTGTAGGATAAAGGAAGGCGACAAACAAGGGAAGTTCTTGGCAGTAATGAAATTTGGAATTTTTTTTTAACCAGCCATGAAGTTAGCTTGCTGAAACACCGATATTGAAACCAGTTCTCAATTTAGGAAAATAAAACTATTTTGAATCAGCAGGCTGCTTTCCTTATCTAAGTCTATATACATGGTTTCATGCACTATCTTTGAATTGAAAACATTTCCTATTTCAAACTTTAGGTTGTGGAGTTCTACAATGTGGTAAGATTGCTACAATCTTATGTATTTTTATTATTACAAGTGGCAATATGTATTCCAGATGCAAAATTAAAATCAATAAGTGATGCATGTTCTAGGGTTTATTGGCTGCAGTGCTTTGCCTCAAGTAGCCTGAAATGCAATGTGTTTCAGTTGAAAGATTCCAGGTGTGAAATTCTGCTGCAATATATCTGCCTCATTGAAATTGACAAGTTTGCTTAGTAGTCACCTGTTCTTCTAACTTGAACTTATCAAGGTGATGGTATTATAAATTACAACATACTTACAAATTCATTTTCTCTTACTAATTTTGGCAAGAAATGCAGATTTTTTTCAAATCTTTTAATGTCTTTGTGTCCTTTGCATCTGCCTATTTATTTGTAGGGTGATCCTAGGGTCTAAAATTGCTTCTCATTCATACTTTAACTTTTAAGCTTAAGATGCATCTAACGCTTCAGTGGTTTAAATGGCAGTGGCTGGGCATCTTTGTGTTGACCCTCCGTATTCATTTTGATGAAATAAATGCAAACATTATGATAACCCCCTCAAATGTCAAGACTGGCTTCATGACTAGAAGAACTATAACTTTAAAAAAAAAGCATAGTGTTTAAAATTGACATATACAGCACAGTGCAATTTTGGTCATTCTGTAGTGGGAAATTACTAGAGAAATGTATGCAGTATAACAAACCAGATTAAAATTTGATAAAGAGAAAATAGTAAGAATTAAAGTCTGCTTTTCAAAGGGAAATCTCACCGGTTTCTGTTCAGGATTGCTGCATTTCACTGATTTGGGTATAGGTCTAGAGTGTTGTTGAAATTTTCAGATTATACCAAAATATGAGTTGTGGTTAGTTACTTAGAAGACAAAAATAAACTGCAATGTGATATTGATGGGAAATGGTCTACAAAGTAGCAGGTGGAATTTAGCATCAGTAAGTGAAATTTTTTTTTTGTTAAATAACAGCAGTGATATGCTCTCAATGGTGGCAAGCTCTATGCTATAAAAGAGCAAAATAATTTGGAGGTTCAAATTCTCATGAAAGAAAAGACAGTACCTCCCAGTTGATAAATACCGTGAACCTTTTCCAGTATTCAGTTAGACCATAGCTGATTTTTCTTCCCCTTTGGAACTTTGTTCCACATCCCTTGATATCATGATCAAATAAAATCTGTCACTCTCAGTCTTGAAACTTTTAATTGAAATGAAATGAAAATTGCTTATTGTCACAACTAGGCTTCAAATGAAGTTACTGTGAAAAGCCCCTAGTCACCACATTCTGGCGCCTGTTCGGCGAGGCTGGTCCGAGAATTGAACCGTGCTGCTGGCCTGCCTTGTCTGCTTTAAAAGCCAGCACTTTAGCCCTGTGCTAAAATTGACCCAATATTCACTATCTTGGGGCAAGAATTCCAAATTCTTAGTACTTTTGTAGGAAAAGTACTACCTGATCTCACTTTTGCCGTATCTCTAATTTTGATTGTTTTTCCCCCCCTCGTTGTTTATTCTCTCATTTTTTCTTATACACCCTACTAAATCACGTTAATATTGAATGGTTCATATTTCAGGCTTTTTTATTCATTCAAAGAATGTGGGCTCCACTAGCTGGACCAGCATTCATTGCCCATCCCTAAATGCTATTGGGATGGTGGTGGTGAGCTGCCTTCTTGAGCTGCTGCAGTCCCATGTGACGTAAGTTGACCCATATTGCTGTTAGGGAGGTTTTCTAGCAATTTGACCCAGAGACAGCAAAGGAACGGTGATGTATTTCCAAGTCAGGATGGTGCATGGCTTGGAGGGGAGCTTCCATTGGGTGGTGTTCCTGAGAATTTGCTGTCCGTGTCCTTCTAGATGGTAGTTGTCTTGGGTTTGAAAGCTGCTGTCTAATGAGCCTTGGTGAATTGCTGCAGTGCATCTTGCAGATGGTACAAATGGCTGCCACTGCTCGTCAATGCTGGAGGGTGCGAATGTTTGTGGGAGGAGGTGTCAATCAAGCAGGCTGGTTTGTCAGGCTTCTTGAATGTTGTTGGAGCTGCACTCATACAGGCAGGAGGAGAGTATTCCATCACACACCTTGTGGACAGACAGTGGGGAGTCGGGAGGTGAGTTACTCGCTGCAGGATTCCTAGCCTCTGACCTCTTACAGCTACAGTATTTATATGGCTAGACCAGTTCAGTTTTTGGTCAATGGTAGCTCTTAGAACATAGAACATTGCAGCGCAGTGCAGGCCCTTCGGCCCTCGATGTTGCGCCGACCTGTGAAACCACTCTCCAGCCCATCTACACTATTCCCTTATCGTCCATATGTCTGTCCAATGACCATTTGAATGCCCTTTGTGTTGGCGAGTCCACTACGGTTGCAGGCAGGGCATTCCACGCCCGTACTAATCTGAGTAAAGAACCTAACTCTGACATAGAACATAGAAAAATACAGCACAGAACAGGCCCTTCGGCCCACGATGTTGTGCTGAACCTTTGTCCTAGATTAATCATAGATTATCATAGAATTTACAGTGCAGAAGGAGGCCATTCGGCCCACTGAGTCTGCACCGGCTCTTTGAAAGAGCACCCTACCCAAGGTCAACACCACCCAACACTAAGGGCAATTTTGGACACTAAGGGCAATTTATCATGGCCAATCTACCTAACCTGCACGTCTTTGGACTGTGGGAGGAAACTGGAGCACCCGGAGGAAACCCACGCACACACTGGGAGGATGTGCAGACTCCGCACAGACAGTGACCCAAGCCGGAATCGAACCTGGGACCCTGGAGCTGTGAAACAATTGTGCTATCCACAATGCTACCGTGCTGCCCTTAAGAACAAATAAATCTACACTATATAATTTTACCGTAATCCATGTACCTATCCAATAGCTGCTTGAAGGTCCCTAATGTTTCCGACTCAACTACTTCCACAGGCAGTGCATTCCATGCCCCAACTACTCTCTGGATAAAGAACCTACCTCTGACATCCCCCCCCACTATATCTTCCACCATTCACCTTAAATTTATGTCCCCTTGTAATGGTTTGTTCCACCCGGGGAAAAAGTCTCTGACTGTCTACTCTATCTATTCCCCTGATCATCTTATAAACCTCTATCAAGTGGCCCCTCATCCTTCTCCGTTCTAATGCGAAAAGGCCTAGCACCCTCAACCTTTCCTCGTAAGACCTACTCTCCATTCCAGGCAACATCCTGGTAAATCTCCTTTGCACCTTTTCCAAAGCTTCCACATCCTTCCTAAAATGAGGCGACCAGAACTGTACACAGTACTCCAAATGTGGCCTTACCAAAGTTTTGTACAGCTGCATCATCACCTCACGGCTCTTAAATTCAATCCCTCTGTTAATGAACGCGAGCACACCATAGGCCTTCTTCACAGCTCTATCCACTTGAGTGGCAACTTTCAAAGATGTATGAACATAGACCCCAAGATCTCTCTGCTCCTCCACATTGCCAAGAATTCTACCGTTAACTCTGTATTTCGCATTCATATTTGTCCTTCCAAAATGGACAACCTCACACTTTTCAGGGTTAAACTCCATCTGCCACATCTCAGCCCAGCTCTGCATCCTATCTATGTCTCTTTGCAGCCGACAACAGCCCTCCTCACTATCCACAACTCCACCAATCTTCGTATCGTCTGCAAATTTACTGACCCACCCTTCAACTCCCTCATCCACGTCATTAATGAAAATCACAAACTGCAGAGGACCCAGAACTGATCCCTGCGGTACGCCACTGGTAACTGGGATCCAGGCTGAATATTTGCCATCCACCACCACTCTCTGACTTCTATCGGTTAGCCAGTTCGTTATCCAACTGGCAAAATTTCCCACTATCACATGCCTCCTTATGTTCTGCAGAAGCCTACCATGGGGAACCTTATCAACTGTCTTACTAAAATCCATGTACACAACATCCACTGCTTTACCTTCATCCACATGCTTGGTCACCTCCTCAAAGAATTCAATAAGACTTGTAAGGCAAGACCTACCCCTCACAAATCCGTGCTGACTATCCCTAATCAAGCAGTGTCTTTCCAGATGCTCAGAAATCCTATCCTTCAGTACTCTTTCCATGACTTTGCCTACCACCGAAGTAAGACTAACTGGCCTGTAATTCCCAGGGTTATTCCGAGTCCCTTTTTTGAACAGGGGCACGACATTCGCCATTCTCCAATCTCCTGGTACCACCCCTGTTGACAATGAGGATGAAAAGATCATTGCCAACTGCTCTGCAATTTCATCTCTTGCTTCCCATAGAATCCTTGGATATATCCCGTCAGGCCCGGGGGACTTGTCTATCCTCAAGTTTTTCAAAATGTCCAACACATCTTCCTTCCTAACAAGTATTTCCTCGAGCTTACCAGTCTGTTTCACACTGTCCTCTCCAACAATATGGCCCCCCTCATTTGTAAATACAGAAGAAAAGTACTCATTCAAGACCTCTCCTATCTCTTCAGACTCAACACACAATCTCCCGCTACTGTCCTTGATCGGACCTACCCTCTCTCTAGTCATTCTCACATGTGTAAAAGGTCTTGGGGTTTTCCTTGATCCTACCCGCCAAAGATTGTTCATGCCCTCTCTCAGCTCTCCTAATCCCTTACTTCAGTTCCCTCCTGGCATTCTTGTATCCCTCCAACGCCCTGTCTGAGCCTTGTTTCCTCAGCCTTACATAAGTCTCCTTCTTCCTCTTAACAAGACATTCAACCTCTCTTGTCAACCATGGTTCCCTCACTTGACCATTTTTTCCCTGTCTGACAGGAACATACATATCAAGGACACGTAGTACCTGTTCCTTGAACAAGTTCCACATTTCACTTGTGTCCTTCCCTGACAGCCTATGTTCCCAACTTATGCACTTCAATTCTTGTCTGACAACATCGTATTTACCCTTCTCCCAATTGTAAACCTTGCCCTGTTGCACGCACCTATCCCTCTCCATTACTAAAGTGAAAGTCACAGAATTGTGGTCACTATCTCCAAAATGCTCCCCCACTAATAAATCTATCACTTGCCCTGGTTCATTACCAAGTACCAAATCTAATATTGCCTCTATAGATATAAGACATCTGTCTTATATCTATCGCCCCTCAATTTAAAGCTATGTCCCCTCGTGCTAGACATCACCATCCGAGGAAAAAGGCTCTCACTGTCCACCCTATCAAATCCTCTGATCATCTTGTATGCCTCAATTAAGTCACCTCTTAACCTTATCTCTAACAAAAACAGCCTCAAGTCCCTCAGCCTTTCCTCATAAGATCTTCCCTCCATACCTGGCAACATTCTGGATAATCTCCTCTGCACCCTTTCCAATGCTTCCACATCCTTCCTATAATGCGACGACCAGAATTGCACGCAATACTCCAAATGCGGCCGCACCAGAGTTTTGTACAGCTGCAACATGACCTCATGGCTCTGAAACTCAATCCCATTACCAATAAAAGCTAACACACTGTACGCCTTCTTAACAACCCTCTCAACCTGGGTGGCAACTTTCAGGGATATATGTACAGGGACACCGAGATCTCTGCTCATCCACACTGTCAAGAATCTTACCATTAGCCCAGTACTCTGTCTTCCTGTTATTCCTTCCAAAATGAATCACGTCACACTTTTCTGCATTAAACTCCCATTTGCCACCTCTCAGCCCAGCGCTGCAGCTTATCTATGTCCCTCTGTAACTTGTAACATCCTTCCGCACTGTCCACAACTCCACCAACTTTAGTGTCATCTGAAAATTTACTCACCCATATTTCTACGCCCTCCTCCAGGTCATTTATAAAAATGACAAATAGCAGTGGCCCCAAAACAGAACCTTGTGGTTCACCACTAGTAACTGGACTCCAGTCTGAACACTTCCCATCAACCACCACCCTTTGTCTTCTTCCAGCTAGCCAATTTCTGATCCAAACTGCGAAATCACCCTGAACCCCATGCCTCCGTATTTTCTGCAGTAGCCTACCATGGGGAACCTTATCAAATGCTTTACTGAAATCCATATACACCACATCAACTGCTTTACCCTCATCCACCTGTTTGATCTCCTTCTCAAAGAACTCCAGGTTTGTGAGGCACGACCTACCCGTCACAAGACCGTGTTGACTATCTCTAATCAAATTATTCCTTTCCAGATGATTATACACCCTATCTCTTATAAACCTTTCCAAGATTTTGCCCACAACGGAAGTAAGGCTCACTGGTCTATCGTTACCGGGGTTGTCTCTACTCCCCTTCTTAAACAAGGGGACAACATTTGCTGTCCTCCAGTCTTCTGGCACTATTCCTGTAGACAAAGATGACTTAAAGATCAAAGCCAAAGGCTCAGCAATCTCCTCCCTAGCTTCCCAGTGAATCCTAGGATAAATCCCATCCGGCCCAGGGGACTTATCTATTTTCACACTTTCCAGAATTGCTAACACCTCCTCCTTATGCCAGTCCTTCTAGTCTAGTAGCCTGAATCTCAGTACTCTCCTCGACAACATTGTCTTTTTCCTGTGTGAATACGGACAAAAAATATTCATTTAGCACCTCTCCTATCTCCTCGGACTCCAAGCACAACTTCCCACTACTGTCCTTGACTGGCCCTACTTTACCCTAGTCATTCTTTTATTCCTGACATATCTATAGAAAGCTTTAGGGTTATCCTTGATCCTACCTGCCAAAGACTTCTCATGTCCCCTCCTGGCTCCTCTTAGCTATCTCTTTAGGTCCTTCCAAGCTAACTTGTAACTCTCGAGCGCCCTAACTGAACCTTCATGTCTCATCTTTACATAAGCCTCCTTCTTCCTCTTGACAAGTGTTTCGACTGCCTTAGTAAACCACGGTTCCCTTGCTCGACCACTTCCTCCCTGCCTGACAGGTACATACTTATCAAGGACACGCAGTAGCTGTTCCTTGAACAAGCTCCACATTTCCATTGTGCCCATCCCCTGCAGTTTTCCTCTCCATCCGATGCATCCTAAGTCTTGCCTCATCGCATCATAATTGCCTTTCCCCCAGATATAACTCTTGCCCTGCGGTATATACCTATCCCTTTCCATCACTAAAGTAAGCGTAATCGAATTGTGGTCACTATCACCAAAGTGCTCACCTACCTCCAAATCTAACGCCTGTCCTGGTTCATTACCCTGCAACAATCATTCCTGTCCCTGCTCTATCCATGTCTCCGAAATGGCCACAACATCGAAATCCCGGGCTCACCCACCTTATTCCGGATGCTCCTGGCATTGAAGAAGACACACTTTAAACCACCTTCCTGCCTGCCGGTACACTCCTGCAACTTTGAAACCTTACTCATGACCTCTCTACTCAACCTCCTGTATACTGGAGCTACAATTCAGGTTCCCAAGCCCCTGCTGAACTAGCTTAAACCCTGTCGAAGAACATTAGCAAATCCCCCCCCCCCCCCTGGATATTGGTACCTCTCTGGTCCAGGTGTAGACCATCCCATTTGTAGAGGTCCCACCGACCCCAGAATGAGCCCCAATTATCCAGAAATCTGAAACCCTCCCTCCTGCACTATCCCTGTAGCCACGTGTTGAACCCCTCTCTCTCCCTCGGCTCGCTATCGTGTGGCACGGGTAACAACCCAGAAATAATAATTCTGTTTGTCCTAGATCTAAGTTTCCACCCTAGCTCCCTGAATTCCTGCCTTACATCCCTATTCCTTTTCGTACCTATATCGTTGGTACCTATGTGGACCACGACTTGGGGCTGCTCCCCCTCCCCCTTAAGGATCCCGAAAACACGATCCAAGACATCACGCACCCTGGCACCTGGGAGGCAACACACCAACCGCGAGTCTCTCATTCCCACAGAATCTCCTATCTATCCCCCTAACTATGAAGTCTCCAAAGACTAATGCTCTACTCCTCTCCCCCTTCCCTTCTGAGCAACAGGGACAGACTCCGTGCCAGAAACCTGTCTGCCCCCCCCCCCCCCCAACAGTATCCAAAGCGGTATACTTGATACTAAGGGGAATGACCACAGGGGATCCCTGTACTGACTGCCTCCTCCCAGCCCCTCTCACTGTCACCCATCTATCTTTATTCTTCAGAGTAACTACATCCCTGAATCTTCTATCTATGACCACCGGTGCCTCCCGAATGATCCGCAGTTCCTCCAGCTCCAGTTCCCTAACGTGCTTTCTGAGGAGCTGGAGATGGGTGTCCTTCCCACAGATGAAATCAGCAGGGACACTGACGGCGTCCCTCATCTCAAACATTCTGCAGGAGGAACATTGCACTACCTTCCCTGCCATCCCCTCTAGATTAAAAAAAAAAAGAAAGAAAGAGCTTACCTCTTATTAAGTCCCCTTCTCAGCAAGCACTCACTCAGCAACCTCTGCGCCCCGCACGATAACACCTGAGGGAAAATAAAAGAAAAACTACTTACCAGTCACCAGCCAATCCCTTACCTGCAGGCTGTGACATCACGGTTCAACTTCTTTCTACTTCTACCTGCCCTCGAGCCTTCCTCTTGATCTTTGCAACGGTTTCCCTCTCTTAGGATGTTGATAATGGGGGGTTCAGTTAGATTTTCTTCTGTTGGACGTGGTCATTGTCAGGCGCATGTGTGGTGCGAATGTTACTTACTAGCCCAAGCCTGGATATTGTCCAGGTTTTGCTGCCTTTGAACATGGACTGCGACTGCTTGGAGTCAGTGGACTGGTCCATATTCAAGAACTCAGTGGCCAACCTAAACGAGTATGCTACCACCGTCACAGACTTCATCAGCAAGTGTGTCGAGGACAGCATGCCAAAGATAGTACATATGTTCCCCAACCGGAAACCCATGATTTAATCAGGAGATTCACTCCCTTCTGAAGGCCAGGTCTGTGGCGTTCAAGACAGGCAACCCAGTCCTACACAAGAAATTCAGGTACCACCTCCGCAAATATCAGGGATGCCAAAAGACAATATTAGACTCTGCTACAGTCACAAGCTAACGACACAGACTCTCATGAATTGTGGCAAGGCTTAAACAACATAACGGGCTACAAAAAACGCAGAGTAGCATCTCTGGCAGCAGCGCACCCCTCCCAAATAAACTCAATGCACTCTATGCTCATTTAGGGCAGGAAGCAATCCAACCACTGTCAACTGCCCCAGCAGCCTCAGACATACCCATACCTACCGTCACAGCTTGCAAAGTCAGATCGGCCTTCTTGAAAGTGAACCCTCAGAAAGCAGCGGGTCCCTGGTTGGATCCTGCGCAGAACAACTGGCGGTATGTTCGCAGACATCTTCAACCTCTCTCTACTCCGTTCCGAGGTTCCCACCTGCTTCAAGAAGACCACCATCATGCCAGTGCCAAAGAAGAACCAGGCAACCTGCCTCAACGTTCGGTGGCCATGACGTTTGTGCTTAGAGGTTGGTCATAAGACAAATCAACTCCATACTCACAGAATTCCTTGATCCACTGGATCTTTTCCGACTGAACCTTCTCTCAAGATTCCTGCCCCGCCAAGGAATTGATAATCGAGAGTAGATTGGGCGGTAACTGGCCGGGTTGGAATTGTCCTGCTTTTTGTGTTCAAAACTTAGCTGGGCCATTCCACATTGCTGGGTAGATGCCAGTGTTGTAGCTGTACTGGACTAGCTTGGAAGTGAATTATGCCACATGTACTCTTAATATAAAACGTGGTATCGTTCTGGTGACTCTGCACTTACCCCTTCCAGAGCAATATATATTTTTGAAGCTTGTTGTCCAAAAATGTGTGTGGTACTCAGATACAGTCTGACCTCAGCTTTGTGCAATTCCAGATCTACATTTAAGTAAAGACTCTAAAAGTCAAGTAGGTAATGAGTTTGCATAAGACCTTGGTAACACTTGTATTGAGCACTGTGTGCAATATTGGGCTCCACGCCACAGGAAGGAGGTCACAGCACAGAAATCTCCGAAGAAGAGTTCTATTGGACTCCACTCCAGTTTCTCTCCGCAGATGAGTTTTTCCAGCACTTTTTTCTCAGCAATATTTTAGTGCACAATCACTTGGATATCAAAGACAGAACAAAGCAGCCTGCTGGATCGCATCCCCCACCTCCATCTGTCAGCTTAAATATTGACTCCCTACATTGCCTGTGCACAGTGGCAGCAGTAAGCAAGGTGCACTCTAGCAATTTGCCAAAACTTTTTCAACAAATCTGCAAACTCGTGTCTCCTAGAAGTAGAAGGGCAGGAGATGCACAGAAACACCACCCCGTGCATGTTCTCCTTCAAGCTGAACATCCTGACTGTGTTATATTGCGTTTACTTAACTGTAGCGAATCTAAAACCTGGAACTCTCATCCAAACTACGCTGTGGGTGGACCAGATGAACTGCAGCGGTTCAAAAACGTGCCTCACTACCACCTTCTCTGGGACAGAGAGCAAATGCTGGCCATGTCAGCGATGATCACATCCCGGGAATAAATTTTAAAAATGCAAAGACTTGAAAGATGGGGGATTTTTTATCTTGGGTGTTTTTTAAAAAGAAAAAGCATTATTTTATGACATCTGCACATTAATGTAATCAGTTTTTTCAAATTGCAACAAATGAGGATTTTGTGCATTGTGTTCATGGGCAGAAATAATAAGCAGAAAGCACTGAATTAATTAACAACAATTTTTATTGGTGCAAAAATCAGCTCCATGCAGAAATAATAAACATTTAATATAGCATTTTAAAAATTGCAAGTCCATTGGCATCCAAAAAGAGAAAATATGGGCTCATGCTTTGGAAGAGATGCTCTGTTTGTGAAATACGCTATCTTTTTGGATTCCAACTGACCTGATTCATAATTCCAGAGTTTTCATATCCTTTTTTTTAGTATAACTGTTTATAACCTATTTGTTGCTTTGCTCTTGTGCCTTAGGTCCTGCTGTGGATTGGTGGGCCCTTGGTGTGTGCTTGTTTGAGTTTCTGACGGGCATTCCCCCTTTCAATGATGAAACACCACAACAGGTCTTTCAGAATATCTTGAACAGAGGTATAAACTTTTGATGCATTTTTTTGTATTCCTATGCAATTTATATTCCTGCTAATCAAGTAGATTAATCCAAAATATTTTCCTTCACATTCAATCTCTTTGTTACTATCAATAGACCTTCTAAAAATTGTTTATTAAAAAAATTCCATTCTAAACATAATAATATAATACATTGAACTAAAGTTACAATATCATTGAACAAAACAAGCTAGCAAAAGCACATATTAACAACCTCACAGATCTAAACTAAACCACTTAACAACTGACAGTGACTAGCTCTTTAAAAAAGAAAATTAATGGCTGCCATCTTCGGTAGAACCCAGGAGAAGCAGGGACCCATACTGCAGGAGGATGTATGGAGTGAGTCCCTCCGCAGGGTGAATGCCACGTCATCCTGTGTGCAGATGAGCCTGATCCAGCTCAAGGTAGTGTTTAGGATACACCTCACGAAGACCAGAATGAGTTGCTTCTTTGCGGGGGTTGAGGACCGGTGCGAGTGCTGTTTTGAGATGGTCTGCAAAACACGCAGATGTTCCGGTTCTGTCGCAAGCTTGTGGGTTCTGGGTGTCTCTTTTTCAGCACCATATGGGCAATCCTGAATGTTGAGCTGGCGCCATGTCCTTTAGTGGCTTTCTTTGGGGTTTGGACCTGCGGACGGGTACTGGGGCATATGTCTTGGCATTTGCCTTGCTGGTTGCTTGGAGGTGAATCCGCATTAGTTGGAGACTGGTGACGGCACCTTGTGCCTCAGCATGGTTAGATGGCTTAATGGAGTTTTTGCACCTTGAGAAGATCAAATATACTATAAGGGGGTCAATTGAAGAGTTCTACTGTAGATGGCAACCGTTCATTTTGTATTTTAAGAAATTGGTCACTTTTAGCTGTTGTGGGGGGTGCTGGTTTACTAGGGGTGGAATTTAACTACATGGGAACAAAGTCTCATAGCGAGCGCGTTTTAGCCACGTTTCCTGGCGCTTGCAGCGCTGAGAAACACAACGCTATAAAACAGCACCTGGGTTAGATGGGGGCCTCAGCGGGATAGACCCGTTTTGTGCATGGAGGAGCTCCTCCCGCAGGAACTCGTCAGTGTAGCAAGAGATTAAGATGCCATTTTTTAAGGGCAACCCGCTCTCTGGAGCTCTCAAAGCGACCCTCAATGGTTGACTACTATGGAAAGGTGTTTGCGGGTGATGCTGTGATCAGCTATGTCAGTGGCTGCAGATAGGATGAGATGTCATTTGTGATTTTTTTAAGAGCAGATTTGGTAACCTAACAGAGGCCAGTGAAGGACTTGTGAAGTGTAGTCACTGTTGTAATGCAGGAAACATGGCACACAGCAAGCTCCCCCAAACATCAATGTAATTATGATCAAATCATCTGTTTGATATTGGTTCATGGTTAAATATTGGTCAGGACACTAGGGATAACTCATGTTGTGACACCTTTTTTTAAATTATTATAAATTTAGAGTACCCAATTCATTTTTTCCAATTAAGGGGCAATTTAGCATGGCCAATCCACCTAGCCTGCACATCTTTGGGTTGTGGGGACAAAACCCACGCAAACACTGGGAGAATGTGCAAACTACACACTGACAGTGACCCAGAGCCAGGATCGAACCTGGGACCTCGGTGCCGTGAGGCAACAGGGCTAACCCACTGCGCCATCGTGCTGCGCTTGACACATACCTAAGAGGGCAGATGAAACCTGCTTTAACATCTTCTCTAAGAGACTGTATTTCCAACAGTGCAGCAAACAATCCCTCCGTTCTGCACCGAGTCATCCTTGATTTTATACTGAAGCTTCTTAATGCGTCTTGAACCCACAATTTTCTGATTCCAAGGCAAGAGTGATGTTGCTGAGTTCGCAACAGTCGAATTGTTGAACAGCATTGTTGAATTCAAGATGGAATATATGACTGGATTCTTACTCTTGATCATTATCCAAAGATTTCTGCTGGAAAATGTTTTTTTTTTTTTTGCCAAGCTTTCCTATTTATGCACTTGAAACATGGTACTAAGGAGTGCTTAAGGATGACCATGTTTCAACAAGTATTCCAACTATCTAGCCTTCAGGGGAGAATGAGGAAAAAATTAATAGGTTTTTAAAATTCATTTTTACGGGATGTGCACTTCGTTGGCATGACCAGCATTTGTTGCCCACCCCTAATTGCCTTTGGGAAGGTGGCAGTGAGCTTCCTTCTTGAACTGTTGCAGTCCATATGGTGTAAGGCACACCCACTGTGCTGTTAGGGAGTTCCAGGATTTTGGCCCTGCGACCGTGAAGAAACAGTGGTATGTTTCCAAGTCGGGATGGTGAGTGACTTGGAGGGGACCTTCCAGTGGTGGAGTTCCCATGTATCTGCTGCCCTTCCCTTCTAGATGGTAGTGTTCGTGGGTTTGGAAGGTGCTGTCTAAGGCAATGTTGTTCAAACTTTTTTTCCAGGGACCCATTTTTACCAACCGGCCGGCCTGCGGGGCCCAACCCAGCCGGCCTTCGCGACCCAACCCGGCCGGCCTGCGCGACCCACCATTTTCTCTTGCCTTGTTTGCTGCTGACAAAAATGGAGGAAATGGTTTTGGGTCCCTTTGGCCCTCGTACACGCTCCTCCAATGGAACCTGTTGGATGAAGGTGAAGCCTTCTCGTGTCGGAAAGTCTGGAGTCTCCATCTGTCCAAAGTTCTGAATATTTTTCCTGTAAAATTTTATCAAATAAACCCCCACCCCGAACTTGTAAAAAAAAAATGAGTAAAATAAATGAAAAAAATTAATAAAGCCCCCCCAAACTTGTTAAAAAGAAATAAAATGAATAAAATAAATGAATAATACCCCCCTGAACTTGTAAAAAACATGAAATAAATGAAAAAAATAAAAATTAAATGAATAAATACCACTACAGAACTTGTAAAACAAAATGCTGCAACCATTTAAAAAAAATAGCGGCCACACTGCGCATGCGTGCCCGATTATAAATGCGCATGCGCGCCGATCATGTTCGCGGCCACTTGCAGCTGCCGTTATGAAAAGCCGGCTGCTGCGCGGGGATTTCTCGATCGGGAGTGCCGCGGACAACGGCTCCGCGACTCTCCCGACACCCACCCGCTTTGAAAAACACTGGTCTAAGGAGCCTTGGTGAGTTTCTACAGTGCATCTTGTAGATGGTAGACACTGCTGCTATTGTGTGTTGGTGGAGGCGCGAGCGAGCGAATGTTTGTGGAAGGGGTACCAATCAAGCAAACTGCTTTGTCCTGGATGATGTTGAGCTTGAGTGATGTTGGAGCTGCACTCACGCTCCAGACTTGCGCCTGGTCGGTGGTGAACAGGTTATGGGAAGTCGGGAGATGAGTTACTCGCTGCAGGATCCCTGCTCTCGTATCCAAAATATTTATTTGGCTAGCCCAGTTCAGTTTCTGGTCAATGGAATGTTGATGGCGGGGAATTCGGTGATGGGAATACCATTGAATGTTATGGGGCAATGAGTTGATTCTCTCTTCATGCAGAAGGCGTCACGCTCTCCCGTGTCTGTGTGGGATTCCTCCGGGTGCTCTGATTTTTTCCAGCAGACCAAAGATGTGCAGGTTAGGTGGATTGGCCATGCTAAATTGCCCCCTAGTGTCCAGGTAGCTGCAAGTTAGGTTATGGGAATAGGTGCATGGAGGAGTGGACCTGGGTAGAATGCTCTTTCGGAGGGTGGGTGCAGTCTCGATGGACCAAATGGCCTCCTTCTGCACTGTAGGGATTTTATGATTCCATGCTCATTACCTGGCACTTTTGTGTGGCGCAAATGTTACTTGACACTTGTCAGCCCAACCTGGATATTGTCCAAGTCTTGCTGCATTTGCACATGGACTGCGTCAATGTCTGAGGAGTCGCGAGTGGTGCTGAATAGCAAACATGCCCACATCTGACCTTCTGCTAGAAGGAAGGTCATTGATGAAGCAGCTGACAATGGTTGAGGCTAGGATGCAAAGCGATGTCGAGCTGCATCAGTAAATTCCGAATATACCTCCGGAAAGTCTAGAAGAACTTGGATTTTATAATGCATTATTATTATGTGCCTTAAAAGTTTCAAAAGTGCTTTGCTATTTTTGAGATCTTGTGTTGTGAAAAGTGTTTGCCTACAAACATTTTTGCATTTTAGTGAACAAAACAGTAGGAAGGTCAGGGATTCCAGTGGCATTTGTTAAGATCCCAGACCAGACCCCATACATTTGGTCGGATACCAGGCAAGAACCCCAAACATTTGTAAAACTGTGAGGAAAGGATACTTTGCTCCAGGGGGATTCCACTGACAAATCGGGATATGCTATATTAAAACAAACTTTATTATTGACACAGGATTAACCTATGTTAACATCACAGAAAATAACGTTTCAATTAACAGTTAAACAATTCTTTGTATAAAAAAAAAAAATCAACTAGAGTACCCAATTCATTTTTCCAATTAAGGGGCAATTTAGCGTGGCCAATGCACCTACCCTGCACATCTTTGGGTTGTGGGAGTGAAATCCACACAAAAAAGGGAGAACGTGCAAACTCCACATGGACAGTGATCCAGAGCCGGGATCGAACCTGCGACCTTGGCGTCGTGAAATGACAATGAAATGAAAATCGCTTATTGTCACAAGTAGGCTTCAAATTAAGTTACTGTGAAAAGTCCCTAGTCGCCACATTCCGGCGCCTGTTTGGGGAGGCTGGTACAGGAGGCAACAGTGCTAACCACTGTGTCACCATGCTGCCCTCACAGTTAAACAATTCTTAACAATAAAAGGAAACACTAACTTCTGACTGACACCGTCTCTATCTGCAATTAAGCAAAGCCCATCACAGGTCAATAGCCACTTAAAAATAAAGTTGGTAAACAGGGATAACTGCTGTACACTCGAATAGAGATTTCTTGCAAAGACTGCTTGAAGAGAGAGGGGGAGTGAAAGATCCTGCCAGGATAGCCTGTAGATTCTTGTGTGTGTCAGACTATTGCTTAATCTGACAGCCTTTTGCAAAAGCTGCTGCTCGACTCAAATTTCCCAGCAAAACTAAAGCTGAAATCGCCTGCTGCAGACCTAGCTCCTCCTATTGATTACATCATCTTTATCCCACTTCGATCCCCTGACCTCCTTACCTAATTTGAGACATTGGGTGCAATTTAACGGCCATGTTGCACCCAGCATGGATCTAGGTGACTAGTGAGAAAGGCCAGGCACAAATCAGTTTGCCATCTAACCAGCCCACTCCCGTTGGCAATTCCGGATCTCACCCACATATGGCGAGCATATTAGTAACCCCAATTTGCATGAATTTCATTCTTATTAATGTAATGGCCTCCTGTAAATTAACCGGCCCCCAGCGAGAAATCCCATCGGCATTGTTTAGTACTGTGGTGGGGTGGGGGTGGTTGGATTTGGTCGGAGGGCTGAAGTGTTCCAGGTGGGGAGGTCTCCCCTGGGGTCAGCCATCTTTAAATATTGTGGATACCCATAACAGAGGCAACTACAGCTGCTGCCTGTCTAGCCCACCAAACACTTCCAGGTCAGAGCCCTGTTCTTGGTTATATGCTGAAGGTCACTTTAACTCCCTTTGACTGTGAACAGCCTCATGATTCATAGCTGAAGGCTATTGCTAATAAGGAATTGGCGTTGTTAGATGTGAGAGAAATTCACAGCTAAGTGGCTTCTCATCGTTACATGTGCCATGATTATTGCATCGCATTTCAATCGAACTTTGAAGTCTGAACATTTTACCTGAACACTAGAAGTGTCAGCACCATAGAGGTAGCAGCCAAAAACTAAACACTCGAGAGCTGTTCTTCAGCACTGGGGATATCCTCACGACCAAAGAGTGCGTGTGTAAATGAGGGGAGGGCACCTGAGCACGGTCTCCCTAATGTATCCGCTAGGGGCTACTGATGTGGCTGGGGCTGTGTTCTTCAGTGCACCCGGCTCACTGGCACTATGAGAGACGGCGGGACACGCAAGGTTGGGGGAGGCAGGGGGCTGCAACACACCTGACGACCTGGCTGCCCATCAAGCCAACATCATGTGCTGCAGGAGTCTACGCCTCAACAAAGAGACACTTGGCACGCCTTGGAGGAGGAGGACACTGCTCCCAGTGGCCATGAAGGTGCAACTGTTTCATTGCAGGGCTCGAGTGGGGCCTTGTGCCTGACTGGTCAGCTCAACACCCCAACCTATTCAGCCCTCCCATGTCTATGTAACATCACTCCAGGGTGATGGGCCTGTGTTGGCATTGTCAGCGGGTCACTATGCAAGGCAGGAGAGTGATGATCACTCGGTGCGAGGAAAGCTTTGGCGCTCCTCCGTTTATGCCAAAGCATGATTCCTTTCTTTATGCTGACAAAGCGCTCACACCCATCCTCTGAATGGGGTCTGCGCCGGGTGCTTTTGATCTTGGACCACTGTTCCCGGGGGGCAGGGAGTGGAGAGCAACAGGGTGGGGGTACTGGCATGCCCGTTGTGAGGATTAACGTGACGGGCTTCACATGTATTAGGTGTAGCATGTTTTAATAGTGAACATTGGATATTTCCAATCCCCCTAGCTACAGATTGTGACACTGTCTCCCCAGTACCCATTCAATGATCATCAATTTCCTTGATCTTACATGGTCTATTGCTACATCTAGGTGTGTCCCCAGGATGCACGTCAGAGGTGGAGGCAGCCAGCTGCTTTTCGTGCTTTAAGGCCTTTGATGCCCTTGGCGGACACCCTAGGAGGGCCCTGCCGACTTACGGTGTCACTGGCATCGCGTGCCACTCTTCTGCCCGCTTCCCTTGAGATGCGCCGGTGTCACGAGGGGGGGATTTGGAAGAACTGGAGACCTCTGTCATCTCCTTGGTGGCAGGCCCCAAGTTGGTGCTTGTAGGGCCCTGGCAGGCTCCGTGGGATTGAGGGGCAGCTCCATAGGCCTTTGCATCATTTGGCTCTGCCAGTCCTGGTGCCTCCCATTGTTTGCACCATGGTATCGACTGCCCCAGCAATGTTCCTTAGTGACTGGTCCATGCTCTGCAGAGCCCTGGCAATGTCGACCTGTGTCTGGGGCATGTCCTTCAGCAACTGGGACATGATGTTAAGGCCCTGAGCTACGGTCATCATAGACTTGAGCCATGCCTTGGACACAACTCCTCAAGATGCTGACGTCATACTCCAGGTTTCACTACGGTGGCCAGCCTAGCAGTATTCGCCTCAGTGCCGTGCATAGTTGACATTATCTCCTGCGCCCATAGCCTTTGGGCCTCCTCCAATCGGCTATACGTTCATTGGAATGTCGCTGACATCCCTTCCTGAATCTCATGGCCGTGTCCTAGCATCTGTATCAATTCTGAGATGACCTTGTCCAGAGGCTCAACATCTGACCATCGACTGCTGACTCCCATGCATGTTCCTGCCTCCACCTGATGTGCATCAGCAATGGTGTGATGTTCACCAGATTGTGCCTCAGAAGCCTGTCCACTAATGTCACCCACCTAGATGTGTGTCTCTGCGTTGGTGGGAGGTATGGGTGACAGTTGTGACGCCTTGCTGGTGGACTTTTTGGAGCTCCCCTCCGAGGTGGTCTTTTGGAAGGAACGGGTGGGAGGTGTGTGTGACGGGGAGGTTGGATGACTCCGAGATGGCGATCCTCCGAGAGAATGGACATATGGTCAGTGAGAGGGAAGGATCACTTTGTCTGACATTAACAACCCATCTGAGACAGGTCATCTAGGTGAAGGGGCAGTGGATCTCACCTCTGTGGCACAGGCCAACCTCGCTGGCTTACTGTCGATGATGCTTTCTCCACGGTCAACCCTGCTATCGCCAGGGCCTGTTCCTCATAGGGGGTGAGGAATCTGATCTCTGGTACTCCGACCTCGTCTTGTCCCTATCTTCTCCTGCAAGGACAAAGAGGGTTTTGTGAGCTGTGTACTTGATGGATCAGGGGGGGGGGGGGGGGGTCTATATCAGTTGCAATGTGTGGGCACCGCAACTGGATATGAAGGAGTTATGCTGTTGAGTGCCAGGGGATTCTGAGGAACAAGCACAAAGATCAGATGTGTGGAGGGTGCGAAGTGTCAGGCAGTGACTTGGGCGGAGGGGTGAAGTTTGGAATTTTGAGGGGTGGCAGGCAGAAGTGCTGCCAGGAGAGAGGTGGTAACTTACTCGTGCAGCCCATTGGAGGTCATTGTCGTCTTCCTGCATTGGACTGTGGTCCTCCTTCTCGTGCTGTCCGCACTGATGGCTGCTGTCACTGACTCTCGGGTGATCTTGGTGACCCTGCTGCTGCTCCTCGGACCCCCTCGGGGACCAGGGGCCGGGATTCTCTGCCGGCATGATTCTCCATAATGCCGCCGCTTGGAGGTTCCTGACGGCAGGGGGCTGCCCCACAATGGGAAACCCCATTGACCCGCTGGCGTAACGGAGAATCACGCCAGTCAGGGCAGAAATTTGGCAGGACGGAGTATCCCGCCCAGGATGTCCCATCTTGCATCCACAGCATTGGTCTCGGCAAGTGAGGAGCAAGTCTGCGGGCTGCCATGCATGTCTGTTGACTGAAGTGAGTGGTGAAGGAGCTCCCTCTTGTTAGTAGCGAGAAGCTGAGGCATGAGTCTGGCGAATCAGTAATGGCGAGAATCTCCATGGGGGCTCATTTCCAACACAAGTGCTGTCAAATAAGGGCCACAATCTCTCCAATGCACCCGTCAAGAAACATCCCGCCAATTGTACCCGTTGTGTTTAGACTTTTATCTACTCCCCAGGCAATCTCCAGCAATCATAATAAAATCTCTCTTTTACGACATATTAATTGCATCTTCTGCAGCTACGGTGTCTGGAAACTTTAACCTAGACTCTTTAATAATATTATGCAACATATATAGATATCTGCACTCAGATTTTAAAATATTACTGCCGCAGATATAAGGTACAAAATATACATTAATTTTGTACTTTTATCACATACTGTGCTGATAAACTGTAATCTGATACCCATCATATTGGTGTAGATGTTAAGGTATATGCCTCAAGGCAGCTTTAGATTGTTTTCATATACAAATAGCTGTTTGATGCTCCTGTGCAAAATTGGATTAACCTCAGAGCCAGCTGTATTCAGAAAACAGATCTGCACTTTGTTTAACCAACAATAAAGTAGGAATGTGGAACGATGGAAAGCAGGACTGCTTTTCCTGCATTCATGTTACAATCACAGGGCACTGTGAGTCGCCTCTTTTTTAATAATTAATAATCTTTATTGTCACAAGTAGGCTTACATTAACACTGCAATGAAGTTACTGTGAAAAGCCCCTCGTCACCACATTCCGGCGCCTGTTCGGGTACACAGGGAGAATTCAGAATATCCAATTCACCTAACAGCACGTCTTTCGGGACTTGTGGGAGGAAACCAGAGCACCCGGAGGAAACCCAGGTAGACACGGGGAGAACATGCAGACTCCTCACAGACAGTGACCCAAATTGGGAATCGACCCTGGCGCTGTGAAGCAACAGTGCTAGCTACCATGCTGCCCACATTCCTTTTCCTTTCCACATTGATCAAATGATCACTTTATTTTCCCCGTGGGGCTGTTGCAGATGACCGAACTCCCTGAAATTTAAATATTGTTTGCTGGTGATATTCAGCAAGTGTCCATAGCTTGCAAATCTCATTTAATGAGATCCGAGACCCTCGGGTGCTTCTCGGGCTTACTCTGAGGGCGCAATGAAGTTCCTGCTCTTAAATTCAAAAACATCTACCAGAATAGGCAGATGGAGCTTCTGTTTAACACTTTGTTTGAAGGACTACATTGAAGTGTCAGCCTCAAATTCATGCTTAAATTCTGGAGTAGGCTTTGAACTGAGGCAAAATACTGCAGACTGTAAATCTGAAATATAAACCGAAAATAGTTAGCAAGACATGCATTTGTGGAAGGACAGCATTAATGTTTCAGGCCAGAAACCTTTTGTCATTACTGCAGCGGTTTGAGCAACTATTTGAGGCAAGAGGACATTTCAGTATGGCTCTTGCCACCGGCTATTTCTGTTCTCAATTTAATGATTGTTTGCAGGAGTACATCTTTGTTTGTAATCGTGAGGTCATCCAAAACTCCACTGTTTGTATCTTAACTCTCATCAAGTTTTGGTCACCTATCCCCCACCTGTGCTCACTGATCTACATTGACCCATTTTAAGCAAAGTCTCAGTTTTAAAACTCTTTTCCCTGTTTTCAAATCCATCCTCGTCCATACCTATACCTGTAATTTCTTCCAGCCCTATAACCCTCTTGAGATAATCTGGTTTAGCACAGTGGGCTAAACAGCTGTCTTGTAATGCAGAACACGATAGCAGCGTGGGTTCAATTCCCGTACCGGCCTCCCCAAACAGGCGGCGGAATGTGGCGACTAGGGGCTTTTCACAGTAACTTCATTGAAGCCTACTTGTGACAAGCTATTATTATTATCTGTGCTTCTCCAATTCTGGCCTCTTGTGCATCACTGATTTTTAGTTGCTCCACCAATAGTGGCCATGCGGCTGAGCTTTGGAATTCCCCCCCCCCCCCCCCTAAATCTCATCACCTCTGTTCCCTCTTATTAAACAATCTACAAGACCTATCTTTATCTACCCTTTTAGGTTCTTGTGTGGTTCAGTGCTAATTGTTTTGATATTGCTCCTCTGAAGTGTCTTGGTGTTTTACTATAGTAACGGTGCTATGTAAATACACACTGATGCTGACATTGATTTTCCTCCTTTTGTAGATATACCTTGGCCAGAGGGTGAAGAAGAATTATCCAAAAATGCCCATAGTGCAATTGAAATTCTGCTGACAATTGAGTATTTCAAGAGAGCGGGATTGAAAGGTTTGACCTTTTTGAAACTGGAACATTTAAAGGAACCTATTTGGAGAAATTTCCACTTTTTCAGAATTTAAGAATATAGTATTTGAATGAGATTCTTTTATACCACAAAGAATGTCCCAAATTTTGCTGTCAAAATAATGGTCTGGTTAATGGCATTTGCTTTTATTTAGATGCAAGTGGTACAGGAACTTCAGATGAGGTGCCAGTGCATGGTTAAATGACAGTACCTAAATGATGCTATCCGAATTGGTCGCTTTGTGAACATGACATTTCACTGCTTTGAATGGATTGCAATACATAAAATTATTGTAATTTTCTGATAATTTAGAACAAAACTACTATTTAATGACACAACTGTTAATTACTGCCAATCAAACTTTCTGGCACCAAAAGTTAACTTAAGCTTGGAACCTCAGTTCTTCATGTACTAATTTTTATTCCTGGTTTTAAATGGCAGATTATTTGCTGCAACAAAATCTGGCCCAGTAACTTTTAATTTGGAAGTTAGATGTGCAAATTCAGACAGTTAAACACTTGAATATGTTAGATGCCTCATTTGTATGGGGATGGTATAAAACATATCTTAAAACACATTTCAAAAAGCACATCGATTGTTTTTATTCTAATGGTCTTTTGTGGCATATTTTCTGAATGGGAGAGCCAAGTCCTGTCAGGAATTACTAAGATGCCAGTAAAAGATGATTGCATATCAATTCCTTTTCAAAATGTGGGGATACCTTGTATTTTCCTTTTATTTGTGTTCACCATTTTGACCTTCAGGAGAGTAACTGCGATTTCCATAAGTACGCTCAATATTGAACTAATATTCAATTAATAAAGGCTGGAATAAATGATCGTTTCATGGTCACTTTACGGAAACTCGTCGTTTGTTGTAAAAACCCATCTGGTTCACTAGTGTCCTTTAGGGAAGGAAATTTGCTGTCCTGGTTGAATTTAGCCTGCATGTGACTCCAGACGCACAGCCATGTGGATGACTCTGAACTATATATATATAAAAAAAAAAAAAGTTTTATATTTGTTCATGAGATCTGAGTGTCGCTGGCTAAGCCAGCATTTATTTCTCATCACTAGATGCCCTTGAAAAGGTGGTGGTTAACTACCTTCTTGAACTGTTGCAGTCCATGTTTTTTGTGTTGTTTGAGAGGGAGTTCGAGGATTTGCTGCCAGCTGGAGTGAAGGAACGGCAATATATTTCCAAGTCAGGATGGTGAGGAGAACATTCAGGTGGTGGTATTCTCATGCATTTTGCCCTTGCTGGGGGGCAGAGGTAATGGGCTTGGAAGGTGCTGTTGAAGGCGCCTTGGTGAGTTGCTGCAGTGCATCTTGTCGATGCTGCCACTATCCATCAGTAGTGAAGGGAGCGAATGTTTATTGTGGTGGATGGGGTTCTTTGTCCTGGATAGTGTTTAACTTCTTGAGTTGTCGGCGCTGCACTCATCCAGGTAAGTGGAGAGTATTTCAGCACTCCCAACTTGTGCCTTGTAGGTGGTGGAAAGGCTTTGGAGAGTGAGGAGGTGATTGCTCCCTCTTGCACAAACATTCAAACCCTCCATCATCAACGAACAGTGGCAGTCATGTGTACCATCTACAAGATGCACTGCAGTAACTCACCAAGGTTCTTTAGACCGCACCTTCCAAACATACAATCATTCCCACCAAAAAGAACCCCACCACCTGGACGTTCCCCTCCAAGTCACTCACCATCCTGACTTGGAGATGTATCACTGTTCTTTCACTGTCGTTGGGGCAAAATCCTGGAACTCACTCCCACCCTAACAGCATAGTGGGTACGTACACCTCAGGGACTGCAGTGGATCAAGAAAGCAACTCACCACCACCTCTGAAGGGCAACTAGGGATGGGCAATAAATGATGTCCACAATTTTTTAAAAAGTCACTCTTTGCAGGAATCCCAATCTTTGACCTGCTCTTGCATTCACAGTATTTATGTGGCTGGTCCAGTTCAGTTTCTGATCAATGGTACCCCCCCCCCCCCCCCCCCCCCCCCAATACTCCCAGGATGTTGATGATAGTGGGGGAATCAGTGATGGTAATGCCATGATGAGATGGTCAGATCCTCTCTTGTTGGAGATGCTCATTGCCTAGCAGTTGTGCGAATCAAATATTAGTTGCCACTTGTTAGCCCAGGCCTAGATATTGTCCAGGCCTTGTTGCATTTGGACATGAACTGCTTCAGTATTTGAAAAGCCATGTATGGTGCTAAACATTGGGCAGTCATCAGCGAACAAAACCATGGAGGGTATCAAAGAACAAAGAAAAGTTCAGCAGAGGAACAGGTCCTTCGGCCCTCCAAGCCCGTGCCGACCATGCTGCCCGACTAAACTACAATCTTCTACACTTATTGGGTCCATATCCCTCTATTCCCACCCTCTATTCCCATCCTATTCATGTATTTGTCAAGATGCCGCTTAAATGTCACTCTCGTCCCTGCTTCCACCACCTCCTCCTCCGGTAGCGAGTTCCAGGTACCCACTACCCTCTGTGTAAAAAAACTTGTATCGTACATCTACTCTAAACCTTTCCCCTCGCACCTTAAACCTATGCCCCCTAGTAATTGACCCCTCTACCCTGGGGAAAAGCCTCTGACTATCCACTGTCTATGCCCCTCATAATTTTGTAGACCTCTTTCAGGTCGCCCTCAACCTCCGTTGTAACAGTGAGAACAAACCGAGTTTATTCAACCGCTCCTCATAGCTAATGCCCTCCATACCAGGCAACATTCTGGTAAATCTCTTCTGCACCCTCTCTAAAGCCTCCACATCCTTCTGGTAGTGTGGCGACCAGAATTGAACACTATACTCCAAGTGTGGCCTAACTAAGGTTCTATACAGCTGCAACATGACTTGCCAATTCTTATACTCAATGCCCCGGCCAATGAAGGCAAGCATGCCGTATGCCTTCTTGACTACCTTCTCCACCTGTGTTGCCCCTTTCAGTGACCTGTGGACCTGTACACCTAGATCTCTCTGACTTTCAATACTCTTGAGGGTTCTACCATTCACTGTATATTCCCTACCTGCATTAGACCTTCCAAAAATGCATTACCTCACATTTGTCCGGATTAAACTCCATCTGCCATCTCTCCGTCCAAGTCTCCAAACAATCTCAATCCTGCTGTATCCTCTGACAGTCCTCATCGCTATCTGCAATTCCACCAACCTTTGTGTCGTCTGCAAACTTACTAATCAGACCAGTTACATTTTCCTCCAAATCATTTTATTTATATATATATATATATATATATATATATATATATATATATATATATATATACTACAAACAGCAAAGGTCCCAGCATTGATCCCTGCGGAACACCACTAGTCACAGCCCTCCAATTAGAAAAGCATCCTTCCATTGCTACTCTCTGGCTTCTATGACCAAGCCAGTTCAGTATCCACCTTGCCAGCTCACCCCTGATCCCGTGTGACTTCACCTTTTGTACTAGTCTACCATGAGGGACCTTGTCAAAGGCCTTACTGAAGTCCATGTAGACAACATCCACTGCCCTACCTGCATCAATCATCTTTGTGACCTCCTCGAAAAACTCTATCAAGTTAGTGAGACATGACCTCCCCTTCACAAATGCTGCCTCTCACTAATACGTCCATTTGCTTCCAAATGGGAGTAGATCCTGTCTCGAAGAATTCTCTCCAGTAATTTCCCTACCACTGACGTAAGGCTCACTGGCCTGTAGTTCCCTGGATTATCCTTGCTACCCTTCTTAAACAGAGGAACAACATTGGCTATTCTCCAGTCCTCCAGGACATCACCTGAAGACAGTGAGGATCCAAAGATTTCTGTCAAGGCCTCAGCAATTTCCTCTGTAGCCTCCTTCAGTATTCTGGGGTAGATCCCATCAGGCCCTGGGGACTTATCTACCTTAATATTTTTCAAGACTCCCAATACCTCGTCTTTTTGGATCTCAGTGTGACCCAGGCTATCTACACACCCTTCTCCAGACTCAACATCTATCAATTCCTTCTGTGGTGAATACTGATGCAAAGTATTCATTTTGTACCTCGCCCATTTCCTCTGGCTCCACACATACATACATTCCCTTGCCTATCCTTCAGTGGGCCAACCCTTTCCCTGGCTACCCTCTTGCTTTTTATGTACGTGTAAAAAGCCGTGAGATTTTCCTTAACCCTATTTGCCAATGACTTTTCGTGACCCCTTCTAGCCCTCCTGACTCCTTGCTTAAGTTCCTTGCTACTTTCCTTATATTCCACACAGGCGTCGTCTGTTCCCAGCCTTTTAGCCCTGACAAATGCCTCCTTTTTCTTTTTAACGAGGCCTACAATATCTCTCGTTATCCAAGGTTCCCAAAAATTGCCGTATTTATCCTTCTTCCTCACAGGAACATGCCGGTCCTGAATTCCTTTCAACTGACACTTGAAAGCCTTCCACATGTCAGATGTTGATTTACCCTCAATCATCCGCCCCCAATCTAGGTTCTTCAGTTCCTGCCTAATGTTATCATTAGCCATCCCCCAATTTAGCACATTCACCCTAGGACCACTCTTATCCTTGCCCACCAGCACTTTAAAACTTACTGAATTGTGGTCACTGTTCCCAAAATGTTCCCCTACTGAAACTTCTACCACCTGGCTGGGCTCATTCCCCAATACCAGGTCCAGTACAGCCCGTTCCCTAGTTGGACTGTCTACATATTGTTTTAAGAAGCCCTCCTGGATGCTCCTTACAAACTCTGCCCTGTCTAAGCCCCTGGCACTAAGTGAGTCCCAGTCAATATTGGGGAAGTTGAAGTCTCCCATGACCACAACCCTGTTGTTTTTACTCTTTTCCAAAATCTGTCTACCTATCTGCTCCTCTATCTCCCGCTGGCTGTTGGGAGGCCTGTAGTAAAACTCCAACATTGTGACTGCACCCTTCTTATTCCTGATCTCTACCCATATAGCCTCACTGCCCTCTGAGGTGTCCTCCCGTAGTACAGCTGTGATATTCTCCCTAACTAGTAGCGCAACTCCGCCACCCCTTTTACATCCCCCTCTATCCCCCATCCTCAATGTGAAGATGAGATTTCATCTCCACAAGCACAGTGGTGGTGACTCCTACCAATACTATCATTAACTGATGTATCTGCAACAGGTAAATTGGTTAAGACTAAGTCAAATATGTTTTCCCCTCCTTATCTGTAGCAGACCCAGTTGAGTAGCTTTGTTGTTTAGGGCTCGGTCAGTAGTGTTGCAACCCAGTTATTCTAGGTGATGGACATTGAAGTTCCCCATCCAGAACACATTCTGTGCACTGGCCACCCTCCATGCTTCCTCCAAGTAGTGTTCAACATTAATCAGCTGAGGGGGGTAACCAGCACGAGGTTTTCTTGCCCAGGTTTAACCTGATTCTGACTGTGATGGTGATGTCTGGGACAGTGTACGGTGAGATTACGTGAACAATGTTGGGCTGTTGCTTGCCAATTCAGAGTAAACCATGTTGCTATTGGTCTGATGTCACAGGTAGGCCAGACCTGGTAAGAACGGGAGATTTAGTGAACCAGATGGATTTTTTGATGGTGCTTTTGTGGTCATCATTAGACTAGCTGTTAATTCCAGATTCATTAATTGAATGTGCACAGAGTATTAATTTGAGCCTCTGGATTGCTAGTTGAGTGGCATTAACACTATGGATGCGATTTAATGAAAGTCCCACAGCAGGCACGTTTAGCCACATGTTTCCCAGTGCTCGCAGCACTGAAAAACACATGGCTGTAAAATGCCACCCATGTTAGATAAAGGGCCTCATGGAGGAATGTGCAGCCGAGGCCGCACATAACTCTGATTTGGGCATTGAGGAGCTCCGCTCACCAGAAGTCTTCAGCGCAGTGAGAGATTGGGACTCCATTTTTAAATGGCCTCCCAATCTGAGTCCCCCTGGCAGTGCCATACTACCACTCAAGTGGCACTGCCAAGGTTCCCCAGTGGCACCAGCAGTGCCAGGGTACCACCCTGCCCAAAGTGCATGCAGCTGGGGGCCACTGATCCCCTGGGAGACCCCACGAATGCCGTTCCGCCGGGTCCCTGTTTGTGGAGAGGCGCGGGAGATTGATCCCACTCCCCGGGCAATTCTGGAATCTGCACATTGAAGTGAGACAAGCTATCTCGCTTCATTTAATATTTGCTAAAAAGTCATCCCGTGGGATTTACATTGCAACGCCTCGCGAGATTGTATTAAATTCTATCTCGCAAGGTGTTGTGAACAGGGTCTGTCGCTCCCGCTGTGCTGCGGTGAGCTGGTTTTCTGGTGAAGTATGGCCTTTCGACCACGCCCATTGCTACTGCCTTCCCGCCTGCCCTCTGAAATTGGCCTACCAAGCCACTTAGTTCAATGGCCAACTATAGGCGGGCAACAGTGCAATTCCGGTGATGGCGGGTGGGAGACGGCTGCACAATGGAGGGCTCCCGTTCAGGAACGGCATTTTCGGGGCTTTCAGCCCGGTCCCAGGGTCCACCGAGGTGGCAAAAGCAGGAAGAAACAGTGAAGGCACAGTGAAGAAAAATGTCGAGGGTGAGCAAAAAAACATCCGTAAAGAAAACAGCTGAAGGTCCGTCGGAGTGGAAAGGTCACCGCGGGGCCACCAAGGAAAATGGAGGCTGGAGCACCAGGGGAGGCCGCATTGCTTACGGCTGAAGAAATAACTACGGTGATGGCTGCGGAATTCGAAAGGCAGTTTACAAGATGCATGGAGACAATGAGGAAGGAGATGAGAGAGGTTTTGAGTGCGCCGGTGATGGCGGTGGCGAGCGCAGTGGCGGAGGTGCGAGAGCAAGGGGAGGTGCTGAAGGAAGTGGAGGAGACATTATTGCAGCACGGTGATCAACTTGCCTCGATGGGGCAGGAGATGCGGAAGGTGATGGACATTAACAAGGATCTGCGATTGAAAAATGGAAGACCTGGAAAACAGATCCAGGCGACAGAATTTGAGGATTGTGGGGCTGCCCGAAGGAGTTGAAGGACCGAGGCCGACTGAGTATTTTGCTGCGATGCTGGCGAAATGATTGGGGGAGGGGGAGGATCCCTCCCGATATGAACTGGATCGGGCTCATCGGTCATGGAGGACTGTACCAATGAGTGAGCCGCCAAGGGCAGTGACTCTGTGCTTCCGTAGGTACAGTGTAAAGGAGAAGGTCCTGAGCTGGGTGGTGCAGTGGGCTGGAGCTGGTATACGTCTATACCAGGACTTATCGGTGGAGCTGGCGAGGAGGTGGGCTGCCTTCAACCGGGTGAAGAGGGCACTGTACATTAGCAAGGTGCGGTGCGGCATTGTATATCCAGCGAAGCTGAGGGTGACTTACAAGCTCAGGGACTTTTATTTTGGAACGGCGGAAGCAGCGGAGGAGTTTGCGAAGGCAGAAGGACTGTGGCAGAACTGAGAAATTCAGAAATGGCCATGTGCCGATGTGACCTCATGACTGACTGTATTTTCTTTTTTTGTTTCACTGCGTGCGGGTGTATGGGCTAAAGGAGCCAATGTTGTATATATTTGGGCAAGGGAAGTGATGGGACTTTCACTCGAAATGAGGGCACTTTGGGGTGTAGGAGGATATGCGGGGTTTGTGTGATAAAAGGGGATTTCTGGGCTTTCCTAGGTTTGGGCAAGGGGGAAAAGGACCCGGGTGGGGGCCTCCACGCTGGCCGGTTTAAGCCGGCCAGTGAACTGGAGTGAGGTGGGGGGGAGGGGCTGCGGCCATCGGAGCCTGGCAGAACGGGGTCCGAGTGGTCTAGCTGGGGTGGAAAGTTGGGGGGAGGAGTTTTACAAGAGGCAGTGGACAGGAGGAGTTGGAGACTGGGGTGGGGGGGTGTACAAGAGTATCATGTACGGTACTCTTTCAGAGGTTGGATGGCGTTGAGTGTAGTGGGGGACGAGGAGTGGACTCCATAGATCAATGGTGACCATGGGCGGTCCCGGACTCCTTTTTCTTTTTCTCTTTTGTTTTTTGTTGCTACCGTGGGAGGGTTTGTTTTATTGGATGCATATATTGACAGGTGGGCCGTTGTTTGGGGTGGTGGGAGGATGGGATCGTTGGTGTTGTTAAGGGGATTGATTTTGTATTTGTTACCGTTTACTGTTATGTGGGTGGGGTGTAAATCTTTAAGGAAAATGTGAAAATGGAGAATAAAAACATTTATAAAAAAAAAAAAACTATAGGTGGGCAACAAATGCTGCTCTTGCAGCAAGTTCCACGTCCCATGAAATAATAAATGAATCCTCAAAAATGTCATAGAATTTTAGAATTTTACAGTGCCGAAGGAGGCCATTCGGCCCATCGAGTCTGCACCGGCTCTTGGAAAGAGCACCCTACCCAAGGTCAACACTTCCACCCTATCCCCATAACCCAGTAACCCCACCCAACACTAAAGGGCGATTTTGGACACTAAGGGCAATTTATCATGGCCAATCCACCTAACCTGCACATCTTTGGACTGTGGGAGGAAACCGGATCACCCGGAGGAAACCCACGCACACACTGGGAGGATGTGCAGACTCTGCACAGACAGTGACCCAAGCTGGAATCTAACCTGGGACCCTGGAGCTGTGAAGCAATTGTGCTATCCACAATGCTACCGTGCTGCCCTAAATGTTCTGAATCCACTTGAATTTTTATGTGCAAAATCCTCATAGCAATTACCATTGTTTTCTGGAGATGGTCTGCTTATAGCTCTTGTTCTCATTGTGGAACAGGCTGTCTGAATTTATGTTCTTTTATAAAATGTCTATCAAGATTTATTATATATTCACTACAAAATAGACTACTCTGTGGGGACAGGGAGGTAAGCATTTCCTTCCTTCCATTATTCAACATATCTCCTTCCTTGACTCTAATCACAAGGCAGTTTCACCCCAGAAGGAGCAACAACTTTTTTGGTTTTATCTTTCAGAGCTCAAGAAGCATCCTCTCTTCCTGGATATGGACTGGGACAATCTGCCGAATTGCCCTATGCCCTTTGTACCACAGCCAGATGATGAAACGGATACAACATACTTTGAAGCTAGAAATAATGCTCAAAATCTCATAATTTCGGGATTCAGTTTGTAGCACCTGCAATTTGCTGAACCTAAACACCGTAAGGGAGGGTAGGGAAAATGCATTAATTTGTATGTAGTAGTAATATTAGACTCATGAATACATACCTACAGAATCTGGTGCCAGTAAAGGCTATCGTTTTTTGTTACTTTTTACCATATTCAAGATTGCCGTCTCCATTTCCAGCTTTAAATTATGTTTCTGAATGGAGGCACATTGATTCTTAGCAGAAAAGGAGATGATGCAGAAAGAAAATTGGGATCTCTGAGCTGTTTTCCTGTTCCACCTTGTCCAGGTTGGACCACCTTGTCCAGGTTGGAGGGCACTGGAAGGCCACCATCCTTGGCTGCACTTACTGAACGGCTCCAGTGAATGAAGTGATACCTCCCTGAAAATTCAATTAGTTGGTAGAACATTTACAGTGCCTTGTGATAGGTGAATTTAATAAGCTGAAACACTTTCCAAATTTTCAATTGAAGTCATAGTATCTAGATCATTGCACATTTTTCAAACACCTGACAGCTAATATTTGACTCCATTTTGTGAACATTCAACTTCTGGGCCAGAATTCTCCAGTGGTTCGCTGACAACTGGATTCCAAGGTCCCACCAACAATGCACCCCCGCTTGCGGGTTTCCCGGCAGCGTCAGGTGGCTTCAGTGGGAATTCCTATTGACAGCGGTGGGAGCAGAGAATCCCGCCATCCGTGAAGGGTGCACTGCCAAGGAACATATAGCTTGGAGGCCAGAGAATCCAGTCTCTGAAAAGGTGTATTTTGGAAAAGTCACCTGTGTAGCAGACTGCCTGATGTATTTTAACTCTTTGAAACTACATTTTAAGTATTTGATATGACTGTCTTTGCTGCACGTTACAAACATTACTTGGGAATCTTACATTATGCTTCCACAGTTGCGAACGTATTTCTTTACTTAGTTGCAATGATCATGGGATTCATTTTTGCCATTTAAATGTTGTACCAGGCTATGATGCTTTCATCCTTTGCACCTTTTAGTTCCTTGTCCTCCTTGGGATTTTCCTTGACTGTATTCTGTGAAATTTCCAGTTTTCACTGATTTGGACAATAGATTTTGTGACAAACTAGGCTGAACCAAAAGTCCTGCAGACTATTCCTAAAATGAATATTCCCCTCTCTCAATAAAGTGCACTTTATATTTACAGTTACTAGCCCAAGTGGACAACAAAATACTGCAGTGGTTTTAATCACTGGTCATGTAGCTGGTTTTAATTTTGCTTGTTTAATACTAAGTCCTAATACTTTGATGGTCCTATTTTTTGGTATATTTTTGATTTTTTTTCACTTTGGTATCTCTGCCAGAATGGAAATGTGTGTCACTATTACTGGTTGTGGTCTCTTATTAGCAACCAGTATGAAGGTAGAGAAAGAATGCAGTTAACTGTCTCATGCTTCAGCTGGCTTGAGGTCTCTGAATTTAAGAGGAAGGCTATAAATTTCTGTTCTCCAGTTACTGCATTGTTTGGCATGACAACCTGTCTTAACTCTTTTGATACAAATCAAAAGTGATTTATAAATGTGTATCCTTGAATGTTTCTCTTGTCCTATTTTATTAATTCAGAATTTGCAGATTAGCCACTGCCTTCTCTAGTGATGCGCTTTTTGCTAATAGCTTCCAGACCTGCGCATCAACAAAGATCGACTCTTACACTTTGTTTTGTGACAGACTTACCTGTATAATTTTCTGTGCAAAGTACAATGGTGACTTTAATAAAAAAATCTTTCCTTTATGGATGGTTTGGTGTTTTAAATTTCTACAAACTATATAAGCGTATCTCCTGATCGTTGTGCTTTGAATTTGATAAGCTTTCCATACGTAGATTTTGTAGCTACAGCGTGTAGAATTCTCTGCTGTACAGCATGTAATGAATTAATTGCGTTTTAGAGCATTAACAATCAGGCATAATGAAATGTAACATACAGCTGAAGGAAGGAAATTAGATCATTGTCCTTAAAGAATATCAGAGGAAAAGATTAAATATTTTTGAGATCGTCAGTGACTTTTCTGATTCTTGATATGTACATTTATATATGTTCTATATAAGCTACAAGATGTGCTACCGTAGGTTTATACTATTTGCAGATTGCATTTAACGGGTATCAATTCATGCACTACTGTGATCTAGAAGTAGCAGTGTTTACAGGAACATGATAGATAATGAAATAAATGGAACCTCAGGAGAGACGGGAAAAACTGGGATTGTTCTCCTGAGACTGAGAAGGTTAATGAGAGATTTAATAGAGATGCTCAAAATTATAGAGAGACAGCACAGCTATAATGAGCTGTATACTCTCTGCTTCATGAAGTTATGATTCTTCCACCCCCCCCCCCCCCCCCCCCAACAGTTGAAACAAGTATTTATTCATAAATGCCTGTAATTCCAAAACTTTCCTTGCCATTTAACATTCCCATTTATCATTCCAAGAAGGAAGAATTTCAGCAATATAACTACCAGTCTTTAAGTGTAGCTGAGGTGTACCATTACGTTAGTATGATTCTTTTGTAATAAATTTATGATTTTGCAATCTTACAAGTTCATCGGATATAGGAATAGAATTAGGCCATTCAGCCCATTGAGTCCGCACCACCATTTGGTCACTGCTGATCTCACCCTCTCTCGTATGACAATTTTCTCATCCCAGGATATCATGCAGTTCCAAGGCACTAGACACCTTCCAGTATTTCATCAAGTAGACATTGTCTGGAATTGAGTGGCAGTAGGAGCATTATGGCAAGTCTGCATATATGTATTTCCAGCAGACCTTGCTGGATAGTGATCAGGACTTGGAGGGAAACTTGGCTGATTCTTGTTCATTCCTTCTCTTCACTACCTAAAATTAACCAACACAGCAGAGACCAGAAAGAAAACCAGTGACTTTCCTGGTCTGCGAATCTATTGCTTGCTGGAGCTGTTGCCTGTTATTTTGTCTGTTTAATAAAGCTTGTTTTTAATAGCTTAAGAGAAAATTTTAAAGTACAACTGAAATTTGAGTAAAGTTTTAATATACTACGTTATGTGCCTGTTCTTTGGTGTACTTTAACAGCTGGCCCTTTTTTTCAATACACACATTGGGAAAGGTAAATATTCTTTATTCTTTCATAGGTGTTGCTAGCATAGCCAGAATTTGGTGGCCATCCTTATTGAGCAGCTAGGCCATTTCAGAAGACAGCTAACAGTCAACCACATTGGTGTGGGCCTGGAGTCACATGCAGGCCACACCAGTAAGGATAGCAAATTGTGAACCAGATGGGTTTTTATTTAAAAAATGATATTTTCATGATCCACCAGTACTGAGGCTAGCTTTGAACTCCAAATGTATTAATTTAATTTAAACTGCTGAAAAAAAAGTGCTGTCAAAGTTTAGCTTGCACTCATCAGGACCGACATAAAAATACCATATTTCAAACAGAACAATAATATATATTGCATGAGAAAAGCGGTTATTTTGGACAGTGAAGAGAGAAACCAATTGAAACCCTCTAATTCTTCTGTCCGTCTTCGTGTGGTTTAATTTAGATGAAGCTACGCTATATCCCCAAACTCTGGCTTGTGCCTGGTCAGACTTTACAAAATCACTAGCAGCTAAATTCCATGGATTTCTAAACCAGGAGCATTATTTATTCATGCGCACCTTTCCTGGAAAGATTTATCACCACTTTATACACACAAGAAAGAATCACTAAAAGAAAGGAATTTCACTTCAATAACTATCAAAACCAAATCGAATAGTAACAACTTCCTGTGTTTGTCTAAGTCTAGTGAGAGGGGAAGCTTGTCCACTGTCGAGTTGAAGATCAGATGAGCTGAATCTAGGATTTTGTGGCATTTCTTCAGGATTAGAAATGCACAGCAGGTAGTGTAGACAGACCAGATTCCTTTTCTAGGCAAACTCTGAATCAGTCAAAACAGGTGACCTGTGGCAGCCATCTTAAAGATCAACTGTGGCCCTTTTAAAGAGGGAAGTAATTCATGTCAGCTTGGTTGGAGAATGGACATGGGTGAGGCATTGCCTTGGAAATGTAGGAGTGAACAGTTGTCTCCCATTCATTAGTATGACATGTTCTTTCTGCTAGCAGAGTACAGGGCCCTGTGTAAGAGATTCGCACTGCAAGCCCAACTAACAATCTTAATTGGGTGTTAGTATAATTCTTAACACATTCAGAATTGTTCAGCAAATGCTATCCAATCTTGGAACAACTCTAAAGTTAGGCATTATATCCTGAGTTTACGAGCACAGGCTGTTTGTATATGGTCAGTGCTCTGCCTGATGTGTACAACCAAAGGGACGTGCGATTCACACTGCACATGCAAAAGATCTGTAACACGATCATAATGTGCATATTTCCAACAAGGCTGATAAGCTTGCTATATTTGAATCTGCTGCAGCATCTATTTCCATACACACCTTCAAAATGAAACAGTCAAACTAGTTTCCTGTTCTCAACTTGAGAAAGTGGAGAAACCCACAACTATCTCACGCCTACCTTCATTGATCAATATATGCATTTGGATTCCTACAGCTTCATGTACTATAAAATTGGCCTCATCAGCAACTTTGCAATAGGACCCGAGCCATTTTTCCTCGCCATGCAAGCTTGATGTCAAAATAGAGCACATTAAGGCTATCCTGTGGGATAATAGTAACTGATCAAATCATTGCTTTCTGTATATTACATATTCATGAATAGACCTAACACTGCCACTTTCATTCCTGAAACGTGCCCAGTTCACAAAGGTATCTCAAATTTGAGCAGCAAAGCCTGCTGTTTAATATTTCTAATGTGTAGTAGCAACAGATGTGTATTCTCCACGAAGCAGCTTGTGCTTGTAAAACTCAGGAAATTAGAATTATTCCACAATTGGATCACACTTGCTTGTGTATGTAGGCCATATGTCCAATGCAACAGGCAAAGCACTGTCTGTTCCCAACCAGCCCATGCTTGTAAAACTCAGAATATTGGGGGCGATTCTCCGAGCCCCGCGCCAGGCTGGAGACCGGCGCGCGATTCTCCGAGGTGCAGAGAATCGGCGCCATTTGCGCCAGCACAGCGGCGGCTGCTGGAATCGGCAGGGCCACCGATTCTCCGGCACGGATGGGCCGAGCGCCCTCTCCGTCGCGACAGAGTCCCGCCGGCGCCATTCAGCCCTGGTCGCTGCCTGCGGGAACGCTCGGGGGGGGGGGGGGGGAACACACACCTCTGAAGGGGGTCTGGCCCACCGATCGGCGGGTCGGCCTCTGTTGGCGGGCCTCCTTTCCTCCGCCGGCAATGTTATAGCCCTGCGCGATTGTTGTGCAGGGCGGCCTGGGGGAGGACGGCCACTGCGCAAGCACTAGTTGGCGCCTGCCCAACTGTGCCTGCGCAGGACCCAAGGCGCCGTGTCTTTTACACGCCGCCGGGTCTCCGACTGTGCGCCGAGGCCCCGCCCCTGCAAATCGCGCCACGCCCCTGCCAGCCCCACGGAGGCCCCAGAATAGGGGTCTGGGAACGGGCACCGACGCCGGAGTAAAACACTGGTTTTTACTCCGCCGTCGGCACTTAGACTCTCGTTGGGAGAATCCCGCCCATGGTGTCCAACTGATTCCACGACTAGATAGCACTTTACTAAACAATCCTGATTGTGCTAAAAATGGCACTAACAACCAATTTAATATGATCAGTCAGGATTGCAAATTCCTCATTTATGCTTACTAGAACCTACGATGGCAGAGCCCTGTACTCCGAAAGCAGAAATGAATTGAATGAAATGAAATCGCTTATTGTCACAAATGAAATGAAAATGGCTTATTGTCACGAGTAGGCTTCAAATGAAGTTACTGTGAAAAGCCCCTCGTCGCCACATTCCGGCGCCTGTTCGGGGAGGCTGGTATGGGAATTGAACCGTGCTGCTGGCCTGCCTAAATCTATGTCCAGACATTGCACTTTCAAGTAAATGCTTGGGAGACAACCGTTTCCTGGTGTGTTCTCCATGGCAATGCCTCAACCAATCATCACCCCTTTTCGCATACAATAAATTATTACTCCTTTACCATCTGATAAGAATCTATTCTTCATTTCCATGTATCACTCTCTGCCCACATTCTACTTACCCATCCTACTTTGTTAAATCATCCACCATCAGATTTTGCTGGACTACATTAAGCATTATTGAGTTATTCCAGCAAAGGATTTCACATTATTCAAAAGTCACTCAGGATGATTCTAGTTTCATATCACCACAAAACCTGTTAAACATGCCTCCCGTACCTCTACCTTCAATATGTAAGGAGGTCTTGTGTTTTTTTTGTCTCAAAGATTGAAACCATTCAGTTGCATATAATTACTTGCATCCTGGAACTTCCGGTGACGGCGGGCGGGAGGCAGCTGCACATTGGAGGGCTCCCGTTCGGAAACGGCATTTTCGGGGTTTAACGCCGGTCCCAGGGGCAATGGAGGTGGCAAAAGCAGGGAGAAGGCACAGTGAAGGGAAATGTCGAAAATAAGTTTAAAAAAACGGCCGTGAAAAAAGCGGCTGAAAGTCCGTCGGAGTGGAAAGGTCACCGCGGGGATGGCAAGAAAAGTGGAGGATGGGGCAGCAGGGGAGGCCGCATTGCCCACGGCTGAAGAAATGACTAAGATGCTGACCTTGGAACTCAAAAGGCAGTTCATAAAAAACATGGAGGCGATGAGGAAGGAGATTGAACAGTATTGAAAGTGCTGGTGGAGATTGCCCCAGTGAGGGTGGCGGTATTGTGCGCAGTGGCGGAGGTGCGGGAGCAAGGTGAGGCGCTAGGGGAAGAGACATTATTGCAGCACAGTGATCAATTTACCTCGATGGGGAAGGAGATGCGGAAGGTGATAGAGATCAACAAGGGTCTGTGAGCCAAAGTGGACGACTTGGAAAACAGATCCAGGCGACAGAATCTGAGGATTGTGGGTCTGCCCAAAGGAGTGGAAGGCCCGAGCCTGACTGGGTATTTTGCCACGATGTTGGCGAAGCTATTGGGGGAGGGGGATGATACCTCCCAATATGAACTAGATCGGGCTCATCGGTCGTGGAAGCCTGTACTAAAGGAAAGTGAGCCGCCAAGAGTAGTGACTGTGTATTCGTAGGTACAGTGTGAAGGAGAAGGTCCTGTGCTGGGCAAAGCAGAAGTGGGTGGTGCAGTGGGCTGGAGCTGGTATATGCATATATCAGGACTTTACGGTGGAGGAGGAGGGCTGCCTTCAGCTGGGTGAAGAAGGCACTGTACACCAGTAAGGTGCAGTGCGGCATAGTATACCCAGCGAAGTTGAGGGTGACCTATAAATCCAAGGACTTTTATTTTGGGACGGAGGAGTTTGCGAAGGCAGAAGGACTGTGGCTAAATTGAGAAATGGTCATGTACCAATGTAGCCTCATGTAACTGTATTTTTTCACTGCGTGCTGGTGTATGTGCAAAATGAGCCAACATATATATTTGGACAAGGGAAGAGATGGGACTTTCACTTGCAATGATGGTTCTTTGGGGCTTGGGTGTGTATGCGGGGTTTGTGTGCTAAAGGGGATTTCTTGCTTTTCCTGGGGCCGGACAAGGGGGAAAGAGACCTGGGCGGGGGTCTCCACGCTGGCCGGTTTAAGCCGGGCAGTAAACGGGAGTGAGGTGGTGGGAGGGGCTGCGGCTATCGGAGTCCGGCAGATCAGGTTCCGATGAGTCTAGCCGGGGTGGAAAGTTGGGGGGAAGGAACAGAGGTTGGGGGGGGGGGGGGGGGGGGGGGTAAGGAACAGAGGTTGGGGGGGGGAGTTTTATAAGAGGAAGTGGAGGGGAGGGGGGGGGTTACAATTCATGGGTGTCATTTACGGTACTCTCTCTGGGATTGGATAGCTTTGAATGTTAGGGGGAGGGGGGTGGACTCTATAGGTCAATGGTGACCACAGGAGATTCCTGATTCCTTTTTCTTTTTTTTTTCCTTTGTTTTTCCCACCGTGGGAGGGTTTGTTTTATTTGATGCTTATACTGTCAGGTGGGCCATTGTTTGGGGGGTGGGAGGATGGAATCGTTGTTATTGATAAGGGGATTGACTTTGTATTTGTTACCGTTTACTGCTTGTTGGTGGCTGTAAATTCTGAAGAAAATGTGAAAATGGAGAATAAAAATATTTTACAGAAAAAAAATTACTTGCCTCCCTTCATGCAACCCAAATCCATCAGAACAAAACATCTCCAAATGTTCCCTGCTGCCTTAGATGTTGAGTTACATCATTCTCTAAATTATGTCCCATTTCCTGCAATGTTCTCACCTTGTCTATGAGATCCACTTCCTGATCCTATTCCAAGCAAATTGTTGACAAATCAACTTCTCTCCCTGGAACCCATATTAGCAGACTTTTGAAATTGTGCTCTTCATGTATCATTTCCCCCCCCACTTTCCCGCAATCCGCCCTATTCACCCACCATAACCTTTAAATCTGGTTAAAACCCATCTTCCAAAATAAACCTACACTGAATCCTGCCTGTCCTTGCAAAGCACTGTCTCAATTACAACATCCTTTTCCTATCAAGGCCGTCAAAGTGTTAACACATCTAAATCTGTGCCCACCTTTCCCACAATTCCACATGTAAATCCCTCTAATCGCCCATGGTATTGAAACAGTTGTCATCAAGGTTACAAATGACATTGCCCAAGAGTATCCAAAACCTTCAATACTGTTGAAATTAATCTAAAAATAAAATTGGGATCAAATAAAATAAGAGGAATTGAGAAGGGCAACTGTCTAAAGGGGTATTTAATATGCAAATCGGGGCCCCGCAAGGCTGCGTACTTAGCCCCCTACTGTACTCCCTGTTCACACACGACTGCATGGCAAAATTTGGCTCCAAGTCCATCTACAAGTTTGCTGACGATACGACTATAGTGGGCCGAATCTCGAATAACGACGAGTCAGAATACAGGGGGGGAGATCGAGAACCTAGTGGAGTGGTGCAGCGACAACAATCTATCCCTCAATGCCAGCAAAACTAAAGAGCTGGTCATTGTCTTCAGGAAGCAAAGTACTGTACACACCCCTGTCAGCATTAATGGGGCCGAGGTGGAGATGGATGGCAGCTTCAAATTCCTAGGGGTGCACATCTCCAAAAATCTGTCCTGGTCCACCCATGTCGGTGCTGCTACCAAGAAAGCACAACAGCGCCTATACTTCCTCAAGAAACTAAGGAAATTCGGCATGTCCACATTAGCTCTTACCAACTTTTACGACGCACCACAGAAAGCATCCTATCGGGTTGCATCACAGCCTGGTATGGCAACTGCTCGGCCCAAGACCGCAAGAAACTTCAGAGTCGTGAACACAGCCCAGTCCATCACACGAACCTGCCTCCCATTCATTGACTCCATCTACGCCTCCTGCTGCCTTGGGAAAGTGGGCAGCATAATCAAAGACCCCTCCCACCCAGCTTACTCACTCTTCCAACTTCTTCCATCGGGCAGGAGATACAAAAGTCTGAGAACATGCACGAACACACTCCAAGTCAGCTTCTTCCCCGCTGTTACCAGACTCCTAAATGACTGACCTCATTAACACTACACCCCTGCATGCTTCACCCGATGCTAGTGTTTATGTAGTTACATTGTGTACCTTGAGTTGCCCTATTGTGTATTTCTTTTCTTTTATTTTCATGTACTTAATGATCTGTTGAGCTGCACGCAGAAAAATACATTTCATGTACCTCGGTACACGTGACAACAAACAAAATCCAATCCAAATTAACATACCAGTGAGAAAAGCAAGTGTTTATAATAATCTTTATTGTCACAAGTAGGCTTAAATTGCAATGAAGTTACTGTGAAAAGTCCCTAGTCGCCACATTCCGGTGCCTTTTCGGTACACAGAGGGAGAATTCAGAATGTCCAAATCACCTAACAGCACGTCTTTTGGGACTTGTGGGAGGAAACCGGAGCACCCGGAGGAAACCCATGCAAACACAGGGAGAACGTGCAGACTTCGCCCAGACAGTGACCCAGCCGGGAATTGAACCTGGGACCCTGGCGCTATGAAGCCACAGTGCTAACCACTGTGCTACCGTGCTACCTATGTGAGTGGGGGAAACAATGGGGTATAGAAGAGGTGACTTAAAAGTGGTGAAGTAAGGGAATTGGTACTTACATGCTTGAAAACTGGGTCTACAGGGTGGGTAACATCAAAGGGACAGAATTGCTCCTACCATCATATGCACTGATGAACAGCTATGTGTCAAATTTGGAAGGGAAAGAATTATATATCCATAGCACAATAACTGGAGAAAGGGACACAGTAGATACATCCACGCGCATTGCTGCAGAAAACAGTCCCCTGAAAACAAGATATTGCTAAAAGCAGCGGTTAAAATCCAAAATTCGACTTAGAAAATGTTGCCATTCCTGAAACTGAAGATGGTTTTCCCAAACGTGAACAAATAACTGGTGAGATAATTATCTGCTGGAATTAGTTCATGGAGTTATAGAACAATAATAATCTTTATTAGTGTCACAAGTAGGCTTACATTAACACTGCAATAATGTTTGTGTGAAAATCCCCCAGTTGCCACACTCCGGCACCTGTTCAGGTACACTGAGGGAGAATTCAGAATGTCCAATTCACCTAACGACTCGTCTTTCGGGACTTGTGGGAAGAAGCCGGAGCACCCGGAGGAAACCCACGCAGACACGGGGAGAATGTGCAGACTCCGCAGACAGTGACCCAAGCCTGGAATCGAACCTGTGCCCATGAAGCTGTGAAGCAACAGTGCTAGCCACTATGCTACCGTGCCATTGCTTGGGGACAAAGGGGGTGACTTCATGTAATACTGTGTGTGAATAGCCATCAATGTAATTAAGTGTACTGTTGTAGTGTATTACAGTCCTTATGTATTTTTCTTTTAAGTTAATAAATGTTCTTTATTAATTGATCACAAAATAATTGACCGATTCCTCCCTGGTTCACATCTTTTTCTCATGTACCAAATTGAAAATATACACCACTTATATTCTCTGAATACTACAAAGTGAAAAGGTATTGAGAGGCTACACAATTGGATTTCTTCTAAACATGATAAACCTAAGTTGCAGAACTGAAGCCCATGCAAAAACACTCTTCTGAAGTCACTACGGATAATATGATGTACCACCAGCAAGGATATAGTCTCTGATACATAGCACCCCTCCACCCTTTGTACAACAGACCCTCTTATGCATTATTTCTTTACATACATACAACTTAATAAGATAGTTTCTCAGATGGAGGTTTAGTCCTTTTGCGTTGTACTCAACGTTTTGGAACCTGGCTACTCGAGATTTTGGAATTGTCCTCTTTTCTTTCAGTAGGTGTTACTTCTTAGGAAGTTACTCCAGTGTCCCTCACTATAGGTATTGGAAAGTCCTCAGAAAGAGAATCTGAACTTGTCTGCTTTGTCTCGGTTCAGAAGTATCACTGGTTACATTTTCCAATGAAAATACTTGAGAAGTTTTAGCGATTTCACTTTGTGGAGCTCGTGCTTGGTCAGTATGATGTTGCCAAATTCTTTCATCATCTGTCTGTACAGTGTATGATATTGGACCTGATAACAGCAGGTACCCATTTCTCATCGGTAATGTAGCTCGTTAGCACTCACACTCTGTGAAAGAATACTCACTTTTTAGTTTTTCTCCCTCCTGGCAATCTGCTTGTTGTTGTTTGAAAATCTCTTCAGTATCAGATGGTATCAAAAGATCAAACTGTTTATATAATATAGAATCCTTACAGGGCAGGAAGCCATTCGGCCATCGTGTCTATGCCAACCCTCTGTGCACCCGACTAATGCTCACTCGCCCACCCTTTCCCTGTAACCCCATAACCGCACCTAACCTTTTGGACAGTATGGGCAATTTAGCATCTAACGTGCACATTTTTGTACTGTGGGAGGAAACCGGAGCACCCAGAAGAAACTCACGCAGACATGGGGAGAACGTACAGACTCTGCACAGACATTGACCCAAGCTGGGAATCGAACCCGGGTCCCTGGCACTGTGACGTGACAGTGCTAACCACTGTGCTACCATTCCGTCAGTTCCTTTGGAACAGCAGTATCGCTGATGAACTCTGTTGTGTGTGCAGTATTCTGGTAATACATTAACAATTTGTTTACTAGGGCGACACGGTGGGTGTAGTGGTTAGCACTGCTGCCTACGGTGCTGAGGACCCGGGTTCGATCCCGGCCCAGGGTCATTGTCTGTGTGGAATTTGCACCTTCTCCCCGTGTCTGCGTGGGTCTCACCCCCACAACCCAAAGATGTGCACGGTAGGTGCTAAATTGCCCCTTAATCGGAAAAAAAATAATTGGGTACTCTAAATTTATTTATTTAGTAATTTGTTTACTCTTCTTGCCAATGTACCTTGGTCGTTTGGTGCCGTGATGGAATGTTCAAGCGACTACGTATCATTCAGCCAGTCTGTTTGTTGCAAGGTGGGACAGAGCTGACTTTGTGCTGTATAACATTTCCTTTTAAATAGTCTTCGAACTCAGTAGTATAATGATCTTTCTTAGTGTCACAAGTAGCCGTACATGTGGGAGGCTTTCAAGTGTCAGTTGAAAGGAATACAGGACAGGCATGTTCCTGTGAGGAAGAAAGATAAATACGGCAATTTTCGGGAACCTTGGATGACGAGTGATATTGTAGGCCTCGTCAAAAAGAAAAAGGAGGCATTTGTCAGGGCTAAAAGGCTGGGAACAGACGAAGCCTGTGTGGCATATAAGGAAAGTAGGAAGGAACTTAAGCAAGGAGTCAGGAGGGCTAGAAGGGGTCATGAAAAGTCATTGGCAAATAGGGTTAAGGAAAATCCCAAGGCTTTTTACACGTACATAAAAAGCAAGAGGGTAGCCAGGGAAAGGGTTGGCCCACTGAAGGATAGGCAAGGGAATCTATGTGTGGAGCCAGAGGAAATGGGCGAGGTACTAAATGAATACTTTGCATCAGTATTCACCAAAGAGAAGGAATTGGTAGATGTTGAGTCTGGAGAAGGGGGTGTAGATAGCCTGGGTCACATTGTCATCCAAAAAGACGAGGTGTTGGGTGTATTAAAAAATATTAAGGTAGATAAGTCCCCAGGGCCTGATGGGATCTACCCCAGAATACTGAAGGAGGCTGGAGAGGAAATTGCTGAGGCCTTGACAGAAATCTTTGGATCCTCGCTGTCTTCAGGGGATGTCCCGGAGGACTGGAGAATAGCCAATGTTGTTCCTCTGTTTAAGAAGGGTAGCAAGGATAATCCCGGGAACTACAGGCCGGTGAGCCTTACTTCAGTGGTAGGGAAATTACTGGAGAGAATTCTTCGAGACAGGATCTACTCCCATTTGGAAGCAAATGGACGTATTAGTGAGAGGCAGCACGGTTTTGTGAAGGGGAGGTCATGTCTCACTAACTTGATAGAGTTTTTCGAGGAGGTCACTAAGATGATTGATGCAGGTAGGGCAGTAGATGTTGTCTATATGGACTTCAGTAAGGCCTTTGACAAGGTCCCTCATGGTAGACTAGTACAAAAGGTGAAGTCACACGGGATCAGGGGTGAACTGGCAAGGTGGATACAGAACTGGCTAGGCCATAGAAGGCAGAGGGTAGCAATGGAGGGATGCTTTTCTAATTGGAGGGCTGTGACCAGTGGTGTTCCACAGGGATCAGTGCTGGGACCTTTGCTCTTTGTAGTATATATAAATGATTTGGAGGAAAATGTAACTGGTCTGATTAGTAAGTTTGCAGACGACACAAAGGTTGGTGGAATTGCGGATAGCGATGAGGACTGTCTGAGGATACAGCAGGATTTAGATTGTCTGGAGACTTGGGCGGAGAGATGGCAGATGGAGTTTAATCCGGACAAATGTGAGGTAATGCATTTTGGAAGGGCTAATGCAGGTAGGGAATATACAGTGAATGGTAGAACCCTCAAGAGTATTGAAAGTCAAAGAGATCTAGGAGTACAGGTCCACAGGTCATTGAAAGGGGCAACACAGGTGGAGAAGGTAGTCAAGAAGGCATACGGCATGCTTGCCTTCATTGGCCGGGGCATTGAGTATAAGAATTGGCAAGTCATGTTGCAGCTGTATAGAACCTTAGTTAGGCCACACTTGGAGTATAGTGTTCAATTCTGGTCGCCACACTACCAGAAGGATGTGGAGGCTTTAGAGAGGGTGCAGAAGAGATTTACCAGAATGTTGCCTGGTATGGAGGGCATAAGCTATGAGGAGCGATTGAATAAACTTGGTTTGTTCTCACTGGAACGAAGGAGGTTGAGGGGAGACCTGATAGAGGTATACAAAATTATGAGGGGCATAGACAGAGTGGATAGTCAGAGGCTTTTCCCCAGGGTAGAGGGGTCAATTACTAGGGGGCATAGGTTTAAGGTGAGAGGGGCAAGGTTTAGAGTAGATGTACGAGGCAAGTTTTTTACGCAGAGGGTAGTGGGTGCCTGGAACTCACTACCGGAGGAGGTAGTGGAAGCAGGGACGATAGGGACATTTAAGGGGCATCTTGACAAATATATGAATAGGATGGGAATAGAAGGATACGGACCCAGGAAGTGTAGAAGATTGTAGTTTAGTCGGGCAGTATGGTCGGCACGGGCTTGGAGGGCCGAAGGGCCTGTTCCTGTGCTGTACATTTCTTTGTTTGTTCTTTATTAACACTGCAATGAAGTTACTGTGAAAAAATGCTAATCTCCACACTGTCATAATATACACCAGTATATCATGGTGCAGGCACACACTGATGGACACACAGTGGGACCAATCAACATACACAACACCGCAGCCAATCACCAGTGAGAGCACACGCACTATAAAAACGGGATATCAGAGTTCCCGCTCATTCGAGTAGCAGCTAGCTAGGAGCACAGAGCTCACAACCTGCAACACAGACATTCACCATGTGCTGAGTGCATCAACTGGTTAGGACAAGGCAAAGGTCTTTAGTTAAAGCTGGTATCGTATTTACCCACAGTTCAAGTATGTTTAAATAGTTAACCTTTTAATAAAATAGTGTTGCACTACCTCAAGTGTTGGTGACCTGTATGTGATCCAGAACACCCAACACATCATGATACCAGGAGTGGTTGCATACTAGCACTTCTTAGACCTACCTGCAAGTGATCTGCCTTCCGCCAGCATTCCGTCATTCTGCAACATGGACAACATCAGCCCGCCCCCGCCGCTCCGCATCGCCGGCAACCTCGGGGCCAACTGGAAGATTTTCAAACAGCGCTTCCAGCTCTACCTCGAAGCCACGGACAGGGAGGGCGCTTCGGACACGAGAAAGATTGCTCTTCTCCTCTCCACGGCCGGGGACCATGCCATCCATATTTTCAACTCTTTCACCTTTGCAGATGACAAAGACAAGATGAAGTTCAAGGCGGTTCTCCTCAAATTTGACACTCACTGCAGCGTAGAGGTGAATGAAAGTTTTGAACACTACGTGTTCCAGCAGCGTTTGCAGGGTAAGGACGAACCTTTCCAATCCTTTCTAACTCACCTCCGCATCCTTGCGCAATCTTGCAGCTATGGGCCCACCTCCGACTCCATGATACGCGACCAGATTGTTTTCGGTGTTCAGCCGGACCCCCTACGTCAGCATCTCCTCAAAGTAAAGCAACTCACCCGAGTGACCACCATCGAGACCTGTGTCCTACATGAAAATGCCACCAGTCGGTACTCCCATATACAAGCGGCTGAAACGGCGCAGCAAGGTCACCACGATGCGGAACGGGTCCAAGTGATTGAACACCTCCAGGGCCTCAGCCTGGATGAGGGCGGCCATTTCGCGCACTCCTGCGCTTGTACGCACCAAACAAGGGGACGGCGACATGGAGGATCATAATGCGCAGGCGTGCACCACGCAGGACCGCATCGCGCATGCGCGGTGGTGCAGCGAACGTGCTGACGTCACGACGTGCGGCAACTGTGACTCTGCCCATTTAAAGCGGCAATGCCTCGCAAAATTTCGACAATGCCTACGATGTGGAAGACTTGGCCACTATGCTGCCTGCTGTCGAGCAGCTCAGCCTTCCAATTCATATCGCTTCAGCCAGCCTCGCAGGAATGTTCGGGCAATTCAACCCACGGTCACCGAGTCCGATTCCGACCTCCCGCACAGCAGTGACACCGAGGACCCGAAGGCGCCTTTTCGAGTCGGTGTCGTAACAAAAAGCAGGCTGTCCCCGAAGCAAAGACACCAGCCGTTGTCGGTATACAGCATCGATCCAGACGATGAGTGGTGTGCCACCCTGACGGTCAACCGGTCCCAAATACGATTCCGCCTGGACACTGGTGCCTCCGCCAATCTCATGGCGTGGTCTGCTTTCCAAAGCCTTTGTGTCAAACCAACCATTCTCCCATCGGCCTGCCAGCTATTGGACTACAATGGCAACATCATTCCTGCTACCGGCTCATGCCAACTCGAAGTGACGCACAAGTCACGAAAAGCCATCCTTCCTTTCGAGATCGTGGGCTCCTCGAAGGACTCTCTGCTTGGCGCAGAGGCGTGCAAGCTGCTAAACCTCGTTCAAGGAGTTCACTCTCTCTCTCCTGATGACACGTCTGCCTTCCAGGATGCTGACTTCAGGGCGCAACTCAACGCCATCATCGACCAGCACCACGACGTCTTCGAAGGCATGGGCACGCTCCCATATACGTACAAGATCATACTCAAAACAGAACGCCACGCCTGTGGTGCATGCACCTCGCAGAGTCCCAGCATCCCTCAAGGACCACCTCAAGCAGCAGCTGCAGGACCTCCAAGACCAAGGAGTGATCTCCAGAGTTACGGAACCAACCGACTGGGTCAGTTCCATGGTGTGCGTAAAGAAGCCTTCCGGCAAGCTCAGAATCTGCATTGATCCAAAGGATCTGAATCGCAACATAATGAGGGAGCATTACCCAATCCCCAAGCGTGAAGAGATCACATGCGAGATGGCTTGGGCCAAGCTCTTCACCAAACTTGACGCCTCGAAAGGATTCTGGCAAATTCAACTAGACAGATCCAGCAGGAAACGGTGTACCTTTAACACCCCTTTTGGCAGATATTGTTACAACAGGATGCCGTTTGGGATCATATCGGCTTCAGAAGTATTCCACAGGATCATGGAACAAATGATGGAAGGCATTGAAGGTGTTCGCGTCTATGTTGATGACACCACCCCGCAGGAGCATATCAGTCGCCTCCAGCGCGTGTTCAAACGCACGGGAGTAGGGCCTACGCCTCAACAGAGTCAAATGCTCCTTCGGCCAGACGGAACTCAAGTTCCTAGGGAACCACATCTCCCAGTTGGGTGTGCGGCCGGATGCGGACAAGGTGGCTGCCATCACAGCCATGAAAAAGCCAGAGGACAAGAAGGCGGTCCTCCGATTTCTGGGCATGGTCAACTTCCTAGGGAAGTTCATCCCTAACCTTGCCTCTCATACCACAGCTCTCAGGAACCTGGTCAGGAAGATGACAGACTTCCAATGGCTTCCTGCCCACGAGCGCGAATGGAGAGAACTCAAAACCAGACTTACCACGGCCCCGGTATTGGCCTTTTTTGATCCAGCGAAAAAGGCAAACATTTTGACCGATGCCAGCCAATCTGGCATTGGGGCTGTGCTCCTGCAATGCAATGAGGCCTCATCATGGGCCCCCGTTGCATATGCGTCATGCGCTATGACCCCCACGGAACAGCGCTACGCGCAGATAGAAAAGGAGTGCCTGGGCCTGTTGACCGGTGTCGTCAAATTTCATGATTATGTGTACGGCCTTCCCCAATTCACCGTCAAGACCGACCATTGCCCGCTGGTCAATATAATACAAAAAGACTTGAACGACATTACGCCTCGCCTCCAGCGCATTCTGCTCAAACTCCGGCGATAAGACTTTCAGCTCGTATACATCCCGGGCAAAGACTTGATCATAGCCGACGCTCTGTCCAGGGCAGTCAACACCCCGTGTGACCCAGCGGGATTCGTCTGCCAGGTTGACGCCCATGTGGCCTTCGTGGCCTCCAATCTACCGGCCACGGATGAACGCCTCGTCCAAATTCGCCGCGAGACTGCGGCTGACCCCCTGCTACAGAGTGTCATGCGCCACCTAACAGACGGGTGGCTCAAGGGTCAATGCCCGCAGTTCTACAACATCAGAGATGATCTGGCGGTAGTCGATGGTGTCCTCCTGAAGCTGGACCGCATTGTTATCCCGCACAGCATGCGCCAGCTCGTCTTGGAACAGCTACACGAGGGCCAGCTTGGCATGGAGAAGTGCCGCCGACGGGCCCGAGAGGCAGTGTACTGGCTCGGCATCAATGACGACATCGCCAACACAGTGCTCAACTGCCCCACCTGTCAGCGGTTCCAGCCGGCCCAACCACGTGAGACCCTACAGCCCCATGAGTTGGTCACGTCTTCTTGGTCCAAGGTCGGCATCGACCTGTTCCATGCGCTGGGCAGGGACTATGTTCTGATTGTAGACTATTTTTCAAATTACCCGGAGGTGGTATGTTTGCACGACACCACATAGTCTGCAGTCATCCGTGCCTGTAAGGACACCTTTGCTCGTCACGGCATCCCACTCACTGTGATGTCGGACAATGGCCCTTGCTTCGCAAGCCAGGAATGGTCCAACTTTGCCAGGAGGTCCAACTTTGTGCATGTGACATCCAGTCCCCTGTACCCCCAATCCAATGGCAAAGCGGAGAAGGGCGTCCACATAGTCAAACGGCTCCTCTGCAAGGCTGCCGATGCGGGATCCGACTTCTACCTCGCCCTGCTGGCCTATCGCTCGGCCCCACTGTCCACTGGCCTGTCGCCAGCCCAGGTGCTCATGGGTCGCACCCTCAGGACGACGGTGCCGTCCATTCACGTCCCAGACCTCGACCACGTTCCGGTCCTTCAACGAATGCAACTGTCTCGTGCGCAGCACAAGGCGGCTCATGACGCCCATGCAGCTGATCTCCCTGCTCTGGCTCCAGATGACAATGTCCGCATCCATCTTCCGGATGGTGACTGGTCTGCAACTGCTGTGGTTCTTCAGCAGGTGCCTCCCCGCTCGTTCCTGGTTCGTCTGCCGGATGGTTCCATTCTGTATCGTAATCGGCATGCTCTTCATCTCGTTCCGCGCTCGCTACGTGATCCTCCGCCCCGTGCCACACCCTCCTGTTGTCCCTGACCTGGACTACGCAGAGATTCCGGTTACTCTGCATCCTCCTCACTCTGACGCAGTCCAGCCCGCTCCTCAGCTGGTGGCTTCTGACTCACCCTTGAGGCGGTCAACCAGAATTCGTCGCCCACCTCAGAGACTTGATTTGTGAACTTTGCACTAATGGACTCACTGGTCTGTTCTGTTCTTCCGTTTAATCGTTCAAGTGGTTTGTATATAGTGTTCATCTCGTTATTTGTGTGACACACTGTTTTTTTCTGCACCAGGCACCTTCCCATGTAAATAGCTTAGTTTTATGTACATAGTCCTATAAATATTTCACACACACATAGTCAGGAACATTCAACACACTATTTATTGTCACGCAGGCACATTTTTTTATATAAATGGGGGGATGTCATAATATACACCAGTATATTATGGTGCAGACACACACACACACACACACACACTGATGGACACACAGTGGGACTAATCAACATACACAACACCGCAGCCAACCACCAGTGAGAGCACACGCACTATAAAGACAGGGGACAGGAGAGTTCCCGCTCATTCGAGTAGCAGCTAGCTAGGAGCACAGAGCTCACAACCTGCAACACAGACATTCACCATGTGCTGAGTGCATCAACTGGTTAGGACAAGGCAAAGGTCTTTAGTTAAAGCTGGTATCGTATTTACCCACAGTTCAAGTATGTTTAAATAGTTAACCTGTTAATAAAATAGTATTGCACTATTTCAAGTGTTGGTGACCTGTATGTGATCCAGAACACCCAACACATCACACACTCAGGCACTTCTTCAGGTACACTGAGGGAGAATTCAGAATATCCAATTCACCAAACAAGCACGTCTTTCAGGACTTGTGGGAGAAAAACGGAGCACCCGGAGGAAGTAAACTGAGTACCATTGCCACTGACCTGCTCCAGTGCACCAAATAAAAGCAAATTACTGCAGATGGTGGAATCTGAAACCAAAAAAGAAAATGCTGGAAAATCTCAGCAGATCTGGCAGCATCTGTAAGGAGAGAAAAGCACTAACGTTGAGTCCAGATGACCCTTTGTCAAAGCTAAAAAGCATATGGGAGATGTTTGTACTGTAGGGTAAAGGAATGAAAGATGAGTCATAGCCACAGAAACCAAGGGAAGAGAGTGGTAATGGCATTCCCCAGAGAGAATAAAAGGTGTGAACAGCCAAACAGCAGAGAAACTAAAATCAGAGAGTGAGCTGTGACAGATGCAGATGTGGGGGTGGGCGGTGGGGAGGTGAGGAGAAGAGTGGTCATGGGTGGGAGAGAGATAAAATGAGAAAAAGGGGGGATAAATAGGGGGAAAGAATATATATATATATATATATATATATATATATATATATATAGAGAGAGAGAGAGAGAGAGAGAGAGAGACAATAGAACGATACAGCGCAGTACAGGCCCTTCGGCCCACGATGTTGCACCGAAACAAAAGCCATCTAACCTACACTATACCATTATCATCCATATGCTGATCCAAAAAACTTTTAAATGCCCTCAATGTTGGCGAGTTCACTACTGTAGCAGGTAGGGCATTCCACGGCCTCACCACTCTTTGCGTAAAGAACCTACCTCTGACCTCTGTCCTATATCTATTACCCCTCAGTTTAAAGCTATGTCCCCTCATGCTAGCCATTTCCATCCGCGGGAGAAGGCTCTCACTGTCCACCCTATCTAACCCCCTGATCATTTTGTATGCCTCTATTAAGTCTCCTCTTAACCTTCTTCTCTCCAACGAAAACAACCTCAAGTCCTTCAGCCTTTCCTCATAAGATTTTCCCTCCATACCAGGCAACATCCTGGTAAATCTCCTCTGCACCCGCTCCAAAGCTTCCACGTCCTTCCTATAATGCGGTGACCAGAACTGTACGCAAAACTCCAAATGCGGCCGTACCAGAGTTTTGTACAGCTGCAACATGACCTCATGACTCCGGAACTCAATCCCTCTACCAATAAAGGCCAACACTCCATAGGCCTTCTTCACAACCCTATCAACCTGGGTGGCAACTTTCAGGGATCTATGTACATGGACACCTAGATCCCTCTGCTCATCCACACTTCCAAGAACTTTACCATTAGCCAAATATTCCGCATTCCTGTTATTCCTTCCAAAGTGAATCACCTCACACTTCTCTACATTAAACTCCATTTGCCACCTCTCAGCCCAGCTCTGCAGCTTATCTATGTCCCTCTGTAACCTGCTACATCCTTCCGAACTGTCGACAACACCACCGACTTTAGTGTCGTCTGCAAATTTACTCACCCACCCTTCTGCGCCCTCCTCTAGGTCATTGATAAAAATGACAAACAGCAACGGCCCCAGAACAGATCCTTGTGGTACGCCACTTGTAACTGAACTCCATTCTGAACATTTCCCATCAACCACCACCCTCTGTCTTCTTTCAGCTAGCCAATTTCTGATCCACATCTCTTTTTTTTTTTAATAAATATTTTATTGAAAATTTTTGGTCAACCAACACAGTACATTGTGCAACCTTTACACAACATTATAACAACACAGATAACAATGACCTATTTTATATAAACAAAAAACAAAAAATAAATAAATATTAAATAACAAAAATGAAAACTAGCCCTAATTGGCAACTGTCTTGTCACAAGCTACACCCCCCCCCCGCCCACCCCCCCCCCCCCCCCCCCCCATCCCTCCCCCCCCCCCCCCCCCCATTCCTGGGCTGCTGCTGCTGCCTTCTTTTTTTTCCCCCATCTATCTATCCGCAAGATATTCGACGAACGGTTGCCACCGCCTGGTGAACCCTTGAGCCGACACCCTTAGGACGAACTTAATCCGCTCTAGCTTTATGAACCCCGCCATGTCATTTATCCAGGTCTCCACCCCCGGGGGCTTGGCTTCTTTCCACATTAACAATATCCTGCGCCGGGCTACTAGGGACGCAAAGGCCAAAACATCGGCCTCTCTTGCCTCCTGCACTCCCGGCTCTTGTGCAACCCCAAATATAGCCAACCCCCAGCTTGGTTCGACCCGGACTCCTACTACTTTTGAAAGCGCCTTTGTCACCCCCATCCAAAACCCCTGTAGTGCTGGGCATGACCAAAACATATGGGTATGATTCGCTGGGCTTCTCGAGCACCTCGCACACCTATCCTCCACCCCAAAAAATTTACTGAGCCGTGCTCCAGTCATATGCGCCCTGTGTAATACCTTAAACTGAATCAGGCTTAGCCTGGCACACGAGGACGACGAGTTTACCCTGCTTAGGGCATCTGCCCACAGCCCCTCCTCGATCTCCACCCCTAGCTCTTCTTCCCATTTCCCTTTTAGTTCATCCACCATAGTCTCCCCTTCGTCCCTCATTTCCCTATATATATCTGACACTTTACCATCCCCCACCCATTTCTTTGAGATCACTCTGTCCTGCACCTCTTGTGTCGGGAGCTGTGGAAATTCCCTCACCTGTTGCCTTGCAAAAGCCCTCAATTGCATATACCTGAATGCGTTCCCTTGGGGCAACCCATATTTCTCGGTCAGCGCTCCCAGACTCGCGAACTTCCCATCCACAAATAGATCTTTCAGTTGCGTTATTCCTGCTCTTTGCCACATTCCATATCCCCCATCCATTCCCCCCGGGGCAAACCTATGGTTGTTTCTTATCGGGGACCCCCCCATTGCTCCAGTCTTTCCCCTATGTCGTCTCCACTGTCCCCAAATCTTCAGTGTAGCTACCACCACCGGACTTGTGGTGTAGTTCCTCGGTGAGAACGGCAATGGGGCTGTCACCATCGCCTGCAGGCTAGTCCCCCTACAGGACGCCCTCTCTAGTCTCTTCCACGCCGCTCCCTCTTCCTCTCCCATCCACTTACTCACCATTGAAATATTAGCGGCCCAATAGTACTCACTTAGGCTCGGTAGTGCCAGCCCCCCCCTATCCCTACTACGCTGGAAGAATCCCTTCCTCACTCTCGGAGTCTTCCCGGCCCAAACAAAACCCATGATGCTCTTTTCTATCCTTTTAAAAAAGCCTTTGTGATCACCACCGGGAGGCACTGAAACACAAAGAGGAATCTCGGGAGGACCACCATCTTAACCGCCTGCACCCTCCCTGCCATTGACAGGGCTACCATAGCCCATCTCTTGAAATCATCCTCCATCTGTTCCACCAACCGCGTTAAATTTAGCCTGTGCAATGTGCCCCAATTCTTAGCTATCTGGATCCCCAGGTAACGAAAGTCTCTTGTTACCTTCCTCAACGGTAGGTCCTCTATTTCTCTACTCTGCTCCCCTGGATGCACCACAAACAGCTCACTCTTCCCCATGTTCAATTTATACCCTGAGAAATCCCCAAACTCCCCAAGTATCCGCATTATTTCTGGCATCCCCTCCGCCGGATCCGCCACATATAGTAGCAAGTCATCCGCATACAAAGATACCCGGTGTTCTTCTCCTCCCCTAAGTACTCCCCTCCATCTCTTGGAACCCCTCAGCGCTATCGCCAGGGGCTCAATCGCCAGTGCAAACAGTAATGGGGACAGAGGACATCCCTGCCTTGTCCCTCTATGGAGCCGAAAATATGCCGATCCCCGTCCATTCGTGACCACACTCGCCACTGGGGCCCTATACAATAGCTGCACCCATCTAACATACCCCTCTCCAAAACCAAATCTCCTCAACACCTCCCACAGATAATCCCATTCCACTCTATCAAATGCTTTCTCGGCATCCATCGCCACTACTATCTCCGTTTCACCCTCTGGTGGGGCCATCATCATTACCCCTAACAGCCTCCGTATATTCGTGTTCAGCTGTCTCCCCTTCACAAACCCAGTTTGGTCTTCGTGAACCACCCCCGGGACACATTCCTCTATTCTCGTTGCCATTACCTTGGCCAGGACCTTGGCATCCACATTTAGGAGGGAAATTGGTCTGTAGGACCCGCATTGTAGCGGGTCCTTTTCCTTCTTTAAGAGAAGCGATATCGTTGCTTCAGACATAGTCGGGGGCAGTTGTCCCCTTTCCTTTGCCTCGTTAAAGGTCCTCGTCAGTACCCGGGGCGAGCAAGTCCAAATATTTTCTGTAGAATTCAACTGGGAATCCGTCCGGTCCCGGGGCCTTTCCCGTCTGCATATTCCTAATTCCTTTCACCACTTCTTCTACCTCGATCTGTGCTCCCAGCCCCACCCTTTCCTGCTCTTTCACCTTGGGAATTTCCAGCCGATCCAAAAAGTCCATCATTCTCTCCCTCCCATCTGGGGGTTGAGCTTCATATAATTTTTTATAAAATGTCTTGAACACTTCATTCACTCTCTCCGCCCCCCGTTCCATCTCTCCTTCCTCGTCCCTCACTCCCCCTATTTCCCTCGCTGCTCCCCTTTTCCTCAATTGGTGTGCCTGCAATCTGCTCGCCTTCTCCCCATATTCATACTGTACACCCTGCGCCTTCCTCCATTGTGCCTCTGCAGTGCCTGTAGTCAGCAAGTCAAATTCTACATGCAGCCTTTGCCTTTCCCTGTACAATCCCTCCTCCGGTGCTTCCGCATATTGTCTGTCCACCCTCAAAAGTTCTTGCAGCAACCGCTCCCGTTCCTTACTCTCCAGCTTCCCTTTATGTGCCCTTATTGATATCAGCTCCCCCCTAACCACCGCCTTCAACGCCTCCCAGACCACTCCCACCTGGACCTCCCCATTGTCATTGAGTTCCAAGTACTTTTCAATACATCCCCTCACCCTTAGACACACCCCCTCATCCGCCATTAGTCCCATGTCCATTCTCCAGGGTGGGCGCCCTCCTGCTTCCTCCCCTATCTCCAAGTCCACCCAGTGTGGGGCATGATCTGAGATGGCTATAGCCGTATATTCCGTTCCCCTCACCTTCGGGATCAATGCCCTACCCAGCACAAAAAAGTCTATGCGCGAATAGACTTTATGGACATAGGAGAAAAACGAGAACTCCTTACTCCTAGGTCTACTGAATCTCCACGGGTCCACACCTCCCATCTGCTCCATAAAATCTTTCAGCACCTTGGCTGCTGCCGGCCTCCTACCAGTCCTGGACTTCGACCTATCCAGCCCTGGTTCCAACACCGTGTTAAAGTCTCCCCCCATTATCAGCTTTCCCGTCTCTAGGTCCGGAATGCGTCCTAGCATTCGCCTCATAAAATTGGCATCATCCCAGTTCGGGGCATACACGTTTACCAAAACCACCATCTCTCCCTGTAGTTTGCCACTCACCATCACGTATCTGCCCCCGTTATCCACCACTATAGTCTTTGCCTCGAACATTACCCGCTTCCCCACTAATATAGCCACCCCCCTGTTTTTCGCATCCAGCCCCGAATGAAACACCTGCCCCACCCATCCTTTGCGCAGCCTAACCTGGTCTATCAGTTTCAGGTGCGTTTCCTGTAACATAACCACATCTGCTTTAAGTTTCTTAAGGTGTGCGAGTACCCGTGCCCTCTTTATCGGCCCGTTGAGCCCTCTCACGTTCCATGTGATCAGCCGAGTTGGGGGGCTTCCCACCCCCCCCCCTTGCCGATTAGCCATCATCTTTTTCCAGCTTCTCACCCAGTTCCCACGCAGCTGTATCTCCCCCAGGCGGTGCCCCCCCGCCCATCCTCTCCCGTACCCACTCCCCCCTTTCCCCAGCAGCAGCAACCCAGTAATTCCCCCCTCCCACCCCCCCCGCTAGACCCCCCGCTAGCGTAATTACTCCCCCCATGTTGCTCCCAGAAGTCAGCAAACTCTGGCTGACCTCGGCTTCCCCCCGTGACCACGGCTCGCACCGTGCGACGCCCCCTCCTTCCTGCTTCTCTATTCCCGCCATAATTATCATAGCGCGGGAACCAAGCCCGCGCTTCTCCCTTGGCCCCGCCCCCCATAGCCAACGCCCCATCTCCTCTCCCTTCCCACCTCCCCCCATCACCACCTGTGGGAGAAAGAAAAGTTACCATACCGCAGGATTAGAACATAAAACCCCTCTTCGCCCCCCACATTCGCCCCACCACTTTGTCCAAACGTTCTTTTTTAATAATCCACTCATTCCAATTTTTCTTCTACAATAAAAGTCCACGCTTCATCCGCCGTCTCAAAGTAGTGGTGCCTCCCTTGATATGTGACCCACAGTCTTGCCGGTTGCAGCATTCCAAATTTTATCTTCCTTTTATGAAGCACCGCCTTGGCCCGATTAAAGCTCGCCCTCCTTCTCGCCACCTCCGCACTCCAGTCTTGATATACGCGGATCACCGCGTTCTCCCATTTACTGCACCGAGTTTTCTTCGCCCATCTAAGGACCATTTCTCTATCCTTGAAACGGAGGAATCTCACCACAATGGCTCTGGGAGTTTCTCCTGCTCTCGATCCTCGCGCCATAACTCGGTACGCTCCCTCCACCTCCAACGGACCCGCCGGGGCCTCCGCTCCCATTAACGAGTGCAGCATCGTGCTCACATATGCCCCGACGTCCGCCCCCTCCACACCTTCAGGAAGACCAAGAATCCTCAGGTTGTTCCTCCTTGCGCTGTTTTCCAGTGCCTCCAACCTCTCCACACATCGTTTCTGATGTGCCTCCTGTATCTCCGTCTTCACCACCAGGCCCTGTATATCATCCTCATTCTCGGCTGCCTTCGCCTTCACGACCCGAAGCTCCTGCTCCTGGGTCTTTTGTTCCTCCTTTAGCCCTTCGATCGCCTGTAGTATCGGGGCCAACAGCTCTTTCTTCATTTCCTTTTTTATCTCCTCCACGCAGCATTTCAAGAACTCTTGTTGTTCAGGGCCCCATATGAAACTGCCACCTTCCGACGCCATCTTGGTTTTAGCTTGCCTTCCTTGCCGCTGTTCCAAAGGATCCGCTGCAATCCGGCCACTTTCCTCTCCTTTTTCCATCCGTGTCCAGGGGGAATACCCTTCTGGTTTACCGCACGGTGATTTTAGCCGTTAAAATTGCCGTTGGGGCTCCTATCAAGAGCCCAAAAGTCCGTTCCACCGGGAGCTGCCGATACGTGCGACTTAGCTGGTCATCGCCGCACCCGGAAGTCTGATCCACATCTCTAAATCACCCTCAATCCCCAGCCTCCGTATTTTCTGCAATAGCCTACCGTGGGGAACCTTATCAAACGCTTTGCTGAAATCCATATACACCACATCAACTGCTCTACCCTCGTCTACCTGTTCAGTCACCTTCTCAAAGAACTCGATAAGGTTTGTGAGGCATGACCTACCCTTCACAAAGCCATGCTGACTATCCCTGATCATATTATTCCTATCTAGATGATTATAAATCTTGTCTCTTATAATCCCCTCCAAGACTTTACCCACAACAGACATGAGGTTCACCAGTCTATAGTTGCCGGGGTTGTCTCTACTCCCCTTTTTGAACAAAGGGACCACATTTGCTATCCTCCAGTCCTCTGGCACTATTCCTGTAGCCAATGATGACATAAAAATCAAAGCCAAAGGCCCAGCAATCTCTTCCCTGGCTTCCCAGAGAATCCTAGGATAAATCCCATCAGGCCCCGGGGACTTGTCTATTTTCAGCCTGTCCAGAATTGCCAACACCTCTTCCCTACGTACCTCAATGCCATCTATTCTAAAAGCCTGGGTCTCAGCATTCTCCTCCACAACATTATCTTTTTCCTGAGTGAATACTGACGAAAAATATTCATTTTGTATCTCGCCTATCTCTTCAGACTCCACACACAACTTCCCATCCCTGTCCTTGACTGGCCCTACTCTTACCCTAGTCATTCTTTTATTCCTGACATACCTATAGAAAGCTTTTGGGTTTTCCTTGATCCTACCTGCCAAATACTTCACATGTCCCCTCCTTGCTCGTCTTAGCTCTCTCTTTAGATCCTTCCTCGCTACCTTGTAACTATCAATCGCCCCAACTGAAACTTCACACCTCATCTTCACATAGGCCTCCTTCTTCCTCTTAACAAGAGATTCCACTTCTTTGGTAAACCACGGTTCCCTCGCTCGACGCCTTCCTCCCTGCCTGACCGGTACGTACTTATCAAGAACACGCAGTAGCTGTTCCTTGAACAAGCTCCACTTATCCAGTGTGCCCAACACTTGCAGCCTACTTCTCCAACCTATCCCCCCCAAGTCATGTCTAATGGCATCATAATTGCCCTTCCCCCAGCTATAACTCTTGCCCTGCGGTGTCTTCTTATCCCTTTACATCACTAACGTAAACGTCACCGAATGGTGGTCACTGTCCCCAAAGTGCTCTCCTACCTCCAAATCCAACACCTGGCCTGGTTCATTACCCAAAACCAAATCCAAAGTGGCCTCGCCTCTTGTTGGCCTGTCAACATAGTGTGTCAGGAAACCCTCCTGCACACATTGTACAAAAAACGACCCATCTAATGTACTCGAACTATATCTTTTCCAGTCAATATTTGGAAAGTTAAAGTCTCCCATAATAACTACCCTGTTACTTTCGCTCTTATCCAGGATCATCTTCGCCATCCTTTCCTCTACATCCCTAGAACTATTTGTAGGCCTACAGAAAACTCCCAACAGGGTGACCTCTCCTTTCCTGTTTCTAACCTCAGCCCATACTACCTCGGAAGAAGAGTCCCCATCTAGCATCCTCTCCGCCACCGTAATACTGCTCTTGACTAGCAGCGCCACACCACCCCCTCTTTTGCCTCCTTTTCTGAGCTTACTAAAACACCTAAACCCCGGAACCTGCAACATCCATTCCTGTCCCTGCTCTATCCATGTCTCCGAAATGGCCACAACATCGAAGTCCCAGGTACCAACCCATGCTGCCAGTTCCCCAACCTTATTTCGTATACTCCTGGCATTGAAGTAGACACACTTCAAACCACCTAACTGAACACTGGCCCCCTCCTGCGAAGTCAAATCTGTGCTCCTGACCTCCATACTCTCCTTCTCCCGTACCCTAAAACTACAATCCAGGTTCCCATGGCCCTGCTGCATTAGTTTAAACCCCCCCAAAGAGCACTAACAAATCTCCGCCCCAGGATATTTGTGCCCCTCAGGTTCAGATGTAGACCATCCTGTCTGTAGAGGTCCCACCTTCCCCAGAAAGAGCCCCAGTTATCCAGAAATCTGAATCCCTCCCACCTGCACCATCCCTGTAGCCATGTGTTTAATTGCTCTCTCTCCCTCTTCCTCATCTCATTATCATGTGGCACGGGCAACAACCCAGAGATAACAACTCTGTTTGTTCTCGTTCTGAGCTTCCATCGTAGCTCCCTGAAAGCCTGCCTGACATCCTTGTCCCCTTTCCTACCTATGTTGTTAGTGCCAATGTGGACCACGACTTGGGGCTGCTCCCCCTCCCCCTTAAGGACCCGGAAAACACGATCCGAGACATCACGTACCCTTGCACCTGGGAGGCAACATACCAAACGTGAGTCTCTCTCGTTCCCACAAAATCTCCTATCTGTGCCCCTGACTATCGAGTCCCCAATTACTAATGCTCTGCTCCTCTCCCCCTTCCCTTCTGAGCAACAGGGACAGACTCCGTGCCAGAGGCCTGTACCCCATGGCTTACCCCTGGTAAGTCCCCCCCCCACAAGTATCCAAACCGGTATACTTGTTACTCAGGGGAACGACCGCAGGGGATCCCTGCACTGACTGCTTCTTCCCAGTCCCTCTTACAGTTACCCATCTATCTCCAATCTTTGGTGTAACTAATTCCCTGAAGCTGCTATCTATGACCCTCTCTGCCTCCCGAATGATCCGAAGTTCATCCAACTCCAGCTCCAGTTCCCTAACTCGGTCTTGGAGGAGCTGGAGATGGCTGCACTTCCTGCAGGTAAAATCAGCAGGGACACTAACGGCATCCCTCACCTCAAACATCCTGCAGGAGGAACATTGCACTCCCTTCCCTGCCATCCCTCTAACTTCCAACCAAGATCTGGCTAATAAATACATTTAAAAAAAAAAGAAAAAATAATAATATAATATGGCACTTACCTCACACCAATGGGTTTTATTATTAGGTTAGAGGAGGAGGGCGGGTGGGAGACACTACACGTGTAGTGTCTCGGTGTTTCCTCTGCACCAGAATTTTAGGGGGGGGGGGGGGGGTGGGGGGAGAGAAACTTCCCAGAAGTCCGCGGGTTGAACTTCCGGTTCGAACTTCCGGTTCCTGCCTTAAAAAAAAAAATTTAAATAAATAAAACAGCAAAGAAGAACAGAAACGGGACCAGGTAAGTGTTTCAAACTCAAATACTCACCCACCGGCAGTCCCCGCACGCCTCTCCCACCGAAACTCCAAGTGCTGCTCCTGCAAGGTAAGTGATTTTAAACTCAAATACTCAAATACAAGATGAAAATAAAAGGTAAATAAACAGTTCAAATGAAATGGAATGAAAACAAAGCGGCCGAGGTAGGGTAGAGCAAGTTGTTGAATTCGATGTTGACACCGGAAGGCTGGAGCGTGCCTAACCGGAAGATGAGATGTTGTTCCTCCAGTTTGCGTTGAGCTTCACTGGAACATTGCAGCAGGCCAAGGACAGACATGTGGGCATGGGAGCAGGATCTTGTGTTAAAATGGCAAGCAACGGGAAGGTCAGTGTACCAAATCTTGTGAATATTTCATCCTTCTCAATAGTTCTGTTGCTGTGGATTTCATAATTACTACTTCTGGTAATTTAGAGTGTGCAATCAAAATCACTGGGAACATGTGACCTTCCACTGGACCAGTGTAGTCTATGTGTTTCCTCTGCCATGGCTGTGGCGGCCATTCCCACGGATGTAATCGGTGCAGTGGAGTGTTTTGCACACGACTGACATTGCCCCACCTTCTCTTAGATTTAAGCATCTAATCCTGACCACCAAAAATATCTGTGTGCTAGTTCCTTCATCCTCACCACACCAGGATGTCCCTCCTGCAATTGGTCAAGAACTTCATTATGATGGCCTTTGCACTATGTTTATATTTGTATGTACACTGTTTCTACTGTTATTGTTAAAAAATCACAAATACCTCAATAAAATGTTTTATAAAAAAACCCACTTCATTCTGCAAGCGTGGAGGAATAATCACTCTCCCATAAATCCACTCTGGTCTTCCAGATCAAGTCTCGTGATGCAGGGCTTATGGTCTGGATTGTTACAATGTGCATCGGTCATCGTTCCTTTTTGGACCATGTCCATCACTGGATTGTTTTTTGTGTATCTGTGACCTTGAGGTGAAGTCATTATCCACACGTGAGAAATAAAGGAGTTGACAAAATGTTTTGCAGGTCCTTGCTGGACTTGTAACGGCAAATTTGACAAATCATCTGCATTTGCATGGTGCTCTGATTTACGATATTGTGCCGATAATATCAAAGACCATCTCTCTAACCTACTAGCTGCTCAAGAAGGAATACCTTCATACAGCCCAAAGATTGTTGTCAAGAGTTGATGATCCATCAAAAGAGTAAAATAACGTCCATAAAGGTAGTGGTGAAACTTTCTTACCCCAAAAATGATGCTCAATGCCTCTTTTTCTAGCTGAGTGTAATTAATTTCTGTGCTAGCAAGAGTTTGTGAAGTAAATACTATCGGTTGTTCCTTTCCTGAAGACATTATGTACAAGGCAACTGCACTAACCCTAAAGGTGATGCATTGCAAGCACGTTGTAACTTCAGCGTTGGATTGTCGTGAACCAATAGCTCTGATTTCTGTCAGGCATCTTTTACCACAATGCACTTTTGCATTCTTTTGACCAGTGTCATATCTGTTTGGCACATAACAAAGTGTGTAAAAGGTTTCAATCGTGTTGCTAAATTCGGAACAAATTTTGTATAATAATATTTTTTAAAATATATTTTAATTCAAGTTTTTAACATTTTAACATTCAAAACACCTAACATTACAAAGTAAAACCAACACAAAACCCCGCCCCCCCCGCCCCAACATCCTAATCTACCTCAACATTTCCCCTCCCCCAACACCCCAGGTAACCGGCTCCTTGAAATGTAGTACAAACACCCTGCTCTTGTGGAAGCCCTCACTAACCCTCTTAAAGCAAACTTTACCTTTTCCATATACAAGAACTCCATTAAATCCTTCAACCGTACTGAGGCATAAGACGGAGAGACTTACCTCCACCCCAATAGGACCCACCTGCAAGTGATCAATGAGGCGAAGGCTAAAATATCTGCTCCCACTCCAGTCTGCGAGCCCGACACCCAGAATATGGCCTCAGGGGACTAGGGTCTAAATCCACGTGCAAGATCGTCGACATGGTGTTGAAGAACGACCTCCAAAATTTCTCCAACAACTTCGGGCAGGACCAGAACATCTGTGCATGGTTGGCTGGGCCCCTCCCATATCCCTCACAAATATCTGTTGATTATTCTTTTGTCTACTATGTATGTACTGTGTACATTCCCTCGACCACAGAAAAATACTTTCACTGTACTTCAGTACGTGACAATAAATCAAATCAAATCATCCACCCCCTCAAGCTAGTTCATCCTCGCCTTCGTCAGGTGTGCTCTGTGTACTAGCTTTATCAATCCCAGCCTCGTGTATGATATTAAGGCATTCACCCTCCACAGCACCTCACACCACAGCCCCTCCTCCAGCTTCTCCTCCCACTTGGCCTTAACCCCTCCAGACACACCCTATCCTCCAAATTCCTCCCATAGATCACCAAGACAGCCGCCTTCCTCCGACTCCATCACCAACACCCCCTCCAGCAACGAGGAGGGCAGTGCCACATGCATATACATGGAAACTTCTCCCACAACTCCTCCAAACTTACAAACAGCCCTTCCAAGAACAAGTCCTTCATTTCCACCACCCCATCCTCCTTGCACCCCCAAAACCTAGCATAAGACATAGGAGCAGAATTAGGCTATTTGTCTCATCAATCCTGCTCCGCCATTCAATCATGGCTCATACAGCCAGCATCCATCCTCGCTGGCTCAAACCCATAGTTCCCTCGGATCGGCATCAACTTCAACCCCCTACCCCAACCTAACGTGCTGCTGAAATTACCTCCATATTGTCAGCATGGCCACCACCACTGGACTCCCCAAGTACTTCCCTGGGACAAATGGGAGCAACGCCGTTGCCTGTGCCCGCAACCCCGACCCCATACAAGAGCCTGCCTCCATCCCCACCCACAAAGCCTCTGTTTCCCTACTCCAACCCCACACCTTCTCAGCATTCACCGCCCAATAATTGTATTACAGGTTCGGAAGGGCCAACCGCCCCCCCCCCCCCCGACTGCCACCCTCTGTGAAGCACCATCCTCCTAATCCTTGCCACCTTCCCTGCCCAGGTAAACAACAAAACCAACCTATCCACCCCCATAGAAAACGATTTCGGCAAAAAGACCAGTAGGCACCAAAATAAAAATAAAAACTGCGGCAAGATATTCATCTTGACCACCTGGATCTGGCCAGCCAACGATAGGAGAAGGCTACCCCACCTCAGTAAATCCACCTTGACCCTTCCCATCAGAGTCATGAAGTTCAACTTACGGAGCCGAGCCAATCCTGAGCCACCAACTCTCCCAGATAGCTAAAGTGGATTGTTGCCACCCGAAATGGTAACCCCCCAACCCAACCCACCCTGACTCCGGCCTCCGGAGAAGACACCACAAAACACTCACTTTTTCCCAAATTTAACTTGCAGCCTGAAAAAGTTCCAAATCGCATATGCAGTCAGTCCCATTATATCCCCCATTGAAGAGCCCAGATTGGAGATATACAGCAACAGGTCATCAGCATACAGGGACACACTTTTTACCCGAAAACCTCAACGCTATGGCCAAGGCTCTATCGCCAGCGCAAACAGAGGGGGGACATGGGGCATCCCTGCCTAATTCCCCTATGCAACCGAAAGTACCCTGAATTCAACTCATTTGTGCGCACATACGCCATTGAATCCTTATACAACAATTTCACGCACGCCACAAACCTGGGCCCAATCCCAAACTTCTCCAGCAGCACAAACAAATAGCTCCACTCCACGTGGTCAAACTCCTTTTCCGCATCCAGCGCCTCCAACTTACCTCCGCCAGAGAAGACACCACATTCAACAGACACTGCAATTTTCTATTATAATCGATTAATCCCAGATAAGTACTCAATTGTGTCACATTTTGAGGATGTGATGCTTTTAAGATCGCTGTCATCTTGGCTCCTTGTGCAAGCCACCTCTATCAACATGACCAAAGTAATTTATGGATATCATAGAATCACAGAATTTAGTGCAGAAGGAGGCCCTTTGGCCCATCGAGTCTACCCCAGCCCCTGAAAGAGCATTTTACCTAAGCCCACACCTCCACCCTATCTCCGTAACCCAGCAACCTCACCTATTGGCCACTACAGGGCAATATAGCATGACTAATCCACCTAACCCGTACATCTTTGGACTATGGGAGGAAACTGGAGTACTCGGAGGAAGCCCTCGCAGACACAGGGTGAACGTGCAGACTCCACACAGACAGTGACCCAAGCCAGGAATCGAACCCAGGTCTCTGGCGCTGTGAAGCAACAGTGCTAACCACTGTGCTACCGTGCTGCCCCTCTTGACTCTTGAAAAAGTCTCACTTTTCCTTTTTAACTCTGAGATTATAGATTATGCAGAGCAGCTTCCAAGTTCTTCAAGTGTTCTTGTTCACTTGAATCGGTAATGAGAATGTCATCGAGATAACATAGCGCCATTTAGCCCTCTCAAAATTTGATCCATGGATCTCTGAAAAATAGCAGGAGCAGATGTTATTCCAGATGGAAATCTTCTGTAATGAAACACTTTTGTGCATCACAATGGTGAGTAGTCACATTCATTTTTAAATATGCCTGTCATAGATGTTTTATTGAATTTCTGTTCTCCTCTCCAGAAAGTCCAGTAAAGAAGTTTTCAATCCGCAGCAGTGGATCATTAACAGTTGTTTTAAAATCTCCACATGTTCTCATCGAGCCATCGTGTTTCAATACAGAAACGATTGGTGTTGCCCAATCATTTGTAGCAACTGGTTTGATGACTCTTGTTTGCACTAGCCTTTCTAGCTCTTTGACCAATGGTACAATTCTAGCTTTGAGACATTTTAGTATACTGTTTGGCTTGAGTTTGAGTTGAACCTCAACTCCTGTCATTGAGCCCAGTGAATCTTCAAACCCCTTTTTATATTTCTCCAGAAGTTGTTGTACGTCATTTTTTGAATCCACTAGCTGATTTGCTGATCCCCAGTTGAGTTTTTTTCCCAACCATGCTCTACCAAATAAACCAAAGAAACTCCCTCCGATAACGTGGAGAGGCAAATTCGCTGTTTGTCCACTTACTTCTACTTTTACCATAATATATCCTTTCAATGGTACAACCTAGTCTGTGCACATCCTTAGGATAACGTGATGATTTTAAAGTCAGATGCTCCAACCTCTGATTATAAATTGTCTCAGGTATCCATGATACAGCTGCACCTGTATCGACTTCCATTTTGACTTGGTTACCATCAGATTTTAGGAATGCCCAGAAACGTTGTGGTGGTTTAACCAGAGGGTCACCACACCTCAGGCGAGGTCTGAGAAGGTGGGGCCTTCATGAATAACCTCAGCCAGTACGGGAATGAACTTACGTTGCTGGCCTTGTTCTGTATCACAAACCAGCAGTCTCATCCAATGAGCTAAACTGGCCTCTAATCAAATAACATCCATCCCATTGAATATTCAGATTAGCTACGTCTATATATTTTAGAAATCATGAGAATTTTGAAAACTCGAACAAGCCTAGAAATTCTCAAAAGGCACTGCAGACAGAACATGACGGCCGCACACATGCACACACACACAAAATACTTTTTAGTTTATTCTCCCAATTTCAAATTTTAAAATAAATACAAAAAGAAACACTGAACATCCAGCAAAAAGATTTATTTGTGGCTCATATGATAAAAATATATCATATCTATCATGCTTAAAGCTATATTCTGCAAATTATTTTCATGCTTACAGTATTTGTTTCTTGAATCTGAGCCTGAGATTTTAGCAGAACTCTAAATATTCATAAAAGTGGTTGCAATAATAATGTGCTTCGATAAACTGAATCTTATAACTCATTTTAATTTAAAATTAGTATTAAATTGCTATTAGATAACCTATGAGATTTATCTTCTTCAGTTTGCAATTTTATTACAATGCAATTGAAAAAATATTGCACTTGCTTTTCTATAGTCTAATTTGTACAACTATTAACAGCATCGATATGATTAGACTTCACAGTTGACAATAATATATAAATGAAGTTACATGCACGTGAAAGGACATATTAATGTTGTATTGAATCTCAGTACATTAGTGTCTGGTTACATAATCTCAATTTTAGCCAATATTCCAGCAAAAATGTTGGGGATAAAGCATCTTCTATATCTACTATATATGGCTTGTTGCTAAACAATAAACTACAAAAAAATAAAGATGAAAATATTCATCTAATAGGTCATCCAAAGGAACTGGTCATTGGGTCAAAGCACTCCATTCAATTGGAACAATCCAGTGGGGGTATTACTATATGCTCAGTGCGTGCACGTAAACTTCATTGTATAACCTTTGTATAACGAACTATATAAAGGAAAGTATGTGCCAAATTGCTTTGCAAGCAATCTTTAAGCGATGACACTATTTTGCCAACAAAGGCAGCAGCCAATGTGTGCACAGCAAGATCCCACAAACAGCAACTGAGTCAATGACCTGTCAAGCCATTTTGCTAACGTTAGTCAAGTGGGAATGTTGGCTGGGACAACAGGAGGACTCAAGTGCTCTTCAAAAGGTCTTGCAATGAAAAAACAAAATCATTGGTTCATTGCGACCCTGCTGGCGAGGAATTTGGCCAAAGAAGTGTAAGGTGCAACATTTTATTGACTGATTTCTAGCTAAAACACTAGAAATTATCAAGTGTTTTACATTTTTCTAATGTTTAGAATTTCCCACTTTCCATCCAAAATCAATTTTAGCTATATCACAAGCAGCTAAACAGATTTACATTCAGTAAGATGACAGTGTTACATACATTTTTAAAAATCAGAACAATATAACTTAAAGATAATTATTAAATTCATCCAGAATTAATATAATTATTTGGCTCAAGTATCAGTAATGTCATAGTATTTAGTTATGTACAGTGTACATTCGTGGTAGCATTATTGCAAAATGCACATAATTGGACAATGTTAAAGTAAAATGCCACTGAATAAACAAATGCAAACAATCATGTCACACTTTCAATGCTTTCCAATTTTCTGAGTCTGCAGCCTTTATTACATTCCCAGGTGGATGCCTAATTCGGTTTTCTGGAATTTGAGACAGAAATTAGGAACATGTCAATCAGGTTGCAGTCATTTCTAGTGCGTAGAAACAAAAGAAATTGTTCAAACAGTACCTCTTCCTCCTTTGAAAATACATATGTACCAATAACTGGATAATGACAGGCCAAAGAACGGCAAATGCTACAGTACGGCCAGACACATCAAAAGGCCACCAGGATGGTCTCTAAATGGGGGGAAAAACACACACACGCACTATAACAAATGTCTTTCACGCCATATCACATTGCATAAAACTTAACAAAATGTAAAATTATAAACAATACCCAACCTTGGAAGAAACAACATGACAGTGTTGTGCCTGGCTACATAAATTAATACAGATAGAAAATTATTGAAATGAAAATATCATGAAGGTTCATTAAAGTTCTTATTATCTGGGAAATCACATTTGCTGGGAAAACAGAACACTGCAGACCAAAGTTTATAAATTTAACTCTCTCACAATTTCCTCAAAATGATTTACAATTGATTTACATTTATATAAATGATTTGGAGGAAAATGTAACTGGTCTGATTAGTAAGTTTGCAGACGACACAAAGGTTGGTGGAATTGCGGATAGCGATGAGGACTGTCGGAGGATACAGCAGGATTTAGATTGTTTGGAGACTTGGGCGGAGAGATGGCAGATGGAGTTTAATCCGGACAAATGTGAGGTAATGCATTTTGGAAGGTCTAATGCAGGTAGGGAATATAGGGTGAATGGTAGAACCCTCAAGAGTATTGAAAGTCAAAGAGATCTAGGAGTACAGGTCCACATGTCACTGAAAGGGGCAACACAGGTGGAGAAGGTAGTCAAGAAGGCATACAGCATGCTTGCCTTCATTGGCCGGGGCATTGAGTATAAGAATTGGCAAGTCATGTTGCAGCTGTATAGAACCTTAGTTAGGCCACACTTGGAGTATAGTGTTCAATTCTGGTCGCCACACTACCAGAAGGATGTGGAGGCTTTAGAGAGGGTGCAGAAGAGATTTACCAGAATGTTGCCTGGTATGGAGGGCATTAGCTATGAGGAGCGGTTGAATAAACTCGGTTTGTTCTCACTGGAACGAAGGAGGTTGAGGGGAGACCTGATAGAGGTATACAAAATTATGAGGGGCATAGATAGAGTGGATAGTCAGAGGCTTTTCCCCAGGGTAGAGGGGTCAATTACTAGGGGGCATAGGTTTAAGGTGAGAGGGGCAAGGTTTAGAGTAGATGTACAAGGCAAGTTTTTTACGCAGAGGGTAGTGGGTGCCTGGAACTCGCTACCGGAGGAGGTGGTGGAAAAGCAGGGACGATAGTGACATTTAAGGGGCATCTTGACAAATACATGAATAGGATGGGAATGGAGGGATACGGACCCAGGAAGTGTAGAAGATTGTAGTTTAGTCGGGCAGCATGGTCGGCACGGGCTTGGAGGGCCGAAGGACCTGTTCCTGTGCTGTACATTTCTTTGTTCTTTGTTGTTCTTGATTATATTAATATGCTGCAATACTTACCTCATCACCTGTACCATGCTTCAACTTTGGTTGAGCATTTTCGGACTTGGCCTGTGATATGAAGGAAAGGAAACAGATTTCATAGCTTTGCTATTGAATAAAACATAAGTAAAGTTGTATGGATAAAAGTTTTACAATTGCTACTTGTTATGGAAGGAAAGAGAGGAAATTACAATTATTGATGCAACACCATTTTAAATGAAGTATGCCCAAATTAATAGTAGTGTTCATACGGCGACTCTCCAGCAATTTCTCTTCGACCTTTTATATTCTTTTAACTTTAAAAATACAGCATTCAATGAACCATATTTCCTTTCTGCCTGTAGGTTTTGCCAATAGTGCTCTGTTACCACAAGTTGTCTGTTCTCTCTTACCTCATGAAGAAACACAACTTTCTTAACCCTGCCATTAATGGCCCAGTTAAGACTGGGAGTGCAAATCTACTCCCCATCCCTTAATTCACCACAAGAGGGCATTAATACCCATGGGTCTGTACATGCGATCTTACATCACAGAACTTATAATCGTGAATAGGAAGTGCACGATTGCATGTTTGTTGAGATATACAAACACTTGGGGCGAGATTTTCAGTTCAGCGACTCTGGAATCGTGAAGCGTGATCGGGCGAAGAATTGTGTCAGCCGGAAAACAAGGCCGGGGCCAGACGCCCAACGGAATGCCATGCTCCGGTGCCTCGGCAGCGGCGTGAATGCATTATATGCCGCATGCACAGTAAACGCCTTCGGCATATCATTAATAATAATAATCACTTATGGTCACAAGTAGGCTTCAATGAAGCTACTGTGAAAAGCTCCTAGTCGCCACATTCCAGCGCCCGTTCGGGGAGGCAGGTACCTGAATTGAACCCACGCTGCGGACCTTGTTCTGCATTACAAGCCAGCTGTTTAGCCCACTGTGCTAAACCATTAACAGGCTCACCCCATAATTCTCCAGGCCTCCCGCGATGTTCCACCTCCCCAGGAAGAATTCCTGATGGCGAGGATCACTTGTCATACTTAAAATAGGGAAACAGGCGCTATAGCTGCTGAGGGAAAGAGAGGGGTATGAACAGTGTCCAATATCGCTCTAGTGTGCTGACAGTTGTACAGCTGGCTGGGGGGGGGGGGGGGGGGGGGGGGGGGGGGCTTCTGCCAGGCCCTGAGGGAGTATTGAGGGGGCAGCCACGAGGTGGGCCATGGGGTCGGGGTGGACAGGCACGGACCACCATTGCTGCAGCCTGCAAGACAGCCCTGTGGCTGCGCATGCCGCTGACTGCCAATTGTGAGCTGAGCGCCCGGGTCGTATGGGTACCTCCGTGGCTCCATACCCCCCCGCCCTCCTCCAATGTACTCTCTGGCCCCATCCAGCTCCCAAGTGTCAATCCCGACACCGGGGAATCACACGCCAGCGTTTGTTGCAATTGCACTAGTTCCATGTGGCACCTGTGCTAGCCCATTAGGATGTCCTGAATCACTCCTGGATTGGTGCCGTTATCAGGGTCGTGGAACTCATGCAATTCAGTCCCAGTTTCAGAACAGAGTCTCAAATGGAGAAACCGGCCCTTGGTTTTTTGTGATTACCGCTTACCTGAGAAGCGGTCACTGCTTCCAACATATGAAGCCGTTCCAACACACTCTGCATATCTTCCTGGAGTCTGATGAGCACAACTGCGATCTGTTCATTCACACTGCCTTTTTGTAGCCGGTCTGACCCCCTTCGTTCCCTATCGCCACCATTACCCAGCTGTGCGGTCTGAAAACCATCCCCCGAGGGCTGCACCCTGTTGCCTACAAGGTAAACAGGAACACAATATAAATCACTCCTTCCAATTTGGCAACAATACGGAGCAAGCACGGAACTGTTTAGAAAGCTGAATGGTTACAATGGTCAAGACATTCAGACCCAAGAAGATTAAGGAGTGATTCAATAGATGTCTTCGACATGAAGAATTACGGTAAGATGAATCATGATGGGTTATTTCTACTGGTCAGCAAGATTGTAATGAGAAATAATAAGTATAAAAATTAGGAGTGGTTAGAGAAATCTATTAACAAATGGTTGATAGAATATGGAATTCTCTGCCATGAAGAACTGTTGAAGCACAGAATCTAAATCATTTAAAACAGAATTGCAAAGTTCAAAGAGGAGAGCAGAGAGTGAAATTACACGAGGTGCCTCCTCTGGATCAACACAGTGCATTTTTAAAAACTGGATCTTTGGATGTGGTTGTTGCTAGCTAAGCTGGTATTTATTGCTCGTCCCTAGTTGCCCTTGAGAAGGTGATAATTGACTGCCTTTTTGAATTGCTGCAGTCAATATAGTGAAGGTGTTTCCAAAATTCTGGTTAGGGAGGGAGTTCCAGGATTTCAGCCCAGTGATATTGAAAAGACAATGGTGTATAACTTGGTATTTCCCCTGCACCTGCTGTCCTTGCTCTTCCAGGTAGTGAAGATTGAACTTTTGGAGAGATGCTACAGAGGAATATCCACTTCTCAAGTGGCTTGAGATGCCTGTCCTCATTCAAAGGTGCAATATTAATGCAAGTTGTTGATGGATCAACCTTTTCCAATTGCTTTAGCTGTAACACTATGTTTCTATTATATGCATTGCTATGACATTTCATACTAAGAGTTATGAACAATGTTTGTAATTAAGAACGCCATAAGGGGAGAAGGGAAGATTATACATTTTTCCTCCCTTTCATTTTTGGTTTTCCGACGATGCACATTCACCACATGGAAGTCATCTCTCGGATTAAATGAGGATTTCCTGGGAGAGGGTCTTCAATCTTCTACAGAGGGGAAATGTGCAGGAGCTTCAAATGGAAGAGGATGGAAAATAATATGCAACCTGCAACTACACCCCCCCCCCCCCCCCCAAACAAAAGTTCTTACAACAAGAAGTCCTTGGGACATAATTGTGGGGCAATACTTCGAGTAAAGACCCTCTTTCGATCAAAAACATACCTCGCCCTCTCCTGGGACCATGAGAATCAGTTCTTTTGTCAGTTATCTTCTCTTTGGGAGGGCCACTTCCACCTGACTTTGCATCTTCACCACCATGGGTAACACCTCCTTCTCCCAAATCATGTAACTTTGCTTTGGGATTCCCAAGGGATCTTAGGGAATGCTCAAATGCTATTTTGGAACTTTTTGTGTTTTCCAATAGCTGATTGTGATTACATTCTGAGGTTATCAGAGAACTGTTAAAATTCTCTCTGCCACAGGATACAGCTCCCGAAATCTACAAAAATGAAGTAAAACAAAATGTTTACAGTTCTTGGCAACATCAAATAATTACTTATCCACTATTCATGTTTGAGCATACTTAAGGAAAGTAACCCAAGAAAAAAAACTTTAAAGTTTAATTTGATTAGTAACATCACTTTACTTGTCAAACTAATAGATTTTTGTTACTCGTTTAGGATTAAGAATAATTTCCTAATATTAATAATAATCTTTGTCATAAGTAGGCTTACATTAACATTGCAATGCAGTTACTGTGAAAAACCCTTAGTCTCCACATTCCACATCTGTTCGGGGACACAGAGGGAGAATTCAGAATGTCCAAATTACCCAGTAGCACGTCTTTCAGGACTCGTGGGAGGAAACCGGAGCACCCGGAGGAAACCCACAGAGACACGGGAGATCGTGCAGACTCCGTACAGTGACCCAAGCCGGGAATCAAACCTGGTACCCTGGCGCTGGGAAGCCATAGTGCTAACCACTATGCTACCATGCTGCCCAAACGTGCACAGTGAAGACGTTCTGTGGAACAGGTGGTGATGGGAGATACGTTTGGTTATCCCAGGCTTGTCCAACCTTTTCGTGCAAGGGGCCACATTTAGATTTTTTTCTCACTCAAAAACATGAGCAACTTTCAGAAAGATAAGGCTTTAAGTGTTGAGGTATGAGGGAAAGAAACAGCTTTCTAAACAAAAATGAAGTAATGTCAGAGCAATGAATCGATAATTTGAAAAAATGAGCAATTAATAAATATGACCATTTGTATGTGAGAGGGTTAAATTGTGTTTTTTGACACTAGCAGGCTCAGGGTGCTCTCATTCATGTACACTCTCACTCACCCCACCTATGGCCACACTAACTCCCCCGCCCCCAACAGCAGCCTCTTTTTCACACCCTGCCCCCCTCCACCAGCTGCCTCTTTCTTGCCCCCATCCCTACCAGCATCCCCTTTCTCGCACGCCACCAGCAGCCCTTTTCACCATTCCACGCTTCTCCCCCACTCCTCATGTCACTGTCAGCCACTGCCTCACTAGTTCAGCAGCACGGGCTCTTATTCCCTGGTCCCCCTCTCAGAGGTCGTCCTCTCCCACACCCCACTCGGCGGTCGCCCTCTCTTCCCCACCCCACTCTGTTGTTTCTCTCTTCCCCACCCTGTTGTTCCTCTCTTCCCCATCCCACCCCGTTGTTCCTCTCTTCCTCATCCCACTCAGTTGTTCCTCTCTTCCCCATCCCACTCTGTTGTTCCCCACTTCCCCATCCTACTCTGTTGTTCCTCTCTTCCCCACCCCACTCTGTTGTTCCTCTCTTCCCCACCCTGTTGTTCCTCTCTTCCCCATCCCACCCCGTTGTTCCTCTTCCTCATCCCACTCAGTTGTTCCTCTCTTCCCCATCCCACTCTGTTGTTCCCCACTTCCCCATCCTACTCTGTTGTTCCTCTCTTCCCCACCCCACTCTGTTGTTCCTCTCTTCCCCACCCCACTCCGTTGTTCCTCTCTTCCCCACCACATTCTGTTGATTCCCACTTCCCCATCCCACTCTGTTGTTCCTCTCTTCCCCACCACATTCTGTTGATTCCCACTTCCCCATCCCACTCTGTTGTTCCTCTCTTCCCCATCCCACTCTGTTGTTCCTCTCTTCCCCATCCCACTCTTGTTGTTCCTCTCTTCCCCATCCCACTCCTGTTGTTCCTCTGTTCCCCACTCTGTTGTTCCCCACTTCCCCATCGTTCCTCTCTTCCCCATCCCACTCTGTTGTTCCTCTCTTCCCCACTGTTGTTCCTCTTTTTCCCACTGTTGTACCTCTCTTCCCCACCCCATCCCGTTGTTCATCTCTTCCCCACCCCATCCCGTTGTTCCTCTCTTCCCCACCCCACTGTTGTTCCTCTCTTCCCCACCCCACTGTTGTTCCTCTCTTCCCCACCCCACTGTTGTTCCTCTCTTCCCCACCCCACTGTTGTTCCTCTCTTCCCCACCCCACTGTTGTTCCTCTCTTCCCCACTCTTTTTGTTCCTCTTCCCCACTCGTTGTTCCCCACTTCTCCATCTCCCCATCCTACTCTGTTGTTCCTCTCTTCCCCACCCCCCTCTGTTGTTCCTCTTCCCCATCCCACTCTGTTGTTTCCCACTTCCCCATCCCACTCTGTTGTTCCTCCCTTCCCCACCCCACTCCTTTGTTCCTCTCTTCCCCACTCTTTTTGTTCCTCTCTTCCTCACTCTTTTTGTTCCTCTCTTCCCCACTCTAGTTGTTCCACTCTTCTCCATCTCCCCATCCTACTCTGTTGTTCCTCTCTTCCCCACCCCACTCGGTTGTTCCTCTCTTCCCCACCACATTCTGTTGATTCCCACTTCCCCATCCCACTCTGTTGTTCCTCTCTTCCCCATCCCACTCTGTTGTTCCTCTCTTCCCCATCCCACTCTTGTTGTTCCTCTTTTCCCCATCCCACTCTTGTTGTTCCTCTGTTCCCCACTCTGTTGTTCCCCACTTCCCCATCGTTCCTCTCTTCCCCACCCCACTCTGTTGTTCCCCACTTCCCCATCGTTCCTCTCTTCCCCATCCCACTCTGTTGTTCCTCTCTTCCCCACCTCACTGTTGTTCCTCTCTTCCCCACTGTTGTTCCTCTCTTTCCCACTGTTGTTCCTCTCTTCCCCACCCCATCCCGTTGTTCCTCTCTTCCCCACCCCATCCCGTTGTTCCTCTCTTCCCCACCACACTGTTGTTCCTCTCTTCCCCACCCCACTGTTGTTCCTCTCTTCCCCACCCCACTGTTGTTCCTCTCTTCCCCACCCCACTGTTGTTCCTCTCTTCCCCACTCTTTTTGTTCCTCTTCCCCACTCGTTGTTCCCCACTTCCCCATCTCCCCATCCTACTCTGTTGTTCCTCTCTTCCCCACCCCCCTCTTTTGTTCCTCTTCCCCATCCCACTCTGTTGTTTCCCACTTCCCCATCCCACTCTGTTGTTCCTCTCTTCCCCACCCCACTCCGTTGTTCCTCTCTTCCCCACTCTTTTTGTTCCCCTCTTCCCCACTCTAGTTGTTCCACTCTTCTACATCTCCCCATCCTACTCTGTTGTTCCTCTCTTCCCCACCCCACTCTGTTGTTTCCCCCATCCCACTGTTGTTCCTCTCTTCCCCACCCCATTCTGTTGATTCCCACTTCCCCATCCCACTCTGTTGTTCCTCTCTTCTCCACCCTGTTGTTCCTCTCTTCCCCACTCTAGTTGTTCCCCACTTCCCCATCCCACTCTGTTGTTTCCCACTTCCCCATCCCACTCTGTTGTTCTTCTCTTCCCCACCCCATCCCGTTGTTCCTCTCTTCCCCACCCCACTCTGTTGTTCCTCTCTTCCTCATCCCACTCTGTTGTTCCTCTCTTCCCCACTCCACCCCGTTGTTCCTCTCTTCCTCATCCCACTCTGTTGTTCCTCTCTCCCACACCTCTCTCCCCCTGCTCGGTAATCGTATTTCCCCAGCATCCCTGCTCGGTAGTCACTCTCTCAATGGTGACTGAAAATCTCCCTCCCTCCACAACAGACTATTTTTTTCAGGCCTCAGACTGAAGGAAACTGCTCCTCCAATCAGAGACTTTTTTCTCCCACCTTTGCTGCTGATTGGCTCAGTGTGATCTTATCAACAGCTAACATCTGTGATTGTATGAGCAGAAACTTGATGAATCTTCAAATTTAAAGGCCGGCATTTTAAACTTTGGGTCCACAGCCAGATTGAAGGCCTTGCAGGCTGCATAGTGGCCTGTGGGCCGCAAGTTGGCCAAACCTGGGTTAGTAAATAACAGCAGAGGTGAAAGATGATCCTAGCGTTGGCAATAAAGAGGATTGCTGCCATATCAACAAAGCCATTTACTATACTTCAGTTTCTCAAGTTTCTGATTATGTGATATCTCCATGAGATACTAATCTCAAAGTTTCACACAAAATAATTACCACAAATCATTTACATCGAAGGAAAGTCAAAGTCCAAAACAATTATTTGGAAAATCACAAATAGGGGATTTGAACAAAGCTATCCTTTTGTTTTTTCACATTAAAAATTGTGATGGGAAATTTAGAGTTCGAAGGAAACACGCAGCAGTGACTAGGAGATGTTCACAGTAACTTTGTTGCAGTGTAATGTAAGCCTACTTGTGACACTAATAAAGATTAGCGCATCTGTGTTAATTTTTTGTGTGGATTTTTCCTGCTCAGCCAAGTGAGCGCTGCCAACTCCCTCTACTTTGTTTGAAAATACCGTCATGGCAACTCCAGGAGCATTTACACCAATTGTCTCATTTTTTGTTTTAGAAAATCAGTCATCCTTTTGTTAAGGATGAGCAATTTGCGATCACCAATTCCAGGAGCATCTCTTCAAGAGGAGAGAGAAAAAGATGGAAGTTCAATGTTTAGAATCAAGTCGAGACTGCTTAATTATGCCCTTATAGTTGGCAGAGACAATTGGCTTCCATCCCATCAACCTGGGCTGGTTTTGAACCTACTAAATTATCCAGATCTCCCAAATAATTCTTGCAGATAGACAGTGAAATAGAATCAAAACAGATCTGAAACGATAGTGATAACAAGGAATATAGAAATAGAAATCAAACAAGAGATCAAGACAGATAGGAAAATATAAAGAGTCAAAGAACTTATGGAGTCGGAGGATACCCAGATAGAGGAACTAAAGGAACTAAACAGGGGCTGGTTTAGCAAATTGGGCTAAATAGCTGACTTGTAATGCAGAACAAGGCTGCAGCGCGGATTCAATTCCCGTACCGGCCTCCCCGAACAGGTGCCGGAATGTGGCGACTAGGAGCTTTTCACAGTAACTTCATTGAAGCCTACTTGTGATTATTATTATATTATTATTATTAAAGGGCAAGTGGGAAGAGGAGCTAGGGGGAGGAATAGAGGCGGGTCTGTGGGCGGATGCCTTAAGCAGGGTTAACACATCCTCATCATGTGCCAGGCTTAGCCTGATACAATTCAAGGTAGTTCACTGGGCACTCATGACGGTGGCCCGGATGTGGGTAGAGGACAGGTGTGCGAGGTGCGCAGGATGTCCAGCAAACCATTTCCATATGTTTTGGGCATGCCCGAAGCTTGGAGGGTTTTGCTAAGACTATGTCCACGATACTTAAAACACGGGTGGTGCTGAGTCCAGAGGTGGCGATCTTTGGACTGTCGGAAGAGCCGGAGTCCAGGGGGCGAGAGAGGCTGCCGTTTTGGCCTTTGCCTCCCTTGTAGCCCGGAAACAGATACTGTTAATGTGGAGGGAATTGAAGCCCCCAAAATTAGAGACCGGGTTAGTGACATGGCTGGGTTTATCAGTCTTGAGAAAATAAAGTTCGCCCTAAGAGGGTAAGTGTTAGGGTTTGTCCGGAGGTGGCAGTCGTTCGTCGACTTTCTCGGAGAAAATTAAAATGTCAGCAGAGGCAGAAATCTAGGGGGGGGTTAGGCTGTTGTTTCATTGTTGAGGGTGCGAAGAACGTGATAAGGATGGAAATGTTTTATGTACCATGTTTATGTTCCTGTTATTATTATAAAAACTACAAATACCCTAATAAAATGTTTGAAAAAAAAGAAAAGAAAATATAAAGAGTTGGATTAATCATAAAGCAGCTAAATGAATTTTGAAATGGTTGTTAGAAAAGAAAGGGTCTGTAATGTATCTAAATAAAGCATATATGCCTATCGGGAATATCGAAGCGTATTGGATTTCTGCACAGATCTGTTGTTGGTTGTTAAAAAAAATTATACGAGGGCAGCACGGTGGCGCAGTGGTTAGCACTGTGACTATGGCGCTGAGGACCCTGGTTCGAATCCTTGCCCTGAGTCACTGTCCTTGTGGAGTTTGCACATTCTCCCAGTGTCTGCATGGGTTTCAGCCCCACAACCCAAAAGATGTGCAGGTTAGGTGGATTGGCCATGCTAAATTGCCCCTTAATTGGAAAAAAAAAAATTGGGTTCTCTAAATTAACAAAAAAAGACACGCGCATTTTATAACTCAAATGTTACTGGTGACACTGAACTATGCAACCAATGCACAGGTCAAAAGCGTTAAAATAAGTACAACTTGTACAATACTGATCATCTATCTTCAAAAGAAGTGTGATAAGGATGATTCCATAATGGAATAACACAAGGATAAGATGACAGAATGCAGGTTTGTTCTCAGCAGAATAAATAAAACAAAGTCTGGCATATTCCTTTATTATTTCAAGGGTATAGATGTAACAGGTTGTTCGAATTGATTTTGCAAACAAGTCAAAATGAGCTTTTAAGCAAATCTAGAAATCTGTCCACCCCAATAGAAAATAAACACTGATCTAAAGCAGTCAATGTCACATTATCTCCTTTAGCTAGAAAATGTCTGACTATTAAAGAATCTGAAGATTATAAGGCTAATATATTTTTTTAAATTCGTTCATGGGACAGAGCGTCGCAGGCTGTGCCAACATTTACTGCCCATTCCTAAATACCCTAGAGGGGACAGTTAAGAGTCAACCACCTTGCTGTGGATCTGCAGTCACATAGTCCAGACCAGGTTAGATTAGCAGATTTCCTTCCCTGAAGGACATTAGTGAACTCAATGGGTTTTTTCGACAATGGTTTCATGGTCATCATTAGACTTTTAATTCCACATATTTTATTGAGTTTAAATTCCATCACCTGCCGTGGTGAGATTCAAACCCGCGTCCCCAAAATATCATCCTGGATTACTAGTCAAGCGACAATACCACTATGCCACAGCCTCCCCTCATATCAAATATCCTGTAGGCCTACTGCTTCATTCCACTGGGGATTGGTTAGCTCATTTGGCAAGACATCTATATGATGGTGCAGAATGATGCTTTAGGGCAGCACGATAGCACAAGTGATTAGCACTGTGGCTTCACAGCGCCAGGGTGCCAGGCTCGATTCCCTGCTGGGTCACTGTCTGTGCGGAGTCTGCACCTTCTCCCAGTGTCTGCGTGGGTTTCCTCCCACAGTCCAAAGACGTGCAGGTTAGGTGGTTTGGCCATGCTAAATTGCCCTTAGTGACCAAAAATGGTTAGGAGGGGTTGTTGGGTTGCGGGGATGGGGTTGAGGTGAAGGCTTAAGTGGGTTGGTGCAGACTCGATGGGCCGAATGGCCTCCTTCTGCACTGTATGTTCTAATGGCATGGGTTCAATCCCCATACCAGCTGTGATCGTTCATGGAGGTCTATCTCCTTTTTGCCTTGACCCATGTTTGTGGAGTGGTGTCCCTCAAGTTAAATATAATCAATTGTCTCTCTCTAATAGAGAGAGATGTCTATGTGGACTATATTAATTACAGACATAGAACATAGAACATAGAACAATACAGCGCAGTACAGGCCCTTCGGCCCACGATGTTGCACCGAAACAAAAGCCATCTAACCTACACTATGCCATTATCATCCATATGTTTATCCAATAAACTTTTAAATGCCCTCAATGTTGGCGAGTTCACTACTGTAGCAGGTAGGGCATTCCACGGCCTCACTACTCTTTGCGTAAAGAACCTACCTCTGACCTCTGTCCTATATCTATTACCCCTCAGTTTAAAGTTATGTCCCCTCGTGCCAGCCATATCCATCCGCGGGAGAAGGCTCTCACTGTCCACCCTATCCAACCCCCTGATCATTTTGTATGCCTCTATTAAGTCTCCTCTTAACCTTCTTCTCTCCAACGAAAACAACCTCAAGTCCATCAGCCTTTCCTCATAAGATTTTCCCTCCATACCAGGCAACATCCTGGTAAATCTCCTCTGCACCCGCTCCAAAGCCTCCACGTCCTTCCTATAATGCGGTGACCAGAACTGTACGCAATACTCCAAATGCGGCCGTACCAGAGTTCTGTACAGCTGCAACATGACCTCCCGACTCCGGAACTCAATCCCTCTACCAATAAAGGCCAACACTCCATAGGCCTTCTTCACAACCCTATCAACCTGGGTGGCAACTTTCAGGGATCTATGTACATGGACACCTAGATCCCTCTGCTCATCCACACTTTCAAGAACTTTACCATTAGCCAAATATTCCGCATTCCTGTTATTCCTTCCAAAGTGAATCACCTCACACTTCTCTACATTAAACTCCATTTGCCACCTCTCAGCCCAGCTCTGCAGCTTATCTATATCCTTCTGTAACCTGCTACATCCTTCCACACTATCGACAACACCACCGACTTTAGTGTCGTCTGCAAATTTACTCACCCACCCTTCTGCGCCTTCCTCTAGGTCATTGATAAAAATGACAAACAGCAACGGCCCCAGAACAGATCCTTGTGGTACGCCACTTGTAACTGAACTCCATTCTGAACATTTCCCATCAACCACCACCCTCTGTCTTCTTTCAGCTAGCCAATTTCTGATCCACATCTCTAAATCACCCTCAATCCCCAGCCTCCGTATTTTCTGCACTAGCCTACCGTGGTGAACCTTATCAAAGGCTTTGCTGAAATCCATATACACCACATCAACTGCTCTACCCTCGTCTACCTGTTCAGTCACCTTCTCAAAGAACTCAATAAGGTTTGTGAGGCATGACCTACCCTTCACAAAGCCATGCTGACTATCCCTGATCATATTATTCCTATCTAGATGATTATAAATCTTGTCTCTTATAATCCCCTCCAAGACTTTACCCACTACAGACGTGAGGCTCACCGGTCTATAGTTGCCGGGGTTGTCTCTGCTCCCCTTTTTGAACAAAGGGACCACATTTGCTGTCCTCCAGTCCTCTGGCACTATTCCTGTAGCCAATGATGACATAAAAATCAAAGCCAAAGGTCCAGCAATCTCTTCCCTGGCCTCCCATAGAATCCTAGGATAAATCCCATCAGGTCCCGGGGACTTATCTATTTTCAGCCTGTCCAGAATTGCCAACACCTCTTCCCTACGTACCTCAATGCCATCTATTCTATTAGCCTGGGGCTCAGCATTCTCCTCCACAACATTATCTTTTTCCTGAGTGAATACTGACGAAAAATATTCATTTAGTATCTCGCCTATCTCTTCAGACTCCACACACAATTTCCCATCCCTGTCCTTGGCTGGTCCTACTCTTTCCCTAGTCATTCGCTTATTCCTGACATACCTATAGAAAGCTTTTGGGTTTTCCTTGATCCTTCCTGCCAAATACTTCTCATGTCCCCTCCTTGCTCGTCTTAGCTCTCTCTTTAGATCCTTCCTCGCTACCTTGTAACTATCCATCGCCCCAACCAAAACTTCACACATCATTTTCACATAGGCCTCCTTCTTCCTCTTAACAAAAGATTCCACTTCCTTGGTAAACCACGGTTCCCTCGCTCGACGCCTTCCTCCCTGTCTGACCGGTACATACTTATCAAGAACACGCAGTAGCTGATCCTTGAACAAGCCCCACTTATCCAGTGTGCCCAACACTTGCAGCCTACTTCTCCACCTTATCCCCCCCAAGTCACGTCTAATGGCATCATAATTGCCCTTCCCCCAGCTATAACTCTTGCCCTGCGGTGTATACTTATCCCTTTCCATCATTAACGTAAACGTCACTGAATTGTGGTCACTGTCCCCAAAGTGCTCTCCTACCTCCAAATCCAACACCTGGCCTGGTTCATTACCCAAAACCAAATCCAACGTGGCCTCGCCTCTTGTTGGCCTGTCAACATATTGTTTCAGGAAACCCTCCTGCACACACTGTACAAAAAACGACCCATCTATTGTACTCGAACTATATCTTTTCCAGTCAATATTTGGAAAGTTAAAGTCTCCCATAATAACTACCCTGTTACTTTCGCTCATATCCAGAATCATCTTCGCCATCCTTTCCTCTACATCCCTAGAACTATTAGGAGGCCTATAAAAAACTCCCAACAGGGTGACCTCTCCTTTCCTGTTTCTAACTTCAGCCCATACTACCTCGGAAGAAGAGTCCCCATCTCGCATCCTCTCCGCCACCGTAATACTGCTCTTGACTAGCAGCGCCACATCTCCCCCTCTTTTGCCTCCTTCTCTGAGCTTACTAAAACACCTAAACCCCGGAACCTGCAACATCCATTCCTGTCCCTGCTCTATCCATGTCTCCGAAATGGCCACAACATCGAAGTCCCAGGTACCAACCCACGCTGCCAGTTCCCCTACCTTGTTTCGTATACTCCTGGCATTGAAGTAGACACACTTCAAACCACCTACCTGAACACTGGCCCCCTCCTGCGACGTCAAATCTGTGCTCCTGACCTCTATACTCTCATTCTCACTTACCCTAAAACTACAATCCAGGTTCCCATGCCCCTGCTGCATTAGTTTAAACCCCCCAAAGAGCACTAACAATCTCCCCCCCAGGATATTTGTGCCCCTCAGGTTCAGATGTAGACCATCCTGTCTGTAGAGGTCCCACCTTCCCCAGAAAGAGCCCTAGTTATCCAAAAATCTGAATCCCTCCCGCCTGCACCATCCCTGTAGCCACGTGTTTAAATGCTCTCTCTCCCTATTCCTCATCTCACTATCACGTGGCACGGGCAACAACCCAGAGATAACAACTCTGTTTGTTCTCGTTCTGAGCTTCCATCCTAGCTCCCTAAAAGCCTGCCTGACATCCTTGTCCCTTTCCTACCTATGTCGTTGGTGCCAATGTGGACCACGACTTGGGGCTGCTCCCCCTCCCCCCTAAGGACCCGGAAAACACGATCCGAGACATCACGTACCCTTGCACCTGGGAGGCAACATACCAAACGTGAGTCTCTCACACTCCCACAAAATCTCCTATCTGTGCCCCTGACTATAGAGTCCCCAATTACTAATGCTCTGCTCCTCTCCCCCCTTCCCTTCTGAGCAACAGGGACAGACTCCGTGCCAGAGGCCCGTAGCCCATGGCTTACCCCTGGTAAGTCCCCCCCCCCCACAAGTATCCAAAGCGGTATACTTGTTTCTCAGGGGAACGACCGCAGGGGATCCCTGCACTGACTGTTTTTTCCCAGTCCCTCTTACAGTTACCCACCTATCTCCAATCTTTGGTGTTTGGTTACTGCTTCTTTCTGAGCAGAGCACTAGAATAATGCCATTGGTTCACAGAGGATTTTTAGAACTGGCTGTTGGAAAAAACACTAATATTTATTGTTACATCTTTTCCTTGTATGATATTTATTTGATTTTGATAATCACAAGGCTTGTTGAGTGCTGTTTTCCATATCATCATTTACCTCTTCAAGTCCCAGCTGTTCCATCGAGTCACAATATACTTCACTGTCTGAATCACTTGTAATGTGCTGAGTTCCTGAAATCTCACCGACTTGGTGTTCCACCCCATCTGTGCAAATAGAAGGAAGAATAAAACAAGTGATGAGCAGTAACAAAATAAGATGTTGAGACCACACTAAGAGCAGAGGTAAACAATGCACGGAGACAGAAATTTCCCAAACACTTACAAAAGAAATGGTTCATACAAAATGTTAGGAATTTAAAATTATTAACACAAATTACAGAGTAAATTCTAACAGAAAATGGAAAAAGATCTGTTAAAAACAACTTGGTTGTTCTCTTTGAAATTAAAAAAAATTATGTTAACCAAGTGAGTGCAACCAAGATACCACAGTGGTAGCACTTTTGCTTCACAGCTCCAGGGTCCCAGGTTCGATTTCAGGCTTGGGTCACTGTCTGTGCGGTGTGTTTCCTCCGAGTGCTCTGGTGTCCTCCCACAGTCGAAAGATGTGCAGGTTAGGTGGATTGGCCATGCTAAATTGCCCTTATTGTCCAAAAAAGGTTGGTGGGGTTACTGGGATAGGGTGGTGTGGGCTTAAGTCGGGTGCTCTTTCCAAGGGCCAGTGCAGATTCGATGGGCCGAATGGTCTCCTTATGCACTGTAAATTCTATGATCTATGAACCTATTACTGTATAGGTACTTAAATTTCACAGTTGGTTTTCTTTCCATAATCTATTAAGTTTTTTAAGCAAAGATCAATTTCAGGAACATGCAATATATGCACTGATATTGCTATTCTCTGCACATTTTTAATCTCTGCATTCAGGCAGTGCATACCAGAACTTAACCACTCGTTACATGTAAATGTTTTTCCTCAGATTGCTTTTGATTATTTTGCAAATTATTTTAAATCCAAACTCACTCGTTCTCAATCCTTTCACAAGTGGAAACAGTTTCTCCCCATCTACTCTATCCAGGTAGATCGGTACAAATGCCTTTTAGCAGAGTGTAGATTATTGAAGGTAAGGCAGATTAAATAAGGAGTTCCTCAAAGGGCTGGGTAGTGATAATGTTGCTGGTCTAGAAACACTGGATCATACTCTGGGAACATGGATTTAAATCTGATCACAGCAGATAGTGGCACTTTAATAAATCTGAAATTGGTAGGCTCAATAATTATAACCCATGACAGCCATCATTAACTGTTATAAAAACCCATTTGGTTTGTTAATGCCCTTTAGGGAAGGAAATCTGCCATTTTACCCAACAAAAGGCAGAAAGTGGGGATAACTGGGTCTTTATCTGGTTAACAAGCTGTAACCAGTGGGGTGCCACAGGGTTCAGAACTCGGGTCCCAACTATTTACATTATTTAACTTAGTTGGAGGGATAGAATGTACAAGATCCAAATTTGCAGATGACACTAAAATAGGTGGGAAAGTAAATTGCAATGAGGAAATAAGAAATTTACAGGTGGATATGGATAGGAACACAAGAATTAGGAACAGAAGTAGATAATTTCAGACTCAGATTGAATGAGAGAGGACAGAGTGCCATACTAGAATTTTAAAGTTGGACAGAGGCCTGAGGAAAGAGTTGGCCCAAGTAGACGGAGCACAAATAATTGAGGGTAGGACAGTTCAGCATCAATGGCTGATGTTCAGGGAGGTATTAAACACCTCTCAATCAAAGTATATTCCTAAGAGGAAGAGAAATTGTAAAAGGGAGAAAAATGTTCCGTGGTGAAACAAGGAAGTCATTAAGGCAGAAACTAGGCCATACCATATTGTAAAAGCTAGTGGTAAGCTGGAGGATTGGGAGAACTTTAGGGTTCAGCAAATGGCTACTAAAAATAACATCAAAAGAGTCAAGGTGGGGCAGCACAGTAGTGCAGTGGTCAGCACTCTGCCTCACAGCGCCGAGGTCCCAGGTTTGATCCCGGGGGCTCTGGGTCACTGTCAGTGTGTAGTTTGCACGTTCTCCCCGTGCTTGCGTGGGTTTCAGCCCCACAACCCAAAGCTGTGCAGGGTAGGTGGATTGGCCACTAAATTGTCCCTTAATTGGAAAAAATTAATTGGGTACTCTAAATTTTTTTTAAAAGAGCCAAGGTGAACTACGAAAGGAAATTAGAAAAAACATACACATTGATACCAAAATCTTCTATAAGTATATAAAGAGGAAGAGAATAGCTAAAGTAAATGTTGGCCCTTTAGAGGACAATATTGGTGACGTAATAATGGGGAACACAGAGATGGCAGAGTCACTGAACCAATATTTTGGCCCTGTCTTCACGATAGAGGACAATAAAAATGTTCCAAAAGCTGCAGTTAATGCAGAGGAACTTGGTGCAATAACCATCACTAGGGGGGTGATATTGAATAAACTAATGGGATTAAAGGCAGATTCGTCTGCGGGACCTGATGGCCTGCACCCCAAGATATTAAGGGAGGTGGCAGCAGACATAGTGGATGCATTGGTTATGACATTTCAGAATTTCCTGGATTGGAAACTCCTAATGTGACACCCCTATTCAAAAAGGGAGAGGGGCAAAAAGTAGGAAGTTATAGACCAGTTAGCTTGACTTCTGTGGTGGGGAGATTTCTGGAGTCAATCATTAAGAAGGAGCTGACTGAACATTTGGAAAGACAAAGCTCAATCCACCATTGTCAACATGGTTTTATGAAGGGTACGTTATGCTTGACAAACTTGCTTGGTTGCTGGAGGACGTAACCAGCAAGGTGGATAATGGGGAACCTGTGGAGTGATATCTCTAGACGTCCAGAAGTTTGGGCTTATACTCGCTGGAGTTCAGAAGTATGAGAGGCGATCTGATCGAGGTATATAAAATACTAAAAGGGGTTGATAAAGTAAATGCAGACTAAATATTCCCCTTGTGGGGCAATCTAGAACGAGAGGTCACAGATATAGGTTGAGAGGTGGTAGATTTAGAACTGAGATGAGGATTGTTATTGTTTTGTGATTATGTTCGTTGTATGAATATATAAATGCCTCAAAATATTTTTCAAAAAAAAAAAAAAAAGAACTGAGATGAGAAGGAACTACTTCTAGCAGAGGTTGGTGAATTTGTGGAACTGGCTGCCCCATAGTGCGGTGGAGTCTGAGTCATTCAATGGTTTCACGAAGGAAATAGATATATTTCTGATTTTAAAATGGGTTAAAGGGATATGGGCAACCAGTAGGGAGGTGGATTTGAGACCAGGAAGAAATCAGCCATGATATGATCGAATGGTGGAGCAGGCTCGAAGGACTGAATAGGAACATAGGAATTAGGAGCAGAAGTAGGCAGTTCAGCCCCTGGTCTTAAATCTACCTCTCTTTCTATTCCCCATATCCCTTTAATGCATTTGTAGGCTAGGTGAGTGGACCAAAATTTGACAGATGGAATTTAAGTTGGAAAAGTGGGAAGTTATCCATTTTGGTCAAAGGAATAAAAAGACAACTTATTATCCAAATGGAAAGAAACTTCAAAATGCTTCCGTGCAGAGGGATCCAGATGTCCTCGTGCATGAATCTCAGTTAGTATGCAGGTGCAGCAGATAATAAGGAATGCAAATAGATTGGCATTCATTGCTGATGGAATAAAATATAAAAGTAGGGAAGTGCTGTTACAACCATATAGTGGGGTGAAACCACATCTGGAGTACCGCAGGCAGTTTTGGTCCTCTTTCTTGAGGAAGGCTGTAAATGCATTAGAGGCGGTTCAGAGGAGGTTCATTGGATTGATTCCAGGGATGAAGGACTTGTCTTATGAAGAGAGATTGAGCAGTTTAGGTCTATTCCTGTTGGATTTTAGAAGAATGAGAGGAGATCTAATTGAGGTGTAGAAGATGCAAAAGGGGATTGACAGGACAGTCAGTGTTTCCCCTTGTTGGACATTCTAGAATGATAGGCCATAGTTTTAGACTAAGGGGTAGTGGAATTAAAACAGAAATGAGGAGGAATTACTTCACTCAAAGGGTCATAATCGGTGGAATTCTCTACCCAGAGTGCAGTGAATACCAGAACACTAAACACATTTAAAGGAGATGGATAGTTTTTTTAGTAGCGGAATGAAAGGTATTGGGGAGTGGGCAAGAGGGTGGAGATGAAGCAGAGAAATCAGACAGTATCTACTGAATTGCGGAGCAGGCTCGAGGGACTGATTTGCCTACTCCCCCTAGATCTTAAGTTCTTATGTTTAAGTTCTTCGCACTTTTAAGAGTCTGACTCAGAATATGCTGACAATGGGTTTCAACACATGAGAATGTAGGAAGCATGAAGGTTGAGCACAGTAATATATTAAGAGCTATTAGAAAGAGGAATCATAGTACATCAATTATAAAATAAAAGGTTACAGCAAAGAAAGCAAAGTCAGAAGACAAGAGATGAAAGCAGCAGCAATTAAATTAGTTTATTTTAAAAACAAATCATATCCTGACCACCAAGGTGAAGACTTCACATATTTGAGAACAGTATTCAATGCTTGGCACTCAAACTTTACAGAGTGTTATTACTGGTTTTGCTCACAGGCTTACAGCATGGTTGTGTTGTTAGTTAATTTGGCAAGTGCACTTAAGGCCAACATTTTAAACAGATAAATACTGGAAATAACAGTTACAAATAAACAGCTATGGCCAGTACAAAATGGTTTCAGCCTCCAACTCACTGCACTGTCTTTTTCCTAAGTGAGAAAGTCAAATGCAAACCAAAAAGCTATCTGGTGCAATGGACATTTATATGTCTGTGGGGGGAGGGGGAAGCTGGTAAAGAAAGACTTTGCATGAATGAGCATGAATTTGAGGTATACTTCAGCAAAGGTGGAGATATGGAAGTTCAGAGAAAATTGTGAAGCTAAGAATTCTAAACATAGCAAAGACTTAGCACAGAATAATGTAACATTGGTGTTCTCCAAGGTTTTCTATTTAGTTCAAGTGTTAAGACCAATATGCAATTTTTGAGTTCAACACATATCTATATATATGTATGTATGTATATTTGTATGTTATAAAAGGTAAAATGGAAAGAGGCCGGACTTCTGGCCTTTGCGTCCCTGGTAGCCCGGTGAAGGATTCTCCTTCTGTGGAAAGATACGAGGCCCCCAAGCGTGGAATCCTGGATCAGTGATATGGCAGGGTTCATTAAATTGGAGAGGGTGAAATTCGCCTTGAGAGGGTCGGTACAAGGGTTCTTTAGGCGGTGGCAACCGTTCTTAGACTTTCTGGCAGAACGATAGACATTGGTCGATGGCAGCAGCAGCTCGGGGGGTGGGGAGGGGGTTACTTTATTTTTGTTTATGTTATTTACACTGGAAGGGTCTGAGGGGGTGTATACACCTGTTGTCTTAAGTCGGGGTGTTAATGTTAATTTATTATTTAGGTACAGGGGAGGGGTTTGGGTGGTTGCTTTTTTAGATTGTGTTTTGTACTTAACCCTATTGGGTTCTTTTTTCTTTCTCATTTTGTTATTATTTTATGAAAACCTTTAATAAAAATTATTTAAAAATAAATAAATAAATGGTAAAATGGTTTCAGTTTCATCACACACAAACACACACACAATGAGGTTATGCACCTAAAATTAAAGAGATGGGTTAAAAAGGGATTGGATGTTCAGTGATTTTGGGGGATGAACAGCAGGAACATTGGGCTGTTGCCTAGTAGTCAAATTACAGAAGCGACACAAAAAAAGAGATAGGGGAAACTTCAGTGTGTGAGAGCGACGCCAGGGATTTTCATCTCTGAGAAGAGAAAAGGCGAGTGGGACTGAGTTAACTGAATCATCAGTAATAGGACTCAGTAATGTGAGCAGTTTGGTGGTGTTGTTACTGAAACAGTGGGCTGTAACTTCAGAGATCCCCAGAATCGCATTGGGGAGGGGGGTACCCCAGAGCTGCACTGGGATCCCTCTCAGACCTGCAAAGTAAGGGTTTGAATGGCAATTTCCCAGAAGTGCAAAATTCAAATTAAATTGCAACCTTAGGATGGTTCTGACGATGTTACACAAATAGTTAACCAGAAAAAGTTTGAAGAATTAAAACCTTTTCTAACTTCTGGGTAACTATTTTAAAGACAGAGATGCTGTAGTCACCAGCCCCCCGTCCCCATTCCTGAAGTACCCAATACACCCGAGCCCATAGGAGATTCCTACATCCTTGAAATACCCCTCCACTCCCCTTACCCCACCCAAAATCCCCCACCCACCCCCCTCCCTGACTACTCGTGGATTTTCCCTGACCTGGTCCACCCTCCGCAATCCCACATGTCTGACCCGACCCCCCACCCCAGCTTGACTCCCTCAAACACCACATGCCCAACCTGACCAACCACCCCCCCACCTGCAAGGTCCAATCCTATCCATTTGGCTTAGACTGATGAGACCATCAATTCACACGAGACGAAGAGTTGAAGTGAACAGTGGTTTTAATCAGCTAGATCTGTGCCTGCCTGCGACTGCTCTGTACTGAGTGCAGCCTACAGGCTGCAGATCTATATACCTCCCCTGAGGGGGCGGAGCCATAGGCGGATCCCACAAGGGCAACAACATAATACACTACAATGTAATGTAATACAACGGTGAATGGTAGCAGCAATACATTCACCACATTCACCCCCTGTTAAAAATTGAAGTCCAGCGGGGGTGAAGTGGGCTCACAGATAGAGTCTGTCCGGCGCCTTGATCGTTCGCTGCGATCGTCTGAGCTCTGGCTTCGCTGCGGGCACGGGTGTTGAACTTGTCGCTGCGGGCATGGGTGTTGGGCTCGTTGACTCCGGGAGCATGTCGGCTGGAGCTTCATCACTGTAGGTCGGCGATGGGGGTGTGTGTGTGTGTGTGTGTGTGTGTGTGTGTGTAGGCCATGTAGGGGCGGGGGCGGTGTTCGGTGTAGGAGGGGGGTAGGTGATGGTCGCAGGGGAACCGGCAGGTGCCAGATACCAGAGGGAGACTATCTTGTCAGCCGTTGTGGTGTGCCACGTAAGCATACGGAGGGTTGGCGTGAAGGAGCTGAACCCTCCCGATCAGGGGGACAGACTTATGGCTCCTCACGTGCTTTCGGAGGACAGGCCCCGGTGTTGTCAGCCAGGACGTAAGCGAGACCCCGGAGGTGGATTTCCTGGGTAAGACAAATAGGCAGTCATGAGGGGTCTCGTTCGTGGCTGTGCAGAGGATTGACTTAATTGAGTGGAGTGCGTCGGGGAGGACCTCCTGCCAGCGGGAAACTGGGAGACTTCTAGACCATAGGGCCAGAAGGACAACCTTCCATACCGTCGCGTTCTCCCTCTCCACCTGTCCGTTTCCCAGGGGGTTGTAACTGGTAATCCTGCTCAAGGCGATACCCTTACCAAGCAGGCACTGTCGCAGTTCGTCGCTCATAAACGAGGTGCCCCGATCACTGTGGACGTAAGTGGGGAAACCGAACAGGGTGAAGATGCTATGTAGGGCCTTAAAGACAGTGGCCGCAGTCATGTCGGGGTATGGGATAGCAAAGGGGAAACGGGAGTACTCGTCAACGACGTTAAAAAAATAGACGTTGCGGTCAGTGGAGGGGAAGGGCCCTTTGAAATCGACGCTGAGGCGTTCAAAGGGGCAGGATGCCTTCACCAGGTGGGCCTTGTCTGGCCCATAGAAGTGCAGCTTGCACTCCGCGCAGATTTGGCAGTCCCTGGTCATGGCCTTGACTTCCTCGGTGGAGTAGGGCAGGTTGTGGGGCTTGATGAAGTGGAGAAGCCGGGTGACAGAGGTCATTGTAGATGGCCCGGAGTCGGTCACTTTGCGCGCTGACGCATGTGCCGCAGGACAGGGCATCTGGGGGCTCATTGAGCTTCCCCGGACGATACACAATATTGTAATTATAGGTGGAGAGTTCGATCCTCCACCTCGAGATTTTATCATTCTTGATCTTGCCCCACTGTGTGTTGTTGAACATAAAGGCTCCCGACCGTTGGTCGGTCACGAGGGTGAACCTCCTACCAGCCAGGTAGTGCCTCCAATGCCGCACAGCTTCCACAACGGCTTGAGCTTCTTTTTCGACCGAGGAGTGTCTAATCTCGGAGGCATTGAGGGTACGGGAAAAGGGTACGGGAAAAAAAGGCTACGGGCCTGCCTGCCTGGTTAAAGGTAGCGGCCAGGGCGACATCTGACGCGTCGCTCTCCACCTGGAAAGGGGTGGACTCGTCCACCGCGGCTTTGGTAATGTCTGCCTTGCTGCGGCTGAAGGCCAGGCGGGCCTCAGTCGTCAGGGAGAAGATGGTGGCTTTGATAAGTGGACGGGCTTTGTCCGCATAGGTGGGGACCCACTGGGCATAGTAAGAAAAGAACCCGAGGCATCTTTTCAGGGCCTTGGGGCAGTGGGGAAGGGGGAGTTGCAGGAGGGGGCGCATATGGTCGGGGTCAGGCCCTAGGACTTGTTTTCCACGACAAAGCCGAGGATGGCTAGTCGGGTTGTGCGGAAAACGCATTTCTCCTTGTTATAGGTGAGATTGAGGGCTTGGGCGGTTTGGAGGAATTTTTGAAGGTTAGCGTCGTGGTCCTGCTGATCATGGCCGCAGATGGTGACGTTATCCAAGTACGGAAACGTGGCCCGCAGCCCGTACTGATCCACCATTCGGTCTATCGTTCTTTGGAAGACCGAGACCCCGTTGGTGACGTCGAAGGGAACCCTGAGGAAGTGGAAGAGGCGGCCGTCTGCCTCAAAGGCAGTGTAGTGGCGGTCTTCCGGGTGGATCGGGAGCTGGTGGTATGCGGACTTCAGATCTACCATGGAGAAAACCCGGTAGTGTGCAATCTGATTCACCATATCCGTTATCCGGGCAAGGGGGTATGTATCAAGTTGCGTGTACCGATTTATGATCTGACTGTAGTCTACAACCATCCGGTTCTTTTGCCCGGTCCTGACGACCACCACTTGGGCTCTCCAGGGGCTGTTACTGGCCTCGATGATCCCCTCCCTCAAGAGCCGCTGGACCTCTGACTTGATAAAAGTCCTGTCCTGGGCACTGTACCGCCTGCTCCTGGTGGCGACGGGTTTAAAGTCGGCGGTGAGGTTCGCGGAGAGCGAGGGAGGGGTGACCTTAAGGGTTGTGAGGCTACATACAGTGAGAGGGGGTAGGGGCCCGCTGAACTTCAGGGTCAGGCTCCTGAGGTTGCACTGGAAGTCCAGTCCTAACAGGAGAGGAGCGCAAAGGTCAGGGAGCCCATAGAGCTTAAAGTTGGCATACTCCGTGCCCTGTATCGCGAGGTTTGCAACACAGTACCTCCGGATCTGCACTGAATGTGATCCGGAGGCAAGGGAGATTGTTTGGGATGCGGGAGAAATCTGGAGAGAACAGCGCCTTACCGTGTCTGGAAGTATGAAGCTCTCCATGCTCCCAGAGTCAAACAGACAGGGCGTTTCGTGCCCATTGACCCGGACGGTCATCATGGAGTTCCTGAGGAGCTTGGGCCGTGACCGGTCGAGGGTGACCACGCCGAGCTGCGGGTAGCCGGCATGGTCGGAGGTAGCGGGGTGGTCCCAAAATGGCGGTCCCCTTCGGTCGCACATGTCGGGCGGCGTTGAAGATGGCAGCCCCCATTGGTCGCACGTGTCAGGCGGCATTGATGGTGGCAGCCAAGATAGTGGCCCCCATGAGTCGCACGTATCGGGTAGGGTTAAAGATGGCGGCCCCCACGGATAGCATAAGGCGGATGACGTGTCAGAAGGAGGCGGTACCAGCAGGCACACAGCCACGCTGCGGGGCCTGCGGACCTGTGAGTCTGTGCTTCGGGCCTGCGATTTAGGAGCTTTGAGTCGGGCCAAGCAGACTTTGGCGGTGTCCTTTCTTGCCGCAGTCGCTGCAGGTCGTGGTCCGAGCCGGGCAATGCTGCCTGGGGTGCTGGTTCTGACCCCAGAAATAGCAAGACTGCCCCCCAGGTTGGGCGGGCAGCCGCGCGGCACAGACCTGGGGCACCCTCAGGTCGGTTGACCACGAGGGAATCGCGTGGTCGGAGGGGAAATCATTTAGGCTCTGGAAAGCTATTTCTAAAGAGGTGGATAGTTTTACCCTCTCTTCTTGGTCGAGGGCGCCCTTTTCGAGCAGGCGCTGTCTGACATAGTTGGACTGGATTCCAGCCACATATGTGTCCTGGATGGCGAGTTCCATGTGCTGTGAGGCCGTGATGTCCTTGTAATTGCAGTTTCGGGCGAGTACCCTCGGGTCACGTATGTATTCCCCCAGCGATTCCCCAGGGCGTTGCCGACGAGTGGTGAGGAGATGCCGCGCGAACACTTTGTTCACCGGCTTCACGTAGTGTCTTTTCAGGATCGCGACTGCGTCTGCGTACGTGGTCACTTTCTCGATAAAAACTGAGATTCAGTGGCTCACCAGGGCATGGAGGAGGCTCAGTTTCTGCTCCTCAATGACGGCGGGTGAGGAGGAGGCGGCGAGGTAGGTCTCAAAGCAGCGGAGCCAGTGCGAGCCTTTGGCTTCAGCTGCCTGTGGGTCGAGTTCCAGTCGATCAGGTTTAAGAGCGGCTTCCATAGCGATATCTTAGCTCATTAAATTGATGTGACCATCAATTCGCACGAGACGAAGAGTTGAAGTAAACAGTGGTCTTAATCAGCTAGATCTGTGCCTGCTTGCGACTGCTCTGTACTGAGTGCCGCCTACAAGCTGCAGATCTATATACCTCCCCCGAGAGGTGTAACCATAGACGGAGCCCACAAGGGCATCAACATAATACAATACAATGTAATGTAATACAATGGTGAACGGTAGCAGTAATACATTCACCACAGATACTTACCTTGGCCTGTCAGTTTCAATGGACATTTAAGCCGAGCTGGTTTATGACAGCTGTCATGATACTCAGGTAATCATCATGCTGCAAACATACATACATACTGATGGACAGATCAACGGACCAATCAATACACACAACACCACAGCCAATCACAGGCAAGAGCATACACAATACAAAACGGGGAACACCACAGTTCCCGCTCATTCCAGCAGGAGACAGTTCAGGGCACAGAGCTCACAGCAAGCCACTCAGACATCCACCATGTGCTGAGTGCCACTCCAAGATAGTGTTAGGAATAGGTCCACAGATTCAAGGGTTATGATCGAAGCAAAGTAACCAATTTGCCACTGTAAATATATGTTAGCAATAAAACTGAGTTGTACCATTGTTGCTCTTTTTAGCCTTAGTTTATTAGCTCTGATTATGTCACCTTTGCTCACGAGTCGCCAGGTATCTTTCTGATACCGCCACGTGGTTCAAGCTCGAGTTATGATAATAAGTCAGCACACCGCTTAGTAAGATTGAAATCAACGGTCATTTATTATGTACAGCAATCAATACTTACACAATAATCCTACTATCTATATCAAAACCTACCACTACTGGCCAATACTTAACTTTATGAGATGGCCCACCAGGTCAGGGAAACAAATGGTTTATCGAATTGGATCTGGCCTGCAGGATTCAAAAGGCTAATACGGGTCGATGGCTAGGAATCTCTATCGGGTAGCGATCGCTGGAGTCAGACTTACGGTTCTTTGTCGAAGATTCTTGCGAAGGTTGCGAGCAGGTGAAGAAGGGAGAGAGAGATCTGAACTTGGCCCCTCTCTTTATAGGGCCCAGGGCTTCCCGCCTCTCGGGGCGGCCCTTGACCCTGAGTCCCAAGTGATTGGACTTGTTCCCAATCACTGGATTCGATATGCTCCAATAACGGGGCGATTCCTTGATCGGGAGGTGGTCGTTCACCTGTCTTTGGTTCGGCCACTGCAGGCGCCGAGAGGTCTGGCCCGGCATTCAATTGCTAATATGTTGCAATTGTTCCCGGGGATAGCCGATTAAACTGCAGATGTCTGTGTTGATGTGCTGCTCATAGTCTTAGGTATCGATCTGGGCCGACTTCCCCAGATCCGAATACGCTATTCTGTCTGCAACTGTCCGTTTGTGTCCTGTTGGCTGCTTTTCCCATCAGCCTTTTCGGTTAGCCATTTTAAAATCGGGTTTTGGCCAAATTAATAGGGAATCAGCCATTTTAGGTGGCTACGCCATCCGCAACCGTGTTGGTTCGCCTGTGTAGCAGAGCACCCAACACATCAACAGCTAGTGCTGCAAACAAGGTGGGGTGTCCTCCTTTATTTCTACTCTACTGGATCTCGGGGCCTGCTGCACTGCCTGGATCTCGCCCGACCGGAGTCAAAATTCGGACGAGACAGGCACAGGAGAAATTTCAAGCAAGTAATTGGGTGTAGAGTGGCAATCCGACAATGATTACCACTCAGATCAAGTTATGGCCCAGTGAGTTTAAACTATGGTTATTTTGGGTGTCTCAGAGAGAGATGAGAGTTGGATTAGAACATTAAGTGAATGCTGAAGAGGTCACCAGAAGAAAACAGTTTGCATGGATGCCAGTCCCAGTCAAACAGCCTTTGTGTCAAGTTAGTGGTAACTCTTCACTGGTTTGTATCTGTAAAAGATGTTGCTGGGGAAAGAAATTGAAACATCTTCTGGTGTTTGTATTGCGATCCTTCCAACCGTGGCTTTGTTTTAAAAAATAATCAGCAGACTCCTCTTCAGTAACTTTCCTCCATGGTTAAAAAAAGATCCATCAAGCCAGGAGTCCCTCTGTGATCTGACTCATCCAGTATTATCAGCTGGGATCACAACAGAAGCAAGTTAATTGAGCAAATGGAAAGCTAACACGACTCTGAGAAAGAACTATAATCTTTATTAGTCTCACAAGTAGGCTTATATTAACACTGCAATGAAGTTACTATGAAAATCCCCTGATCGCCACATTCTGGCGCCTGTTCGGGTACATTGAGGGAGAATTCAGAATCTCCAATTCACCTAACAAGCACGTCATTCGGACTTGTGGGAGGAAACCGGAGCACCCGGAAGAAACCCACGCAGACACGGGGAGAACGTGCAGACTCCACACAGACAGTGACCCAAGCAGGGGTCGGACCTGGGGCCCTGGCGTTGTGAAGCAACAGTGCTAACCAGTGTGCTATCTGCTAATTAGCTAACTGCTATTCACTTTAACTTTGCTTGAAAAAAAATTTCTGCCAAATTAAAATACTATAAAAGACCCTACAAAATGTCCTTCTCTACGAATCAGAATGATGAAAAATAATTACTAAAATTTATATCTACTGGGACAGCATCATTAATTTGGGAATATAAATATGCGCATTCATGTTACAGAGTGTCATTTTGAGATCTTATAAGCTTTCACCGATGTAATTGTTTTGCTGGCATCTGTTGACAGTTCCGAGCATGTGCAAGATTTGGGCAGGCTTTTGCATGGGTGTCCTGCAAGCAAGACCTGTTTTGCTAGACCGGTTTTTCATAGTTATTACTGTTATTGATTTATATAAAGAAGTAGTTCCTTCTTTTAAAGAACATATTCGACTATATTCTTTGTGGTCTCAAGTTAGCACAATTCAGGTCTATTAAGTAGCTCAACATAATATAATAACATAATATTAATGTTAAACAGATACATTTTGGCTGCACGCACATGAGGGGACAAGTGAAGAACTGCTACTTGTAAACCTCGTTTATCCAATCCCCATATCAAAGGAATTATGTATTGTTTAAAGGATGGGATAGAGATGATAATTTTATCTTTTGCCTCCGAGAACAGTTCTCCAGCAGTCGCTTCTGCTGGTCATACATCAGCCCATTCGCTGCTGCCATCGAGGTGGACTGTTCCTCCTGCTCCCCACCTGCTCTTCTAACCTCTGGATCGCCTGTCCCTGGGCTGCCAGTTTCGTTTCCACGCAGTTAACCACCACCTTGATCGAGTCCACCACCCGGGCAAGGTCCTCCGCACTTCCCTTCCGCTGTTGGGTGAACTTCTCATTCAAGAAGCTCACCAACTGGTCCATCGACCACTGAGCCGACGGAGCCAGACCCTGCCTGTCCACCACCGCTGCATGCGTTGTCTGCACCTCACTCGCCTCAACCAACTGGTTCATTCCCGAGCACTTCATAAACTAGGGGTCACTCTCTTCTGCTCTCACTTCTTCATCTTTGTCCGACAAAATTCCTGCGACAAACCAGTGTAAAGGCCACAAAAAGACCACCATGAGTGGGAGCTGCCAAATATGCAACCACTCACTCCATGGCCGCCACCGGAAGTCAATAATGGTTTTATCTTGCAAGTTCCCAGAAACTTAGTAATTTCATAACAGAGGTTGTATTGTTCATGAAAAAACACAAAGCAATTTTCTTTTTCCAAGATAGCTTGACCATCAAATTTTTTACAATTATTCATTGTAAAAGCCAGCAAATACAAGTTTAGATCAAAAATAACATTTTCCCTTCCTGTGTCAGTTGCATGGTAAATGAGTAAACAGCAAAGTGCATGATTAAGAAAATAAATAAAGTTTGTAATTATGGACATTATTCCATGGAACCTTTTAAATTATGGTTTCAGAATGCTCATGAGAACAGTTATTGCCAGCCATACCTATTTCACCATTGATATTAGGTAGTTGTATGGTTTGATCCTTTTCTTTCGCTTCCCCCTCATGGTCCTCAGCATTCAGCAACAATTTAGCATTTGGGGCATCATCGTGGGTACATGAGTTTGTCATCTCCCCAACAGTGTCTTGGGAGAACAGGGGTCCTGGTTTCACATCTTCTAATTTCACATGTGCTGGCTCCTTCAGTTTCACTACTTCATTTTCTTCTAGAAGAAAACCCAGAAGAACAGGGTGAATATTTTAACAAATTGATGCAAATTAGCTTTTTGTTTTAAAAATAGCTTTTATTTCAACAGTAAAATACAGCCACAAATGGATAACAGAGCCACATTAGTTGACACTTCCCCATTTATACATCAAAAAGGTTCCTCAAAAAAGACAAGAATTGTAGCTACGAAGGGAAAGCTGGGCTTTAGAAATGGTTGTCCAACTGGAGGATTATGCATCAAAAGATTTCAGACAGAAAATAGCAAACCTGAAGGCTCGGAATGGCTAACAATTAATATTTTGGGTTGGAAAAAGTTGCCAAATCGGGAAATGCAAAAAGAGTTGGCGGGTAGTAGACTTGACTAATGCTGAAAAAAGGCACCATTGTCGATATTCGTCTTGCACATGAGGACAATTCACAAGAATACCAAATGGAAAGGGAACAACAATTTAAACTTCATGAAAAGAATGCTGGTTGATTGGCACTCTTCTTATGAAGTATAAATTGTTATTCTCTTTACATTTGGCATTTTTGCAAATTGTCCTGACGAGTGCAAGACAAAAATCTTTGACAATGTGTCTATTTTCAGCAATGCTGAAATTCAAAAAGGAAATTAACATACACCGTATACAGAGAGCGAGAGATAATAAAGTGATCTAAAAGGACAATTATATTCTGAGGAGCTTTTCTACTGAAGACTAGCCATTTTGAACTGCACTTGCATTTTGAGGATGGTGGTGAAGAAACAAATAAAATCATAATTATATTTTCTGACATTTAAAGCAAGAAGTTGTGGAAAATAGTTTGAGTCTAATGTAATGCATCAATTACTTGATTTTTCCACATAAAACCTTTCTCCTGTATTTTCTCATTACACATACAAAGGCGGCACGATGGTTATCACTGCAGCGTCACAGCGCCAAGGACTCGGGCTTGATTCCAGCCTTGAGTGACTGTGTAGTTTTTAAGTTCTCCCCATGTCTGCGTGGGTTTCCTCCGTGTGCTGCAGCTTTCCCCCCCAATCCAAATATGTACAGGTTCATAGATTATCATAGAATTTGCAGTGCAGAAGGAGGCCATTCGGCCCATCGGGTCTGCACCGGCTCTTGGAAAGAGCACCCTACCCAAGGTCAACACCTCCACCCTATCCCCATAACCCAGTAACCCCACCCAACACTAAGGGCAATTTTGGACACTAAGGGCAATTTATCATGGCCAATCCACCTAACCTGCACATCTTTGGACTGTGGGAGGAAACCGGAGCACCCGGAGGAAACCCACGCACACACGGGGAGGATGTGCAGACTCTGCACAGACAGTGACCCAAGCCGGAATCGAACCTGGGACCCTGGAGCTGTGAAGCAATTGTGCTATCCACAATGCTACCATGCTGCCCCTACTACCATGCTGCCCCATTAGGTGGATTGGCCATGCTAAATTTCCCCTTAGTGTCCAGGGATGTGCACGTTAGGTTACGAGGATAGGGCAGGGGGATGGGGGAGTGGAGCTAGGTAGAGTGCTCTTTTGGAGAGATAATGCAGACCCAATGAGCTGAATGGCCTCATTCTGCACTGTAGGGATTCTAGGCTCAATTCTCCAGAAAACTTTCGAAGTGTGGTAGCGAGCAGGAATTGTCGCGTGCTTCCCGCGCTCGGTCTAGCGAGGCCGGCAACGCAATTCAACGTTAATTGGTCCACTTAACAAGGCCTCACGGGGGCAGCATGGTGGCGCAGTGTTTAGCACTTCTGCCTCATGGCGCCGAGGTCCCAGGTTCGATCCCGGCTCTGGGTCACTGTCCATGCGGAGTTTGCACATTCTCCCTGTGTTTGCGTGGGTTTCGCCCCCACAACCCAAAAGATGCGCAAGGTAGATGCATTGGCCATGCTAAATTGCCCCTTAATTGGAAAAAAATGAATTGGGTACTCTAAATTTTTTTTAAAAACAAGGCCTCACGGGCTTCTCGACGCAAATGAAGGCTCAACAGCTGATCAGCCGGGATCGTGTTCGTCAGCCCCCTGCTAACAAGGTAGACAGCACTTAAGCTGCACTTGCTCAGCCAACCCCAGCCAGCTCGCAACAATGGCGCCGAGGAGACCAGCCCCACGATTCCAGGACTCTGATCTGGGGAGGCTGCTAGACGCCTTGGAGGCCAGGAGAGATGTCCTGTTCCCCCGAGGGTCCCGGAGAGTCAGCCACAAGGCAGCCAGTGCTGCCTGGGATGAGGTGACCACTTACTGAATGACAGGAGGCCACTGGATATGGGGTGGCTATCGTTAATTGCATGGGAATGGGGCTTAAGTGGTGATAATTGGTTTCTCACCACGGGAGCAGGCCGGTTGCATCGCAAACTGTTTGGCACCTGACGCGGATCTCATTCTTGGCCTCTCCTCATATTCACCGGCCTCTTACGCTTGAGCGAGAGCATAACGAAGTCGGAGAATCATGCCCTATGATTCTTACCCACACCTGCAAATCTTTATTTACTTATAAATGCTTTTGAATATTACCAGTACAATTTCAATGATTCTAGGGGAAATCATGGGGCATTGAATTGGACGGAGAAGTGAAGGCGAGATCAGAAGATAAACCATCCTACTGAATGGGAGATCAGACTTGAGTAGGTCGTATGACCTAACCCAGCTCCATCTTATACTCTTATTTTGCCTTCTCTTGCAGTTTTTATTGTTTATTCCATTAATTGTCACTTCATTAAAGTGAAGAGTTTTAAGCTGTGTTTGAAACATTAGAATCAATATTAATAACTATCTAAGTTCATGATGTTTCAATAAAACCCTTTTAAGACTTTGGAGAAATAACTTTAATTTCCTCGAGAGGGAGCAATTGCTACATTATAATGGCACCATCAGAAAATCATTTTCCATCTGTGTCACAGTATTTGCAGTAAATTTAGGAACTGGGGCAGGTGCACTTACAGAAATCTTTGTCCAGAAGCACCTCAAACAAGTGAAAAGGGCATTCAAGGGCACTGACTTCTGCCACGCTGTGTTACCTCACTTGTATTAAAATTACACAGCCAAGGCTTTTCCCTGCCTGGCTGATGTTCTGTAACTACAGAGATGAAAAAGCATTTTTTTTATTAAGAGCTTCGAAGGGGCTTCAGGCCAATCCACATTCAACAACCTGCTCTGAAAACTCTTCTCACATTTTTATTAATATAAATTTAGAGTACCCAATTATTCTTTCTCCAATTAAGGGGCAATTTAGCACGGCCAAACCTGTACATCTTTGGGTTGTGGGGGTGAAACCCACGCAGACATGGGGAGAATGTGCAAACTCCACAGAGACAGTGACCCAGGGCCGGGATTCGAACCCGGGTCCTCAGCACCGCAGTCCCAGTGCTAACCACTCCGCCACATGCCGCCCCGACTCTTCTCACATTTTGACAGCTTTGACAAATTTTGCCACAGCAACTCAGAAAATCCACAAAATTGCAGAACAATCTAGAGCACCGGGGGGGGGGGGGAGAGAAGAGGAGGGAGGGAGGAAAGAGAACATACAATGTTCTTATATGTGGACGATCTGTTGCTATATATCACGAACACTCGCTCCAACGTGGGGGAGATCTGGGCAAGAGTGAATTTTACCCAGTGAACTACCTGGGGAGGGGAGCTGATCTGGGGAGGCTGCCGTTTCGTCCGGCCAAAACTAGCTTCCGGTATCTGGGTATCCAGGTGGCCCATGACCGGGCACATTGAATAAACTGGTGGATGGGGTGCAGGCCGATTTGAAAAGGTGGGATGCTCTCCCTCTGACCTTAGCAGGAAGGGTACAGGCGGTGAAGGTGAATATTCTCCTGAGGTTTTTGTTTTTATTCCAGTGTCTCCCAGTCTTCCTTCCCAAGTCTTTCTTTCGCAGGGTTAACAAATTATCTACTTTTGTCTGGGCTGGTAAGAGTCCTCAAGTTCATAAGACGTTTTTTCAAAAGGATAGGCAGTCAAGGGGTTTAGCATTACCTAATCTGTTATGCTGTCACTGGGAGGCAAATATTGATAATGGGCGGGGGTGGTTCAAAGATCCGGACTCTATATGGGATTGGATGGAGGAGGTTTTGTGCATAGGTCGAGTCTGAGGGCTCTGGTTACAGCACCACTCCCGTTTTCCCCTGCTAGATTCTCGTCGAGCCCGGTGGCGATAGCCACTTTGAGGATTTGGCATTAGTTTAGGCAGCATTTTAACTGGGCTCCATGTCGCTGTTGGCTCCGATTTGCACAAACCATAGGTTTGTGCCGTCGGTCTTCAATTAATCATTTGGGCATGGGAGAGGGAGGGGTTGGAGAGGTTTCGAGACATGTTTCTGCATGGTAGGTTCATCTGTCTAGACAAATTGCGAGAGAAGTTCCAGGTCCCGAGAGGAGCAATAATTTTTACACAAGGAGCTTCTTTCATTTCCTCTGGTACTGCCATCTTTGCTTAAGGATAGGGCCCTGTCTTGGCCAGGTTAGGGGAAGGTAAGATTTTGTAATTCTATGGGCAGACGTTGGTGACGGAGCAGGCAACATTGGAGGAAGTAAAGAGGAAGTGGGAGGGTGAGCTGGGTTTGGGGAGGGGGTGGGGGTGGCGAGACTCTTCCCAGTGTCACTTTCACCTCCTCATGTGCGAGGTTAAGCCTGGTCCAGTTCAAGGTGGTGCACAGAGCTCACCTGATTAGGATGCTTATGAGTGGGTTCTTCTCAGGGCTGCAGGATAGGTGTGAGCGGTGCTTTAGAGGGCCAGAAAATCATATGTACATGTTTTTGTCTTGCCTCAAACTTGCTAGTTTCTGACTCTACCTTTTTGATACATTATTTGGAATTTGGGGCGTTCAGCTGGAGCTGTGCCCATTGCTCGCCCTTTTTGGCGTATCGGATTCGCCAGTGCTGCAGACGGGGACGAGAGCATATGTCCCAGCCTGAGCCTCGCTAATAGTCCGGGTCCTGCTTAGGCGGAGGTCCCCTGTGCCGCCTAAGGCCTTGGCTTGGTTGCGGGACCTGATGGGATATTTACACCTTGAGAAGATCAAATACACCATGAAGAGTTTGGTGAAGGGTTCTACTAGAGAGGCAGCCCTTCATCTCCTTCTTTAGGAAACTCATTACCATCAGCTGTTGGGGGTGTTGTCTTTTTAGTTTGTTTTCTTTATTGGTAAGATGGGGACTGGGTGGGTGCTCTTTGGGAATAATACGGCGTTGGCAGTTGTTGTATTGTTGTTCTGTTTGTTATAATCAAAATCCTGTTTGAATAAAAACATTTTTTTAAATTCCAGAACAATCAACAATATTTTAAGTAAAACAACCCACAACATCCTAAAAAAAGTCAATTTGTTCTATCAGACAGGGTGAACAGATTCTTTAAAAACAAATTCTAGAATCGGGACCCGCTCGAAAAAACTAATCAACTCGTCCCTTGAGCCAGACCATGGGCTGGATTCTCCCTCCTGCCACATTTCCGTTTCACCCCACCGGAGGGATGATCCATTACGCCGGCCGGTCAATGTGGTTTCCCATTGTGGGGCTGCCCCACACCACGGGAAGCCCCTGGGCTGCCGGCAAAACGGAGCTTTCCGACTGCGGAGAATCCAGCCCCTTAACTGTGTACCAAGGTTTGTTGAAATAACGTCCATTGTTATTTTAGATATTTTGTTTACAGACAAACAGCCTAAAAGGAGTGAAAACAGTACTTCCACTCAATATCCAGGCTTGGGCTGACAAGTGGCAAGTAATATTCGCGTCACAGGAAGTGCAGGCAATGAAGATCTCCAATAAGAGAGAATCAAACCATCACCCCTTGACATTCAATGGCATTATCATCACTGAATCATCCACTATCAACATCCCATTGACCAGAAACTGAACTGTGCTTGCCATATAAATATTGCGACTATAAGAGCAGGTCAGAGGCTAGGAATCCTGCAGCAAGTAACTCACCTCCTGGCTCCCCAAAGCCTGTCCACCACCTACAAAGTGCAAGTCAGGAGTGTGATGGAATACTCTACACTTGCCTGGATGAGTGCAGCTCCAACAACAGTCAAGAAGCTCAACACCATCAGGACAAAACAACCTGATTGGTTGGCACCCTTTCCACAAACATTCACTCTCTCCACCACCACCACCAACACACAATAGCAGCAGTGTGCACCATCTTCATGATGCATTGCAGGAACTCACAAAGGCTCTTTAAAACCCAGCACCTTCCAAACCCACAACCACTACCATCTAGAAGGACAAGGGCAGCAGATATCTGGAAACACCACCACCTAGAAATTTCCCTCCAGGACACTCACCATCCTGACTTGGAAATATATCACTGTTCCTTCACAGTCACTGGGTCAAAATCCTGGAACTTCCTCCCTAACCGCAGTGGATGTACCTACACCACATGGACTGCAACAGTTCAAGTAGGCAGCTCACCACCACCTTCTCAAGGGCAATTAGGGATGGGCAACAAATGCTGGCCTAGCCACCGAAACCCTCATCGCGTAAAAGTGAATTCAAATTTTTTAAAACTCATCTTAAGTGGTGGAGGTAAAAATTGAACCACATCCAGAATGACATCTTGTAAAAAAATACACAAGATGAAGACTACCATTTGGGCTGGTTTAGCACAGTGGGCTAAACATCTGGCTTGTAATACAGAACAAGGCCAGCAGCGCAGGTTCAATTCCCGTGCTGGCCTCTCCGAACAGGCACCAGAATGTGGTGACTAGGGGCTTTTCACAGTAACTTCATTAGAGCCTACTTGTGACAATAAGTGATTATTATTATTGCCCAGCTTATCCTGCCACATGGTATCTCAATCACAATATCTAACTGCCTCTTGAATGGCTCCAGAATTCTTCCTCTGATACTCTTCCTAAAAGGGTATTACAGATATTAGTCACTCTTTCCACGAAGAAAGATTTCCTGACATTGGTTTTTCACTTGGTCTTAACATTGTAGATTAACTTGACATTTGCTCAGAATTAACCCTTTTATTTACATTTCTAGTCTTGCATACCTCTATAAAATTCTTCTCATGGCTCAGGTGTTCAAGATTTTCTAGCCTTTTCTCATTGCTCAAACACTATACTTTAGTTCAGGCTGTTGGCTCTTCTTCACCCTGTTTTGCGAGCTTGGATGTCTCCCTATCAAAGTGACCATAACTGAACACTATTCAGTATTTGGCTGGGCCAGATTATTATACTACTTCAGCAAAACCTGACCGATTTGGCAAAATAGCTCAACCTTCATCACTTGCAGCTGTGCAATAATTGGATATGTCCAGTGTCAAGACGATCACTCTCAAATCGCTTCCACTTTTTTCTTTCTGGTTCAACTTCATTTGCTCATTAGATCCATTTTTTCGCATTATAAATATACAACACCTTGTACTTATATACTGGGTTTTATCTGCCATAGTTCTACCCATTGCAAATATTATCAAGGTCCTTTTGCAAATCTCTGACCAATTCATCTGACCCCACTGAAGTTGTGAATCAGCTGCAAATCTGACTAATCAGATCAATCCGGAGCATAAAATCAGAAAAAGCGCAGATCCAGAGATCACTTTACATAAAAAGCACCAGCCTAACATCATTTCCTTAACTGCTTCCTGCCTTTCAGACGATTCTTTATTCAACTCAGGTTTCCCTAGTGTGCCCACTGCTATACAGCAGTTTTTCATTTGGATGATGCAGTTATTTCAGGTGAAAGGCATCATTAGTGTTTTGAAGTGCTAACTGGGAAAAAAAAAGAATAAAAAGCAATTAACCTTCAAACGTCAGATCAATAGAATGCGGTGAAAATACTGGAGTAAATTATCACGGAAAATATTTTCTTAGCTATGCAGTCCATTCATTGGTTTTGGAGCACTGAATTTGACTTTCAATTTAAAAGGTGTGTGGTAAACACCACTGGTCACACACTACGTGTATTACGGTACTGCCACTGCACTACAGTTAATACAGTAAATCCCAGCCTGCTGGCTCCTCCCAGCAGGCGCTGTATAAAAGTGTATACTCTCCTGCGCTGCTTCCGTTCTGTTTCCAGCCGCAGGAGGCTTAACATCTAGTGCAATAAAGTCTCAATATTTCACCATTTTGTCTCGTGGTCATTGATGGTACATCAATTTATTGCAATAGAATTTTAGAGATGAACGTCTTAATCAAGCCTGATCACCTGGAGCTGAACTCTCACGCAGCCGACGCCACAGCCACCTTCGAGCACTGGTTAGCCTGCTTTGAAGGATATCTCGGAGCATCCACAGAAGCCCCCTCAGACGCCAGAAGCTCCAGATCCTCTACGCACGGGTGAGCCCAAGTTTTCCCCCTCATTCGGGACATGCCCACCTACACGGAAGCGATGGCAGTACATCAAGACTGTGAATCAGGTGTTCGCCAGGCACCTCCTGGCCACAAGACGGCAACTCCCGGGGGAGTCTCAGGACGATTTCATGCGGGCTTTGCGGATACTTGGTAGAAACTGTAATTGCCAGGCCGTGTCGGCAGTCCAACACACAGAATTGCTGATCAGAGACGCCTATGTCACGGTCATTAAGTCCAATTACGTTCATCAGCGATTATTGGAAGGGGTTACGCTCGACCGTACAGAGACTGTACAGCTCGCTAACTCCTGAGAAGTGGCCTCCCGCAATCTAGAGTCCTACACCTCCGACCTCGCGGCACCCTCGTGGGAGTCATGGGCCCCACCATCTTCCGACCCGGCTATGCCGCAAGCCTGCGCAGCGCAACAGCCAGCTAACTCTGGAGGCCCCAAATGCTATTATTGTGGCCACAACAAGCACCCCAGGCAACGCTGCCCAGCGCGGAGCGTGACCTGCAAGAAGGGCCACTTAGTCTCCGTTTGCCAGGCCCATTTAGTTGCTGCCGTTTCCAGGCCCAGCATCGCTACCCCCCCACGTGCGATCCAGGGGTGCCGCCATCTTCGCCGCCACCCACCACATGCGGCCCATGGGTGCCGCCATCTTGGATGTCATCCGCCATGTGCGCCCCGTGGGCGCCGCCATCTTTGGCACCATCTTCGACTGCGCCTCAGGACTCCTGCTCGCCAGGCCGTTCGCAGGCCGCCGATGCCACCGCCGATTAGCCCAACAACTCCCAACATCTTCCGCAGCTCGCCTCCATCACCCTCGATCAGTCTTGGCCCCGCAACCTCGCGACCGCTACGACGACTGTACGGATCAACGGGCACGAGATGACCTGCCTCTTCGACTCCGGGAGCACAGAGAGTTTCATCCACCCTGCTACGATAAGGCGCTGCGCTTCCTCCCGGTCCCCCAGAAAATCTCCCTGGCCTCCGGATCCCATTCCGTACAAATCCGGGGATACTGCGTCACGACCCTCTCCATACAGGGCGTAGAGTACAGCAACTTCAGACTCTACGTCCTCCTCCACCTCTGCGCTGCCCTGTTACTAGGTCTCGATTTTCAGTGCCACCTCCAGAGTCTTACTCTGAAGTTCGGCGGACCCCTGCCCCCTCTCGCAGTCTGTGGCCTCACAACCCTCAAGGTCGATCCGCCCTCACTTTTCGCAACCCTCACCCTGGACTGTAAGCCCGTCGCCACGAGGAGCAGACGGTACAGTGCACAGGACAGGACCTTTATCAGGTCGGAAGTCCAACGGCTTCTGCGGGAGGGGTCATTGAGGCCAGTAACAGCCCCTGGAGAGCTCAAGTGGTGGCAGTTGAGACTGGGGAGAAACACCGGATGGTCATCGACTACAGTCAGACCATCAATCGGTACATGCAGCTCGATGCGTACCCCCTCCCACGCATATCTGACATGGTCAATCAGATTGCGCAATATCGAGTCTTCTCCACAGTTGACTTGAAGTCCGCCTATCACCAGCTCCCATCCGAATGGAGGACCGCCAATACACTGCATTCGAAGCAGATGGCCACCTCTATCACTTCCTTAGAGTTTCCTTCGGCGTCACCAATGGGGTCTCGGTCTTCCAGCAAGAGATGGACCGAATGGTTGACCAGTACGGGCTGCGGGCCACGTTCCTGTAACTAGATAATGTCACCATCTGCAGCCACGACTAGCAGGACGACGCAAATCTCCAGAAATTCCTCCATACCGCCAAACTCCTTAACCTCACCTACAATAAGGAGAATTGCGTTTTCCGCACCACCCGCTCAGCCATTCTTGGCTACGTTGTGCAAAATGGAGTCCTAGGGCCCGACCCCATGCGCCCCCTCCTGGAACTCCCACTCCCCCACTGCCCCAAGGCCCTGAAACGATGCCTGGGGTGCTTCTCATATTACGCCCAGTGGGTTCCTAATTATGCGGACAAGGCCCGCCCACTCATCAAGTCCACACCATCCGGTCGCTCCTGTGCACTGCTACTAATGAGACCCCTCACAAACGTGTGTTTGCCTTCCCTAGGATGTCCACCCCCGGGGTCTCGCTCCCAACCTGGCTGACAGTTCCTGGGCCTGTCCTCCTCCGGAAACATGCGCGGAGCCACAAATCTGATCCCCTTGTCGAAAAAGTCCTCCTCCTCCATGCAAACCCACAATACGCCTACGTGGCACACCATGACGGTCGACAGGGCACAGTCTCCCTCCGGGACCTGGCACCCACTAGTTCCCCATCCACAACCATCACCACCCCCGACCTGGTACCGTCCCCTCACCCTCCAGTTGCTTCCCCCGCCCCTGCGCCATTCATCCTCCCACCAGCGACCCTCATCGCAGCCCCCACTCCAGCAGCATCCGTCCCCTCACCGGATCCACTACTGGGTGAAGAGGGAGAGGATAACACGCTCCCCGAGTCGCAGGTACCCACATCAGCGCCCACACCACAACCAGGACTGAGGCGATCGCGGCGGAGGGTCAAAGCCCCCGACAGACTCAACCTGTAACGTTGTTTTAAGCCTCGTTGGACTTTTTTTAAACAGGGGGTGAATGTGGTAAACACCACTGGTCACACACTACGTGTATTACGGTACTGCCACTGTACTACAGTTAATACAGTAAATCCCAGCCTACTGGCTCCTCCCAGCAGGTGCTGTATAAAAGTGTATACTCTCCTGCGCTGCTTCCATTCTGGTTCCAGCTGCAAGAGACTTAACATCTGGTGCAATAAAGCCTCAATAGTTTCACCATTTCGTCTCATGTATATTGATACATCAAGGTGTTCTAAAGAGATTGAACACAATTCAACTGTATTGAAGTATGCAGCTTTTTCAATCAATACTCATGCAGATTAATATTACACAATAAATTCATTTAACTGGAATGACCTGTCTGCATACGATTTGATATTTAAAAAGTAATTAGGTCAAAAGCCCAAACCACAAGGTGTGAAATAACAGCCAACCATCTGCCACTGGCAAGACAAATTTCTGATGTTTGCAATTGGAGCATTGTGGCACGATTCCTATTCTGAACAGGTACAGTTGTGCAAACAAAAGGTCTCAAGTGGACCAGTAAGATTTACAAAATACATTTCTGGCAATATTTAGAATCAAAATTTGATTTGTCAATGTTTGTGCACTTAAAAAATATATTTTTTGTAGAATGCTTCATTAGAGTTACTTGGTTTAATTAGGAAACCTCATTTTGAAAGTGTACATAAGAGGGCTAACTGATAAGTAAGTATTTGTGCTCTACTGATCAAGAATGTCTGAAGTTCAGTCCATGGTTCCAAGAGTTAAATGATAATGGGCACAGCAACATCAGGGGTGCTACAATAGAAGCTAAAAATCAAATAAGCTCCTAACAGGCTCCTATGCTAATACCTATTCGAAAGAAGCATGTATCAGTTGAGAGCAGGATTAGGTTGAGTGGTGATGCAACTCTGGATCCTTCTGTAAAATGGTACTATTTTTAAAAACCAGCACTGCACATCAATTATTCTTCTGCAAACATTCTTTGCCAAAACATCTTTCCACGGATCATAAAATACCCTGTTTTTTTAACATATTGATGGCAGGAAACAGATGTACCCAAGTCTCTGCCACAAAGTGATGTAATGCGTAAAGAAGTTGACAGTTAACTTATTTATAGAAACAAAAAGGATGCGGAAGGATGCAGTACCATCAGTCTGAAGTTCTCCAATATCTAAAAGGAAACACATTGAGAGAATTTCACCATAAGGGCTGCTTTACAAACATAGAAAATAGAGAAAGGAAATTTTCAGGCTTTAGTATCCTCAGAGAGGACAGGAAAATTGACAATGTTTTTGTAATAAACTCAATTACCAGAATAGAATGTAAATTTTTTAGTACTGGTGATCTGGCAGTGAAAACAATATGGGCAGAGGTAAGAAACAGCAAAGGATGTAAGACACTGGTTGGAGCTGTTTGTCATTCCCCTGACAGTAGTGGATTATGCATTAATACAGAGATCAAAAGCAATGCAATTTGCATTCAAGAAAGAGAAGTTTCAAAGGGATTAGCAGTGAACTGACCATAGAAAATTGACTGAACTGTTAATGGGTAACCTCTGGCCGGCACGGTAGCACACTGCTTAACAGCGCCAGGGTCCCAGGTTCGATTCCCGGCTTGGGTCACTGCCTGTGCGGAGTTTGCACATTCTCCCAGTGTCTGCGTGGGTTTCCTCCGGATGCTCCGGTTTCCTTCTACAAGTCCCAAAAGACGTGCTGTTAGGTGAATTGGACATTCTGAATTCTCCCTCCGTGTACCCTAACAGGCGCCCAAGTGTGGTGACTAGGGGATTTTCACAGTAACTTCATTGCAGTGTTAATGTAAGCCTACTTGTGGCAAGAAAAAGGAAACCGAATGGATTAAGAATCATTTAAAAAAACAACTTGGAACCATTGGAGCGAAGAAGAGGCAGTGAAGAGGAATGTTAACTCATTAAAGGTGGACAGAGCCTCAAACATGAAAGATTACAATGAAATGACACTAATTTATTAAATTAGTATTTTGTATTATTTTTCCACAGTAAAGGAATGAATTGATAAAATATCAGTAACATCAGTTCACTTAAAAATAGGTGAAGTGTGATGGCCCCATGTTTTTGGGGGAAAAAACAACATTTTAATGTTGGGGTTATGGTCCCTTCAAAAATCAAGTTTCTTTGAAAAACAATTTCTTGCATAAAGCAATTTGCTTCCAGTAGCTGATTGTATGGCAAGTTGCTTGGGAGATAAACAAGAGGAAAAGGGTCAACTGGAAGTTAATTACAGTGTCCAGTAGATTTTGGTGTGTGGTGCTGTTTTGAAGCAGTTTTGATGTTAGTCAGGAAAAAATTGGCTGCAGAGAAACATTTTTTCAAACAGAATTCAGCTGCAATTCTGTGTGCTGGTTAAACGGTTTAAAACTATTTCGAACTGAAGGAGTCTACTAACAGTGATTTGCACTTCTGGGATAGCCAAGCTAAGAAGACAGAGAAATAGTTCTTTGATACAAGACTCCAGAGTTAAATAATATTTAAGAGTGCTGACGACTTCCGATGGCGGCCATGGAGTGAATGGTCGTACATTTGGTAATTCCCCTCGAGGTGGTTTCTTTGGTCCTTTTCCCTGTGTACCGGCAGATGCTTTGGTGGAAAAAGAGGGGGGGGGGGAGGTGGCAGCGGCAGGGGGAAGTTAAACTGTGTATTAGACCCGAAGCTGGATCCGTCTAAGCCAAAGTAATTGGCCCCTTCGGGGATGTTGACGGTACTTGCTGTGTTCATGGAGGAGACAGGAGGTGTGGACCGAGGCGGTTCATGCACCCTGGCGGTAAGGATTCTAAATTTTTCCCCCAGTGTTCAAGGTGTACACAAGGATAGATTTCTTAGTCATGGGTAGGACTCTTCTCCCCAGAGTGCAAAAGGCACAATATTTCGCGGTGGTCATCTCTGACCATGCTCCACATTTGGTAGATTTAGTGTTGGAGGTGGGCCAGGTGCAGTCATGGGATGGGGGTTGGGTGTAGGGCTTTTGCCAGACATGCCAGACATGGAGTTCCACATTTTGAAAGCCGTAAGGAAGATGTAGTTTAAAGAAAATAGGATGGTCTCGCCCTCTGCACTGTGGTAGGCATGGAAGGTGGTGATTAGAAGGGAGATCACATCGTATAGAACATACAGTGCAGAAGGAGGCCATTCGGCCCATCGATTCTGCACCGACCCACTTAAGCCCTCACTTCCACCATATCCCCGTAACCCAATAACCCCATCTGTGGGAGGAAACCGGAGCACCCGGAGGAAACCCACGCAGACACGGGGAGAACGTGCAGACTCCCAGCGGGGAATCGAACCTGGGACCCTGGCGCTGTGAAGTCACAGTTTTATCCACTTGTGCTACCGTGCTGCCCTGCATAAGGTTTACATGGACGGGGAGGCCAAGAAGGAGCGTTAGATTTAGTGGATGAGATCCTGGAACTGGACCAGGGGTATGCGATCGACCCAACTCCAGAAATGCAGGAAAAAGCTGAAAATGTAATTTGACCTGCTGTCTATGGACAGGACAGTGAGCCAGTTGAGGCATTTAAGGGGGGGTGGTGTATGAGTATGGGGAGAAGGCCAGCCGTCTCTTGGCTCACCAGCTAAAGTGGCAGGAGGCTGCTAGGGAGATCATCCAGGTTGAGGGGCAGCACGGTAGCATTATGGATAGCACAATTGCTTCACAGTTCCAGGGTCCCAGGTTCGATTCTGGCTTGGGTCACTGTCGGTGCGGAGTCTGCACATCCTCCCCGTGTGCGCGTGGGTTTCCTCCGGGTGCTCCGGTTTCCTCCCACAGTCCAAAGATGTGCAGGTTAGGTGGATTGGCCATGATAAATTGCCCTTAGTGTCTAAAATTGCCCTTGGTGTTGGGTGGGGTTACTGGGTTATGGGGAGAGGGTGGAGGTGTTGACCTTGGATGTGGTGCTCTTTCCGGGAGCTGGTGCGGACTCGGTGGGCCGGATGGCCTCCTTCTGCACTGTAAATTCTATGATAATTAACAATTCGGTGGGTAGGCTGGTTTCCTACCCAGAGAAGGTGAATGGGGCATTTCAAGCCTTTCATGAAAACCTTTATAGGTCAAAGCCACCAGAGAATGAGCAGGGAATGGCAGAGTTTTTAAAGAAGGTCTGGGAGATTCCCAAGGTGGGGGAGGACCTGTGGGATGAGCTGGAGGCATTGCTGAGATTGGAGAAGGTTCAAACTGTGTTAGGAAAGATGCAAACAAGGCAGGCACCAGGGCCAGATCGGTTCCCAGTGGAATTCTACATGAGGTTTTGCAGATCAGCTGGTTCCATTATTGATAGGGATGTTTAATGATTCTCTCCTGGAAACGCTTGGGCAGGCATCCATCTCCTGAAAAAGGATAAGGATCCCACAGAATGCTGGTTGGACTGCCCGATTTCATTGCTTAATGTAGACACAAAGCTTTTAGCCAATGATCCTGGTGTCGAGGTTGGAACCCTGTCTCCCAAAGGTAGTTGGGGAGGACCAGATGGGACTTGTGAAGGGCCGAAAGATTTTGTCCAATGTGAGGTGACTGCTCAATGTGGTTCTCACCCCAGTGGCTGGCCCGGAACCTGAGATAATTGTGTCACAGGGTGCAGAAAAAGCATTTGATAGGGTCGAGTCGAAGTACCTCTTTGCAGTTTTGGAAGGGTTTGAGTTGGGCCATGGGTACAATTGTTGTACGAGGCACCCTCTACCAGCATTTGTTCGAACACCAGAAGTTCAAGGCAGGGGTGTCCTATGTCTCCCCTCTCTTTTGAGTTGGCGATTGAGCAACTGGCTATTGTCCTGAGGGCCTCAAATAAGAGGAGGATAGTTAGGGGTGATGTGGAACACATGGTGTCCTTGTATGCCGAGGACCTTCTGCTATACATGAGGGATCCGGGGCCAGTTATGATGGAGATAATGAGTATATTGAAGATGTTTGACTCCTTACAAGTTAAATTTGGGAAGTTTGAGTGTTTTATGGTCAACACTTTGAGAGGGGAGTGGGTCTGAGAATTTGGAGGAAGGTTTAGCAGAAGGATAGACCTTTGGGGGGTACTTGCGCTGCCAAATTTGATGTTTTATTGGTGGGCTGCCAAAGTGGAGATGTTCGGGTGGAATGGAGACCTGGGGTCTACCTGGGTGCGAATGGAGTCGGGGCCCTGTATAGGGTCCAGTCTGACTGCGTCTCGGCCATTTTCTCTGGCAAAGTATTCGTCAAATCTGGTGGTTGTCCCAACTTTAAAAATATGGTGGCAACTCAGTCAGCACTTCGAGTTGGGGTCAATGTCAAGCACAATTGCTTCACAGCTCCAGGGTCCCAGGATTGATTCCGGCTTGGGTCACTGTCTGTGCGGAGTCTGCACATCCTCCCAGTGTGTGCGTAGGTTTCCTCCCGGTGCTCCAGTTTCCTCCCACAGTCCAAAGATGTGCAGGTTAGGTGGATTGGCCATGATAAATTGCCCTTTGTGTCCAAAATTGCCCTTAGTGTTGGGTGGAGGTGTTGACCTTGGGTAGGGTGCTCTTTCCAAGAGCCGGTGCAGACTCAGTGGGCCGAATGGCCTCCTTCTGCACTGTAAATTCAATGATAATCTATGATTAGTCTAGGACAAGGGTTCGGCACAACATCGTGGGCCGAAGGGCCTGTTCTGTGCTGTATTTTTCTATGTTCTATGTTACTTGCCACTTATCAGCCAAAACACAAATCTTGTCCAAGTCTTGCTGCATATCGGATGGGCTGCTTTAGTATCCGAGTTGTCACAAATGGTGCGGAACATTGTGCAATCATCTGTAAACATCCTCACTTCTGACCTTGTGATGGAGGGGAAGTGGGCGGCATGGTGGCGCAGTGGTTAGCACTGCTGCCTCACGCCGCCGTGGACCCGGGTTCGAACCCTGCCCGGGTCACTGTCCGGACATTGCGCCACCATGACGCCCACCTCCCCTCCATCAAAATATCTTTGGAAAGTTATCCAAGTCTTCCACCGTGAAGACAAACACAAAATAAGTGATCAACGCCTCCACCATTTCTTTGTTTTCCATCATCAATTCCTCAGATTTACTTGCTGGAGGATCAATACCAGCATTAGTTACTCTTTTATTATTCAAATACTTGTAAAAACCCTCAACATCTGTTTTAATATTACTAGCTAGCTTTCTTTTATACTCAGCTTTCTGCATCTTTCTTATCTTCTGAGTCATACTTTGTTGGTTCTTAAAATCTGTCCAATCCTATACCTACCACTAATATTTGCAGATTTGGGTCTTGTTTATTTCAATTTAATACGATCCACACTCTCTTACTTAGCCATCAATGATGCATCCTTTTCAAAAATTCTTTTTCTCGTCAATGATTGTCCCTTCCTATCACACTCTGGTACCTAAATTGCTGCCCTGGAATATTACTTTCTTTCCCTTTGCTTTACTATATCTCCTCTTGGCACGGTAGCACAGTGGTTAGCACTGTTGCTTCACAGTCTTATCTTATCTTATTATCCATAATATCATATTCTCCCTTTGCTTCACTATATCTCCTCTCACATGATCCCTTCCTCCTCAATTAAGTTTAAAGCTCTCTTTTTTTGCAAGGTGAATTAAATTCAAAATTGAGGAAATTATACCTCACTTCAGAGTCTGGTCAGACCCCTCTAATAAGCGTAGCACTAAACTTTGGGGGGGGGGGGGGATTGGCCTTGAACTGCACATAACACAAGCTCACTAGAATGATACCAGTGCTTAAAGGGTTAAATAATGAGAACAGGTTGCATAAACTTGGCTTGCATTTCCTTGAGCTTAGAAGATTGGGGATTTTACCTTATCAAGCTAGTTTAAATTGATTAATAGATACAACAGGGTAGATAGAGAGAATCGGTTTCCTATGGCAGAAAACTCCAGAACAAGAAGGAATAATCTTAAAAGATGGCATTTTGGAGTAAAATTTGTGAACAATCATTCACACAAAGGGTAGTGAAAATCTGGAACACATGTCCTAAAAAGGCTGTGGATGCTGGGCCAATTAAAATTTACACGGTTGTTACGGAAAGACTTTGGTAAAGAGCAGTCATGATCTAACAATGGCAGACACCTGCAAGGGGTTGAATGCTCCAACTGCGTTCCTTTGTAGCACATGGAAGATTGTGTAATTTGCTTTTGGTTTAGAAACAAAGTTAATATGAGTAACACTTACCACTTGCACTTTAGCATGCTCAATAACTTTTAGAAGATTTGAATTGGAAATTTATATATTTTTAATACATCCTAGTTTTAAAAATCAGAACTAAGCTACTCCATCACATTACTTGCGGTTCTATTTATCCCTTTCAGCTGTTTCTTGTTGCTGTAGTCAGAAAACTATGTTCCCTTAACTAAGCCATCCCATGTTTTCCCCTGTTGAAGTCAAATAACTTAACTGCAGACTCATAGTTCCTGCATCAACCACACCCAATGGCTTCATTTGAATTTCGTAAAGAAAGTGATGTCATAAGAGGGGATAAAAAACTTAGGCAATCCTTAGCCACAACAGTAAGCAAGATACAGTTTCCTGCTATGGAGTACTGAAATCATAGAGGAGTTTGGCAAGATGATCAAGTACTGTTGATGGAAGGACTTCATTAAAAGGAGTGTAATTGAATGGAATAAATGGTTACAACTGATCTTTAAGTGCAAAATATTATCCAATTTCTGCAAATTTAATCCATAATTTCCAAATATTGACTTTCATACTTGAATTCTAGATCTGTATTCAAGTCTCTAGCACAAGTGAATGGGTGAGATCGTCCAGTTCTGCCGCCCCGAGACTAAATTCAAGACAGAGGTCAACAGACCCTTCCAATGATTTGTCAAATTTTCTGTCCTGCCCGCGAGGATTCCTTCAGCGAGCGAGACCGGAAAGTCTAACCCACTGAATTTACTGTAATGCACAATTCAATTTGAAGAAAATGTATTGGGATGTATTATGTACTTATGTTGGGTGCAGGTAAAGTAGAAAAATCAGTTACCTTGGACAAAAATTATAAGTCGCAAGCTCCAGCGATAAGGTTCAATGGTAAATTAACTGTTTATGAAACAGACATCACTGTTCAACTAGCTGTTAATACTCTGTAGAACTCCATTCTGCAATTCACAATTTCACTTTAGAACTGTAATTGGTTGCTGGGATCAGCTGTCAGGACAGCTGTAGCATACTGGGACAACCTGTCACAGCTGTAAAGTAGCCAAGCATAGCTGATTCTTCAAGTATGTTACAGTTTGCACCATAACTAATATGAACAAGTATAAACCTGTAAACTGGAATGGCAAAAATTAAGTTGGGACAGCTGCTTTAAAGAGATGAAACCTAATGCACAAATCAAATGGTTATGAATAGTTTATAGCACACTTCAGCATTACACAGTAGCCCAATCTTCCAAAATATCAGTCAAGATACTAAATTGGACAAGTTTGTAATTCACAGATGAAGCAGTATTCATACTCCGAACTTGCACACTGATCTACAGCTCCTAAATGCTGATGTGCATAAAGCTCAAATTCACCCAATAGGAAATGTGCAATTCAATCCTCATATTTAAAATATTGCGAAATAATTCATGCATCTTACAATACAGAATATTTCCTTCTTTTCAATAAATTTAGAGTACCCAATTCTTTTTTTTTCTCTAATTAAAGGGCCAGTTCAGCTACTCTGCACATCTTTTGGGTTGTGGGGAGTGAGACCCATGCAGACACGGGGAGAATGTGCAAATTCCACACGGACAGTGATCCGGAACCGGGATCGAACCCGGGTCCCTGGCCCCATGAGAAAGCGGTGCTAACCACTGTGGCGCCATGCCGCCCAACACAAAATATATTTCAAATGTTGACATCAACATAGAATGTTGGGATTATTAAGAAAACGGAAATAAGAAAATTTACCATATTTACCTGTATCATCATCATCTGTTAGATCGTCATCTGCCTGTTCAGATTCTGCACCACTGTCATTGCCTTCAACTTTTCCATTCATTTTGCTACAGTCATTGGGCGAGTTGAAAACATTGCCAAGATCTGGATATATAAAAAAGAAAAGTTGTTTTAATTATCAGCCAAATATATCAAGTATGGAATAGAAAAAGGTTATTGATCTCAAAATTCATCCTTTAGATCATACAAATTTGCATATTCAAAAGGTTAAAGAAAATGGACCAAACTGCAAGTATTGGAAATTTGGGATAATCTTCATTAATGAGATGTGGGCATTGCTCACTAGGCCAGCATTTATTGTCCACCCCGAACTGCCCTCGAGAAAGTGGTGGTGAGCTGCCTTCTTGAACCTCAGCAATTCATGTATATACAATAAATGCCACCTGCCATTCCTTTGGTTATTCACTCAATTGCTCAAGTTTTCTGGAATTGTATTAACCTTCACTGGCTCTTGCCTCAGTTACGAGTTATGGATTAAAGCATGACTAACACATAAATAAAGTCTGACAGTTCGAGGAGTGTTGCATTGTTGAATGCAATGTTAAAATCAAGGCCATGTCTGCTCTCCCAGATGGAAATAAAAGGTCCCACAGCACTATTTGAAGAAGAGACATTTATCCTGGTATCCTGGCTAATATTTATCAAACATCACCCAAAAAGATCAGGTTATTTTACTTCATTGCTGCTTATGTGCAAATTTGCTGCTCTATTCCCCAACATTACAACAGTTCACTTCAAAATTTCAGAAAATGCTTTACTAGCTGTAAAATGCTTTGAGATGTCCTACGGTTGCGAAGTGTGCTCTACAATGCAACTACAATTTCTACTCGTCAGTTGGCTGCATAACTTATATGCAAATTTCATGACATTAGAATTATGGCTGAAAAGAAGGCAGGTTGCCAAAGCTTTTATTAAGCCTTTTATTCATCAGGTCTCTGTGCCTGAATGTACGTCACTTCTGGAAAACAGCAATGAATGACATTAGGAGCTTGACTAATAATTTTAAAATGATTGTTAGCGTAGCTATTCGCACACTCAGGATTGTTCAGCAATTGCTGTCCAATTCGGAATCACAGTAGATGTTTTGGAATTTGAAAGCACGGGCTGGTTGAGCACAGTCTGTGCAAAGTTTCAGCAGCATATCGCTCGTTTCAGCAATATTCAGGTTCCGTACTGCCAAGCAAACTTTCCTTCTCCAAACTGTTTTACAATGTGAATTGCAAGAGATACTCACTGCAAAAAATGTTTTATTTTAATGCAGCTCCTGGAGGGAGATGGAGAGATGCAGAGTGGGAATTCCAGGGCATAGTATCCAGATGGTTCAAGACAAGTTAACCATGGTGGGGAAAGGGAAATGTTGGGATACTCAAGAGACTGGAGTTGGAGAAATGTAGAGCCCAGAGAGACTGGAAAATGTTACAGAAATAGTGACGGTCAAGGGCATGAAGGGTTTCAACAGAAGGGTTTGAATTTGTGTCATTGAGAGACTAGTTGTCAATTAAGTTCAATGAGCACAGGGTGATAATTGAGAAATATTGCTGTAGAATAGGATACTAAACTGAAATTATTAAAGGCTGTACAGAAGAGCATTGGAGTATCAAATCTGGAGATGGCAAAGACATGGGTTGGGGGCGGTTTGATGCAGATGCTTCGAAGCCGCAGGATAAAGCTAATTAAATAGTATACAGAAGATTGGATATAATCCAACACAAACATATTTCTGAAGTTTAATTTCAAAAGTTTAATTTAAAGGACTAAACCATGGCAGGACAGCTCCAAGGCATAGTCTGCTCCTCTTGCCCCATGTGGCAGGCTGGGGACAGTTCCAGTCCCCAGGGTCAGCATGTGTGCAGGAGGTGTCTCCAGTTATAGCTCCTGGAAGCTCGAGTTTCAGAGCTGGAGCAGCGGCTGGAGACACTGGAGCATCAGTGAGTCGGAGAGCATCGTGGATAGCACGTATAGAGAGATGGTCACACCGCAGGCTCAGACCCGCAGGCAGGAAAGGAATGGGTGACCACCCGACAGAGCAAGAGAGCGAGGCAGGTAGTGCAGGAATCTCCTGTGGCCATTCCCCTGCAGAATAGATATACTGCTTTGGATACTGTCGAGGGGAATGGCCTCTCAGGGGAAAACAGCAACAGCCAAACTCGTGGCACCACGGTTGGTTCTGCTGCAGAGGGGAGGGGTGATAAGTGTGTCAGTGCAATAGTTATTGGGGATTCAATTGTAAGGGGAATAGACAGGCGTTTCTGTGGCCGCAAACGAGACTCCAGGATGGTATGTTGCCTCCCTGGTGCTAGGGTCAAGGATGTCTCAGAGCGGGTACAGGATATTCTGGAGGGGGAGGGTGAACAGCCAGTGGTCGTGGTACACATCGGTACAAATGACATAGGTAAAAAAAGGGATGAGGCCCTAAAAGTAGAATACAGGGAGCTAGGAAGGAAGTTAAGAAATCGGACCTCAAAAGGTGGTGATCTCAGGATTACTACCGGTGCCATGTACTAGTCAGAGTAGAAATGACAGGATATATAGGATGAATACGTGGCTGAAGGGATGGTGTCAGGGGGAGGGTTTCAGATTCCTGGGGCATTGGGACCGGTTCTGGGGGAGGTGGGATGGTACAAACTGGATGGGTTACACCTGGACAGGACTGGAACTGATGTCCTGTTTGCGAGAGCGGTTGGGGAGTGTTTAACCTAATGTGGCAGGGGGATGGGAAACGATGCAGGAAGTCGGAAGGTAGTAAAACAGGGATAGAAACAAAAGGCAGTAAGGGGGAAAGTGTAAGGCAGAGAAGCCATAGTCAAAAATCAAAAAGGGCGACAGTACAAGGTACAGTGACTGAGGGGCGCTCAGTGAATAGGCCCAATAATACTAAAAGGAATAAAACGGGAAGTAAAAACATAAATGGAAAGCGACGCGATAGGTTATTACATGAAGATATGGGTTCAATGACAAGGAAAATTAGGAGAAAAGTTAAGAGGAAAAATAACTTTGGAGACGTTACTGATCAAGGTATTCAGATTCAAAGCAGAGGTATTAAAGCCAACATAAGTGTACTTTACCTGAATGCTCGTAGTATTCGGAATAAGGTAAATGAGTTGATGGCGCAAATCATCGTGAATGACTATGATTTAGTGGCCATTACTGAAACATGGTTAAAGGATAGTCACGACTGGGAGTTAAATATTCAAGGGTATCAAACTATTCGGAAGGACAGAGTAGATGGTAAGGGTGTAGCTCTGTTATTTAAGGATGGCATCCGGGCAATAGTAAGGGATGACATCGGTGCTATGGAGGATAAGGTTGAATCCATTTGGGTGGAAATCAGGAATAGTAAGGCAAAAAAGTCACTGATAGGAGTAGTCTATAGGCCACCAAATAGTAACATTATGGTGGGGCAGGCAATAAACAAAGAAATAACTGATGCATGTAGAAATGGTACAGCAGTTATCATGGGGGATTTTAATCCACATGTCGATTGGTTTAACCAGGTCGGTCAAAGCAGCCTTGAGGAGGAGTTGATAGAATGTATCCGCAATAGTTTCCTAAAAAAGTATGTAATAGAACCTACGAGGGAACAAGCGGTCCTAGATCTGGTCCTGTGTAATGAGACGGGATTGATTAATGATCTCATTGTTAGGGATCCTCTCGGAAGGAGCGATCACAATATGGTGGAATTTAAAATACAGATGGAGGGTGAGAAGGTAAAATCAAACACTAGTGTTTTGTGCTTAGACAAAGGAGGTTACAATGGGATGAGAGAAGAAAAATGAAATAAAAATCACTTATTGTCACAAGTAGGCTTCAATTAAGTTACTGTGAAAAGCTCCTAGTCACCACATTCCGGCGCCTGTTCGGGGAGGCTGGTACGGGAATTGAACTGTGCTGCTGGCCTGCTTTAAAAGCCAGCGATTTAGCCCAGTGTGCTAAACAAGCTAGCTAAGGTAGACTGGGAGCAAATACTTTATGGTGAATCAGTTGAGGATCATTGGAGAACCTTCCAAGCGATTTTTCAGCAAAGGTTTATACCAACAAAAAGGAAGGACGGTAGAAAGAGGGAAAATGGTCCATGGATATCTAAGGAAATAAGGGAGAGGATCAAATTGAAGGAAAAAGCAAACAAAGTGGCAAAGCTTAGTGGGAGACTAGAGGACTGGGAAATCTTAAGGGGGCAACAGAAAGCTACTAAAAAAACTGTAAAGACAAGATAGATTATGAGAGTAAACTTGCTCAGAATATAAAAACAGAGAGAAAAGTTTCTACAAATATATAAAACAAAAAAGAGTGGCTAAGGTAAATATTGGTCAATCCGGTAATAATAGCTTCATTGAAAATTTGGAGGCAGTTTCGCCAACACTTCGGGTTGGGGGCAGGGTCAAGGGAAATGCCGATTCGGGGGAACCACAGATTTGAGCCAGGGAGGTGGGATGGAAATTTCCGGAAATGGGAAGAGAAGGAGATTAAGACGCAAAAAGATTTGTTTCTTAGGGGTCGGTTTGCAGGATTGAAGGAGCTGGAAGTGAAGTATGGGCTGGAGCAGGGAGAAATGTTTAGATACATGCAGGTTCGAGATTTTGCCAGAAAGGAGATACAGAGCTTCCTGGAGGAACCGGCCTCCACATTGCTTGAGGAGGTGCTGACAAAGGGGACTGGAGAAGGGGGTAGTGTCAGCGGCGTACGGAGCTATTTTGGAAGATGATAAGGCACCACTGGAAGGGATCAAAGCAAAGTGGGAGGAAGATTTGGGAGAGGTCATAGTGTGAGTTCTGGTGTGAGGTGCTCCGGAGAGTAAATGCCACCTCATGTGCGAGGTTGGGGCTGAAACAGCTGAAGGAGGTATACAGAGCACACCTCACGAGGGCGAGAATGAGCCGATTCTGTGAAGGAGTAGAAGATGTGTGTGAGCGTTGCCGTGGGGGGGGGGGGGGGGGCTAATCACGTTCATATGTTTTGGTCCAGTCCAAAGCTAGAGGATTACTGGAAGGAGGTTTTTAGGGTAATCTCCAAGGTGGTGCATGTGAAACTGGACCCAGGTCCCCGGGAGGCCATATTCGGGGTGTTGGACGAGCCAGGGTTGGAAACAGGTGCGGAGGCAGATATCGTCGCCTTTGCCTCGTTGATCGCTCGAAGGCGGATCCTGTTGGGATGGAGAGCAGCTTCTCCACCCTGTTCCCTGGCGCGGCGGGGGGACCTGTTGGAATTCTTGACTCTTGAGAAAGTTAAGTTTGAACTGAGGGGTAGGACGGAGGGGTTCTACAAGTCATGGGCATTATTCATTATACACTTTCAAGAACTGGATAACATCGAACATTAGTTTGGGGGGGGTGGGGGGGAGAAGAGGAGGGTTGGGGGGACTGTGTGTATTAAGGGTACTATGGGTAAGCCCCGATTCCTTTTTTGTCATTTATGTAAACATGCGGGTTAATGTTTGGGGTTTGGTGGAAGGAAGGGATCATTGTTATTCTTATGGAGATTGACATATTTGTTGCTGATTATTGTTTATTGATGGTGGGTGTAAATGTGGGAGAAAATGTGAAAAAGGAGAATAAATTTTTTTTTATTTTTTAAAAAAAGGTAAATATTGGTCCTTTAGAGGATGAGAAGGGAGATTTAATAATGGGAGATGAGGAAATGGCTGAGGAACTGAACAGGTTTTTTGGGGTCGGGCTTCACAGTGGAAGACACAAATAATATGCCAGTGACTGATGGAAATTAGACTATGACAGGTGAGGTCCTCGAGATGATTGTTATCACTAAGGAGGCAGTGACGGGCAAGCCAATGGGGCTAAAGGTGGACAAGTCTCCTGGTCCTGATGGAATGCATCCCAGAGTGCTAAAACAGATAAATTGCAAATGCACGAGTGATAATTTACCAAAATTCACTAGACTCTGGGGTGGTCCCGGCGGATTCGAAATTAGCAAACGTGACACCACTGTTTAAAAAAGGCAGAAAGCGGATAATTATAGGCCAGTTAGTTTAACTTCGGTAGTAGGGAAGATGCTGGAATCTATCATCAAGGAAGAAATAGCGAGGCATCTGGATGGAAAATGGGTTCATAAAGGGCAGGTCGTGCCTGACTAATTTAGTGGAATTTTTTGAGGACATTACCAGTGCGGTAGATAACGGGAAGCCAATGTATATGGTATATCTGGATTTCCAGAAAGTTTTTGACAAGGTGCCACACAAAAGGCTGCTGCATAAGATAAAGATGCAAGGCATTAAAGGTAAAGTGGTAGCATGGCTAGAGGATTGGTTAATTAATAGAAAGAAAAGAGTGGGGATTCATGGGTGTTTCTCTGGTTGGCAATCAGTAGCTAGTGGTGTCCCTCAGGGATCAGTGTTGGGCCCACAACTGTTCACAATTTACATAGATGATTTGTAGTTGGGGACCAAGTGCAATGTGTCCAAGCTTGCAGACGACACTAAGATGAGCGGGAAAGCAAAAAGTGCCAAGGATACCTGAAGTCTGCAGAGGGATTTGGATAGGTTAAGTGAATGGGCTAGGGTCTGGCAGATGGAATACAATGTTTACAAATGTGAGGTTATCCATTTTGGTAGGAATAACAGCAAAAGGGATTATTATTTAAATGCTAAAATATTAAAACATGCTGCTGTGCAGAGAGACCTGGGTGTGCTAGTGCATGAGCCGCAAAAAAGTTGGTTTACAGGTGATTAAGAAGGCAAATGGAGTTTTGTCCTTCATTGCTAGAAGGATGGAGTTTAAGACTAGGGAGGTTATGCTGCAATTGTGTAAGGTGTTAGTGAGGCCACACCTGGGTATGGTGTTCTGTTTTGGTCTACTTACCTGAGAAAGGAAGTACTGCCGCTGGAGGGTATGCAGAGGAGATTCACTAGGTTAATCCCAGAGCTGAAGGGGTTGGATTACGAGAAGTTGAGTGGACTGGGACTGTACTCGTTGGAATTTAGAAGGATGCGGGGGGATCGTATAGAAACATATAAAATTATGAAGGGAATAGATAGGATAGATGCGGGCAGGTTGTTTCCACTGGCGGGTGAAAGCAGAACTGGGAGGCATAGCCTCAAAATAAGAGGAAGTAGATTTAGGACTGAATTTAGGAGGAACCTCTTCACCCAAAGGGTTGTGAATCTATGGAATTCCTTGCCCAGTGGAGCAGTTGAGGCTCCTTCATTAAATGTTTTTAAGATATAAAGACAGATAGTTTTTTGAAGAATAAAGGGATTGGTGTTCGGGCTGGAAAGTGGAGCTGAGTCCACAAAAGATCAGCCATGATCTCATTGAATGGCGGAGCAGGCTCGAGGGGCCGGATGGCCTACTCCTGCTACTAGTTTTATTATGTTCTTATAACAGACAATGGTACCGAGATGGCCACTGTGATGAAGAGGATCTGGAGTCGGAAGCTCAGCTAGGGGTAAATAGAATGGCAATGCTGCACAAGATTTGGTTGAACTGGGAACAGTGGCAGGTGCGTGGTATGTATTTGGTGGGAAGGGTGGTGTTTTTAGTAGTGACTGTATAACTTCTCAAAGTTTAACTGTAGGAAATTGTGCCTTATCCAGGACAGTATGCCAGACAAGCAGACTGATAAGACACAGGGACAGGGCAGCTGGGAGTCAAGAACAGTTTGAGATGTTGGACTGATTGTCTTCAGTGTATATCGGGAAGCTGACCTGGAACTTTGGTTGATGTCGCCAAGGAAAACGTGTAGATGTGGAAGAGGAGCGTTTAAGAATAGATTCTTGGAGGGCTCCAGAAGTAACAGTGTGGGGGAAGAGAAGGGCATTATTGCTGGAGATGCTCTAATGTAATTTCAATAATTCTATTGTGCTCACTTTTTAATATTACTATAGCTTCTATGAACTGGGGTGGATACATAATTTTGCTGGAGCAAAGTCCTGAAGCGCGAAGACTACTTTTCATAACTTATTTAAATCCACATTTACTTGCAGCTATTTCATGCGACAGACCATCTTGGATAATGAATCAAAAACACAAAGCAATTCTTGAAACTTAGTACAATCATTTGCACCCATCTCACAGCATGTGCTTGCTAAAATCCCTGTAGAGAAACATTTTAAAATAGAAAGGAATCCCCATGATGCCAACGGAAAGAAAGTCATTGGACAAGATTTCAGCCTGCACAGTGGAAAATAGTCACAATATGATTTTCTCTGGATCAGCCAATTCATTGCCAGAGGGCAAGCTTGCTGTCCAATTAAAGTCAGCAGCAGGCTCCCAAAGCTGGAGGGCCAGAGGCTTTCCAGATTTAAAACAGCAGCAGGATATCGTGGCAGGTGAGGGAAACAGTGTTGCAAAGTGGAGGTGCCCCTCTCCAACTTTTTTTAAATTAAAAAAATGGCTTTTGCAGCCAGGCCATCACAGATAGATAGGAAGAGGATATTTTCTCTATAGCATGACCTGTGACTGTTGTTGAACCAAGGCAGGTAGTAGGGCCTCTAAGCTAGCCTAGGGCACTGATCCTTCCAGCGATTGGGTGGCCACGAACAGGCAGCTAAACTAGCCCCTGGAGAACAACTAGAAATTCCAGTTGGCCTCTGTTAATGGGCCTTAATCAGATAATCAACTATTTGCCCTATTACCCTTCCCCATTCCATCTCCAGGCAGATGACCCGGCGACTTGATGGGTCTGAGCTAGTCCACAGGTTGGTGAGACTATATTTAGCCCTCTCATTCTTGATGAAGGATGAAAATCAAGCCCCTAGAGTGTCATTTGACTGCTTATGGGTTATACAAGTAAATTATAATTTATTTTTAAAATATCTATGAAAAAGTTCATGAATTAAAGATGAAATTAAGAAGCTTTTCAATCAGATAGGACAACCCAGATGTCTTAACCTATTTTTATTGTATAGTAGCTTTCAATCTGTGCTGTAATTAAGCAAATTATTGCCAATGGATCAAACTTCAAATTCAAATCTTTCTTCTCTTCGGATGTTTGACTTCTTCATGGCTGTGTTGACGACTTCCCAAAGCAAGGGGATCATTCAGCCTTTCCTCCAAATGTTCTATTTTTGTCCTATCACTGTCCTCCTGAACACACACACACGCACGCAGCGCACGCACACACACACAACACACACTACACACACACACTCTCTGTGGCTACGCACTCTGTCGGGTTCCTCCCCTCTGTGCCCTCTGGTAACACAACGATCCGCAGGTTTTGCTGGCGGAACCTGTTCTCTTGATCGTTGGCTTTTCCCTTCAGTACCTTATGGGTTGTGACCAGCCTTGCACCTCAGTTTTGAGTCAGGAGATCCGCTCTGCCTGGTCATAGGCAGCTTTTTCTAGGTCCCGCACCATTGCCTCTTGGGCCCCCAGTCTCCGCACCACTTTGCCCATTGCTTCCTTTATGGCAGCCATCACAGCCTCTACTGCTGACCCCATCACCGCCATGATGTTGCCTTTCACTGCTTCTCTATGCCTCTGGAGTTCTGTTGTGATGAACTCCATCATCGCCTGGGTTAGCGATTCCTCAGGGTCGGTTCTCGGCCGCCACCTGGGTCTCCCTGTTCAGAGCTCAAGGTTTTCCTCTCCCTCCTCTTACTGCCTTTGCAGCCTGATTGCTGGCTCGTCAGCACCCTGGTTGATACAGCAGTGGATGGAGATGCCCTTTTGGCAGGGTTGAAAGGTGTAATTCAAATTCCTCGGCAAGAGTCACCTTTAGTGTGACCGCTCAGCTCATGGCCGCCATCGGAAGTGATAAAAATATCTTTAATAAGGCAGTTGACCCTTAACAAGTGAGAAGTCAACTCTTTTATGCTTGAAACAGATTTCGCATTGTTTCCACAGTTTTAACTCGTTTTACAATTGTCAATTATTGCAGCAGTCAGTTTATGAAATGTTCTTAAAATAAAAATATTGTTACCACACGAACTCCAGCTTAAACGCCTTTGGTCTAATGCAAATTTGTTGAGAGTTTGCTAATTGGGCTGAGTGAATAAAGAGGGTGAAATGCACTTCCTTCAGGTTTAAAATCTTGATTCAATTTAGAAAAATGAGCTGTTTTTTCTGCAATTAGTATTAATGCCCATTTGCTGAAGATTGCTACTGGCAAAAAACTGAAAAAATAACATTCCATATTACTGCACAATGTCCACATCAGCCATCCTCAACTTCATGTTGAACTATTCAACTGTGACATAACCACTTCACACAAAGATCAACTCTTTTACTGAATCATAGAATTTACTGCGCAGTAGGAGGCCCTACGGCCCATCGAGTCTGCACCGGCCCTTGGAAACAGCACCCTACTTAAGCTCACCCTATCCCCCATAACCCAGTAACTCCACCTAACCTTTTGGACATGAAGGGGCAATTTAACATGGCCAATCCACCTAACCTGCAAATCTTTGGACTGTGGGAGAAAACCGGAGCCCCCGGAGGAAACCCTCGCAGAGGAAGTGCTAATTCCACACAGTCACCTGAGGCCGGAATTGAACCTGGGTCCCTGGAGCTGTGATGCAGCAGTGCTAACCACTGTGTTGATAACTTTTCACAAAATAATACTATTTTCCTATCTTTGAAAAAAAAAAATGAACCTCAGACATAAAATCAACTTGTCGGATATAAATAAAATGCTCATCCAATACATTAATGGCCCTCTCAGATGTGACAGTGGCTTGGCTTGTGGTTAACGTCCTTGGTGGATTATTTTTCATGAATCATCCCAAGTCCCAGCCAGTATTTTCAGCAGTAAAAACTTACGTAAAAATCATTCTTCCATTCAATAAACAGTAATGCTAAATAAATATGGTTTCTTACCTTCAAGTGACTTAACCACTTTCTCCAATCGGCCTGCACAGCCAACGCGGATGCAGAAAGTAGAATAGCAGGATATTCATTATTTAAACATGCTTTAAACAAATGATAATGCATTGATTTTTTAAAGACAGCATATAAACAATTTTCAGTTAATGTGATCAAAATAAACAAGAGCTATAAAAAAAAAACAGATAAAAATCATGGAAATGTTATATAAAACTTTCTGAAAGATCTAACCTGCTGAGATTGCATACGGCGATATTGGTTGTTTTTTGTCATCAACAAGTTCATAAAACGGTCCAAGAACTCGAAGCAGCTCCTCCACCTCCTCAGTCATTGGCATGGATTCAAGGATCTATAATGCGAAAAGCAGATAATTCAAAAGGCCATTCAGCAACAAAGGTGAGCTCTGTTCCACGCTTGAAAAAGAACACTGAATAAGAGCGGGAAAATTCCATTCATCAAACAGTCTGAAACATCTGGAATTGCAAGAAAATAGCTTAAAATTCTGCACTATTTCCACCATTGCAACCCTGTACACATCAAAGCAGCGGGGCGGCACAGTGGTTAGCACTGCTGCCTAACAGCGCCAAAGACTTGGGTTCAATTCCGGCCATAGGTGACTGTGTGGAGTTTGCACATTCTCCCAGTGTCTACGTGGGTTTCCTCCAATGCTCTGGTTTCCTCCCACAAATGTGCAGGTTAGGTGGATTGGCCATGCTGAATTTCCCCTTGTCCAAGGATGCGTAGGTTAGGTGGGATTGCTGGGATAGGACAAGGAAAGTGGCTCTGGATAAGGTTCTCTTTTAGAGGGTCAGTACAGACTTGATGGGCTGAATTATATACTTCTGTGTTGTGCTGTAGGAACTCAATGGTTCTATGTGCTCTTCTATTCTATGGTTCTATTTGGGCCCTCACAAATGACATGATTGAAATCAGGCATGCACCAAGGAAGGAAATAGCAAGTGCTAATGCATATCTTTGAATATAAATGGACGGGAAAACAAAATCATATTTCATTGATAGTTACAAAAGCCAAAAATAATCATATTAATCCAAGCTCCATAATTCACAAATAGTTCAAAAACTTCCAATATAGAATTAACCCCAGTAACTAATCATGACTGTTGAAAGTGAAAGTCACCATAGTCCCTGAAGGCCAGAGGCTGCTCTCCCCTTTGAGAGCTGACTGGTGGGGATTTCACCTGAGGGTCACCACACCTCAGGCAAAGGGCAAGATTGAGAAGGCAGGGCCTTCATGGATAACCTCAGCTGGTACAGGAATTTAACCAGTGTTGCTGGCGTCGCTCCACATCACAGACCGACTGTTGAATATTCTATTAATCAGTTGTGTTAAAAGATACAAAATAGTTAATTTTAAAATTAAAAAAATTAGACTTTCATACGGTTTTGTTTAAGCTCTCAGTCTATCTCTCTCTCCCTGGCTGCATTCTAACCCTTGAGACGATGGTTTGTGCCTTGATGATTAATTCTTGTTTAACATCACCTGGTATGGCCCAGGAGTCCAACTCTGACATGGTAGTCTCTGTTGCCTTTGCCACCAATGAAGACAATGGGCTGAGAAGATGCAGAATTCGCTGGTTCCGTTTTCTCTGGGCACTCTTCTTGGCTTGCTCGGCTTTCCATTTTGCCTCGCCTCTTCCTCCAGAGGTCATGACCATCAGTGACTGTCTTCCTTTAGCTTATGCCAATGTTTGCCATCTTTATATCTCACTTCTAGGGGTCCTTGTATGAGAGTTGTGACCCTGTCGTCAGTTCGATGTACAGATTTGGGTATGCAGCCATCATCGAACATATGAATTAGAAGCAGAAGTGGACCACTCAGCCCCTCAAGCCTGCCCCCACATTCAATAAGATCATGGTTGATCGGATTGTAACCTACACTCCACATTCCCACCTACCCCCTATAAACTTTCACGTCCTTCCTCATCAAGAATTTATCTACCGCTGCCTTAGAAATATTCAAAGACTGCTTGCACCACCTTTTAAAGAAGAACGGTCCAAAGAATCACAACCCTCTGGGAGGAAAGAAATTCTCCTCACCTCGGTCTTAGATAGGCGACCCTTTACTTTTAAATAGTGACTCCTAGTTCTAGATTCTCTCCCAAGATGAAACACCCTCTTCACATCTACCTCATCAAAACCACTCAAGATTTTGTATATTTCAATCAAGTAACCTCTTGTCTTCTAAACTCGAGTGCATACAAGCCTTGTCCGTCTAACCTTTCCTCAAGACAACCCACCCGTTCTCGTAAACCTTCTCTGAACTGCTTCCAAGCATTAAATTTTTTCTTAAATAAGGGAATTCAGCTGTTGTCATGGGCGGAGCTACAGAGTCGAACGGTGAGTATTTAAACTAGCTGCTTTGCAGATTAAACAGCGGCCACAGGGTCTTTGGGGATAAATTTGAAGAGTGACATCACAGCAAACAGTGACCTGATTGGCTGGTATGGAAAGTGCCCCAATTGGCAGTAGCTGGGAGAAATGTAACGCTTCGTCTGTTGGTAAGTATTGTGATTGGTAAGTAAAATCTTTATTCCTTTCACTTATTCATTATTTGATATTATATCTGTAATCAGTTAAGGTAAAGTAAAAATGGCAGGAGATCCCAGACCCATGTTAGGCTCCTCGTGCTCAATGTGGGAGTTCAGGGACACAGCCGATGCCCCTGACTCCTTCATGTGCGGGAAGTGTGTCCAGCTGCAGCTCCTGTTAGACCGCATGATGGCTCTGGAGCTGCAGATGGACTCACTTTGGAGCATCCGCGATGCTGAGGAGGTCGTGGATAGCACGTTCAGTGAGTTGGTCACACTGCAGATTAGGATTGGTGAGGGAGACAGGAATGGGTGACCAAACGGCAGAGAAAGAGCAGGAAGGCAGTGCCGGTGTCCCCTGCAGTCATCTCCCTCCAAAACAGGTACTCCGTTTTGGATACTGTTGGGGGAGATGACTCACCAGGGGAAGGCAGTAGGAGCCAGGCTCATGGCACCGTGGCTGGCTCTGCTGCACAGAAGGGCGGGAAAAGGACTGGCAGGGCTATAGGCATAGGGGATTCAATCGTAAGGGGAGTAGACAGGCATTTCTGTGGTCGAAAACGAGACTCCCGAATGGCATGTTGTCTCCCGGGTGCACGGGTCAGGGATGTCTCAGATCGGCTGCAGGACACACTGAAGGGGAAGGGTGAACAGCCAGTTGTCGTGGTGCATATAGGCACCAACGATATAGGTAAAAAACGGGATGAGGTCCTACAGTCAGAATTTAGGGAGTTAGGAGATAAGTTAAAAAGTAGGACCCCAAAGGTAGTAATCTCAGGATTGCTACCAGTGCCATGAGACAATCAGAGTACAAATTGAAGAATAGTCAGACTGAATATGTGGCTTGAGGTATGGTGCAGGAGGGAGGGGTTCAGATTTTTGGGACATTGGAACCAGTTCTGGGGGCGATGGGACCATTACATATTGGATGGTCTACACCTGGGCAGGACTGGAACCAATGTCCTTGGGGGTGCTTTTGCTAACACTGTTGGGGAGATTTTAAACTAATGTGGCCGGGGGATGGGAACCAGATTAGGAAGTTAGAGGTCAGTAAAGAGGCAGCAACTAAAGCCAGTAAGGTACTTGGTTGAGGGAAGGGCAAGATTGGCAACTAAATATCCCAGGGTATAGATGCTTCAGGAGGGATAGAGAGGGAGGTAAAATGGGTGGAGGAGTTGCATTACTTGTTAGAGATGATATCATAGCTGTGATTAAGGAGGGCTATTCATTCGAGGATTCGAGCACTGAGGCAATATGGGGAGAGCTAAGAAATAGGAAGGGTGCAGTAACATTGTTGGGACTTTACTACAGGCCTCCCAAAAGCAAGCATGAAGTAGAGGTACAAATATGTAGACCGACTATCGAAAAATGTAGGAGCAATAGGGTGGTCGTGATGGGATATTTTAACTTCCCCATCATTGAATGGGACTCGTATAGTGTTGGAGGCGTAGTTGGACCTCAATTTGTAAAACGTATCCAGGAGAGTTTTTTTTAGAACAATATGTAAACAGTCCAACTTGGGAAAGGGCCATACTGGACCTGGTATTGGGGAATGATCCCAACCAGGTGGTTGAAGTTTCAGTCGGTGATTACTTTGGGAATAGCGATCACAATTCCGTAAGTTTTAGAATACTCATGGACAAAGACAAGAGTAGTCCTAAAGGAACAGTGCTAAATTGTGGAAAGGCCAAGTATAACATAATTCGGCAGGAGCTAGGGAATGTGGATTGGGAGCAGCTGTTTAAGGGTAAATCCACATTTGAAATGTGGGAGTCTGTTAAGGAAAGGTTGATTCGAGTGCAGGACAGACATGTCCCTGTGAAAATGAGGGAAAGAAGTGGCAAGATTAGGAAACCATGGATGACGGGTGGAACTGTGAGACTAGCTAAGATGAAAAAGGAAGCATACATAAGATCTAGGGGACTTAAAACTGATGAAGCTTTGGAGGAATATCATGAAAGTAGGACAAATCTCAAACGCATAATAAAGAGGGCTAAAATGGGTCATGAAATATCTTTGGCTAACAGGGTTAAGGAAAATCCCAAAGCCTTTTATTCGTATATAAGGAGCAAGAGGGTAACTAGAGAAAGGATTGGCCCACTCAAAGACAAAAGAGGGAATTTATGCATGGAGTCAGAGGAAATGGGTGAGATTCTTAATGAGTACTTTGCATCGGTATTCACCAAGGAGAGGGACATGACGGATGTTGAGGTTAAGGATGGATGTTTAAATACTCTAGGTCAAGTCGGCATAAGGAAGGATGTTTTAGGTATTCTAAAAGGCATTAAGGTGGACAAGTCCCCAGGTCCGCATGGGATCTATCCCAGGTTACGGAGGGAAGCGAGGGACGAAATAGCTGGGGCCTTAACAGATATCTTTGCAGCATCCTTGAGGTCCCGGAGGACTGGAGAATTGCTAATGTTGTCCCTTTGTTTAAGAAGGGTAGCAGGGATAATCCAGGGAATTATAGACCTGTGAGCTTGACGTCAGTGGTAGGCAAACTGTTGGAGAAGATACTAAGGGATAGGATCTATTCACATTTGGAAGAAAATAGAGTTATCAGTGATAGGCAGCATGGTTTTGTGCAGGGAATGTCATGTCTTACAAACCTAATAGAATTATTTGAGGAAGTGACAAAGTTAATTGATGAGGGAAGGACTGTAGGTGTCATACACATGGACTTCAGTAAGGCGATGGCAGGTTGATGGAAAAAGTGAAGTCGCATGGGGATCAGGGAGTACTAGCTAGATGGATAAAGAACTGGCTGGGCAACAGGAGACAGAGAGTAGTGGTGGAAGGGTGTCTCAAAATGTAGAAAGATGACTAGTGGTGTTCCACAGGGATCCGTGCTCGGACCACTGTTGTTTGTGATATACATAAATGATCTGGACGAAGGTATACATGGTCTGATTAGCAAGTTTGCAGATGATACTAAGATTGGTGGAGTTGCAGATAGCGAGCAAAATATAGATAGAATGAAAATGAAAATCGCTTGTCACAAGTAGGCTTCAATGAAGTTACTGTGAAAAGCCCCTAGTCGCCACATTCCGGCGCCTGTTCGGGGAGGCTGGTACGGGAATTGAATCGTGCTGCTGGCCTGCTTGGTCTGCTTTAAAAGCCAGCGATTTAGCCCAGTGTGCTAAACCAGCCACGTAGATTGGAGAGTTGGGCAGAGAAATGGCAGATGGAGTTCAATCCAGGCAAATGCAAGGTGATGCATTTTGGAAGATCCAATTGAAGAGCGGACTATACGTTCAATGGAAGAGTCCTGGGGAAAATTGATGTACAGAGAGATCTGGGAGTTCAGGTCCATTGTACCCTGAAGGTGGCAATGCAGGTCGATAGAGTGGTCAAGAAGGCATACAGCATGCTTGCCTTCATCGGACGGGGTATTGAGTACAAGAGTCGGCAGGTCATGTTACAGTTGTATAAGACTTTGGTTAGGCCACATTTGGAATACTGCGTGTAGTTCTGGTCGCCACATTACCAGAAGGATGTGGATGCTTTAGAGAGGGTGCAGAGGAGGTTCACCAGGATGTTGCCTGGTATGGAGGGTGCTAGCTATGAAGAAAGGTTCAGTAGACTAGGATTGTTTTTGTTGGAAAGACGGAGGTTGAGGGGGGAATTATCAGAGGTATGGACAGGGTGGATAGCAACAAGCTTTTTCCAAGAGTGGGGGTGTCAATTACAAGGGGTCACGATTTCAAGGTGAGAGGGGGAAAGTTTAAGGGACATGGGCGTGGAAAGTTTTTTTACGCAGAGGGTGGTGGGTGCCTGGAATGCTTTGCCAGCGGAGGTGGTAGAGGCGGGCACGATAGCATCATTTAAGATGCATCTAGACAGATATATGAATGCGTGAGGAACAGAGGGAAGTAGATCCTTGGACAATAGGCGACAGGTTTAGATAAAGGATCTGGATCGGCGCAGGTTGGGAGGGCTGAAGGGCCTATTCCTGTGCTGTAATTTTCTTTGTTCTTTGTTCTAATACTGTACACAGTGGTCCAGATGTGGTCTCACCAATACCCTATACAACTGAAGTATAACCTGCCTACTTTTGTATTCAACTCCGCTTGCAATAAACAATAAGATTCTATTAGCTTTCCAAGTTACTTGCTGTATCCGCATACTAATCTTTTGCAATTCCTGCAGGAGGACACCTACATTCCACTGTATCTGAGAGCTCTGCAATCTGCCACAATTTATTTTTCCTGCCAAAATGGACAATTTCACATTTGCCACATTATATTCCATTTGCCAGATCTTTGCCCACTAACTTAACCCATCTATATCCCTTTGTAGCCTCACGCCCTTTTCACAATTTACTTTCCTACCTATTATTAAGCAGTTATCTGAACCAATTTTAAATGGGGGTTACAGGGATAGTAGTAGATACGTGGGCTTCAGTCGGGTGCTCTTTGTAAGGGCCGGTGCAGACTCGATGGGCCGAATGGCCTCCTTCTGCACTGTAAATGATTCTATGATATGTTCCCTCTTAATATCAGCAACTTTGTAAATATGGCACGAGCCCTTTGCTCATTGTGCAAGCTGGACACCAACACAGGGTGCATTAAAGTATCCTCTGTGATGTTTACCTGGTCAGATCATTGCTCACTGTGTATCATGCATGCTCACAAATGGGCCTCAGGCCCTCACTTTCAGACTTGAAAAGTGGCCAGTCTACCTCAAATGACACTGGAAGATGAAGTTAGCTAGTTCATGCTTCTACCAGGCAGTAGCAACAAGTGATATTTTCAACTGCCAGGGTGCTGTCGACCACACAAATGAGTAATGTGGGATATGAATTTCAGTGCTGGTGTGATGCCAAGTACATAAGCTGCACATCCCAATGACTGGCGGATCACATCAAACAGCACAACCATTTGTCTTCTTGCAATTGACAGAGTACGACCAGACTCTAAAAGCCCGTGTTTGCAAAACTCAGAACTATTGTCTAATGTTAGATGTGATTCCATGATTGGTTGGCATTTGCTTTGACAGCATGTTTCTTTTAGTCAACAGTACTCAAGTTCTGTACTACCAAGTGCTTATTTATTTGAAGTACTTCTACAATACAATTGGGTGTACAAGATCCAGATTTAGTCAGATTCCAATCTTAAGTATTATCAACCTGCAGAAAACAAAGATAAGGAATAGGGAGAATCAGAAATTCTCTAATAAAAATAAGGACTTATAAGAAGAAAATGAGATGTGAATACAAAATTCAGAGAACAGAAAGGTCCACCTAAAAAAAATTGAGAGTGGCCTACCCTGCACATCTTTGGGTTGTGAGGGTGTGACTCACGCAGACACGGGAAGAATGTGCAAACTCCACACATGACGACCCAGGGCCGGGAACGAACACGGTCCTCGGCTACATAAGCAGCAGTGCAAACCGCTGTGCCACACTCACATATACTAATGAGACTCTTAGTGGTCAGTCGGTGAATTACAACATAATCATGATATTGCATGATGTGGAGATGCTGGCATTGGACTGGGGTGAGCACAGTACGAAGTCTTACAACACCAGGTTAAAGTCCAACAGGTTTGTTTCGATGTCACTAGCTTTCGGAGCGCTGCTCCTTCCTCAGGTGAATGAAGAGGTATGTTCCAGAAACATATATATAGACAAATTCAAAGATGCCAGACAATGCTTGGAATGCGACCATTAGCAGGTGATTAAATCTTTATAGATCCAGAGATGGGGTAACCCCAGGTTAAAGAGGTGTGAATTGTGTCAAGCCAGGACAGTTGGTAGGATTTCGCAGGCCAGATGGTGGGGGGTGAATGTAATGCGACACGAATCCCAGGTCCCGGTTGAGGCCGCACTCATGTGTGCGGAACTTGGCTATAAGTTTCTGCTCGGCGATTCTGCGTTGTCGCGCGCCCTGAAGGCCGCCTCGGCGAACGCTTACCCAGAGATCAGAGGCTGAATGCCCTTGACTGCTGAAGTGTTCCCCGACTGGAAGGGAACATTCCTGCCTGGTGAATTCAGCAAAACAAATCTGGAATTCTAAACCTAATGACGACCAGTCGATTATTGTAAAAACCCACCTGATTCACTAATGTCGTTTAGGGAAGGAAATCTGCTGTCCTTACCTAGTCTGGCCTGCGTATGACTCCAGATCCACAGCAATGTGGTTGACTCTTAAATGCTCTCAGGAATGGGCAACAAATGTTGGCCCAGTGGGGGAACAGGATGATCAGCCATGATCATAATGAATGGCAGAACAAGCTCATAGGGCCAAATGGCCTATTCCTGCTTCTATTTTCTCTATTTCTACTCTCCATTTCCAGTCTGCTAACCAATTCTCAATCCATGCCAATATATAACCCCCAATCCCATGTACTTCAATTCTGCACACTAACTTCTAATGCGAGACTTATTCAAAAGCTTTTTGACAATCAAATTACACCACATGTGCTGCTTCATACATTCTCTACTGATTACACCCTCAGATTTCAATAGGTTTGTCAAACATGATTTCCCTTTCATAAGTCCATACTGACTTTGTTGAATTCTGTGATATATTCCAAGTGCCCTGTTATCACATTCTTTATATAGACTCGAGCATTTTGCCTGCTTCTGATGTTCGGCTAACTAGTCTGTAATTCCCTGTTTTCTCCCTCCCTCATTTTTTAAATAGTAGGGTTACATTTGCCACCCTCCAGTCTGCCAGGACCGTTCCAGATGTCAGGAAACAGAGTAGTTTTAAGTGGTCTATATCTGTATTATTGAATCTTAGAAATATGCATAGATTTAAATGAGTTAAATTTAGTGCTTCTATGTAAGAAAGGGTCTGCATGTACAGGGGATTTTGCTTTCAGTCCAAATGGTATCTCGATTGTGCTGAGTGTTTATGACGTTGTAGAATCCACAGAGTGAACACACATGGAACGAAGGGTAGGATGAAAAAATATTGGTTTACTGACACATACACCAACTATCCCCCCCCCTCCCCTAAGGCTGCCTGACCTACACTCAGGTCGGGGTTTCATACTCTGTGGAATCCCCTTGTTAAAGAGGAAGCTCCGCCCCTCCACTTATTAAAGGGGAAACCCCGCCCCATTACCTGAGAAGTTCGGACTCTGTTGAGGTCACAGGGAACCGGATGGTCCACAACCTCTGCAGTGGTTGTAATAGACGTGAAAATAAACACGAGTTTGGAGAAAGAATTAGATGTCGCTGAGCAACCAGGGATGACTTTAGGAAATGATGTGGAGATGCCGGCGTTGGACTGGGATGTGCACAGTACGAAGTCTTACAACACCAGGTTGATGACATCAAAACAAACCTGTTGGACTTTAACCTGGTGTTGTAAGACTTCGTACTGCACTTTAGGAAAGACAGACCTTGTGATTGTGTTTTAACCGACCTCAAGAAAGTTGGAGCTCAGCAGTGAGAAAGGATGGTAGCTCTCATAACCCTGCTAGCAGGAAAGCTATATAAAAGGAGTAATGGACAATAAAGCAAGTCCCAGAAATTAACAGCTAATTATGGAAACTAGAAACTGAAGAGAAGTTTCCAAGAACATTGAAGTAAAATGGAAATCAGGAAATGAAGTCTCAGCAGGAGTTAAAGACAGAATTGGGAGGAACAGGGCTGATGATGTTGGCTGGAGAAAAGCCAGATCTCTGAAGCAATCACACGGTTTGGTGTTCTTATTTCCAATCCTTGAAATAATAGTATTTGTTGGGGGCTGAGTATCTGAGTGTGTGTGGGAAGTTTCAATGCATGTGGTAATTCAAGACAAAGGATACTGAAAAGAGAGTTGTAAAACCTGGAAATGAATCCTTGCTAAAAAAGCACGAGAAAGCATCGTTTGAAAGAAGATTCTAAGGCGTGTCTTTTTGAGAATGTGGTTTGAAACCACTCCTGTGGAAGCCAGAATCTGGCAACATGGTGGCGCATTGGTTAGCACCGCTGCCTCATGGCAACAAGGATCCGGGTTCGATCCCGGCCTTGGGATGCTGTCCATGTGGAGTTTGCACATTCTCCTCATGTCTGCGTGGGTCTCACCCCCACAACCCAAAAGATGTGCAGGATTGGCCATGCTAAATTGCCCCTCAATTGAAAAAACAAAACAAATTGGATACTCCAAATTAATTTTTTTTGAAAGGCAGAAGCCAGAATCCAGGGAGATCAGTTGGCTCAGTGTCATCATCATCTGGGGATGGGGTTTGTGGAGAAATCCACATGATCCATTTGGTGTCATCTACCACTTAGTTACAAAGTAGGGCGCATCTGATAACAGCTAATCTGTTGGATTACAGGGACTGTGTGTTTACTGATAACATTATAGCACGAGATATATTTTGTAACCTGTGTTATCCTTTAATCGGTGTACATCTGTGAAGGTAAGTGGAAGTGAAGGAGTATTGTACTAGAGTCAAACTTTTAATGTTTCATAAATTTTTTGCTTTGTTGTTAAAAGCTAAATGGCATTCCTGTGACTCTTTCCATCGATATTTTTGGGGGATAAAAGTTAAAGCTACATTGTTTTGAGTTAGGGTTACATTCTGGGACCTCCTGTCCAGTAGTAACATCCACCAGGGTCGTAACACAGGACCTACGGAATTTTAGAAGGTGACAATGAATGCATCCACATTTCCATGGCCACTTCTTTCAGTACCTGCGATGTAGATCATCAGGCCTTGTGAATTTAATTGTCTTTCAGTCCGTTTAATTCCTCCAACACTATTTTTTTGCAATACCAATTTGCTTCAATTCCTCCTTCTCACTAGATCCTTGGTTCACGAGCATTTTTGGAAAGCTATTTGTGTCTTCCTCTGTGAATACAGAACTAAAGTAGTTGCCTAATTGCTCTGCCATTTCCTCGTTTGCTATTATATATACTCCCGTTTCAGACTGTAAGAATGTCAGACTGAAGACATTTGCTTCCAGTAATCATTTTCTTTTTGCATACTCATAAAAGTGGACTGGAATTTTGTTATTTGCAAGTTTATTCACCTACTCCATTTTTCCCACTTAATCAATCACTTGGTCTTCCTTTGCTAAATTCTAAACAACTCGACCGTGCTGCTTTTTCTAGCAACTTTATATGAATCCTCTTTGGATCCAATACTACCCTTAATTTCAATTGTTAGCCATGATTAGACTGCTTTTCTTGTTTTTTTGCGCCAGAAAGGAATGTATAGCTGTTGTAATGCATTTCACCTGAGGAAGGAGCAGCGCTCCGAAAGCGAGTGATTCGAACCAAACCTGTTGGACTTTAACCTGGTGTTGTAAGACTTCTTACTGTTGTAATGCAGAGAGGGGCCAGGAAGTGTTGTATCTAAAGGGGACTTGGGTATCCTTGTTCATGGGTCACAGAAAGCTAACATGTCGGTACAGCAAGCAGTTAGGAAGGCAAATGGTATGTTGGCCTTTGTTTCAATGAGATTTGAGTGAATGTGAAGGAAAATAGTGTTGAAATAAAAGATCAGCCTTGATCTCATTGAATGGTGAAGCAGACTCTTTTTTATTAAAAAAAAATATTTTTATTCAAATTTTTAACATTTTAACAACAAATAAACCCAACCACAACGCCACCCCCTCCCCGAAATGCACCCCCTACCTTTTGACGGCAACCAGATCTCCAAAATTTAAGACAAACAACCCCCATCTCTGGTGGAACCCCCCATCTGCCCCTCTCAGAGCAAATTTCACTTTCCCTAAACAAGAACTCCGTTGGATCCCCCAGTCACACCGAGGTACAGGGTGGAGAAGCTAACCTCCACCCCAACAGGACCCACCTGCGAGCGATCAACGAGGCGAAGGCTAAAACATCTGCCCCCACACCAGTCTACAATTCCAACAGGTCTAACACCCCGAATATGGCCTCCAGAGGACCGGGCTCCAAATCCACGTATAGAACCTCAGATATGGTGCTGAAAATCGACCCCCAATACCTGTCCAATGTCGGGCAGGATCAGAACATGTGGACATGATTTCCTTCCACACTACTCAGTTATACTCCACCCTCTCAAACAGTCGGCTCATCCTCGCCTTTGTTAAGTATGCCATGTTCACTACTTTTAATTGAATTAACCCCAGCATCGTGCATGAGGTTGCTGCATTGACCCTTCGCAGCACTTTGCACCATAATCCTTCCTCCAACACCATCCCCAACTGTTCCTCCCACTTGGCCTCAATCCCTTCCATAGACCCCTTGTCTTCCTCCACGATCCTACCATTGATCGTCAAAACAACCTCTCTCCGGCCCCCCCGCGACAGCACCCACTCCAACAACGAGGATGACGGCACCACCAGAAAGTTCAGGAAGACCTTTCTTGCGAACCTCCGGACCTGCATATATCTGAAGCCCCCCTCACTCTGGAGCCCATACTTCACCTCCAACTCCTCCAAGCTTGCGAACCGCCCCTCCAAAAACAGATCTTTCATCTCTGTCACCACTCTATCCTCCCATCCTCAAAACCATGCATCCATCTCCCTGGCTCAAATCCATGATGGCTTCTTATCGGCATCACCCTCACACCAGCTCTCAACTTGAAGTGCTGTCGGAATTGCCCCCAAATCTTCAGCCTGGCTACCACCACAGGACTACCCGAATATTTCCCTGGGCGAATGGTAGCAGCGCGTTGCCAATGCCTTCAACCCTGAACTTTTACAAGAACCCACCTCCATCCAAACCCACGAAGCCTCCGCATTTGCCACCCAGTAATAGTACAACAAGTTCAGAAGGGCCAAACCCCACAACTGCCGCCCCCTTTGTAGCACCGGCTAGCTTATCCTAGCTACCTTCCCTGTCCACACAAACGGCGAGACCATCCTGTCCAGTTCTCGAAAGAATGACTTTGGCAAAAAGACCAGCAGACACTGGAACAGAAACAAGAACCTTCGCAGAAAGTTCATTTTTACTGCCTGCACCCGGCCTGCCAGCGACTAGGGGAGACGATCCCATCGCACCAAGTCCGCTTTCACCCTCCCCACCAGGCTTGTGAAATTAAGTTTACAAAGTCATGCCCAGTCCCGTGCCACCTGCAACCCCAAATACCTAAAATGAGTTGTCGCTATCCGGAATGGCAACCCTCCCACTCCGGCCCCTGCATCTGGAGAGACACCTCGAAAATGCCCCAAATTTCCTAAGCAACTGAAGTCCCTTACTGATGAGCTTGGGTCCGAGATGTGCAGCAGCAGATAGTCCACGTACAGAGACACCCGATGCTCCACCCCTCCCCTTCACTATCCCCTTCCATAAGCCCGAGCCCCTCGGCGCAGTGGCCAAGGCTCAATCGCCAGCGCAAACAGAAGAGGGGACATGGGGGATCCCTGCCTCAATCCCCGAAATACTGGAAAGTATCCCAAACTCATATCGTTCGTTTGCACACATTGTTGGGTCCTTGTATTACAATTTCACCAATGCCACAAAGACCGAGTCCCAAACTTCTCCTGCACTGCAAACAAATAACTCCACTCTGTCAAATGCCTTCACCACATCCAATGCCACCAGCACCTCCAGCTCCCTTCCCTCTGCCTAAGAAAGCACCACATTCAGCATCCACTGCACATTTGACGACAGCTGCCTGCCCTCGACTAACCCAGTCTGATCCCCCCCGCCGCCTTCGGAAGGCACTCCTCCAAACTCATCGCTGACACCTTCACCAATATCTTCGCATCCAAATTCAGTGGAGAAATGGGCCTGTATGACCCACACTCCACTGGATCCTTTTCCTTTTTGAATAATAATGAAATGGATGCCTGCCTCATCTTCTCCGGCAAAACTCCCCTCACCATCGCGTCCTTCAATATTTCTACCATCATCGGTGTCAACTTATGAAACTCCACCGGGAACCCATCCGGCCCTGGTGCCTTGCCTGACTGCATCTTCCCTATTGCTGCCTGCACTTCCTCCACCCCCATTAGTTCCTCCAATTTGGCCCTCTCCTCCTCCCCATCTTCAGACACTCCAGACAGTCTCTCATCGCGGTTTAATTCTCCCGTGGCCCCAATTTATACAAGTCCCTACAAAAGGTCTTCAAACACCTTATTCACCTGCTCCAGCGCCACCACCTACCCGCCCGCTCCATCCCTAATCCGCACACTACCCCTCTCTGCCGCCGGCCGACAGAGCTGAAGCTGGAGCTGCGGACGCGCACGCATGCACGCGCGCGCGCGCGCACACACAACAGCGAGGATGGCTGGGACCTGTCCACCTTCGGCTCCAACACCATATACCAATCCCCCACCCCCAACCACCAATATCAACTGGTGAGTATTCAAATCTGGTATGGCCGCTAGCATTTTCCTCACAAACCCAGCTTGGTCCCACTTTGGGGCATATACGCTAACTAGCACCACCAGTCTCCATTCCAACTCCCCCGTCACTATTACATACCAGCCCCCCTGGTCTACCACCACTTTCTCTATTTGGAACCTAATCATTAACCCACCAGTATTGCCACCCCCCCTGGCCCTACTGTCGACACCTGGGTCACTCACAAACAAAACACAAAAAACAATCAAAAAACCTCAAAGTCCAAAATGAGCCCAGCCCCAGGCCTTCTGCCTTCACGAACGCCTCCACCTCCGTCTCAAAGTAGTAGTCCCTGCCGTTGTGCGCGACCCTCAGCTTCGCCGAGTAGACCACACCAAACCAAACCGCACATTGCATTTATACAACGCCGCCTTAGCTCGACCGAAGGCCGCCCATCTAGTTGCCAGCTCAGTCGTCAGATCCTGGTATACTTATACCATTGCCTTCCCATTCCACCTCCTACTTCTGCTTTGGCACCTTCTCCTTCACTTGAAAACTGTGAATGCAGATGATCACAGCTCTCGGCAGTTCATCCATTCTCGTTTTCGCCTGAAGCAACTGGTGGGCCCTGTCCAATTCATATTGGGAGGGGTCCTCCACCTCCCCAGTCAACTTCGCCAGCATGTCGGTGAAGTACTCTGTAGGCCTCCGACCCTCCACCCTTTCAGGCACACCCACGATCCTCAGATTCTGTCTTTGTGACCTGTTCTCCAGATCTTCTACTTTGGCTCTCAGCTCTCTGTTGATCTCTGCCACCTTCTGCAAACTCCTCACCCATCCAGGTGAACTGTTTAGTTCTTGGAAGACTAAAAGTTTAACTGTAGAAAAGGTGATGAATGCAACTAAAGCAAGGGCAGCACAATGGCGCAGTGGTTAGTTAGTGCTGCTGCCTCACAGTGCAAAGGTCACAGGTTTGTTCCTGGCTCTAGGTCACTGTCGGTGTGGAGTTTACACATTTTCCCCATGTTTGCGTGGGTTTCGCCCCCACAATCCAAAAGATATGCAGGGCAGGTGAATTGGCATTGCTAAATTTCCCCTTAATTGGAAAAAATGAATTGGGCACTCTAAATTTATTTTTTAAAATGCAACTAAAATAGTTTGGAATCCACTACACTTAAAGGGTTGGTGCCATATTGACTTAAGAGGTGAACAGCTGAAAGGCAAGATCCTAAAACAGCAGATGACCATAACTTGCTGGAGAACCTGGAGACGTGATGTCTACACTGCTTACAAAGAAATGCAGTCTCAAGAGATGTTTTGTTTTGAGAGTTCGAACCAGAGCATTTAGTAAATCCTGAACAGCTCCATTGCGATGAAGAATGATGGAGCTAAAGACAACTCTGGTTTCAATTTTTCTGAGTAGTCTACACGCAGGGGGAAGAGGATACCATAAAGATGCTGCTCTTAGCAGGCTCCAGGCAATTAGGGCAATCAGAATCCCTGGGGAGCTGAGGTGGTCGAAGATCACTGGTTCCGGGCTGGGGGCAGTTTGGACTCAGAGAAGCCCTGCGAGCCATTTGTAGCTCAGTGCAGCCGGGACGCTGGAGTTTGGAGAAACCTAGGGCAGTGCCAGCTCAGCTCGTGTCATGCTCCTCTTGTGAGATGTGGCAAGTCAGGGACCCTTCTGGTGTCCCTGACTCCTTCATCTGCAAGAAGTGTGTCCAACTGCAGCTCCTGTTAGACCGCTTGATGGCTCTGGAGCTGCGGATGGACTCACTTTGGAGCATCCGCAATGCTGAGGTAGTTGTGGATAGCACATTGTGAGTTGGTCACACCGCAGATTAAAATTACTGAGGCAGATAGGGAATGGGTGACCAACAGACAGAGGAAGAGTAGGAAGGCAGTGCAGGGATCCCCTGCGGTCATCTCCCTGCAAAACAGGTTTACCGTTTTGGAAACTGTTGGGGGAGATGGTTCACCAGGGGAAGGTGGCAGCAGCCAGGTTCATGGCACCGTGGCTGGCTCTGCTGCACAGAAGGGCGGGAAAAAGAGTGGCAGAGCTATAGTGATAGGGGATTCAATTGTAAAGGGAATAGACAGGCGTTTCTGTGGGCGCAAACGAGAATCCAGGTTGGTATGTTGCCTCCCTGGTGCAAGGGTCAAGGATGTCTCGGAGCGGCTGCAGGGCATTCTGGAGGGGGAGGGTGAACAGCCAGCTGTCGTGGTGCATATAGGCACCAACGATATAGGTAAAAAACGGGATGAGGTCCTACAAGCTGAATTTAGGGAGTTAGGAGTTAAACTAAAAAGTAGGACCTCAAAAGGTAGTAATCTCAGGATTGCTACCAGTGCCACGTGATAGTCAGAGTAGGAATGACAGGATAGCTAGGATGAATACGTGGCTTGAGAGATGGTGCAAGAGGGAGGGTTTCAAATTCCTGGGACATTGGGACCGGTTCTGGGGGAGGTGGGACCTGTACAAATCGGACGGTCTGCATCTGGGTGGGACCGGAACCAATGTTCTCGGGGGTGTGTTTGCTAGTGCAGTTGGGGAGGGTTTAAACTAATGTGGCAGGGGGATGGGAACCGATGTAGGAAGTCAGTGGGGACAGAAACAAAAGGCAGGAAGGGAGAGTGTGTAAAGCATGACCTGAGAAAGCAGGGCAGAGAGCAAGGAAGGTCTACATTAAACTGCATTTATTTCAATGCAAGGGGCCTGACGGGCAAAGCGGATGAACTCAGGGCATGGACGGGCACATGGGACTGGGATATTATAGCTATGACTGAAACATGGCTAAGGGAGGGGCAGGACTGGCAGCTCAATGTTCCGGGGTACAGATGCTATAGAAAGGATAGAACAGGAGGTAAGAGAGAGGGGGAGTGGCGTTTTTGATTAGGGAGAACATCACGGCAGTACTTAGAGGGGATATATCCGAGGGTTCGCCCACTGAGTCTATATGGGTGGAACTGAAAAATAAGAAGGGAGAGATCACCTTGGTAGGACTGTACTACAGGCCCCCAAATAGTCAGCGGGAAATTGAGGAGCAAATATGTAAGGAGATTACAGATAGCTGCAAGAATAATAGGGTGGTAGTAGTAGGGGACTTTAACTTTCCCAACATTGACTGGGACAGCCATAGCATTAGGGGCTTGGATGGAGGGAAATTTGTTGAGTGTATTCAGGAGGAATTTCTCATTCAGTATGTGGATGGACCGACTAGAGAGGGGGCAAAACTTGATCTCGTCTTGGGAAATAAGGAAGGGCAAGTGACAGAAGTGCTAGTGAGAGATCACTTTGGGACAAGTGACCATAACTCCATTAGTTTTAAGATAGCTATGGAGAATGATAGGTCTGGCCCAAGAGTTAAAATTCTTAATTGGGCAAGGACAATTTTGATGGTATCAGACAGGAACTTGCAGAGGTAGATTGGGGGAGACTGTTGGCAGGCAAAGGGACGGCTGGTAAATGGGAGGCTTTTAAAAATGTGTTAACCAGGGTGCAGGGTAAGCACATTCCCTTTCGAGTGAAGGGCAAGGCTGGTAGAAGTAGGGAACCCTGGATGACTCGAGATATTGAGACTCTGGTCAAAAAGAAGAGGGAGGCATATGACGTACATAAGCAACTGGGATCAAGTGGATCCCTTGAAGAGTATAGAGATTGTCGAAATAGAGTTAAGAGGGAAATCAGGAGGGCAAAAAGGGGACATGAAATTGCTTTGGCAAATATTGCAAGGGAGAATCCAAAGAGATTCTACAGATACATAAAGGGGAAAAGAGTAACTAGGGACAGAGTAGGGCCTCTTAAGGATCAACAAGGGCATCTATGTGCAGAGCCACAAGAGTTGGGTGAGATCCTGAATGAATATTTCTCATCGGTATTCACGGTGGAGAAAGGCATGGATGTTAGGAAACTAAGGAAAATAAATAGTGATGTCTTGAGAAGTGTGCATATTACAGAGGAGGAGGTGCTGGAAGTCTTAAAGCGCATCAAGGTAGATAAATCCCCGGGACCTGATGAAATGTATCCCAGGATGTTGTGGGAGGCTAGGGAGGAAATTGCGGGTCCCCTAACAGAGATATTTGAATCATCGGCAACCACAGGTGAGGTGCCTGAAGATTGGAGAGTGGCGAATGTTGTGCCCTTGTTTAAGAAGGGCAGCAGGGAAAAGCCTGGGAACTACAGACCGGTGAGCCTAACGTCTGTAGTAGGTAAGTTGCTGGAAGGTATTCTGAGAGACAGGATCTACAAGCATTTAGAGAGGCAAGGACTGATTTGGGGCAGTCAGCATGGCTTTGTGCGTGGAAAATCATGTCTCACAAATTTGATTGAGTTTTTTGAGGGGGTGACCAAGAAGGTAGGTGAGGGCAGTGCAGTAGACGTTGTCTACATGGACTTTAGCAAAGCCTTTGACAAGGTACCGCATGGTAGGTTGTTGCAGAAGGTTAAAGCTCACGGGATCCAGGGTGAGGTTGCCAATTGGATTCAAAATTGGCTGGACGACAGAAGGCAGAGGGTGGTTGTAGAGGGTTGTTTTTCAAACTGGAGGCCTGTGACCAGTGGTGTGCCTCAGGGATCGGTGCTGGGTCCACTGTTATTTGTGATTTATATTAATGATTTGGATGAGAATTTAGGAGGCATGGTTAGTAAGTTTGCAGATGACACCAAGATTGGTGGCACAGTGGATAGTGAAGAAGGTTATCTAGGATTGCAACGGGATCTTGATCAATTCGGCCAGTGGGCCGACGAATGGCAGATGGAGTTTAATTTAGATAAATGTGAGGTGATGCATTTTGGCAGATCGAATCAGGCCAGGACCTACTCAGTTAATGGTATGGCGTTGGGGAGAGTTATAGAACAAAGAGATCTAGGAGTACAGGTTCATAGCTCCTTGAAGGTGGAGTCGCAGGTGGACAGGGTGGTGAAGAAGGCATTCGGCATGCTTGGTTTCATTGGTCAGAACATTGAATACAGGAGTTGGGACGTCTTGTTGAAGTTGTACAAGACATTGGTACGGCCACACTTGGAATACTGTGTGCAGTTCTGGTCACCCTATTATAGAAAGGATATTATTAAACTGGAAAGAGTGCAGAAAAGATTTACTAGGATGTTGCCGGGACTTGATGGTTTGAGTTACAAGGAGAGGCTGGATAGACTGGGACTTTTTCCCCTGGAGCGTAGGAGGCTTAGGGGTGATCTTTTAGAGGTCTATAAAATAATGAGGGGCATAGATAAGGTAGATAGTCAACATCTTTTCCCAAAGGTAGGGGAGTCTAAAACTAGAGGGCATAGGTTTAAGGTGAGAGGAGAGAGATTCAGAAGGGCCCAGAGGGGCAATTTATTCATTCAGAGGGTAGTGAGTGTCTGGAATGGGCTGCCAGAGGTAGTAGTAGAGGCGGGTACAATTGTGTCTTTTAAAAAACATTTAGATAGTTACATGGGTAAGATGGGTATAGAGGGTTATGGGCCAAGTGCGGGCAACTGGGACTAGCTTAATGGTTAAAAACTGGGCGGCATGGACTGGTTGGGCCGAAGGGCCTGTTTCCATGCTGTAAACTTCTATGATTCTATGATGCTAAGCTAGTGATCTGTGAAAGAGCTGTAAGTGTGCCAGTAAATCAAGGCAGCAGTGCAGCTTTGTAAATCCTGTGGAACACAGTCTCAACAGAGAGTTTGAAATATTGGGACGCGAGTTGTCAGTGTGGCAAGATGAGTCAGTGTGGGCTTTGAGGGAATTCAAGAGGCTAGATCGTCAAAAGCAAGGAGTTGAAATCCCTCATGAGGGAGTTTTAAGATGATTCTGTGATTCACAGTGGCTACTGAAGTTTGGTGGTTTGCTGAGAAATCAGTGGGATTGTATGTCATTTAATGTGCAGTGTGGTGTGTTCAAACATAGGTTGCTTGTTAATTCATTAATTCTGAATGCTTGGGTACAAGTTAGATATTTTTGATCGTTTTATTTTTCTGATTTGTACAGTAAAGTTTATTCTGTTTGTTTAAAACCATGGAATCTTGTGCGTTTACTCCCTTAGTGGGTAACTGGGATTTAAAACCTTTTCTCTACTGTTAACAAAAAGTTTACAAGTCCCTTACCGTATCGTAACGATATGCTTAGAGGAACTAGTAAAAGTAAAAATATGTGTTTTATGAAATTTAATGTTGATGCTGAAAAGACTTTTCTTGAGCCACATAGGCCCAAGCTCTGGAATTCCTTCCACTAAACTTCTCCATCTTTCACCTCCTTTGGAACCCACTTTAAAATCAGCCTATTTGACCAAACCTTTAGTTAGCAATCTTAATTCTGCCTCCATTAGCTCAACATTAATTTTTGTTTACTTACATTTCTGTGAATTAAGTTGGGTTTGTTTTCCTATAATAATTTTGCAATATAATTGCAAGTTGCTTTCAAAACAGAAACAGAAGAGCAAAAACAGGTTTTGTACAAGCTTCTTGATTTAAAGTAGTTAAACATGAAGAAATGTTTCATTGAAGGAAAGCAGTTTGAGATGTTAATTTGAGCAAATAATTAACTTACATCTTGATACAAATGCCCACATTTGGTTTCAGTTCAGTTACAGCAAATACGATCCTTGAAATACAAAATGCTGTATTCCCAGTACATTTGCACATGCTTCTAATAAAAGCATGCACTCCGTTACAAAAATCTTAATGTAATCCTTCCAAAAAAGGCCAGGGCCTGTTGCAGAAAGCAAGCCATAGAGCCATGCCAAGTGAAATGAGTAAAAACACTTCAATACTATAGAATTTTGGCAAGAACAGGTGTTGTCAACTATGGCTTCATATGGATTAGAAACATTTACGACAAGTCACACGCTAAAATCATACAAGGCTTCAGATATACAGAAGCTATGAAATAATGTTGCCTCTCTTCCACACGACTTTTGAATTATGCTATGACACTGTATGCAGTATAAAACCTGGAGTAAATAGTCACACATCCTTGCTCAGTGCAGCATTTTGTGATAACTTAAATTGGTAAATTGCTGTTGAATTGGAAAGGGAAAATAAATTTTTAAAATCACAGAATTCCTGAACTGCAGAAGACCATTTGGCCCATCAAATCTGTACTGGCCCTCTGAAAGAGCACCCTACCTCGGCTCACTCCTATTCCCTTTACCCCATAACCCCACCTAACCTGCACATCTTCGGACTGTGGGAGGAATCCGGAGAACCTGGAGGAAACCCATGCGGACAGGAAGAGAAAGTGCAGACAGTCACCTAAGGCCAGAATTGAACTTGGATCCCTGGTGCTGAGAGACAGAAGTGCTAACCACTGTGCCACCTTGCCACCCATATGTGCAGAAACATCTAGGTCTCCAATTTCTTTTTTCCAGATGACTGTGAATTTGACATACCTCAAATTAAATTGGAAAACGAGGATGTTCTTAAAAATTGTGATAAATTGTTGAGTCACCTTCCAGAGGAAAAACGGACTGACCTGAAAGAGTTATTGATATCACATGGGCAAGTTTGTGGAGATAAATTGGGAAGTACTAAAATGGCTATACATGATGTAGATGTGGGAAATGCTGTTCCAATCAAACAACATCCATACAGACTTAACCCTTTAAAATTGGCACAGGTTAACAAAGAGATTGAGAGTATGCTTAAAAATGGCATAATTGAAGTGGGTTGCAGCCAATGGAGCTCACCCATAGTGATGGTACCGAAACCAGACGGTACCCAACGGTTGTGTGTGGACTATAGAAAGGTTAATGCAGTTACAAGAATGGACTCTTATCCTATCCCACGTTTGGAGGATTGCATTGAGAAAGTGGGACCATCAGCTTTTATTTCCAAATTGGATTTACTTAAAGGTTACTGACAGGTTCCATTTGTTTAATTTGTAACTGAATTTTTGCCATTTCCAATGAGTCAAACTGTATCTAAGGCAACTTTAAATGCTTAGCCACCGCCATAATATTTTATTGAAAACTTTTGGTCAACCAACACAGTACATTGTGCATCCTTTACACAATATTATAACAACACAAATAACAATGACCTATTTTATAAACAAAAAATGAATAAATAATAAAAAACAAAAATGAAAACTAACCCTAATTGGCAACTGCCTTATCACAAGTAACACTCTCCAAAAATATAATTTAACAGTCCAATATATAATTATCTGTAGCAACAACCTATACATATTATACAGTATATATTAACAATGCTGAGAGTCCTTCTGGTTCCTCCTCCCCCCCCCCCCCCCCCCGATCCTGGGCTGCTGCTGCTGCCTTCTTTTTTCCATTCCATCTATCTTTCTGCGAGGTATTCGACGAACGGTTGCCACGGCCTGGTGAACCCTTGAGCCGACCCCCTTAGAACGAACTTAATCCGCTCTAGCTTTATAAACCCTGCCATGTCATTTATCCAGGTCTCCACCCCCGGGGCTTGGCTTCTTTCCACATTAACAATATCCTGCGCCGGGCTACTAGGGACGCAAAGGCCAAAATAATCGGCCTCTCTCGCCTCCTGCAATCCCGGCTCTTGTGCAACCCCAAATATAGCCAACCCCCAGCTTGGTTCGACCCGGACCCCCACTACTTTTGAAAGCACCTTTGTCACCCCCATCCAAAACCCCTGTAGTGCCGGGCATGACCAAAACATATGGGTATGATTCGCTAGGCTTCTCGAGCACCTCGCACACCTATCCTCCACCCCAAAAAATGTACTGAGCCGTGCTCCAGTCATATGCGCCCTGTGTAATACCTTAAACTGAATCAGGCTTAACCTGGCACACGAGGACGACGAGTTTACCCTGCTTAGGGCATCTGCCCACAGCCCCTCCTCGATCTCCTCCCCCAGCTCTTCTTCCCATTTCCCTTTTAGTTCATCTACCATAGTCTCCCCTTCGTCCCTCATTTCCCTATATATATCTGACACCTTACCATCCCCCACCCATGTCTTTGAGATCACTCTGTCCTGCACCTCTTGCATCGGGAGCTGCGGGAATTCCCTCACCTGTTGCCTCGCAAAAGCCCTCAGTTGCATATACCTGAATACATTCCCTTGGGGCAACCCATATTTCTCGGTCAGCGCTCCCAGACTCGCGAACTTCCCATCCACAAACAGATCTTTCAGTTGCGTTATTCCTGCACTTTGCCACATTCCATATCCCCCATCCATCCCCCCCGGGGCAAACCTATGGTTGTTTCTTATCGGGGACCCCCCCCAAGGCTCCAGTCTTTCCCCTATGCCGTCTCCACTGTCCCCAAATCTTCAGTGTAGCCACCACCACCGGGCTTGTGGTGTAGTTCCTCGGTGAGAACAGCAATGGGGCTGTCACCATAGCCTGTAGGCTAGTCCCCCTACAGGACGCCCGCTCTAATCTTTTCCACGCCGCTCCCTCCTCCTCTCCCATCCACTTACTCACCATTGAAATATTAGCGGCCCAATAATACTCATTTAGGCTCGGTAGTGCCAGCCCCCCCTATCCCTGCTACGCTGTAAGAATCCCTTCCTCACTCTCGGGGTCTTCCCGGCCCACACAAAACCCATGATGCTCTTTTCAATCCTTTTTAAAAAAAGCCTTCGTGATCACCACCGGGAGGCACTGAAACACAGAGGAATCTCGGGAGGACCACCATCTTAACCGCCTGCACCCTCCCTGCCAGTGACAGGGATACCATATCCCATCTCTTGAAATCCTCCTCCATTTGTTCCACCAACCGCGTTAAATTTAACCTATGCAATGTGCCCCAATTCTTGGCTATCTGGATCCCCAGGTAACGAAAGTCCCTTGTTACCTTCCTCAACGGTAGGTCCTCTATTTCTCTACTCTGCTCCCCTGGATGCACCACAAACAACTCACTTTTCCCCATGTTCAATTTATACCCTGAAAAATCCCCAAACTCCCCAAGTATCCGCATTATTTCTGGCATCCCCTCCGCCGGGTCTGCCACGTATAGTAGCAAATCGTCCGCATACAAAGATACCCGGTGTTCTTCTCCTCCTCTAAGTACTCCCCTCCACTTCTTGGAACCCCTCAACGCTATCGCTAGGGGCTCAATCGCCAGTGCAAACAATAATGGGGACAGAGGGCATCCCTGCCTTGTCCCTCTATGGAGCCGAAAATATGCAGATCCCCGTCCATTCATGACCACGCTCGCCATCGGGGCCCTATACAACAGCTGCACCCATCTAACATACCCCTCTCCAAAACCAAATCTCCTCAACACCTCCCACAAATAATCCCACTCCACTCTATCAAATGCTTTCTCGTCATCCAATCGCCACTACTATCTCCGTTTCCCCCTCTGGTGGGGCCATCATCATTACCCCTAACAGCCTCCGTATATTTGTGTTCAGCTGTCTCCCCTTCACAAACCCAGTATGGTCCTCGTGGACCACCCCCGGGACACATTCCTCTATTCTCATTGCCATTACCTTGGCCAGGACCTTGGCATCTACATTTAGGAGGGAAATAGGTCTATAGGACCCGCGTTGTAGCGGGTCCTTTTCCTTCTTTAAGAGAAGCGATATCGTTGCTTCAGACATAAGCCACCGCCATAATGGCCTCATCTTTTCGCATTTTGTCAGGTAATGTTAACTGCAATGTTTTTGCCAAATCTAACAGTCTGCTTTTAAGTCTCTGTCCTTAAGGTACTGCATGTGACCGTCTCCACCCCCAAAAACATCAGAGCCTCTGAAAGAGCCATTGTCCACAACACCCCCCCTACTTAAACTAAAATACTACACCTGAAAAGCAACCACAATATGCTCACCCCTCACTGTCTGCAAGTTTACTAAGCCAATCCAATAGGTAGATTTTTAACCTGGACGAGCCCCCAATTTGTTATGGGCCAGGGTTTCGAGAACCCCAAAGTGGATCATGGAGTTCACCTGACCCACAACTTTTAATAGATTGTGGTATGGGGAGCACACGGGCCAGTCTACAGGTGTGGTACAGCAGAAATGGAAAAGTATTTTTTAAAGCAAAACAATGTTTCTTCTATGAACTCAAGTTAACCTTTTTGAAACAACCAGTGAACATCTTAGCAACCGTTAATTCAAATATTACCCCCAAAGAATACAACACTAAGTAATCCATAAGCTGTCCTTTTAACATCCAGAAGAGGTTTAACATCCTGAACAGGGTTTTTGGGTCAGTCTTCACAGTGGAGGACACAAATAACATGCCAGTGACGAATGGAAATAAAGATATGATAGGTGAGGACCTTGAGATGATTGTAATCACTAAGGAGGCAGTATTGGGCAAGCTAATGGGGCTAAAGGTAGACAGGTCTCCTGGCCCTGATGGGATGCATCCCAGAGTGTTAAAAGAGATGGCTAGGGAAATTGTAAACACACTAGTGATAAGTTATCAAAATTCACTAGACTCTGGGGTGGTCCCAGAGGATTGGAAAGTAGCAAACGTGACACCACTGTTTAAAAAAGGAGGTTGGCAGAAAGCGGGTAATTATAGGCCGGTAAGCTTAACTTCGGTTGTAGGGAAAATGCTGGAATCTATCATTAAGGAGGAAATAGCGGGGCACCTGGAGGGAAATTGTCCTATTGGGCAAACGCAGCATGGGTTCATAAACGGTAGGTCGTGTCTGACTAATTTGGTAGTGTTTTTTGAGGACATTACCAGTGCAGTAGATAACGGGGAGCCAATGGATGTGGTATATCTGGATTTCCAGAAAGCTTTTGACAAGGTGCCACACAAAAGGTTGCTGCATAAACTAAAGATGCATGGCATTGAGGGTAAAGTGGTAGCATGGGTAGAGGATTGGTTAACTAACAGAAAGCAGAGAGTGGGGATAAATGGGTGTTTCTCTGGTTGGCAACCTGTAACTAGTGGGGTCCCTCAAGGATCAGTGTTGGGCCCGCAGTTGTTCACAATTTACATAGACGATTTGGAGTTGGGGACCAAGTGCAATGTGCAGACGACACGAAGATGAGTGGTAAAGCAAAAAGTGCAGAGGATACCGGAAGTCTGCAGAAGGATTTGGATAGGTTAGGTGAATGGGCTAGGGTCTGGCAGATGGAATTCAATGTTGCCAAGTGTGAGGCTATCCATTTTGGGAGGAATAACAGCAGAATGGATTATTATTTAAATGGTAAGATGTTAAAACATGCTGCTGTGCAGAGGGACCTGGGTGTGCTGGTGCATGAGTCGCAAAAAGTTGGTGTGCAGGTGCAACAGGTGATTAAGAAGGCTAATCGAGTTTTGTCTTTCATTGCTAGAGGGATGGAGTTCAAGACTAGGGAGGTTATGCTGCAATTGTATAAGGTGTTGGTGTGGCCACATCTGGAGTATTGTGTTCAGTTTTGGTCTCCTTACCTGAGAAAAGACATATTGGCACTGGAGGGAGTGCAGAGGAGATTCATTTTTTTTTAAATAAATATTTTATTGAAAATTTTTGGTCAACCAACACAGTACATTGTGCATCCTTTACACAACATTATAACAATACAGATAATAATGACCTTTTTTATATAAACAAAAAACAACAAATAAATAAATATTAAATAACAAAAATGAAAACTAGCCCTAATTGGCAACTGCCTTGTCACAGGCTATACCCCCCCCCCCAATCCCTCCCCCCCCCCCCCCATCCCTCCCCCCCCCCCCCCCCCCCATCCCTCCCCCCCCCCCATCCCTCCCCCCCCCCCCCCAAGTCCTGGGCTGCTGCTGCTGCCTTCTTTTTTCCCCCATCTATCTTTCCGCAAGATATTCGACGAACGGTTGCCACCGCCTGGTGAACCCTTGAGCCGACCCCCTTAGGACGAACTTAATCCGCTCTAGCTTTATGAACCCCGCCATATCATTTATCCAGGTCTCCACCCCCGGGGGCTTGGCTTCTTTCCACATTAGCAATATCCTGCGCCGGGCTACTAGGGACGCAAAGGCCAAAACATCGGCCTCTCTCGCCTCCTGCACTCCCGGCTCTTGTGCAACCCCAAATATAGCCAACCCCCAGCTTGGTTCGACCCGGACTCCTACTACTTTTGAAAGCGCCTTTGTCACCCCCACCCAAAACCCCTGTAGTGCCGGGCATGACCAAAACATATGGGTATGATTCGCTGGGCTTCTCGAGCACCTCGCACACCTATCCTCCACCCCAAAAAATTTACTGAGCCGTGTTCCAGTCATATGTGCCCTGTGTAATACCTTAAACTGAATCAGGCTTAGCCTGGCGCACGAGGACGACGAGTTTACCCTGTTTAGGGCATCTGCCCACAGCCCCTCCTCGATCTCCTCCCCTAGCTCTTCTTCCCATTTCCCTTTTAGTTCGTCCACCATAGTCTCCCCTTCGTCCCTCATTTCCCTATATATATCCGACACCTTACCATCCCCCACCCATTTCTTTGAGATGACTCTGTCCTGCACCTCTTGTGTCGGGAGCTGCGGGAATTCCCTCACCTGTTGCCTCGCAAAAGCCCTCAATTGCATGTACCTGAATGCATTCCCTTGGGGCAACCCATATTTCTCGGTCAGCGCTCCCAGACTCGCGAACTTCCCGTCCATAAATAGATCTTTCAGTTGCGTTATTCCTGCTCTTTGCCACATTCCATATCCCCCATCCATTCCCCCCGGGGCAAACCTATGGTTGTTTCTTATCGGGGACCCCCCCAATGCTCCGGTCTTTCCCCTATGTCGTCTCCACTGTCCCCAAATCTTCAGTGTAGCTACCACCACCGGGCTCGTGGTGTAGTTCCTCGGTGAGAACGGCAATGGGGCTGTCACCATAGCCTGCAAGCTGGTCCCCCTACAGGACGCCCTCTCTAATCTCTTCCACGCCGCTCCCTCCTCCTCTCCCATCCACTTACTCACCATTGAAATATTAGTGGCCCAATAATACTCACTTAGGCTCGGTAATGCCAGCCCCCCCCTATCCCTACTACGCTGTAAGAATCCCTTCCTCACTCTCGGAGTCTTCCCGGCCCAAACAAAACCCATGATGCTCTTTTCTATCCTTTTAAAAAAAGCCTTCGTGATCACCACCGGGAGGCACTGAAACACAAAGAGGAATCTCGGGAGGACCACCATCTTAACCGCCTGCACCCTCCCTGCCATTGACAGTGCTACCATATCCCATCTCTTGAAATCTTCCTCCATCTGTTCCACCAACCGCGTTAAATTTAGCCTGTGCAATGTGCCCCAATTCTTAGCTATCTGGATCCCCAGGTAACGAAAGTCTCTTGTTACCTTCCTCAACGGTAGGTCTTCTATTTCTCTACTCTGCTCCCCTGGATGCACCACAAACAGCTCACTCTTCCCCATGTTCAATTTATACCCTGAAAAATCCCCAAACTCCCCAAGTATCCGCATTATTTCTGGCATCCCCTCCGCCGGATCCGCCACATATAGTAGCAGATCATCCGCATATAAAGATACCCGGTGTTCTTCTCCTCCCCTAAGTATTCCCCTCCATCTCTTGGAACCTCTCAGCGCTATCGCCAGGGGCTCAATCGCCAGTGCAAACAGTAATGGGGACAGAGGACATCCCTGCCTTGTCCCTCTATGGAGCCGAAAATATGCCGATCCCCGTCCATTCGTGGCCACACTCGCCACTGGGGCCCTATACAACAGCTGCACCCATCTAACATACCCCTCTCCAAAACCAAATCTCCTCAACACCTCCCACAGATAATCCCATTCCACTCTATCAAATGCTTTCTCGGCATCCATCGCCACTACTATCTCCGTTTCACCCTCTGGTGGGGCCATCATCATTACCCCTAACAGCCTCCGTATATTCGTGTTCAGCTGTCTCCCCTTCACAAACCCAGTTTGGTCCTCGTGAACCACCCCCGGGACACATTCCTCTATTCTCATTGCCATTACCTTGGCCAGGACCTTGGCATCCACATTTAGGAGGGAAATTGGTCTGTAGGACCCGCATTGTAGCGGATCCTTTTCCTTCTTTAAGAGAAGCGATATCGTTGCTTCAGACATAGTCGGGGGCAGTTGTCCCCTTTCCTTTGCCTCGTTAAAGGTCCTCGTCAGTACCGGGGCGAGCAAGTCCAAATACTTCCTGTAAAATTCAACTGGGAATCCGTCCGGTCCCGGGGCCTTTCCCGTCTGCATGTTCCTAATTCCTTTCACCACTTCTTCTACCGTGATCTGTGCTCCCAGTCCCACCCTTTCCTGCTCTTCCATCTTGGGAATTTCCAGCCGATCCAAAAAATCCATCATTCTCTCCCTCCCATCCGGGGGTTGAGCTTCATACAATTTTTTATAAAATGTCTTGAACACTTCATTCACTCTCTCCGCCCCCCGTTCCATCTCTCCTTCCTCATCCCTCACTCACCCTATTTCCCTCGCTGCTCCCCTTTTCCTCAATTGGTGTGCCAGCAATCTGCTCGCCTTCTCCCCATATTCATACTGTACACCCTGCGCCATCCTCCATTGTGCCTCTGCAGTGCCTGTAGTCAGCAAGTCAAATTCCACATGCAGCCTTTGCCTTTCCCTGTACAGTCCCTCCTCCGGTGCTTCCGCATATTGTCTGTCCACCCTCAAAAGTTCTTGCGGCAACCGCTCCCGTTCCTTACTCTCCTGCTTCCCTTTATGTGCCCTTATTGATATCAGCTCCCCCCTAACCACCGCCTTCAACGCCTCCCAGACCACTCCCACCTGAACCTCCCCATTGTCATTGAGTTCCAAGTACTTTTCAATACATCCCCTCACCCTTAGGCACACCCCCTCATCCGCCATTAGTCCCATGTCCATTCTCCAGGGTGGGCGCCCTCCTGTTTCCTCCCCTATCTCCAAGTCTACCCAGTGTGGGGCATGATCCGAAATGGCTATAGCCGTATATTCCGTTCCCCTCACCTTCGGGATCAATGCCCTACCCAACACAAAAAAGTCTATGCGCGAATAGACTTTATGGACATAGGAGAAAAACGAGAACTCCTTACTCCTAGGTCTACTGAATCTCCACGGGTCCACACCTCCCATCTGCTCCATAAAATCCTTAAGCACCTTGGCTGCTGCCGGCCTCCTACCAGTCCTGGACTTCGACCTATCCAGCCTTGGTTCCAACACCGTGTTAAAGTCTCCCCCCATTATCAGCTTTCCCGTCTCTAGGTCCGGGATGCGTCCTAGCATTCGCCTCATAAAGTTGGCATCATCCCAGTTCGGGGCATACACGTTTACCAAAACCACCATCTCTCCCTGTAATTTGCCACTCACCATCACGTATCTGCCCCCGTTATCCACCACTATAGTCTTTGCCTCGAACATTACCCGCTTCCCCACTAATATAGCCACCCCCCTGTTTTTCGCATCCAGCCCCGAATGGAACACCTGCCCCACCCATCCTTTACGCAGCCTAACCTGGTCTATCAGTTTCAGGTGCGTTTCCTGTAACATAACCACATCTGCTTTGAGTTTCTTAAGGTGTGCGAGTACTCGTGCCCTCTTTATCGGCCCGTTGAGCCCTCTCACGTTCCACGTGATCAGCCGGGTTGGGGGGCTTGCCACCCCCCCCCCTTGCCGGTTAGCCATCATCTTTTTCCAGCTTCTCACCCAGTTCCCACGCAGCTGTATCTCCCCCAGGCGGTGCCCCCCCGCCCATCCTCTCCCGTACCACTCCCCCCTTTCCCCAGCAGCAGCAACCCAGTAATTCCCCCCTCCCACCCCCCCCCCCGCTAGACCCCCCGCTAGCGTAATTACTCCCCCCATGTTGCTCCCAGAAGTCAGCAAACTCTGGCTGACCTCGGCTTCCCCCCGTGACCACGGCTCGCACCGTGCGACGCCCCCTCCTTCCTGCTTCTCTATTCCCGCCATAATTATCATAGCGCGGGAACCAAGCCCGCGCCTCTCCCTCGGCCCCGCCTCCCATGGCCAACGCCCCATCTCCTCTCCCTCCCCACCTCCCCCCATCACCACCTGTGGGAGAAAGAAAAGTTACCATACCGCAGGATTAGAACATAAAACCCCTCTTCGCCCCCCCCATTCGCCCCACCACTTTGTCCAAACGTTCTTTTTCATAATCCACTCATTCCAGTTTTTCTTCTACAATAAAAGTCCACGCTTCATCCGCCGTCTCAAAGTAGTGGTGCCTCCCTTGATATGTGACCCACAGTCTTGCCGGTTGCAGCATTCCAAATTTTATCTTCCTTTTGTGAAGTACCCGCCTTGGCCCGATTAAAGCTCGCCCTCCTTCTCGCCACCTCCGCACTCCAGTCTTGATAAACGCGGATCACCGCGTTCTCCCATTTACTGCACCGAGTTTTCTTCGCCCATCTAAGGACCATTTCTCGATCCTTAAAACGGAGGAATCTCACCACTATGGCCCTGGGAGTTTCTCCTGCTCTCGATCCTCGCACCATAACTCGGTACGCTCCCTCCACCTCCAACGGACCCGTCGGGGCCTCCGCTCCCATTAACGAATGCAGCATCGTGCTCACATATGCCCCGACGTCCGCCCCCTCCACACCTTCAGGAAGGCCAAGAATCCTCAGGTTGTTCCTCCTTGCGTTGTTTTCCAGTGCCTCCAACCTCTCCACACATCGTTTCTGGTGTGCCTCCTGTATCTCCGACTTCACCACCAGGCCCTGTATATCGTTCTCATTCTCGGCTGCTTTCGCCTTCACGACCCGAAGCTCCTGCTCCTGGGTCTTTTGTTCCTCCTTTAGCCCTTCGATCGCCTGTAGTATCGGGGCCAACAACTCTTTCTTCATTTCCTTTTTTATCTCCTCCACGCAGCATTTCAAGAACTCTTGTTGTTCAGGGCCCCATATGAAACTGCCACCTTCCGACGCCATCTTGGTTTTTGCTTGCCTTCCTTGCCGTTGTTCCAAAGGATCCGCTGCAATCCGGCCACTTTCCTCTCCTTTTTCCATCCGTGTCCAGGGGGAACACCCTCCTGGTTTACCGCACGGTGTTTTTAGCCGTTAAAATTGCCGTTGGGGCTCCTATCAAGAGCCCAAAAGTCCGTTTCACAGGGAGCTGCCGAAACGTGCGACTCAGCTGGTCATCGCCGCACCCAGAAGTCGCAGAGGAGATTCATTAGGTTGATCCCAGAGTTGAGGGGATTAGATTATGACGAGAGGTTGAGTAGACTGGGACTGTACTCATTGGAGTTTAGAAGGATGCGGGGGGATCTTATTGAAACATAGAAAATTATGAAGGGAATAGATAGGATAGATGCGGGCAGTTTGTTTCCACTGGTCGGGGAAAGCAGAACTAGGGGGCATAGCCTCAAAATAAGGGGAAGTAGATTTAGGACAGAGGGTAGGAGGAACTTCTTCACACAAAGGGTTGTGAATCTCTGGAATTCCTTGCCCAGTGAAGCAGTTGAGGCTCCTTCTTTAAACGTTTTTAAGAAAAAGATAGATGCCTTTCTAAAGAATAAAGGGATTCGGGGATATGGTGTACGGGCCGGAAAGTGGAGCTGAGTCCACAAAAAATCAGCCATGATCTCATTAAATGGCGAAGCAGGCTCGAGGGGCCAGATGGCCTACTCCTGTTCCTAGTTCTTATGTTCTTATGTACTGGCACTGGAAGGTGTGCAGAGGAGATTCACTAGGTTAATCCCAGAGCTGAAGGGATTGGATTACGAGGAGAGGTTGAGTAGACTGGGACTGTACTCGTTGGAATTTAGAAGGATGAGGGGGGAATCTTATAGAAACATATAAAATTATGAAGGGAATAGATAAGATAGATGCGGCCAGGTTGTTTCCACTGGCGGGTGAAAGCAGAACTAGGGGGCATAGCCTCAAAATAAGGGGAAGTAGATTTAGGACTGAGTTTAGGAGGATAGATAGTTTTTTGAAGAATAAAGGGATTAAGGGTTATGGTGTTCGGGCCGAAAAGTGGAGCTGAATCCACAAAAGATCAGCCATGATCTCATTGAATGGTTGAGCAGGCTCGAGGGGCCAGATGGCCTACTCCTGCTCCTAGTTCTTATGTTAAGACTTTAAAAAAACCTTTAAACAGAAGTACATCAGGTTAGAGTCACTACTGCGAACATTTATAATTCTGAATTCACCAAATGATCAAGAGATAGTCTTTCATGGCAGAGAGATCAACAGTACACCAGCTCTGTCTGGCTTCAGCTCCAACACGGAAAATGAAACTAAAACACACCCTGCAGCAAACCGCCTAAAACGAAAGTAAAAAGCTGACAGACAGCCCAGCTCCACCCACACTCTGACATCACGATAAACACCCATTTCTTAAAAAGGTACATTTCTTCAACACCCATTTCTTAAAGGTACTTTTCTTGAAAACCCATTTCTTAAAGGCACTCTCACATGACAATTCCCTTTCCTGGCCGAGGTCCTAAATGTGTCATCATCTCTCAGAATTGTTACGTCTTCCAAAATTATCTTTGAATTCTTCCAGCCCTCCTCCTTATTCTACACCCAGGAAAAAAAGAGAACGTTTTCTGCAACCAATGGATGAATGTTATGTCTGGCTCCAGTGAGGTGACTGAAGTAGTCGAAGGAGTTTCAGGCTGATTAAATGTCTGATAAGCACCATGAATGATCCATCATTAGCTTCAACTATCTTTACACTCATCAATAGTAATTAATCTTAAACAGGACTTCCGGGTGCGGCGATGACCAGCTAGGTCGCACGTTTCGGCACCTCCCGGTGGAACGGACTTTTGGGCTCTTGACAGGAGCCCCAACAGCAATTTTAACGGCAAAAAACACTGTGCTGTAATCCAGAAGGGACTCCCCCCTGGACACGGATGGAAAAGGGAGAGGAAAGTGGCCGGATTGCGGTGGATCCTCTAGAGCAGCGGCCAGGAAGGCAGGCACAAAGCAAGATGGCGTCGGAAGGAGGCAGTTTAATATGGGGCCCTGACCAACAAGAGTTCCTGCGGCGTTGCGTGGAAGAACTCAAAAAGGAGATGAAGAAGGAGCTGTTGGCCCCGATATTACAAGCGATTGAGGGGCTAAATGAGCAGTAGGTGGGAGAACGCGGTGATCCGCGTATATCAAGATTGGAGTGCGGAGGTGGCGAGAAGGAGAGCAAGCTTTAATCGGGCCAAGGCGGTGCTGCACAAATGGAAGGTCAAATTCGGAATGCTGCAACCGGCAAGACTGTGGGTGACACATCAAGGGAAACACCACTACTTCGAAACGGCAGATGAGGCGTGGACATTTATTGTCGAGGAGAAACTGGAGTGAGCGGGCCATAAAAAGAACGTTTGGGACAAAGTGGGGGGGTGAATATGTGGGATGAAGGGGGGGAAAAAAGAGGGAAGAGATGACTTCCCAAGTTGTTAATCCTGTGACCCTGTAACTTTTCGCTCTTCCCCATGTCGTGGGGGAGGGGGGGGGGGGGGGGGGGAGGGAGGATGAGGAGCTGAGGGCGCCGGCCATTGGGGGCGGGGCCAAAAGGGAAGCACGGGCTTTGTTCCCGCGCTATGGTAATCATGGCGGGAACAGGGAAGCAGGAAGGAGGGGGCCTCGCAAAGCGTGAGCCGAGGTCACGGGGGGAAGCCGAGGTCACGGGGGGAAGCCGAGGTCGGCCAGAGTTTGTTGACTTCTGGGAGCAACATGGGGGGTGCAATTACGCTAGCTTGGGATCTGGGGGGGGGGGGGGGTTAACTGGGTTGCTTCTGCTGGGGAGAAGGGGTATGGGGGGGGGGGGGGGGGTCGGGGCGGGGGGCGCCGCTTGGGGGAGATACGGCTACGTGGGAACCGGGCGAGGAGCTGGATTGAAAAAGGAGATGGCTAGTCGTCAAGGGGAGTGGGGGTAAAGAGCCCCCAACCCGGTTGATCACATGGAATGTGAGAGGGCTGAACGGGCCGATTAAGAGGGCACGGGTACTCGCACACCTAAAGAAACTTAAGGCAGATGTGGTTATGCTTCAGGAGACGCATCTGAAGCTGATAGACCAGGTCAGACTATGCAAAGGATGGGTGGGGCAGGTGTTTCATTTGGGGCTAGACGCAAAAAACAGGGGTTGGCCATACTAGTGGGGAAGCGGGTAATGTTTGAGGCAAAGACTATAGTGGCGGATAGTGGGGGCAGATAAGTGATGGTGAGTGGCAAATTGCAAGGGGAGGTGGTGGTATTAGTGAACGTGTATGCCCCGAACTGGGATGATGCCAACTTTATGAGGCGTATGTTAGGGCGAATCCCGGACCTAGAAGTGGGGAAGTTGGTAATGGGTGGAGATTTTAATACGGTGCTGAACCCAGGGCTGGACAGATCGAGGTCCAGGACCGGAAGGAGGCCGGCTGCAGCTAGGCTGCTTAAGGCCTTTATGGAGCAGATGGGAGGAGTAGACCCCTGGAGATTTAGTAGACCTAGGAGTAAGGAGTTTTCGTTTTTCTCCTATGTCCACAAAGTTTATTCACGAATAGATTTTTTTGTTTTGGGAAGGGCACTGATCCCAAAGGTGACGGGGACGGAGTACACGGCTATAGCCATTTCGGATCATGCTCCACATTGGGTGGACTTGGAGATAGGGGAGGAAAAACAACAGCGTCCACCCTGGAGAATGGACATGGGATTATTGGCAGATGAGGGTGTGTGTTTAAGGGTGAGGGGGTGTATTGAAAGGTACTTGGAACTCAATGATAATGGGGAGGTACAGGTGGGAGTGGTCTGGGAGGCGCTGAAGGCAGTGGTTAGAGGGGAGCTGATATCTATTTGGGCACAAAGGAAAGCAGGAGGGTAGGGAAAGGGAGCAGTTGTTGAAAGAACTTCTGAGGGTGGACAGACAATATGCGGAGGCATCGGAGGAGGGACTGTACAGGGAAAGGCAAAGGCTACATGTAGAATTTGACTTGTTGACTACGGGTAATGCAGAGGCACAATGGAGGAAGGCACAGGGTGTACAGTACGAATACGAGGAGAAGGCGAGCAGGTTGCTGGCCCACCAACTGAGGAAAAAGGGAGCAGCGAGGGAGATAGGGGGGGGTGAGAGATGAGGAGGGAGAGATGGAGCGGGGAGCGGAGAGAGTGAATGGAGTGTTCAAGGCATTTTATGAAAGATTATATGAAGCTCAGCCCCCGGATGGGAAGGAGAGAATTATGTGCTTTCTGGATCAGCTGGAATTTCCTAAGGTGGAGGAGCACAGATTGAGATGGAGGAAGTGGTGAAAGGGATTTGGAGCATGCAGGCGGGGAAGGCCTCGGGACCAGACGGATTCCCAGTTGAATTCTATAGGAAATGTATGGACTTGCTGGCCCCGCTACTGATGAGAACCTTTAATGAGGCGAGGGAAAGGGGGCAGCTGCCCCCAACTATGTCAGAGGCAACGATATCACTCCTCCTAAAGAAGGAAAAAGACCCGCTGCAATGCGGGTCCTACAGGCCCATTTCCCTCCTGAATGTGGACGCTAAGATTCTGGCCAAGGTAATGGCAATGAGGATAGAGGATTGTGTCCCAGGGGTGGTTCATGAGGACCAAACTGGGTTTGTGAAGGGGAGGCAGCTGAATACAAATATACGGAGGCTGCTAGGGGTAATGATGATGCCCCCACCAGAGGGGGAAGCGGAGATAGTGGTGGCGATGGATGCCGAGAAAGTATTTGATAGAGTGGAGTGGAATTATTTGTGGGAGGTGTTGAGGAGATTTGGTTTTGGGGATGGGTATATCAGGTGGGTACGGCCCCGATGGCGAGCGTGGTCACGAATGGACGGGGGTCTGACTATTTTCGGCTCCATAGAGGGACGAGGCAGGGATGTCCTCTGTCCCCGTTATTGTTTGCACTGGCGATTGAACCCCTGACCATAGCATTGAGGGGTTCCAGGAAGTAGAGGGGAGTACTCAGGGGGGGAGAAGAACACCGGGTATCTATGTATGCGGATGATCTGTTGCTATATGTGGCGGACCCGGCGGAGGGGATGCCAGAGATAATGCGAATACTTGGGGAGTTTGGGGATTTTTCAGGGTATAAACTGAACATGGGGAAAAGTGAGTTGTTTGTGGTGCATCCAGGGGAGCAGAGCAGAGAGATAGAGGATTTACCGTTGAGGAAGGTAACAAGGGACTTTCGGTACTTGGGGATCCAGATAGCCAAGAATTGGGGTACATTACACAGGCTTAATTTAACGCGGTTGGTGGAACAGATGGAGGAGGACTTTAAGAGATGGGACATGGTGTCCCTGTCATTGGCAGGTAGGGTGCAGGCGGTTAAAATGGTGGTCCTCCCGAGATGCCTTTTTGTGTTTCAGTGCCTCCCGGTGGTGATCACGAAGGCTTTTTTCAAAAGAATCGAGAAGAGTATTATGAGTTGTGTGGGCTGGGAAGACCCAGAGAGTGAGGAGGGGATTCTTGCAGCGTAGTAGGGACAGGGGGGGCTGGCACTACCGAGCCTAAGTGAGTACGACTGGGCCGCCAATATTTCAATGGTGTATAAGTGGATGGGAGAAAGGGAGGGAGCGGCGTGGAAGAGATTGGAGAGGGCGTCCTGCAGGGGGACTAGCCTACAAGCAATGGTGACGACACCGTTGCCGTTCTCACCAAAGAAATACACCACAAGCCCGGTGGTGGTGGCTACATTGAAAATTTGGGGGCAGTGGAGACGGCATAGGGGAAGGACGGGAGCTTCGGTGCGGTCCCCGAAAAGAAACAATCATAGGTTTGTTCCGGGGAGAATGGATGGGGAATTTGGAGCATGGTAAAGAGCTGGGGTAATACAACGGAGAGATCTGTTTGTAGATGGGACGTTTGGAGGTGCAGGACAGAGTGATCTCAGAGACATGGGTGGGGGATGGTAAGGTGTCGGACATATACAGGGAAATGAGGGACGAGGGGGAGATCATGGTAGATGAGCTGAAAGGGAAATGGGAAGAAGAACTGGGGGAGGAGATTGAGGAAGGGCTGTGGGCTGATGCCCTACGTAGGGTAAACTCATCGTCCTCGTGTGCCAGGCTAAGCCTGATACAATTTAAGGTGTTACACAGGGCGCATATGACTGGAGCACGGCTTAGTAAATTTTTTGGGGTAGAGGATAGGTGTGCGAGATGCTCGAGAGGCCCAGCGAATCACACCCACATGTTCTGGTCATGCCCGGCACTACAGGGGTTCTGGGTGGGGGTGGCAAAGGTGCTTTCGAAGGTGGTGGGGGTCCGGGTCGAACCAAGCTGGGGGTTGGCTATATTTGGGGTTGCAGAAGAGCCGGGAGTGCAGGAGGCGAGAGAGGCTGACGTGTTGGCCTTTGCGTCCCTAGTAGCCCGGCGCAGGATATTGTTAATGTGGAAGGAAGCCAAACCCCCGGGTGTGGAGACCTGGATAAACAACATGGTAGGGTTTATAAAGTTAGAACGGATTAAGCTAGTGTTAAGGGGTTCGGCTCAGGGATTCACCAGGCGGTGGCAACCGTTCGTCGATTACCTCACAGAAAGATGGAGGGAATGGAAAAGAAGTAGACAACAGCAGCAACCCAGGGGGGAGGGGGGGAGGAATCGAACGGACTCTCAGAGATGTTATTGTATATGTATAATATGTATAGGTAGTTGTTATAGGTAATTGTATATTGGATTGTTGGATTGTATTTTTGGAGAGTATTTATTTTGGACAAGGCAGTTGCCATTCAGTTTTGTTTTTGTTTATATATTATTTATTTATTTGTTTAAAACTGGCCACTGTTATTTATATTGCTTTATTGTTGTGTAAAAGAAACACTACGTACTGTTATGTTTGGCCAGAAATCTTGAATAAAATATATATTTTAAAAAAATTAATCTTAAACAGCAGGATGGTCTTCTGGGCTCCCACAGTCCATGTGATGTGATTCCCGCCAATGGGAATTGAGAGAGGCAGGGCCCAGAATTTCTTGAACTGCAGCAACGTTATCAGTGGGAGAGAAGCAGACAGTAAAACAGCTAACAAAACCTGGGGAGTTGATTATAAATAATGAAAGATTGTTTCTTGTTGGTGGGTGAGGGAGTAGGAACCCTCACCCACCAAAGTTTTGGCAAAGGAGGATTGTCACTACACATTGCTACGACACCCTGGGCTAAGGTGCGGTTAATTCCACCCCTCCTTGACTTGCAGTCACAATACAGTTGAATTCGTAAATAATTCTGTGAAAAATACCCACAGTCTTTGGCCCTTGGCTGCCCAATAATTACAGTTTGTAAATTTAAACAATTACTTTTTATTTATGACAAAAACCTTCATGAAATATGCAGCAAATATAATGGGCTAACTATTATCTAATTTCTAACCCCTTCCACGGAGTCTCACCCTGTCCTCTATATGTACACACACACACACACACACACACACAGGACAGACAAACACAGGGGGGGGGGAATAGAGCGGTGTAAAATAATAAGTAAACAAGATAAGAGCCTTTGTTTCAGATGGTTGTTTCTAGCATACCTTCCTTCAAGGTTTCAGTTCAAGATTTCTGTTTCCAATCTATATCAGTTTTCACTGTAGATTCATGCATACAGGTCTTTTGTAGGTTCAGAAATGTAGCAACCCAGCATTTCTGGAGAGAGAAGAGAGAGGAGGGAGATGAGGGAGAAGAGAGAGAGGGAATAGAGAAAGGGAGAAGAGATAAGGATAGAGGGAGAAGAGGTGTGTGTGATAGAAGAGAGGTGAGAGAGAGGTATGAGAGAGAGAGAGGTGTGTGAGAGAGAGGTGAGACAGAGACAGAGAGAAAAGAGAGAGAGAGAGAGGGCTCCTTCTTCCTCAAGTGTTCAGGACCCAACTCGCCTTTCCTTACATCTCTGGAATGCATCTCACTCAGGCAGGATCCAATCACCATCTTTTGCCGGGCAGAATGCAGCCTTTTGGCTAATTCCCTGGCCGCCAGCCAACCAATCGAACCGAGTCCCACCCCGCCTCTCGGGTGCCACAGTCCTGATGCTTGAAATCTAACAACATATACAATGTTGCAACTTTCTGAATTCCTCATTCTCTCTGCTGCTTGACGTGAAGTTGCATGTCCATTATGCATCTTGGATCAAAATGATGATGGCAAAAAAATAAAGAAAGGGGAAATAAGGAAATCACAGGAAGAACCCTTATATAATTCCCTCCCTAAAAGAAATGAAATGTCAGTGCATGGGACTTTCATTATGAGGCATGCAAGACAAATCACAAACACATATCCATCCATCCATAATATACATGTTCCTTTTCCAGTCTCTGCATTGGTAACTAATCAGCCCTTAAACCAGTGACATACAATTATCCTTTCTGGGAATGTGTATAATTTTAACATTGAACTTTTGTAATAATAAATTCCAACTGAATAATCTTGCATTCCAGGTTTTAAACTTTTTTTTAATAAACGTACGTGGATTATGGTTCGTAAGCTTTGTTTATGGTCATGCCGGACATAAAATTCAAAATGGCGAAGGGCTAGTAGCAATGCGAAGGCTTCCTTTACAATGGGGGAATTTTTCTTTGGCACGGACTCAGTTTTGTTGAAAAATATCTCACTGGCCTCTCTATTCCTGCATCATGGTCTTGTAGTACTACTGCCCCTATCCCCAGGACACGGACATCTGTGGCCATTTTAAATGGCCTGAAAAGTTCAGGGTGGCCAGTACCAGTTCGTCCACCAACATGACCTTTAATCACCCAAACTCCACTTGGTGTTCTGTGGACCACTGTGTTTTTGCTCGTTTCTGTAACATATCCAACGTGCACTATATTTCAGTCTCTAACCATGCCAATCTCCGTAGTTTTAGTCAAGACAAATGTGGCTTTATTGGCTTAGAGTTTCCTATGTTTAAATCATGACCAGTTAACAGAGTGCACACTGATGAGCCCCTATAAATCTGTCTATATTTATTCAGTACCTTTCCTTCATTCTTCTGCTGATAGGTTTGCATCTTTGGTTTTCGCACTCCCTCTGATATCTTCAAGCAGTGCCTTGTTTTCACTCTCTTCGTCAAATTCAAAGACAACGTGCTTCCCTTTGTCAAGTTTTTGGCTGTCGATGGACTTCCGGTTGTGGCATGTAGGTGGAGATCGCATGTGGCTCCTGCCAGAGCTGTCTTTTATGGCCTTTTTAGCCCAGTTTCCGGCGAAGATTGGTTCTTGAGTAGTTGTGGGGTATCTTAGGACATTTATAGAATGACAAAAGCCGGCAAGAAGAATCTTGGAAACAATGCAGTGGGCGAAAGTCCGCCACTGCCTGTGTTGAGGGGTGCAGGAGGAAGGATGGCGGGAAAGAGTCTGCCAGGTGAAGCCAATTACGGTACAAAAGATGATGGATGGTGAGTTTGAACGGTTGTTCACAAAGTATTTCGAAAAGCATCAGATGAGGATGATGGCCTTGCTTAAGGCGTAGGTGGAAGAGACCCTTGCCCTGGTGAGAGAGGAGTTGGTGAGAACTTTGACGATGGTGCAGGAGCAGGGGGAGAAAATGAAAGGGATGGAGGAGGCCTAGTCACGGCATAGTGACTACGTCAACTTGGTGGATAAGGAGCTGCAGGAAGTGGCGGTGATTAACAGAGGGCTGAGAGCCAAATTTAAAGACCTGGAGAACAGGTCGCGAAGGACCAGAGGATAATGGGTTGCCTGAATGGGTGGAGGGTCAGAGGCCGACAGAATATTTCGCTGATATGATAGCGAAGCTGATGGGGGAGGGAGAGGAGCCCTCCCAGTATGAGTTGGACAGAGCCCACCAGTCGCTCCGGCCAAAACCGAGGTTGAATGACCCACCGAGGGCGGCAATAGTCTGTTTCCATAATTTCCAGGTGAAGGAAAGTGTTGAGATGGGTGAAGCAGAAGCGCAAAGTGGAGTGGGAATGCAAGGGTATAAGTATATACCAGGACTTCACAAGAGAGTTGGCAAGCAGGAGCGGCCTTCAGACCGGCTACGCCGGCGGTGTATAAATATAGCGTGCGGTTTAATGTGTTCTACCCAGCGAAGCTGAGATATACGTACAATGGCAGAGACTATTACTTCGAGGCGGATGAGTTTGTGAAGGCAGAAGGCCTGGGATTAGACGCAATTTGGACTTTCGGCGTTTTTTGGCTGAATTTTTGTTTTTCTCTTTTTTAATCTGTGTTTTTTCAGATTTGGGTTCTTTTTCTTGTATGGTGTCATGGATAACTTTGTTTTGGGGGGGTTTGGAGGGGTAAGGGCATTGATGTGGTTTCGCTTTTGGGTATGGGGAGGGGCCTCTGGCAGGGGCCATCGTGCCAGCAAACACTATGTTGGCTGGTGAACGGGAGCCAGGTGTGGGGAGGGGCCACGGCAGTTGGAACCGGTACAGGCTGGTTTTGATGGGCCTGGGAGGTGTGAATGGTGGGGGGATGTGGTCGATACTGCGTGGTGTTTTCAAGAGGAAGTGATAGAGGGGCTGCTGGGGGTGGGATGGGCGGCAGCGACTAGCAGGGCTCTACTTGCGGGGCGGGGCCTGGACGAATGGTCATGGCGAATGGAAAGAATGGAGGCATAGACTATTTTCAAAATGGGAAGAGGCGTAGGAAATCAGAAGCACAAAGAGATTTGAGTCCAAGTTAAAGATTCTCTTAAGATTAACATTAGGAGACCTCTGGTGATAGCGGGTGGGAGGCAGCCACACACTGAAGGGCTCCCGCTCGGGAATAACGGCCAGTCCCAGGGGAAACGGAGGCTGAAAAAGCTGTAAGAAGGCACAGGGAGGAGAAATGTCCAAGTTTGGGAAAAAAACGGCCGTGAAAAAGGGGGTTAATGAAAGTCTGCCGGTGGACTTCCGGGTGCGGCGATGACCAGCTGAGTCGCACGTTTCGGCAGCTCCCTGTGAAACGGACTTTTGGGCTCTTGATAGGAGCCCCAACAGCAATTTTGACGGCTAAAAACACTGTGCGGTAAACCAGAAGGGAATCCCCCCTGGATACGGATGGAAAAAGGAGAGAGTGGCCAGATTGCAGTGGATCCTTTAGAACAGCGGCAAGGAAGGCAAGCAAAAACCAAGATGGCGTCGGAAGGTGGCAGTTTAACATGGGGCCCTGAACAACAAGAGTTCTTGAAATGCTGTGTGGAAGAGCTCAAAAAGGAAATGAAAGAGCTGTTGGCCCCGATACTTCGGGCGATCGAAGGGCTAAAGGAGGAACAAAAGACCCAGGAGCGGGAGCTTCGGGTCGTGAAGGCAAAGGCAGCCGAGAATGAGGACGATATACAGGGCCTGGTGGTGAAGACGGAGACGCAGGAGGCACATCAGAAACGATGTGTGGAAAGGTTGGAGGCACTGGAAAACAACGCAAGGAGGAACAACCTGAGGATTCTTGGTCTTCCTGAAGGTGTGGAGGGAGCGGACGTCGGGGCATATGTGAGCACGATGCTGCACTCGTTAATGGGAGCGGAGGCCCCGGCGGGTCCGTTGGAGGTGGAGGGAGCATACCGAGTGATGGCGTGAGGACCGAGAGCAGGAGAAATTCCCAGAGCCATAGTGGTGAGATTCCTCCGTTTTAAGGATAGAGAAATGGTCCTTAGATGGGCGAAGAAAACTCGGAGCAGTAAATGGGAGAACGCGGTGATCCGCGTTTATCAAGACTGGAGTGCGGAGGTGGCGAGAAGGAGGGCGAGCTTTAATCGGGCCAAGGCGGTGCTTCATAAAAAGAAGATAAAATTTGGAATGCTGCAACCGGCAAGACTGTGGGTCACATATCAAGGGAGGCACCACTACTTTGAGACGGCGGATGAAGCGGGACTTTTATTGTGGAAGAAAAACTGGAATGAGCGGGTTATTAAAAAGAACGTTCGAACAAAGTGGTGGGGCGAATGTGGGGGGCAAAGAGGGGTTTTATGTACTAATCCTGCGATGTGGTAACTTTTCTCTCTCCCACAGGTGGTGATGGGGGGAGGTGGAGGAGATGGGGCGTTGGCCATTGGGGGCGGGGCCAAGGGAGAAGCGCGGGCTTGGTTCCCGCGCTATGATAATCATGGCGGGAATAGAGAAGCAGGAAGGAGGGGGCGTCGCACGGTGCGAGCCGAGGTCACGGGGGGAAGCCGAGGTCAGCCAGAGTTTGCTGACTTCTGGGAGCAACATGGGGGGAGTAATTACGCTAGCGGGGGATCTAGCGGGGGGGGTGGGAGGGGGGAATTACTGGGTTGCTGCTGCTGGGGAGAGGGGGGAGCTGGTATGGGAGAGGATGGGCGGGGGGGCACCGCCTGGGGGAGATACAGCTGCGTGGGAACCGGGTGAGGAGCTGGAAAAAGGTGATGGCTAATCGACAGGGGGGGGGGGGGGGGGGGGGTAGGAAGCCCCCCGACTCGGCTGATCACGTGGAACGTGAGAGGGCTGAACGGGCCGATAAAGAGGGCACGGGTACTCGCACACCTTAAGAAACTTAAGGCAGATGTGGTTATGTTACAGGAAACGCACCTGAAACTGATAGACTAGGTTAGGCTACGCAAAGGATGGGTGGGGCAGGTGTTCCATTCGGGGCTAGATGCGAAAAACAGGGGGGTGGCTATATTAGTGGGGAAGCGGGTAATGTTCGAGGCAAAGACTATAGTGGCGGATAACGGGGGCAGATACGTGATGGTGAGTGGCAAACTACAGGGGGAGACGGTGGTTTTGGTAAACGTATATGCCCCGAACTGGGATGATGCCAATTTTATGAGGCGGATGCTAGGACGCATTCCGGACCTAGAGATGGGAAAGCTGATAATGGGGGGAGATTTTAATACGGTGTTGGAACCAGGGCTGGATAGGTCGAAGTCCAGGACTGGAAGGAGGCCGGCAGCAGCCAAGGTACTTAAAGATTTTATGGAGCAGATGGGAGGTGTAGACCCGTGGAGATTTAGCAGACCTAGGAGTAAGGAGTTCTCGTTTTTCTCCTATGTCCATAAAGTCTACTCGCGAATAGACTTTTTTGTGCTGGGTAGGGCATTGATCCCGAAGGTGAGGGGAACGGAGTATACGGCTATAGCCATTTCGGATCACGCTCCACACTGGGTGGACTTGGAGATAGGGGAGGAAACAGGAGGGCGCCCACCCTGAAGAATGGACATGGGACTAATGGCAGATGAGGGGGTGTGTCTAAGGGTGAGGGGGTGCATTGAAAAGTACTTGGAACTCAATGATAATGGGGAGGTCCAGGTGGGAGTGGTCTGGGAGGCGTTGAAGGCGGTGGTTAGAGGGGGGCTGATATCAATAAGGGCACATAAAGGGAAGCAGGAGAGTAAGGAACGGGAGCGGTTGCTGCAAGAACTTTTGAGGGTGGACAGACAATATGCGGAAGCACCGGAGGAGGGACTGTACAGGGAAAGGCAAAGGCTACATGTAGAATTTGACTTGCTGACTACAGGCACTGCAGAGGCACAATGGAGGAAGGCACAGGGTGTACAGTACGAATATGGGGAGAAGGCGAGCAGGTTGCTGGCACACCAATTGAGGAAAAGGGGAGCAGCGAGGGAAATAGGGGGAGTGAGGGATGAGGAAGGAGAGATGGAGCGGGGAGCGGAGAGAGTGAATGGAGTGTTCAAGACATTTTATAAAAAATTATATGAAGCTCAACCCCCGGATGGGAGGGAGAATGATGGGCTTCTTGGATCGGCTGGAATTTCCCAAGGTGGAAGAGCAGGAAAGGGTGGGACTGGGAGCACAGATCGAGGTAGAAGAAGTGGTGAAAGGAATTAGGAGCATGCAGGCGGGAAAGGCCCCGGGACCGGATGGATTCCCAGTCGAATTCTATAGAAAATATGTGGACTTGCTCGCCCTGGTACTGACGAGGACCTTTAATGAGGCAAAGGAAAGGGGACAACTGCCCCCGACTATGTCTGAAGCAACGATATCGCTTCTCTTAAAGAAGGAAAAGGACCCGCTACAATGCGGGTCCTATAGACCTATTTCCCTCCTAAATGTAGATGCCAAGGTCCTGGCCAAGGTAATGGCAATGAGAATAGAGGAATGTGTCCCGGGGGTGGTCCACGAGGACCAAACTGGGTTTGTGAAGGGGAGACAGTTGAACACGAATATACGGAGGTTGTTAGGGGTAATGATGATGGCCCCACCAGAGGGAGAAACGGAGATAGTAGTGGCGATGGATGCCGAGAAAGCATTTGATAGAGTGGAGTGGGATTATTTGTGGGAGGTGTTGAGGAGATTTGGTTTTGGAGAGGGGTATGTTAGATGGGTGCAGCTGTTGTATAGGGCCCCAGTGGCGAGCGTGGTCACGAATGGACGGGGATCTGCATATTTTCGGCTCCATAGAGGGACAAGGCAGGGATGCCCTCTGTCCCCATCATTGTTTGCACTGGCGATTGAGCCCCTGGCGATAGCGTTGAGGGGTCCCAAGAAGTGGAGGGGAGTACTTAGGGGAGGAGAAGAGCACCGGGTATCTTTGTATGTGGACGATTTGCTACTATACGTGGCGGACCCGGCGGAGGGGATGCCAGAAATTGAACATGGGGAAGAGTGAGCTGTTTGTGGTACATCCAGGGGAGCAGAGTAGAGAAATAGAAGACCTACCGTTGAGGAAGGTAACAAGAGACTTTCGTTACCTGGGGATCCAGATAGCTAAGAATTGGGGCACATTGCACAGGCTAAATTTAACGCGGTTGGTGGAACAGATGGAGGAAGATTTCAAGAGATGGGATATGGTATCCCTGTCAATGGCAGGGAGGGTGCAGGCGGTTAAGATGGTGGTCCTCCCGAGATTCCTCTTTGTGTTTCAGTGCCTCCCGGTGGTGATCACGAAGGCTTTTTTTAAAAGGATTGAAAAGAGCATCATGGGTTTTGTGTGGGCCGGGAAGACCCCGAGAGTGAGGAAGGGATTCTTACAGCGTAGCAGGGATAGGGGGGGGCTGGCACTACCGAGCCTAAGTGAGTATTATTGGGCCGCTAATATTTCAATGGTGAGTAAGTGGATGGGAGAGGAGGAGGGAGCGGCGTGGAAGAGATTAGAGAGGGCGTCCTGTAGGGGGACTAGCCTACAGGCTATGGTGACAGCCCCATTGCCGTTCTCACCGAGGAACTACACCACAAGCCCGGAGGTGGTGGCTACACTGAAGATTTGGGGACAGTGGAGACGGCATAGGGGAAAGACTGGAGCCTTGGGGGGGGGTCCCCGATAAGAAACAACCATAGGTTTGCCCCGGGGGGAATGGATGGGGGATATGGAATGTGGCAAAGAGCAGGAATAACGCAACTGAAAGATCTGTTTGTGGATGGGAAGTTCGCGAGTCTGGGAGCGCTGACCGAGAAATATGGGTTGCCCCAAGGGAATGCATTCAGGTATATGCAACCGAGGGCTTTTGCGAGGCAACAGGTGAGGGAATTCCCGCAGCTCCCGACACAAGAGGTGCAGGACAGAGTGATCTCAAAGACATGGGTGGGGGATGGTAAGGTGTCAGATATATATAGGGAAATGAGGGACGAAGGGGAGACTATGGTAGATGAACTAAAAGGGAAATGGGAAGAAGAGCTGGGGGAGGAGATCGAGGAGGGGCTGTGGGCAGATGCCCTAAGCAGGGTAAACTCGTCGTCCTCGTGTGCCAGGCTAAGCCTGATTCAGTTTAAGGTATTACACAGGGCACATATGACTGGAGCACGGCTCAGTAAATTTTTTGGGGTGGAGGATAGGTGTGCGAGGTGCTCGAGAAGCCCAGCGAATCATACCCATATGTTTTGGTCATGCCCGGCACTACAGGGGTTTTGGATGGGGGTGACAAAGGTGCTTTCAAAAGTAGTAGGAGTCCGGGTCGAACCAAGCTGGGGGTTGGCTATATTTGGGGTTGCACAAGAGCCGGGAGTGCAGGAGGCGAGAGAGGCCGATGTTTTGGCCTTTGCGTCCCTAGTAGCCCGGCGCAGGATATTGCTAATGTGGAAAGAAGCCAAGCCCCCGGGGGTGGAGACCTGGATAAATGACATGGCGGGGTTTATAAAGCTAGAGCGGATTAAGTTCGTCCTAAGGGGGTCGGCTCAAGGGTTCACCAGGCGGTGGCAACCGTTCGTCGAATACCTCGCAGAAAGATAGACGGAATGGGAAAAAGAAGGCAGCAGCAGCAAAGCGGAGGCTGGGGCACCAGGGGGGGCCGCATTGCTCACAGCAGAAGAAATGACCAAGGTGATGGCTGTAGAACTTGAAAAACAGTTCACAAAGCACATGGAAGCGAAGGAGGAGGAGATGGGGGCGGTGTTGAAAGTGCTGGTGGAGGAGGCGATTGCCCCGGTGAGGGCAGCGGTATCAAATGCAGTGGCGGAGGTGCGGGAGCAAGGTGGGACACTGAAGGAAGAGGAAGAGATATTATTGCAGCACAGTGAGCAACTCAACTCGATGGGGAAGGAGTTGCGGAAGGTGATAGAGACCAACAAATGTCTGCGAGCCAAAATGGAAGACCTGGAAAACAGATCCAGGTGGCAGAATGAGGATCGTGGATCTGCCCGAAGGGGTGGAAGGCCCAACGCCGAAGGAGTATTTTGCCACGATGTTGGCGGAACTATTGGGGGAGGGGTACGATCCCTCTCGATATGAACTGGATCGGGCTCATCAGTCGTGGAGGCCTATACCAAAGGCGAGTGAGCCGCCAAGAGTAGTAACTGTGTTTCCGTAGGTGTAACGTGAAGGAGCTGGGCAAAGCAGAAGTGGTTGGTGCAGTGGGCTGGAGCTGGTATACGCATATACCAGGACTTGACAGTGGAGCTGGCGAGGAGGTGGGCTGCCTTCAGCCGGTTGAAGAAGGCACTGTACATCAGCAAGATGCAGTGTGGTATAGTATATCCAGCTAAGTTGAGGGTGACCTACAAATCCAAGGACTGTTATTTTGGGGCGGCGGAGGAGTTTGCGAAGGCAGAAGGACTGTGGCAGAATTGAGAAACGGGACTGAGAGCGGGTCGTGTACCGATGTAGCCTCACGTAACTTTATTTTTTCACTGCATGTTGGTGTATGTACTAAATGAGTCGACGCTGTATATTTGGACAAGGGAAGAGTTGGGACTTTTAGTTGCAATGATGGTTCTTTGGGGCTTGGGTGTGCATGTTGGGGTTGTGTGCTAAAGGACAGTGTATCTACAATTCATGGGTGTCATTCAAGGTACTCTTTCAGGGATTGGATGGTGTTGAATATTAGGGGGGGCGGGGGGGGGCTATATATGTCAACGGTGACCATAGGCGATTCCGGATTCCTTTTTCCCTTTTTTCCTCCTTGGGAGGTTTCGTCTTATTGGATGCTTATATTGTCAGGTGGGCCGTTGTTTGGGGGGGGGGGGGGGGGGGGCGATGGAATCGTTGTTGATAATAAGGGGATTGACATTGTATTCGTTACCGTTTACTGTTTGTTGGTGGGGTATAAATTCTAAAGAAAATGTGAAAATGGAGAATAAAAATATATATTTTTTAAAGATTAAAGATCAGGAAGACAAATGCAATGTTAGCATTCAGGTCAAGAGGGCTAGAATACAACAGCAGGGATGTACTATTGAAGCTGTATACGGCGCTGGTCAGACCCCATTTAGAGTATTGAGAGCAGTTTTGGACCCCGTATCCAAGGAATGAGTGCTGGTCTTGGAAAGGGTCCAGAGGAGGTTCACAAGAATGACCCCTGGAATGAAGAGCCTGTCATATGAGGAGCGGTTGAGGACTCTGGGTCTGTACTCATTCGGAGTTTAGAAGGAGAGGGGTTCTCATTAAAACTTACAGGATACGGAGAGGCCTCAATAGAGTGGACGTGGAGAGAATGTTTCCACTAGTAGGAAAAACTAGAACCCAAGGCCACATCCTCAGACTGAAGAGATGATCCTTTAAAACTGAGATGTGGAGGAATTTCTTCAGCCAGAGTGGTAAATCTGTGGAACTCTTTGCGAGAAAGGTGTTCGGGGTTTATGGAGATGGGAAGAGTGGACCATGGAGGTTTCTGCATCCCCAGGACAGGGGTATTCATTTTTCTCCTCAGTGCACAATGTATATTCGAGGATTGACATTTTAGTGGTAGGGAAGGCGTTGCTGCCTGGAGTAAAGGCGAAGTACTTGGCGATCGTGATATCGGATCACGCACCGCACTGGGTGGATGTGGTCCTGGAGAAGGGACTGGCCCACAGGCCGGGGTGGTGGCTGGATGTGGGCTTGTTGGCAGACCCATCTTTTGCATTAAGATGAGGAAGATGTTGAAGGAGTATGTGGATTTGAATCGAAATGGGGAGGTCTCGTGGTCAGGGGTTTGGAAGGCATTGAAGGTGATAGTGAGGGGGGAGGTCATCGCATTTAAGGCAAAACTGGATTTGGAGGTGCGAGAGGAGCTGCAGCTACTGATACGAGGGGAATTTCGAGGCGGATGGAAGATGGGCAGGAGATCTGGAGCAGGGACTGTTGGTGAGGAGGACAAGTCTGACCTTCTATGGGCAGGACAGTTCGGCAGTTGAAGCAAGCGCGAGGGTTGTGTACGAGTACAGTGAGAAGGCCAGTCGATTGCTGGCGGCACAGCTCCGCTGGCCGCCAGCGGCGAGGGATATTGTGCGCATTAGGTAAGGACAGGAGGGGTGGTGGTGACTCCGGAGCAGGTGAACAGGGTTTTGAGTGCTTCTATAGGGGGTTATATAAGTCGGAGCCACCTGTAGCCATGTATAATGGCTGCGTTCCGATTAATCTGGCCAAAACCCAGTTTAAAACGGCTAACCCGAAAGACTGCTGGGAAAAGCAGCCAAGAAGACACAAGCAGGCAGTTTTGCATATTCGGCTCTGGGAAGGTAGCCCAGGTCGATACACAGGGCTATCAACAGCCCATCAACCCAGGTATCCGCAGTTGCATTCAGGACTGTTTGCAGTCCATCTATTCAGACATCCACAGTTAAATCGGCTATCCCCGGGAACAATTGCAACATATTAGCAATTGAATACCGGGCCAGACCTGTCGGCGCCTGCAGTGGCCGAAACAAAGACAGGTGAGCGACCACCCCCCGATCGAGGAATCGCCTCACCATTGGGCACATTGACCCCAGAGACTGGGGACAGAATCCAATCACTTGGGACTCAGGGTCAAGGGCCGCCCCGGGAGGCGGGAAGCCCCTGGGCCCTATAAAAGTGAAAGTCCAAGTTCAGATCGCTCTCTCTCTCCTCTTCGCCTGCTCGAGACCTTCGCAAGACTAGCCACCGTGTATCGTAAGTTTGAATCCAGCGATCGCTATCCGGTAGAGACACCTAGCCACCGACCTTTAGCAGCCTTTTGAATCCCGCGGGCCAGATTTGATTGGACAAGCCATTTGTTTCCCTGACCTGGTGGGCTCTTCCTAAGTTAAGTATTGGCCAGTAGTGATAGGTTTGTTATATAGAAAGTAGTATTAGGGTATTAATATTGCTTGTTGTATATAATAAATGACCGTTGTTTTAATCCTTAATAAGCGGTGTGCTGTGTTATTAATCATAACCTGAACTTGAACCACGTGGCGGTATCATAAAGATACCTGGCGACTCATGAGCAAAGGTGACCTAAACAGAGCAAATAGACTAAGGTTAAAAAGAGCAACACACCCGAGGACGAGTTGGGAATGAGTAACTTTTTGGAGCAGCAGGAATGCCAGAGGTGGGAGAGGTGGAAAGGGCCAGTTTGAAGGAGCTATCAGGTCTCGAGGAATTAAAGGTAGCGATAGGGAAGATGCAGTCAGTTAAGGCACCAGGCCAGATGGGTTCTCGGTGGAGTTCCATAAAAGGTTCCCGGTGGAGTTCTAAGTTTAAGGACAAGTTGTCACCATTGATGGTGGAAATATTGAGGATGCGATGGCGAAGGTTACCAAAGTGTATGTGGCAGGCATCTATTTAATTGAAAAAGGATAAGGATCCGATCGAGTGTGGGTCGTATAGGCCCATTTCTCCACTGAATGTGAGTGCCAAGATATTGGCTAAGGTACTGGCGGTGAGGGTGGAAGAGTGCCTTCCGAAGATGGTGGGGCAGGATCAGGCAGGGTTCATCACGGGCAGGCGGCTGTCGTCAAATGTGCGGTGGCTGCTGAATGTGGTGCTTCCTCCGGCAGAGAGGAGGGAGTTAGAGATGGTGGTGGCGTTGGATGCAAAGAAAGCATTTGACAGAGTGGAGTGGACGTACCTGTTCGTAGTAATGGAGAAGTTTGGGATTGGACCTAACTTTGTGGCTTGGGTAAAATTGCTACACAAGTATCCGACAGGCTGTGTGCGGACCATGAGACACAGTCGGAGTACTTCCTGCTATTCCGGGGAATGAGGCAGGGGTGTCCCATGTCCTCCCTCTTGTTCGCGTTGGCGATTGAACCCTTGCCGATTGCGCTGAGGGGCTCAGGCTTATGGAGGGGTGTTGGAGCTCAGGGTGTCTCTGCACGCAGATGATTTGCTGCTGTAAATCACGGACACGGGCCCTTCGGTGAGGAATGTCATGGGGCTGCTAGGGAAATGTGGGGCATTTTCAGGGTATAAATTGAACCTAGGGAAGAGCAAGTGTTTTGTTGTGTCCCCTTCGGGTGGAGGGGTCATATAGGGTGGCAACAACTTACTTAAGGTACTTGGGCTGCAGGTAGCGTGGGACTGGGTGCAACTCTATAAACTGAATTTCACGAGCCTGGTAGGGAAGTTGAAGGAGGATCTGGGATAGTCTCTCTTTGGCATTGGGTGACTGGGTTCAGGCAGTCAAGATGAATATTTTGTCACGGTTTTTGTTTCTAGTCCAGTGTCTGCAATTCTTTTTGACAAAGGTATTTTTTCGAAGGGTTGTCTCGTTATTTGTGTGGGCAGGGGAGGTGGCGAGGATAAGGAAGGCAGTGCTCCAAAGTGGGCGGCAGTCGAGTGACATGGCTCTTTCGAATCTGTTGAGATATTATTGGGCGGCGAATGCGGAAGAAGGGCGGGGTTGGAGGAAGGAGTCGGAGGCTTTGTGGGTGCGGATGAAGGCGGAGTCCTGTAAGGGGTCAGTGTTGCAGGCACTAGCAACAGCGCTGTGGCCCCTAGCCCCAGGAAAGTATTCTGGAAATCCTGTAGTGGTGGTCAGGCGGAGGATCTGGTGAAAATTTTGATAGCACTTCAAGTTGAAGACAGGTTCGAGGGTGATGCGGTTACAAGGGAATCACTGTTTTGAGACGGGAGCGATGGAAGCGAGAGTCCGGGGATAGGAGAAAGGGGTGAAAGAGATTATGCATCTGTTTCTGGAGGGAACAGTTACATGTTTACAGAAGTTGGTGGTGAAGTATGGGCTGCAGCGTGAGGAAGGCTTTAGGAATATGCAGGTATGGAATTTCACAAGAAAGACTTCTCCGAGTTTCCCAGTGCTGCCACCCTCCTTGTTGCTGGAGGATCATAATAATCTTTATTAGCGTCACAAGTAGGCTTACATTAACACTTCAATGAAGCTACTGTGAAAATCCCTGAGTCACCACACTACGGCTCCTGTTCAGGTTCACCTAACAAGCACATCATTCGGGACTTGTGGCAGGAAAGCGAAGGAAACCCATGCTAACACAGGGAGAACTTACAGACTCTGCACAGGCAGTGACCCAAGCTGGAAATGGAGGGGATTAAGGCTAAATGGGAGGAAGAGTTGGAGATGGTGGAAAGGATTATGGCGCGAAGTGCTGTGAAGGGTCATTGCCTCGACCTTGTGCGCTCGGTTGGGGCTGATTCAGCTAAATGTGGTGTATCGGATGCACTTAACAAGGGGGAGGATGAGCTGCAGAGGGTGGGGAGTAGTTGTGAGCAGTGTGTGAGGGGCGCAGCCAACTATGTCCATATGTTCTGGTCCTGCTCGAAGTTGGGGAGGTAGTGGGGTCGGTTTCCAGCGCCATGTCTGAGGGTCTGCATATGGATCTGGAGACGGGTCCCCTAAAGGCCATATTCGGGATGTCGGGCCTGCCAGAGTTCTAGATGGGAGCGGGAGCAGATATTTTGCCTTCAGCTTGTTGATCGCTCACAGCGGGTTCTGTTGGGAGTGGCTGACTCTCCCCTCAGTGCTTCGGCGTGGCTAGGGGACCTCTGGAGTTTTTGACCTTGGAAAAGGTCAAATTTGCCTGAGAGGGTTGGAGGAAGAGTTCCACCAGAGATAAGAGTTGTTCATTTTGGAGATCTGGTTGCTGCCAAGGTGTGGGGGGTAAGGGTTTTGTGTGTGTAAAAATGTAAAATAAAAATATTTTTCAAAAAAGGTTTTTTTCTGCATTTCTGTCTCACGTGTGAAGCAAACAGTCTTTCTGATTGTCCAACGAACGTTTATCATGTTTATCCAAATTTCAAGGATCTCCTGCAGCCAAACTACAAGCAGTATTGTCAATGCTGAAGGAAATATTTGGTTCATTTTAATCAATAAACACTTTTCAATCCCTCTAGCTTTACATTCTCTCTTTTCCTTCATATGTTACTTTCAGCGACAAGTAAAGCTGGGGGTTCAATTTTCACACAATTAGCTGGCTTTATATGCAGCATTCTTTGTTTTACAGCTTTTACTTCCTCATTGGAGCCGTCATAATCACAGCTTTATCTCCATTTAGCAATATGGACTTATAAAATTTGGGCTTTCCAGATTTCAACTGTTCTTTACTTTCAGAATCAGAGGATAGCACCTTGTTGGTTCCATATACTTTGTTTTTTGTCAACAGATGTGGTTGCAGAATCTCCGTTTGATTCTTCATCTACCTTCATCTTCATTTTCAAAAAGAATTGATCACTAATTATTTCCTTTGCTATTTGCTTACTTTACTTTGAAGAGGCACTGTTAATCCACCCTTTGCTTGGTGTCACTTCACAGTCATTGCTGTCCTCATCCCGAATAGCTGATGCCTTGCGACTATGCATATTTTCCTTCAAAACAGGCATTCTCTGGGAAATATTTGCACTGGAAGCAATGAGTTTACTGCAAGAGGCTGCAACAAATTACTTTTAGAAAAGTCAGGTTAACTTTCTTCTTCCCATTTGCTGTCTTCTCTCCTTTGGAAGAATTACTTGCCATCTGTTCAAGGTCAGTTTGTGACAGGTCTATTTGATAGCAGTTGTTCATCATTTTTTCATAATCAGAATCCATAACAGATTCAGAACTCCCATCCGAATCTTAATCACTGTTATTACTATTGGATTCGGACTCCCTCAGGATCATCTTCGATCTTGGGAGTTCTCAGAATCTGGTTTTCGACTAGATTTTATCTTTGACAAATTTCTATGTGGAATCATTCTTGTAGAGGTAACTTGATCAGTATCAGCAGATACAGATTCACTACCGTTGTCATTATGTGTGATCAATGTCTTTCAACATTTCTTTCTTTGAGTCATTTAATGGCCAATAAATTTTCCGAATCCCCACCTGTCCTGCCATCAAGCACTGTCCACAATATTTCCCTCAGACTCTCTGTAATTATGGGTGAAGCTACAATCATCACTCCTGCCAAATCATTCCCCAAAAGTAGGTCTACTCTGTCCCTACTGGTAATTCCCGAACCACTCCAACAATGACTGGACCTGAAACTAAAGCATACTCCAACTGTACTTTATACAATGGAACTGGGATATAATCTCCATTTACCCCTTTATTAATAACTTAGCTTTCATTGAACTCTCTGAAGGGAAAAAACAAATCCTTCTCCAGTAAGAGAATTTGTGTAGCACCTGTGTCCCTGAGTAGTTATGGGTTTGGCTACCTCAGTTGAAGAAAATGGAGTAATCTTCCCCTTGGGCAAAATCCTTGCACATCTCTCATCTATCTCATTCATACCTGCTCCCACAGCTGTGTTTACTTCAAGTCTAAAGCTATAGTCTGCCCTGTAACATTCCCCATTTTTGTTCCCTTTTCAGAATCCTCCTCATGAACAAAGAACAAAGAAATGTACAGCACAGGAACAGGCCCTTCGGCCCTCCAAGCCCGTGCCGACCATGCTGCCCGACTAAACTACAATCTTCTACACTTCCTGGGTCCGTATCCCTCTATTCCCATCCTATTCATGTATTTGTCAAGATGCCCCTTAAATGTCACTATCGTCCCTGCTTCCACCACCTCCTCCGGTAGCGAGTTCCAGGCACCCACTACCCTCTGCGTAAAAAACTTGCCTCGTACATCTACTCTAAACCTTGCCCCTCTCACCTTAAACCTATGCCCCCTAGTAATTGACCCCTCTACCCTGGGGAAAAGCCTCTGACTATCCACTCTGTCTATGCCTCTCATAATTTTGTAGACCTCTATCAGGTCTCCCCTCAACGTCCTTCGTTCCAGTGAGAACAAACCGAGTTTATTCAACCGCTTCTCGTAGCTAATGCCCTCCATACAAGGCAACATTCTGGTAAATCTCTTCTGCACCCTCTCTAAAGCCTCCACATCCTTCTGGTAGTGTGGCAACCAGAATTGAACACTATACTCCAAGTGTGGCCTAACTAAGGTTCTATACAGCTGCAACATGACTTGCCAATTCTTATACTCAATGCCCCGGCCAATGAAGGCAAGCATGCCGTATGCCTTCTTGACTACCTTCTCCACCTGTGTTGCCCCTTTCAATGACCTGTGGACCTGTACTCCGAGATCTCTTTGACTTTCAATACTCTTGAGAGTTCTACCATTCACTGTATATCCCCTACCTGCATTAGACCTTCCAAAATGCATTACCTCACATTTGTCCGGATTAAACTCCATCTGCCATCTCTCCGCCCAAGTCTCCAAACAATCTAAATCCTGCTGTATCCTCTGACAGTCCTCATCGCTATCCGCAATTCCACCAACCTTTGTGTCGTCTGCAAACTTACTAATCAGACCAGTTACATTTTCCTCCAAATCATTTATATATACTACAAAGAGCAAAGGTTCCAGCACTGATCCCTGTGGAACACCACTGGTCACAGCCCTCCAATTAGAAAAGCATCCTTCCATTGCTACTCTCTGCCTTCTATGACCTACCCAGTTCTGTATCCACCTTGCCAGCTCACCCCTGATCCCGTGTGACTTCACCTTTTGTACTAGTCTACCATGAGGGACCTTGTCAAAGGCCTTACTGAAGTCCATATAGACAACATCCACTGCCCTACCTGCATCAATCATCTTAGTGACCTCCTCGAAAAACTCTATCAAGTTAGTGAGACATGACCTCCCCTTCACAAAACCATGCTGCCTCTCACTAATACGTCCATTTGCTTCCAAATGGGAGTAGATCCTGTCTCGAAGAATTCTCTCCAGTAATTTCCCTACCACTGAAGTAAGGCTCACCGGCCTGTAGTTCCCTGGATTATCCTTGCTACCCTTCTTAAACAGAGGAACAACATTGGCTATTCTCCAGTCCTCCGGGACATCCCCTGAAGACAGTGAGGATCCAAAGATTTCTGTCAAGGCCTCAGCAATTTCCTCTCCAGCCTCCTTCAGTATTCTGGGGTAGATCCCATCAGGCCCTGGGGATTTATCTACCTTAATATTTTTTAAGACACCCAACACCTCGTCTTTTTGGATCTCAATGTGACCCAGGCTATCTACACACCCTTCTCCAGACTCAACATCTACCAATTTCTTCTCTTTGGTGAATACTGATGCAAAGTATTCATTTAGTACCTCACCCATTTTTCCTCTGGCTCCACACATAGATTCCCTTCCCTATCCCTCAGTGGGCCAACCCTTTCCCTGGCTACCCTCTTGCTTTTTATGTACGTGTAAAAAGCCTTGGGATTTGGGATGAACTCCAACAAGTCTCATGGGCTTTCCTTACAACTTCCAACATGTTGAAAGAACATGTCCTACATTATTACAATGGCTTTGGAGTCTCTTTTAAAAATTTGAGTTCCTAATTCATTTTTTCCAAATTAAGGGGCAATTTAGTGTGACCAATCCACCTACCCTGCACATCATTGGGTTGTGGGGGCGAAACTCACGCAGACATGGGGAGAATGTGCAAACTCCACACGGACAGTGACCCAGGGCCGGAATTGAACCTGGGACCTCGGCGCCATGGGGCAACATGGTGATGGAGTGGTTAGCACTGCTGCCTCATGGCACAGAGGTCCCAGGTTCGATTTGCAGTGGATCAAGGCATTTTGGGAGTATGGAGTTGATGTGTCTCAATGCCAATCTCTCGAAGCACTTCATAATGATTGATGTCAAGGCCACTGCAATTCATTGGCCACCAGCCAAACAATCAAACAGAGTCCCACCCCTCTCTTGGGTGCCACAGTGTCGGAGTTCTGTTGCTTGAAAACTAACACCACATACTATGTTGCAACTTTTGTAATTCCTCATTCTCTTTGCTGGCTAGTCTTAAAAGATACATGTTCATTAAGCATTCATGGATCAAAAATGAGAACAGCAAAAATAAAGAAAGGGGAAATAAGGGAATCAACAGGAAGGACCATTTACAGCTAGTACCTCTATTTTTAATTGCCTGCCAATTCAACTAGTTTATCTTTTTGAAGCCGTTTTAAGGCAAGTCATCCACCTGAATAACCCTTGGCAGAGCCATCCTGTTGCATCATTACAAACCGGTTGTCTCTTTTTTAATTTATACTGTAACCTAAATGTCACCGTCTGCCATTACAAAATTTACAGACCTGAGACCCCAAATTATCCTGGGCTAGGGCATGGTCAATTCCAGCCTCCCCTTGACCCAGAGTCGCAACACAATTGGATTAACCAATAATTCTCAGAAAAATATCCCAAATCGTTGGTCCTTGGATGCCCAATAATTACAGTCAACAGGTTTGCAAATTTAAACAGTTACTTTTTATTTATAAAAGAACTTGTAATGAAATATGCAGCAAATTCAATGGGTTAATAATTCCTAACCCCACCACCGCCCTCACTTAAACTCACCCCAGCTCATACACACATAAAACAGACAACACAGAGAAGAGGGGTGCAAAATAATGTTAGAAAAGATCAGAGTCTTTGGCGAGATCTAATTGTATGGGGACAGAGTCCCCTGGCATGTGAGATTAGCCAGGTAGTTCCCGGCAGAAACCCCCACTATCTAACACCCATCCGGGTAGATCAGAGGCGTCAGCGGGGAAGTCCCCAATGAGGCCGCACTTACCCCAGTTTTCTGCATAGAGGAGCTGCGCTCGCCAGAATTCTTCAGTGCAATGAGAGGTCATGGCATGATTTCTAAATGGCGTCCGGATCTCTCGAGCCTGCAATGTGACCCCCCCACCCCCACCCCTAATTCACTATAAGGGGGTCCCCTAGACCCTCCCCCCAACAACCGCACTGGGCATGCCCTGGTGCGGTCACCGCCGATCAGAAAATGCTAGCTTGACTTCCGGGTGCGGCGATGACCAGCTGAGTCGCACGTTTCGGCAGCTCCCTGTGAAACGGACTTTTGGGCTCTTGATAGGAGCCCCAACGGCAATTTTAACGGCTGAAAACACCGTGCGGTAAACCAGAAGGGTGTTCCCCCTGGACACGGATGGAAAAAGGAGAGGAAAGTGGCCGGATTGCAGCGGATCCTTTGGAACAACGGCAAGGAAGGCAAGCAGAAACCAAGATGGCGTCGGAAGGTGGCAGTTTCATATGGGGCCCTGAACAACAAGAGTTTTTGAAACGCTGCGTGGAGGAGATTAAAAAGGAAATGAAGAAAGAGTTGTTGGCCCCGATATTACAGGCGATTGAAGGGCTGAAAGAGGAACAAAAGACCCAGGAGCAGGAGCTTCGGGTCGTGAAGGCGAAAGCAGCAGAGAATGAAAACGACATACAGGGCCTGGTGGTGAAGTCGGAGATACAGGAGGCACACCAGAAACGATCTGTGGAGAGGTTGGAGGCACTGGAAAATAACGCAAGGAGGAACAACTTGAGCATTCTTGGCCTTCCTGAAGGTGTGGAGGGGGCGGACGTCGGGGCATATGTGAGCACGATGCTGCACTCGTTAATGGGAGTGGAGGCCCCGACGGGTCCGTTGGAGGTGGAGGGAGCATACCGAGTTATGGTGCGAGGACCGAGAGCAGGAGAAGCTCCCAGAGCCATAGTGGTGAGATTTCTCCGCTTTAAGGATAGAGAAATGGTCCTTAGATGGGCGAAGAAAACTCGGTGTAGTAAATGGGAGAACGCGGTGATCCGCGTCTATCAAGGTTGGAGTGCGGAGGTGGCGAGAAGGAGGGCGAGCTTTAATCGGGCCAAAGCGGTACTTCACAAAAAAAAGATAAAGTTTGGAATGCTGCAACCGGCAAGACTGTGGGTCACATATCAAGGGAGGCACCACTACTTTGAGACGGCGGATGAAGCGTGGACTTTTATTGTAGAAGAAAAATTGGAATGATTGGACTACGAAAATGAACGTTTGGACAAAGTGGTGGGACGAGTGGGGGGGGGGGGGGGCGAAGAGGGATTGTATGATTAATCCTGCGGTATGGTAACTTTTCTTTCTCCCACAGGTGGTGATGGGGGGAGGTGGGGAGGGAGAGGAGATGGGGCGTTGGCCATGGGAGGCGGGGCCGAGGGAGAGGCGCGGGCTTGGTTCCCGCGCTATGATAATTACGGCGGGAATAGAGAAGCAGGAAGGAGGGGGCGCCGCACGGGGCGAGCCGTGATCACGGGGGGAAGCCGAGGTCAGCCAGAGTTTGCTGACTTCTGGGAGCAACATGGGGGGAGTAATTACGCTAGCGGGGGGTCTAGCGGGGGGGGGGGGGGGGGGGAGGGGGGAATTACTGGGTTGCTGCTGCTGGGGAAAGGGGGGAGTGGGTGCGGGAAAGGATGGGCGGGGGGGCACCGTCTGGGAGAAATACAGCCGCGTGGGAACTGGGCGAGAAGCTGGAAAAAGATGATGGCTAACCGGCAAGGGGGGGGGTGGGAAGCCCCCCAACTCGGCGGATCACGTGGAACGTGAGGGGGCTTAACGGGCCGATAAAGAGGGCACGAGTACTCGCACACCTTAAGAAACTTAAAGCAGATGTGGTCATGGTACAGGAAACGCACCTGAAACTGATAGATCAGGTTAGGTTGCGCAAAGGATGGGTAGGGCAGGTGTTCCATTCGGGGCTGGATGCGAAAAACAGGGGGGTGGCTATATTAGTGGGGAAGCGGGTAATGTTCGAGGCAAAGACTATAGTGGCGGATAACGGGGGCAGATACGTGATGGTGAGTGGCAAATTACAGGGAGAGATGGTGGTGTTGGTAAACGTGTATGCCCCGAATTGGGACGATGCCAATTTTATGAGGCGAATGCTAGGACGCATCCCAGACCTAGAGACCGGAAAGCTGATAATGGGGGGAGACTTTAACACGGTGTTGGAACCAAGGCTGGATAGGTCGAAGTCCAGGACTGGTAGGAGGCCGGCAGCAGCCAAGGTGCTTAAGGATTTTATGGAGCAGATGGGAGGGGTGGACCCGTGGAGATTCAGTAGACCTAGGAGTAAGGAGTTCTCGTTTTTCTCCTATGTCCATAAAGTCTATTCACGCATAGACTTTTTTGTGTTGGGTAGGGCATTGATCCCGAGGGTGAGGGGAACGGAATATACGGCTATAGCCATTTCGGATCATGCCCCACACTGGGTAGACTTGGAGATAGGGGAGGAAACAAGAGGGCGTCCACCCTGGAGAATGGATATGGGACTAATGGCGGATGAGGGGGTGTGCTTAAGGGTGAGGGGATGCATTGAAAAGTACTTGGAACTCAATGACAATGGGGTGGTTCAGGTGGGAGTGGTCTGGGAGGCGTTGAAGGCGGTGGTTAGGGGGGAGCTGATATCAATAAGGACACATAAAGGGAAGCAGGAGAGTAAGGAACGGGAGCGGTTGTTGCAAGAACTTGTGAGGGTGGACAGACAGTATGCGGAAGCACCAGAGGAGGGACTGTATAGGGAAAGGCAAAGGCTGCATGTGGAATTTGACTTGCTGACCACAGGCACTGCAGAGGCACAATGGAGGAAGGCGCAGGGTGTACAGTATGAATATGGAGAGAAGGCGAGCAGATTGCTGGCACACCAATTGAGGAAAAGGGGAGCAGCGAGGGAAATAGGGGGGGTGAGAGACGAAGATGGAGAGACGGAGCGGGGAGCGGAGAGAGTGAATGAAGTGTTTAAGACATTTTATAAAAAATTGTATGAAGCTCAACCCCCGGATGGGAGGGAGAGAATGATGGAGTTTTTGGATCGGCTGGAAATTCCCAAGGTGGAAGAGCAGGAAAGGATGGGATTGGGAGCACAGATCACGGTAGAAGAAGTGGTGAAAGGAATTAGGAACATGCAGACGGGAAAGGCCCCGGGACCGGACGGATTCCCAGTTGAATTTTACAGAAAATATTTGGACTTGCTCGCCCCGCTACTGACGAGGACCTTCAACGAGGCAAAGGAAAGGGGACAACTGCCCCCGACTATGTCAGAAGCAACGATATTGCTTCTTTTAAAGAAGGAAAAGGATCCGCTACAATGCGGGTCCTACAGACCAATCTCCCTCCTCAATGTAGATGCCAAGGTCTTGGCCAAGGTAATGGCAATGAGAATAGAGGAATGTGTCCAGGAGGTGGTTCATGAGGACCAAACTGGGTTTGTGAAGGGGAGACAGCTGAACACGAACATACGGAGGTTGTTAGGGGTAATGATGATGGCCCCACCAGAGGGTGAAACGGAGATAGTAGTGGCGATGGATGCCGAGAAAGCATTTGATAGAGTGGAGTGGGATTATCTGTGGGAGGTGTTGAGGAGATTTGGGTTCGGAGAGGGGTATGTTAGATGGGTGCAGCTGTTGTATAGGGCCCCAGTGGCGAGTGTGGTCACGAATGGACGGGGATCGGCATATTTTCGGCTCCATAGAGGGACAAGGCAGGGATGTCCTCTGTCCCCATTACTGTTTGCACTGGCGATTGAGCCCCTGGCGATAGCGCTGAGAGGTTCCAAGGGATGGAGGGGAATACTTAGGGGAGGAGAAGAACACCGGGTATCTTTATATGCGGATGATCTGCTACTATATGTGGCGGATCCAGCGGAGGGGATGCCAGAAATAATGCGGATACTTGGGGAGTTTGGGGATTTTTCAGGGTATAAATTGAACATGGGAAAGAGTGAGCTGTTTGTGGTGCATCCAGGGGAGCAGAGTAGAGAAATAGAAGACCTACCGTTGAGGAAGGTAACAAGAGACTTTCGTTACCTGGGGATCCAGATAGCTAAGAATTGGGGCACATTGCACAGGCTAAATTTGACGCGGTTGGTGGAACAGATGGAGGAAGATTTCAAGAGATGGGACATGGTAGCATTGTCAATGGCAGGGAGGGTGCAGGCAGTTAAGATGGTGGTCCTCCCGAGATTCCTTTTTGTGTTTCAGTGTCTCCCGGTGGTGATCACGAAGGCTTTTTTCAAAAGGATAGAAAAGAGTATTATGGGTTTTGTTTGGGCCGGGAAGACTCCGAGAGTGAGGAAGGGATTCTTACAGCGTAGTAGGGATAGGGGGGGGGCTGGCACTACCGAGCCTAAGTGAGTATTATTGGGCCGCTAATATTTCAATGGTGAGTAAGTGGATGGGAGAGGAGGAAGGAGCGGCGTGGAAGAGATTAGAGAGGGCGTCCTGTAGGGGGACCAGCCTGCAGGCTATGGTGACAGCCCCATTGCCGTTCTCACCAAGGAACTATACCACGAGTCCGGTGGTGGTAGCTACACTGAAGATTTGGGGACAGTGGAGACGACATAGGGGAAAGACCGGAGCACTGGGGGGGTCCCCGATAAGAAACAACCATAGGTTTGCCCCGGGGGGAATGGATGGGGGATATGGAATGTGGCAAAGAGCAGGTATAACGCAATTGAAAGATCTATTTGTGGATGGGAAGTTTGCGAGTCTGGGAGCGCTGACCGAGAAATATGGGTTGCCCCAAGGGAATGCATTCAGGTATATGCAATTGAGGGCTTTTGCGAGGCAGCAGGTGAGGGAATTCCCGCAGCTCCCGACACAAGAGGTGCAGGACAGAGTCATCTCAAAGAAATGGGTGGGGGACGGTAAGGTGTCGGATATATATAGGGAAATGAGAGACGAAGGGGAGACTATGATGGACGAACTAAAAGGGAAATGGGAAGAAGAGCTAGGGGAGGAGATTGAGGAGGGGATGTGGGCAGATGCCCTAAACAGGGTAAACTCGTCGTCCTCGTGCGCCAGGCTAAGCTTGATTCAGTTTAAGGTATTACACAGGGCACATATGACTGGAACACGGCTCAGTAAATTTTTTGGGGTGGAGGATAGGTGTGCGAGGTGCTCGAGAAGCCCAGCGAATCATACCCATATGTTTTGGTCATGCCCGGCACTACAGGGGTTTTGGATGGGGGTGACAAAGGTGCTTTCGAAAGTAGTAGGAGTCCGGGTCGAACCAAGCTGGGGGTTGGCTATATTTGGGGTTGCACAAGAGCCGGGAGTGCAGGGGGCGAAAGAGGCCGATGTTTTGGCCTTTGCGTCCCTAGTAGCCCGGCGCAGAATATTGCTAATGTGGAAAGAAGCCAAGCCCCCGGGGGTGGAGACCTGGATAAATGATATGGCGGGGTTCATAAAGTTAGAGCGGATTAAGTTCGTCCTAAGGGGGTCGGCTCAAGGGTTTACTAGGCGGTGGCAACCGTTCGTCGAATATCTTGCGGAAAGATAGATAGGGGAGAACAAAGAAGGCAGCAGCAGCAGCCCAGGGCTTGGGGGGTGGGGGGTGGGGGGGGGGGGGGGGTGGCCTGAGACAAGGCAATTGCCAATTAGGGCTAGTTTTTATTTTTTGTTATTTAATATTTATTTATTTGTTGTTGTTTTCTTTTGTTCTTGTTTAAATAAAAAAGGTCATTATTATCTGTATTGTTATAATGTTGTGTAAAGGATGCACAATGTACTGTGTTGGTTGACCAAAAATTTTCAATAAAATATTATTTAAAAAAAAAAAGAAAATGCTAGCTTAGCGGCACAATGGCTAACACTGCTGCCTCACAGCTCCAGGGACCCAGGTTCAATTCCGGTCTCGGGTCACTGTGTGGAGTTTGCGCTTTCTCCCCAGGTCTGTTTGGGTTTCCTTCGGGTGCTCCCACAGTCCAAAATGTGCAGGTTAGGTGGATTGGCCATGTTACATTGGCCCTTAGTGTCCAAAAGGTTAAGTGGGGTTTCTGGGTTACGGGGTTAGGGCGGAGGTGTGGGCCCATGTAGGGTGCTCTTTCCAAGGGCTGGTGCAGAATCGATGGGCTGAATGGCCTTCTTCTGCACTGTAAATACTACGATATATAGCAAGTCTTTCCAAATACAACTAAAGCAAATTTTAGGTAACAGATTTTGTTCCAAATTTATCAATTAGAATCCTTTTTGTCAAATGTACATGTTACATTTGTGGGAATACATCTTTGTTGGTGAAACGTCACGTAATCTGTATGTCGCATGATCTGTAGTGACGTCAACAAAGTGTGCAGGCTTCAGTTCTCCATCTTACTTTGTATGAGCAACATCACCTAATAGCCTTGTATCATGTTGCAAGCAATCTAAGCGTGTGGCACGTCCATACATTTTCTCTTTGCTGCACTCAAAGAATATAACAATACAGATAGATAAAAATGCTGCACCATTTACAAAATGGTTTCTTTGCATCTTTGCATTAAGTGACAACCCAAAACAGTATTATAGCCTTTGTCTCGAAGACATATACATATAACGTAGACCAGGATTTTTCCAAGTGCAGGTCGTGACCCACAGGTGTCGGGAGGGTCGCAGAGCGATCGGTCCCACCGTTCCCACATTGGTCCCAACCATGGAAGAAGCACCCAACCTGCCGGCACTTCCAAGGCCTCTGCCAGTGTGATAAATGTGAACTGTGGTAAACTCCCGAAGGCCTAGTAACTGGGAGAGCGTTATTGTCAAATATCACCCTTTCACTCTCGGTGAAGGTATGGTGTGGCGCTGATGTTTAGTCAGAGCTGAGGTTAAAGAGAGCAGCCCTTCCATCACTGTTCATCATGTCAGCTAAGATCCTCCCTCCGCGGCATTGTCTCTTGTTTGCAGTGTGTCATTGGGTCTCTGCTCGCACCGCACCAAGGTGCAGCGAGGCTTTTACCCTGTTGCATTGCCCCACAGCTGTGCACCTCGTCAAAAGTTTTAATGTCAACTGAGCACAAACAGAATGATGGAAGCAAGAGGAAAGCATTAAACGCTTAGAAGAAAGGACTGCTCACAGGGGTGGCACTCGCTCTTCGTTTTCTTTATTTACTGTCGGGGCAACCACAAAAAGTCGTTTGCAAAAAGCCAATCGAGCGACACTTAATGTAACTAAAGTTGTAAGATGTCAGTATGAATAAAGCCTTTAAGTCTAGATGAATGGAAGAATTGTGCAATAAAACTTGTTTTGAAATAAGCATGATAGAAAAACTACTGTCTACTCATGCTGACATTGTTGTGACATTTTTGTGACAATGAAAACTGGTGGTTGAGTATGAACTCATCCTAAAGTACTTGGCATTGTGTGTCCAAAAGCAACATCTGAGCGAGTTGTTTGACTTTATTTTATAAATTTAGAGTGCCCAATTATTTATTTTTCCAATTAAGGGGCAATTTAGCATGGCCAATTCAACTAACCACATCTTTTTTGGGTTGTGGAAGTAATACCCACGCAGACACGGGGAGAATGTGCCAACTCCACATGGCCAGTGTCCCGGGTCCGGGATCAAACCCGGGTTCTCAGCGCCGTGAGGCAACAGTACTAACCACTGTGTCACCGTGCCGCCCAGAGTTCCTTGACTTAAAATTTGTCATTATGCAAACTAGATTTCTTGTATTGAACACGAGCGTACAGTGTCTTCATCAGTGGCTTCAGCAAGACAGATCATTGGAAAGAGGTTGTGATGTTTTTAGATTAAATCAAAAAATGATTAACCGACGGCAACTGTGGCACAGTGGTTAACACTGCTGCCTCACATGACTTCCGGTGGCGGCTATGAAGGAGTAAGTCGCACATTTGGTGGCTCCCGCTCTGGTTGGACTTTTGGACCTTTCCCCCGTTATTTCTTCCGGACTTGAATTGTAAAAAGGATGTTAATGGCAATTGTTTACTGAATTCCCACTTTGGTGCATGGAGAGAAGGACTAGAAGTGTTTGCAAGGGCAGAAACAAAAAGATAGAGAAGGCTTGGGCTGTAGCTGCAACAGAAAGACAGCATGGCAGAGGTTCGGACCTCTGGCTTGTCAACCCAGCAGTCTATGGAGCAGCTGATGCAAGTCATTCAGGAAGGCTTTGCTGCACAGAAATGGGACTGCTTGGACCCGATAAAAGAGTCGATTAAGCGGTTGGAGCATAGATTGGACGCCCAGAATCGGGCGATCCAGAAGGTGGAGAAGGCGCTGGCTGAGCAGGAGGAACATCAGACTGCAGTGGAGCTGGGGATGTGCTGAGGGACCAGCAGCAGAAGCGCCTGGAGAAGGTGGAGGAACTAGAAAATAGATCCCGCCGGCAGAACCCAAGAATCGTCGGGCACCCGGAGGGGTCCGAAGGAACGGACGCTGGGGCATACATCGCAGACAAGTTTGTGAAGCTGCTGGGGGATGGGGCATTCTCCCAGCCCTTGGAGGTGGGTAGGGCTCACAGAGCACTCGCGAGGAAGCCGCGATTGGGAAACCCCCCTAGGGCAATGGTGATGAGATTTCACAGGTTCTCAGATAAGGAGCGCATTCTACAGTGGGCCAAGCAGACACGGAGCTGTAAATGGGACAACAGCATCCTGTGGGTTTGTCAGGACCTGAGTGTAGAGGTGGCCAGGAGGAAAGCAGGCTTCAACCAGATCAGGTAGAACCTGGTTAAGAAAAAGGTGAAGTTTGGACTGTTATACCCAGCACTTCTACTTCTAGTCGCCTGAGGAAGCGTTGGACTTTGCGAAAAAGAAAGGGCTGGTGATGGATTGAGAACTCTTGAACTTGGCTGCAACGTTCATGTTTTTATTTTTGTTTCTCTTTTTGTAAAAAGTTTCCCGTTTTGCTTTTCATGGAAGATGTTTGTGATGCCGTTTGCAATGATTTGGAACCAGCGGTAGAGCTGAGTGAGTTAAGGTTTTCATTTGCACTGTTGGGGGATGGAGGGGTGCTTGTTTTGATCTTGGTGTTTTTCTGTTGGGCAATTGTGTGGGGATTGTTTGACGTTGGAGTTTGTTTGTATGAGCGGGGGTGGGAGGGGAAACAATAGGTGGGAGACTATCCGGCACCGGGGATGGGATCCAGCAAGCTAGCTGGGCGAGCTAGCTCTCGGAAGCGCAGTGGGGGGTGTGCATATGTTTGGTTTAGTAAAAGGGTTGGGTTACAGGGTCTTGTTACTGGGGGGAGGGGGTGTTCTGCTGATGGAGGGAGGGACTTGGGCTGAGAGACAGGGAGGAGGTTGGGGGCGGTGACTGCCTGGGGATGGACCGGTGGAGGTGCGGAGCACGGGCTGGAGGCGGGCCTAAGAAAGGGGATGGCCGACCGGCGGAGTGGGGGGGGGGCAAATGAGCCCCCCAACTAGGCTGATCACCTGGAATGTTCGAGGGCTAAATGGGCCGGTCAAAAGGGCACGCGTGTTCGCGCATCTTGGGGGATTGAAGGCAGACGTGGTAATGTTGCAGGAGACGCCCCTTAGAGTTACGGACCAGGTTAGACGGAGGAAAGGCTGGGTCAGTCAGGTCTTTCAGGACTAGATTCAAAGACTAGAGGGGTCACGATCCTGTTTGAGGCAGGTAGAATAGTCTCGGACGTGGGAGGTCGGTACATTATGGTCAGTGGGAAGCTAGAGGGGGTGCAGGTGGTATTAGTAAATGTGTATGCGCCAAATTGGGATAATGTGGAGTTTATAAAGAGGATGCTGGGGAAGATACCGGACCTGGATTTGCACAGGTTGGTCATGGGTGGGGACTTCAACACAGTTGTGGACCCTGGCTTGGATCGGTCAAGCTCAAAAATGGGCAGGGTGCCAACAATGGCAAAGGAACAAAGAGGGTTCATGGAGCTGATGATGGGGTAAAGGAGTTACTACAGATTGATAGGAGGTATGCGGAGACCCCAGAGGCAGGGCATTTAAGGGAACGGCGGAGTTAAGTGTGCGGACCACAGGGAGGGCGGTGGAGCAGCTGAGAATGGCGAGGGGGCGATCTATGAACATGGAGAGAAGGCCAGCAGAATGCTTGCACAGCAGCTTAGGAAGAGGGAGGCAGCTAGGGAGATAGGGAAAGTAAAGGACGGAGATGGGAACCTGGTTGGTGAATCAGTAGGGGTGAATAAGGCGTTTAGGGATTTCTACAGCAGGCTGTCCAGGTCTGAACCGCCTCCGGGGCCAGAGGGGGTGAGGCACTTCTTAGAGGGGCTGAATTTTCCAAAGGTGGACGGAGAGTGGGTAGAAGGGCTGGGGGCCCCTATCGGGCTGGAAGAGATAGTGGAGGGCTTGAAGGCCATGCAAGCGGGTAAGGCCCCGGGTCCAGACATGTACCCAGTGGAGTTTTATAAAAAGTTCTCGGGGATTGGGGCCAGTGTTGTTGAGGATGTTCAATGAGGCAAGAGAAAGAGGGGTATTGCCCCCGACGATGTCGCAGGCAACAATTTTGCTGATTTTTAAGCGGGACAAGAACCCAGAGCTGTGGGGGTCCTGCAAGCCGATCTCCCTGTTGAATGTAGATGCCAAGTTGCTGGCCAAAATCTTGTCCTCCAGGATCGAGGATGGAGCACAGGGTTTCGCTCTATGCGGATGACCTGCTTCTGTACATTTCGGACCCAATAGAGGGGATGGAAAAAATCATTAGGACGCTAGGGGAATTTGGCCGGTTTTCAGGGTATAAGCTTAATATGGGAAAGAGTGAGATGTTTGTGGTCCAGGCGAGGGGACAGGAGAGGCGACTGGGAGAGCTGCCGTTTAGGTTAGTAAAGGGAAGCTTTAAGTACCTAGGTATCCAGGTGGCACGGGAATGGGACCGGCTGCATAAATTGAATCTGGCCCAGCTGGTGAACCAAATGAAGGACCATTTTCAGAGATGGGACGTGCTTTTGTTGTCTCTGGCTGGCAGGGTGCAAACGGTGAAGATGACGGTCCTCTCGAGATTCCTATTTGTATTTCAGTGTCTCCCCATCTTTATTCCGCGGTCTTTCTTTAAGCGGGTCAACAGAGTGATCACGGGCTTCATCTGGGCAGGCAAGACCCCGCGAGTAAGGAAGGTAATGCTTGAGCAGAGTCGCGGAGAGGGCGGGCTGGCGCTGCCAAATTTTAGCAACTACTACTGGGCGGCTAATATAGCCATGATCAGGAAGTGGGTGGTGGGGGAGGAGTTGGCATGGGTGCATATGGAGGCGGCTTCATGTAAGGGCACCAGTTTGGGGGCGTTGGTAACTGCGCCTCTGCCGTTCCCGCCGGCACGGTACTCCACCAGTCTAGTGGTGGTGGCGGCCCTGAGAGTTTGGGATCAGTGGAGGTGGCATGTGGGAGCATCGATCTGGGCCCCAATTTGTGATGATCACCGTTTTGCACCGGGGAGTATTGCCGGGGGGGGTTCCAGTTATGGCGGAGAGCGGGGATTGAGAGGAGGTGGGATATGTTCATAGAGGGGAGCTTTCGGAGTACGAGGGCGCTGGAGGAAAAGTTTGGGTTGGCGAGGAGAAACAAATTCAGGTATCTGCAGGTGCGGGACTGCCTTCGTAAACAGGTGTCAACCTTCCCGCTCCTATCGCTAAGGGGGATTCAGACCAAGGTAGTTTCCAGAGGGTGGGTAGGAAAAGGGAACGTCTCGGACATTTATAAGGAGCTTATGGGGTCGGAGGAGACGCAGACCGAGGAGCTGAAGCGCAAGTGGGAGGAGGAGCTGGGAGGTGAGAGAGGGGATCGTCTATGGGCAGACGCGTTGAGTAGAGTCAACCCATCTGTAACATATGCCAGGCTCAGCCTGATACAATTTAAGGTTGTTCACCGGGCTCACATGACAGTGGCCCGGATGAGCAGATTCTTTGGGGTGGAGGACAGGTGCGCAAAATGTGCAGGAGGACCGGCGAACCATATCCACATGTTTTGGACATGTCCAAAGTTTAGGGGATTCTGGCAGGGGTTTGCAGATGTCATGTTCACGGTGTTAAAAACAAGGGTGGCGCTGAGTCCAGAGGTGGCGATTTTCCTCCCACAAGTCCCAAAAGATGTGCTGTTTGGCGAATTGGACATTCTGAATTCTCCCTCTGTGTACCCGAACAGGCGCTGGAATGTGGTTACTAGGGGCTTTTCACAGTAACTTCATTGCAGGGTTAATGTAAGCCAACTTGTGACAATAAAAAAAGATATTCGGCTAAAAAAAATTAAAAGTCTAATGATGACCATGAAACCATTCAATTGTTGTAAAACACAATCTAGTTCACTAATAGGGAAATCCTTTCGGGAAGGAAATCTGCCATCCTTACCTGGCCTAGTCTGCAAGTGACTCCAGATCCACAGCAATGTGATTGACTTTTAAATGGCCTCTGGAATGGAACTAAGGGCAAGGGCATTTATGGATGTGCAATAAATGCTATTCCAGCCAGCAGCACCCACATAGAATCATAGAATCATAAAATCCAAAAGGAGGCCATTCAACCAATCGCGTCGGCACCGATCTTTCGAATGAGCACTCTACCTATTTACACTCACCCATCCACCAGACCTATGCCCGTAACCCCATAACCTAGCCTGCACATCCCTGGACATTGAGGGGCAATGTAGAATGGCAAATCCACCCAACCCACACATCTTTGGACTGTGGGAGGAACTCCGAGCACCTAGAGGAAACCATGCAGACCCAGGGAGAATGTACAAACTTTAAACATCCCATGAATGAATTTTTTAAAAAGACTACAATTTCCTAGTTTATTTCTTCCACCCTGCTTAAATGGCATTGACAATTTTACAATTCAAGGATTCAATATCTGAATCAGCGAGCTCTGGATGCGCATGACTAAAGAATCTAAAATTTCCTGACCTTTTTCTTCTAATAAAACGCAATAGAGAAAAAAAAAAATCAGGTCCTGGTGATTTGTCTTTCCTTATAGCCTCTATTTTTCCTTACTGTTTTATAATCTCATCTTCAATCTAGTAAATTCTTCTCCTTTGTTCATTTTTACATTTCCTTATATTGCTGGTACTTAACACCACTATTGTGAAGATCAGTACAAAGTATTTCGCAAGTCTCCCATTTCCTGATTTTCTAGAGTCTATGGGCTCAGGACACAAGGGGATCCCAGAAGTTACCCAAACTCAATGAGGCACGATCAATTTGGTTGGCGATGAAGTTGAATTCAAACTGAGGCTTTATTAGTATCTGAAGTGTGGCCTCCTACAGCAGCTGACGAAATGGCTGCGAGCTGAAGGCCACGCATATTTATAACCCGGCTCCTGGGCGGAGCTAGCGTGCAGGGGCCCAGGTGAAACTGTAGTGCAGGTTCTACCATACAACCTTTAATATAGGCACACAGTGGTTTACCACACAATTTATTTGTTCACTGACTTGCATGTTGTTTCTGTTGCTCTATTAAAAACAGCTTGCACAGCAATATCACAGCCTCTCTTGGGATAACAAATACACTCTTTCTTAAGTTAACACTGAAATTCTCTGGGGAGCTCAACATTTACAGGAGTCCCTCAAAGAAAAGTATGTGAATCACAGATGCAATTGATCACTGTTGTTCGCAACAACTGCAACAACTTCAAAAACCTATGTCCCAATTTATCCTACCTTTTTCATTTCTTCAACATAGGCAATCATGGCTTCCTCTTTTGTCATGTCTCCTAAGGAATTCCAAGCATCCCTACAATAAACACAGGAAGGCATTTCTGTTAATGACCTGTGACAAAATGCAAACCAATTTTGAAGCTTCAGTCACTCTAAACCACACCTAGCTTTAAAATTTAATTGTTAATGTTTAGAGGAAATGATTTACGGTCTAGCAAATTACATTTTTAAAACTATTTTTATTCAAGGCATTTTCATATCAAAAGAACAACCAAACAATTCAGTAAACAACCAACATCCATTCCTCCCTGCTCCCCTGATGCCAAACCCTCCTCACATCTTGCCTTCTCCAGTTTAACTCTGACCTGCTCCCTTGCTGACCTCTCAAACCTCGTTAAAGAAACTAATAAATGGCTTCCATCTCTGGGTGAACCCATATCAGCCAATCCCTCAAGGCAAACTTAACCTTCTCCAACCTCAGGAATTCTGCCAGATCGCTCACCCTCACTGGCTCAGAGTCCCGCCACACAACCAAAATCTGTCTCCGGACTATCAGGGAGGCAAAAGCCAAAACATCGGTCTCTCTCACCCACTGTACTCCCGGGTTTTCCGACACGCCAAATATCACTACCTCTGACTCAGAACCACCTTCACACCAAACACCTTTCCACATCACATTAGAGAACTCCTGCCAGAATTCCTCAGTCTTGGACACACCCAGAACGTGTGAAAAATGAAAATGAAAATCGCTTATTGTCACGAGTAGGCTTCAATGAAGTTACTGTGAAAAGCCCCTAGTCGCCACATTCTGGCGCCTGTTCGGGGAGGCTGGTACGGGAATTTGCGGACGTGATTTGCGGACACCACCCCCCCTCCCCACACCCCCACGCATAGCTATCCTCGACTCCCTCAAAAGAACCTACTCCACCGTCATGAGCGCTATGCATCACTTTGAACTGGATGAGGCTTAACCTTGCACATGACGAGGATGTGTTCACCTCTGCCCATGTCTGAGCCCCCAACTCCCCTCCCAGCTCTTCCTCCCATTTCTTCATAACAACCCCCGCCAGGGCTCCCTCCCACTTCATCAACTCCTCCTAAGGACGCTATGCATCACTTTGAACTGGATGAGGCTTAACCTTGCACATGACGAGGATGTCTTATCTACTTTGATCTAAAAGCAGGTGGGGGAGGGGAGTCAATTCAGGACAGTTTAAAAAAGAGCCACTTGTAAACTCACTCCCAGTGAGTTCTCCCAGTGAGACAGAGAAGACAGCCAGGAGTGAGGCAGCAAAGAGTGAGTTTGGGAATTTGAATCGAGGTGGGAATTGAATTGAATTAAATTGAATCAGTAAGGCAGCTCCTTTTAAATTTCAGGAGTTTAAATTAATTGATTTTAAGCTAGTATTGTGCAGTGTAGGTTAACAAGGGCTGCCCCACCCACTCACATAACTGGTTGGCAGTTAAGTGTCAGTCACTTCAATCTACTTTGATCTAAAAGCAGGTGGGGGAGGGTAGTCAATTCAGGACAGTTTAAAAAGAGCAACTTGTAAACTCACTCCCAGTGAGCCAGAGAAGACAGAGCCAGGAGTGAGACACAGCTAAGAGTGAGTTTGGGAATTTGAATCGAGGTGGGAATTGGAAGCTGGGTGGGGAGGAAGTGCTTTTTGTGACTGGTAAGTAGTGTTCCTGTTTTTCGGTTTCTTTTCATTGGTATATTTATTAATTTTTTTCTTCATTGTTTACTTATTTATTTAAATTTTTTTCTGGGGAAATTGAAATTGTTGAAGTTAACCAAAGGTTTAAGACATGGCAGGAGATCTCAGACCCGTGTCATGCTCCTCGTGTGCGATGTGGGAGCTTAGGGACACGTCCACTGTCCCTGGCTCCTTCACGTGCATGAAGTGTGTCCAGTTGCGGCTCCTGTTAGACCGCTTGACGGCTCTGGAGCTGCGGATGGACTCACTTTGGAGCGTCCGCGATGCTGAGGACGTCGTGGATAGCATGTTTAGCGAGTTGGTCACACCGCAGGTGAAAGGTACTGAGGGAGATAGTAAATGGGTGACCAAAAGACAGAGCAAGAGTAGGAAGGCAGTGCAGGTGTCCTCTGCGGTCATCTCCCTGCAAAACAGATATACCGCTTTGGATACTGTTGAGGGAGATGGCTCACCAGGGGAAGGCAGCAGCAGCCAGGTTCATGGCACCGTGGCTGGCTCTGCTGCACAGCTGGGCAGGAAGAAGAATGGCAGGGCTATAGTGATAGGGGACTCAATTGTAAGGGGAATAGACAGGCGGTTCTGTGGACGCAATCGAGACTCCAGGATGGTATGTTGCCTCCCTGGTGCAAGGTTCAAGGATGTCTCGGAGCGGCTGCAGGACCATTCTGGGGGGGGGGGGGGGGAAGGGTGAACAGCCAGCTGTCGTGATGCACATAGGCACCAACGATATAGGTAAAAAACGGGACGGGGTCCTACAATCTGAATTTAGGGAGCTAGGAGTTAAACTAAAAAGTAGGACCTCAAAAGGTAGTAATCTCAGGATTGCTACCAGTGCCACGAGCTAGTCAGAGTAGGAATGTCAGGATAGAGAGGATGAATACGTGGCTCGAGAGATGGTGCAAGAGGGAGGGATTCAAATTCCTGGGACATTGGAACCGGTTCTGGGGGAGGTGGGACCAGTACAAACCGGACGGTCTACACCTGGGCAGGACTGGAACCGATGTCCTAGGGGGGGTGTTTGCTAGAGCTGTTGGGGAGAGTTTAAACTAATGTGGCAGGGGGATGGGAACCGATGCAGGAAGTTGGAAGGTAGTAAAACAGGGACAGAAATAAAAGGCAGTAAGGGGGAAAGTGTAAGGCAGAGAAGCCATAGTCAAAAATCAAAAAGGGCGACAGTACAAGGTACAGTGACTGAGAGGAGCTCAGTGAATAGGACCAGGAATACTAAAAGATATAAAACGGGAAGTGAAAACATTAATGGTAAGCGACGCAGCAGGTTGTTACAGGAAGATATGGGTTCGACGACAAGGAAAATTAGGAGAAAGGTTAAGAGGAAATATAACTTAGGAGAGGTTACTGATCGAGGTGTTACGATTAAGAACAGAGGTAAAAAAGCCAACATAAGTGTACTTTACCTGAATGCTCGTAGTATTCGGAATAAGGTAAATGAGTTGATGGCGCAAATCATCGTGAATGATTATGATTTAGTGGCCATTACTGAAACATGGTTAAAGGATGGTCACGACTGGGAGTTAAATATCCGAGGGTATCAAACTTTTCGGAAGGACAGAATGGATGGTAAGGGAGGTGGTGTAGCTCTGTTATTTAAGGATGACATCCGGGCAACAGTAAGGGATGACATCGGTGCTATGGAGGATAAGGTTGAATCCATTTGGGTGGAAATCAGGAATAGTAAGGCGAAAAAGTCACTGATAGGAGTAATCTATAGGCCACCAAATAGTAACATTATGGTGGGGCAGGCAATAAACAAAGAAATAACAGATGCATGTAGAAATGGTACAGCAGTTATCATGGGGGATTTTAATCTACATGTTGATTGGTTTAACCAGGTCGGTCAAGGCAGCCTTGAGGAGTTTATAGAATGTATCCGCGATAGTTTCCTCGAACAGTATGTAATGGAACCTACGAGGGAACAAGCGGTCCTAAATCTGGTCCTGTGTAATGAGACAGGATTGATTCAGGATCTCATAGTTAGGGATCCTCTCGGAAGGAGCGATCACAATATGGTGGAATTTAAAATACAGATGGAGGGTGAGAAGGTAAAATCAAGCACGAATGTTTTGTGCTTAAACAAAGGAGATTACAATGGGATGAGAGAAGAACTAGCTAAGGTAGACTGGGAGCAAAGACTTTATGGTGAAACAGTTGAGGAACAGTGGAGAACCTTCCAAGTGATTTTTCACAGTGCCCAGCAAAGGTTTATACCAACAAAAAGGAAGGACGGTAAAAAGAGGGAAAATCGACCGTGGATATCTAAGGAAATAAGGGAGAGTGTCAAATTGAAGGAAAAAACATACAAAGATCAGTGGGAGACTAGAGGACTGGGAAATCTTTAGGGGGCAACAGAAAGCTACTAAAAAAGCTATAAAGAAGAGCAAGATAGATTATGAGAGTAAACTTGCTCAGAATATAAAAACAGATAGTAAAAGTTTCTACAAATACATAAAACAAAAAAGAGTGGCTAAGGTAAATATTGGTCCTTTAGAGGATGAGAAGGGAGATTTAATAATGGGAGATGAGGAAATGGCTGAGGAACTGAACAGGTTTTTTGGGTCGGTCTTCACAGTGGAAGACATAAATAACATGCCAGTGACTGATGGAAATGAGGCTATGACAGGTGAGGACCTTGAGAGGATTGATATCACCAAGGAGGTAGTGATGGGCAAGCTAATGGGGCTAAAGGTAGACAAGTCTCCTGGTCCTGGTGGAATGCATCCCAGAGTGCTAAAAGAGATGGCTAGGGAAATTGCAAATGCACTAGTGATAATTTACCAAAATTCACTAGACTCTGGGGTGGTCCCGGCGGATTGGAAATTAGCAAACGTGACACCACTGTTTAAAAAAGGAGGTAGGCAGAAAGTGGGTAATTATAGGCCAGTGAGCTTAACTTCGGTAGTAGGGAAGATGCTGGAATCTGTCATCAAGGAAGAAATAGCGAGGCATCTGGATGGAAATTGTCCCATTGGACAGACGCAGCATGGGTTCATAAAGGGCAGGTCGTGCCTAACTAATTTAGTGGAATTTTTTGAGGACATTAACAGTGCGGTAGATAACGGGGAGCCAATGGATGTGGTATATCTGGATTTCCAGAAAGCCTTTAACAAGGTGCCACACAAAAGGTTGTTGCATGAGATAAAGATGCATGGCATTAAGGGGAAAGTAGTAGCATGGATCGAGGATTGGTTAATTAATAGAAAGCAAAGAGTGGGGATTAATGGGTGTTTCTCTGGTTGGCAATCAGTAGCTAGTGGTGTCCCTCAGGGATCAGTGTTGGGCCCACAACTGTTCACAATTTACATAGATGATTTGGAGTTGGGGACCAAGGGCAATGTGTCCAAGTTTGCAGACGACACTAAGATGAGTGGTAAAGCAAAAAGTGCAGAGGATACTGGAAGTCTGCAGAGGGATTTGGATAGGCTAAGTGAATGGGCTAGGGTCTGGCAGATGGAATACAATGTTGACAAATGTGAGGTTATCCATTTTGGTCGGAATAACAGCAAAAGGGATTATTATTTAAATGATAAAATATTAAAACATGCTGCTGTGCAGAGAGACCTGGGTGTGCTAGTGCATGAGTCGCAGAAAGTTGGTTTTCAGGTGCAACAGGTGATTAAAAAGGCAAATGGAATTTTGTCCTTCATTGCTAGAGGGATGGAGTTTAAGACTAGGGAGGTTATGCTGCAATTGTATAAAGGTGTTAGTGAGGCCACACCTGGAGTATTGTGTTCAGTTTTGGTCTCCTTACTTGAGAAAGGACGTACTGGCACTGGAGGGTGTGCAGAGGAGATTCACTAGGTTAATCCCAGAGCTGAAGGGGTTGGATTACGAGGAGAGGTTGAGTAGACTGGGACTGTACTCGTTGGAATTTAGAAGGATGAGGGGGGATCTTATAGAAACATATAAGATTATGAAGGGAATAGATAGGATAGATGCGGGCAGGTTGTTTCCACTGGCGGGTGAAAGCAGAACTAGGGGGCATAGCCTCAAAATAAGGGGAAGTAGATTTAGGACTGAGTTTAGGAGGAACTTCTTCACCCAAAGGGTTGTGAATCTATGGAATTCCTTGCCCAGTGAAGCAGTAGAGGCTCCTTCATTAAATGTTTTTAAGATAAAGATAGATAGTTTTTTGAAGAATAAAGGGATTAAGGGTTATGGTGTTCGGGTCGGAAAGTGGAGCTGAGTCCACAAAAGATCAGCCATGATCTCATTGAATGGTGGAGCAGGCTCGAGGGGCCAGATGGCCTACTCCTGCTCCTAGTTCTTATGTTCTTATGTGTTCACCCTCTGCCCACATCTGAGCCCCCAACTCCCCTCCCAGCTCCTCCTCCTATTTTCTCATAATAACCCTCACCAGGGCTTCCTCCCACTTCATCAACTCCTCCTAAACATCTGACATCTTCCCCTCTCCCATTTCGTCCTCCAACAGAACCTTATCCTGCAACCCCAGGAGGCGGAAGCCCAGGAAAGAACGGCCCCTCGCTCCTTACAAAGTCCTGAACCTGCAGGTACCTCATGACATTCCCCTGTGCAACTCATACACTTCCTCTTGGTTCTCCAGCTCCTCAAATTTGGCCCCGATAAACAAATCGCCAAAACGCTCAATCCCTGCCTACCACCACCCCCGAACCCTCACGTCCAGCCCCATTGGGGCAAACCTATGGTTATTACAGATCGGCGGCCACAATGAGGATCCCTCCAGCCCCAGATGCTGCCGCACTGCCCTCACACCCTTAGGGCTGACACCACCACTGGGCTCACAGATTGCTTGGTCGGTGAGAACGGTAAAAGGCACCAACCACAAGCCCTTAAACACATACCCCTACACTATGCTGCCTCCATCCGTCCTCACGCCGACCCACCCCTGCCCCCCCAGGCCCATTTCCTAACCATAGCAATATTTGCTGCCCAGTAACAATTCATCATATTCGGCAACCCCGCCCCCCCCGCCGTGACTCGCAAGTCCACCCAGTGCGGCGTGTGGTCAGAAACCACAATCGCCCAATACTACAAGTCGGCCACCCACGCCAGCAACGTATTGTCCAACACAACAAAATCAATCCGGGAGTACACACGAGAGAAGTATGAAAACTCCTCCGCCCTCAACCTCCACAGAGCCACCCCCCATCCATGAGCTCCATAAACCCCTTCAGCTCCTTCGTCACTGCCGACTCCCATTTTATTAGGGTATTAGTGGCTTTTATAATAATTTTTTTTTTTTTTTTTTTTAAATGATTTTTATTGAAGTTTTCACAAAATATCAACAACAAAATGAAAAAGGAACCCAATAGAACTAAATACAAAACAAAATAAAACAACCCCCATGCCCCCCTCCCCTATACATAAATAATAAATTAACACCCCAAATTAACACATAGCAAACATAGCAAATATATACATCCCCTCAGATCCCCCAGTGTAGACAACCAAAAATAAAATAGAACCCCCGCCCCCCCGTTGCTGCTGCAGCTGACCATTGTCTACTGTTACAGTTCTGCCAGGAAGTCCAAGGACGGTTACCACCGCCTGAAAAACCCTTGCACCGACCCCTTAAGGCAAATTTCATCCTCTCCAATGTAATAAACCCCGCCATATCGTTGATCCAGGATTCCACGCTTGGGGACCTCGCATCCTTCCACTGAAGAAGAATCCTTCGCCGGGGTACCAGGGATGCAAAGGCCAGAATACCGGCCACTTTTGCCTCCTGCACTCCCGGCTCCTTTGCAACCCCAAATATTGCGAGCCCCCAGCCCAGTTTGACCCTGGATCCTACCACCCTCGACACCGTCCTCGCTACGCCCTTCCAAAATTCCTCCAGCGTGGGCATGCCCAGAACATATGGGTGTGATTTGCTGGGCTCCCTGAGCACCTAACACACCTGTCGTCACCCCCAAAGAACCTGCTCATCCTTGTCCCGGTCATGTGTGCCCTGTGCAGCACCTTAAACTGTATGAGGCTGAGCTTCGCGCATGAAGAGGAAGAGTTCACCCTCCCTAGGGCATCTTCCCACGTCCCCTCCTCGATCTCCTCCCCGAACTCCTCCTCCCACTTACCTTTCATCGCGACCACCGAGGCCTCCTCCTCCTCCTGCATCACCTGGTAAGTTGCCGAGATCTTCCCCTCTCTAACCACCCCCCCCACCGAGAGCACCCTGTCCTGTACCGTGCGTGGCAGCAGCAGCGGGAATTCCACCACTTGCCGCCTGGCAAACACCCTTACCTGTAGATACCTAAAGGTGTTCCCCAGGGGGAGCCCATACTTCTCCTCCAGCTCACGAACTTCCCATCCACAAACAGGTCCCCCCAACCTTCTTATCCCTGCCCTGTGCCACCCCGAAAACCCTCCATCTATTCTCCCTGGGACAAACCGGTGATTCCCCCGTATTGGGGTCCACACAGAGGCCCCCATTTCCCCCCTGTGCCGCCTCCACTGCCCCCAGATTTTGAGGGTAGCCGCCACCACCGGGCTCGTGGTATACCTCATTGGAAAGAGCGGCAGCGGCACCGTTGCCAGCGCCTCCAGACTCGTACCCTCACAAGACGCAGTCTCCAGCCTCTTCCATGCAGCCCCCTCCCCCTCCATCACCCACTTGCACTCCATCGCCACATTGGCGGCCTAGTAGTACCCACAGAGGTTGGGCAGTGCCAGCCACCCCCCCATCCCTACTCCGCTCCAGGAACACCCTTCTCACCCTCGGAGTACCTCGCGCCCACATAAACCCCGTTATGCTCCTGTTGACTCGCCAAAAGAAGGCCTTCGGGATAAGAATGAGGAGGGACTGGAACAGGAACAAAAACCTTGGGAGCACGGTCATCTTAACTGACTGCACCCTGCCCGCCAGGGATAGCGGCAACGCGTCCCACCTCTTAAACTCCTCCTCCATTTGCTCCACTAGCCTCGTGAAATTAAGTCTATGCAGGGCCCCCCAGCTCCTGGCCACCTGGACTCCCAAATACCTGAAGCTCCTCTCTGCCCTTTTTAGTGGGAGCTCGCCAATCCCCCTCTCCTGGTCCCCTGGGTGAACCACGAACAACTCGCTCTTCCCCATGTTGAGCTTGTACCCTGAGAAATCCCCGAACTCCCTGAGGATCCTCATTACCTCCGGCATTCCCCCCACCGGGTCCGCCACATATAGCAGCAAGTAGTCCGCATAGAGCGACACCCTATGCTCCTCCCCACCCCGCACCAACCCCCTCCAGTTCCTCGACTCACTCAGTGCCATAGTCAGGGGTTCAATCACCAGTGCGAAGAGCAGGGGGGACAAGGGACACTCCTGCCTCGTCCCTCGATGCAACGGGAAGCACTCAGACCTCCTCTTGTTCGTGGCCACACTCGCCATCGGGACCTCCTCGTACAACAGCCTAACCCATCTGACGAACCCCTCCCCAAACCCGAACCTCTTCAGCACCTCCCACAAGTACCCCCACTCTACCCTATCGAAGGCCTTCTCAGCGTCCATTGTCACCACTATCTCAGCCTCCGCCTCCCCTTCCCTCGCCGGCATCATAATAATGTTCATGAGCCTCCGCACATCCGCGTTCAACTCCCTCCCCTTCACGAACCCAGTCTGGTCTTCGTGGATCACCTGCGGCACCCAGTCCTCTATTCTCATGGCTAAGACCTTCGCCAGCACCTTGGCATCTACGTTTAACAACAAAATCAGCCTGTAAGAACCACACTGCAGGGGATCCTTGTCCCGCTTCAGGATCAAGGAGATCAGTGCCCGGGACATCGTCGGGGACAAAGCCCCCCTCTCCCTGGCCTCATTGAAGGTCCTAACTAGCAACGGGCCCAACAGGTCCAAATACTTTTTGTAGAATTCGACCCGGAAACCTCCGGCCCCGGTGCCTTCCCCGCCTGCATGCACCCTATCCCTTTGGCCAGCTCCTCCAGCCCAATCAGAACCCCTAATCCCGCCACCAGTCCCTCCTCCACCTTCGGGAACCTCAATTGGTCCAGAAAGCGGCCCATCCCTCCCTCCTCCAGTGGGGGCTCGGACCGATACACTTCCTCATAAAAGTCCCTTAAGACCCCATTGATGCCAACCCCACTCCCTCCCCTGTCCTTAACTCCTCCGATCTCCCTAGCTGCGTCCCGCTTCCGAAGCTGATTCGCCATCATCCGACTTGCCTTTTCCCCATAGTCATAAATCGCCCCCTGGGCCTTCCTCCACTGCGCCTCCGCCTTCCTGGTGGTCAACAGGTCGGATTCGGCCTGGAGGCTGCGCCATTCCCTCAACAGTCCCTCCTCAGGCACCTCCGCATACCTCCTGTCTACCCTCACCATCTTCCCCACCAGCCTCTCTCTCTCCTCACCTTGTGGGCCCTAAAAGAGATCAGCTCTCCCCTAACCACCGCCTTCAGCGCCTCCCACACCATCCCCACTCGGACCTCCCCGTTATAGTTGGCCTCCAGGTATCTCTCGATGCTTCCTCGGACCCGTTCACTCACCTCCTCGTCTGCCAACAGCCCCACCTCCAAGCGCCACAACGGGCGCTGGTCCCTCTCCTCCCCCAGCTGTAGGTCCACCCAATGCGGGGCGTGATCCGAAATGGCTATCGCCGAGTACTCGGTATCCTCTACTCTCGCCATCAGCGCCCTGCTCATAATAAAAAAGTCGACCCGGGAATGAACATGCGAGAAGAATGAAAATTCCCTAGCCCCCGGCCTTGCAAATCTCCAAGGGTCCACCCCTCCCATCTGGTCCATAAACCTCCTCAGCCCTTTAGCCGCCGCCGGCTTCCTACCCGTCCTAGACCTGGAGCGGCCCAGTGCCGGGCCCAACATAGTGTTAAAGTCCCCCCCCCCCCTCCATTATCAGGCCCCCCACTTCCAAGTCAGGGATCCGACCCAACATGCGCCGCATAAAACCCGCATCGTCCCAGTTCGGGGCGTACACGTTGACCAGCACCTTCCTCTCCCCTTGCAGCTTACCACTTACCAATACATACCTGCCGCCATTGTCTATCACAATGCTCGATGCTTCGAACGACACCCTCTTTCCCACCAAGATCATCATCCCCCGATTTTTGGCATCCAGCCCCGAATGAAATACCTGACCTACCCACCCTTCCTCAATCTTAACTGGTCTGCCAAATTCAGGTGCGTCTCCTGGAGCTTGACCACATCCGCCTTCAGCCCCTTCAGGTGCGCGAACACGCGGGCCCGCTTAACCGGCCCATTCAGTCCCCTTACATTCCAGGTTATCAGCCGGATCAGGGGGCTACCCGCCTCCCTCCCCGCCAACTAGCCATAACCCCTCCTCGGCCAGCCACGTGCCCGCACCCCACGCCCGGCCCGTTCCCCACAGCGGCAGACCACCGTCCCAACCGCCTCTACTCGCTCCAGCTCCCCCTTGATCATACCAGCAGCAACACAGCCCCCCCCCCCCCCTCCCCTCCCCCCCCCAGCTAGGACCCCTCCTAGCTGCTTTGCTCCCCCCATTGCACTCCAGCAAGTCAGCCGACTCCTGCTGACCCCGGCCACTCCCGCCTCTCCTTCGACTCCTCCCATTGTGGGACATCCCCGCCTCCTCCATGACCCATCAGCAGGCTCCCCCTTCCATCCTAAGCGCGGGAAACAATCCTCGCTTCCCCGCCCCGGCCCCACCCCCTCCAGCCTTCAGCGCGGGAAAAAGCCCGCACTTTCCACCTGCCCGGCCCCGCCACCTCTGCGCAGCTCCTTTTACAGGCCCAGTCCCCTCACCCCCGACTCTGGCCTCCCCGTGCCCCGCGGGGCCCCATCCCCCCCCTGCCGGCCATCCACCCCTACTCCATTTACTTGCCCCCCTCCAAGAGCCCACCCGATAAACCCAACCAAAACAGTGCCCAACCCACCCAAACCACCCACACCGAATCAAAAAGAAACAAGAGCAAAGAACCCCCCCTCAAGTGTAACACACAATCCCCGACCACCCATCCCGACCCGCAGTTTGTGTCCAGCTTCTCGGCCTGAACAAAGGCCCACGCCTCCTCCGGGCACTCAAAATAATGGTGCCGGTCCTTGTAGGTGACCCAGTCGCGCCGGCTGCAGCATGCCAAACTTCACCCCCTTCTTGTGCAGTACCGCCTTCGCCCGTTTGTACCCGGCCCGCTTCTTCGCCACCTCCGCGCTCCAGTCCTGATATATTCGAACCTCCGCGTTCTCCCACCTACTGCTCCTCTCTTTCTTGGCCCATCTGAGCACGCACTCCCGATCAGCGAACCGATGAAACCGCACCAGCACCGTCCGCGGCGGCTCGTTAGCCTTGGACCTCCTCAGCAGCACTCTATGGGCCCCTTCCAGCTCCAAGGACCCCTGGAAGGACCTCGCTCCCATCAGCGAGTTTAAGATGGTGACCACATAGGCCCCCACGTCCGACCCCTCCAGCGTCTCCGGGAGGCCCAGGATCCGCAGATTCTTCCGCCTCGACCGTTATTCTCCATCTCCTCGAACCGTTCCTGCCATTTCTTGTGGAGCGCCTTGTGCGCCTCCACCTTTACCGCTAGGCCCAAGATCTCGTCCTCATTATCGGAGATCTTTTGTCGGACCTCGCTGATCGCCACCCCCTGGGCAGTCTAGGTCTCCAGCATCTTATCGATAGAAGCCTTTATCGGCTCCAGCAGGTCCGCTTTGAGCTCCCTGAAGCAGTGCTGGATAACCTCCTGCTGCTCCTGCGCCCACTGCATCCACGCTGCCTGGTCCCTGCCCACCGCCATCTTGCTCTTCTTCCCTCGCACTTTTTTGGGGTTCACCACCACTTTTTGTTAGTCGCCCCACTCCTGGTCCAAGCCATACACTGTCGGGGGAATGTTGCAGTCTTCTTCCCACACCGGGAAATGTCGAAAATATGCTGTTGGGGGCCCTGAAAAGAGCCCAAAGGTCCATTCCAAGCGGGAACTGCCGAACGTGCAACTTAGCTCTGCATAGCCACAACCGGAAGTTGTTTTTTAATATAACAATAACAACAACATAAACATGGTACATAAAACATTTCCAACCCTATCATGTTCTTCGCACCCCCAATCAATGATACAATAGCCTAACTCCGCCCCCCCCCCCCCCCCCCCACCCCCCACCCCCCAGATTTCTGCCTCTGCTGACATTTTAATTTTCTCCGAGAAAGTCGACGAACGACTGCCATCTCCGGACAAACCCTAACACTTACCCTCTTAGGGCGAACTTTATTTTCTCGAGACTGAGAAACCCAGTCCATAAATAGATCTCCCATCCTCTCAATTCCTACTCTCCGCCACCTCCGAAACCCTTCATCCAGCTTTCCCGCACAAACCGATGTTTGTTGTAAATGGGGCCCAGACCGAAGCTCCCTCCGCTCTCCTATATTTCCTACACTGCCCCCAAACTCTCAGAGTTGAGACTACCACCATGCTTGTGGAGTACCGGGCCAGCGAGAATGGCAGAGGTGCCGTTATCTGTGCACCCAAACTTGTGTTCTCACACGATGCCACCTCTACTCACTCCCAAACCGATGCCTCCCCCCCCCCCACCCCCACTACCCTCTTCCTAATCATGGCTATATTAGCTGCCCAGTAGTGGTTATAAATGTTTGGCAGCACCAACCCACCCTCCGCCCGACTAAGCTCCAACAACACTTTCTTCACTCGTGGTGTTTTACCCGCCCGCACAAAGCCCAAAATCACCTTATTCACCCGTTTAAAAAGGCCCTCGGGATAAAGATGGGGAGACACTGAAAGACAAATAGAAATCTGGGGAGGACCGTCATTTCCACGGTCTGTAACCTCCCCGCCAGTGATAGCGGGAGCATGTCCCATCTCCTAAAGTCCGCCTTCACTTGTTCTACAAGCCGGGTCAAGTTTAACTTATGCAATGTCTCCCATTCCCGTAGCACCTGGATTCCCAGATAGAGAAAGCTCCTTCTTACCTGACCCCTCGCCTGGATCGCGAACATCTCGCTTTTCCCCATATTCAATTTATACCCCGAGAACCTGCCAAATTCTCCAAAGATCCGCATAATCTCCCCCATTGCCTCTAACGGGTCCGAAATGTACAGAAGGAGGTCATCCGCATAAAGCGAAACCCGATGCTCCACCCCCCCCCCCCCCCCGGACCAGCCCTTTCCAGTTCCTGGAAGCTTTTAACGCCATAGCCAATGGCTCTATGGCAAGAGCAAATAACAGCACGGAGAGGGAACACCCTTGCCTTGTCCCCCAGTGCAGTTTAAAATAGGTCGACAACTTCACTCTTGGCCGTCCAAACCTCCATGGGTCTACTCCTCCCATCTGCTCCATAAACCCCTTGAATTCCTTTGCTGCGGCTGGCACTTTCCCGGTCCTAGATTTTGACCGGTCCAATCCTGGATCAATGACTGTATTGAAATCTCCCCCCATGATCAGATTATGTGACTCTAGGCCCAGGATCTTACCGAACATCCGCCTCATAAATTCCACATCATCCCAGTTTGGTGCATATACATTCATGAGTACCACCCGCATTCCCTCAAGCTTACCACTCATCATAATGTACCTGCCCCCTGTATCTGCCAAGATTCTCCCTGCCTCAAATGCCACCCGTTTGTTAATCAGGATTGCGACCCCCCTGGTCTTAGAGTCCAGCTCTGAATGGAATACCTGTCCAACCCACCCCTTCCTCAATCTGGTCTATAACCTTTAGGTGTGTATCTTGTAACATTGGCACATCCGCCTTCAATCCCCTCAGATACGCGGACACACGAGCCCTCTTAACCGCCCATTTAGCCCTCTGACATTCTGTAGCGCACAAAGACTCCATGAGACGAATAGAGTGAAGTCGATGAGGCTTTATTAAGCGTGTCTGTTCCCCCGCAGCTCGATAGTAAACTGGCCTGCGGGGGAAGACTCCGGCTTCTTATACTCCGCCTTCAGGGCGGAGCTGGAGGTCAACGGCCAACCAGGACCCGGGATCTGTCAGCCAATGACATTAGGGCTTCCAGTCCCACATGACCCCCAATACACACTACCACACACATTCCAAGTAATCAGCCTAGTCGGGGGGCTTCCCCCCCCCCCCCCACCTCCCGATTAGCCATCACCCTTCTAAAGCCAGCCGCCAGCTCGTGTCTCTCGTCTCCTCGGGCTTCCGCTGTCCTCAACCTCACTTTTGTCCCCTAGCAACAGTTCCTCGCCTGTCAGTAACCTAGCCAGTCTGGTAGTTCCCACCTATGGCACCAGACATCCTATTTCCCCATTTTTCTCTCCCCCCCCCCCCCCACTTGAACATACATATTCGAAGCATCACAGTCCCCAGTAAACAAACAGTAGAAAAAATCCCTCCACCCAACTTCCAATGGAACAGAGTTAACTTACATTTCTGAGCAGCTGCTCAAACATCTTATCACAATGAAAACCAAAGAAAAAAGGAAGGGGCAAACAAAAATAACCCCATGTTACAGAGAGCGCTGCATATTCAAAACAACTTGGAAGTGATTTTGAACAAATCGCCACCGCAATGTCCTCCCCCAGGGTTCAATGACCTTAATCTCCTGCTAGCTTTTTGGCCTTGCTAAAGTTCATAACTTCGTCCGGTGATTCAAAATAAAGTTCCTGGCCCTTAAACGTGACCCAAAGACGCGCTGGATACAACATCCCGAACTTCACCCAGTTAAATCCGGCTCGCCTTCTAGCCAGTTCCGCGCCCAGGTCCTGGTAGATGCGCAACTCAGTTCTCCCACATGCAGTTCCGTACCTGCTTGGCCCACCGCAAAATCTGTTCCTTGTCCAGGAGCCGGTGCGTTCGCACCACCATCGCCCTCGGCGGTTCATTCGCTCGCGGCTTCCTTGCAAGAGCTCTATGTGCTCTGTCCATTTCCAAGCGCCGCATAAACACCCCATCTCCCATCAACTTTTTTAGCGTACTTTCCACATATGCCCTCACGTCCAAACCCTCACTGTCCTCAGGGAGGCCAACGATCCTCAGGTTCTGTCTCCTAGACCTGTTCTCCAAGTCCTCCAACTTCTCCTGCAACCTTTTCTGGTGGTCCTTAGTCAGCCCCACCTTGACCTCCAAGCGATTAAATGGTCCTCTTGCTCGGACACCTTTTTCTCCACCTTCTGAATCACCGTCCGTGGGTTTCTAGACCCTGTTCCACCCGATCAATTGATGCTATAATCGGGTCCATCGTATCTTTCTTTAGCTTGGCGAAGCTCTCCTCAAAGAACTTCACCAGCTGTACCATTGACCACTGTGCCACCGCACCAGGATCCTGCGATTACGTCATGCTTTCCTGCGCTGCCGGGCCCGCACAAGTCTTCCTTGCTCGACTATGTCTTCTTACTTCTAGTCCACTGCTCCATACACTGGTGGGGGATTTCTCCTCACTGTCTCACTCGCCACCAATTTATTAAGTGAAATTCCGGAAAAAACGTGAGAAAAGGTCCAAACGTTTCATCACAAGCGGGAGCGACCAAATGTGTGACCTCCTACTCCATGGCCGCCACCGGAAGGCTACTGCCGACACCCTTGACGGCTAAGGGCTCGACCAATCCAAGCTCAGATGTATGGCCGTATTAAAAAAAAACACCAATCAATCGATGCAGGTCCAAATCGGGAATCTCCCCTAACACCTGCCTCATGAAGTCAAGATCAACACAATTCGGGGCATAGACTTTCACCAGAACCAACAGAACAGCATCCCCTCCAACCAACCATCACAAATCTCTTTCTCTCCTCTCTCTTCCCTTTCCCTCTTTCCCCCCCCCCGCCCCCGATCGGCCACAACATTCCTCACTTGAACGCAACCTGCTTATTCACCAACACTGCAACATCCCTCGTCTTTATATCCAGCTCCGAATAAAACACCTGCCTCACCCATCCCTTTCTCAATCTCATCTGGTACCCCAGCTTCAGGTGCCTCCTGCAAAAAAGCCACATCCACCTTCAAATTCCTCAGATGCGCGAATGTTTAACCGGCCCATTCAACCTCCTCACATTCCACGTGACCAGCCTGGTCGGGTGGATCCCCGCCCCTTTCCCCTGTCAATCAGCCATACCCCTTTTTGAGCCAGTCCTTGGTCCGCGTCACCCAACCCTCCAGGCCTGCTCTCGGATGTCCGCCTTCATCGATCTCTTCCCAATTGATCCACACCAACCAGCATCCTTGCCACAAACACCGCGGCCTCCGCACCTTCCATGCCTTCAGGCATCTCGCCAAAGTTCTGGAGCGATTCTCCAAATCCTAGAATGTATCCCTCAGCCTTTTCTGGCTCTCCCCCCATCACTCCCACCTCAGCCACCAACGAGGCCAATTGCTTGTCGTGCTCCCCCACCACCTCCTCCACTTCCTGGATTGCTAAGCCCTAGGATTCCAGATTCTGCTCAAGTCGCTTCATCCCAGATCTCAGCAGTTCCTCCACCTTCGTTAGGTCTTCCAGGGCCTCTTTCCTCTGTTGCCAAAGCTTGATGTTCGAGAACTTTACCAACCGATCCGTCGACCACTGGGCAGGCAGGCTTGTCCTCCGCCATTTTTTCCAGTGGCGCACTACGAAGACTCTCGTGCTACCGCAGAGCATTACCATCGCCAGGCTCTCCTGCTCCTTTTGCCCTCAAACTCTTCAGGCGGGGAAAAGACCAAAACAATCCACCTTGAGCGGGAGCCACCGAATTTGTGACCATTCACTCCATGGCCACCACCAGAAGTCCCGAGCAAAGTAAATTTGTTTCTAACAAAAAATGCCCAACTTTTCAAACAAACTTGTCACTTTTTTTCTTCTTCCCCCCATTCTCAACTCTCAATGACATATCCCTATATTTGAAGAGCTGAGAGAAGGTTTACTAGGTTGGTTCCTGGGATCAAGAGATTGCCTTTTGAGGAAAAATCGAGCAGATAGGCCTAAGGTTCTTGGAGTTTAGCAGAACATAGAATATACAGTGCAGAAGGAGGCCATTCGGCCCATCGACTCTGCACCAACCCACTTAAGCCCTCACTTCCACCCTATCCCTGTAACCCAATAACCCCTCCTAACCTTAAGGGCAATTTATCATGGCCAATCCACCTAACCTGCACGTCTTTGGACTGTGGGAGGAAACTGGAGCACCTGGAGGAAACCCACTGGGAGAAAGTGCAGACTCCGCACAGTGACCCAGCGAGGAATCAAACCTGGGACCCTGGCGACAGTGCTATCCACTTGTGCTACTGTGCTGCCCAGAAGGCAAGTTGATTTTATTGAAACAGATAAGATTCTGAGGGTTTTGACAAGGTAAATGCTGAGATGTTTCTTCATGAGGGGAATCTGAAACAGGGAATATTATTTCAGAATAAGGTGTCACTATTTAAGACATGGATGAGGAATAATTTCTTTGCACATTCTTCTGTTCATATCCAATCCAACAAAAAACCTAGGCAGCATTAATTTATATTTCTAATTAAAAATGTAATTTGTTCTTAGAATTTTTCTATCACTCAACAAAATACAATAATTCTCAGTTCTTATTGGTTTTCCAAACATGTATAAGCTGTCTCTAGTTGATACATAGCAACATTCAGAACTAAAGATCTGCACAAATGCAAAGAAAAAAACACCGCGTCAGAAGTTATACTATTACACCACTGAGAAGAAGGAACCTAGTACTCCAGCAGGCCCCTGCCATCCGTAGTGCGACTCTAAACATATGTAGTTTCTCCATAGAACCAAACAAGGACAGCAAAATTTAAAGAGTTCATGCGCTATCTTTCATAACCTCACGACATTATAAGCCAATGCACAGCCAATGAAGTATAGTCAATATGGCAGCTAATTTTGCACACAAGGTCCCACAGACGACAAGATAATCTATTTAGTGATGCTGGGTTTGGATGCTGTCAAGGGCACCGAGAGAATTTCTTTACTCCACTTTGAATAGAGACTTGCGATCTTTCACACCAACTGAAAGAGCAGACGTCATAGGCAAAAGACAGCCCTGTAACAATGCAGCACTTCCTCAGTACTGCAGAAAAGTGGCAACCTAGATAGTAGACTCAAATCACTTGTGAAACTTAAACATATGACCGTCTCGCCTCAAGAGGTGAGAGTGCTAACCTTGATGCCAAAGGTGATCAAGTCTATATTTCTCTTGCACTCGTCCAAGGTGTGCTCAGAGTATGAATTAACACAAGTTGCAAATCTGTCAATATCACTTGCTTGAGAAAGGGGCCTCAAACGTTACAAGATGCGAAGAGATGGGGAAAAAAGTGATTCACAAACATCTACGTCAAGAAATTGATTTTAAGGCAAAATGATCAGAATACGCAAAGTATTTGTGACCATGTAAAGTTGGAACATCTCTGCAAAAATCACTGATTATTGCAAGGTAGCTTCAGGCTCAGACTCACATTCTGAAATTTATTCTTGGGATTTTGACAAGGCAGCATTTATGGCCATCATAAATTGCCCCATTAGCATGAATAGTCATGTCTAGGCATGACTGTGCAGCAGTGGCATTTCCCTTGTCAAAAAGGACATTTGGGAAGAAATTAATTCACAATTCAACACCTTGCATGGTAATTTATTTTTTAAATAGCAACTTCACAATGAGTCAGGGTGGTTTTGAACCCTGGGAATCTAGATCCATGCACATTATAGCTATACCCCATATCCACAGTAGGTTGGTATTTGCTCGGATTACAGAGCAACCTTTAAGGCACCTTCTTGAAGGCATTTCCCATTTGCTGGAGCATGGTTCAGCCACCACTCGGTACCCTATGGTAACTCACCCAATTGGTCATTCATGCATGAACATTAGCTTAGGTTTTATTGGATCGTGAGATGTATCATATTGAACTTAATCCAATTCATATAGTACCTTTATACTCAAGGCATTGTTCAGCCATGGGAACCATGGTAAATGATGTCCTCCTTAATCTTAAGTGTTGAGACCAATTCTAAATATCCTTACTGCAATCTCAGCTGATGCAACTCAGATGTATTAACCAGCTGAGTCATCAGGAGAAACTTCAAGATTGCATTTATAAGGAAAACATAACACATGCAGTATTAATAGCCACAAAGACTAATAGCCACAAAGACACCAAAAAAATAAAGAGCTATAGAACAATGGTAAAATGAACAGTGAGAAACATTTTTCTCAGATATCTGGTACTCACCAAGGAAAGTGTTAAATATCACAGTCAGAGCACTGATGGGCCATGTTTGACCTTAGGACACCTGCATAATCAGGATGAAGAATTGACGCGTATGCAGGATGAAGAATTTACACAATTTCACAGATTTAGGTGTCCAGGATTCCACTGTCCCCGGGAAATACAGCCGCTAACCATAACGCCAAGGTCCTCGGTTAAGTTGAGGGGGTTAAATCAAGGAAGGGTGGAGCATCATGTGTCCCTTTATGCAGTTGACCAACTGCTTGATATTATGGACCCAGTCCCCTCCATGGACGAGAGAATGAAGCTGCTTACAATTTTTGGGATACATGTTGAACTTGGACAAGAGTGAATGTTTCCCGGTCAAGCCCCTGGGAGGAGTGCCCAACTGGGGATATCACCTTTTCGCCTTGCCAAGACTAACTTTCGTCATCTGGGGTCCGGGTGGTCTACAACTGGGGTTTGCTTCATAAAGTACATTCCACCAATCTGATGAACAGTATCAAAACAGACTTGCAGAAGTGGGATAACCTCCCACTATCCTTGGCGGGCAAGGTTCAGGCTATAAAATGAACGTGTTCCTGAGATTTTTGTTTCTTTTTCAGTGTCTCCCCAAGTCCTTTTTTTTTTTTTTTTAAAAAGAAGTATTTTTATTCCACAAATTTTCAACATTTAAAATTTACAACAACCCCACAAAACACCCCAACCCACCAATACCCCCCCCACTACAGTCCATGGTAACCAACTCCCAGAAATGTATGATAAAAAAAAACAATTGTAGAACCCACCACTCGCCCCTCTTACTGCAAATTTCACTTTTTCCAGGGTCACAAATTCCAGCAGTCCCCCCCCAACCGCAGATCGCCGGGATACAAGGGTGGAGAAGCTGACCTCCACTCCAACAAGACTCGCCTGCGTGCAATCAGTGAGGCAAAGGCGAAGACATCTGCCCCCGCACCCGCCTGCAGCTCCAGCCGGTCCGACACCCTGAATATGGCTTCCAGAGGACCGGGCTCCACATCCACATGTAAAACCCCTAAATGGTGTTGAACACAGTCCTCCAAAACCTTTCCGAGCTTCGAGCAGGACAAAAACATATGAACATGATTCGCAAGGCCCCTCCCACATCGCTCACAGACGTTCTCCACCCCCTCAAACAGCCAGCTCTTCCTAGACTTTGTAAAGTGTGCCCTGCACACTACGTTCAGCTGTATCAGCCCCAGCCTTGTTCACAAAGTCAAGGCAGTGACCTCTGCCGCATAGTGCATCAGAGTCCCTCCCCCCCCCCCCCCCCCCCAGTACCTCCCCAACTCTTCCTCCCACTTTGCCTTAACCCTCTCCATGGATACCCCATCCTCCTCCAAAATCCTCCCATAAATTGCCGAGACGACCCCCCTGCTGACAGCACTGCCTCCAGCAACGAGGAGGCAGGCTCTAATGGAAAGGTCGGGAAGACCTCCCTGGCAAAGTCCCACACCTGCATATAACTGAAATTTCCAGCCCAAACCTCTCACCCAGCTCCTACAAACTCGCAAATTGTCTTCCCAGAAACAGATCCTTCATTTCCTTAATCCCCTTCTTCCCATCCCCAGAACCTTGCGTCCATCCTCCCCAGCTCAAACCCATGATTCCCCATAATCGGCATCCCCCCTGACCCTGCTCCCAACCTAAAATGCTGCCTAAACTGCCTCCAGATTTTCAACATGGCCACCACCACTGGACTCACCAAATACTTCCCATGGGGTATTCGGGAGCGATGCCATTGCCATGCACGGAACTCCAATCCCCTGCAAGAGCCCAACTCCATCCTCACAAACAAAGCTCCGTTTCCCTGCTCCATTCCCAAATCTTCTCTGCATCTGCCATCCAATAATAATACATCAAATTTGAGAGGACTAGCTAAAGTTCTGCAATACCGCCATCAAATAATCCGATCAAATGCCTTCACCGCATCCAAAGCCACCACTACCTCCATTTCCCTCCCCTCTGCAGGAGAAAGCACCACATTCAACAGTCTCCTCACATTTGAAGACAACTGTCTGCCCTTTACGAACCCAGTCTGATCCTCCCCAATCACCTTCAGAAGGCAACCCTCCAACCTGAACACCAGCATTTTTGCCAATATCTCAACATTCAGCAGAGATATCGGTCTGTACAACCCACACTCGATTGGATCTTTTTCCTTATTGAGCAACAACAAGATGGCGGCCTGGCCCATCGTTTGCCGCAAGACAACTCTATCCATCGTGCCCTCAAACATTCCCACCATTAACGGCACCACCTTATCGTTAAATCTTGTATAAAATTTGACCAGGAATCCATTGAGCCCCTCCACCTTCCCTGACTGCATCCTCCCAATTGTCACCTTCACCTTCTCTACCTTCACCGGCTCCTCCAACCCTGCCCTCTCTGCCTCCAACCTCAGGTCCGCTAGCCCACCCAGAAACTCCCACTCCTCCTCCGGTGGCTCAGATTTATACAAGTCCCTGTAAAACTCCTCGAACACCTGATTAATCTGTTGCGGAGCCACCAATTCTCCCGTCCTGTCCCAAGCCCGAACTATCTCCCTCACCATGGCCTCCCTATGGAGCTGACCTGGCAACAGGTGCCCTGCTTTCTTACCGTAATTCTAAACAGCCCCCCACACCCTTCTCAACTGACGCACCGCTTCCCCCGTGGACAATCAATCAAACCTCACCTGCAACTCCTTCCTCTTTGTCAGGAGCCCTGGGTCAGGGTCCCACAGGTACCTCCCATCCACCTCCAAAATCTCTATCAGTCGTTGGCATTCCTCCCTCTCCTCCCGATACACCCAAGCCTCAAATAAAATCACCTTCCCCTCACCTCTGCTTTCAGAGCCTCCCCGTTCACTGACAACGAGACCTCCACCGTGCAATTGAACCCCACATACTCCTCAATCACCTTTCCTATCATGTCACAGAAGCTCTGATCCCCCAATAACCCATCATCCATTCTCCACCCCGGTTTCTGGGCTGCTCCCTTCTCCAATACCACATCCGTCTAATGCGGGTGAATTGCCAAGTACTCCTATCGCTCAACTCCGGCCAAAAGCGCCTTTCCCCATCACAAAAAAGTCAATCCTTGAAAACACCCTGTACATAGAAATCTCCACGGGTCCACCTCGCCCCGCCCCCTAATCTCCCTCATAAGCCCACCACCTCACAGCCGGGACCCATCCACCCTCGGCTCCAGCTCTATTTTCCAATCCCAACCCCACAATCAACTCATGGGTATTCAGATCCGGTGTGGCACCCAAAGCTCTCTTCACGAACCCAGCATCATCCCAATTGGGGCCATATACGTTTACCAGTGACACCAGCCTCCCCTCCAATGCACCAGTCAGTATCACGTACCTGCCCCCTAATCCGCCACCACCATCTCCATGTGAAACCTCACCCGCTTACCCAAGATCGCCACCATCACCGCCTCCTTCCCCGAGCCCCATCAATCCCCGAATGAAACGCCTGGCTCAACCACCCCTTCCTAAGCCTCACCTGATTCTTCACCCTCAAGTGAAGAATCACCACATCAGCCTTGAAACTTGCACACAAACTGTCGCTCTCTTCATAGTCCCCTCCTCAGTAACCCAGCCTCACATGCCCAAAACCCATCTCCCTTAAACCAAGAAACAATAAAGAACCGCACCCAGAAAAAAGAAATCCAAAACCCAGAACATATGTAAACAAACCCCCCAATTCAAGAGCAGAAAAGAAAACCCCAATCAAATAGAAGCCCAATAAGAAAAGACAACCCCCATCCCCACCAACCAAGTGCAAATCCCAACCCTCATCTCTGTCCCAGTCCTTGAGCCTTAACGAAGGTCTCCGCCACCTCCACCGTCTCAAAATAAAAATCCTTCGAGTTGTGCGGCACTCCAAATCTCACTCCGTTGCCGCATAATGCTGCCTTCACCCGTCCAAAAGCCACCCGACTTCTCGCCAGCTCCACCGTAAGATCTTGGTATATGCGTATATCAATGCCTTCCCACTTCATATCTCGTCTCGGCTTCACCCAATTCAAAGCTATCTCTGCCACGTGGTAGCTGTGGAAGCAGATTATAACCGTCCTTGGTGGCTCATTCGCAGCTTTGGCCTGAGCGACCAATGTGTCCTGGCCAACTCGCAGAGGAAGGGTTCCTCCCCTCCCCCATCAACTTGGCAAACATCTTCGCAAAGTGCTCGGTCGGCCTCGGGCCCTCCATGCCCTCAGGCAGACTCACGATTCTCAAGTTTTGGCTTCTCTACTTATTCTCCAGTTCCTCCACCTTGGCTCGGAGCCCTTTGTTGACCTCCGCCATCCTCCGCAGTTCCTCACCCATTAAGATGAACTCGTTGTTGTGTTACCACAATGCCTCCTCCACCCCATTCAAATTATCTCCTTGCTCCTGCACCTCGGCCAACTTCTCTCCTTGCTCCTCGGCCACCGCCTTCATCACTACCACCTTTACCAAGGCAATCACCGCCTCCACCTACTCTTTCAGCGAAACACCTCCACATGCTTGGCAAACTGCCTCTCAAACTCCACCGACAACACCTCGGTAGGAGTTTCCACCGTGAGGGGTGCGGCCCCACCCGATGACCCAGCCCCCGTCATCTTTCTTCCCACAGGACTCCGAGCCGCACTGGCCGGCGAACTTTCACTCAGCCCCTTCTTTCCAGCACCTTTCTTCTGGGGCTTTGACATTCCTTGACTTCCTTATGACTTCCCACACCAACCGATCCACAAACTACCCCTGAAACCGGGCATAAAAGTCCAAAAACCAGAGACTGGAGCAGGAGCCACCTAACGTCATCTCCAGTTATATTCCGCCCCCGGAAGTCCTGTCCTTTTTTGTTAAAGTCAACAAATCGATGTCCTCTTGTATTTGGGCGGTTAAGGCTCCAGAATCCATAAGGTTTTACTCCAAACAGACAGACAGACTGGCCCCATCCAATCTGTTTTACTATTGGGCATCCAAATTGATTTACTATTGTACAGCCAATATTCAGAAGATATTGTTGTGGTTTCGTGATCCCGGTCTAAAGGTTACCACTCAAGTGGATAGAGCCGTGAAGAAGGCCTATAGTGTGTTAGCGTTTATTAACAGGGGGCTTGAGTTTAAGAGCCGTGGGGTTATGCTGCAACTGTACATGACCCTTCTGAGACCACATTTGGAATATTGTGTGCAGTTCTGGTCACCTCATTATAGGAAGGATGTGGAAGCATTGGAAAGGGTGCAAAGGAGATTTACCAGGATGTTGCCTGGTTTGGAGGGTAGGTCTTATGAGGAAAGGTTGAGGGAGCTAAGGCTTTTCTCTTTGGAGCGGACGAGGATGAGAGGCGACTTAAGAGGTTTATAAGATGATGAGGGGGATAGATAGAGTGGACGTTCAGAGACTGTTTCCTTGGGTGGATGTAGCTGTTACAAGGCGGCATAACTATAAGGTTCAGGGTGGGCGATATAGGCGGGATGTCAGAGGTAGGTTCTTTACTCGAGTGGTTAGGGTGTGGAATGGACTGCCTGCTGTGATAGTGGAGCCAGACACTTTAGGAACTATCAAGCGGTTATTGGATAGGCACATGGAGCACACCAGAATGACAGGGAGTGGGCTAGCTTGATCTTGGTTTCGGACAAAGCTCGGCACAACATCGAGGGCCGAAGGGCCTGTTCTGTGCTGTACTGTTCTATATGGGGACAAATATGAGCAGGCAGAGGCGTAGTGGTATTGCCACTGAACTAGTAAACCAGAAACGCAGGGTAAGGCTGTGGGGCCCCGGGTTTGAATCCCGCCACTGCAGATGGCGAAATTTGAATTCAATAAAAATCTGGAATTAAAAGTCTAAGGATGGCCATGAAACCATTGTCAATTGTTGTAAAAGCCCATCTGGTTCACTAATGTCCTTTAGGGAAGGATATCTGCCATCCTTACCTGGTCTGGCCTACATGCGACTCCAGACCCACAGCAATGTGGTTGACTCTTAACTGCCCCCTCAAGAGCAATTAGGGATGGGCAATAAATGCTGGCCCAGCCAGTGACACCCACGTCCCATGAACAAATTTTTTTTTAAAATGGAAACGCGCTTCTGCACTGCTTCTATTCTTCGTGCAATAGTTACTGCACCGTTGCCTTTTTCTCCAGTGAGATTTTCCTCCAATCCTGGCGTGGTCTCTCTACTCTTGAGGATTTGGAAGCAGTTCAGGCAACAGTTCAAGCTTCAATCCCTGCCTTTGCTTGCCCCCATCTCCAATAAGCACATTTCCTACCAGCTGGTTTGGACTCTATGTTTAAGTTGTGGGAGGGTAAGGGTCTTGAGAAGTTTGGGGGCATGTTCATGGAGGGAAGGTTTGCTAGTTCTAAGGGGTGGCTGAGAAATTCCAATTGCCCAGTTCCAGTCATTTCAGGTTCGCGATTTTCCACGCAAGGCTTTCCCCTCCTTTCCTTTGGCACCACCCACTTCCCTGTTGAAGATTTAGCCTCTGGCTAGGCCGGATTGGGGGGGGGGGGGAATCTAGTTCAGACATTTATGGCCATATCCTTACAATGGATTCTGCTCCGTTGAGTGAGGTGACGACGCATTGGGAGGGAGAATTGGGTGCCAATCTTAATGGTGAGGTGTGGAGCGAGACCCCCCGCATGGTCAACTCCATGTCTTCATGTGCTCGGCTGGGTTTGATTTAATTCTAGGCTTCGCAAAGGACACATGGAACGAGGATGAACTTTTTTTCTCTGGGGTTGAGGAGAAGTGCGAGCGCTGCACGCAGGTGCCAGCTAATCGCACACGTACATTCTGGTCCTGTCCCAAGTTGATAAGCTTTTGGATCCCTTTCTTTAACACCATGTCAAAGATATTCCGTGTAGATTTGGATCCATGTCCGCTGGTGGCCATATTTGGGGTGTTGGATTCGCCGGTCCTTCAGTCTGGGGTGAAGGCAGGTGTCCTCGCGGCTCATTGCTAGCCTGGAGGCGAATTCTGCTTGAATGGAGGTCTTCTACTCCGCCTAGTGCCTCGGCTTGGTTGGGTGACCTCATGTCGTTTCTACATTCGGAAAAGGTCAAATACACCATCAGGAAGTCGGTGGAGGAGTTCTACCCAAGATGGGAACCATTTATTTCCTTTTTTAAGGAATTAGTCACCGTCGTAAATACACCACCTGCCCGCCCCGGGGTGGAATAAAAACATTTTTTTAAAACTTTAACACAAAAACTAATTTTAAACCCCTAACGGCTGACCGTGACCAGCTCTTTGGAACTACAAAATAAACAGCTGCCAACTTTTGTAAAACCCCTCAATTGCACCCCTATGGTGAATTTAACTTTCTCAAGATGTAAAAACTCAGTGACATCTTCCAGTCATACTGAGGCACTGCGTGGAGAAGCTGACCATTAACCCAATAAAACCAGGGATTACGGACAGTGTCTTGAGATGGATTGAAAGCGGATTAGCAGACAGGAAGCAAAACGTTGGAATAAATGGGTATTTTTCTGATTGGCATGCAGTGACTAGTGGGGTACCGCAGTGATGTGTGCCAAGACACCAACTGTTCACATTATATTTGTGGGCAGCACGGTAGCACAAGTGGCTAGCACTGTGGCTTCACAGCGCCAGGGTCCCAGATTTGATTCCCCGCTGGGTCACTCTCTGTGCGGAGTCTGCATTTTCTCCCAGTGTCTGCGTGGGTTTCCTCCAGGTGCTCCGGTGTCCTCCCACAGTCCAAAGACATGCAGGTTAGGTGGATTGGCCATGATAAATTGCCCTAAGTGTCCAAAATGGTTAAAGGGGTTATTGGGTTACGGGTATAGGATAGAAGTGAGGGCTTAAGTGGGTCGGTGCGGACTCGATGGGCCGAATGGCCTCCTTCTGCACTGTATGTTCTATGCATATTAATGATTTGGACGAGGGAACTAAATGTTCGGACGGCACGGTGGCACAGTAGTTAGCACTGCTGCCTCACAGCTCCAGGGTTCAATTCTGGCCTCGGGTGACTGTGTGTGGAGTTTGCATTCTCCCCCAGTGTCTGCGTGGGTTTCATTTTAAGTGACACAGAAGTCCTCACGCCCCTCACACCTATCACTGGTGTTGAGTGTGGAGGCCACAAAAGAGGAGTTTAAGATCAGTTGTAGTGGGAAAAAGCCAAGGTTATCTTCGCATTCCAGAATGATCATGAATAAGACCAGTTGATCACTCATCGTTGCCAATATTTATCGCACGACAAATATCACCAAAAAGGAACAGATTATCTGGTCATTATCTCACTGCTGTTTGGGAGGCTGAGTTTCTTGCAATAAACATCCACAGGGTTTCTTTGCTGACCTGAGGTTACGAAAAGCATTGTATAAACAAATAGCCTTTCTAGCTTTCATTGCTCTGGAGATATACAAAAAGCAAAAATTGTTTATCAATTTTCAATGCATTGGAAAGAGAAAAGATTAACCACCATTTAGCATCTTGCCATCAAATGGCACAGAAACTGGCTAAATGGGGAAATATGGATCAATAACTTCAAGATAATTTTTTTAACGTCATCATGGGCGTACAATTTTTCTCAGTCATGACAAAAATAAACCAGAAACCATGACAACATTCAAGCTAATTACAGTTATCGGTGACTAATTTTGAAAACAGTGACCATTCTGCTGGTGTGGACCAGTTTAGGAAACTGCAATTTCCCCTTTCTAATTTTACTTTGACACATGAGTGCCCTTTTTCTGGTTAAACAAAGAGCCAGAAGATTCCAGTGCTGGAGGTGTTATAGCATATGAAGTGGATGGTGAATTTGTAGAATTTTCCGTAAGAAAAATCTTTCACAAGTTTTAGCCAGATTTTTCTACTGATAAGTATGAGAATACAACATAAGAACAATGGTTGCAGAAGGGGTTTAGCAAATTGTGCTAAACCTAGAAAGTAAAGGCAAAGCTAGTGGCTTTATTTCAGCTCTCTTGGATATGCTCAGCAAACAAAGACAAAATAACAACTCTTAAGCTCTTCAGGCTCTATGCCCAGCTTTGATGTTTCCTCTAAAATCAGAAACCAATGCTACTATAATGAACATATAGAAATTATCAGGAAACATCACAACATAAACAATAAATGAACACAACATTCAAGAACTGAGTCAGGCAAAAGAGCCATCTCTGAGAATTTGGTGGAAACAAATCTTTTTTTTAAAATCTTTTCATTCGCCATATTTTCATCATTTTTTCATCACAGAAACAGAAAAAAACAGAAACAAAACGACCCCACCAATATGCAACCAAAAACATTGACTCGCAAGCTAAAAAACAAATAGCCAACAAATCCAAACCCCCCTTAATGTTCAACGGCGACTAACTCCCAAAGGTGCTCAATAAACAAACCCCATGTATTGTAGAATCCCTCCTTTGCCCCCCTTAACTCAAACTTCACCTTCTCCAGGGTCAAAAATTCCAGCAGGTCCCCCCGCAACGCTGAGGCACAGGGCTGAGAAGCTGACCTCCACCTCAACAAGAGCCATCTATGAGCAATCAGCAAGGCAAAGGCTAAAACGTTCTCCCTGTGCGTGCGTGGGTTTCCTCCGGGTGCTCCGGTTTCCTCCCACAAGTCCCTAAAGACGTGCTGTTAGGTAATTTGGACATTCTGAATTCTCCCTCTGTGTACCCGAACAGGCGCCGGAATGTGGCGACTAGGGACATTTCACAGTAACTTCAATGTAGTATTAATGTAAACCTACTTGTGACAATAAAGATTAAACCAGCCTGGGCCCTGCCGACTGGGTCTGACCCGCCCCTTTGTTGCCGTCAACGCCCGGTCCCCACCCCGCCCACTCCCCCTCGCAGACCCGCCCCCCCCCCATCCACTTCCTCTTTAAAACACCTCTCCCAGTATCAGTCCCATCCCCCCACCTTTCACACCTCCCAGGCCCATCGAAACATGTTCAACCAGGTTCCAACAACAGTGGCCCCACCACACTCCCATTCACGAGCCAACCTACACTTGCTAGTGTGGAAGCCCCAGCCAAGGCCCCCCTCCTCCCAATCCCCTCCCCCATGCCCAGTCCCTGAAAACCAAAGTCAAACAAACAAAACCAGTGCAAATATATCACTCCCCAGAAAACTGCCATCACTCAACGTTCACTCACCCCCTACCCACTGTACCTCATACCACAGGGTACACACCACTCTTCCCCACCAACCAACCCCAACCCCCAGTCCCATATCTCATTTTAACCCGTCTTCACGAACGCCTCCGCCGTCTCAAAGTAGAAGTCCTTTGAATTGTAGGTCACCCTCAGCTTCGCCAGGTAGATCACGCCACACCTCACACCATTGCTGTTGAATGCCGCCTTCACCCAACCGAAGGCCACCTGCCTTCTTGCCAGCTCCATGGTTAAGACCGCCTCCATCGCCCTCCGCAGCTCTTCACCCATCGAGGTGAACTGGTCACTATGTTGCAACAGTGCTTCCTCCACCCCCTTCAACTTCTCTCCTTGCTCCCGTACCTCACCGATGCCTTCAACACCGCCGCCTTCACCAGGGCTATTGCCTCCTCCAGCAGGACCTTCAGTTCATCGCTGCCATCATCTCATTGCGCATCAACTCAATATTCTTGGCAAAGTGCTTTTCGATCTCTCCAGCCATCACCTTGGTCATCTTCTCTACTGTGAAGGGCGCAGCCCCACCCAGCTACCCAGCCTCTGCCATGTTTCCTGTAGCCAGGCTGACTCATTTGCTCAATGGCGAACCTTCGCTCCCCGCCTTCTTCCCGATGGCCTTTTTCTGGTCCTTCGACATTCCCCTCCTTCCTCAAGTCTTCCTGCACCAGCTCATCCAAAAACTACCCCTGCCCCTGGGCCCGGGCATTAAATTCCAAAAAGCAGAGACTTGAGCAGGAGCCATCCAACATGTGACTTCCACCAACATGCCACCACCGGAAGTTCCAGAAATTCATCTTCTGAACAAGTGTGTTTGGATTATAGAAATGCGGCCGTGTCCAAGAGTGGCAGTATTTGGGGTCTCAGAACAGTCAGATCTATTCATGAGGAGGAAGGCCAACGCCCTTGCCTTTGCCTCTCTGCCCATTGGAAAATCCTGCTCGGCTGGTGATCGATAGCACCACTCAAAGCTGCAGACTGGCTGTCCGACCTATCGGTATTTCTCCAGATGGAGAAACTCAAATTCGTCATCTGGGGGTCGGAAGAAGGCTTCCACGAAGCCTCAGTTGTTCCAAGACCTGTTTACAGCCAACAGCCAGTAATCCAGTGGGAACTGAAACCCACAACACAATAACGTATGCCAATAAAAGGGGTGGGGGGAGGGAACAATAGAGTCCAACCAAGATCAGCAAACAACAAAATACACGGCGCCACACCAATCACACCGGAACAAAATACAGGAGCTGAAGAGGAGAGAGGGCATGCCAGACGACGAGAGGGGAGGGAGGGGAAGGAAAGTGGAGGAACCAGTTGACAATAAGCACCTACTGGAGAATGCGAAACAAGAAGCCACAACCAATGTAAACAGCTAAAAAAACAACCGATGTGTCTACAATTTTTCTTTATTATTCAATTGCTGTTATTTTTCAATGTATGTTCACAATTACCTTGGTCTTGTCTCGCATAAAAATCCTTAATAAAAACATTTTATTAAAAATAATGCCGCAATACTCCATAAAAGCCACCTGATATGAATCTTTAAAGTACTGGTCAATGAGGAGCATTTTGTGCCTATTATTAGAAAGAAATGCTTTCCCATATCATCCAACCAACATGAATGAAGTGCCAGTGCGGATATTTAGGATAGGCAAGCGTAGATTAACAACCAATTTTATGGTATGGAATGATTTTATTTTTTTTTAAAAACATGCAATTCAAAATGCATTTTGACTTCTAAATTGTGATGTATGACGCTGCTACTGTAGGATAACTTGAAAGTAAGCCTTAAAAATGTCCATAAAGTTCTCTATGCTAATGTCAACTGGTTTTAAATCTATCTAGATTTTTTTCAAAAAAGGGAGATTTTGTTTTACTTCAAAAATATATTCCTTTACGAAGCATAAACCACAGTACACAAATAAATGGCTGGGGCTGATGGACTAGGAAGGATAACAGGAAGTTGAGCTCATATGTAGTTTAAAATAAGTTCAGTGGTTTACCATAAGTCCAGAGTTTACCATTCTTCACAACAATAGGACAGCAGAACTGCTGAAAAGTTAGACCTGGGACATTAATTGTTTCCTTCTTCATGGATGCTGCCAGAGACCTTCTGAGCATTTCCAGCATTTTCTGCTTCAATAACATTAATCAATCTTCTAAAACAGGGACTGGGTAGCATAGTAGGCCATCACATTGTCCTTTAACTTCTATGATTAAGTCCAGTTGGTTGGACAAAAGGCTTGATTCACTGATAGGTGTTTTTTTATATTCACTTCACTTGGGCTACCAGGGTTATTGCCAAGGCCAGCATTGGTTGCCCCTCATTAATTCACCTCGAAGTTAGCAGTAAGCTGAACTCTTGAACCACTGCAACCCATAGGGTGTAGGTGTACCCACAGAACTGTTAGGAAGAGAGGTCCAGATTTCTGACCCAGTTATAGTGAAGAAACAGTGATTATGGCTTAGACGGGACCTTTCAGGTATTCCACTGAGTTTGCTTTCCTTGTCCTTCTCAGTAAAAATCACAGTTTGAATTATGCCATAGAAGGAACCTTGGTGGTTTGCTGCTGTGCATCTTGTGTATGATACACACCGTCATTGCGTGTGGGGGAGACAGTCAATGTTTAACATGGTGGATGGACAGCTAATCAAGCAGGCTGCTCTGTCATGGATGGGGGTCAACATTCGTCAATGTTGTTGGAGTTACACTCATCTAGGTAAGAGGAGAGTATTCTAGCACATTCCTGACTTGTGCCTTGTAGATGGCGGACAAGATTTGGGGAGTAACGAGGTGTTGCCTGGTATGGAGGGCATTAGCTATGAGGAGCGGTTGAATAAACTCGGTTTGTTCTCACTGGAACAACGGGAGGTTATGGGGAGACCTGATAAGAGGTCTACAAAATTATGAGGGGCATAGACAGAGTGGATAGTCAGAGGCTTTTCCCCAGGGTAGAGGGGTCAATTACTAGGGGGCACAGGTTTAAGGTGCGAGGGGCAAGGTTTAGAGGAGATGTACGAGGCAAGTTTTTTTTACACAGAGGAACTCGCTGCCGGAGGAGGTGGTGGAAGTAGGGATGATAGTGACATTTAAGGGGCATCTTGACAAATACATGAATATGATGGGAATAGAGGGATATGGACCCAGGAAGTGTAGAAGATTTTAGTTTAGATGAACAGCATGGGTGGCACAGGCTTGGAGGGTCGAAGGGCCTGTTCCTGTGCTGTACTTTTCTTTGTTCTTTGTCCTGGTGAGCTACATGCCGCAAAATTCCTAGCTTCTCAAATAAAAGCAAAATACGGTGGATGCTGGTAATCTTAAATAAAACCAGAAAATGCTGAAAAGACTCAGCAGGTCTGGCAATAATTGGTGGAGAGAGAAACAAACAGAGTTAACATTTCAAGGCCGCATGACAAGAAGCATACGGACTTTAAATGTTAATTCTGTTTCTCTCTCCACAGATGCTGTCAGACCTGCTGCATCTTTCCAGCCCTTGGTTTTTATTCCTAGCTTCTGACTTGCTCTTGTAACCACAGTTTATATGGCTATTCCAGTTCTGCTTTTGGTCAATGGTAACCTTAAATGGTACTGATGCTGGGGAATTCATTGAATGACAAGGGGAGAGAGATATATTATTTCTTGCTGTAAACACTTGTTTGGTGAGAATGCTACTCGTCATTTTTCAGGCAAAGCCCGAATGTTGTCCAAGTTTTGCTGCAGGCAGACACAGACTGCTTCAGATTCTGTCAATCAGCAGTCAGCACGGTGGCACAGTGGTTAGCAGTGCTGCCTCACAGCACCAGGCACATGGGTTCAATTCCGGTCTTGTCTGTGTGGAATTTGTACATTCTTCCAGTGTCTGCGTGGCTTTCCTACTAGTGCTCCGGTTTCCTCCCACAGTCCAAAAGGTGTAGGTCAGGTAGATTGGCCATGCTAAATTGCCTCTTCGGTGTCCAAGGATGTGGAGGTTAGGTGGGGATATGAGGCTGGGGGATTGGGTGAGGGTGTGGGCCTAGATGGGGTGTTCTTTCGCAGTATTGGTTCAGACTGGATGGAACGAATGGCCACCTTCTGCACTGTAAGAAAAATAAAAGAATCTCCATTCCTGATCTTATTTTTAAAATAAATTTAGAGCACCCAATTCATTTTTTTTCCAATTAAGGGGCAATTTAGCATGGCCAATCCACCTAGCCTGCACATCTTTGGGTTGTGGGGGCGAAACCCACGCAAACACTGAGAGAATGTGCAAACTCCACACAAACAGTGACCCAGAGTCGGGATCGAACCTGGGACTTCGGCGCCGTGAGACATTCTCCCAGTGTCTGCGTGGATTTTGCCCCCAAACCCCAAAAATGTGCAGAGTAGGTGGATTGGCCACGCTAAACTGCTCCTTAATTGGAAAAAATAATTGGGTAATCTAAATTTTTTTTTTTAAATTCCATGGCTTGAATTTTACCAAGGCTCCTTGATGCCACTTGCAGTTAAATGCTGCCATCAACTCAAGGGCTGCTAGTCACATCATCTTTGGAATTAAGCTCTTTTATCCATGTTTAGATCAAACCTGCAAATAAGATCGGGAGCTGAATCATAGAATCCCTAAAGAGCCGAAGGAGGTCATTCAGCCCATCGAGTCTGCACCGACCGTTCAAATGAGCACTCCACCCATGTCCAACTGCCCCACCCCTGCAACCCATTACCTAATCTGCACATTCCTGGACAGTAAGGGGCAATTTATCATGGCCAATCCACCTACCCCACACATCTTTGGACTGTGGGAGGAAACCGGAGGACCTGGAGGAAACCCACGCAGACACGGGGAGAACGTGTAAACTCCACAGTTATCCAGGTTGGAATCAAGCCCGGGTCCCTGGCGCGGTGAGGCAGCAAGGCTAACCACTGCGCCAGTGTGCCTCAGTAGAACCAAAACGAAGCATTAATGTGCAAGTTATTGCTGAATAAGTGCCACTATACAAGTGTGCTATATCATAGAATTTACAGTGTAGAGGGAGGCCATTCGGCCTATCGAGTCTGCACCGGCACTTGGAAAGAGCACCCTACCCAAGTCCACACCTCCACCCTATCCCCGTAAGCCAGTAACTCCACCTAACCTTTTTGGACACCAAGGGCAATTTAGCGTGGCCAATCCACCTAACCTGCACATCTTTGGACTGTGGGAAGAAACCGGAGCACCCGGAGGGAACCAACGCAGGCACAGGGAGAACGTGCAGACTCCGCACAGTGACCCAAGCTGTGAATCGAACCCGGGACCCTGGAGCTGTGAAGCAACTGTGCGAACCACTGTTCTGCGAAAATCTTAACCCAGTTATTCTTCTTTAAAATATTTTTATTTGGTTTTTAACATTTTATTCATAAAAAACAACTTCCAACGAAAAAAAACAAAAGAACAACCCCAACCCACCTACCCCCATATAACACAAAGAATAACTCCACCCATCCCAACCCCTCCTCCCGAACCCTTAGCAGTTAACGGTAACCAACTCTTTAAAGTGAAGAATAAGTAGACCCCATCTCTTATGGAACCCCTCAATCGCCCCCCTCTACGAGACTTCATGTTCTCAAGATACACAAACCCCATCAGGTCCCCCAGCCATACTGAGGCACAGAGAGGAGAAGCTGACCTCCACCCCCACAGAACCCGGCTGCGAGCATTCAGCGAGGCAAAGGCTAAAAGCGATTCGATACCTCAAATATGACCCTCAGGGGACTGGGCTCCAAGTCCCCCAAGTGCAATATCACCAACATGATGCTGAAAAAAGACCTCCAAAATGTCTCCAAGTTTGGGCAGGACCAGAACATATGTACATGGTTGGCTGGAGCTCTCCCACATTGCACGCAAATATCCTCCACCATATCCTCCATCCCGTCAAAGAATCGATTCATCCTCGACCTCGTCAGGTGAGCCCCATGCATCATCTTGAAGCATATTAACCCTAGTCTCGCACACCAAGTCGAGGCAGTCACCATCCGCACAGCTCACACCACAACCCCTCCTCCAGTGCCAGCCCAAGCTCCTCCCCCCACTAGACCCTAATCTCCTCCATCAACGCCATATCCTCCTCCAGAATCCTTTCATAAATTGCCGAGGTGATGACCCCTCCTCCCCACGCCACCAACCCCATCACTCCCTCCAATAACGAGGAAGGCAGTGTCGCGGGAAAAATCGGGAATACTTTCCTTGCAAAATTGTGCACCTGCAAATACCGAAAGGCCTCGCCCGATGGAATCCCAAACTTCTCCGTCAACTCCTCCAAGCTCACAAACCGCCCCTCCAAGAATAAGTCTTTTATTTCCACCCCTCCGCTCCTCCAACCTCCAAAACCTAGCATCTCCCCGGCTCAAACTCATGATTCTTTCGGATCGGCATCAGTCTTGACCCTGCCCCGAACTTAAAATGTTACCAAAATTGCCTCCATATCTTCAGCGTGGTCACCACTACCGGACTACCTGAATATTTATTTCCCTGGGAAACGGAAGTGGCGCCATTGACAGTGCCCGCAATCCCAATCCCCTACAAGATCCTGCCTCCATCCACATTGCCCAGCCAGCTCCCATCCCTGAGGGGGAAACCAAAAAGCAGTCTCTCTTCTCCAAATTCAATGTATAGCCCGAAAAAGCCCCAAATCGCTTAAGCAACCCCATTATATCCCCCACCATGGGAACCGGGTTGGAAATATACAACAGAAGGTCATCAGCATACAGGGACACCCGATGCTCCACCCGCCCCTCACTATCCCCTTCCACTTATCCGAGCTCCTCAACACAATGGCCAAGGGCTCTGTCACCAATGCAAATAAAAGGAGAGACATGGGACACCCCTTTGCGTTCACCTATGCAGCTGAAAATATTCAGAGGTCACCTCATTCGTACATACACTCGCCTTTGGTCCCTTATACAACAATTTGACCCATGCCACAAACCTAGGCCCAATCCCAAACCGTTCCAACACTGCAACAAATAATACCGCTCTACCCGATCAAACGCCTGCTCCACATCCAGCGCCACTACCACTGCCCACTCCTCGCCCCCCCCCCCTTCTGATGGGGTGAGCGCCACATTTAATAAGTGTCGCACATTTGAGGACAACTGTCTATCCGGTCTGATCCTGCCCAACAACCTGTGGAAGACACTCCTCCAACCAATGCACCAATACTTTGACAAGAATCTTGCCATCCACCTTCAACGGAGCTATTGGCCGATACGACCCACACAGCAGCGGGTCCTTATCCTTTTTTAACAACAGCGAAATAGATATCTATTCTATCTGCTCTGGAAGCACACACACACACACACACACACACACACACACACACACACACACACACACGCTCCCTCCTTCTCCTCAACTACCCCGTCCTGAAACATCTCCACCAACAGCGGCGCCAACCCATCCAAAAACTTGTTAGAAAAGTCCACCGGGAATCCATCCGACCTCGGTGCTTTACCCCCTTGTATCCTCCCTACCGCGTCCGAACCTTCCCACTGGCTCCTCCAACCCCATCCCATCCTCCTCTCCCACTGCGGGACATTCCAGCTACTCCAAAAACTCTCTCATATCTGATTCATCCCCCAGGAGCTCCGACCTACACAACCTTTTATAAAACTCCTCAAATGCCTTATTCACCTGCTCCAACACAACCACCAGCCCCCTCACCCTGTCCTGAATCTGAACAATCTCCCGGCAGGCCTTCTTCCTGCGGCGAGGTCCCGCCAACAAATGACTGGGCTTCTCCCCATACTCAAATACCACACCCTTCGCCCGCCTCACCTGGCACACCGCTTTCCCCGTCGACAAAAGGTCAACTGCGTCTGGAATTCCTTTCCACTAGTCAAAAGTTCGAGAGTGGGATCTTCTGCATACTTCCCATCCACTTCCAAACCTTTCTGCACCAACCACTGCCGCTCCGTTCCTGCTTTCCTATCCATCGGCACCTTAAGTGAGGTGATCCCTCCCCTTACCACCACCTTCAACGCCTCTCAAACGCAAATGGCGAGGCCTCGCCATTTTTATTGAACCACATAATCAATCAATCTCGATCCAGGAGCAACCCCACATCCAACCTCCATGCCGGCCTCTGCGTCGGCCCCTTCAAGGCCACATCCACCAAATGAGGGGCATGATATAAAATAACGATCGCAGAGTATTCTGCCTTCCTTATGCCCGAAAATAACGACCTCCCCATAATAAAGAAGTCAATCTTCGAACTTACCTTGTGCACCGGCGAAAAAAGGAACACTCTCTCCTTCTCCTCCCCCCCCCCCCCCCCCCCCCCCCCCAGCCCTGGATGTAACTATGCAGGGGTTTTGCTCCCCCTATCTCCTTCATAAATGCTGCCAACAACACCCCCCCCCCCCCCGCCACAGGGGACAATGAGCACGGCTGAGATTGATCCATCTTCGGATGCAACACCGTGTTTAAATCCTGCCCTAATAATCCTCTTCATAAACCCCACATCATCCAAATTCGGAGCATAAATGTTAACCAACACCACCAACTCCCCTCGGAAGCGTCCATTACGATAATATTTCTGCCTCCCTGATCTGCCACCACCGTCTCCATCTGAAACCTGACACTCTTACCCACCAGTATCACGACACCACGTGCCCTGCTTTCGAAACTAGAGTGAAACAGCTGACTCACCCAACCCCTTTCAAGCCTAACCTGGTCCTTCACCCCCAGATGAATCTCCTGCAGCAGCAGCACATCGGTCCTCAAGCTCTTTAAATGCCAAAAGGTTCTCGCCCATCACCCTCCCAAAATGGCCCCTCTTCCCATCCCACGAATCAGACCAAACTCTACCCTCATCACTGTAAACCAACTACCTCTCCACATCCCAGAAAACCCTCAACCACTGCCTCTTGAAACTGCTCCTCCCAGCACACTTCCCCTCCCCCCACCATTCACACCTCCTCAGCCCACCGAAACCTGTCCACACAGGATCGACCGATCACAGCCTCTCCCCTACTTTGCTCCCGTTCACTAGCAAACTTAAGTGGAGATGGCCCCCACCGCCAACATACATTACAGGCATTTTTGTTTTATTCTTTCATGGGACGTGGGCATCCTAGGCTGTCCCAGCATTTATTGTCCATCCCTAATTGCCCTTGAGGGGCAATTGCTGTGAGTCTGGAGTCACATGTAGGCCAGACCAGGTGAGGACCGCAGATTTCCTTCTCTGAAGAACATTAGTGAACCGGATGGGTGTTTACAACAATCAACAATGGTTTCATGGTCATCATTAGATTTATTTCCAGATTTTTATTGAATTCAAATGTCACTCTCTGCAGTGGCGGGATTCGAACCCTGGATCCCCAGAGCATTACTCTGGGTTTCTGGTTTACTAGTCCAGTGGCCACTACGCCACGGCCTACCCACCATGACACCATCCACTCCCAACCACAACCCATCCCCCTCCCAAACACAACATAAGAAATATCAAAGTCCAAACTCAGTTCAGTCCCAATACTTCAGCCCTCATGAACGGCTGCACGGCCATCTCAAAGAAATGATCCTTGGAGTTATACACAACTCTCAGCTTCATCGGGTAGACCACCCCAAACCACACATCACTTTTGTACAGCGCTGCCTTCGCCCTATTAAAGGTTGCCCGCCGTCTTGCCAGCTCCACCGTGACGTCTTAGTATACATGAATACCATGGTCTTCCCACCTCACCTCCCGATTACGCTTGGCCCATCGCAAGACCCTCTCCTTCATCTGATAGCTGTGAAAACAGATCACAGATCTTGGTCTTTCATTCACCTTTGGCTTCAGCCAGAGCAACCAAGAGCCCTATCCAGCTCAAAGAGGGAGTGTTCTCCTCCTCCCCCAGCAACTTGATGAACATCCCCGAAAAGTACCCTGTTGGCCTCGGGCCTTCCAGCCCCTCTCACAGTCTTAAAATCCGAAGATTCTGCTGCAGTGACCTGTTCTCCAGGTCATCCACTCTGGCTCTCAGCCCTTTAATACTTTCCTCCAGTTCCGCAGCTCCTCTCCAACAGAGGCTAGCTGGCCGCTGTACCGCGACAATGCCCCTCCACCCCCGTCAACACCTCACCATGCTCCAGCACAGTCTCCAACGTCTTTCCAGAGCCTCCGTTATCAGGGCCAGCATATCCTCCACCGGCTGTTTGAGAGTTACCATCGTCTCCTTCCAATGCTGCTGAAAATGCTTGGCAAATTGCTGCTCAAAGTCCACCGCCATCACCTTAGCCAGCGTGTCCACCTAATGCGTGCATTCCCCACCCAGCGAGCTTGCTCCCACCATCTTTCCTCCCACAGAACTCCGCACCGAACTCAGACCCGCAGGTGGACTAGTGCTCGTTCTTCTTCGTGCCGGATTTTTTCATTGGGATTTAAACATCCTCTATTACCCACAACTTCACTGAAGACAGCTCATATAAAAGTTCCCCCCCACCAGTGTCTGCATGGGTCTCACCCCCAGAACCCAAAAAGATGTGCAGGGTAGGTGAATTGGCCACTTTAAATTGGCCCTCAATTGGAAAAGAAAAGAATTGGGTACTCTTAAATTTATTTATTTTTAAACGCAAAAGAAACGGTCTCCCCAAAACTGGGTGAAAAGGGTCAAGAAACGAGAACTCTAGCAGAAGCCAGCCAACATGCGACCTCCACGGAGATGTCATCACCGTAAGTCCCCTTAACCCAGTTCCAGGCACAGATAAAAGACCTCTAATTTATGTAAAATTGTCATTAAGTTGATCCAGAGATCATTACAATGGCCCCTGTGAAAAATGGACTGATTCATACACACATAAAGGATTCTCTTCGGATGACGCTGCTCATGATCTTTCTCAGCATCTAGCTTTGGTTATTCTTGATGCTGATAGGTGAATGCTCTTCAGCAGACATCTCTTGCCTCAAGCTTAAAACAACAGCTTATAAAAACAATTACAGCAGCCAATTGTAAAAATACCTTTTCAGAACAGTCTAAATCTGTATTCTGAAATTCAATCATATACCTCCAAAGTTAGATTTTGAATTGTTTTCACATTAACTTTACAGCATTAAAGCTACAAATTGAAATGCAATCAAATCAAAATGTTTAATTAATAGTTACTTAGCAGCACTGCAACATGTACATGTTGGAGCATAATTACGGATGGTAATTTAATGAAGTCGTTCTTGATGCATTCACAAAGAAACATAAATATCACATAGTATTACAGCTCTCTAAAAGGCCTTGATCTGTGCTGAGTTAGTTGATCCAGGCAGGAAAGCTGAAGGGTACCATAACATCTCCGAGACTGCAGAAGAAGGAGCAAAGAATTCTGTGTTCCCTCACCTGATGACAGCGCAGCAGTCTTTGCTGAATGTGCAAATATGGTCATTATTGGGTATTACGATCCTGGACCAGACCCCAGCAGTGGCTAGGACATTGGACAGAACCCCCAATATTTTACTTTAAATTTTGTAAGACTGTAAGGAAAGGGTACCTCACTCCAGAAGTGATTTCGCGCAAAATAGGATGAAGTATATTAAAACAAACTTTATTACTAACACTGCATTAAAATATCTTTAACATCACATAAGTAGCTTACAATTACCCCCTAGACAATACTAATCAAGAGACACAATAACCGCAACTGCTATCTTTATTTCCACTCAAATAACAAAACCATCTCAAGCCACAATCCACTTTTTTTTGGTTTTGTCTTTTTATAAATTTAGAGTACCCAATTATTTCTTTTCCAATTAAGGGGCAATTTAGCATGGCCAATTCACCTAACCTGCGTATCTTTGGGCTGTGGGGGCGAAACCCTTGCATACAAGGGGAGAATGTGCAAACTCCACACGTACAGTGACCCAGGGCCGGGATTCGAACCCGGGTCCTCAGCGCGTAGACCCAGTGCTAACCATTGTGCCACAAGCCACCCATCACAATCCACTTTTAAGTACAGTTAGCAGACTCAGGAATGTTTACTGTAAAATAAATGTCTTGGATACTTCACTTTGGGAAAGAGATCTTTTGAGACTGCTTCAAGGAAAGAGACCTGACACCCTGTCAGAATAATGTAAAATCTCTGGCTGTCTTCTTCAGAAACCTTCTCAGCTCATCTTCCAGCCAAAAACTAACACTCTGAAAACCTCAACAGCCGACTGCTTCAACCCTGGCTCCTCCCATTAACTACATCATCTCACTAAGTTGAACACAATGTCTCTAATTATCTACTCCCCAAGGAACCCTCAATCTAAATAAAATTAATTAGCCTTAGCTTTTACAATGCTTTAATTGCACCTCTGGCTCCAAAAGCCCAGCTATCTTTAAAACATGACTGCAGCAGTCACGTACTATTCCTGGCTTTTAACCCTTATGATACCAAATACATATAGTACAATATATCTGAAAAACTTACATTCATCACATGGGTTTGACTTATATGGGATCTTCCATCTATTCAGGAAATATCAGAAAGCACTAAAAATCAGGAAGCACTTTACTGCCAATGAATTATTTTTGGATGAAAGTCACTTTTATTACATAACCAATATGCACAAACGAAGACTCCACCAAATTAGAGTCATGGGGTCATAGATGTCTACAGCACAGAAAGGCTCTTCGACCCATCATGTCTGCGCTAGTCAAAAACAACCATTTAACTATTCTAATCCCATTTTCCAGCACTTTGTCCATAGCCTTGTATGCCTTGGCATTGCAAGTGAACATCTAAATATTATGAGGGTCTCTGTCTCCACCACCCTTTCAGGCAATGAGTTCCAGACTCCCACCGCTCTCTGGGTAAAATGTTTTTCCTCACATCCTCACTAAACCTCCTGCCCCTTATCTTAAATCTATGTCCCCTGGTCATTGGTCCCTCCACCAAGGGGGAAAGTTTCTTGCTGTCTACTATCTATGCCCCCCATAATTTTATACACCTCCAGGTGTCCTCTTCAGTCTTCTCTGCTCCAAGGAAAACAACTCCAGTCTACCCAATCTCTCTTCATAACTAAATATCTCCAGCCCAGGCAACATCCTGGTAAATCGCCTCTGCATCCTTTCCAGTGCTATCCCATTCCTCGTGCTATCCCATCCCTCCTATCATGTGGATTCCAGAACTGCACACAATGCTCGAGCTATGGCCTAACCAACGTTTTATAGAGCTCCAGCATAACAGTCATGCGATGAACAACCAAAAACTGCAATCTGTTTTGAGCTGCATTGTTTGAGGGATAGTTCCACATCAGTTCCAGATTAGTTCATCACAGCTAAAGCAATTGCACCTTCAATAGTGCAACACTCCCTCTGTATTGCACTGGAGTTTAAGCCTAGATCAATTTCATGTTTCTAGAGTGGAGCTTTCTGACTAAAAACAGGAAATACTGAGCAGGTCAGGCAGCAGCTGTAGAGAGAGGGATATAGTGTTAACATTTTCAGGCCTTTGACCTTTTGTCAGATGAGAAAGCTTAGAGATGTAATAGATTTTAAGCAAATGAAACAAGGTGGTGGGGTGTGAAATATGAAAAAAAGGAAGATAGTGCAGAAGGAGGTTAGTTGACAAAAAGGTTGTGGTGCACAGCAAAAGAGACAAGAGAAAAAAACAAGAGGGGATGCGTCTAGAGGAAGAGGGAACGGTAGAATGATGAACAGCTGTCATCCTAAAGCACGGAAGAAAAACAAGAGTGAAACCTGAATCAACAGGAAAAAAATGAAACAAAGTGAGGTCAGAGATTACAGTCTGAAATTGCTGAACTGAATGTGGAGTCTGAAAAGCTGTAAAGTGCCTAATGAAAAGGCACGATGCTGTTCCTTGAGCTAGAGTTGAGTTTCATTCGAACACTATTGCAGGAGGCCACAGAGTGGATGCAAAATGGAGAATTAAATGACAGGCAATTGGAAGCTCAGGGTCACATTTCTGGAAATGAAGCTGTTCCACAAAACAACTCACCCAATCTGTGTTTGGTCTCCTCAACACAGAGCAGACTATGTTGTGAGCAGTAAATATAGTGCACTAAATTGAGATGTACGCATAAATCACTGTTTCAGGGTGGCACAGTAATTAGGACTGCTGCCTCATGGCACCGAGGTCCCAGGTTCGATCCCGGCCCGGGGTCACTATCCGTGTGGAGTTTACACATTCTCCCCAGGTCTGCGTGGGTCTCGCCCTCACAACCTAAAGATGTGCAAGGTAGGTGGATTAGTCATGCTGAATTGCCCCTCAGGTTATTGGGGAGGATCAGATGGGGTTTGTGAAGGGTTTATGTTTGTTATCTAAAACGTAGTATTGTCCCAGCAGAAGGGAGGAAACAGGAGGTTATTGTGGCGTTAAATTCAGAGAAGGCTTTTGATAGGGTAGAATGGGGGTACTTAAGCTGCAGAGGGGAACGAGGCAGGGGTGCCCTATGTTCCCCCCCCCCCCCCCCCCCCCACTCTTCTTTGCATTGACAATTGAGCCTTTGGCCATTGTCCTTAAGGCCATGGATAGGCATCATTCTCCCCAAACTTTTTTCAGCCGGCTTTTAACAATGCCGGCTGCGAGCAGCCTTCAAAAAGGCTGGGAGCATATAAAATAAAATGCGGCCACACTGCGCATGCGTGGGACCTCAGCGCCGTGAAGCAGCAGGGCTAACCCACTGCGCCACCGTGCTGCCCTTCAATAGGTGATACCATGGCACTACTGAAGCATTTGGGGGATTTTTCAGGATATAAATTGAACTGGGAGAAAAGCGCGTGTTTGCCAGATACACCACTGGGGAGGAGAGTTAAACTGGGGGTGTTGCCGTTCCGTTTAACGGGTTCTCATTTTAGGTGGGGGGGGGGTGTGTGTGCAGGTAGGTTGGGCTTGGCGAGTAGGGTCAAGGCTCACTTACAGAGGTGGGACAGTCTCCCTCTGTCCTTGGCTTGGAGAATTCGGTCGGTGAAGATGAATGTTTTAAAATGGTTTCTGTTCCAACGTTTGCCAGTCTTTTTGCCGAAATCCTTCTTTGGGAGAGTGGAGAGATTGATTTTGTCCTTTATTTGGGCAGGTGAAGTGGCTAGGAATCGGAAGGTGGCCGGCAGTCAGGGGGCTTGCTGATGGCGAGCTTAACATAGTATTACAGGGCGGCGAATGCTGTGAAAGTGTTGGGATGGCATGGGGATCCTGAAGCTGTATGGGTGCGGATGAAGTCGGGGTTTGTAGGGAGTCCGGATGCTAGATGGCCGCGCTGCCGTTTTCTCCGGGGAAATATTCACTGAACCCGGTGGTGATCTCTATATTGAAAATAGAGAGTCAATTTTGGCAGCATTTCAAATTGGGGGCGGTATCGAAGCCAGCGCAGATTTGTGCGAACCATATATTTGAGCCAGCGAGGATGGATTCCAGGTTTAGGGGATGGGAGGAGAAGGGGGTGTTAAGGAGGAGGTATTTGTTTTTTGGAGAGGCGATTTACGAGCATGGAGCAGTTGTCGGAGTAATCTGGGCTTTCACAGGTTCACAATTTAGGATTCCACAAGTTCACAATTTCGCGAAAAAGATCTGTCCGACATTCCCTGTGGTACCGCCGTTCTCACTGTTGGAGAGAGTTCTGTCACTGGCAGGGATGGAGGAGGGGAGTATCTCGGGGATTTATGGTAGAATTATGGCAGAAAACAGTGTTGGCGAAGGGGGCTTAAGGTTAAGTGGGAGGAGGAGCTAGGGTTGGAATTGGAGGATGGGGTGTGGTGTGACGCCACCATGGAGGGTGAATGCAAAGCCTTCATGTGCCAGATTAGGGTTGATACAGTTGCGGGTAGGGGCCCATTTGGCAAAGTCTAGGATGAGCAGCTTGTTTACGGGAGTGCAGGATGTGGGAGAGCATTGTGGGAGGGGCACGGCTAATCACATGCACATGCTCTGGTCGCATACCAAGCTCGTGAGATTCTGGGTCTCCTTCTTGAGCACTATGTCAGCAATTCTCCAAACTTAACTGAAGCCCTATCCCTCAGGGGCGTCGGACCTGTGGGAGTTGCAGACAGGGCGAGGCAGATGTCCTGCCCTGTGCCTCGCTGATTGCTCGAAGGCGGGTGCTGTTGTGCCTCAGTATGGTTGGAGAATATTATAGAGTTTTTACATCTCAAGAAAGTTAAGTACGCCATGAGGGGTGCAATTGAGGGATTCTACCAAAGATGGCAGCCATTTACTCTGCAGAGTTGGTCACCGTTAGTTGTTCGGGGGTTGGAGGTCTTTTGGTTCAGGAGGGGTGGGGGGGATGGCGAGGGTTTCAGGTGGTTTATTATTGTTTTACTGTTCTGTATAAAATTGCAAAAGGTCAATTAAAATCTATACATTCTTAAAATCACTGCTTCGCCTGGTAAAAGTGTGTCTGGAGCCTGGGACGGTGATGAGACAGAAAAAACAGGTGGTGTTGCAGCCCAGCACTTGAATGACATGGGGAGAGACTGACCACAGGATAAATGGAAGACATTAGGAGGACACAAAGGGGTAAGTTTTAAGGAGATCACACTGGAGTCAACTGAGAGGTTTAAATGAAAGGAATACCAGAAATTATGACCTAGACAGCTTAAGGCACCAGTACGAAAAGTAGGGTGAAGGGAGTAGAGGTGTATGTGGTGGTATGTGTTAGGGGCATTAAGGTACCCTGGGATGCCGAGAGGCTATTGGTGGATAGACACTGGATCCCGATTGGATCAGCCGCCTGCTGGCTCCACCCAGTAAGGCGGAGTATAAGAGCCTGGGTTCTCCCGGCAGCCGCATTCTGTAACTGTGCTGCTGGGGAACAAGTCTGCATAATAAAGCCATTGTTCGACTCCTTCTAGTCTCGTCTCGTGAGTGATTGATTATGCTACAGTGTACAAGATGCCAAAGTTGGATGAATGTAGAGCTCTCTGAGCTGGAGAAGGTTACAGAGATACAAGAGCGATGCCACATTGGAAGGATCTGAACACAAGAATGACATTTTAAACTTGAGACATTGTAGATCAGTGAACATAATTTGGTCTGGTTAGGATACAAGATAGCAGAGTTTTGAATGAGCGGACGTTTACAGATGCTAGAAGAACAGCCAGGAGATCTTCGAACCTGTTTTTTGAAACAAACACATTGATGAGGTTTCAAAAGACAACAGCCAGGCTGAGGGAGGGGTGAAAGCTCAGCTTAAAGTCAAATAGGTTGCAAAGAGTCCAATTTAGCCGAGAGTGGCAAGGAGATGGATACAGTCAATGGCAAGGAGGTCGCAGGATCTGAAGGCAATGGGCTTAATGGGAAGGAAATTATGGGTCATCCAGGACTGGCTGTTGGCAGACATGTTGACACCAAAGCTAGTGGAGGAGTCAAGAGATGTGATGAGCTGTTTGCCCTCAGTCTTCATGTTGAACCTGAAGTAAAGTCTGAAGATGACATCACCACTGGGTCGCAACTATTTATGATCTACATTCATGACTGGTTGAAGGGAAAGATTGTATTGCAGCCAAATTTGTTGATGATACAAAGAAAGGTAGGAAAGCAAGTTGTGTGGGGGATACAAAGAATCTGCAAAGACATATGGACTAGTTCACTGATTGTGCAAGAAAATTAGCAGATGAAATATAATGTGGGAAAATGTGAAGTTGTCAAATTTGGCAAGAAGAATAGAAAAGCAGATTATTTAATTGGAGAGAGATGACAAGATGCTGTAGTACAGATGGATCTGCAGGCCCTTGTACAATGAATCACAAAAAGTTAGCATGTATGTAATTATGAAGTTTAACTGAATGTTGGCCTATATTGCAAGGGGTACAGAGTAGAGAAGTCTTGCTAGTTGGGCAGCACAGTAGCACAATGGTTAGCACTGCTGCCTCACAGCTCCAGGGACCCGGGTTCAATTCCGGCCTCGGGTGACTGTGTGGAGTTTGCACTTTCTCCCCGTGTCTGCGTGGGTTTCCTCCGGGTGCTCCGGTTTCTGCCCACAGTCCAAAGATGTGCAGGTTAGGGGGATTGATCATGCTAAATTGCCCCTTCATGTCCTAAAGGTTAGGTTCCTGTGTTACAGGGATAGGATGGAGGCTTAAGTAGGGTGCTCTTTCCAAGGGCACCTAGAATTATGGGCAACAGTTTAAAAATAAGGGGTCTCCCTCCCATTTAAGACTGTCATGGACGAATTTCTTCTCCAGGGCCATTTAGTCTTCGGAATTCTCTTCCCCAGCAAGCAATAGAGGCTGGGTCATTAAATATATTCAGGGGAAATTTAGATAGATTTTGATCAACAGGGAAATTAAAGGTTATAAGGGACAGGCAGGAAAGTGGAGTTACGGCGACAGTCCAATCAGCCATAATCTCACTGAATGGCAGAGCAAGTTTGATGGGCCAAATAACCAACTCCTACTACTCCTATTTCTTATTTTCTTGAACATGTACTGAAATTGCACCTTATATTAAGTAGCGTCCAATGGTATAACTAAAAAGTCTCAGGATTCAAACAACTTGGAAATAGTCACTTTGTGCTCCAAATTTGAAAATGAGCAGATTTATATTTTTATAGTATTTAACATCATTACTCAACAATTTCAATAGGCATTCCATTTAGTTCATAAGTAAAATACTTGCCTGAGGAATTAATTTTAATTGCTTAAACCATACAGCACAAGCACTATAATTTTCATTCTGTAGTAATGTTTGTACAAAAAGCTCAGAGACTTTTATATACTGAAAATGAATCGTAATGGTCGAAGTTAGCGCAAGTTCCGTTAGGTGCAGCCTCAAACACTCCCAAGAAAGACACCAATTTATTTTTAAACAGAGACCCACAAAACATTTGTGGTTCAGTTAGTGTACTTAACCAATAACTTGTATAACATTTTAATGAAATATTCACATTGAGGGGAGGCAGTGGCGTAGTGATATTGTCGCTGGACTAGTAATCCAGAGACCCAGAGTCATGCCCTGGCGATCCAGGTTCGAATCCCGTCATGGCTGATGTGAATTTTAAATTCAATGCAAATCTGGAATTTTAAAAAGTCTAAAGGTCAACTTGAAACCTTTTGTCGATTGTCGCAAAAAACATCTGGTTCACTAATGTCCTTCAGGGAAGGAAGTCTGTTGTCCTTACCTGGTCTGTCCTACATGTGATACCAGATCAACAGCAACGTGGTTGACTCTTAAATGCCCTCAGGGCGACGCTCACATCCCATGAACGAATAAAACAAAAAGCAGGAATATTTAGAGTATTAAAAAGCATAAAACTGGGTCTAGTGGACAAAGTAGTGAATTAAAAGGATAATATGCAGCAACTCTCTGTAGCCATCTTCAATAACAGTTATTGCAAATAGAAGCATTTGCAATCTTATTTCTGCTGCACAATGGGATCAATGCTTCAGTTGTAACAATTCAGAATAAAGCACAGGATCGGGAGTAGGCCGCTGAGTTTGAATCTTCCCACCATTCAATATTAGATATGGGCTAATCCATATCAAACTATTTACCCCACCTTGATTCTATTATATTGCACCCACCCAAAAACCATGATTCTCAGTTTATAAATTTTCCATTGACCGAGCCTCAACTAGTGCTGCAAGTTTTAAGCAATGAAAAATCAATTCCTCAGTCAGATATTTCAATCTATTTACTAAATGCGATGCCGATTGAAATCTTTAGAATATTGAGGTACTGTAAACAAACCAAATCAATTAATTTTCAAATTTATAAAACAAACTAACTATTGGGAGCATTAGGTTTCAGATTTCTCCAACCCCTTTGACTGAATGCATCCTGACATCATCCCTGACCGTCCTGTTTCTAATTTTAAGGTTATGCCCCTTTGTATGGCAAAAGACTACATTAAAGACACAGGGAAAAGTAATCTCCATTTTAGAGATCTAATATAAACATGACTGATGGATGTCCAATGGTTGAATAGGTTCCAAACCATGGTGGTCTCAACTTAAACTAGTTCATAGTACAAAACCAGTCAGGCATGTTCATAAATTCCTGCTGTAAACCTTAGTTCTCTGCAGATTGTACTTCTTGCTTTAGGTAAAATAATCAATGAAAAGTCAAAGTTTAAGAAAGAAACAAACTTGTACCAACATCTCCAAATTTAAAAAGTCCTAGAAGTTGACTTTTGCAGTCACAGGACTGCTGTTCTTATGCTAAGCAGTATGGCTTCAATTTTACAATCACTGATATTGTACTTGTTCAGGTATTCATGTTTTGAAAAAAGCCAACTTCAGGTTAACAAGAGAAGGCAATTGACAGCAAGGCGTCTGTATGTGTTTCATGAATTAAGGCAGTAATTGTAAAATAAATATCATCACCATTTGTATTTGCCAATAGGATCCCAGAAGCCAGGCCTGGGGGTGTTGCAGGGCCCCAAGGTTGCTTGCTTGTAGTAACTGTAGAACTTCAGCATCAGCTCATTTGATGGTTGAAATGAACCTATTTATAAGACATTTTAAACATTTAATTAGTCCAATATTTTCAGTTAATTGGATTTTAATTTTTTTTTTAAGCTGCAAGTCATATTCCAAATGCAAAGTCCCTGTAATACTATTAATAAATCCTCTGCAAAATATTACATCAGACAAGACAACAGTACAGTCAGCAGGTGTCCTGCCTAATTGGTACATTAGCTGTTACAAACTAGTGAATTAAAATCTAGCAATTCTAGATTCCCAATAGATCTGCTACGGTACTGGTCTTTACCAGCATGGCTCAATCCATTTGCTTCATGTGGCTAATTGGGAATTGAGCTGTGGCAAATTCAATGTTGATTAGTTCATTTTAAAATGAGTAACAGAGATCACCATTGGGCAAATGAACACAATGTGGTATTTGTCGGTCAAATGATAAAATAAAAGCAGAAAGTGTAAGTGGTTTTTAAATCACTGTGTAAGCTTTACTTCCTAGGATCCTGCTTATGGTACCTTTTGAAATTTTGCATAATGTAGGTGAAATCACTGAACTTCAACATATTGGAAACCATGTTTACCAACCTCATTGAAATTGCCCAGCAGTCATCAGTTATGGAGCACTAATATCCTGAGCACTGCTGCTAGCAGCCCAATACAAATATGCTCTTAAACTTTTCACAACAGTGTTTCTCCCCATAACCTGGAAACTGCAAAGAAGCCCCCAGCTCAGTTATGGTAACCTCACTGCCACAAAGAGCCGATTCCCCCCTTATGGATGGTATGGAACTGTGCTGGCTCATATACTCGGGGAGTGCAGTGACAGAATTGAGAGGGGTACACTGCTGGGTTTACAGAGGATAAACAGAGACCAAGGGCAGGGGATTGTGAAGAATGTAACAGGAGTCCAGGAGATTGAAGTATGGAAGGTCAGGGAAGAGGAAGATGGGGGTGGGGTGGGGGGGGGGGGGGGGTGGGGGAGGAGATTGGGACATGGGCGTTCTATGAGATCCCCCTCATTCTTTAAATTCCAATGAGTATAGTGACAGTCTCTCCTCAGAAGCCAAACCTCTCAACTCCAGAATCAACCTAGTGAATCTTCTCTGCACCCCCTCCAGTGCCAGTATATCCTTTCTCAAGTAAGGAGACCAAAACCGTACACAGTACTCCAGATGTGGCCTCTTCAGCACCCAATACAGCTGCAACATCAACCTCCCTATTTTTAAACTCCAACACTCTAGCAAAGAAGGACAAAATTCTATTTGTCTTCTTTTCGGGCAGCACGGTAGCATAGTGGTTAGCATTGTTGCTTCACAGCGCCAGGATCCCAGATTCGATTCCCGGCTTGGGTAACTTCTGTGCCTGTGTGTGCTTGGGTTTCCTCCAGGTGTTCCGGTTTCCTCCCACAAGTCCCCAAAGACGTGCTGTTTGGTGGATTGGACATTCTGAATTCTCCCTCTGTATACCCAAACAGGTGGCGGAATATGGCGACTAGGAGCTTTCCACAGTAACTTCATTGCAGTGTTAATGTACTACTTGTGACAATATAGATTATTATAAAGATCATTGTAATTACCTGCTGCACCTGCAAACTAACTTTTGGCGATTCATGCACAAGGATACCCAGGTCCCTCTGCACAGCAGCATGCTGCAATTTGTTACCATTTAAATAACAGTCCATTTTGCTGTTATTCCTACCAAAATGGATGACCTCATATTTACCAACATTGTACTCAATCTGCCAGACCCTTGCCCACTCACTTCAACTATCTATATCCCTCTGCAGACTTTGTGTGCCACCTTTCATGTGTCTGCTCAGTACATCCACCCCACCGGATGTCGAACTGTTCATTATTAGGAACTACATTTCCACGGAGAGGTTTAAGTTGACAAGAGGGTGAAGTGACAAAGAAGGTTCATTTCTGTAGACTAAATAAGAGTTGCTTATAGAATTTACAGTGCAGAAGTAGGCCATTCGGCCCATCGAGTCTGCAACGGCCCTTACAAAGAGCACCCTACACAAGCCCACATATCTACCCTATCCCCTTAACCCAGTAACCCCCACCTAACCTTTTTGGGACACCAAGGGCAATTTAGCATGGCCAACCAATTTAACCCACATATCTTTGAACTGTGGGAGGAAACTGGAGCGCCCGGAGGAAATCCACGCAGACACGGGGAGAACGTGCAGATTCCACACAGACAGTGACCCAGCCGGGAATCGAACCTGGGACCCTCGAGCTGTGAAGCAACTGTGCTACTTATGAAATAAGTGTTTCGTCAAATGTTTTTTTTCCCAATCATTCATACCATAAAAAGTTTAAATCTTGATGTGTCACTCTTTCAGCTGATAACTGAAGGTTTGAATTCCTAATTAAATGACAACAGTTTCTCAAAAGATTGCAACAGTCCACACTAGTCCGTAGGGCAGGTTTATAAAATGTTCCACAAACATTGATAATTATACGCATGTAGAATTTAATATAGCCAATACTCGTTTGGCAACTGTGTTGCCAGATATTATTGCAAGGTTAATGAATAATTGTTACTTCATGATTCGGTTGTCTGAATTGATAATTAGGAAGGAAAGATTGATTAATTTACTCCATAGCTTGTGGGAGGTTGGTTATATCGTTATTAATACAATCCAAACTGATTGACACAAAATAGCTCAGAAATCCAAATTTTGACATCATTAGCTCTTAAGCATAGTCAAGAGTGGTAAATCTCATATCTCCTTGATGAGGAGTTAGGTGCCAAGTTAAAGGTTTGTCTGGTGCCAGTGATAAAAATTCTCATTAGGATCTTAATTCCAATGCTCTGACAAAACCTATACCACACACAACGTTGTGTAACTGGAGAAGTAGCTGGAAGGTTGTTGGTGCTCTACGTTGGAAAATAGTGAATATCTTTTTAAACTCAGCCAAACCCATTCATGGATCGAGTCTTTACCAAAAGGTGTATATCCAGATTAGCAAAGTACTCATACCATAGCAAGCAAACAAAGACTATTTTTGTGGATTTCTCAATAGTTTGGAGCCTCAAGCATGAAGAAGGGTTCCCAATAATTTTAAAAAAGAGATTCCAACTTCCAGTTACTAGCTGAAAGAATGACATGAGATTTCATATTTTAAAACAAATGATCAAGACAACTCCATAGACAAAGCGCTTTTTTTTTTTGGAAAGAGGCAACTTATACTTTCCCTTTCACAATGTGACATTCCCTTTTTATACGCATCACCCATTGCACTCAAAGAATTACAATCCCTTAAGCAAACAGGCAACAACTAGAGGCTGGTTTAGCACATAGGCTAAACAGTTGGCTTGTAATGCAGAACAATGCCAGCAGCACTGGTTCAATTCCCGTACCGGCCTCCCCGAACAGGCACCGGAATATGGCAACTAGGGTCTTTTCACAGTAAGTTCATTGAAGCCTACTTGTGACAATAAGCGATTATCAATTGCTTCCAGCTTCCAAAGCATTCGCATATCCTCGTTTTAACTTTGAGTAACCATTTCCAGGCATTTTCCTCAGTTTTCAGAGAGTTTGTTAAATCTAGCATTAGCAGGAAGCTTATTCCACGATTCATCTTCCCCTGGACATGCCAGGAAAAATCTCCCAGAATGGTTGCAGAATGCATCTTTTTGACTAGAGACCATCTCCTGTCCATGCTTGGCTGAAGAGACTTGCAAAGCCAAGTGGCCTTGTTACTTTTCTGACTACACAGAACCCCAGTGTGTCTGAGATATTCATTGATTATAGGGAAGCCTGTAACCTGATCTCAAAAATGGTTTACTCTGCCCTCTTTTGCTGGCAACATGAAATACATTAGTATTTCTGCCTGAATGCAAGGGCAATTTGTTACATATGACCCCAAAAGTGTAAACACGTTTCACATTCTTCTCGATGAAACAATCAAAGGCTTTTTTATTTAAACTAAGCCTTCCTTTAATTCCTAAAAATCAAACCACCCAAGCTTTACTGTCAGACACACTGTAGGTCAGGTCAAATGATCCCTTTCATTTACCCTAAATTTCAAACTACAGTGACAAAATATAATCTTGTAAACTTCAACTGTAACAGCATGATGAGAAATTTCTCTGATGATGTGTTTACTTATACATTTGACAGCAAGCTGACCAAGAAAATGCTGGCGTTAAAGGCTTGGGTTACACATATTACAATCCCTTATTCTATTCCAGAAAGCCAGTTGAAGAAGAACAGAACTGGAACCAATGACGACATACTTGTTTATTTATTTGCAGAGTTATGGATTACAAGTATACACCTCCTATCCCAACAACCACAATTGTAATCTGTGTCTATTGTCAGGAAGCAGAGGTAATTTTAAATGATCTACGTTTGTACTGTTGGATGTTAGAAATAACGTTTAAATTTAAGTGAGTTTAATTTAATGGTTTCCGTGTAAGAAAGGATAAACTCCAGTAAGATTCATGTCAAACTTTTTTTCTTTTTAAATTTAGAGTACCCAATTATTTTTTACAATTAAGGGGCAATTTAGCGTGGTCAATCCACCTACCTTGCACATCTTTGAGTTGTAAGGGTGAAATCCACGCAGACACGGGGAGAATGTGCAAACTCCACACAGAGAGTGACCCGGGCCAGGATTGTACCCGGGTCCTCAGTGCCGCAGGCAGCAGTGCTTGCCCCTGCGCCCCCACGCCCCGAGATTCATGTTCAACAAAGATGTTTGCATGTATGAGGCTTCTGGTTTTATTTTCACATGGGTTTCCATTGCACTTGAGAGTTAACGGTGCGAAAGTTAAACAAGAGCTCGGAGAAAGAATGAGATGTTGTTGAGTAACTAGGGGCCATCTTTAGGGAAAAGACCAAGTGTCTTTAGTTTAACTGGACTCGGGCAGAAAGCGATTGACAGCTATAGAGAGAACAGCTTTCTTAGCTCTGCCAGAATAATAATAATCTTTATTGTCACAAGTAGGCTTACATTAACACTGGAATGAACTCACTGTGACAAGCTCGCAGTCACCATACTCTGAAGCAGAACATTGGAGTAATGGGCAAGTAAGCAAGTCCCAGAAACTAGGGAATGAAGAGAGAAATTCTAGGAACTGAAGTTAAAACAGAAGAACTGAAATTGGAATAGGGTACTGTTCGTTGAAATTAAAGACGGAGCGGAAAAGTACTAACCTGATGAAATTGGCGAGTGAGAAACCAGAGATCTGAAATAACCATATGACTGGTGATATCTTACCACAGTCTGTGAAGCAATAGCTGAAGCAAATCGGTGGTTGGATCCCTGAGAAATTCTGTGATGGTTTGAAAGCTCATGGCTATTAAAAGCAAATGAATTATTGAAAGAATAGTTGGAAATCTTGGGGTTAGATCTTTCCTAGGAACAGCTGAGGAAAAGCATTGTTTGAAAGAAGATACTTAGGCATGTCTGTTCAAACATGGAGTTCAGAAACACTCATGTGGAAGCCATTGTCCAGTGAGATGAGATGTCTCAAGGTGTAATAACTCTCTGGAGCAGGGGGGGGGGGGGGAATTTGAGGAGAAACCCACACAAGTCCGACTGGGGGTAACATTTGCCAATGAGTTTCAGAGTGGGGTGTGTTGTCTGACCAGTTAGCCAGTTGGGTTACAGGGATGAGAATATTTTAACGCAAGATATATTTTGTATGGTGTTATCCTTACACATGTGTACATTTGTAAAGGTAAGTGAGAGTGAAAGATTACAGTCAAGACTTGTTCATGTTTCATAATTTTTGTTGTTGTTTCAAGTTAATTGGGAGTCCAATGACTCAGTTCATCCATGTCTTTTAAGAAAAATGTAAAAGTTAGTCTTTTGAGCCACGGTTCCATTCTGGGACCTTCCCATCCAGTAGTAACATCAGCTGGATTCCTATTTAATAATAATAATAATCTTCATTAATGTCACAAGTAGGCTTACATTAACACAGCGATGAAGCTACTGTGAAAAGTCCCTACTTGCCACACTCCCGCGCCTGTTCAGGTACATGGAAGGAGAATTCAGAAATGTTCAATTCACCTAACAAGCATGTCATTTGGGACTTGTGGGACGAAACCAGAGCACAAGAGGAAACCCACGCAAACACGGGGAGAACGTGCAGACTCCGCACAGACAGTGACTCAAGCCGAGAATCGAACCAGAGTCCCTGGTGCTGTGAAGCAACAGTGCTAACCACTGAGCCACTGTGCCGCCCAGGATCTCCAGTGAATGCTGAGTCACTGACCAACATCTGCATACAATTAAATGCAATTCATATACTGTTAACAAATTCCCTTCGGTTTCCAAACCAAAATTAGCGTCAATACGCATAACCAAAATTTCAAAACTTGCACCTTCAGCACAAGGTGAGACATTGCAAGATGCTCCTTCTCCAAGACCTCTCAACAATTTCTTCAGGCATGCATTTAGTTTTCTAAAAGAATCAGACAGTTAATGACTTGCATCTATCCATTTAAGTTTTGAGATTTCCTTTCTGTCAAGCGTTTATTTCAAACTACAAGGTTCATCAATAACTCACTTTTTATAGAGTGGACATTATCTACACAGCAATCAATGAGTATGGCAGCATATTGGTTAGCATTGCTGCTTCACAGTGCCAGGGACCCGGGTTCGATTCCCGGCTTGGGTCACTGTCTGTGCGGAATCTGTATGTTGTCCCCGTGTCTGTGTGGGTTTCCTTCCACAAGTCCCGACAGACATGCTCGTTAGGTGAATTGGACATTCTGAATTCGCTTCTCCCTCTGCGTACCCAAACAGGCCCCGAAATGCAGCGACTAGGGGCTTTTCACAATGACTTCATTGCAGTATTGATGTAAGCCTATTTGTGACACTAAGAAAGATATTATCGGAACTTTGATATACCCATTGCCTAGAATTTCACTTCTGATATTTGACAGTTATTATCCACTGCTTGCACAAGAGCCAGTATTTGCGCAACCAATGTGCATTCAAGGGCCCTTTTTTCATTTCCTTAACTTCCCAAGATAAGGACAACATATCCCATTTTCACGCTCTCGAAATCTCAATAAACCAGCTGCACTAGAACACTCACCAGAACGATTAGCATGTGAAGCATTGCTGGAAATGACTACCATCATGTTCTTTGGGTCATCTAAAGATGTATGCAGTTTTGCAGAATTTTAAAAATGTTTTATTTGTCTTTAAAACATCCTCTAATGTATAACCTTAAGTTTAATTTATATTTGTGTGTGTTAATAAAGGTGAAAAATGGTTACAATTCGTTTTTTTTTTTAAGATTGTCTAGCCCCCCACCGCCCCCCCCCCCCCCCCCCCCAGCAAAAAAAATGATCAGGGGCGGGATTCTCCCCTACCCGGCGGGGCGGGCCGTACCAGCGCCGAGGAGTGGCGTGAACCACTCTGGCGTCGGGCCGCCCAGAAGGTGTGGAATCCTCCGCACCTTCAGGGGCTAGGCAGGCTCCGGCAGGGTTGGCGCAGCGTCAAGCGGCGAAGGGCTTGGCGCCATTCCGGTGTGAGTTGGCGCATGCGCGGGAGCGCCAGCGTGTGCTGGCGTCATCCCAGCGCATGCGTAGGGGGGTTTCTTCTCCGCGCTGGTCATGGCGGACCGTTACACCGGCCGCCGCGGAGGGAAGGCGTGCCCCCGCAGCACAGGCCCGCCCGTGGATCGGTGGGCCCCGATCGCGGGCCAGGCCACCGTGGGGACCCCCTCCCCCAGGGCCAGAACCCCCCGCCCCCCCCCCCCCCCCGAGGACTCCGCAGGCCGCCCGCAGAGCCTGGTCCCGTCGGTACGGACCTGGTGTAATCTATGCCGGTGGGACAGACCGAAAACTGGCGGCCACTCGGCCCATCGCGGGCTGGAGAATTGGCCTGGGGGGGGGGGGGGGGGGGGGGGGACCGGCGCGGTGCGATTCCCGTCCCCGGCGAAAAACTTACGCCGGAGTATCCGGCAGCCGACGTCGGGGCGGGATTCACGCCGCCCCCTCGGCGATTCTCCGGCCTGGCGTGGGGGTCGGAGAATCCCGCCCAAGGTTTTCTGTAATTGTCTGTATGCATGCATTTTGAATTAGGTTTACAACCCTCAAAGTTGCTTATAGAAGGGTTAGCAATTTAGTGGTTTTCAGAAAAAAAACAAAAGTAGGAAAAGCGATGTTGTTGTCCTGAAACAGGCGTCCAGTGACATACAAACACAGGGAAACACAGCAGCAAAGTTCACAGTCCGTACGTTAGTGAGAGAAAACAGGAGTTCTGAGCTCTCTGATAAGAAGTACTGCAGGACTGCTGAGTTTCAGGAACTCATATTTCTCCTGCATTTACAGCAATAGCGAGTTTAGAGTGGAGTTGTGTGTCTCAGGGAGAAATACCAGTTGGGGAAAGAGCATCTAGTGAATTGTCAAAAATCTGCCAGAAGAAAACCATACAAACAAGAAGCCTTGGTGTTCAGAAAATGGCAAATCTTCGCTTCGTGTGTCTGTAAGGATATGGCTGGGATTTTTTTAAAAGTGCAAGTTTGAAACATTTACTGGTGATTGTATGGAGATCTTTCCAACCTTTTTATTTGGTGTAATGTCGTTCATTTGTCCTTGTTTAATAAATGTTTTATTCTTATTATGTTAAAAGTTTATTTGTAAACTCCCTGTGAATTTGTTCAGTAACTTTAAAAAAACAAAGTTGGATCTATCAAGATAGGTTTCAACCTTTGGATCTGACTTGATCCAGTATTAACTTCAGCTGGGATCATAACACATGGTAGATCTTAATTCCAATGCAGCAAAGTTAGCATGTGATCTTGCCCGAGTAGCCAACCACTTCAACTGGCCAATTAAGCTTCTCAGTTGTCTCTTCTTTCGATATATCAACTTTCTTTATAATGGCCTAATATGATTAACCAGAATAGATTTTCAGCATGGGTTTCCTCCCAGAGCCCAAAGATGTGCAGGTTAGGGGGATAGGGTGCTCTTTCAGACGGTCGGTGCAGACTCGATAGGCCAAATTACCTCCTTCTGCATTGTAGGGACACTATGGTTCTATGGGAGTAACCTTCTCAGATAGGATTGTTGATTTTAAGATATTCTAGGTATAATCTGCTTAGTATCTAAACCAACATATTTAAAAGTTTCACATACCAAATTCCCAATGTTAAATAAAACTCCCACATTTCTCACATACACAGTATCACCTCATAATATTCATCACTGTGTATCATGAAGATGGTTGGAAGTTTCCATTTGCAATACCAAATAAAACATTGTGGCATCAGCTTTGAGTTGAACATAACCTATTTTCAGCAAAACAGATCAGACCAAAAAAACACACCCTGGAAGCATCATTCAAGCCACAAGCACATTTGTTTATTTCCTTAGTTTTCTGCATGTCTTGCCTCTCTGGCTGGTTCCAGAAACCAACAATTCGCTGTTGAGTGCTCCAGCAGCCCATAATTCACCCATACCCACCATCACAGCTTCCAAAGTCAGATTGGCCTTCCTGAAAGTGAACCCTCGGAAGGCGACGGGCCCGGACGGGATCCCTGGTCGTGCACTCAGAGCCTGCGCGGACCAGCTGGCAGAGGTATTCGCGGACATCTTTAACCTGTCCCTACTCCACTCAGTGGTCCCCATCTGCTTCAAGAAGACCACCATCATACCGGTACCAAAGAAGAGCCAGGCAACGTGCCTCAATGACTACCGACCAGTGGCCCTGCCTTCAGTCGTAATGAAGTGCTTAGAGAGGTTGACCATGGAGCGCATCACCTCCATACTCCCAGAATGCCTTGATCCACTGCAATTCGCATACCGCTGCAACCGGTCCACATCAGACACCATTTCCCTGGCCCTACACTCATCCCTAGAGCATCTTGAAAACAAGGACTCCTACATTAGACTCCTATTTATTGACTACAGCTCCGCCTTCAACACCATAATCCCAGCCAAGCTCATACCAAAGCTCCAAAACCTAGGACTTGGCTCCCCACTCTGCAACTGGATCCTCGATTCTCTGACCAACAGACCACAATCAGTAAGAATGAACAACAACACCTCCTCCACAATAGTCCTCAACACCGGCGCCCCGCAAGGCTGCGTACTTAGCCCCCTACTCTACTCCCTGTACACACACGACTGCGTGGCAAAACTTGGTTCCAACTCCACCTACAAGTTTGCTGACGATACGACCATAGTGGGCCGGATCTCGAATAACGATGAGTCCGAGTACAGGAGGGAGATAGAGAACCTAGTGGAGTGGTGTAGCGACAACAATCTCTCCCTCAATGCCAGCAAAACTAAAGAGCTGGTAATTGACTTCAGGAAGCAAAGTACTGTACACACCCCTGTCAGTATCAACTGGGCCGAGGTGGAGATGGTTAGCAGTTTCAAATTCCTAGGGGTGCACATCTCCAAACATCTGTCCTGGTCCACCCACGTCGACGCTACCACCAAGAAAGCACAACAGCACCTATACTTCCTCAGGAAACTAAGGAAATTCAGCATGTCCACATTGACTCTTACCAACTTTTACAGATGCACCATAGAAAGCATCCTATCGGGCTGCATCACAGCCTGGTATGGCAACTGCTCGGCCCAGGACCGCAAGAAACTTCAGAGAGTCGTGAACACCGCCCAGTCCATCACATGAACCTGCCTCCCATCCATTGACTCCATCTACACCTCCCGCTGCCTGGGGAAAGCGGGCAGCATAATCAAAGATCCCTCCCACCCGGCTTACTCACTCTTCCAACTTCTTCCATCGGGCAGGAGATACAGAAGCCTGAGAACACGCACGAACAGACTCAAAAACAGCTTCTTCCCCACTGTCACCAGACTCCTAAATGATCCTCTTATGGACTGATTTCATTAACACTACACCCTGTATGCTTCATCCGATGCCAGTGCTTTTGTAGTTACATTGTATATGTTGTGTTGCCCTATTATGTATTTTCTTTTATTCCCATGTACTTAATGATCTGTTGAGCTGCTCGCAGAAAAATACTTTTCACTGTACCTCGGTACACGTGACAATAAACAAATCCAATCCAAAACAGTTCTATCACCGTGTAGAAATGCAGCTTTAATGCCTGTTGATCCACACATCCCATTTGTGGTCAAAAGAGCAAAATAGATTTTCAAGATTACTTTTCAACTGTGGGAGAGTCCACCAACATTTAAAAATGTTTTTTTTTTTTTTTTTTTTTTAAAAAGAGTACCCAATTCATTTTTTTACCAATTAAAAGGGCAAGTTTAGTGTGGCCCATCTACCTATTTTGCACATCTTTGGGTTGCAGGGGTGAGACCTAGGCAGACATGGGGAGAATGTGCAAACTCCACACGGACAGTGTCCCGGGGCCAGGATCGAACACAGGGTCCTCAGCGCCATGAGGCTGCACGTCCACTAACATTTATATTGCCCAGTCACTTTTCAAAGCCCTGAGTAATTAGCCTCACCTTCAGCTTTCAAAGTTCTCACTGCAAGGAATTTCCAGTGTACATCCACCTACATGACAAAGCTGGTCACCCCTTATTTGAGAATAATGCTTCAGAATAAACTCCAAACTCGCCAACTACCTAATTCGCTTTCTTTCTTTTTTTTTTAAATTTGGAGTACCCAATTCTTTTTTTCCCAATTAAGGGGCCATTTAGTGTGGCCAATTCAACTACCCTGTGCATCTTTGTTGGGGGGGGGGGGGGGGGGGGTGAGACCCATGCAGACACGGGGAGAATGTGCAAACTCCACACGGAGAGTGGCCCGGGGTCGGGATTCAACCTGGATCCTCGGCGACGTTGGGCAGCAGTGCTAACCACTGCACCACCGTGTCTTTTTTTTTTAGTTCTCTCTTATTAGTTTTACCTTCGTTTTATGGCAGCTAACAAATCTTCACGATCATGAAGACTTCTAATTCTAGTTCTGTTCGGAGCTTTCTGTGGCCTATATTTCTTTTCCTAATCTATTCAGGGTGTGGCCTTCAACTATTTTGTGTTTCACAAGCACAACTGAAAGATCGCCCTTTGAGTCCATAAGACCATAAGACATAGGAGCAGAATTAGGCCACTCGGCCCATTGAGTCTGCTCCGCCATTCAATCATGGCTGATATTTTTCTCATCACCATTCTCCTGCCTTCTCCCCATAACCCCTGATCTCTTATTAATCAAGAACCTATCTATCTCTGTCTTAAAGACACTCAATGATTTTGCCTCCACAGCCTTCTGCGGCAAAGTGTTCCACAGATTCGCCACCCACTGGCTGAAGAAATTTCTCCTCATCTGTTTTAAAGGATCATCCCTTTAGGCTGAGATGGTGTCCTCTGGTTCTAGTTTTTCCTCGTGGAAACATCCTCTCCATGTCCCCTCTATCCAGGCCTCGCAGTATCCTGTAAGTTTCATTCAATAAGATCCCCCCTCATCCTTCTAAACTCCAACAAGTACAGACCCAGAGTCCTCAACCATTTTTCATACGACAAGCTCTTCATTCCAGGGATCATTCTTATGAACCTGCTCTGGATCCTTTCCAAGGCCAGCAATCCTTCTTTAGATATGGGGCACAAAACTGCTCACAATACTCCAAATGGGGTCTGACCAGAGCCTTATATAGCCTCAGGAGCCTAGGGGCTTTTCAAAATAACTTCATTGAAGCCTACTTGTGACAATAAGCGATTATTATTATTATTAGAAGCACATCCCTGGTCTAGTATTCTGGCCCTCTTGTCATTAATGCTAACATTGCATTTGCCTTCTTAACTGCCGACTGAACCTGCACGTTAACCTTAAAAGAATCGTGAACAAGGACTCCCAAGTCCTTTGTGCTTCTGATTTCCTAAGCATTTCCCCATTTAGAAAATAATCTATGCCTAAATTCCTCCTTCCAAAGTGCATAACTCACACTTGTCCACATTGTATTTAATTTGCCACATCATTGCCCACTCTCCTAGCCTGTCCAAATCCTTGTTGCAACCCCCTTGCTTCCTCAATAATCCTGTCCTTCTACAGATCTTGGTATCATCTGCAAACTTAGTACCAGCGCCTTCAGTTCCTTCTTCCAGATCATTAATGAATAGTGAAAAGTTGTGGTCCCGGCACAGCATTAGTCACCGGCTGCCATTCTGAAAAAGACCCCTTTATCCCAACTCTCTGCCTTCTGCCCGTCAGCCAATCCTCTTTCCATGCCAGGATTTTACCGTTAACACCATGGGCTCTCTTATTTGACAGTCGCCTATGCAGCACCTTGTCAAAGGCCTTCTGGAAATCTAAATAAATCATGTCCACTGGTTCTCCTTGGTCTAACTTCCTTGTTACCTCCTCAAAGAACTCTAACAGATTTGTCAGACATAACCTCCCCTTGACAAAGCCGTGCTGACTCAGTCCTATTTTACCATGCACTTCCAAGTACTCTGCATTCTCATCTTTAATAACGGACTCTAAAATCTTACCAATGACCGAAGTCAAGCGAACCGGCCTATAATTTCCCGTCTTCTGCCTCCCTCCCTTCTTAACAGTGGTGTTACATTAGCCACTTTCCAGGCCTCTGGAAAGGACTGCCTCCAGTGATTCCTGAATGATCACCACCAATGCCTCCACAATCTCCTCAGCTATCTCTTTTAGAACCCTGGGGTGTAGTTCATAAGGTGACTTATCCACCTTCAGACCTTTCAGTTTCCCCACCACCTTCCCCTTAGTGATGGCCACTGCACTCACCTCTGTCCCTTGATTCTCCTGGAGCTCTGGCATTCCACTGGTGTCTTCCACCGTGAAGACTGATGCAAAATAACTATTCAGTTCGTCTGCCATTTCTTTGTTTCCTATTATTACTTCTCCAGCCGCATTTTCCAGAGGTCCAATGCACATTTTTGCCTCTCTCTTGCTTTTTATATATTGAAATAAACTCTTCCTATCGTCTTTTATATTACCAGCTAACTTGCATTCATATTTCATCTTCTCTCCCCTTATTGCTTTTTTAGTTGTCCTCTGCTCGCTTTTAAAAGGATTCCCAATCGTCTGGCTTCCCACTAATCGTTGCCATTTTGTATGCTTTTTCTTTTGCTTTTATGCTGTCCTGGACTTCCTTCGTCAACCATGGATGCCTTGTCCTGTCCTTCGCATGTTTCCTCCTCCTTGGGATGAATTTCTGCTGTACCTCCCGAATAATCCCCCAAAACTCCTGCCATTGCTGTTCCACTGTCTTCCCTGCTAGGCTCCTTTTCCAATCAACTCTGGCCAGCTCCTCCCTCATGTCTTTGTAGTTCCCTCATGTCTTTGTAAATACGGCAATTTTCGGGAACCTTGGATAACGAGAGATATTGTAGGCCTCGTCAAAAAGAAAAAGGAGGCATTTGTCAGAGTTAAAAGGCTGGGAACAGACGAAGCCTGTGTGGAATATAAGGAAAGTAGGAAGGAACTTAAGCAAGGAGTCAGGAGGGCTAGAAGGGGGTCACGAAAAGTCATTGGCAAATAAGGTTAAGGAAAATCCCAAGGCTTTTTACATGTACACAAAAAGCAAGAGGGTAGCCAGGGAAAGGGTTGGCCCACTGAAGGATAGGCAAGGGAATGCATGTGTGGAGCCAGAGGAAATGGGCGAGGTATTAAATGAATACTTTGCATCAGTATTCACCAAAGAGAAGGAATTGGTAGATGTTGTGTCTGGAGAAGGGTGTGTAGATAGCCTGGGTCACATTGAGATCCAAAAAGACGAGGTGTTGGGCGTCTTGAAAAATATTAAGGTAGATAAGTCCCCAGGGCCTGATGGGATCTACCCCAGAATACTGAAGGAGGCTAGAGAGGAAATTGCTGAGGCCTTGACAGAAATCTTTGGATCCTCAATGTCTTCAGGTGATGTCCCGGAGGACTGGAGAATAGCCAATGTTGTTCCTCTGTTTAAGAAGTGTAGCAAGGATAATCCGGGGAACTACAGGCCGGTGAGCCTTACGTCAGTGATAGGGAAATTACTGGAGAGAATTCTTCGAGACAGGATCTACTCCCATTTGGAAGCAAATAGACGTATTAGTGAGAGGCAGCATGGTTTTGTGAAGGGGAGATCGTGTCTCACTAACTTGATAGAGTTTTTTGAGGAGGTCACAAAGAGGATTGATGCAGGTAGGGCAGTGGATGTTGTCTATATGGACTTCAGTAAGGCCTTTGGCAAGGTCCCTCATGGTAGACTAGTACAAAAGGTGAAGTCACGGGATCAGGGATGAGCTGGCAAGGTGGATACAGAACTGGCTAGGTCATAGAAGGCAGAGAGTAGCAATGGAAGGATGCTTTTCTAATTGGAGGGCTGTGACTAGTGGTGTTCCGCAGGGATCAGTGCTGGGACCTTTGCTGTTTGTAGTATATATAAATGATTTGGAGGAAAATATAACTGGTCAGATTAGTAAGTTTGCTGATGACACAAAGGTTGGTGGAATTGCGGATAGCGATGAGGACTGTCAGAGGATACAGCAGGATTTAGACTGTTTGGAGATTTGGGCGGAGAGATGGCAGATGGAGTTTAATCCGGACAAATGTGAGGTAATGCATTTTGGAAGGTCTAATGCAGGTAGGGAATATACAGAGAATGGTAGAATCCTCAAGAGTATTGAAAGTCAGAGAGATCTAGGTGTACAGGTCCACAGGTCACTGAAAGGGGCAACACAGGTGAAGAAGGTAGTCAAGAAGGCATACGGCATGCTTGCCTTCATTGGCCGGGGCATTGAGTATAAGAATTGGCAAGTCATGTTGCAGCTGTATAGAACCTTAGTTAGGCCACACTTGGAGTATAGTGTTCAATTCTGGTCGCCACACTACCAGAAGGATGTGGAGGCTTTAGAGAGGGTGCAGAAGAGATTTACCAGAATGTTGCCTGGTATGGAGGGCATTAGCTATGAGGAGCGGTTGAGTAAACTCGGTTTGTTCTCACTGGAACGACGGAGGTTGAGGGGCGACCTGATAGAAGTCTACAAAATTATGAGGGGCATAGACAGAGTGGATAGTCAGAGGCTTTTCCCCATGGTAGAGGGGTCAATTACTAGGGGGCATAGGTTTAAGGTGAGAGGGGCAAGGTTTAGAGTAGATGTACGAGGCAAGTTTTTTTACGCAGAGGGTAGTGGGTGCCTGGAACTCGCTACCGGAGGAGGTGGTGGAAGCAGGGACGATAGTGACATTTAAGGGGCATCTTGACAAATACATGAATAGGATGGGAATAGAGGGATACGGACCCAGGAAGTGTAGAAGATTGTAGTTTAGTCGGGCAGCATGGTCGGCACGGGCCTGGAGGGCCGAAGGGCCTGTTCCTGTGCTGTACTTATCTTTGTTCTTTGTACCCTTATTTAATTGTAATACCGTTACATCTGACTCCAGCTTCTCTCTCTCTCAAATTGCAGGGTAAATTTTATCATATTGTGGTCACTGCTCCCGAAGGGTTCCTTCACCTTAAGATCCCTAATCAAGTCTGCCTCATTACACATCACCAAATCCAGAATTGCCTGTTTCCTAGTGGGCTCGACCACAAGCTGCTCCAAAAAAAATCTCTTAAACATTCCAGAAATTCCTTTTCTTGGGATCCACTACCAACTTGATTTTCCCAGTCCAAGTGCATATTGAAGTCCCCCCATGATTATTGTGATATTGTCTTTTTTACATTCTTTCTCTATCTCCTGATTTATTTTCTGTCCCACATCAACACCAGGGTCTTTTTACCTTTGCGATTCCTCAACTCTACCCACAGAGATTCTATGACTTCTGATTCTATATCACTCCTTGCTATCGATTTAACTCATTCCTTACTGACAATGCAACCCCGCCACCGTTGCCCATCTGCCTGTCCTTTCGATAGGACACATCTTTGTATATTTAGATCCCAGCCCCGATCCCCTTGCAGCCACGTCTCTGTGATGCCCACAACATCGTACCGGCCAATTTCAATGTGCGCAACAAGCTCATTTACCTTGTTCCCTATACTGTATGCATGGACCACCTCCCTTCTCACACGGGTCACCTTTTTTGCTCTGCCTGAGGGTGATGTTGTTCTCTTATTTTTGTTCTCTATTTCCCCTTCAGTTATGACACCTTCTAAGCTAACACTCTGGTTCCCACCCCCCTGCCATATTAGTTTAAAGCCTCCTGAGTGACACTAGCAAACTTCCCAGCCAGGATATTGGTGACCAGCGTTTAAACGCAACCCGTCCTTCTCGTGCAGGTTGCACCTGCCTCGGGAGAGATCCCAATGGTCCAGAAATCTGAAACCCTCCCTCCTATACCACTGGTTTAGCCACATGTTTAGCTGCACTATCCTCCTATTTCTAGTCTCACTGGCATGTGGCACAGGGAGTAATCCTGAGATTATAACCCAAGAGGACCTGCTTCTTCGCTTACTGCCCAACTCCCTGAACTCCTTCTGCAGGACCTCATCACTCTTCCTGCCTATGTCCTTAGTACCTATGCATACTAAGACCTCTGGCTGTTCACCCTCCCCTTTAGGATGTCCTGTGTTCGTTCAGAGACATCAGGGAGGCAACACACCAGCCTGGAGTCTCTTTCACTTCTACAGAAGCGCCTATTTGTGCCCCTTACTGTTGAGTCCCCTAAAACTACTCTCTCTCCTGCACTTTGCCCTCCCCTGCTGAGCAACGGAGCCAGTTGTGGTGCCATTGTTCTGGCTGCTATTGGTTTCCTCTAATAGGCTATCCCTCCCAGCAGTATCCAAAACGGTACACCCGTGAGAGGCGGGTACAGCCACAGGGGATTCCTGCAATGACTGCCTGCCCTTTCTAGCAGTCACCCATCTGTCTGCCTGCACCTTGGATGTGACCACATCTCTATAACTGCTATTTATGACACTTTCCGCCACCCTCATGCTCCTAAGTGCATCGAACTGCTGCTCCAACCGAACCACACAGTCTGTGAGGAGCTGCCATTGGTTACACTTCCTGCACACGTAGTCAACCGGAACGCTGGAAGCATCACGGATCTACCACATCTCACGGTTAGAGCACTGCACCCCGCTGAGTGACATTTATGCACTAGTTCATTCATTCAAAATAAACACTTAAATTGTTATTAGATTCAGTTACAATTAACTATATGGCCCTGGCACTAGATTCTTACTGTACAATTAAATGCTAAAGACTAGTCTCAGCCCTCAGGTTTGATTACTCCTCTACCTAGTTAATCAATTAGATTTAATTCGTTTTTCAATGTTTTCTTTTTCAAATTTAACAGATTCCCTACCAGCCAATCAGGTCCCAGCTTTACTGCGATGCCACTTAAGTTTCTGCTCCCCCCCCCCCCCCCAACCACACACACAATTTGAAACGGTAATAAAATCACTTACCTACCCAGGATGCTCTCTGAATCTCCCTGCAGATTAACAGTTTGAAAACAAAACAATAGGGAAAAAGCACCTCCTACCACTCTGCGCCGAATTACCTCACTGCTCCAGTTTTCTCCCACAAGTCCCGAAAGATGTGCTTGTTAGGTGAATTGGACATTCTGAATTCTCCCTCACTGTACCCCAGCAGGTACTAAAGTACAGCAACTAGGGGATTTTCACAGTAGCTTAATAATAATCTTTATTGTCACAAATAGGCTTACATTAACACTGCAATGAAGTTACTGGGAAAAGCCCCTAGTCACCACATTCCGGCACCAGTTCGGGTACACGGAGGGAAAATTCAGAATGTCCAAATTACCTAATAGCACGTCTTTCAGGACTTGTGGAAGGAAACCGGAGTACCAGAGGAAACCCACACAGATCACGGGGAGAACGTGCAGACTCCGCACAGACAGTGACCCAAGCCGGGAATCAAACCTGGGACCCTAGCGCTGTGAAGCCATAGTGCTAACCACTACCGTGCTACCCATTTCTCATTGCAGTGTTAATGTAAGCCTACTTGTGACACGAATAAAGATTATTGTAAGCACCTAAAGTCTAACTCTAAGAAACCTTTACTAATATTGTCTGAATGTCAGCTACTGTATGGCCTCCAAAACTGAGGATATTAATTTTGGCTAACTAGGGGGACAATTCTGTGCTTTGGGCCTGTAATTATTCTGGAACTGATTCAGACCCGCATTCTTGCAGCAAAAAGATAGAACATCAATTCACTACACAAGCCAGATTCAATTAAAAACCATGCACAACAGGATTCTATGAAGGAAAAAGAAATGGAATGCTGGAGTTTGGTATGTGTCTTTAAAATATTTCAGGACAGACAGCAAAGCATAAAGCGGTGGTCACACATGCTAAGGCAGATATTACAATTAACTTTAAATGGTAAATTTTCAGTGCTTCCTACTAAAGGGGTTTCATATAAAAAAAACTATATCATAAGAGACAATGGCATTTGCAACTAAATAACAGGAGAAATGATCAAATATTTTGCCTTATTAGAGTTCCGAAATATTCTAACAAAAGGAAATCAAAAATAAAGTATTTGTTGGTAAGGAACAATCCACTAAGTGCCCCTACTGAAGTTATACCAGAAATTATTTAAACTGAACAAGCACTCATTTTTTTTTTTTTAATTACTTCATGGGATGTGGGCATCATTGGCTGGGCCAGCATTTATTGCCCATCCCTAATTGCCCTTGAACTTAGGCAATTCCAGAGGGCATTTAAGAATCAGCCCCATTGTTCTGGAGTCACACGTGGGCCAGACCTGGTAAGAATATTAGATTTCCTTCTCTAAAGAACATGAGTGAACCAGATGGGTCGTTACAACAATCAACAATGTTTTCAAGGTTATTATTAGACTTTTGATTCCAGTTTTTAATTGAATTCAAATTTCACTATCTTGGTAGGATTCGAACCAAGGTCCGCAAAGTGTTAGCCTGGTCTCTGGATCACTAGTCCAGTAATAATACCACTATCCCACCTCTATGAGAAAGACAGGAATGTACAAGACCAGAAAGTACCATTGCAGTCCATCCCATCAGCTATTGCCAATACCCCAAAAATATCACATCTCACATCCCACTTGTAGCTCACCTGACGGACTGATCCAATTTCCTTGATGTTCATTATGGTAGTCTAGTTACGGTGCTGATGAAGCGACACAAAAGGTTATGAATTTTAATCCCACCATGGCATTGTTGCAAAATTGAATTTCGGAACAGGAGCAGGTCATTCACCCCCTCAAGAACGTTCTGCCATTTACTTAAATCATTGCTTCATCCACCTTTCTTCAATATAATTTGGACTTACTTCCCTGCACTGTCTCCCATTCCTGTATATAATTCTCATAATACAGTGACCACATTATATGCCATAGAAATTAAATAAATTTAAAACACAGAAGCAGGCCATTCAACTCATGGCACATGTGCCAACTGAAAAACAGCTTTCCAGCCTAATCCCAGTTTCCAGCTCTTGGTCCACAGCCTGGTAGTTTACTTCAAGTGCATATCGAAGTACACTTTGTTTTTTTCTTTATAAATTTAGAGTCCCCAATTCATTTTTTTCCAATTAAGGGGCAATTTAGCGTGGCCAATCCACCGACTCTGCACATCTTTGGGTTGTGGGGGCGAAACCCATGCAAACACGGGGAGAATGTACAAACTCCACATGGACAGTGACCCAGAGCCGCGATAGAACCTAGGACCTTGGCGTCGTGAGTCAGCAATGCTAACCACTGCGCCACCGTGCTGCCCCTAAGTACACTTTCAATTCGCCCTCACGCAGGGAGTTCCAGATCCCATTACCTTAAGTGAAAACAATTACTCCTCACCTCTGCTATAATCCTTCCACCAATTACTTTAAATCTATACCCCATTCATTGACCTCTCTGCTCAGAGAAAATGGGTCATGAAAGCCCCCAATAAGGAGGGTGCCTTCATGATATGGCCAAGCAGGTTGAATGTTGACTTGTAGATCTTTCCACCACATGCCTATGGCAAGTGGTAAGAGAGATTCCTTGCCAGCCATTCATGGAAAGAAAGTTGGAACCTCTACCATCTCTATCCCTAACTCCAGACTACAACACATATTTAAGAGTGCATGTCGCCACCACATCAACTCAGACTAAAGTGAACTGTCGCACATGACCACATTTAAATTAAGTCTTTGATGTTCACTGTGTCATGTGAGAATACCTTTAAGAAATGGGTATTTATAAAAATATCTGTAGTGGATGTACCTTTAAGAAATAGGTGTTTATCAGTGATGTCAGAGTGTGGGTGGAGCTGAGCTGTCTGTCTGCTTTACTTCCGCTTTAGGCTGTTTGCTACAGGGTGTGTTTTAGTTTAGTTTTGAAAGCTGGATAGCTGCAGGTAAAACAAGGAGCGTATAAGGATCTCTCTCTGCAAACTAAAGAGTCTCCAGATCAATTGGGGGATTTTAAAGTGCTGTCTGCTCTCAGTAGTGAATTTAAACCTGATCTCTGTGTTAAAAAGAGTATTCTGTCTTATGGATGTTAATAAGAAAAGATTAAGGTTTACTTATAGAATATTGGATCTGTGGGGAGGATTGGTGTTGATAGTTGTTAAGAAGTTTACTGTGGGTTTATAAAGTGTTAACTGGTTTCATAAATAAACATTGTTTTAATTTAAAAGTACTGTGGATCTCTGGTGCATCACACCTGTAAGGCAAGCCCGTGTGCTCCCCGTAACCACAATCTATTAAAAGTTGTGGGTCAGGTGAACTCCATGATGCACTGTGGGGTTCTCTGAACCAAAACAACTGGGAAAAGCAAGGGTCCGAATACAAAGTTCTTTAGATTCCCACTGAAGCAGGTTTCAAGTCACGACACTGTTGACCACTGTCCTTTCCTTTCCATCAATGTCAACTGGCCTTTAGTTTTCTAGCCAGTCTGCCATGTGGGATCTTGTCAAACACCTTGCTAAAATCCATGTGGGCAACATCAAACCTGCTAGCCTCATATCTTCTCTCCATATTTCCTCAAAAAAATGCAATTAATTTAGACATGACAATATCCAAGCAAATCCATGCTAACTGTCCTTGATTAAACCATGCTCATCTAAATGACAATGGGCTAGGGTCTGGCAGACGGAATACAATGTTGACATATGTGAGGTTATCCATTTTAGTAGGAATAACAGCAAAAGGGATTATTATTTAAATGATAAAATATTAAAACATGCTGCTGTGCAGAGAGACCTGGGCGTGCTAGTGCATGAGTCGCAAAAAGTTGGTTTCCAGGTGCAACAGGTGATTAAGAAGGCAAATGGAATGTTGTCCTTCATTGCTAGAGGGATGGAGTTTAAGACTAGGGAGGTTATGCTGCAATTGTATAAGGTGTTAGTGAGGCCACACCTGGAGTATTGTGTTTAGTTTTGGTCTCCTTACTTGAGAAAGGACGTACTGGCACTGGAGGGTGTGCAGAGGAGATTCACTAGGTTAATCCCAGAGCTGAAGGGGTTGGATTACGAGGAGAGGTTGAGTAGACTAGGACTGTACTCGTTGGAATTTAGAAGGATGAGGGGGGATCTTATAGAAACATATAAGATTATGAAGGGAATAGATAAGATAGATGCGGGCAGGTTGTTTCCACTGGCGGGTGAAAGCAGAACTCGGGGGCATAGCCTCAAAATAAGGGGAAGTAGATTTAGGACTGAGTTTAGGAGGAACGTCTTCCCCCAAAGGGTTGTGAATCTATGGAATTCTTTGCCCAGTGAAGCAGTTGAGGCTCCTTCATTAAATGTTTTTAAGATAAAGATAGATCGTTTTTTGAAGAATAAAGGGATTAAGTGTTATGGTGCTCGGGCTAGAAAGTGGAGCTGAGTCCACAAAAGATCAGCCATGATCTCATTGAATGGTGGAGCAGGCTCGAGGGGCCAGATGGTCTACTCCTGTTCCTCGTTCTTATGTTCTTATATACTGTACGTCAGTCAGGCCCCTCCAGAGGAGGTTGGGCCAATGCTTTGTCCAAACATAACTTCTTGCTTAAGATTGGTGTCCAATTTGTCTGGCTATACAGCCCAAGGTCCCATTTGTTCTTTTTCATACTGCCACTCTGCTGATGCCTTCAGTGATATATCCACCAGGACTTTCAAATCTCTCTCATGCATTGAGAATTACCATTACTGATCCTTTTCCAATCTCAATATTTTGCATTTGTCCATGTGGTACCTATTATTTGTCAACTCATTGTTATGAACTAGTAAACTATTGCAACTATTGGATTACTCAACATTTAAAATCATATTACAACACCAATTAGTTCGGTTTTAAAGTATGGGTTTTTGTCCTGTGTGATAACGACTCCCACAGCTCCAGTCTCAATTAACAAATTGAACTAATTACCATTTAAAATCTTTATCTACAGTTTAATTGAGTTTTTGAAATATTAATTATTTCTGGATTTCAACATTTCTGAATTACATATTGAACAGAAATTGGCAAACTTACATTTATTACAGCACTTTTCATGATTAATGCTTCACAGTTACACTTTGCTAGTATAATCACTGTTACAATGCAAAGAAGTATGGCAGATAATCAGTGCAAAATAAGTTCTGACAAATAAATGGAATATGTCACTACGTTTTGGAGGTTGATTGAGAAATAAACATTTGCTGTGCCACCAACTAAACGCTGCATTCTTGGAATAATGCCATTGAATCTTTTATGCACATCTGTGAGATGAAACAGGACTGTGGTTTAATGACTCATCCAAGAGGCATCGCCCCTGGCAATTCAACTTGCCCTCATGATACTGAAGAATCAACCTTGATTATCTGATCAATCTCTAGAGGGAGGCTTAAGCAATCTAACACAGAGCAAGAATAGGATCACTGAGACAAGACTGACGCAAACTAAAACAAACAAGTTGCATTATACAGACGGAAATGTTTCAAATTATCTGGTAGGCAATACATTTAGGGAAAAAACATTGGGGTTATTCATGATGCAGAGGTTGGTCATGGAGGGATGGGGTATGAATAATCTTTTCTCATTTCTGAATTTCTTTGCGCTATTTAATTAGTTAAAATTTACTGCACAGAAACAGGCCATTCAGTCCAATGGGTGTGTGACTGTGTTTATGCTCTACACGAACCTCCTCTGATCCTAATTCAGGTAGCTGTATTAGCATGATCTTCTATTCCTTTTTAACTTCTCATTAAATGGATCTATGCTGTTTACCTCAAAAATTCCATTTGGTAGCAATCTCACATCAATCTCATCAGTCTCTTACATAGGAGTTACGAACAAATCCAATTTTTCTTTTTAAATTGGAAGAAAATACTTTATGCAGTGACTGACGAGATATTTTTTTTTATTCACTCATGGGATGCTGGCACCATTGACTAGACCAGTATTTGTTGCCCATCCCTAATTGCCCTTGAGAAGGTGGTGGCAATTAGGGGTTGATGATGAATGCTGGTCCAGCCAGTCACATTTGCATCCACAAAAATGAATAAAACTCCTGAGTCAATGCATGAAGTATTTTCTCCTGATCTTTAAAATTGTATTATTTAGTGACTCTCATATTATCATTAGTTTTGGACTATCCCCACACGTGGAAACATTTTTCCCCCATGTCTACCACATCAAAACCCTTAATTAATGTTAAAGGTGACTCCTTAGACTTCTGTCCTTTAGAAAGAAAAAATGCTCCAAACTATCAGTTTTTTCCAGTCTTTTTCAGTTTTGGTGATCAGCCTCTGAAATATTTCTGCACCCTCTCCAGTGCCTCTATCTGCCTTTTGTAATATGGATATCACAACTGGGCACAGTACTCTTTCCAAGGTTCTATACAAGTTAAATTTAGAGTACCCAATCAGTTTTTTCCAATTAAGGGGCAATTTAGCATGGCCAATCCATTTAACCTGCACATCTTTGGTCTGTGGGAGTGAAAACCACGCAGACATGGGGGAGAATGTGCAAACTGCACTCAGTGACCTGGAGCCGGGATCGAACCCGGGTCCTCGGCACTGTAGGCAGCAGTGCTGGCCACTGCCCCACATGCCGCCCAATAAAAGTTAAACATAACTTCTCTGCTTTTGAATTATATCCTTCTAGAAATAAACCCTCAAGCTTTAGAGCAAATGTAAAATTCTGTTCCTGCAGGACAGGGTACTGTACCAAAGATACCTCATCCAAATAAGTTCAAGAAGAGAGAAGCCAAATTATAAACGAGAGATAAACAGAACACATCGCCAAGCCTATAGTAATTAACACAGAACTCACTGAAAATTGTAATAAGTGCCTCCTCCCACCAGTTTCTCACGTGACACCACAAAATGATATCACACGACTTGACCTGACATGCAGCATGACTTGAGTAACTTATAATCATCGAATTACAGTGCATTAATCAGGGCTCACTGCATAAATAAACCGGGTGAGCAAAGGAGGAAGTGGTTCTTTAAATCCTGAGAGAAATTCGTATCAGACCAATCCTCTCCGATAGATGCTGTTAAAACAAAATCCCGCCCGCATTAATAATATGAAGAAAATGCTTTCACCGTTTTTCGGTAAACTCTGAATAACACTGACAGCTGCTTCAAATCTTCGTTCGTGAATGGATTTAGTATCCGCCATCTTTTGCAGACGAAGGGGGTCCAAACCTTAAGGTTTTTTTTCCACCTTCCCCCCAACTTTGACTTTCAATGAAACAAAACAAATGAATTATAAACAGACTAGGCCCGTGCGAGTTTGCGCAACGAAGCGAAAAGCATAGGCTGGGCAAAGATGACCGGGTTTAATCCGGTGGTCGTTGTGATGGGGGACAGCTGTCAGTGCCAATTGGCAGCAGTGGCCATGGTCCCAAATGCTGTCTCTGAAGCACCTTTAGGTCGCGTACTGTAATCCTCAGGAAAATGTCTGGGACCGCTCACATCATCGTCCCAGACCGAGGGCGCGCGCTGCAGCCTGGGAGTTGTAGTTCTCGATGTCGGCCTCTAAACCGGCGCTGTCGGGCAGGGTGACTCCAGATCCCGGCAGGCATCGCACGGGCAACTTCAACTCCAGCTGCGAAGTGGTCATTAAGCTCTGCAGCAACTAATTTGTGTGATTTGCTTTTGAAGCAGGGTTTCTGTTGAAACAACAAATAGATTCACGTCTTTAAAAAAAATACTCATAATTAAATGTTTACACCAAGGTTTTAATTTTCCTCTTCTAAATTAAACAAAATTATAGGTTTATTACAGCCAACTTGGTGCAAAACAAAACAAGAGGCAAGATTCTGCTCCATCATAATCTTTCTAATAGCCTAACTCTTCCAACCATAACATCTAAAGGATATCATTCCTACGAGATAATAAGATTTTAAAAATAAACAGAATTGAATAATATTATATACTTTTTATTTCTTCATGGGATGTGAGTATCACCGATGGCGATCATTTATTGCCCATCCTTAAGTGCCTTCTGGACTTCAGCTAGATTCCTCCCACCGCCATTTGTTACAAGCTGGAATCAAAGCTTTTCTCTGGTGTTAAGGGATTTAGCCCCTACTTGTTATGCAAACCGACTGGCAAAAAGTTAAGTCATGGGACAAATGTGATAATGTCATAAGTTATAAGTTCATAAGATATTGGGACAGAATTAGGTAATTTGGCCCATCGAGTCTGCTCCGCCATTCAATCATGGCTGATCTCATCCTGGCCATAACTCCACTGTCTCCATAACCCTTCAAGAAGCCCTCTAGAACGAGAGGTCACGACATAGGGGCTGGTTTAGCACAGTGGGCTAAACAGCTGGCTTGTAATGCAGAACAAGGCCAGCAGCGTGGGTTCAATTCCCATACAGGCTTCCCCGAACAGGCACTGGAATGTGGTAACTAGGGGCTTTTAACGGTAACTTCATTGAAGCCTACTTGTGACAATAAACAATTATTATTATTATTAGGTTGAGAGACAGTAAATTTAGAATTCGATTGGATTGGATTTTGTTTGTTGTCACGTGTGCCAAGGTACAGTGAAAAGTATTTTTCTGCAAGCAGCTCAACAGGTCATTAAGTGCATGAAAAGAAAAGGAAATAAAAGAAAATGCATAATAGGGCAACACAAGGTACACAATGTAACTACATAACACCAGCATCGGGTGAAGTATACAGAGGTGTAGTATTACTGAGGTCAGTCCATAAGAGTGTCGTTTAGGAGTCTGGTAACAGCGGGGAAGAAGCTGTTTTTGAGTCTGTTCGTGCGTGTTCTCAGATTTTTGTATCTCCTGCCCGATGGAAGAAGTTGGAAGAGTGAGTAAGCCAGGTGGGAGGGGTCTTTGGTTATGCTGCCCGCTTTCCCCAGGCAGCTGGAGGTGTAGATGGAGTCAATGGATGGGAGGCAGGTTTGTGTGATGGACTGGGCTGTGTTTACGACTCTAGTTTCTTACAGTCTTTAGCCAAGCAGTTGCCATACCAGGTTGTGATGCAGCCAGATAGGAAGCTTTCTCTGGTGCATCTCTAAAGGTACTGAGAACTGAGTAAGAGAACTGAGTAAAAGTAAAAGAACTGAGATGAGGAGGAACTACTTCTCGCAGAGAGTGGTGAATTTGTGCAACTTGCTGCCCATGGTGCAGTGGAATCTGAGCCATCAAATGGTTTCCGGAAGGAGATAGATATATTTCTGATTTTTAAAATCGGGTTAAACAGAGATGGGCAATAGGTGGGCTGGTGGATTTGAGACCAGGAAGAGATCAGCCATGATCTGATTGAATGACGGAGCAGGTTCAAAGGGCTGAATTGCCTACTTCCATTCCTAATTCCTATGTTCCTAACCCACACCAATTAAAAATCTATCTAACTCCTCCTTAAATTTACTCTTGTCCCAGCATTCACTGCACTCTGGGGTAGCAAATTCCGCAGATTCACAACCCTTTGAGAGAAGTACTTTCTCCTGTCAGAACACTGTAAGAGTCCTTCCTGTTTATTTCCTTTGTTCACATTTTCTACTGTTTTACTACTTTTGGTCCATGGACCCATATTCAGAATGTGCCTTAAGTAGCCTACTTGTCAGGACATTGTGTTAAGAACAAAGTCAAAGAAAAGTACAGTGAGACTTCCGGTGGGGTGGGCGAGCAGGGCGGCCGCAAAAAAAAGAGCTCCCGCCGGTGGCCGCGATTCGCGGCGATTTTGGGGAAATCCCCGAGACCCCACGCACTCCCCGACTATCGTCGGCCTTTGGGGCCTCCACGAGCAGCCAGCGGGGCCGGTTTAAAAGCCGGCGAAGAACCGGCGGGTGTCGGGCGGCGGGGGCTGAGGTGCCGGGCCCGGCAGGTCAGAGCAGCGGGGGCGGAGCTACAGAGAGGCCGTGGCGGCAGGCCCGAGCACCATGTAGGGAGGGTGCTCCATGTCGGTTGGCTCCCACCTAGGAAGAAGAAGGTTGAAGCCTGGTCCCAGGTGAATGTAGAGGAGAAAGAAAGAAGATTCATGGAAGTTTGGTAAAAGTTTTTTTTTCTCAAAAAAGAAGACTGTCAGATTGATGAAGGGCAGGAGGGTGAAGGGGGGAGAGAGGAGAAAGGAAAGAAGATAAAAAACAATAAGCCGCTAAAAGATGTGAAAAGAAGCGTCAAAGAAAGGAGGAAACGCGGGTTCGCCGCCGAAGGAGAAGACGAGCAAAAGCAAAAGTGTTGACAGGATGGCGGAAGCCGAACTGCAAGGCGGGACCGCACTACTTACGGTGGAGAAGATGACCGAGGTGATGGTGGTGGAGCTGGAAAAATGTTTGGTGAGGCACATGGAGATCCTGAGGAAAGAGATGGTGGTCGTGGTGAGATCATTGTTGGAGGAGGCAATCGGCCCAATCAGGGTGGAGATGGCAAAGGCATTGGCCGAGGTGAGAGAGCAGGGCGAGAAGATGAAGGAGGTGGAGGAGGCCGTGACACGACACAGCGACCAGGTCACCTCGATGGGAGACGAGCTGCGGAGGGTGGTGGAGGTTAACAGAGGGCTCCGAGCAAAGCTGGAAGACTTGGAAAACCGCTCAAGGCGGCACAATTTGAGAATTGTGGGCTTCCCCGAAGGGACAGAGGGCCCAAGGCCAACGCAATACTTCGCTAAGAGGTTGGCGGAGCTGATGGGGGAGGGTGAGAACCCCACCCTGTACGAGCTAGACCAAGCTCATCGGCCATTAAGGCCGAAGCCCAAAGTGAACGAGCCGCCAAGGGCAGTAATTATCTGCTTCCATAAGTTTTGCATGAAGGAGAAAGTATTAAGCAGGGCGAAGCAGAAGCGTGAGGTGCTGTGGGATGGTACTGCGGTTCGGATCTACCAGGACTGGACGGTGGAGTTGGCAAAAAGACGAGCGGTGTTTGGGCGAGTGAAGGCGGCTTTGTACAAGAAGGGGGTGCGATTTGGTGTGGTGTACCCGGCGAAGTTGAGAGTAGCATATAAAGCCAAAGACTTTTATTTTGAGACAGCGGAGGCGGCTAAGGCGTTCGTGAGGGCAGAAGGCTTGGGACAGACGTGAAGAGCGGAACTGGAAGAAAGACTGTGGACGGTGTTTGAGCGGCTGGAAAATGTACAAATGTACAAATGTTACAACTTTCTTTTCACTGATTTGTATTGAAATTTGAAACTTACTTCTCTTTGCATTGTTACAGAGTTCAAGTTAATGGCGTTCTGTGTTGCGACGGTTAAATGTTATGTTAGTGAATTGTAGGGGTTGGGCTTGTTTTGGTGTTTCTTTCTCTGGGACTGGGCGGAAGGGGGCGAGAGGTATTGGCGGGGGGAGCCACCCGCGCTAGCTAACTACAGTCAGTTAGTGAACGGGGGTGAGGTGAGAGGAGGACTGCGGACATTGGAGCCTGGATAGCAGGCTTCAATGGGCCTACGAGGCGAGCAAGAGTGGGTGGAGGGAGGGATGTTGGGGGATGTTTTTGAAGGGGGGGTTCTTGGGAGGGGGGGAAGGGGTTCGATGTTAACAATGGACAGGGGCGGGTCAGGCTTATGGGGCAGGGCCCGGTGGTATGGTGATGGTGGATAAGAAAGGTGGAAGGAGGTGTTTAGGGTAATTTCCAAGGTGGTGCATGTGAAAGTGGACCCGAGTCCCCAGGAGGCCATATTCGGGGTGTCGGACCAGCCAGGGTTGGAAACGGGAGCGGAGGCAGATATCATAGCCTTCGCGTCATTGATCGCCCGAAGGCGGATCCTGCTGGGATGGAGAGCAGCCTCTCCACCCTGAGCCCTGGCGTGGCGGGGGGACCTGTTGGAATACTTTACCCTTGAGAAGGTTAAGTTCGAATTGAGGGGAAGCTCGGAGGGGTTCTACAAGTCATGGGCATTATTCATTATGCACTTTCAAGAACTGGACAACATCGAACATCAGTTGGGGGGTTGGGGGGGGTGGTGGTGGGAGGGGGGCTGTGTAGATTAAGGGTGACTATGGGTAACCCCTGAATCCTTTTTGTCATTTGACATTTTTGTCATTTGCTGAAGAGATAAAAAAAAGAGGAGAGACTGGTCCTGGTCAGTGGAGCAGCTGCATGTGGAGGAGGAGTGGGGATCGCACCAAGAAACTGCCTGAAAGCCGGAACACGTAGAGGATAAGACAAAAAATAATAATTTTTGTGTTCAACTTTTTTTTCCTCTCCTGAAAATGTAAACAACTTTTTTTTTTAAACTTTCCCCCCAAAATTTCCTTTTTTCTTAAAAAAAATCGTTTTTAAAAGGAATTTCTTTTTTGCATCAAAACCCAGGAAAAAAAGAGAAAGACACATAACAGAAATATGCCTGCAAATAATAATAAATCGGGGGGACGGCGAGATGTAAGAAGGAGCAGCAGCGAAGGCGAATGAAAAAAGCAGGAGCTGTGGCCGTGCAGGCAGACGACCCCACGGGGCGAGGCAGAGGTTCAGGCGTACCAGGAAGCGGAAAAGTTGGCGAGCCGAGCAGCTGAGCAGGAACAGGATGCGGGAGGAATGGAGAAGCGTGCTGAAAACGGAAATAAACACCATAAAGGAGGAGATAAAAACGGAGATAAACGCCATGAGGGAGGCACTCAGGACGGAGCTCCACACAATGATGAAGGAGATGCTGGCGGAGACAACGGACAAAATGCAGCGAACCGTCGATGGCTTGGAAAGGAAGGTGGAGGCGCAGGAGAAAACGATTCAGGAGTTGGAGAGGGTCACCTCGGACCAGAGCGACAGGTTGGTAACTCAGGAAACTGAGTTGAAAAGGCTGATAACGATCCAGGGGAGCGATCCATGCGAAAGTGGAGGACCTGGAAAATAGGTCCAGACGGCAGAATGTTAAAATAGTGGGTCTGTCAGAGGGGATGGAGGGCAGAGACCCAACAGGCTACGTCACCCAAATGCTGGGCAAGCTATTGGGAAGGGAGAAATTTCCAAACCCTCAGAACCCGACCCAGGACCAAAGCCGGAAAGCAGCCCAGAGCGATTATCGTGAAGCTGCACTGGTTCCAAGACAGGGGTCGGGGTTCTCCCGTACCCGGCGGGGTGGGGGGTCCTGGCGGGACAGAGTGGCGTGAACCACTCCGGCGTCGGGCCGCACCTTCAGGGGCTAGGCCCGCCATGGAGTGGCTGGCGCCCCGCCGGCCGGCGAGATAGGGGCCTGGCGCCACACCAACCGGCGCCTAAGGGCCTCCGCCGGCTGGCGCGAGTCGGCGCATGCGCGGGAGCACCAGCACGTGTTGGCGTCATCCCCGCGCATGCGCACATGGAATCACTTCTGCACCAGTAATGGCGGATGACCACGGACTCCGGTGCGGAAGGAATAGAGTGCCCGCACGGCACAAGCCCGCCCGCGAATCGGTGGACCCCGACCGGGGGCCAGGCCTCTGTGGGGGCACCTCCCGGGGCCAGATCACCCCGTGACCCCCCAAGGACCCCGGAGCCCGCCCGTGCCACCAGATCCAGCCGGTAAGGGACCAACTCCAATTTACGCCGGCGGGACCGGCATAGCACGGGCAGGACTTCGGCCCATCGCGGGCCGGAGAATCCGGACAGCCCTGAGGCCCATTGAGTCGTGCTGGACCCCGCCATTCTCTGAGGTGGGCGGCGGGACTCACGCCACGCCAGTTTTTGGGGGGTGGGAGAATTGGGAGGACGGCGGGGGTGGGATTCACGCCGACCACCGGTGATTCTCCCACCCGGCGGGGGGTCGGAGAATCCCGCCCAGGGAAAAAATCCTAAAGTGGGCCCGGCAGATGAAAGCGAGCACGTGGGAAGGGAAGACCATAAGGGTGACCAGGACTTTGGGGCGGACCTGCCCAAAAGAAGGGCTGAATTCAATAGGGCAAATCAGCACTCTACAAAAGTAATGTGAAATTTGGAATGTTATTCCCAGCGAACTCTGGGTATCATTTGAGGGGAAGGAACTGTTTTTTAACAACCCAGCGGCAGCGGAGGAGTTCGTTAGAGCAAACAAACTGGGGGAGGGACAGCCACAACGGCCATCATGAAAGCGACGGGGATGGAAAAGAAAGGATGAATCAGAACAAAGAGCGGAGGGCAGACCGCAAACAGAGACAATAAGATCACAAACTGTCCACACGTGTTTGGTGTACTGCGCGAGATGTGCTGACTCGTTCCTGGGACCGACTGCTGGTAAGAAAGGGCTGGGTGGGACAGACATACCACTCATGCTCCGGGACGAGGGCTATGGGGGTAGCAATATTAATTAGCAAGAGGACGAGGTTTATGGAAACCAAGACAGTTATGGACCCAGGGGGACGGTACGTCATGGTCAGCGGTGTCCTGGAAGGGGCACCGATCGTACTGGTAAATGTGTACGCTCCCAACTGGGACGACACAGTATTCATAAAGAAGACCATGGCAGAAATCCCGGACCTTGACACCAACTGATCGTGGGGGGCGACTTCAACTATGTACAGGACCCACTGACCGACCGTCAAACCCCTGAGCAGGGAAAAAGACTGGCATGGCTAGAGAACTAGGAGCATTTATGGAGCAGATGGGGGCGGTGGACCCATGGAGGTTCCTGCACCCAGGAGAGAAGGAATTTTCATACTTCTCACAAGTACACAAGGTATACACCCATATCGACCTCTTTGCAGTGGGGAAATCGGTGCTTCCAGGGATCACGGGAACGGAGTACTCCGCGATTGTTATCTCTGACCACGCTCCACACTTTATGGATGTGAGGTTGGAGACAGGCCATGCCCAGAGCCCCACATGGAGGCTGGACACGGACCTCCTTGCCGATAAGGCCTTCTGTCAAAAAACATGGCGGGCCATAGGCGACTACGTGAGTAACAACCAAAACAGGGAGGTCTCACCCTCCATGTTTTGGGAGGCACTGAAGGCCGTGATTAGAGGAGAGATCATAGCCTACAAGGCAAGCAGAGATAGGGAAGAGAGGGTGGCCAGGCAACAACTGGTGGACTCCATCCTGGAAGTCAACAGAAAATACTCCGAGGCCCCGACCGTAGAGCTGCTGGCTGCGAGAAAGAAGTTGCAAATGGACTTTAACCTGCTACCTACGAGGAAAACAGTGTGCCAACTCCACCAGACACGGGGGACCTTCTAGGAACACGGAGACAAGGCTGGCCGCCTATTGGCTCACCAGCTGAGAAAGCAAGCAGCCACAAGGGAAATAGCGCAGGTAAAGGATAGCAGAGGCAGACTGGTAACAGAACCAAAGGAGGTCAATCGGGCATTTGAGACCTTCTACTGGGGCCTGTATGCCTCTGAGCCCCCCCAACGGGGGCGCAGGGATGAAACAGTTCCTGGACGGACTGGAACTACTAGTTGTGGGGGAAGACAGACTGGGGGAGCTGGAAACACTGATAAATCTGCGAGAAATCATGGAGATCATCAGCTCCATGCTGGCGGGGAAGGTACTGGGATCCAATGGGTTCCCGGCGGACTTCTACAAAACATTTGCACCAGTCCTGGCCCCACACTTAAGGGACATGTTCGGGGACTCACTGGCAAGGGGCACCCTGACGCTCACGCTAGCGCAGGCCACAATTTCACTGATACCCGAAAAAGATAAAGACCTGACGGGATGTGGATCATACAGACCCATTTCATTGCTGAACGTGGATGCAAAAATACTCACAAAGGTCCTGGCCAAAAGGCTGGAGGGCTGTGTACCAGAGGTGATCGCAGAGGACCAAATGGGCTTTGTCAAGGGTAGGCAGCTCACAGCGAACATCAGGCGGCTGCTGAACGTAATAATGACCCCCTCCGGGGAGAGAACACCAGAGGTGATCGTCTCCCTGGACGCAGAAAAGGCCTTCGACATAGTCGAATGGAAATCCCTCCTTGAGGTACTGGAGTGGTTTGGGCTAGGAGCGGGGTTCACCGCCTGGGTGAGGCTGTTGTACAACGCTCCCAAAGCGAGCGTCCAAACTAACACCACCAGCTCTGAATACTTCCAGCAGCAGAGAGGAACAAGACAGGGCTGCCCCCTGTCCCCACTCTTGTTCGCGCGAGCCATCGATCCCCTGGCGATAGCCCTGCGGGATGTGAAAAGCTGGAAGGGAATCCGGAGAGGAGACAGAGAGCACAGAGTCTCACTCTATGCAGGTGACCTGCTCCTCTATGTCTCAAAGCCACAGGAGGGACTGAAGGCAATACTGCACATACTGAAAGAGTTTGGAACCTTCTCGGGCTACAAACTTAACCTGGGCAAAAGCGAGGCATTCCCAGTGAACCCAAATGGAGGAGGGAGAGAGCTGGAGGGGCTCCCGTTCAAAACAGCCCAGCCCAGATTCCGCTACCTGGGGATCCAGATAGCCAGAGACTGGACACAGATCCACAAGTGGAACCTGACCAGCCTGGTGGAGGACGTAAGAAGAGACCTTCAAAGGTGGGGCTCACTCCCACTCTCCCTGGCGGGGAGAGTGCAGACGATCAAGATGAACGTACTGCCAAGGTTCCTCTTCCTGTATAGATCCATTCCGATCTTCATCCCCAAGGCCTTTTTCCAAAACGTAGACAATCTAGTCATGGCGTTTGTGTGGGGGGGACAAGAACCCGAGAATTCCCAAACCGACACTGCAAAGAAAGAAAATCAAAGGGGGCTTGGCCTTACCAAACCTACAACACTACCACTGGGCAGCAATGGCAGAAAGAGTGAGGGGATGGGTACAAGAACCCAACACAGATTGGGTACAAATGAAGGAGGCATCCTGCAAATGAACGACCCTCCGGGCCCTGGCCACAGCAGCACTTCCATCCCCCTCAACAAGATACACAACATGCCCAGTGGTAGTAGCGGCCACACTGAGAACATGGACCCAGCTCAGACAACACTTCGGGATAACCAAAATGTCCCCCATGGCTCCCATATGCAGCAATCACAGATTCCCCCCAACCATGCTGGATACCACCTTCAAAAGATGGAGGTGGGACGGGGGCACACTGACGGTCGGGGACTTCTACGTAGGGCACAGACTGGCGACACTAGACGAACTGACGAGGAAGTGGAGGCTAGCAAAAGAACAGGAAATGTGACACCTCCAAATAAAACACTTCCTCCGCAAAGAGACAGTGGGGTACCCTGGGGCCCCAGAAACCACACCACTAGAGGATCTGATAGGCACAAGCAACGAGAAGGTGGTGCTCTGTGGGAAAATATACGGACAGCTACTGGACAGAGCCCGGACTTCACTGGACGAGACCAGACAAAAATGGGAGAACGAACTGGGGACAGAGGTAGGATGGGGACTCTGGGGCGAAGCACTGAGCAGGGTGAGCTTCACCTCCTCCTGTGCAAGGCTAAGCCTAATGCAGCTCAAAGTGGTGCACAGAGCACCTGGCCAGAACCCTGGAGGACAAATGTGAGCGGTGCCAGAGGGGCCCGGCCAACCACACCGATATGTTTTGGGCTTGCCCCAAGCTTGCTGGGTTCTGGACAGCCTTCTCCAAGGCAATGTCCAAGGTTGTGGGGGTGAGGGTGAAGCCAAGACCAATAGTGGCAATCTTCGGGGTATCGGAGCAGCCAGAGTTACAAATGGGGAAGGGGGCCAATGTGCTTGCTTTCGCTTCCCTAATCGCACGCCGGAGAATCCTGCTCGGCTGGCCATCGGCAGCACCACCCACAGCTGCAGACTGGCTCGCTGACCTTTCAGAATTTCTCCACCTGGAGAAGATTAAATACGCCATCCAAGGGTCAGAGGAAGGTTTCCTGGATACTTGGGGGCAGTTTGTCGGGCTGTTCCAAAACCTGTTTGAGGCCAGCAACGAGGAGTAACTGTGGTAATACCAGGTATTGCGGTACCTGAGAGATGGATGACCATTGGCTAGACCCAGGAGTCTACCATTGGCTGATGTGCATAGCTCCGCCCTGAGAGGCGGACTATAAGAACCGATGCCATCCCAGCAGCCTTCACTTTTGTATCGAAGCTGCTGGGGAACAATTCTAGCAGATTAAAGCCTATTAGTTATGACTCACCTTGTCTCGAGAGTAATTGATTGCGCATCAGTAACCTAACAAGAATTTTTAAAAACCACCAGGATAGATGAGGTACCAAAAACTATCGACCGATCCAGAGGGCAACAAAATGCACATAGGGTCAGTTAAACGTAGGACAAATTAATCGCTCTGTATAATAAAGGCAATTAGGGCGGGCGAAAAAATGCGATGTGTATATATACAACTGCTTATAAATATGGGAACTGCCAATAAAAAGATTTAGAAAAAAAAAAATGTTGTAGATATCTATCAGGTCGCCCCTCAATCTCTGTCGTTTCACTGAGAACAAGCCGAGTTTATTCAACCTCTCCTCATAGCTAACCTGTTCCTAGGTTTTTATTTTGGAGAGGAGAGACCCGGGGCCGGGTGAATCTTAGGAACCAGGGGCAAAATTCTCCCCCAACGGCGCGATGTCCGCCGACTGGCGCCAAAAATGGCGCCAATCAGACGGGCATCGCGCCGGCCAAAAGGTGCAGAATGCTCCGCATCTTTGGGGGCCGAGCCCCAACATTGAGGGGCTAGGCCGACGCCGGAGGAATTTTCGCCCCGCCAGCTGGCGGAAATGGCGTTTGTTGCCCCGCCAGCTGGCGGAAATGGCGTTTGGTGCCCCGCCAGCTGGCGCGGAAATGCGGCGCATGCGCGGGAGCGTCAGCGGCCGCCGACAGTTTCCCGCGCGTGCGCAGTGGGGAGAGTCTCTTCCGCCTCCGCCATGGTGGAGGCCGTTGCGGAGGCGGAAGGGAAAGAGTGCCCCCAGGACCCCGGAGCCCGCCCACGCCGCCTGGTCCCGCCGGTAAATACCAGCTTTGATTTACGCCGGCGGGACAGGCAATTTCTGGGCGGGACTTCGACCCATCCGGGCCGGAGAATTGAACGGGGCGTCCCGCCAACCGGCGCGGCCCGATTCCCGCCCCCGCCCAATCTCCGGTACCGGAGACTTCGGCGGGGGTGGGGGCGGGATTCACGGCGGCCAACGGTCATTCTCCGACCCGGCGGAGGGTCGGAGAATGACGCCCCAGTTTTGGAGGAAGTCAGTTCAATAGGCTACCCGGCAACCTCTGGGTTGGCCAGGGACAGTGTTCTTTCTGATAAGTCAGTGATTGGTTCCTGCATGATGCTCTCTGAGAGAGCTTGGCAGAAGTATTTAGACCTTTGAAGTGAAAGGGACAGTCTCTCGCTGCTGAAGTAAATAACTGCTTCATTGTTCTAAAACCTGTGAGAGCCTGGTTCGGCCGGCCGCAGCCATTGGGCACTTCTTCCCGCGATCAGGAACACTACGACCAATGGCCCCGCAACCTTCCCGGCACCCGCCCACAAACCACCCACGGGTCGTGACCCTGACTTTGAAAATGACTGCTTGAGACCCTCAGAGGCAGAGGAGCTGTGTTTTCTCCCCTTCTCTGCTGCCTGTTGCTTGCTGTCTTTGTGCATCTGCAGTGAAGATCATTACAAGCTGAAGGAAAAGGAAGTACCCAACTGAAGGCCTAATCTTCAGGAAGACAGTAACTAGAAGTCTTCCCAGTGCATCAAAGATCCTTTATCCTTTTATTTTTCTTAATATTCTCTTCCCGTCCCAACCACCTTTTTCTCTCTGTTGTTTAACTGTGCGTGAAGAGAGTGGGTGTAGTTAGAAAGAAAGGGGGATGGAGTTAGAAAGGGATATTAGATAGTCATTTTTATTTTGCCTATTTAATTATAATATTGTACATAATGAAAGATTATTTGTGTTAAGGTTACAAACCTGGTAATTGACTACAATTTATTGGGTTGAGCCAAGGTCCCCAGGTATTTTAAAATAACATCTAATTTAACTTTTGTTGCAATTCAGGGTCAAGTGGGGCTGGAATTGGCCTTGCACTAGCCCAGGGTGTTGTGACAACATGTTTTTTTTTAAATTTGGATTACCCAATTCATTTTTTCCAATTAAGGGGCAATTTAGCATGGCCAATCCACATCTTTTTGGTTGTGGGGGAACAACATGTTTATTAAGTTCTCAGGTAAATCATACTTACTTTCTTACATATTCAATATGGTGGAGTTTTGAATGTTTCTTACCTTTCTACTTCCATGTTTGTGTTCACATTATCCATTTTAAGGCCGAAAGTGTTTTTTAAAAACAGCTTTCCCTGGTTTGAAACCAGCTTTAAAGATTGGTTTTCAGTCAATATAGAGTTTATCAACAGAAACCAACGATATTCTGGATTGCCTTCCATTCCCTTAATAATCTTATATAGCACTATAAGATATTATGCATGAAGTGAAAGACCAAATAAATTATTTTGGGGGATTTTGGTTGAGAACACAGTTTTCACTGAAAAACTTCCTGCTTTATAAAAATACAATGGGACATTCTGCTTTCTTCTAACTGAAAAATGGGACTTGCATTAATGTCCCATCCAAAAGATGGCATATTTCTCATAGAGCACTCTCTTGGTACTGAAGTGAAATCTCAGATTATAATAAACTCAGCCTTTCAGGAAGTAAGCCCTTGCATTTGAATGGATCATACCCCACCCGGTTACAATTCCTCCTCATATTAACAATCCTATAAACTGTGTTTTGATATTTTAGAGTGGTTTTACAGGTCGGCGCAACATCAAGGGCCGAAGGGCCTGTACTGCGCTGTAATGTTATTTGTTCTATGTTCTATCCTGAATTTGTTGTCAATTGGTACAATAGGAAAGAAAACTACTTATATAGTTATTTATAAAGTAACTTTGAAATTAATGTAAAGAAAAAGGAGCCATTAATTTAATTCCATTCTAACACCATGCTGTCCATCAACCTATTGCCTGCATTTAAAATATGTTGTAAAAATCTCATGCTTTCAAATTGCAGTTGAGATGTTGGTAACCCAAACAACCAGCCAAATTATGTGATGTATAAAATCAGGTTTGCAAATCTGCACTTAATATGAGATATGGAACTGCCATTTAATTTACCTTCAGGACAAAGTAAATTTTTTTAAAATATATTATTTCACAGGAAATGGCCATCGCTGGTTTGGCCAGCAATTTGTTGCCCATCCGTTAAGAAGATTGTGGTGAGCAGCCTTCTTGAATCGCTGCAGTCCATGTGGTGTAGGTACACCCACTGTGCTGTTTGAGAGGGAGTACCAGGATTTTGACCCAGCGACAAGGAACAGTAATATATTTCCAAGTCAAGATGGTGGGGAACATGGAGGGAAACCTCCAGGTGGTGTTGTATCTCATGTATCCGTTGCTCTTGTCCTTCTAGATGGTAGTGGTTGTGGGTTTGGAAGGTTCTGCCTAAGGAGCCTTGGTGAGTTCCTGCAGTGCATCTTGTAAATGGTACACACTGCTGCTACTGTGCATCTGTGGCGGAGGGAGCGATTGTTTGTGGAAGGGGTGCCAATCAGGCAGGCTGCTTTTACCTGAATGTGTTGAGTTTCTTGAGTGGTGTTGGAGTTTCATTCATCCAGGCAAGTTGAGAGTATCCCATCACACTCCTGACTTGTGTCTTGTCGGTGATGGTTACTCACCACAAGACTCCTAGCCTGACCTGCTCTTGTAGCCACAGTATTTACATGATTAGTGCAGTTCAATTTCTGGTCAATGGTAACCGCCAGGTTATTGATAGTGGAGGATTCAGTGATGGTAATGCCATTGAATATCAAGGGGTGATGGTTTAATCTCTATTATTAGAGATGGTCATTGCCTGGCACTTGTGTGGTGCGAATGTAACTTGCCACTTGTCAGCCCAAGCCTGGATTTGTCCAGGTCTTGTTGCATTTGCATGTGGACTGCTTCAGCATCTGAGGAGTCGGGAATGGTACTGAACATTGTGCTGTCATCAGCGAACATCCCCACTTCTGACCTTCTGATGGAAGGATGGTCATTGATGAAGCAGCTGAAGATGGTTAGGCCTAGCACACTACCCTGAGGAACTCCTGCAGTGATATCCTGGGTCTGAGATGACTGACCGTCAACAACCACAACATCTTCCTTTGTCCTACGTATGACTCCAACCAGCGGAGAGCTTTTCCCCTGATTCACATTGACTCCAGTTTTGCAAGAGCTCCTTGATGCCATACTTAATGAAGTGCTGCCTGCTGCCTTCATATCAAGAGCAGTCACTCTCACCTCACTTCTGGAGTTCAGCTCTTTTGTTCATGTTTACACTCAGGCTTTAATGAGGTCAGGATCTGAGTGAACCTGGCGGAACCCAAACTGTGTGTCAGTGAGCAGGTTATTGCTGAGTAAATGCTGCTTGATAACACTGTTGATGACCTCTCTCATCACTTAACTGATGACTGAGAGTAGACTGGATTGGATTTGTCCTGTTTTTTTCTGTATGGAACATACCTGGGAAATTTTCCACATTGCCGGGTAAATGCCAATCTTGTAGTTGTACTGAAACAGCTTGGCTAGGGGTGTGGCAGGTTCTGGAGCACCAGTCTTCAGTACTACTGCTGGAATATTGTCAGGGCCTGTAACCATTGCAGTATCCAGTGCCTTAAACTGTTTCTTGATTTCACATGGTGGTGTACCCATAAATCTGCTGCCCTTCCATGTTGTGGAGGTTTTAGTTTTGGAAGGTGCTGTTGAAGGAGACTTGGTAAGCTGCTGCAGTGTATTTATTATATATTGTTCAGAACTCTAAAGAAGAGTCATACCCACTTGAAACATTAACTCTTTTTCTCTATCCATAAATGCTGCCAGACATGTTGGCTTTTTCCAGCATTTTCTGTTTTTATTTCAGTATACCAGCATCCACAGTATTTTGCTTTGATTTTAGATTTTCTCATGTTGAAGGTGGCACTTTTGTGAGCCAAATGTTACTTGCCACTCATCAACCCAAGCCTCAATGTTGACCAGGTCCTGATGCATATGGACACGGACTGCTTCAGTATTTGAGAAGTTGTGAATGGTACTGAGCACTATGCAATCAACAGCAAACATCCCCATTTTAGACGTGAGGTACCATTTGATGCCACTGATCTGGAACTTACTTGAATTGTATATCTTGGGGCATTTAATCACTAATGTTGAATAATTTTGTGTTGTAAAGAAAGGCTTACATTTAGATTGTGTCTTTCACAACTTCAGTACACTGCAAAGTGTCTTTCCGCCAATGAAATAATTTTGAAGTATAATTGTTGTTTTCATGTAGAGAACATGGCAGTTCAACAGGTCCCACAAACAGCAATGTGATAATGATCAGATAATTTATTTTTTGTGCATTTGGTTGAAGAATAAATATTAGCTAGGATTCTGTGATAGTAAGAGGCTCTTTTACATTCACTTGAGAGACCACATGGGGCTTTGGATTGATGTCTTAATTGTAAGGCAGTGGGCGGAATTTTATGGACCATCGGCGAACAGAAATGTGGGCGGGTATACCAATAGA